>NC_082688.1:100171892-101371892 GCF_949987515.2 Delphinus delphis
AAAAAAAAACGTTTTATTATGGCAGATTTCAACCATACACAATAATGAGGAGAATAGTGTACCTATCACCCAGTTTCAATAATGATCTGCATTTTGCCAATCTTGTTTCACCTGTAATTCCTCACTTCTCCCCTCCCCAACATATTTTAGAGCAAATCTAAGACATCATGCCATTTCATCCATACACACTTTAGTATGAAAAAACAGATGAAAAACGTAACTACAGTAACAATAGACACACCGGAAAAGTAAGAACAGTCCTTCATATCGTCTAGTACCCAGGCTGTATTCAGATTTCCCTGATTTTATCAAATATGTCCAATAGTAAATTGGTTTGTCCAAATCTGCTCTACAAAGGCCCATCTCTTGCATTTGATTGACAAGTCTTTTCTTAGCATTAGTAGTTCTTTTGTTTTCTTGGGTTTTTTTTTTTTTTTCATGTATTAGAGTTTTGGTTTGTAAAGTTCTTTTGTGGGTGGTTTTTCCTCTTTCTTTGAGCTCACTCATCCTTGCCTGGTGTTTCTGTGCTTGCCTGCCCCAGGACACCCAGTTAAGAGCCAGGTTTTTTCTTGGCAGCTAAGAGCCATGTCGTTCCTGGGGATACCATTGACCCAGTTGGCTAGCAGGTGGCTTGCCCAAGGAATTCTTCACAAGGCAACATCTTTGGTCTTTTACCTTCCGGAAAAAGCCATAGATAGCTCCTTGGGGTGGTCAAATGTAGCTTTATTCTGTGTAACTGCATAAATGGGGACACTCCCCCTCTATCCCTAGCTTTACGTGGTTGGGCGGCTTTGATCACCTCCTCGCATGGGGCACTTTTATTCCTTTTTAATCCACGTGGACTGAAACCCCAGAAGCCTCTGCTGGTTTCCAGACCAGAACCCAGCTGGCTCGTAGCCTCAGCCACGAGCACGAGCATTCCCTGCACGGTGTTCCCCAGGCACAGTGACCATGTTTTGAGCACAGCTATGTCTTTCCCATCTACATGCTTTTATAAAACAATACCAAGTTGCTTGGAAGTCCGCTCACGTGATGTTCCACCTTAGGGAACATCAGGTACTGGGAGATCTTTTTTACTCATTCATTCATTCAACAAATGATTATTGAATGCCCACCAGGTGCCAAGCATTGTGCTTCTCTTCCTGTAACTCCTCCTGGCTTCTGCCTCTCCACGAAGCTGCAAGCGCTTCTGTGCTCCTTGGCCTCAGGGAGGTTGGTCTTTCAAAGCCTGGGCAGATACTGCCTGCTAGTCACTGACCTTCCTGAATTCTGTTCTCCTAGAGTTTGAGCACCTTTAGGAGATCCTACTAGGAGTCCCGGAGAGGAGAGGGGATCGTATTTGCAGGAGAAAGAGTAGAGGAAATTTGGGGAAACAGAAAAGAGATGGGGTCTGTGGATCCTAGCATCAGTGAGGACCCATCCCCCAAGTCATTGGCAAGACTTCAAAGGAAATGGGTTGTGTGTTTCACCGGGGGAGGCTGGATGCAGGCCCCAGGTTTCTAGTCTCAGCATAGATTCCTATGCCCCGTCCATGACACAGGAGCAGAGAGCCACCCAGAATCCACGGGACCACTATGGGCTTAGACAGTGAGGGTCTTAGAGGCAACCACTTCCAGTAGGTTCCATGTGAAAGTAACCAGAGTGAAAAAAATCTCAACTGGTTATAGTTCTTAAACACAGACAAGACAGAGCAGCCAGAAAAGAGCCAGAGGGGGCTTCCCTGGTGGCGCAGTGGTTGAGAGTCCGCCTGCCGATGCAGGGGACACGGGTTCGAGCCCCAGTCTGGGAAGATCCCACATGCCGCGGACTGGCTGGACCTGTGAGCCATGGCCGCTGAGCCTGCGCGTCCAGAGCCTGTGCTCCTCAACGGGAGAGGCCACAACAGTGAGAGGCCCAAGTACCGCAAAAAAAAAAAGAAAAGAAAAAGAAAAGAGCCAGAGGAAGAGCATCGTAGGCAGAGGGAACAGCCATTGCCAAGCTCTTGAGTCAGGAGAGAACTTGTAATGGAGGAACAGAAAGGAGGCCAGCATGGCTGGGATGTAATGGACAAGGAGAAGGGTACCCGGTAGTGAGGTGAAGTTATGCTAAGGTGAGGCATTTCAAGCACCCAGGGCACAAAGCTTAAGGCGGCACTTGCTCTCAGGTTCATGGCTCCCTGCCTCAGCCTAGTCCAGGCCTGGAGAAGGGCAGATCACTTAGAGCCTGGTAATAAGTTATTTTAATACATTGGGGAGCCATTCAAGGATTTTATGCGGTGGAGAGAATGATGTGATTAGGTTCACCTTTTGACAGATCACTCTGGTAACTTGTTATGGGAGAGCTTCAAGACAATCCCACAAAAGGGGACTGAGGACCATGGCCCTGTCATTACCAAGTCTTAATATTCATTTTTCCTCCTGTCCCTCAGACCCCATTGTGGCAACAGGCTCTGATGTGTGGTGGTGCTTGGGCCTGGGGAAGAGAGATCTGGCTTTGGAGGTGGGTGTGTAAACATCTGCAAAGTCACGTCAGGTAAGGATCCCTGGCAGGAGCTTGGGGGCTGAGATGAGGACAGGCCTGAGCCCCGCAGCTCACGGGCCAGACCTCCCCGCAATCCCAAACCCCATCTGAATTCCTGTTACTCTGGCCCTTTAAGAAAGGAGCTAGAACTCAGGCTAGCCTGAGGCTATGGTCTCCTGGGAACCAAAGGACAACAAAGGCATCAGAGATTTGGGGGATAAGGACAGATGCCAATCTGGTAGAGCAGGACTGGGAGTGGATTTCTCATTTCTTTCTTCCTCTGGCCCCGCCATCACCTCTTCCAGCCCTGGCTCTTCTCCACACATTCTTGCTTACAGGAGTTTCTTAGTTGATTCTCTTGAATTTTTAGGTGAAAAAAAAAAAAATCAAATATTCTGCAAACAGTGATACTTTGGTCTCATCAAATTTCCAAACTTTCCAGTTTTTCTTTCATTCTTTCACCAAGTTGCTTTGGTGCTTGCATCTGCAAGCCACTTGAATTTTTTCTTTGTATTCTACCTATATAGAGTTTTTTTTTTTTCAATGCCCAGAGAAAATAATTTTACCACCATCTGTATCAGGCATCTAGCTATCTAGCTATCTATTTCTGGAATTCAGTAAACTAATCTGTAGATTCACATTTTTCTTTGTTTCAAAAAAATTTTGTTGCATTTTTTTTTCTGTTCCAATAGCTTTGTTTCCTTCCTCAGGTTTATTAATTAACCATGTGTTGCATCTACAATGCAGATTTCTGTATTTATATTTTCTGTAACTGTTTTAATCTCTCTGGTTTTTCTTGGAACTCCATGTAGTTTTGTGTAGAGTTTTCTATGTCTGAGACTGGCTTTTAATTCATAAAAGATTTCTTATAGTTATTTAGATTTTAAGTTGTATTAGTTTATGAAAGTAACATTGAAATATCTAGCTTTCATTAAGTTTTAAAATTTAATTTATAAATATTGTCATGTTATTAATGTATCTAATATACTTTCTAGAAAATGAAAACAACTTTGATTAACTCAAAATGACAGAACAAATTTATTTCTCTTATACATCTGGTTCCACTTTTACTCATATTTATGAAGTTATTAAACATTTAATTTGCATTTTATAAATTCGATATATTTGATTTTCCATTTTCATTAGTTGCAAACATCTCTTTAAATTTTTATTTTTTTGGCCACGCCACGTGGCTTGCGGGATCTTAATTCCCTGACCAGGGATTGAACCCAGGCCACGGCAGTGAAAGGACCGAGTCCTAACCACTGGACTGCCAGGGAATTCCCTAATTACAAATGCTTATTGAGCAGGTTGTAGAGTCACCTGCAATTATAAGAAATAATACAGGGAGATCCCATGTACCCTTTATCTAGTTTCATTCAATGGCAACAATTATTGTACAATATCACAACCAGAGTACTGACATTGATAAAATCTACCTATCTTATTCAATTTTCTCAATTTTACTTATACTGGTGTGTGTGTATTTAGTTATATATAACGGTATTATATGTGTAGGTTCTCATGTCCAACACCACAGTCAAGATGTAGAACACAAGGATTCCTCTTACAGTTCTTTTTAGTTACACTCATCTCCCTCCCACCTCCTCTCCCCTCTTCACCTTTTGTTCCCCACTTCAACTGCTAATTTGTTCTCTGTTTCTAAAATTGTGTCATTTCAAAAAGTTTATATAAATGAAATAGACTAAGTAACATTTTAGGATTAGATTTTTTTTTCTTTTTTTTTTTTTGCGGTACGCGGGCCTCTCACTGTTGTGGCCTCTCCCGTTGCGGAGCACAGGCTCTGGACGCGCAGGCTCAGCGGCCATGGCTCACAGGCCCAGCCACTCTGCGGCATGTGGGATCTTCCCATACTGGGGCACGAACCCGTGTCCCCTGCATTGGCAGGCAGACTCTCAACCACTGTGCCACCAGGGAAGCCCTAAATTGAATATTCTTAAACTTAACCTTAAACCTGGAGAGACCAGTTGGCTAGCTCATGCAAGCTGAGGTTACTGGTAGACAGTTTAATACCTGTAATACCATCTCAGGTTGCTTAGAGTGAGGAGATGTGAAATTGGGACGTAGACTCCAGAGCTGTGGGTGACCCCGGTGATCCTACCCATAGCAAGGAAAGGCGCACTGGATGGTAATTTAGGGTCACTATGGTAGCAGGGGACTCTAGGTCCTTCCCTTCAGATGGGACTGTTTGCAACCCCCTGTCCCCTGCATGCAGTCCTTTCATCGTCACTCAATCATTCCTCCTGTTTCAGGTAACACTACAGCACACACACAGCATGCGTTTCTAACTGATGGGATTCGTCTAGTTTGTTTAATGCCTGACTTCTGTGTCTGGCTATTGGCCACAGCATCAATTCTCATGACATTCTAAAGATGGAAGATCTTAGTCGGGGGTGTTCAGGAGCATGGACGTGACAGTCAGGCTACATCTGGATTAGAGTGAGTTCCAACTCTGCACGTAGTAGCTGGTTCCTTGGCTAAACCTCAGGTTATTCCCCTGCAATAAGGGTAACCATCTCCATCTGAAGGGGCTGCTGCAAAAATTAAATTCATGCCATTTATATGGCAAACTTTGTGTAAAGAGTAGTTATCTTCATTTTCATAAGGCTTTACTCTTTGTCACTGATTCATTTTCAACTTTGTTGACTCCAGTGTTTGCTGCTTCTGTGATGAACATGATTGCCTCTTTTATGTCTTTCTATCCCTCTGACAGTTCACTTTCATGTCATTGTTGGTTTATCCATTGTGACATGGAAATCAGGCTTTCTTTGATTTCCCTGGGAATGTGAAGTAGTTATTAACTGAAATTTCTTCTCTTTTCTCAAGAGAACTTTCCAATATACCCTTATCCTCTTTTTCCTATTATGCTTTCTTTGTTGTTGTTTGTTTTTGCTGTAGAAATTCTGCATATCCTGCTGCTTTTTGTTCTGTTTGTTTATCTCTGACTGGGACCCATTCAACGCTCACCTGGTATTTGTCCCCAAAGCCTGTGGGTGGATGTGCCTTGATTTCCTTCCCCATTTATCTTGGCATCTCTTGGTAACCTCCACCCACAAGTGGAGGCCTTCGTGCTGATACTTTTTTTTCTGTTCAGCCTCCAAGTTATCTGAAGAGGGTGTGGTGGAAACTGGGTTCATGGGCAGCTTTCCTCTGACAGCTTTGTTTCTGAGTCTCTCTGAATGTGCTGAAGTCCTCTCTCACGGCCCAGCTCTCAAGGCTTGTGTCCTGGGTTTTTGGTTGGTTCCTTCATTTTGGGGAGAGATGGCCACTCTGCTGAGAAAGTTGGGCCTTTGTTTTCTAAGTAGAAGCATATCCTTCCAGGTCATGTGTGGTCCATGGCTGCTTGGTGGTCTTGCCTCTCAGCCTCACCCTAACCCTAACCGCCCATCATGGAAGCCTGGTCAGATAAATGGTACCATTGTGTGCCCCCTCGGCGTTCTCTCAGGCTTAATTCCACTTCAGTTAAGCCAGTGTGGAGTGTGGGTGGGGCTGGTGGAGTCAGAATCCAAATGGGTGTCCCTATTCTTCCTGCTGCCTTTTGCCCTCTACACCCCCAGGGGCCGGATGCCCCTCCAGGCCGGAGGCTGGGGCAGGGGACCTGTTAGGCCTTCAGAATCTCTTCTTACAACCAGGGCTGAAAAGGAGACTCATGACTCACCTCCCTGAGTTCTCTTTGCACTTGGTGTTGTCTTTATTCTAGATCCTTTTTATTCTTTTTTTTTTTTTTTGCCGTACGCGGGCCTCTCACTGCTGTGGCCTCTCCCGTTGCGGAGCACAGGCTCCGGACGCACAGGCCCAGCGGCCATGGCTCACGGGCCCAGCCGCTCCGCGTCATGTGGGATCTTCCCGGACCGGGGCACGAACCCGCATCCCCTGCATCGGCAGGCGGAATCTCAACCACTGCGCCACCAGGGAAGCCCAAGATCCTTTTTATTCTTGAAAAACTATCCAGAAAGATAGTTTTTGTAAATGTGATATAATACCACCATCTTTTTAAAGAAATACTCTGGAAAAAACTGTAAGAGAGCAAAATGCATCTTAATTTTTCTTCATTTTTCTGTTCCCAGCTTTTCCTACCTGGCCTTTTGAGGGACACTCTCCCTGTGGCCTTGCCCATAGCCTACTGCAGGGCCCACTCAGACTGTCCCACCCCTGTACTAAAACCTGGGTCTTCAATGCTGTTAACTCAGGGGCCCGCTTGATTCAGGATGATAAAAGGCTTACATTTCAGCACCTTTCAGGGAAGAGGAGGATTTCAACCCTGGTCTCCTAGATTATAATAGCCCATCCTACACTGTCTGATGGGAAGTATTTCAAATCGTATTTAAGGTGGTGGGTGCTGGAGTCATTTTTAGATGTAGCAAGGTAGTATAATTTGATGGCCTGCAAATCACAATTCTAGTGTCTACCCCGCCCTGTTACCCAAAGGCTAGTACACCTTGTCAGTGACCCTTTGGTGTGAGTTGGACCTCTTTGCAGGTTCCATAAATAAGGGTCAAGGAAGGGCAGCGGTGGTCAAAGGGTGATGAAATTCTTGGTGTCCAGAAACTTCCTATTTATTCCTCTTTTACGTTCCTAGGGAGGGGAACAATGAACCGGAAAATCTGGTATCCCCACGACCTAGCATATAGGAGCCACCTCAAAGTATTTGCCAAATTTAATTGATCCTAGGAGACAGTGTGCTCTCCGGGGCAAACCAATCAAGAACACGCCTCTGTCGTTGCTGCCATGCCTCCTCCGGGCCGCATGGTGGCGCTGCGCCTCCGCCGAGGTCCGCGGCGCGGACTCCAGGGCGCGCAGGCTTCTGGGGACCCTCAGAGCTGCGGCGGCGACGCGCTGGGCGCCTGCGGTGAGTGCGGCCGGCGGGCCTGGGGGCGGGTCGCCCCGCTTGCTGGCTCGCGGCAGGCCTAGCGCTACCGCCGGGCCTCTCGCTTACGGGCCGGGGAGTGTCGATCGCGTCGGCTGAGCAGGCCCGAGGCGGCGGCGCGCGAGCCCGGGGACAGCGAAAGCGAGCGCAGCTGGGGCCGGGAGACCCCTAGCTGCCCCACTACTGCCCTGCCTGGCGACCCTCGCCACGTCCCTTCCCCGCCTCGGAGCCCGGCTCCTCTCCGATAGGAGAGGCCTTGGCCTTGGTCTAGGGTGGGCCCGGGAGGCGCTCTGATCGCGGCCGTGTCCGTTGCCCCGCAGGTTCTCCCACCTGTCACCCTGGCCCTTCTCTGCTTGGACGGCGTCTTCCTCTCCTCAGCCGAGAATGACTTCGTGCACCGCATCCAGGAGGAGCTGGACCGCTTCCTGCTGCAGAAGCAGCTGTCAAAGTAAGCTGGTGTGATGGTGGCGTCGGGCCCTGGGCTGCTGAAAAGGTCAGGGTTCGCCCAGAGCCTCCTGTGCCCCTTTGCCCAGTGGTGCATCCAAAGTAACGGGCTCGCAGCTGGCTCTGACCTTGGCCTTTAGGTTTAATAATCTGCTCTCAGGCCTCTCCCAGCTGCATCTTTCTTTTTTAAAAAATTTTTAATTATCTATTTTATACATATTAGTGTATATATGTCAATCCCAATCTCCCAGTTCGTATCCCGCGCCCCCCCCCCGGTGTCTCTACATGTGTGTTCGTTCTCTACATGTGTGTCTTTATTTCTGCCTTGCAAACTGGTTCATCTGTACCATTTTTCTAGATTACACATATATACATTAATATACGATATTTGTTTTTCTCTTTCTGACTTAATTCACTCTGTATGACAGTCTCTAGATCCATCCACGCCTCTACAAATGACCCAATTTCACTCCTTTTATGGCTGAGTAATATTCCATTGTATATATGTATCACATCTTCTTTATCCATTCGTCTGTTGATGGGCATTTAGGTTGCTTCCATGACCTGGTAAATGGTGCTGCAATGAACATTGGGGTGCATGTGTCTTTTTGAATTATGGTTTTCTCAGGGTATATGCCCAGTAGTGGGATTGCTGGGTCATATGGTAATTCTATTTTTAGTTTTTTAAGGACCCTCCATACCGTTCTCCATAGTGACTGTGTCAATTTACATTCCCACCAACAGTGCAAGAGGGTTCCCTTCTTGCCACACCCTCTCCAGCATTTATTGTCTGTAGATTTTCTGATGATACCCATTCTAACTGGTGTGAGGTGATACCTCATTGTAGTTTTGATTTGCATTTCTCTAATAATTAGTGATGTTGAGCAGCTTTTCATGTGCCTCTTGGCCATCTGTATGTCTCGGAGAAATGCCTATTTAGTTCTTCTGCCCATTTTTGGATTGGGTTGTTTGTTTTTTTAATATTGAGCTGCATGAGCTGTTTATATATTTTGGAGATTAATCCTTTGTCCGTTGATTCATTTGCAAATATTTTCTCCCATTCTGAGGGTTGTCTTTTCGCCTTGTTTACGGCTTCCTTTGCTTTGCAAAAGCTTTTAAGTTTCATTAGGTCCCATATGTTTATTATTGTTTTTATTTCCATTACTCTAGGAGATGGGTCAGAAAAGATCTTGCTGTGATTTATGTCAAAGAGTGTTCTTCCTATGTTTTCTTCTAAGAGTTTTATAGTGTCTGGTCTTACATTTAGGTCTTTAATCAATTTTGAGTTTATTTTTGTGTATGGTGTTAGGGAGTGTTCTAATTTCATTCTTTTACGTGTAGCTGTCCAGTTTTCCCAGCACCACTTATTGAAGAGACTGTCTTTTCTCCATTGTATATCCTTGCCTCCTTTGTCATAGGTTAGTTGACCATAGGTGTGTGGGTTTATCTCTGGGCTTTCTATCCTGTTCCATTGATTTATATTTCTGTTTTTGTGCCAAGACAGTAATATTGTCTTGATTACTGTAGCTTTGTAGTATAGTCTGAAGCCAGCTGCACCGTTCACTTGTAACCCTGAGCATCACCCGAGACCGAAGGGGCCCAGCACTGGAAGGGGAGTGGGGCCAGTAGCTCCCTGTCGTAACCTCTATCGGCAGGTCCTTTGCAGTCAGCCTGGGACCCGAGGGGGCAGAGGGAGCCTAGTGTTTAAGCCACAGTTAAACCGGGAGTGGACTCGGTGGGGCTCAGGCCGGGGGGCTGCACCTGGAGCCCCTGCTCAGCACCCCTTCCCGTTGCTCCCCAGGGTCCTTCTCTTCCCCCCACTCTCCAGTCGCCTCCGGTACTTGATCCACAGGACAGCAGAGAATTTTGATCTTTTGAGCAGCTTCTCTGTTGGGGAGGGCTGGAGGAGGAGGACGGTCATCTGTCACGTGGACATCAGGTGTGTATCCTGCCTCCTTGGAGGCCCCTCAGCAGCTGTTTGAGCGGGGGGCGGGCGTTGGGGGCTGGTCGGTTGAGCTGGTCAGTGTCTAAGAGGGAACCAGGGCCGGGAGGCCCCAGGCCACCACCTGTGTCCCCAGCCTCAGGGGCTTAGAGTCAGTGCTGCTTTCTGCTCCAGCAGCGGAGTAGATGTGCATTGTCTGTGGAATTCCTTTAGCAAATTCAGCTTATGCACGCTGGGCCAAAAGAGAGAAAGAGAGCGTGGTTTAAACAGCGAAGGTGTCTGCCCAGCGTTGCTCTCAGTGAGCTTGTGCCCCGCAGAGGCCACGGAACGTGCGAGTACATCTGGGCTTTCACTCACCTGTTTCCACGTGCCTCTTGCAGGATCTTATCATGATGACTATGATCCTAGCTTTGAAAGTTACATATTTTTTTAATAACGCAGTTCCTAAATGCTAGTACGCACCTTACCCTGTGAGTAAGCGAAGACTCGGCGCTCTCATATTCGGTTTATAACACTGGAGGGAGAGCTGACTGCTTCGGGCCTGTTCAGGGCATCCAGCCTCCACTCTGATGCCTTGTTAAGGTGTTCTTGAGGGTCATTTTGGCTTTGGTTTTTGCCCAAGGCTGACTTGAGAGCCTCGTGCCTGAATGGCAGGTCGCTCCAGTAAACCATTTTCCTTGGGGCCCAAACACCGCCCTGATCACCGCCTGCTCCTGCTGCAGGTTACCCGGTTCAGATGGGCTCTCTGGCCCCTGCCGCCCTCCTGCTTCCCACCCTAGCAAGTACCGAGGTCCGAGGTCCACCTCAAGCCAGGGAGCGGCTGCTGGTCCCCGAGGAGCGCGGGCCGGCCGGTGGCATCGTGGACGCAAGCCGGACCAGGCTTTGTATGTGCCCCGGGCGCTGCGCAGGCGAGAAGAATGGGCGCCCCTCCCGGCCCCAGGGCTTCAGGGAGATGCTCCAGCTGGCGGGCTCCCAGAAGAGCCCGATGATATCCGTGCCGGGGACCCCACCTCCGATCAGGAACTTCCTGTGTTGGCGACTCAGGCAGCAGAGGTCCGAAAAGGCCGTAGCAAAAGTGAGAATGAGTCACTGCCAGACCCAGTGGCCACTGAGTCCCCAGGGCCAGAGGATCACTCAGGGACGGGAGACAGGTCGGAGTCGGACACACAGCCTGGGCCCGGTCTGCAGCCAGACTTGGAAGACGGGAGTGGGAGTGAGCTGGAGAGGAGCCTGGTGGCAGAGAAGGAAGAGGACGAGGTGGAAGAGGAGGGGCCGGGCAGCTGCTCCGAGGAGGACGATTACAGTGAGCTGCTGCAGGAGGTGATGAGGCTCTTAAGCCCGGAAAAGGGAGGGCGGAAGTGAGGTGGGTGTAGTCGAGGGTGGATGGGGGCCGAGGGTCATGGTGTGGAGGGGTGGGGGGGGGGGGCGGGTGCTGGCTGAGCAGGCCTGGGTGTTGGGTGATAGGGGTCCCTTAGGAGATGTGCGGGGAGGGACCCAGGGGCCTTGCCCACAGGAGTCAGGACTGACATGCAGAGGGCAGGAGGCTCAGGGTCTGGGATCAGGGGTGTGGAATTCGGTCCCAGCTCAATCATGTAGGTGCTATTCGACTGTGGGCAAGTCATTTGGCTTTTCTTAGTCTCAGTTTCCTCATCTGAAAAAATAGCAGGTAATGATACACACTGCCCAAGGTAACATAGATGTGCACATGTTACAGAATGTACTGCAGATGTTGGTCATGAAAATCACTCTTCTGCCTGAAGCTTTGTCTTACAGATCTTGTACCCTTGGAACTGTGTGTCATGTGTCCGCCCCTGAGCCTGGCCGCGGTGTCAGTTGGGAGGGCGGGCATCCTGTATCGCTATTTTACAGATGAAGGATGGACGCCAGAAAGCCTTGCTTATTATCACATCATTAATGAGAGAAGGAAAGATCCTGGGCCTGCCCAGCTCTGTGATTCACTGATGGCAACTTGGGGCAAAATTACTTAATTCGTTGACTCAGCTTACCCATCTGTAAAGTGGGCCTATAGAATAGGGTTTTCGGGATTCTGTGAAACATGATGTGTGTCCGTGCCAGTCACCCAGTGGGGACTCCCCTAAAACTCACGCTTCTCCATCTTCTGGCCCAGTCTGCCATCCTGCTGTCTTTCCCAGACCCCTACCCGGGGTGCTCACCTCCCTATCTACCCAGAAGCCTGCAGGACTCTCAGCGTGTGATTTTGAGAGCAGTCATTTGGAGTCATGTGTGTCAGAGCTCCCCTCGCTAAAGGGTCTGATCTCTCCCAGATAACGGACAACCTGACCGAGAAGGAGATTCAAGTAGAGAAGATCCACATGGACACGTCCTCCTTCGCAGAGGAGCTGCCTGGAGAGAAGGATTTTGCCCACGTGGTGGAGATCTATGACTTTGAGCCGGCGCTCAAGACCGAGGACCTGCTGGCAGCCTTTTCCGAGTTCCAGTGAGAGGCTTCGGGGAGGTGGGGAGGAGGGGGTGCCCAACTTCTGGAGAGGAGCCAGGACAGCCCTTTGTTGTGGGGGACAGTTGCCTGCCCCTCCCCCGGTGCCCAGTGATCTAGAAGGAAAGGCAGAAAGTGGACGTGGTTGCTCTGGGCTCCATCCTCCTGGGCAGTTGGCTTGCTGGCCATGACTTTGTGGAGGAGGAGAGCTGAGGTTTCGGTTGCAGACACTCTCCAGAGGCCCGAGACCTGGTCCTGCTGGCACTGGGCAGCAGATCTCCGTCCCGGTCCCCCCACACCCACGTGGTGGCCAGGACCCAGCGGGCCCCCTGCCTCCCCTGCTCCACGAGCAGCCACCCGTCGGTCAGTCAGCAGGATGGGGCCATTTCCAGGCAGGAACTATTCCTGGGGTGAACTGGGCTTGAGCGGCCCTGGGGCAGGGTCTGGTGGAGATGGGAGATGGGGATATAGTGAGAGAAAGATTTCTCTTGTTTCCCCGAATTCCTTGGATCCAAATCCAATCTCTTCTCCTTTTTTCTTTTTCTTTCTCCAAATGCTCATTTTCTTTTCTCCAGTCCCCCTTCTCTTTTCCTCCTTAGGCTTTAAAAACATCCCTTTCTTCAGGGCCCCCTTTCTGACTGCGTCCCGCACAGCCTCCCCTTCCCTCCCCAAGCCTGAGCTGGTGGACAGCTCGAGGGGCTCATCAGCTCTCCACCCCTGAGGGCGGAGCCAGACCGGGGCCACTGGTGGTTTCCTTGGCCGGCGTGGCGGTGCCACGGAGAAGCCGTGGGCCCTGGGACTGCTCTGGCTTCCCACGGGACCCAGACTCAGGGGTGCTTTCCTGAGCAGCAGAAAGAAAGTCGAACAGGGGCACTTGCATTGACACGCTTGTATTAGGTCCTGTGCCCACCACACAAACCCTTTGCCTCCAGCCTCGGACCCCATGCCCTTGGCCTGGCGTGACGGCACCCGTGAGGAGCCCCCTTCGCCCTTGGCATTGTGTTCTACGAGCTTTGCATCCTGGCTTCCTCAGTTCTAGGAGTGGGGGCCCATCCGACCACGGGGCTGGTGTCTCTTTCTGAGGCGGACTGTCTGGTCTTCAGAGGAAGTCTGCGCCCGACGGCCGTCTCCTTCCCAGAGGAGACGGAACTAGTCTTGGGCTCAGAGTGTTTGAGGGTTGGAGGTGGGAGGGCACTTCCTGTAGCAGGAGGGCTTTTGCCCATTTGCTCGCCTCATCACTCTGTCTCTTCCCTGGCAGAGACAAGGGGTTCAAGATCCAGTGGGTGGACGACACACACGCGCTCGGGGTCTTTCCCTGCCTGGTTTCAGGTGAGGCGGGCCCTCCTCTGATTGCCGTTGGGGAGGGCGGGAGCCTAGGTTTCCCTAGGTGGGGATCCCCCAGGTCAGGGTGCAGGCTACCCTGAGCCGGCGGACTGGCAGGGTGTCTCCCAGACCCTCCAGAAGTCCTGGGGGGCAGAGCAGGAGCCGGGCCAGGAAGCTCACGGCCTCGCCTGTTCATCTTTGTGCCTTCAGTTCGGAGGTTTCAGATTCAGGTGACCTTTACTGAGCATGTAGGGCCAAGCCCTACGGACTAACACATACTAAATGAAAGCATATGAAGGCGCCATGTTTTATTTTTATAAATTTATTTATTTTATTTTAGGCTGTGTTGGGTCTTCATTGCTGTGTGCGGGCTTTCTCTAGTTGCGGTGAGCGGGGGCTGCTCTTCGTTGCCGTGCGTGGGCTCTAGGCGCGTGGGCTTCAGTAGTTGTGGCGAGCAGGCTCAGTAGCTGTGGCTCGCAGGCTCTAGAGCGCAGGCTCAGTAGTTGTGGCACACGGGCTTAGTTGCTCCGCGGCATGTGGGATCTTCACGGACCAGGGCTCGAACCCGTGTCCACTGCCTTGGCAGGAGGATTCTTAACCACTGCGCCACCAGGGAAGTCCCGAAGGTGCCATTTTTATAGGTCAAAAGCATTCAAATACGGCAATTTCATACGGTTTGAGCAGATGCGTCTCATTCCGTTTTCATTACAGCGCCAAGAAGTAGGTCAGGTGACCCCTATTTCACAGATGGGGAGACTGAGTTCCCTGGATGTCAGTGTGTGGTCAGGGTTACTAAGACTCTTGGCGTCAGAGCTGGGGAGGCCAGCCAGCCTCCTGGCTGTAGCCCCGGACGGTGCCCGTCCTCCGTCTTGGCCACTTTCCGGAGCTGCCCCTGCCACGCCACTGCTCAGTTGGGGTGTATTTGTAAAGAGTTGGTACCCCGCCGCCCTTGGCTGGGTTCTCACAACAACAGCTTCTGAACACAGAGCTGGGAGTGACCATGGCCGGGGTGGGCCCAGTTCTCAGGAGAGCCTGGGGTTTCAGGGAAGGGGGGCAGTGTCTAGGGAGCAAGAGGACTGGGGCGAGGTAGGGGCGTCAACCCCAGGGAGGGAGCCACTGAAAGGGGGGGGGGCAGGGGGAGGCCCAGAGGCTTTCTGGTCCGCGGAAAGGAGGAACAGTGGGCTAGGCGTGGCCACGGCTGCCTTCCGGGCTCCACCAAGCTGTGGGGCACGGGCGGCCACGTCCTGGCCCCAGTTTCCTCATCCCTACGGCGGCTTGGACCCGAAGCCCCTCCCAGCTCTGACCTGCTGTGTCTGTTAAGTGGCCTGAGTGCTCCAAGACCTGGCACAGCTTGGGGCAGTGAGGGCACGTGCCCTGGGAGGGTCTCGAGTCGGGGAAGGGTGGCGTTTGTTTTAAGCTCCCGGGCTTTGGAAGGCGGGGGCCTGCGCCTCCTGACGTCAGAACTGTAGGCTCCCGCGGCTCCCGACCAGCCGGGGCAGGAACGTAGAAGCTGGGCTCCGAGCGGGCTGTGCACCTGAGAGCGTGGGTGGCCCCGTGCAGGTCTGCGGGCTCGGGGGGCGAGGCCAGCTCATGGGGCAGCCCTGTCCCTGAGCTCTGAATGGGTGTACAGAGCAGCTGCGTGGGCCTCGGGGTGACACTCGTGCTCCTGGGTCCTGCGGAGGCCTCAGCAGGAGGAAGAGGGCATGGCTCCAGATCTGTTGTCTTTCCACAGCTGCTGAGGCCCTGACCAGGGATTTCTCCACACTCAAGATCCGGCCCCTGACGCAGGGAACCAAGCAGTCCAAGCTGAAGGCCCTGCAGAGGCCAAGTAAGGGAGCCTGTGGTCTGGGTGGGAGGGCTGTGCGCGTGTTCGGTTGGGCGGGGCGGGCCCTTCCCTCCGATTCCCTCCCCTCTTCAGTTCTCTGCTTTAGGGCTCCTGGGCTGCAGTGGCCAGTGGGGTGCTTCTCCCCACCCCAGGGGGGCCCCTCAGCAGTGCTGTCTGCCAGCTGCTCTGTCCCGGGCTTGCCCTCCGCTCACACCTCTTGTGCTGTGGCTCAGGGGGAAGCTTGGTCTTTCTGTGCGGCCGTGGAAGCCGTGTTTTGCTGTAGGGTAAAAAGCTTGGGCTTCCGTGTGATCCTGGCTCTGGTAACTTCTGTAAGTTGGCCTTGAGCAAGTCACCTAACGTCTGCGACATAAGCACTGGGGTGAATAAGAAAGCCTGGCACACGTGCCCGCAGCGGTGAGGGGCACACAGGAGATGCCGTATAAGTGACATCTCCTCCCCTTTCCTCTCCTCCTTCCAGAAGCGCGAGGGGCGCCTTAGAGGCCGGTTTTCCATGGCTGCAAAGCAGTGGCTGCAAAACTGGCCTGGGAGAAGCCTGCCGAGGCCGTCCACATTCTTGTGGGTTACGTGGGCTTTGTCCCAGACTCCTTGGGGACAATAAACATCCTGTCTGTTGACCCAAGAGCTCCAGGTGTCCCATCCTGATTTGCTTTCCCTAGGGGTAGACAGGATTAACACTGCCGCCACAGAGAAACAGGAAGGGCGCAGAGAGGTGATAGGATTAGTCAGGACCCCACAGGGGGCCTGGAGCCCTAGGCGGCCCCCTCTCACCAGCATCTGGTCCTGCTCTAATGGCCTCTGAGGCCGCTGTGTTGCTGGGAGGAGAGGCCATAGCCTTGAATTCAAGTCCGCACCCCATGGGGCTTTCCTTTTAGAGCTTCTGCGTCTGGCAAAGGAGAGACCACAGACAAACACAGCCGTGGCCCGGAGGCTGGTGGCCCGGGCCCTGGGGCTCCAACACAGAAAGAAAGAGCGGCCCGCCGTGGAGCCTTCCCCGACCCTGAGGCCCTGAGAGGCCCAGGCGGCTTGGATTGGCGCCCCCCGACCCCCTCGTCAGCTGGGGCCCCAACACCGCAAGCCTTTACACGCACCAGAGCAGCCCTGAGCCATCCTTGGGGCGTCACTGTGGGGCATGGGGGGCTTTACCTTGATCTAGTTCCAGAAGTTGAGAAAAAAATAAAAATGTAAGAATTGTTAACGTGATTGCTTCAAAATGGGATGGTCTGCCGCTGGACACTAGGGGGCGCTGTTCGCTTCCCATTTGAGACCTGCTCTCCTCACTCTAGTTGACTGGGCTCGAGGATCCAGCTGGGCCTCGAAGGCATTTTTGCGCAGAGCCTGCCCAGCTTGGGGGTGCAGGTTACACCTGTTGTGTGACACATGCCCAGTCTCCCCCAGAGCAGCTGTGGGCTATTGGCAGTGCTGCGGGCACCCCCCCTTTGGACTGGTCCCAGTGTTACCAGTGGTGTGGGTTACACGGGTGGGGGTGGGGGGGTGTCCTTGCGGAAATAAACACGAACAAGCCAAGAGGCGAAATCTGAAATGCCCGCCGAGGTCTCTCCCCTCCCTGGAACGGCGGGGAGGGCAGCTTTGTGCGGACAAGGCCCCAGCACACTCATCTTTCCGGTTTGGGCAGAGTTGGTGCCGAGCGGTCCTGCCTGGCGCGCTGAGGTCATCGTGGACCCCTCGATTTGCTGGGCCACAGCGTGCTATGACACAAGGGGGAGCTCTGCGCCTGGGGGGAGAGTGGCTGGCTCGGGGTCCACCCTTACTGTACCCCGGGGACCCATGATCTACTTGACTCCCCCTCCCCCAGAGCCTGAGACTTAAGTCTAGGTGTCCCATCTGGTCCTCACACAACCACCGTGGCCCTGACACATTTCACTAAAACACAAGAGCTGAAGAAAGGCTGAGGCCTCTGTTTCTGTGGATTTTCCTGACCTCCTTAGACCGCGGCTCTCGGCAGGAGTTGCCCTTCCTCTGTGGTGTGCGTTGAACGAGGCCCCTGAGGCCACGCCGGACGGGAGGGGCCCAGGAACTCAACGTCCCTGCAGGAGAGCACATGTCAGGGTGCCAAGCTCCCTGACTGCCGACTAGGGAAAGGAGCTCTGCTGCTCAGGGGCTGCGTGCAGAGGCCCAAATGAAATACACATGCAGGTCATAAATCTTTTATTCCAAGTTTCAAGTATGTGTAAGTGTCTGTGGTGACACATGGCGATCGGTAAGTGTCCTCATCACCCAGGACCCTGGTTATAGCACCGTTGAATCAGTTACAGAACTGGAAGGACAGAAAGAGAAGTCACTTACACAGGCGGGCTGCTTTTCTTCTGAGCTATACTTTCAAAGGCCCAGATGCCCAATATGAAATGCCACTAAATTTGTGTTTCAAAGTCTGTGAAAATAGAATATAATAATAGTATCTTGAAAAATAAGAGGACACGGGGGTGTGTGGGGGAGAGAAGTACCAGCTCTGAGCTCACTGAATCAGAAGATGTGTGGCAGCATTACTTATATGTGTGGATAGAATAGAGGCAGTTTGTTTAATTGGAAGAGAAGTCTAGCTACTCCAGTTGGCTGGAAACGACCTAAGAGGAGGAGAAATGGGATTCATCCAGACCTCCTCGGGTTGATCACTCACGTTGCCAGCATGTAACTTGAGAAGAAAATGGCCCCATGTTATCTGTGGTGAGCCAGGCAGGTGGTGAGACTCGGAGTGGACTGTGCTTAGGATGGGACAAGCTGGTGACAACCTGTGCGCTGGGGTCCTGGACAGGATGGCTCTCCGTTGGCACTGCTCCCACAGCCCCGTGGACAAGCCCCAGCCCCAGAGGCCTTCCCAGCCTGCAGGTGTCAGGAACACGCCTTCCTCGCCTTCCTCCTGAGCCTGGCCGGGGCTGCAGGGGGTCAAGACAGGCGGGCCGGGCTGGATGAAGGGGAGCAGGGCGAGGCTGTCGGTCGTTGGGGAAGATGCACTGTGGCCCAAAGGCAGGAGGTGACCATGTCACTGCTTTACCGCGTGGAGAGCTGGTTATTTATGAGTCCACTGAAGTGTTCAAACTTTTTTTCTGTCTCTTCACTGAAGGAACCACCTGAAGGGTGGGCATCAGGGAGACAAGAGTTTGGCAAACCGGATGCACAGGTCACAGGGTCCCTGGGCCACCACCCTCCTCGGGCGGCCACCTCTATGTGACACCCCCAGGGCAGCGACAGGTGCTGGCCATCTCTAGGGCCAGGCCCATGTCAGCTGCTCTGTCAAAGTCGAGTGAAGGAGCGACTAAATCTAGTGCTTTTCGTTTTCTCCTCCACCGAGAGCGAGGCCATCACTTTTCCCGCTCAGCCTCCCCTTTTGGAACCCAGGTTGTATAACGCGAGGAAAAGCTTCTTTACTGGCAACCAGAAGCCACAGTGGTTGACTAGCTTCTAGCTCTCGACAGGAAAACGATACAGAGCCTGCAAATTGCTGGTGCCCCCATTTTTGAGGTCTCATGCGTAATGAGGTGGTAGCCTCAGCTCCAGCCCTGAAATAGCTTTGGGGTCTATGCTGGGCCGGCCCGGTTTCTGCCCCGTCCTTTCTCCTTAGCCGGAGCTGGCTATGAAAACCCGGTCTCCATCCAGGCCTGTGGTGTCTACAGTGTCCTTCCTGCGTGTGGAAACGTGAGGCTGGCCCCATTCCCTGAAGTCTTCACCCAAGTTAGGAAGCTGCTCTGGCTCCTGGAGAAAGTGGGGCAGCTCTTGCCTGTCTCCTGGAGTTGGGCTGCGGCGTGGGGGGCCTGGCGGGCCTGAGGCGCTGTGCTCCCCAGGGGGGCCCGGGGGCCTTACCTATGTGGCAGTTGTACATCCAGATGCGGTGGCCGTCATAGCGGGTCCTGCACTTCATGATGTTATTGGTGTAGTCGGACTCCGCCACCTCGTAGTTGGGGTTGATGACGACCTGGGGGAGAGTCTGGTTGGAGGGGGTCCCGCCCCGGCCACCCTCCGTCCCAGGCCCAGCTGAGATGCTGAGACCAGGCCTGCCCCCTGCAAGCATGGCCGGTGCTGTGTTCCAGAAGCAGCCCGGTGGGCGCAGAGCTGGTCGGAGATGAGGTCGGGGGGAGGGGGGCGCGCAGAGGAGGGTGAGGCCTGGAGGAGTGAGACCTCCGCGCACCTCTGTCTGTCTCAGTGTAATTCACACACACACACACACACACACACACACACAGTCATACCCCATCCTGGGTGCGCTGGGAGGTCTGGTACAGAGGCAGGAGCTGGGGCCTGGGGAGGCCACGGAACGGCTGTTGAAGGCGCCAGAAGGGAGCCGGGGAGTAGGATGTGCTGGGAGGGGTGGGGGCAAGGCCCGGGCGCTGTGGGGAGTTGGAGGGGGGCTGCCCTGGGTGCTGGAGACGACACTGCTCCCGGCGGTGTGACATTGGACATGTCCCTTCTGCTCTCCAGGCCTCGGTTTGCTCTAGGGGACCCCCAAGCCCTTCCCGCTCACCAGTGCAGGGCCTGGGCTCTCGGGGAGACTGGGCCTGCTTGTCCCCCTTCCTCTGCATCATCCGAGGAAAGAGGGCACAGCCCAAAGGAGCAGGGGCAGGAAGACCGTCATTTTGAGGGGGCTTCTGAGAGCGGACAGAAAAGGGGGATTTGGGGTGAGGAACCCAGAGGAGAAAGGGGAGGGAGGGGGAGGGGGAGGGGAGGGACAGAAGCTGGGCCTGGGGCTGTGGGCGAAGGTATGGAGGACACAATGGAGGCTTTTCCCGAGGGCCCTGCCACATGTGGAAGGGCTGAGAGCCCAGGGAGACAAGGGGGGCAGTGCTGCCCTAGGTCAGTGTGATGGGGGAGGGGTAGCCTGCTAGTTAAGGCACATTCTGTAGGTTTGGGGCCCTCAGGACCTTTCCCTCCAGAAGGGCCTGGATGTGACCCTTTAGTAGGCTGGTTGGGCCCTGCCAGAGCTGCTGTGGGAAACGGGCCAGTGGGAGCCCCCAGCCCTGCATCCTGGCCAGTGCAGGCCATGCTGGGGGCCCCAGGCTACCACCGTGACTCTGTGTCTCTAGGTAAGGCTGGTCAATGTCCCGCTCTGGGGTGACCTTACTTTTCTTTGATCTCTTTTCTACCGGACAACCTTAGCTGTCCCCTGCCCCAGCCCATGTCCAGGATGGACAAACCCCCTGCACCAAGGCCCAGGCAGCCCCTTGCCCATGGACAGCCATGCCCTGAGGGAGCCCACCCAGGTGTCCCTGTGGGGTGACCGTGTGGGTAGTAGGGGCTATCAGAGCCTGCTTGACCCACTTGGGTGCACAGTCCCATCAGACTCTCAGATATATGGTTTCCAATCTCGTGGGGATCACTGGCTTTAGTTCCTTAGACAAAGGACCTGCTGTGGTTTACAACAGCGAAGATGTGGAAGCAACCTAAGTGTTCATCAACAGGTGACTGGATAGAGACGTGGTACATATATACACAATGGACTACTACTCTGCCGGAAAAAAGAATGACATTTTGCAACTTTCCACAACATGGATGGACTTGGTGGGTATTATGCTTAGTGACATAAGTCAGAGAAAGAAAAATACTGCATGTTATCACTTCTATGTAGAATCTAAAAAAATAAAACAAACTAGTGAACATAACAAAAAAGAAAGACCCACAGATACAGAGAGGAAGCTAATGGTTACCAGTGGGGAGAGGGAAGGGGCCAGGCGGGGGTACAAACTACTGTGTAGGAAATAAATAAGCTACAAGGAAGGATACATTGTACAGCTCGGGGAATCGAGCCAATATTTTCTAATAACTATAAATGGAGTATAAGCTAGAAAAATATTGAATCACTATGTTGGACACCTGAAACTAATGTAATACGGTAAATCAACTATACCTCAATTTTTAAAAACTTGAAAAAAAAACCCACAAACAAATGAAAAATAAATAAATTGGCAGTGGCCGTGGCAACCTTATATTGAAAAAAAAAGATCTGCTGTGGATCCAGGAACCTAGTAACCTAGTAACGCATTGAGCCCTGCCTCTGAGACTCTGCGTACAGGCCCCTCCGGATGGAACGCCACCTCCTCCCCGGCCTGGCTTTCTCCTGCCGGGAGAGTACTGGTGCCTGCACTTGGGTCCACGTGGGAATGGAGAGAACCGGTGACTCAGGCCGGGGCTCTCACACGGCTAAAGCTCCACATCTATCACAAGGGACAGTCTTTTCCATGAACAAGCCCCTAATGAGTTAATTTGCTACTTGTCTAGTTTAGGAGTCGAGAACACAGCATACGGAGTCATGTGACCTGGGTTGGCCTGGCTGTGAAATGTGAGTAATGGTAACACTCATCCCTGGGGGATTACATGAGACCATGGGTTCACAGGGTGTAGGCAGGTTCTGGCCCATCACCGATCTTCAAGGAGCCGCAGTTATTAAATAGACGTTGTCAGAATACACGATGCTACACGTCCCCCAGGCAAAGGGACAGCAGACCTCAAGCATACACCACCACGCATGGAGTACGTGCACAGACACAGATATTCAGTTTTTTAAATAGAAAGCACTCTGCTCTTCGGTCGGTCCTCTCCAAGTCTGCGGTTCTGGGCTTGTGGGTGGAAAAACGCTTGGCTGTCTGATTTTCAGTCTCTGAAATTGACCAGGGAAACTTTCAAAACCCCTCTGTGGTCACTTCCCTGCAGGTGTTGGTTCCTCCCAGGACTGTCTATAGGGTGGGGACCGTGACTGGGCCCTGCGCTGGTTGAATGCCCCCTTAGGAAAGCTTTCAATACAGCTTTCTGGTCGCCCACTTGCCACCCAACCATCAAGCTTGAAAGCAAGACGGGTGGGGATGTGGGAAAAATGAGAAGGCGAAACGAAGCCTCCACAGGCAGGAGTGCATCTGTGCCCCAGAAGGGGAGATGGTGGGGATACAGTGCCCCTTGGCCCCTCCACCAGTCAGGGCCCTGGCTGGAGCCTGCAGCTATATGCGGGAAGGTGGGAGGCCAAGCCCTCTTAGTTCCTCCTCAGGGCGGGCCTTCCCCCTGGACAGCGCATGTGGAAGTCCCGGGAAGTCTCCACTCAAACAGTCACTGGAAAGGCTATCTCTAGTCCCTAACAGCCTACCATTATAGATTCATTTCTTTGCATTGAAAATTGCCCCCTCTGCAGATCCTCTCCTATGGGGCAAACGTTTCTGGGAGAGGCAAGTCACAAACACTTGGGAGTGAATGGCTCTTTGTGCGACTGCTTTTAGCCTTAACAGCACAGAGCAAGGCAGGGTGAGGGCGCTGGGAGAGATGGGGTGGAGGTGAAAGTACAGCTCCAAAGGACACAAGAGGTGTAGGTCACCTTAGAGTCTGTGCACAAATTCCCGGCCTGAGGACCAAATCTGGCCTTCAGATGCATCTTGATTTGCAAGCACCAGGTGTCAACAATTGATGTCTCAGGAGGTCTGCAGTTCCCCACCGGTCTGCATATCTCACATACCTAGGTTACCTGGGTGACAGCGACAGCCTCCGGGCGTAGGACTCTGTGCACTTTAGATGGCCTGGCCTCCATGCGTTTTCTGCCTGGGCACCATCAGAAGGAGGCTACCCACCCACTTGCTAAGGCAGAGACACCTCCTCCCATCAGCGGGGGCCCGGAGCCCCTTCTCATGCCCCTCACCTGGAACAGGTAGTCTCCAGGGGGCACGTCGGTGATGTCGACCCACTGGCAGTCGATATCATGGCGGTACATGTCCCAGCAGCCCATGGTGATGCCCTGCTCGCCGAAGTTGGCACACTCATAACTCTTCTGGATGTCTGAAGGCAGGGGCAGAGGGAAGCCCAGTCACCACGCACCCATGACCCCTCTGCCGGAAGAGGCTTCCTCTGCCATCTGTGCCACCCTGCCCACAAAGGGCCCCGAGCAGCCCTGCTGGGTGGGTGACATCCCCAGACCCCACCCTCAGCATCTCTCTGTTCTCCCAGGCCGACAACCTTGGCTTCACCTGGGCTCGGCAGCCCATCCCTTCCGTGCTCTCCATTTGATGGAATCCCTCCCTCTTTCCCTACCCACAACCCACTGCTCCCTCCTCCACGAAGCCTTCCCTGGCCACTCTGGCCCACCTCGGCCTCTCCAAGGACTATCAGCCTAGGCATGAAGCGTGTGCTTATCTGGGTACGTTTTTGGTGTTTATTGTTGAGCTTGATGCTGGGGTCATCTTGTCTCCCTCTGGGGAATCTGCACTTGGATGTGGACTCAGGTCTGGCTTGTTTCTCTGACCCTTCCTGGGTCAGTCCATTGTCTGGCGTATGGTAGGTGCTCAAAACCCATCTGCTGTGTGATTTCCTGGTATGTCAGGGGCCACGTCAACCACTGACAATTCGCACCCATTTACCGAGAGGCTGCCTCATCTGGGCGCTACTCTAAGCTCCGGCCATGCTGACAAGGGTCATCGAGTCTCCCCTGGGAGAGCCTGGTCAGGCCAGGATGGCAGGTGCGCGCACAGGTGGTCACGGTGCAGGCGTGGCAGCTGACTAGGGGTGTGAGCGCGGTGGAGAGGGTCTGGGAACCTCAGAGTGAGGGTTTAACTTGAACCTGGAGGTAAGAACCAGTGTGGCGGGGCACTTGTGTTGGGACCCAGGGAGAAAAGGCTGTAGCAGCCAGAGTGGGAGGGGACTGCGTGTCAGGTTCAAGGGTTTGGGCCTTACCCGGGAGGCCACGTGGACCCACCAGTGCCCGTCAGCATAACTCTGGGGACCCAGATGCCTTTACAGCCAGGCTTTGCCTAACCCCCAGCCCCAGGCTATAGTCATGGGATCCCCACTGAGGAAGGTCGCGGGGAGAGTCAGCAGTGGCCAGGGTGACACAGAGACCTGTGCCCGGCCTCGGCTTCCAGCCGGGTGAGTGCACGTGAGTCCCTCCGAAACTTCCCAGCACCATCTTGCCCCGCCAGAGATACCTCCTTCACATTCTGTGTCCTCCAAGCAGAAGCTGGCCTTGTGGCCCTCTGCCACCTTGGTACCATTGAGGTTTAGCAGGTCGTAGTGGGTGAACACCTCCATGCTGTGGTAGTGCCTGGGGGCGAGAGAGGGGGCCTGGATGTCAGTCTCTGGAGTGACGGCCGCCTGCAAGCGATGGCCCAGCTGGCGATTTCCCACTGGGGGCACCATGGGCAGAGCAGTGTGGTCCAAAGTGGCGGCCAGTGGGAGAGGAGTGGGCAGCAACAGGGCATTAGGAAAGGGGGGGTGGAGCTAATAACCATGGTGCTTATGTGGGCTCTGGAGGGACACAGCCCCCTCACCTCCCCAGGCCTCAGTTCTCTCATCACCTAAGTGGGAATAATGACACACGTAATGCACAGGATGTCGTGGAGAATAGTAAGATGAACTGATGAGCAGAGGGCCCGGCATCAATAATAAGCTCAATAAATTAGGACATTTTCAGTAAATGTGTGTAACATCTTCCGGGGTGCTAAAGTGGCTATCACAGCCCATGCCTGCTTGAGACATTTTCTGCAGACAAATGCAAGTCACTCTTCCCTGTCTTTTGAAAACCTTTAAGGTGGGAGTGTGGTCGGGAGGGAGGGAGGGAGACTGCAGAGGGGGAGGAGGGGTGGGAAGGGCAGGGGCTGATGAGTGGGACCCACGCGTGCCCTGAACCAGGCGGCGGAGGCCGAAGTCTGTGCTCCTGGCATCGAGTAAATAAAAAAGGAGGCGAAAAGAGGGCTCTTAGGCCCTGTGGGAGGGAGAGGATGGCAGGCACACCCTGCGGGCCCTGGAAAGGAGTAGAGGGGGAGAGAGTCTGTACACCCCCGTGGCTCTTCCCTCGGCTGAGTGTTTACCTAATGGTGTGCCAATCGGTCACTTGGCAGGAATTGAGAACAGATGCGGATTCTTGGAAAGGCCTGTGTTTGGTGCAGAATAAACAAGGGAAACAGCTGCCGCATGTTGCCCTGGGGCCTTCCTAAAGCTCTCGGTGGCCAGGCCCGTCCTAAGCTGCTACACATGTATCACAAGCGGCTGCAACGCACTTATCTCTGTCATTACAGGGACATTTGGAAAATGGGGAAAAACGGAGGAACAAGGTACCAAGGCTTGGGGAACAGAATCACATGTTTCATTTCCATGCGAGCCGAGTTCCCTCTGCAGGAAAGAGGGAATGATAGCACGATCCCCCATCAGGGGTTCTGTGAGGATGCCGTAGGAGAAATCACAGAAATACCTAACACGGGGCTTGGAACAGAGCAGCACTTGGTATCTGTCAACCCTCTGCTTACTACCACTACTCCCAGGAGTGATGGAGTCGTGTTTAATTACTGCCACCACCATTACCATGGCTACGATTATCGCCAGGCCCGGACAGCAGCTTCCCCGCCTCCCGGGCCCTCAGGTGGTCGGCTTCAGGCTCCCCCCGCTGGATCGGGAGCAGAAGAGGACAGAGGGAAGAGGGGAATTAAAAGGATAGGTTTTCAGGGGCTTCCCTGGTGGCACAGTGGTTGAGAGTCTGCCTGCCGATGCAGGGGACACGGGTTCGTGCCCCGGTCCGGGAAGATCCCACATGCCGCGGAGCGGCTGGACCTGTGAGCCATGGCCGCTGAGCCTGCGCGTCCGGAGCCTGTGCTCCGCAACGGGAGAGGCCACAACAGTGGCCGCAGAAAAAAAAAAAAAAAAAAGGACAGGTTTTCAGAGAGGAAATCAGAGGCTCTTTTCCCTTCTTCCTGTGTTGGGCTTGTGCTAAAAAAAAATGTCAGAAGTTCCTAAGTTGGGCTTTTCCCAGGTCACTCATGTTTCTGGGTAAAAGAATGCTGAGCCAGGGGCCCACAGGGAACGGTCACAAGGATGCATTTTGTGGCAGTTGAAGGGATGACTCTGAAAGAGTCTATTTTGGCTTCTTGAAAGAGCAAGGTGAGACATGAGGTCTGACTCATCGCCTAAAACATGTCTGCCTCTTTCAGAGACGGGTTTATGTTGTCATGTTTGCTGGCTGGAAAGACTGAAGAGGAATAGGTTTACGTTCCGTTGTCTAAACAAAATTCAGACAGAGTCCACAGATGGACTCTTGTAAGGCTGACCTTCTCCCGCTCCCCTGGCTTCCTGCAGACTCGATTTAAGAGTCGTCTTCCTCAGCTCCTCAGTTTTTCCCCTGTGGATATCGGGAGGGAAGCAGCTGGTTTGGAGCCTCCCCATGCTAGCTAGCTGAGGTCCGGGAGCCTCTGTGCTTTACCGCTGGGGCAAATGTGGACATCAGCCCCGGGGCCACGTTTCCCTCCCAGCTGGTTGGCTGTGGAGCCCAGGGGCACCCACCTTCCACCACCCACACACACATCCCAGGGGGTATGGATCGTGGCTGCTGGGAAGGTGATCAGGAGAAATTTCCTCTTTTCAGGCTGAGTGTCCTGAACTTTGGAAGTCTAAGAGGGGGCCTGATCCATGGGATAAAGATAGGGAAACTCCGATTTGCAAAGAAATTCCAGAAGTCTAAGGAGGGAGAGAACACCTGACACTAGAGGGAGGTCATCGTAATCTGGATGAGAGGAAGGACAGCTTTCTACCGTGAGACTGCAGATCACGTATTCTAGGACACTGTACTAGCCGAGGCAGGAGGTGCTGGGTGGACACGTGGATGACACAGCTAGTCCAGAGCAAGAAGGGAGGTTTGGGTATATTCTGTTACCCTAGGTCATCTCGGGCCCAAACAAAACTTTCGATCTGAGCATCAGTGTGCGTTGTAGGGATGTTTCACTCTTTTTCGTTTCCCACACCAGCCACGCGTCTTCCGGTGCCTCCAGGATGGAGAGTCGTGGCCGGCACTCAGTCATGGTTGGGAAAAGGCTCCCATCCCCATTTCAGAGAAATCTGGGGGTGTGTTCCAGCCTCAGGAGGTGTGGCCACAAAGGGCAGGGTCCCTTCTGCTTGCTCTGCCCCGCCCTCCTCATGTGCTAGGCAGCCCCTGGCTGGAACAAAGCCCCACGGGCTGGATGAGGGCCTAAAATTGGCTCACAGAGGCCGCACCGAATCTGTGGGGCTCTGACCTGATACGGGGGCTGCTCCGCACACGGTAGGGGGTGGGGCAGAATGAAGGAAAGTCCCCCCTTTGTACCCGGGCCATCCCTGACCGGAGGGCTGGCACCTGTGCTGGCTGTCACCTCCCTGCCACTCCAGCTCCCAGCTCCTCTCCCGGGCTTCCCCAAGATGTGAGGGGCAGGGAGACTGAGCCCTGGGACAGAGCAGGGGCTGAGAGCCAGGAGACGCCGGGTTGCTCTGTGCCCAGCTGTCAAAGCTGTAACATCGTGTGCCAGGGGAGCAGGTGTGGTCCCACTCCCTGAGACACAAGAAGCAGGACGGGGACCCCCATCCCGGGCCCAGAAGGGAGAGAATACCTGACACTAGAGGGCTTGTGCTAAAAAAAATCATCAACCAAGGGCCAGGTATATGAGAGAGAATGGTGCAGGGCGTTTCCCTCTAGGTCTGGCTGGGGAGGAGACTCCTAAGGGGGCCGTTCTTTGTTTCATCTTAGGGCTGTCAAAGAACATAGCTCTGTTCCTCATCATCGTATCAAGTAAACTGGGAGCTATCGTTTTCCCCATACACACTACTCTGAGCCAGGGTTCTTTTTTTTTTTTTTTTTTTTTCTTTTGCGGTACGCGGGCCTCTCACTGTTGTGGCCTCTCCCGTTGCGGAGCACAGCCTCTGGACGCGCAGGCTCAGCGGCTATGGCTCACGGGCCCAGCCGCTCCGCGGCATGTGGGATCTTCCCAGACCGGGGCACGAACCCGTGTCCCCTGCATCGGCAGGCGGACTCTCAACCACTGTGCCACCAGGGAAGCCCTGAGCCAGGGTTCTTAATTCTGGCTCCACAGATGGGCTTCAGCATCTGTAAATCTGCTGAAATAGGACATTAAATCGAGAAATAATTTTTTTGAGTGGAGGACGGGCCAGCTTTCATCACACTCCCAAAGAGACCCAACGGAGATTCGGGCCAGGATTCCTGTTGAAAGGTCCTCCCTGCAGCTCTGGAGGCCAGGGGTGGAGAGTTTCTTAAACCCTCTGGGGTCCTTATGGTCAGAGGTTCTCAGCCATGGTCCAGGAGGTCCAGGCCTGAAGGAACATATGCTTAGCCAGTATGTTCTTTCCCACCCGTCCCTCCCAAACCATTGATTGCAACATCTATAAACAAAGAAAGAAAACAGAACACAGGAAAAGCTGGGGTAGGGGTGGGGAGGACGGGGTCAGCGTTCCTGGAGCACCAGATGAGAAGAAACACTTCCATGACGTCGCCACGTGTATTCTTAGGGAAAAGACCATTCCTTGGAGGGCAAGCCTAGGTCACAGGGAGACTCCTACCATGTGATGTCTGGGGGGAGTGCCACATGCAGGGCAGAGATGCAATTACCCTCTACTTGTAGGCCCACAGGGCAGCACTTCCGCCATGTATTCTCTGAAGGAAATCAGGCACCCATATGTCATGGATTTAATTTTACTCTCTGACTTCCTCCCTGCAGAAGACCTCCATGCTTCCATATAAAGATCAAAACTTTTTTGGCTAATTAGGACTTTTAGGACATACGGATAGTAATTACAGTTGACCATTGAACAATGCCGAGGTTAGGGGCACGGGGCCCCTGTGAAGTTGAAAATCCAAGTACTGCTATCACTGCCTCAGAAACAAAGGAGTTGATAAATGACTCACCCGAGGGCAGGAAGCTGAAACCGTTTGGATAGATTCGGGACTCAAGCTCTAATTCTTTTGATTCCACGTATTGTAATCTCTAATCAGACATAAACTTTTCCCCACACTGAGTTAATTTAAAAGCTGTATAGGGTTTCCCTGGTGGCGCAGTGGTTAAGAAACTGCTTGCCAACTCAGGGGACACGGGTTCGAGCCCGGTTCGGGAAGATCCCACATGTCGTGTAGCAACTAAGCCCATGCGCCACAACTACTGAGCCTGTGCTCTAGAGCCCGTGAGCCACAACTACCGAGCCCGCGTGCCACAACTACTGAAGCCCACGCACCTAGAGCCCGTGCTCTGCAATAAGAGAAGCCACCGCAGTGGCTTGCCTGCACACCGCAACGAAGAGTAGCCCCTGCTCGCCGCAACTAGAGAAAGCCCATGTGCAGCAACGAAGACCCAACGCAGCCCAAAATAAATAAATTAAATAAATTATTTTAAAAAAGCTGTATAATGAAAATGCATATAGTGAGGTACAATATGTATCGAAAACAATCCACGTGTAAGTGGACCCGTGCAGTTCAAACCCGTGTTGTTCAAGGGTCAACTATAAAGGAATATCAGCTCCCCTGAGTCCTACCATACTCCTTTTATTTATTTATTTATTTGGCTGTGCCTGGTCTTAGTTGTGGCGTCCGGGATCTTTAGTTGTGACATGCATGTGGGATCTTCCCCGACCAGGGATTGAACCCGGGCCCCCAGCATTGGGAGCACAGAGTCTTGGCTACTGGACCACCAGGGAAGCCCTCCACAGTCCTTTCTTTTGAAATGGGTTAAACAACTCTATCCCCAAACAGATTCGAATGTGACTAGGCCATAAGTTATGACATGAAAAAGCCGCACAACACAGATTTCTGATGAAGATTGGGCGGAGGTACCAGGCAGAACGCAGGCTTGGGAGTCAGAGAGGCCCCGAGTCGGGGTCCCTGCTCCACGACTTCACCTGGGGCTAGTCCCATGAACGCAGAGCCGCCGTTTCCAGACTCAGGAAAACGAGGGTCCCCTGCTCTGGCACTTAGAAGGGGCTCAGTAGATGTTAGTTCATACGTCCCTAACTGTGATCACATCTTAGAGCTGGAAGGATGCCTGGTGGTCAGCCAGACCGGGGCCTCTCAGACTGCTGTGCACACAGTCCCCTGGTGACCTGTTAACACGCAGATTCTGCTGTGAGTCAGCCAAGGACACTGGATTCAGCACTGACTGCAGAGGCTGCCAGCCCGCCGGCCCCGCTCTGAGAAGCAGGGACCTGGTGCACAAGCTCCTGATTCTGAGCACAGAGACCACACTCCCCGTGCCCAAGTCTGTGGCCCCTCACGGTGGGGGGCGGGGCGTGGCTGCCGGGTTGAATGGCAGGGGTCTCCCTCCCTTCATTTTCAAAACTGTACTCACTCTGCTCCCTCTACCTGCCCAGCTCAGGTCTGAGCAGGAAAATGAGAACCATTACTGGCAGCCGGTTCAGGATGAGGGTAGGAATCAAGGCAAAGGGACAGAAAGAAGGGGGAAGGCAGGGAGATGAACAGGGAGGCTTCTGTTGGCTCCAGCTAGGGCTGGCTCTGGGATTGCACTCTGTTCTTGTCCACGATTTACAGAGCACTGGGAACAGAGCCACAGACTGAGGGCTGGAAGGGGTATTAGCAGTCCCGGCTGACGTGGCCCAGCTGGCCTGAAATCATGCAACTGGTTAGAGGCACAGCTGGGTCGAGAGACCATGCCTCATGACTCCTGGCCTAGAACTCCTGTCTCCACACCCACCGCCTTCGTAGAGATGTTTAAAACTTATACTGGTACTTAAAGTACACTCCTAAACGAATTCAGAATCCAACAACTGCAAAACCCCAAGCACCCTGCAGAGCGCGAACTTGCTGTGGACACACTTGAAAACTGTCGACTGAGGGTCAATGGAGGGGCACGGGGTTCTCAAAACAAAGTTTGTCTCCAAACGGTAGAGACTTTGGAGCCGAGAGAGAGCGGACTCGGGGAAGAGGAGGTGGGCCAGGGCCCCCCGGGAAGAGAGAATGGCATCTGCAAATGTGGGAGGCCAGGGAGCCATCCCTCCACCTGGGGAGAACCCCACCCCCGGGACCGTGTGGCCTCTCGGCTCTCCCTAAGTGACCCTGTGATTCTGAACCCCATCTGGGTGCCTCGGGCTGGCGCAGCCTATGGCGCTGGCAGGGAGGGTTCACCTGTGGCAGTCATGCCAGATCCACGCGTGGCGGCCGTTCTTGGGTCGGAAGTCAGACTGGCCATTGTTGTGGATCTGGGAGGAGAAGCGCAAGAGCCGCCGGTAGCCCGTGGTGGGGTTGGTGTTGGCGGCCGAGGCCGCGAGGCAGTTCTCCTCCATGGCGCACTGAAGCATGAACATGGGCCGGTCCTCCAGGTAGGTGCTCTGCTGCACGATCTCTGCGTTGAGGACCAGGTCGGGGGCAGCTGGGAAGGCAGACACAGGATTCAGACAAGGTCAGAGACCCCTCACCCCTTCCTGAGTAGGTTCCGTCTGATTCCTGAGCTGGCACTAGCCTCCATCCCTGCTCGAGCCTCACTGTCTAGAACTGGCTCCTGGTGTCCCCCCTCCAGGTCACCTTCCTTGTGGATCGCTGCCCCCAATTCCTCTCCCCCTTCTCTGAGAGTCCTCCTGGATGCCTCTGCAGATCCCAGTGCATGTACGCAAAATATGGACAGTTGTTCAACGTGGGTAATGGGTGCACGAGGCTTCGTTATATTATCTTCTCTCCTTTTGAGTGGCTTGAGATTTTCCATAATAAAAAGCCTTACAAAAACAATGAAATGGTGCTATGCAGAGAGGGAACACTCTTAATACCTGGGTCTGATTCTTCTGGGAATGATACAAATGTATTTTCCACCATGTGTAATACTGTATGTAGATTTATAGTCTGCTAATACTGTTTCCCTTAAAACAGAACTTGACATATTCCTTTGTTAATAAATATCCATTACCACATCCATTTCACGGCTCCATAATATTTATTCATAACCCTATCCCGTACTTTTAGACACAAGGGTTGCCTGAAACCTTCCAGTTAAAGATGAAGCTGTGATAAACATCCTGTAGCAAATCTGTGTATGTAACTTTATTTCTTTAGAACATATTTCTATAAATGAACCTGCTGGGGGGCAGGGTTGCATACTTTCCAGGCTCTGATGTATATCAGGTTCTACCAGTTTCCACTCGCACTCGTTGCTCTACATGAGAGTTCTCCCCCAGGTACCTCTTTTAAAACAAGCTTGGGGACTTCCCTGGTGGCGCAATGGTTAAGAATCCACCTGCCAATGCAGGGGACACGGGTTTGATCCCTGGTCTGGGAAGATCCCACACACCGCAGAGCAACTAAGCCCGTGTGCCACAACTACTGAGCCTGAGCTCTAGAGCCTGCGAGCCACAACTACTGAGACGGTGCGCCACAACTACTGAAGCCCGCGCGCCTAGAGCCCGTGCTCCGCAACAAGAGAAGCCACTGCAATGAGAAGCCCACGCACCGCAACGAACAGTAGCTGCCGCTCGCCGCGACTAGAGAAAGCCCGCGTGCAGCAACGAAGACCCAATGCAGCCAAAAATAATTTAATTAATTAAAAAACAAAACAAAACAAGCCTGACTTACTCAATTAGTGCGTTGCACATAGCAGGTGTTACAAAAAAAAATCACCAATGGCTATAATCTATGTTTGCTAAACAATTGTATTAGAAGGATTAGCTTCTTTACCAAAGGATTAACTGAATTTTTCCTTTAAAAGTGAGACTGTATTGACCAAAGGATTAACTGTAAGTTTCCCTTTAAAAGTGAGATTGCATTGAACATTTCTATGTACTTCAGTTCACAAAAATGTTGTATGTGAACCATTTACAGGACCCATCCATCTTTTATTTCCTGACAGGTTGCTTGTAAATTTCTGAAGTGGGTGTCATCTGTGAGCTTGGCTGCGCTCAAGTTCACCAATGCCCGGACCACTCCTCGCTTGTCTGCATCTCCTTCCCATGGTCCCCAGGCTGCACGTGGAGCCCAGTAGATTCTCAGTGATGGGGCCCCGCCGCCTCTAGAGAGCAAACCTACCTGCAGGGACTGGGTGTGGAACTGCAAGGGAGTGAAAGGGCACTCAAATGGGATGAGGGGTAGGGAGGCTCCCATCTGCTGAGAACGATTTCCTCTTGGAGGGCACAGACTGGGATGCAGCATTGCGGGCCCTGTGTCCTGGGCACACCTTTTTTTTTTTTTTTTTGCGGTACGCGGGCCTCTCCCTGTTGTGGCCTCTCCCGTTGCGGAGCACAGGCTCCGGACGCGCAGGCTCAGCGGCCATGGCTCACAGGCCCAGCCGCTCTGCGGCATGTGGGATCTTCACGGACCGGGGCACGAACCCGTGTCCCCTGCATCGGCAGGCGGACTCTCAACCACTGCACCACCAGGGAAGCCCGACACCTTTTCTGAGGGTGTTGTGGTCTCTTATTCATTGTCTGCACACTAGTCAGTACTCACTGGACAGCCCCTCAGCTTCCCTCTGAGCTGGGCAGAGGGGTCTCCACCGGCCCCTCCTCTTTCCGAGAGGAGGCCGGCCCTCCCTCCAGCTCAGGAGTCTTAAGGTAACATGGTCTAACTTAGCGGGTAGCTGGCTTTCAGCACCTGCCATGGAATGGGGCCTTGACCTCCCTAACGCCCAAAACATCCCCCAGAAGCTCACCCGAGGCGCGCGCTCATCCACCCGTCTATCAAGTATTACAGCGAGCACTGCGCTCGCCTCTCTGGACAGTGCTAACAAGGAAGATCTTAGATGATGGCAGCAGAGACAGACAGAGCACATATTAATTACTTCATTATAATTGTGACCAGAGCTCGAAGGAGAAATACGCGGCGTTTTGGGAATTATAGCAGGGGACCCAATATGGGGAGGGGTCAGGAAAGACTTCCTTGGAGGCCGTTGCATTTTAGTTGTTCCATGGAGGATGAGCAGAGGTTAGAGGGAACTGCTCTAAGACGCTAATCTCAGTAGCACATGCCAGGCCCCTGAGGCACGAAGGAGGACCAAGGCCTGCGTGTACTGAGGAGGGGTGGGCAGGGAAGGCGGCTTGATTGAGGCTGGACAACACGTGCCTGTGCAAGACCCTGCGTTCACTTAAGTCGGTGGGAAAGCTTGGACGGGGCTGGAACATGAGGCAGCACAAGCGGGGGACAAGCACTGACCCTGGCTTCAGGGAAGGGAAGCAATGGGAGGTCCCAGGGAGGAGCCTCTGTGGCAACACGGTGTACAGGATGGACAGTGGGATGCAAGAAGGTAAAGGGAGTTGAGAAACTCTGGAAAGGTAAAAATCCAGATGGCTCAACTCTGGGGGGTATGATGAGGAAGACAGAGTGATATCAGGGAGAACTTCCAGGTTTAGGCTGTAGTTGCTTGGATGAGAAAAAGTAATTACAAAGGGTTGCCTGAAGAATATACTTTCTCTTTCTGAATAAAGTATTAAGCCAGATCAGTGTTCCTGGCCCCAATAACTTTTGCCCCTCTGCAGACTCTGACTGATACCTTCAGTCCAAGCTGAGGGGTTCTCTGAGCAATAGCCCCATGAAAGTCAATTTTTGCCTGCCGTGAGGATGTGGCGGGCATTGTTGATCTCATAACTCTCAGTCTCATAATGAGAAGTTCCTTTTGATCTCAGTATCTAGAATAGTGGACTTCTCTTTGACTCATGGGTTTGTTTCTATTGCATACTGTGAATTATATTAATGACCAGGTTTCCCTCTTCCCTTTGGCTGCTAGGAAGCTCACTGTATAATTACAATAGTAAATGTATATGAGTCTATAGCAGTAAATGTATAGGACTGTATAGTACATATTTTTTATTAACCTCTCTCGGCACCATTTTGAGCCACTACCTTTTTGCCAATACCTACTTTTTTAAAAATCTGCTTTAATCTTATGCTACCTTGAATTTTATTTAGGTTTACATTATCTTAATTTCCTTTTGGAAAAAATGATATATTATAAACATAAATAAATCATTAAGCTAAGAAAAGTCTCCTGATGAGGGTGAGACCCCTTTGCTTGGATGCTCTCCCCTTGGAGGGCTGGTAAGGGTGGTCACTTCACTCTCTCCTCTCAGACAGGATGCGACAGCTTATGACGTCTGCCCAGAGAAGCTCGCACTGGAGTTGAGAGTCCTGCCTTACAAGGGTTAGGAGATGTTGAGTGGGTCTAACAGGGGTTGATGGGAGAAGTGACTGAGTTCAAGTTTCATCTTCTCCCTAGTTCTCCGTGATGGTTAACAACAGTGCATCACTGTTTCTTAAGTGCTTGCATTTGTTGTCACAACAACAATCTAATTTCCAGTTTCTAGGAAAAGCAACAAAGACTGTGGATGACAGCCGTTAACTAACTTTGCCAAGATCAGCTAATAGTGGCAGGCAGGGTCTGGTCTGGAGTTCTCTGGCCAGACTCCAGGCCTCTCCTACCTCCCAGATTCACAAGGGAATCATATGATAAGGCAAGGACGGGGGGGATCCAGAGAATAACATGCCTGCAGCGCTGTCAATGGGTCCTCTCAGCATGGAAGGGAACATACTGAGATGGTCATTCTGAATCCTGGCTGGGGTGGGGGAGGGGTGGGGGAGGAGTGGGATGGGCTTCCCTTCTACATTGTCAAGGTCTCTAGGATTCCCAGGGAGTCACCAGGAGGCTGAATCACCCCCAGGGTGTGAAAACAGGCAGGAAATGATCTTTCTTTTTCTTTTGGCCACACCGCACACAGCATGTGGGATCTTAGTTCCCTGACCAGGGATCGAACCCGTGCCCCTTGCATTGGGAGCATGGAGTCTTAACCACTGAACCGCCAGGGAAGTCCTAGGAAATTATGTGTGGAGCAGGGCGGAAGGAAGGAAGCTGACACTCATCGAGCACTTAGCGTGTGCTTCACCTGTTAACCCAGAAGCATGTTCCCCAGAAGAACAAGTTCTTAGTCACTAAATTCGCCTAAGGCCACTTAAATAATCTACAATGACCCGGCCTTTGAACCCAAGGCTCCCAGACTCCCAAGTCCTCCCTCCTGCCTTCCTCTCCACTGTCATCGGGCAAGATTCCAGGGTGCGGGTAGTTCCTCTTGACCCCGACTCTTCCACTTAACACGAATCCATCTCTGCTTTCCTCTTTTGCTCGGCTCATAACAGATGCCTCAGAGCCTTGCAAGGAATCATCAGTGAGACTCTGATCCCCTACTGGAGCCTGGCAGGGAGGGTGGGCTATGACACCCAGGAGCTCTCACTTTCTGAGCAGGCAACTCCAGCCCCGTGCTGTACCCCGCCCTCGGGGCAGGCCACGTCCTCTCCATCGTGGCGGCAGTGCGCCAGGGACAGCTCCGTTCCTGAGCACTTCACTCCGCTCATGACCACCTTGTTGGCGTTGATATTTCCGTGCCAATACCAGGTCTCCTGGATGAATCAACAACAACAACAAAATGGGCGGTACGTCACCTAGAATTGTCATTTTCCCATATTCTATCAAATTTCAGCCTCACAAAAGTCCCAAGCCTTTACGATCCCATTATTCAGTGGAGACAGCCAAGGCACAAAGAGTCACTTACCCAAGTCATGCAGGCTGTTGGTGGCGGTGCGAGTGAGACCCTCACACTGGATTCTGCTCCTCCCCCCTTCTGGAAAGCACGGCTAAGGGTCTGTTCAATGCTGTGTATCAGGAATGGCAGCTCATGCTGCCCACTCCCTCTCCCTGAGCCCGGGGCAGACATTACTAATCAATCACAGCACTCTCCTCTAAGCCTGACTGTGCTCTCAGAATCCTTCTCAACACAGCTCCAGGAATACACTACCAATTGATCAGAATTGGCAGGAGAGAAGAAATCTATTCACATACGTCAATAGTTCCACGTTCATAAATCTCATTGGTTCTGTTTCTCTAAAGAACCTGACTACACACCCTTATCCTCTAGAGAGAAAACTGGGGCCTCAGGAAGGGATAGGGCTTGCAATCAGGGGCAGATTTGGGACTGATATCAGGGGCAGGCCCGTTCACAGCCTCAGCTGTGAGGCCCAGGTGTCTTAGGAACGAGCCGACGGGGAACAAAAACAGTTGGACAGCCACTCTGTTGTAATGGGCACTGTTTTTCGACTCTCCTTGAAGAACCGGAGAGCACCCTAGCTTGTCATAAGCAGTATTAGCAGAAACATTACATGGCCCTGCGAAGCCAGGCTCCCAGAGGGCCCTGGGTACCAGAGGCCTGCCCCTTCTGGATGCCCAGCACCTGCCCTGGGCCCTGGGCAGCCCCCAGCAGGCAGTCAGGCTCAGCAAGGCTGCCCGAGTTCTCCCACGTCCCTTCCTAAGAAACCCCTTTCCCGAGCAGGCCACCTGGGCACAGAGGCTGAAATCAGGGTTAGCAAAGCAGGATGGGGGAGCTTCAGACATTTTCTTGTTCTGGGAGAAGCTGAAGGAGAGTGTTTAGAGCCAGGATATTGAGGACCTGGGACTCTTCATTCCATGTCACGGGGAGGCATAGAAGGGTGGCCGCTTTGCCCCAGATCACTGTGCAGCCGGCTGGTAGGGCTCCGGTTGGGAACAGACCCGGGGCCTCCTGGCTCCTGCTTCTCCGGCCCCCAGCCTCTTTCTGACAATGTTCTCCCATAGGATAGGGTCCAGAAAGCAATGATTTTGTCTTTCTTCTGACAGGGGGCAGGAGCTTAACTGCCCTCAGCTGAGTCCCTCTCTTTAAGGAAGGGCCGGTGGGGAGGAGGGTGCAGTGGCTGTGAAAGGGCCCTGGACAAGGCTTGGGGATTTACCAGCCAACCAAGGAGAGGATGCCTGGACGTCGACACCGTGGGGAAGCATGTTCTGGGTGAGCTAAGGCGTCTGGGGTGTTGGGCTGGGCGGTCTTCACTGCCCCACAGGACTGAGTGGCTTCTGTCTGCAAAAGGCACATCGGGATGGCCCGGGAGGAGCCCTTGGCATAGTGTGAATCCCGGCACACAGAGCTGAGACCGTGAAACCAGAGTCCAGAGAGCACATGACCCACCCAAGGACTCAGGACTGTGGAGAGCAGCGTGGGAGCCGGGATAAGGCTCTTCCTCTGAGTCCATGGCTCTCTGTCTCCTGGGGCTCATGGAAGATGGGGACTGACGAGAGATGGGCAGGATCAGACTGGATGGAGGGTTCAAGGCCCTCAAGGATTTCTCACCTGGAAGGCGTTGCTGGCAAACCCCAGGCCCAGCTGCCGGCAGACCACCATGGCCTCCACGATGCCCCAGTTCTCGCCGCACACTGTCCCCCACACGAGGGACCCGTTCCTCTCCACCAGCACCTCCACTCGGCCCTCATAGGGGTTTCGGCCCCCGTTCAGGCGCAGCTGTGGAGAGAAAGGGAGGCAAGATCGCCACGAGGGGAAGGCAGGCTGATGCCCCTCCGTACTGCCCTCAGTCCCCATTTCCCCAAGGCAGGGGGTCCTGCCTGCGACACAGATCCCGCAGCATCGCTGAGAGCCTACTGTGTGCCGCAGGCATCGTGCCCAGCATGGTCTTCTGTATTCGGCCCCCCTCCCCCACCGCACCGCAGGCATCCTGGGGCCCTAGAAGCCTGTGCAGCTGGGGAGGCCCACGGATCCCTCTGAACAGCACAGCAGAATCTGCTTCTGCTGCCCATGTGCCCACCAGGGGGGCTGCTCTTAGATCAGACACTTGGAAGGTTGCCGCCAGAGGCCTTAAAACGGTAGAATCCCCTGACTCTTTCCTGGACCCTTTTCTCCTCGCCACACCTCCTGCCCCCGGGTTCCAGATCCTGAGGCCATCTCCTCCCACGGCGTCCCCCGCTGTCCTCCCCCGCAGAACTCTCTTCTGAGACCCATACAGCCAGCTGCCTGTCCCACCGGGCACCTCGGAGACCCCAGATCTAACTTGTCCTCTTTTCTCTCTCCACCTAAAGCTGTGCTCTACCTCCCCCTCGTTCCCTATTTCAGCTAAAGCCACTACCGTCTGTCCCAGGGGCAGCACACCGTGTAGCGTGAAAGCAGGCATCACAATAGGTAAATGATAGGACACAGCTGTGTGCCCATAGAACCCTATATACACAAATAGGCAGAGGGATGGGTTTGGACTGCAAGCTGCAGTTTGCCGATCCCGAACCTATTCCGTTAGACAAGCCAGAAACCTGGGTGCAATCCTCAGCATCGCCTTCTCCCTCATCCCCCCACATCCCGTCAGAATCTTCCTCCGTAGATTTTATCTCCCAAGTCTCTCTCTGACATGCCCTCCTCCCTCCAGCTCCATCCATCCTTACCCTCTCGTCCCAGGCACCATCACCTCTCACCTGAACCAGCCCTCCCCACCTCCTGTTGCCTCTCCTCTTGCCTTCACTGACCCATTCTCCACGCGGAGGCCAGAGTGACGTTTGAAAAACACCCAAGCGCATTCCTCCCCTAGAACACGTCCATGGTTTCCCATTGCTCCACTACTCCCCTCTGCATCTTAATCACGTGTCTCTCTCCTCCCTGTTCTCCGACCTCCAAGGGCACGGCCTTCTTTCAGTTTCCATGGCTACCTAACTTTCTTGACCATGTCACACCGTAAGTCTCATTTCACACTGAAGCCTATTATATACAGAAGCCCTTTGGCCTGGCTGGTCCCACTCATCTTTCCAATCCTAGACCCAAGGGCGCTTCCCTCCGGTGGGGGTCAGTGCCCACTTACACAGTCTATCACTCCCTCTACATCTCCTTCCTAGCATTCTTGACAATTATAGTCAAGCTAATTCACAATTTAACGTCTGTCTCCTCTGCTAGATTTTAAGTGCCAAAGAGCAGAGCTGTATTTGTCTGGTTTACTGGACGATCAATAACTAAGACAGCACCTCCCACATGTTAGGTATATGCCAAGACTATTTTTGGAATGGATGAATACACGATCAGTCTTACGGAGTGAAAGCGTGGACCAACTTAAGTGAGCCCAAGCAGGGAGATCTGGAATTTGGGGAAGGGTTCTGAAACTGTAGCCTTTCATCCAGATACCTTACCCTGCTTTCCTTTATGCTTCTAACAATTCATTCCTTTGAGATAAGGTATAACACTTCCAGGAATCCTCAACTGTTTGTTTACCCGTCCTTAGCAACGGCACGACACCTCAGTCACAGGTCTCACAGGTCGTAATTCTTACGGACTTGGGGGCTGGGAGGGTCACCGAGGTCAGCCGACAGACAGACAAGCCGAGGGCAGACATGATACTCGATCTACCTGCCACGGTTGTTGAGCGGATGCATAAATGAGGTAGTTCATGTAAAGTGCTCAAACAGGGCCTGGCACCAAGTGAGTGCCAAGAACTATCAGACATCCTCACAGCAATGATCATCGTTAGGGTGGGAGTCCCAGCAGAAAGCAAGCCTCTCTTCAGGGGAGCTAGAAGAGGTCAGAGCAGGCAGGAAGGGGGCTGGCCTTCGGGAGGCAGACATTTGTCTTCCTGGGTAGCTCTGGGCTGAAGGAAACCCCGATGAAGCTGGACACTGGACACTGGATATGCATTGTACATCAGCCATGACTAACACATCTTTGGATCTATGTAAAAACACAAACAGATGATGGGAAGAGCCATCAAGAAAGTCCTAGAAGAAGGGCTTCCCTGGTGGCGCAGCGGTTGAGGGTCCGCCTGCCGATGCAGGGGACACGGGTTCGTGCCCCGGTCCGGGAAGATCCCACATGCCGCGGAGCGGCTGGGCCCGTGAGCCATGGCCGCTGAGCCTGCGCGCCCGGAGGCTGTGCTCCGCAACGGGAGAGGCCACAACAGTGAGAGGCCCGCATTAAAAAAAAAAAAAAAAAGGAAGTCCTAGAAGGGCCTGAAGTTCAGCAGGGGGCAAGTCACCCAGCTCCAACATGCAGGGGAAGGCCAGCAGCCCTTGGGCAGGGTGCGCCTTCAACCCATCCGGGATATCTCTAGAGGTAATTTCAAGCCATCCCCTCTGCTTATTTGAGTCCTAATACAGGCCTGTATTGTACCATATACTTCCTTTATGTGCTAACTGAACTCTGCCAGTAATGCTGGCACCTTCTGAGAGATGAAATGAATTGTGCGTAGTTCACAGGATCCATTCATTCATCCGGTATTTATTGAGCGTTTACTATATGACAGGCCCAGTGCTTAGTGCTGGGAAATTCACAGGCAGACTTTCAGAGCGCTTATCGTGTCTCTAGAGGCCCTGTGCAAGCCCTTTATGGACATTCGGTCCTCACAGCACCCCTAGGAGGCAGCAGTACCATGTCATCCAAATTTCACAGATAAGAAAGGAGAGTCTCAGATACAGTGTCTCTTAACCATCATGCTAGACCACCTCCAAACCATGCACGTAAGCCCCCTTCTCCAGGGGTGCCTTTGTCCCAAAGCAGGGACCACCAAGCCAGAACTGGGGACCGACTCACAGTCAGGACGGAGAATGGAGCACTGCTGCTGGGAGGTTGGGGCTCTGAAGCCTGGGCTTATGTTCTGAGGCTTTTCCTGTCCACTGGGGTCAGACTGAGCCCTGAGGTTTAGGATACTCACTAAGGCACCCAATTTTGTGCCTTGTGCAAACCATCTCCGGTCGCCTCTGAGTCGCTACAGCCTTGGCAAGGAGCGGTCTGCCAGCCCCCCACGCGTGTCCCCTCTCCCCACCCGCCTGGCGCCCTGAGTCTCCGGCCTCCTGGCCCGAGGACACTCTGTGTCCTGGATAGACAGACAGTGGGGACTGTGATGGCGACTGCAGGCCTCTCCTCTCGGCCTCAGGCTGAGCCCTCTAACAGCTTGTGTCCTGATTGAGGAGCCTTGAGCCTCCCTTCTCTTTGGGAGGTCCAAGTCCTTTCCCCTTTCCCTCGGTGTGCTTTCTAGAATCTCACCGCCGAGCCTGGTGACGCTGCAGGCCGGCACATGGATGCACCCTGGGGAGGTGGAGGCCGTGAGTGAGGACCCCTCCCGTGGGCCAGGTTGGCACTGAAGTTCGGAACGCCAGTGGGCAGTGATGATTAAAAGCAGAATGACGATCGGTTCAAGATGTCGGAGTAGAAGGACGTGCTCTCACTCCCTCTCGTGAGAGCACCGGAATCACAACTAACTGCTGAACAATCATCGACAGGAAGACACTGGAACTCACCAAAAAAGATACCCCATATCCAAAGACAAAGGAGAAGCCACAGTGAGATGGTAGGAGGGGCACAATCACAATAAAATCAAATCCCATAACTGCTGGGTGGGTGACTCACAAACTGGAGAACAATTCCACAGAAGTCCACCCACTGGAGTGAAGGTTCTGAGCCCAATGTCAGGCTTCCCAACCCGGGCGTCCGGCAATGGGAGGAGGAATTCCTAGGGATTCAGACTTCAAAGTCTAGTGGGACTTGATTGCAGGACTTTGACAGGACTGGGGGAAACAGAGACTTCACTCTTGGAGGGCACACACAAAGCAGTGTGTGCATCGGGACCCAGGGGAAGGAGCAGTGACCCCATAGGAGACTGAACCAGACCTACCTGCTAGTGTTGGAGGGTCTCCTACAGAGGCGGTGTCGGGGGGCGGGGTGGCTGTGTCTCACTCTGAGGACAAGGACACTGCCAGCAGAAGATTTGGGAAGTACTCCTTGGCGTGAGTCCTCCCAGAGTCCACCATTAGCCCCACCAAAGAGCTGTGTAGGCTCCAGTGTTGGGTCACCTCAGGCCAAACAACCAACAGGGAGGGAACCCAGCGCCACCCATTAGCAGACAAGTGGATTAAAGTTTTACTGAGCTCTGCCCACCACAGCAACAGCCAGCTCTACCCACCACCAGTCCCTCCCATCAGGAAACTTGCACAAGCCTCTTAGACAGCCTCATCCACCAGACGGCAGACAGTAGAAACAAGAACTACAATCCTGCAGCCTGTGGAACAAAAACCACATTCACAGAAAGACAGACAAGATGAAAAGGCAGAGGGCTATGTACCAGATGAAGGAACAAGATAAAACCCCAGAAAAACAACTAAATGAAGCGGAGACAGGAAACCTTACAGAAAAAGAATTCAGAATAATGGTAGTGAAGATGATCCAGGACCTTGGAAAAAGAATGGAGGCAAAGATCGAGAAGATGCAAGAAATGTTTAACAAAGAACTAGAAGAATTATAAAACAAACAAACAGAGATGAACAATACAATAACAAATGAAAAATACACTAGAAGGAATCAACAGTAGAATAACTGAGGCAGAAGAACGGGTAAGTGACCTGGAGACAGAATGGTGGAATTCACTGCCGCGGAACAGAATTAAAAAAAAGAAATGAAGACAGCCTAAGAGACCTCTGGGACAACACTAAACACAATGACATTCACATTATAGGGGTCCCAGAAGGAGAAGAGAGAGAGAAAGGACCCGAGAAAATATTTGAAGAGATTATAGCCGAAAACTTCCCTACATTGGGAAAGGAAATAGCCACCCAAGTCCAGGAAGCACAGAGAGTCCCAGGCAGGATAAACCCAAGGAGAAACACGCCGAGACACATAGTAATCAAATTGACAGAAATTAAAGACAAAGAAAAATTATTGAAAGCAACAAGGGAAAAACAACAAATAACATACAAGGGAACTTCCTTAAGGTTAACAGCTAATTTCTCAGCAGAAACTCTACAAGCCATAAGGGAGTGGCATGATATATTTAAAGTGATGAAAGGGAAGAATCTATAACCAAGATTACTCTACCCCACAAGGATCTCATTTAGATTCGACGGAGAAATCAAAAGCTTTACAGACAAGAAAAAGCTAAGAGAATTAAGCACCACCAAACGAGCTCTTCAACAAATCAAAAGGAACTTCACTAAGTGGGAAACACAAGAGAAGAAAAGGACCTACAAAAACAAACCCACTGAGCCTGCGCGTCTGGAGCCTGTGCTCCGCAACGGGGGAGGCCGCAGTAGTGAGAGGCCCGCGCACCGCGATGAAGAGTGGCCCCCACTTGCCGCAACTGGAGAAAGCCCTCGCACGGAAATGAAGACCCAACACAGCCATAAATAAATAATTGTTATGGGTTTGCTTTTTTTTTTTTAATTTTAAGGAAATGGTAATAGGAACATACATATCGATAATTACCTTAAACATGAAAGGATTCAATGCTCCAACCAAAAGACACAGGCTCGCTCAATGGATACAAGAACAAGACCCATCTATGTGCTGTCTACTGAAGAGACCCACTTCAGACCTAGGGACACATAGAGTCTGAAAGTGAGGGGATGGAAGAAGACATTCTTTGCAAATGGTAATCAAAAGAAAGCTGGAGCAGCAATACTCATATCAGTTAAAATAGACTTTAAAATAAAGAATGTTACAAGAGACAAGGAAGGACACTACACAGATCAAGGGATCAAGCCAAGAAGAAGATATAACAATTATAAATATATATGCGCCCAACATAGGAGCACCTCAGTACATAAGGCAACTGCTAACAGCTCTAAAAGAGGAAATCAACAGTAACACAATAATCGTGGGGACTTTAACACCTCACTTACACCAATGGACAGATCATCCAAACAGAAAATTAATAAGGAAACACAAGCTTTAAATGACACAATAAACCAGACAGATTTAATTGATATTTATAGGACATTCCATCCAAAAACAGCAGATTACACTTTCTTCAAAAGTGTGCACAGAACATTCTCCAGGATAGATCACATCTTGGGTCACAAATCAAGCCTCAGTAAATTTAAGAAAACTGAAATCATATCAAGCATCTTTTCTGACCACAACGCTTTGAGATTAGAAATCAATTACAGGGAAAAAAAAAGGTAAAATACACAAACACATGGAGGCTAAACAATACGTTACTAAATAACCAAGAGATCACTGAAGAAATCAAAGAGGAAATCAAAAAATACCTAGAGACAAATGACAATGAAAACAGGACTATCCAAAACCTATGGGATGCAGCAAAAGCAGTTCTAAGAGGGAAGTTTATAGCTATACAAGCCTACCTCAAGAAACAAGAAAAATCTCAAACAATCTAACCTTACACCTAAAGGAACTAGAGAAAGAAGAACAAACAAAATCCAAAGTTAGTAGAAGGAAAGTAATCATGAAGATCAGAGCAGAAATAAATGAAATAGAAACAAAGAAAACAATAACAAAGATCAATAAAACTAAAAGCTGGTTCTTTGAGAAGGTAAACAAAATAAATAAACCATTAGCCAGACTCATCAAGAAAAAGAGGGAGAAGACTCAAATCAATGAAAAAGGAGAAGTTACAACAGACACCGCAGAAATACAAAGCATCCTAAGAGACTGCTACAAGCAACCCTATGCCAATAAAATGGACACCCTGGGAGAAATAGACAAACTCTTAGAAAGGTATAACCTTCCAAGACTGAACCAGGAAGAAACAGAAAATATGAACTGATCAATCACAAGTAATGAAATTGAAACCGTGATTAAAATTCTTCCAGCAAACAAAACTCCAGGATCAGATGGCTTCACAGGTGAATTCCATCAAACATTTAGAGAAGAGCTAACACCCATCCTTCTCAAATGCTTTCAAAAAATTGCAGAGGAAGGAAAACTCCCAAACGCATTATGTGAGGCCACCATCACCCTGATACCAAAACCAGACAAAGATACTACAAAAAAAGAAAATTACAGACCAATATCACTGATGAACAAAGATGCAAAAATCCTCACCAAAATACTAGCAAACAGAATCCAACAACACATTAAAAGAATCATACACCATGATCAAGTGGGATTTATCCCAGGGATGCAAGGATTCTTTAATATATGCAAATCAATCAATGTGATACACCATATTAACAAATGGAAGAATAAAAACCATATGATCATCTCAGTAGATGCAGAAAAAGCTTTTGACAAAATTCAACACCCATTTATGATAAAAACTCTCCAGAAAGTAGGCATAGAGGGAACCCACCTCAACATAATAAAGGCCATATATGACAAACACAGCAAACACCATTCTCAATGGTGAAAAACTGGAAGCATTTCCTCGAAGATCAGGAATGAGACAAGGATGTCCACGCTCACCACTGTTATTCAACATAGTTTTGGAAGTCCCAGCCACAGCAATCAGAGAAGGAAAGAAATAAAAGGAATACAAATTGGAAAAGAAGAAGTAAAGCTGTCACTGTGTGCAGATGACATGATACTATATAGAGAGAATCCTAAAGATGCCACCAGAAAACTACTAGAGCTAATCAATGAATCTGGTAAAGTTGCAGGATACAAAATTAATGCACAGAAATCTCTTGCATTCCTATACACTAATGATGAAAAATCTGAAAGAGAAATTAAGGAAACACTCCCATTTACAACTGCAACAAAAAGAATAAAATACCTAGGAATAAACCTACCTAGGGAGACAAAAGACTTGTATGCAGAAAACTATAAGACACTGATGAAAGAAATTAAAGATGATATAAACAGATGGAGAGATATACCATGTTCCTGGATTGGAAGAATCAATATTGTGAAAATGACTATACTATCCAAAGCAATCTACAGATTCAATGCAATCCCTATCAAATTACCAATGACATTTTTTACAGAACTAGAACAAAAAATCTTAAAATTTGTATGGAGACACAAAAGACCCCGAATAGCCAAAGCAGTCTTGAGGGAAAAAAACGGAGCTGGAGGAATCAGACTCCCTGACTTCAGACTATACTACAAAGCTACAGTAATCAAGACAATATGGTATTGGCACAAAAACAGAAATATAGATCAATGGAACAGGATAGAAAGCTCAGAGATAAACCCACACACCTATGGTCAACTAATCTATGACAAAGGAGGCAAGGATATACAATGGAGAAAAGACAGTCTCTTCAATAAGTGGTGTTAGGAAAATTGGGCAGCTACACGTAAAAGAATGAAATTAGAACACTCCCTAACACCATACACAGAAATAAACTCAAAATGGATTAGAGACCTAAATGTAAGACCAGACACTATAAAACTCTTAGAGGAAAACATAGGAAGAACATTCTTTGACGTAAATCACAGAAAGATCTTTTTTGACCCACCTCCTAGAGTAATGGAAGTAAAAATAAACAAATGGGACCTAATGAAACTTAAAAGTTTTGCAAAGGAAAGGAAACTGTAAACAAGGTGAAAAGACAACCCTCAGAATGGAAGAAAATATTTGCAAACGAATCAATGGACAAAGGATTAATCTCCAAAATATATAAACAGGTCATGCAGCTCAATATTAAAAAACAAGCAACCCAATCCAAAAATGGGCAGAAGACCTAAATAGACATTTCTCCAAAGAAGACATACAGATGGCCAAGAAGCACATGAAAAGCTGCTCAACATCACTAATTATTAGAGAAATGCAAATCAAAACTACAATGAGGTGTCACCTCACACCATTTATTATGGGCATCGTCAGAAAATCTACAAACAACAAATGCTGGAGATGGTGTGGAGAAAAGGGAACCCTCTTGCACTGTTGGTGCAAATGTAAATTGATACAGCCACTATGGAGAACAGTATGGAGGATCATTAGAAAACTAAAAATAGAATTACCATATGACCCAGCAATCCCACTACTGGGCATATACCCAGGGAAAACCATAATTCAAAAAGACACATGCACCCCCATGTTCACTGCAGCAGTATTTACAATAGCCAGGTCATGGAAGCAACCTACATGCCCATCGACAGATGAATGGATAAAGAAGATGTGGTACATATCTACAATGGAATATTACACAGCCATAAAAAGGAACGAAATTGGGGCATCTGTAGAGACGTGGATGGATCTAGAGACTGTCATACAGAGTGAATTAAGTCAGAAAGAGAAAAAGAAATATCGTGTACTAACGCATATATGTGGAACTTAGAAAAATGGTACAGATGAACCAGTTTGCAGGGCAGAAATAGAGGCACAGATGTAGAGAACAAACGTATGGACACCAAGGGGAGGAAGTGGTGGGGGTGGGGTGGGGAGATTGGGACTGAAATATATACACTAATATGTATAAAATGGGTAACTAATAAGAACCCGCTGTACAAAAAAAAATAATTTAAAAAAAAAGCAGAATAAGTTTTGATTGGGTTTATCATTATTTTTTATCTCCCTACAGACTGTGCCCTGTGTTACTAACTGCACTGGGGGCTGATAGCTACCTCCGCTACCCCCTTCATAGGCCACTGCCCCCCCAAACTGACTTCATTTTGTTGCCCCAAGGTCAGTGAAAGATGAAGATGGGGGAGCCTAAAGAACCCACAGTTCACACTTTGTCCCACTACCAGAGAGCAGTGGGGCCCCAAGATTAAGTCTCAGTGTGAAGGCTCCTGTCTCAAGGGCTCTCTCTGGGAGGGTCCCTGTCCTTTGTCCAACACTGCCTGTGCAGCCAGAGTTTGTTGGCTGTGTGTTCTTGTCCTAGGTTTTAGGGCCAACAGAAGTCTGAGAGGCTCTTGCTAAAGAATGTGGCTGCACAGTTACTCCAGGGCAAGGAAAACTTGGAGTCACCAGTGGCGAGCTGGGGCCTCTCCTTGAAGCACTTCCAAAAGCTCCAAGCTGTGGCCGTGCGTCCAAGGCTAAGCAAGCCTGGAGCAGCCTCCGTAACAGGGAGCAGGGTTCCATCACCCCGGGAGGAATCCAGGCACCTCAAGATGCATTGGAGGCCTTTTCTCATTTTCTAGAAAACTGTGGAGGGAACAAAAGAGGCCAGCCATGAAGTTCAAATTCAGCCCAGGACACAACTCTCTATTTCCAGGGCCCCTGTCCTGGGTGTCCCATTCTGGAAGCAGCCTGGCTCAATGCTCTGACTCTACCAGCATTGGTGGAACCCCAAGAGGCCTCGGGGTCAGCCAGGAGCCTCTGGCCTGCACCCTCTCCACCTCATTACCTTTCAAGGATGCCAGGAGAGGTCAATCCTCCTCCACTGTTTTTTTTAAAAACAACCCAAGGTATTTCTTTTTTCCTATTCCTTTGATTCTCGGTGGCAGCAGTATGGGGTTTGAAAGAAGGGAGCAAAGTGCAGGCACCTGAAGTTTTCTGAGCGTGAATAGGGAAAACAAAACACCCACTTCCAGCCAGTGGGGCATGGTGAGGCCGCCCTGTGTTTTGATAACGTTGTGGTTCACCAGTCCCACACCTATTTTTGGAGGTGGCGGGTAGGAAGTGAGGTAACGCAACCCAGATGTTAACATGAAAGCAAGCACGGGCATTCTCCAACTCACATTCCACATGTGGGCTTGGTCCTGCTACCCAGTCAGGGCCAGGCTCACAGTTCAGAAGGGAACTGAGGTCAGCAAAGGTGCCAGGGCCCCTGCGTGGATTAGCTCGCCTGGTAAACCCACCTGCCAGTCCCAGAGCCTCCCTGCCTTGGCGTCTCACCCCAGCAATGAAAGAAACGCAGCTCTGCTGTGGCTGGATGGACAAAACCACCCGGTTCCAAGTCTCTGAGTTTTATTAGTCATTCAATAGAGAAGTCAATTTCCTAATGAACTGCGGGCTGGAAGGGAAGCTAGGAATCACCTCTCTCACCTCTTTATTTTCTGAGGAGAAACTGAACCCTTAAAGAGATTAATTAAGGAATCAGCTAGTGCGTGATTGTCATGAACTGACTTGTGTCACCCCCCAAATTCATATGCTGAAGCCCTAACCCCCACGTTAGTCCAAATGTGACTCACTTGGAGGTAGGGCCTTTCAAGAGGTAACTAAGGTTAAATGAGATCATATGGATGGGCCCTAATCCAATAGGACTGGTTTCCTTAGACGAGAAAGAGTCACCAGGGTTGTGTGTGCACGGAGGAAAGGCCATGTGAGGACACAGTGAGAAGGCGGCCATCTGCAAGCCAAGGGGAGAGGCCTCAAGAGAAACCAACCCTGCCAACACCTTGATCTTGGACTTCCAGCCTCCAGACTATAAGAATATCAATTTTCATTGTTTAAGCCACCCAGTCTGTGGTATTTTGCTATGGCAGCCCCAGAAAGCTAACACAGTGATAAAGCTTGGGAGTCTCGATTTTTCTGCTCAGCGGCGTTACCAATGCCCTTGGGAGCCCCAAGGCAGGCCCTGCAGAAGCCTGGCACACTGCCATGGGAGACGGCCCATACAGCCCACGGGGATTTCTTTCAGAGGTGACATCCTTCTTTTCCTTCCCGGGGGATAGAAATGGCAGATCCAGGTGTACAACTCTCCCATGCCCTGTGCTTGGGCACTGGGCTCGTCTTTTAGAGGCTGGAGGGCCCACGAAAGGGTGAGGGCTGTTTGTGCTGCGAGTGTGGTGCCCCACTGGCATGACTGGCCACATGGGCAAGCTCAGCGCCACCCACCATAAAACCCTTCTGGAAAACTTCACTTTCTTTGGCCTAGGTCTTTCCTTTGCGTTGCAAACCCCATTCCACCCAAGTCCGATCTGTCTGAAGAGGACGGTGCCCCAGCATACGGGGACTCTTGGCACGTCAGCTTTTATGGCTCTGTTACGGCCTTCCTGGAACGCTGCTCAGCAATTACAGAGGGCGAGCCCTCCCTGCAGCTGTGGGGCTGTGGCCCACGCTCCCGCTTACCCCCAAGCAAATGCCTGGCTTGGCTGGGTTCACATTTTTGGCCCCATTGGGCGGTGAACTGTTGTGGCTGACCAATCCAGTAGTGCCTTTGACATGCTGGTGCCAAGGTCAAGAATCACCGTCAGAGCAGGCACCTGGCTGGGGAGCCACTCTGTACCCTGATGTGTCTGCATTTGCTCATTAAAAAAATAAGCCTTCAAGAAGTTCTTCCAATGAGCCAGCCCTGTACCAAATTCATGGTTTAGTGAAGAGCATTAAATAGGGTTTACCAGGCCTTTTTGTAGGATTGGATAGACGACCTCCTGGCAAAGAGGAGTTCATCCTGTTGGCTACCCCTGTGGGAAAGGTCACCCACACGAGGGGACACGATGCAGGTTTTTAGAGACGCCATCTCAGGAAGGGAGGGATGTGTCTCGGACATAACGCTGTAAAGGTTCCCTTTTCTTTCCCTCTGGAAGCCAACATACAGTCTTCGGTCCCCAGATACTATCTGTGTTGTGCTTAGATCTGTGTGATTCGCGGACCTGCTGTAATGTGGTTCCTCTGGGTTCTTGGAAAGGGCTTTTGCCAAGGGCACCACAGGTGCTGTACACCTTGAATCCCTCGCAGGAAGGATTGAGTTACAGTCACCCTGTATGTCCAGCCCCAGTGCAGGGCGTGGCGCACAGTGGATCCCCAGCATCTGCCAGTAAGGCCCGTAGAGCTCATCCACGTGTCTCTTCATTTCGCTCCTCCTCTCACTGTTGGAGACGGTCACCAACAGTGAGAGCAGCAGAGCCTGACAACTTTCTGAGCTCATCATCAGAGCACCCTTCTACCACCTGTTGGAAAGCTTTAGCCTGAGGCCATCTGGTCTACATTTTCTGGGGCTTCAGTGACCAAAATATAACAGAGTTCGCTCTGGGAGTCCAGGCTCCTTACCCTTTTCTGGAAGCCCATGGCGGGGATGTTACATCTCACACCAGCATCTTCTTCATGGTTGCAGCCCTGAGACTCAGCATTGAACTTGCAGTCTATGATGGACTTCTCATTCCCGGTGCACTCGATTTCATTGAGGTGGATGGGTCCTATCCCTGGGGATGGAAAATGCACATAGGCTATGAAAGCTTCTAGGATGGGAAAGAAAGTTCCAGACAATAAGAACATGCCTCTCCCATCCTCAAAATCCTCCCAACCACCTCCTATAATCAGCTCGATGACCCAGGCCTCTTCTACCTGGAGAGAATTTTTTCTTGTCTTGGGAATCATTTCTTCCATGAGAAGAAACAAAAGTTGCTACTAGCTTGTGTGACCCTGACCAACTCACTCAGCCTCTCTGAATATCGTTTTCTCACTGAAATAAAGGGGTTGGACTAGAGGACAACATTCCATGCACTGATGAATCCGAAAGGGGTGACTGTCACTGTGTAGTCAGGCTCCCCGCAGGAAAGAGATGGCATTCTCAAATTGGATGATCTGAGTTAGAGAAAGAGATTTTAAAAATAAAGTTATGGACAGAGCGTGGGGAAATCACAGTGGACAGTCCAGTACTTGTGGGCTAATAATCCTGGGGTACAGAGGCCACCCCCAGGCCTGCAGGAGTAAAAGGAGGTGCCAATATCTGTCCCAGGAGAGCAAAAAAGCCATGTGGGGAGGCCACCTTTGAAGAGCCGTTACCCTCCGTGGAGGGACACAGTGGCCCACAAGGAGAGTAAAGACCTGACCCCTCCACTCTCCCCACCTCCAGTCTCCCCCAGGGCTCTCAGCTGGCCACACCCAAGCCTGCCTCCCAGGACCCTGGACCATGTGGGCAAGGCAGAGAGTGGAGCCGTAAGGGCAGACGGAAGACATTCAGCAAGGACCTCTAGTGTGCACGCGGGAAGCTTCCCTTACAGGCACCGGGGTCACAGGGGGAGCCTCCCACTGCTGGGGAGAGGAAATTCTGTCTGTCCGGCATTCAGCTCAGCTCAGCTCACAGATCCACCTCTCCTCTGTCTAGCCCATCAAGATGGATCCAAGTCCAGTTCTTTCCGGGAGCTCCTGACTGCCTGGAAGCCCACCTTGGACCCTGTCTTGCCCTGCATTCTCCTCTCTCTCCTGGTCCTTGCCACCCTCCTCTGGTTCGGGTCGGTCCCTCAGCACCCAAACGTGCTAAAATCTCCCATCTTTACAACGACCCTCCCCTGATCCTACACCTCCCTCTGGCCTGTCACGTTCCTTCCCTTCAGGGAGAACTTCTTGAAAGACTCATCTGCTTTTGTCCTTTCTCATTCCAGCAGGAGGGCCTTCTCCAGCCTGTTTTTCCGCCAGCACCTCCCCATCTCAGGAAGTGGTACCTCCATGCACCTGGCCGTTCTCAGCAGAACCCAGAGGCACCGTCTCCTCCTCCTTTATCACAGACAAGCAATCCTTCACCATGTTCTGTTCGCTCCCCGCAAATCTCAGTGCTTTCCATTTCTGCCACCACGACACTAGTCCAACCCTGTCATCTCCCAGTAGGATGAATGAAATAGCCTGTAGTCTCCCTCCGGCTTTCTTAGTCCAAAATATTTGCCACGCACAGCCCAAGAGATCTTGAATCATGTCACCCCCTGTCTTAAACCCCTGTGATGGCTTCTCACTGCACTTCAGGGTAAAATCCACAGTCCCCAAATGGTCCGACCAGAGATAGGCCTCCACTTAGCATTCCAGCTTTGCCTGCTCCTCCCTAGCTCGGCCACACCAGCCTCCCTTTGGCTGTTCCATTGAGCCAAGCATTTCCCTCCGCCTGGACCTTCTTCCTCCTCAGCAGCAAACTCCTGCTCATCCTTCAGGGCTCAGCTTTGATGCCACTTTGACGGCACAACCTTTCTGAGCCGCATCTAAGCTGGGTCCCCTCGGGTAGCCTCCACTGAGCACTCTGCTTCGCACTGCACTCAAGCGCCTCCCTGTTCAATGTCTGTCTGCTTCCCCACTGGGTTGGAGGCCCCACGAGGGCAGGCACTATGTCTGTGTGCCTTGTGAATTCCCAACAAGAGCCTGGCAAACAGGAAGTGTTGCAAGCAGCATCTGAATGGATGTCCTTGGCTTCACTAAGTCCCTGCTGACGTCAGCCTCTGTGCCAGGTGCTGGGGACCCACAGAGGAATTAAGGCAGGCCCTGCCGTGACAAGCTCACGGTTAGTGCCTGGGGGAGGCAGACACTTACACAAAGACTTGTAATATCATGTGGTAAATGATAAAGATGGAGGTGACTTCGGGTGCTTTGGAGTCCAAAGGAGGGACCCCCGGCTCTTGGTTTCTGGAGACACCTGGTATCTAGGCTCACTGAGCCCCAAAATTAAATTCCAGGAGCAACCCACTGTGACAGGTAAGAGCCAAGTTTCCATTTCCTTGGAAATTCATAAATGATGAAGCTTCCAATTCCTTGGAATTTTATAAAATTTATAAAAACACATCGGTCACTGTGGCTGGAAATACCAAGGACTCTGAGCGGAAAGGCTATGCAAAATACAGATCCCCAACAGAGACTCTGAAGCAAGCAGAGCCTCAGCTCATGAATTAAGATGGGCTCAGAAACACAGAGCAACCTTGGATTTGAGTATCCAGTTAGAACAGTGGCTTGTTTGATGATTGTGAGGAGAGTGATGATGGTGATAATGGCAATGATGACAGTGATGATGGTACTGGCGGTAATGATGACGGTGTTGGTGGTGGTGGTGATGATGGTGGTGATGGTGATGATGATGATGGTGATGGTGGTGATGGTGATGATGATGATGATGGTGATGGTGATGATGATGATGATGGTGATGGTGGTGATGGTGATGATGGTGATGGTAGTGATGGTGGTGATGGTGATGATGATGGTGGTGATGATGATGACTCCATGTCCAACCTGCTAGAACGATGTTATGGACTTGGGACCCACAACTCTGCAGGTTGCCGTCAGATCTTGAAGATCACAGTAGAATAGACTAGGACAACGCACAGCCTTTTGCATGTTATAAAGGTAAGCATTGTTTCCAGAGACTTGTTTCGGCTTTACTTGCATGTGCTGGCAGTATTTCTGATGGGCGGTTTCAAGCAAAAGGGTTTGAAAGGCACTGCTCTGGAGCTGCCCCATCCAGCGCAGCAGCTGCCACCTTGCCGAGCCCTTGGAATGTGGTCAGTCCAGACCAAGATGGGCCGTAAGTGCAAAACGCATCCTACATTTCAGAGAGTCAGTACCCTACCTGTGAACTATCTCATCAAGAGCATTTATATTGATTACATGTTGAAATCATAATGTTTTGGAAATATTATATATAATATTAAGGAAAATAGATTATTAAAATGAATTTCATCTGTTTCTTTTTTTTTTTTTTGCAGTACGCGGGCCCCTCACCGCTGTGGCCTCTCCCATTGCGGAGCACAGGCTCCAGACTGCAGGCTCAGCGGCCATGGCTCACGGGCCCAGCCGCTCCGCGGCATGTGGGATCTTCCCGGACCGGGGCATGAACCCGCGTCCCCTGCATCGGCAGGCGGACTCCCAACCACTGCGCCACCAGGGAAGCCCCATCTGTTTCTTTTTATTTGTTCTTTACATGGCTACTAGAAAATGTTAACATCACATATGTGGCTCACATTATATGTCTGTTGGACAGCGTGGGTCTGGAGTGTTGGAATTTCTTTACCAAGTGTTTGTTCAGCTCACCCTACTTATGCAACTGGAACTAATTCATTCATTCCTTCCTTTTTTTTTTTGGCCACACCGCGAGGCTTGTGGGATCCTTTAGTTCCCCGACCAGGGATCCAACCCGTGGCCCCTGCAGTGGAAGCGCGGAGTCCTAACCACTGGACTGCTAGGGAATTCCCTCATTCATTCATTCCTGATAAAATGAATGTCCCCAGAAGATTATGAGCCAGGCATGGTGGGAGCCAGTTGTGTGAACAGACAGCTGGAGTTCAGATGTGTACAGGGGATCTCAGAACACAAAGCACAGTGCCTGACTCTGACCTAACATCCATGCTGGTGATAAGAACAGGTCTCAGAATCCCAGGAGGCTGGACAGACAGAACCTCAGACACCGTGAATCCAGGGAAGGATCTGAGACCCAGAAGGTTGCTCAAGCTCACCGAGCATGTAGGTGGCAGGGCCAGGACCAGGACTCAGACTGCCCGCCCCTCAGCACTTGCCCTTTCACTACCCTCGCTGTGGGTGTGGTAACTTGGTCCACCAGCTAGAGGCAGGGCTGAGGATGGACCCTGACTGTTCTGTGGCTTGACATCAAATGTGGACTTTTCCCTTTCTGCCTACCAGAGTTGACCTGCCCAATGTGGCAGGAGATGATAAATCATCCAATGGTTCTTTCAAGGACAGCACTGAAAATGCCAAATGTCTCTTTCTCCCAGAGTCCCGTGGGCCCTGGGAAAATTCTGGCTGCTCTGGGCAGTGAAATAATTAGGTCAAATAGCACACACCCATGATAAATGGAATGTTTATGTCATCTGGGGCTTGTTTCCTCCTCAGAATGAGTGGTCTTTGTCCTGCAGGCCTGGGGAGACCACAAACCAACACATTACCTAATTAGTACAATGGACTGTGGGAATATTCGAGATTCAAGGGAACCGCAAAGAGCTCACCACGACAGGGGAGGAGAAAGATTGTCACCGGGTCACTGACGGCTGGCACGAAGCAACGTTCTAGTCCACCCTAGACCCTCAAACTTCAGTAGACCCCAGGAAGCTTGCAGGGATTGGAGGTAGAGATGCTCTGAATGTGAGCAGGCTGAGACAGGTGGGTAGAAGGGAGAAGCGCACATCTGAGAGTTAGAGGACTCGAGTTTCAATCTTTCTCTGCCACTAACTACAGGTGTGACCTCAGGCTCGCTCTCCAGAGCCTCAGATTCCTCATCTGTTGTACGAGATGACCTCTGAGTTCTTCTGTAGCAGCGCCATCTATGATTCCAAGACTGTCTCTAGGGTCCACTGGGCTGTTATTTCCTCCAGGTTGTGGCCAATGACCTCACCATACTCCTTTCTGTGGGGTGATGGTGTTATTCCTGACAGTGTGGAGACATCCTCTCCTCACGGGATAGGACAGCCCACCCTCGTCTGCAGCCCACTCTCCTCCCTCCCCACCCCCTGCCAACCACGGCAGCCCCTGGTCTGCAGCAGCCTCCCTGGGGGTCAACACTGAAAAGACTCCTGCAGATGACTGGTTTCCTTTGCTCAACACACAAAGTCCCCCTGGGTGGGGTGAGGTGGGGCGCTGGACGCTCGCTGGGCTGCAGAGTCTGTTTGGGGCAAAGACTCCACCCTCTGCAGGACCAGGGCTGGCACAGGGCAGTGGTCTTCATGGGGGTCGGGAGGGGAAGTTATCTGTTGTGTTGCCATGTCATGTTGACAACATTCCTCTCAACAGGGTGACCTGCTTGAAAGCCTCCTATACTCTTGTTCTTTGCTCAAAGGAAAGATTTGTTTGAGACACTTAATAAAAACCAGGCCCCTTCTTTTGTTAGCATCTCATGACATTGGGAGCAGGGCATCCTGTTCCCAGTCTCTGGCGGCAGGGAGAGAATGTTTGTGGTGCTAACTCAGGGTGGAAAAGTAAGATGACATGCAGGATTCTTTTGTGCCCGGGGTGGTCCATAGCCTCATGAATTCTGAGGTCTTCTCCTGGGGGAAGGACCTGGAAATTCCAGCTTTTTCAGCGGGGCTGTGGGGAGTATTGGGTTAGGAGTTGGGTAGACCTCCATTAGAATATTCACTGGGTGCTAATATGCTGTCTCATCTTGGTCGTTTACTTCCTTCTCTGGGTCTCAGCTTCCAAATCCATAAAATGGGCACTCAATATTCCCTAAGGCCCTTCCAGCTCCAACTGCCTGGGGAGAGGCCTGGGATTGTCTAACAGAGCAGCAGCTGCTGGCGGGAGGAGGCAAAGCAGGAAGAGCCTGGAAAGAATGAGGCCAGCCAGCCCCCACTGGGCTCCCCATGTGACACTTTCCGTGAAGAGAGCCCACAGAACGTCCTCCCCACGCCTTACCTTGCCCCAGCCGGGAGCCTGTGATGGCCTCTTTGGCGCTCCCGAAGCCCAGCTCTCTGCAGACCACGCTGGCGGACACCAGGTCCCACTTGTCGTCGCAGACGGTACCCCATTCTCCGTTCTTGAGCACCTCCACGCGGCCCTCCCCGACATTGGCACCTCCTCTCAACCGCACCAGGGGTTGCTGAAGAGACACATGGTCCTGCTGAGCGCAGCTCACTCCCCTCCTTTCCCAACCCCTCCCCACTCCCGGGACCCAGGCTAGGAGCTGACAGTGCTCGATCTGCGTGTGTGCCCGCGGAGGGGTGGAGGCGCGCATGCTCACTCTGCGTGGTCGGCTCGGCGGTGCGCTCCCTTTGCAGCCTTCTCGTGGACCTTTCGTCCTGGGCCACTGGGAAGCCCATCAGGGACCCTCATCAGCTGATCACCCCACCCCATACTTGCTCGACGACCTTAACACCAACACTTCCCTCCACCCCCTCACTCCAGAAGCTCAAGCTTCAGAGCTACAGAAAGAACCTCCTACCCCCAAAGTCTGCAGACTCCAAATGGATCATAATTCTATCCTGCTTGTAACAGCGTGCTGTGGTCTAGCCCCGGGGGAGATTCCAGGGCGCTAAACGGACCAACCACAAGGATCCTGCTCTGCAGGCGGATGAGAGGCAGGAGAGAGAAGACGGAGAGTGAGCGGGCGGGGCCCCACTGAGGCGGCCAAGACTTGGGGATGGGCCGTGGCAAGGGGGTGGGGAGCCTCCCACTGGTGACGTCCCACATCGGTCCTGCAGCTGGGCTCGTGACCAGTCATCACTCCGGCTCCGCCACTCCGATTCTACTCCACGTCTAGATCAGCCCAACTCTTCAGAAGATGCAGCCCCACCAGATATGCAGAGAGTAGGTGGTTATAGTTTAGTTATGCCTACTTGCTCACTGACAGCCTGGAAGCCTTAGCACCTTATGGGGCTTATTTAATTGCACAGGAGTAAGACCTACTCTCCAGCAGCATCTTAATCCCGTTGGATTACACCTTACAAGATGGGAGACGGGTCATTTGACTCCATCTGCCCACATATCCTGCTTTGCATCCGTTTCTGTGCATGTGTGTGTGTGTGTGTGTGTGCGTGTGCGTGTGCGTGTGTGTGTGTGTGTGTGCTGGGGTGGGGAACTCAGAAGGCTGTGAGGCTCTGAGTTATTGCTGATGCCATTTGATTCAATACAGAAGGAGTAAGGGGTGACTGTGCAGCCCTTCTATGTGTGTTGGATCAGACCAGAGTCATTGTTCTACTCTGGCCTGTGCAGTCCACAGCCCCGGACTCCCTTCATCGCACCCACTGATGGTCTGGACGAGGCAGCCCTGGCTGGAGGTGGTGTTTTCAAGCATTAACATACAGCAGTCATCTCGAGGGCCAAGGCATCAAACAAGAGCCTGTGTCTCCAACCTCCAGCCAAGGTCCCCACCCAGATTTACAGACCTCAGGGACAGACCCTGGCACTAGAGGGAGAAGAAAAGAGGGACAGGGAGGGGTGCAAAACCCACACTGGCTTCGAAAAACTTTAGTCTAGCTTTAGAAAACAAGACAAATACAACTGCTGGCCCCAGCCCCTGACTGTTGCAGAACTGTGACCTCTCCCTTCCCCCATTTCCTTTCCTAAGCTCTCTAGCTGGATGTCAGGGTCCCCCTCCCATGGAGCGGGCCATCCGTGACTCAGGCGTAAGGCAGAGTCCCAGATAACCTTACCCTATCTGGCAGAGGCCAGGATGAGTCAGCTGGCCCTGGAGGAAAGAAAGAAACCAAGGGAAAATGTGATGTAAGCCTTTCTTGCTCTTTTTTTTGGAACTGGTTTGGTATGAGTTTGATTCCTTTGCTTTCAACCACACAGTAAGAGGAATTCCAAAACAGTAGGACTTGGTATTCTGGATGACACATGAGGAAAGCTCAGGGGCTCAGGCTGAGGCTGTAGAAAGGATGTGGCTGTCAAAGCACGTGGCAGTGGGAGGGAAGTGAGGGGCTGCAGGCATGCCTCTGTGGCCTGGCTGCACACGTGTGATGTGTGGTCAGGTCTCTGCAGTTTGGAGGCCCTGGTGGGGACGGAGGGGGGACGGGGCTGGCTTCCGGACGGAAGTGCCAGGAAGACACCCCAAAGAGTTCCCACACCCTCCGGTTGATGCCTGGGCTCGCTGTGTTCACTCCGCTCCTTTTGTTTAAGGGTTCTTCTTTTGTCCAAATATGCCACCCCAGCCTGGGAGGGGGCACCCAGTGTGGCTTATTGGCTCCTGCCCGGGTTTCTGGATCCCACTGGAAGAGTGTTATCAGCCCCTGTCCAAGAGCAGGTCATTAGATGTTGATGGACAGGAGAGATTGGAGAGGGCAGGGGGGTAGATAGCGGGAGAGACATTGAGAAGGGACAGTAGACACGGAATGAGGCTGCCTCGGCTTGGGGAGGGGTTGCTACTCCTGCCTTCCACTCCATCCCCCCTACCTGGACCCACCTGACACACCATCTGCCCCCTTCAGAGTTTACTCTCTCGTCTTACCCCTAATGTGGTCGGAGCTGACTTGGAACCTGTCCTGGCCCAGGGGACCGATTGCCAAGTAATTCGGTTTCGTCTGATACAGGGAATCAATCCCTACTAAATGATTAGCTCTCTTTCCTAACCATCCCTCTGCTCTTTCCAGGTGCTCTTCCCACCCACCGGCCCGTATTAGCAGTTTTCAGAGTATGCAAATCACAGAGACACTTTGTGGATATATGAAAAGAGGAACGTAGGAAATAGAAAAGCTGCCTAATGATTGTCAGGGGAAGACAGAATAGTGCACTTTCTCGTCTTCAGAGGATGTGTCAAGCCTGCCAATGGTTGGGCTAGTTCGCTTGTCCTAAGGAATCAGCCAGTTGAAGCGGGGATGTAATTGATGTGAACAGACGTACACTGACATCTCTTGAATACACCCACACGCACACACACTGGCTGGTTCACAAACGTATAACGTGATAACGGGTACAGATAACACAGACGTGGGGATGGCACGTTTCCATTTACTATCACGGTGACAGCTTTTAAAAATGGTGACCCTTCCTGTTGCAGAATAAGCCAAAGCTCGTTGGAAAGTTGCTGATTTCAAGTGCTTTTGACGGTTGGATCGTTTTTCCAAAGGCTCCAGGATGCTTGATTCCTCTGGGAATTGTGCAGGAGCCCCAGGTGGCCACCCCCACCCTTCATGCGGTCCACACGGAGCCTGTGACGTCAGTAATGAGTCATGTTCCTCTCCAGTGTATCTGTCCCCCACAAAGGGGACGCTGGCCTCAGAACAGAGCAGTAGTGGAAGGACAGATAGGGGTGTTAATGATTAGGGGCAGGGGCTCAGCTTCTTGTCACACCCTAGAGGTGGCATCTATCGGAGAGGCTGGCCCTGACGGGTGTCCTCTGCCTTCCTGCCCTCTAGAAAAGTGGTCTTCGTTTCCTTGCTGTCTCTTGGGGGTCCCTCTCTGCTCCCTTAACCACCAGACCTCCCCCTCAGGTGCCAAGTGGCCAAATCACCTGCCCCATCCTCACCTCTGGCTTGTAGGCTTTCCGGAATCTTGAGGGTCCATCAGGGCTGAAGACCTGGCCAGGCACACAACTCACCACGGCCGGCAGCCCGTTCTCACAGGTGACATTCTTGACGGGGTCCAGCGACACCTGAGGACCCAGCCTGCAGCTGGAGATGTGGGCCTCCGTGCCTGTGCAGTCCATGGAGAACGGCCAATAGCGCTGCTTCTTGCGGGCGGCAAACATTCTGCAGAAGGTAAGACAGGGCAGGTGACCAAGGCATCATGGTGCCCACCCCTCCCTTCTTCCACAACTGGGCATTGGACCAGCCATTGTGCCAGCTGCTGGGGATCTGGTGGTGGAACCAGAGAGGCATGGTCCCTGCTCTTGGGATTCAGTCCTACTCCAGACAGAGCTCTGCAGGGTGCACCTGCCAGCACTCACTGAACACTTGGTCATGCTGGGCCCGCGCTGGGCACTGCGGAGCAGGACCCGGAAGGGCAGTGGTGGCCTCCTGCCCACAGGAAGCTCACATTCTAGAAGACAAGGGACTAACCGAGTGTAGTGAGATAATACTAAGGTCTACAAATACAAAATGCAGAAAGGGATCTAAGAGAGACAAATACAATGGAATATTAGCCATAAAAAAAGAATGACATATTGCCATTTGCAGCAACATGGATGGACCTAGAGATTACCATACTAAGTGAAGTAAGTCAGAAAGAGAAAGACAAGATGTTATGGAAAAACCCAAACGAAATTTTTGGCCAACCCAATATTATATGGTATCACTTATATGTGGAATCTAAACAAATAATACAAATGAACTCATATACAAAACAGAAACAGACTCAACGGACATAGAAAACAAACTTATGGTTACCAAAGGGGCAAGGGGGGAGGGATAAATTACGATTTGGGATTAACAGATACACACGACTATATATAAAGTAGATAAAAAACAAGGACCTACTGTATAGCACAGGGAACTATATTCAGTATGCTGTCATAACCTATAATGGAAAATAATCTTCAGTTTTATATGTATATATGAAGAAAAGAAAAGTTATATATAAATATATATAAAAGAATATATATATAACTGAACCACTTCGTTGTACACCTGAAACTAACACAATATTGTGAATCAACTATACGTCAATAGATGAATAAATAAATAAATAAATAAAAGAGATGGGACCCCTGGTCCCAGGAAACCCCTCAGTCCTGGGCAATCAGAAGGGTTGGTCACCCAAATTCTTCAGATATCTTCAGCATGCTGTCTTGTTGTCCCCTGCCTTTATTTCCCTTTGTCAATTAGCAGGACAATTTGCGTGTAAAACTCTCTCCCACTGATAGAAAAAATTAAAGATGTGACTCCAACGAGAAGCAATGAGAAGAGACTTAAATTACCCCCTCTGCTGAATCAAAGTAGACTTGGTTTCGTCATGGAAATTATAATGGTGATGAAACGCAGCCACAGACCACATCAAATCTTCACCCAGTTTGATCTGCTCTTCTTTTTCTAGTTTCTTAGAGTGAAAGCTGATGTCATTGATTTGATACCTTTCTTCTTTTCCAGTACAGGAGTATACATTTCCCTCTAAGTACTACTTTAGCTATATTCCACATATTTTGAGATACTGTGTTTTCATTTTAATTCAGGCCAAAATACTTTTTAATTTACCTTTTGATTACCTTTAGGACAGAAGGGTTATTTAGAACTGGGCATACAGTTTCCAGTACTTGGGAATTTTCTAGATATCTTTCTGTTATTGATTTCTAACATAATTCCATCATGTTCACAGAATACGCTTTGTATGACTTGAATCATTTTAAATTTATTGAGACATAATTTATGGTCCAGGCTTATTTTATGCTCCAGCTAGGCCATGTTTTGTTTGAATGTGTACTTGAAAAAATTTTGCATAGTGCTGTTGTTGAGTGGAGTGTTGTCTGAAAGCCAAATAGGTCAAATTGGGTGATAGCGTTGTTTAGGTCTTCTATATCCTTACTTGTTCTATACATTATTGAGAGAGTAGAACTGAAATCACCAGCTATGATTGTGGGTTTGTCTATTTCTCCTTGCAGTTCTGTCGGTTTCTACTTCGTGTATTTTGAAGAGCTGTTATTTGGTGCATAAACATTTCAGATTGTTATGTCCTCTTGATGAGTTAACCCCTTTATCATTATTAAATTACCATCTATAGCCTTTAAAAAAAAATTCTTCACCCAGGAGTCAGTGAGGCTGAGGTTGTCTCCATAGCATATCCTAGGTAAGCTCTTAGCCTGCGTTGTGTGTTTTTATGGTTTTGTTTTTTGGAAGGCAGAATACGGATCAAGGTGAGTCAAAGTTTTTTCTAAAATGATAACCAACCAGTAGGTAATGAATTGCTTAACAGAAAGGTCACTGTGCCTCAGTTTCCCCATCTCCAGATCAGATGTAGCAGAGGGATCTACTTCATCAGATTGTTAGGATAGTTAAATGAGTTAATTCTTATAAAGCACTTAACCACAGTGCCCAGCACTTGGAAGGGCTGCCTAAGTGTCTATCAAATAAATAAATAAAAACTGTACCGGTTAAAGGAAAAAAAGAAAGATGAGAGAAGAGAGATGGTGGACGACTTCAAGGAAGAGTAGGTTTGAACTGGGCCTTGAATGATGGCGGGATTCGAAAAGGAGGAGGGTGGGGAGGACACCCTGTCCTCTCATGCTGTCCCAGGTCTTGGGGTCTATATGCTCATCCTTGATTGGCAGAATCCAGTGAGATGCCAGGGAGAGCTGGACAGCATCACTGCCGGACTGCTCAGAGGAGGGGCCGTCCAGGGCAAGTTGGCCCCAGATGGGCAGAAGCAGGGTCCTGTCCCTGCTGGTCCAGCAGCCCTGGAAGTTTCTGCTTTGTTTCAGAGTGAATGGGATATGAACAAAGAGGAAGGAAAAACCCTACAGATGCTGCTGATATCTTTCCTTAATCAAAAATTGCTACTGGTAGTAATTCTACTGTACCTGTGGGTGCAATGACACAGAATCTTTGAAAAAAAAAAAAAGGACTGTCTTGGGAGTTCCTTGGCGGTCCAGTAGTTAGGACTCGGTGCTTTCACTGCCGTGGCCCAGGTTCAATCCCTGGTTAGGGAACTAAGATCCCACAAGCCACGCGGAGAGGCCCCCGTCACCCAATTTTATTTTTTTGAAAGAAGGACTGTCTTGGAAAATTCAGGATGTGTGCTCAACATAGCTACAGACAGAGCACAGGACTACATAGGAGGACTGTTAATAATTCCAAGAGCCACTGCCCCTCCCCACTCCCTGGAAGGGCCCTGCACTTGAGGACACAGCCTCCAGCTTCTTTCCCATGACACTCCCACATCAGACTGGAGAACGCACTCGGTGGCAGGGGTGGGGGGCGGTTACAGCTTGCTATGACACCCCTACCATTGGGTGAGCAAATACACCCAGGGGATGTCAGCTGCACAAGGAGTGGTCAGATCCCACTGGACTGGAACATCTTCTAGCTCCCAGATTTCCATGACCACAAGCTTCTCCCAGGAACAGATGTACTGAGCTCTTAATATAGAGCGAAGCACCCTCGGCAGACACAGAGCTGCTCCTTCCTCCCCAGACAGCCCCACTGCCCTCTTACATCAGCTCACAGGAACTTGCCCGTGATCCTCCACAGGCTTCCACCACCAGAGCCCACCCCGCCCCCATGATTCACTCCCACAGGCCCCCCGGGATGCAGAGATACGGGGATGCAGATATGAGGCGCTGGGGAGGATGCGTGGACAGCCCGCTCCAGGCCTGCTGATTGGTGAGCGACTGGAGTTACAGGACAGCCGTTGGCCAAGCGGGAAGCCTACTTAAGAAAGAGGTATCTAGCCCGATGGCTGGGTGGCTAGAAGAACACTGAGCTGAACTGATTCAACTAAAAAATGAGAAGTCCTCCTGGCTCTCCTCCAGCCAAGGAGGAAGCCAGACTTCGTAGGAATTCTGCCTGCTATGTGATTATGTCTATTCCAATTGTGCATTTTGGACCTAGGGAAATAACCACCGGATGGGTTCAGGGGCCCACTGGGCTCACTATGAGTGGACCTGAGGCCAAACTCCATTGATCACCCGACGTCCATACTCTGACTGTGGGCCCCAGGGATGTTTGGGCCCCTGGAATCAGTGTCAGTTCAGAGCCCGTGTCCGGTGGTTCCTGAAGGTTCTGATTATTTCCTTGTGCCCAACATACAGTGATCTCCTTTGGAGAAGGCTGGGCCAATGATTAACAGTATACATTTTTGGCAGCATGCCACAGTCCTTCTTCAAGGGGACCTGGCCTCCTCTTCATTCAAGGGCTTCTGGGTCTGTAAACTGGCTCAAGTCTGGATATTGTTTGAGAGGCCAGGCCTGCTTTTATGATTCAGGTTAGAGTTTTGTTCTCTTGACCTAGAACTCTTCTGCTCTGACACATCAAGAATGGAGTAGGGACTTCCCTGGCGTTCTAGTGGTTAGGACTCCGTGCTCTCACTGCCGAGGGCCAGGATTCAATCCCTGGCCGGGGAACTCAAATTCCACAAGACTCACGGTGTGCCCCCCGCCCAAAAAACGGAATTGAGGAGGCTTCCTATTTCACTTCTAGGAACACCACGATCCAGCCAACTAGATCAACTGGTCAATACCACAGGTCTGCAGGAGTCAGATCTGCTGGTCATTCAGTAGCCACGCCCACCTTGCCTTTGGCGTTGAATGCTGTCACTTGGCCCCTGCCGCCCCTGATCCAATTACCCGCATTGCGTTTAGGTTTCCCAACCTGCGGTGACTGCAGCTCCCACCCTGAGGTCTGGCTTACAGAGAAGAGCAATCAGGGAGCTCTTAAGAACGCCAGGGTTCCCCTCACACACTTATTCCTCACGGTCATGGTGAGAAGTCTGTCTTCTGGACTCTCTGGGAGAGTAGGTCTTAGATGACAAATCCACTCCAACATTCCAGTCTCCCCAAGCCTCTGAACCCCTTTCTCTACGTGAAACCAAAGTGGATCCGGCATTTCTATAATCTGCTGTGGAGGGCCTCCTTTTGGTCCCTGTTTCAGCCAACTCACCAAAGTCTTAGAGCTCTTCCTAACTCACAAGATGCAACATTAGATGCAGAATCTCTGCTCAGTAAGCTCGTATCCATAAATCAACATCAATATTGCGATCCTGCTTTAAGAAAAAGAAAATGACTACAAAATGTTCCTGGCCCCGGGGATGGGGCCCTGAAGCTTCAACTTTATCAATTTTGAGGTATATGCACAGCTTCCCAGTCCAGCATAGGAGTCAGCCCATGGCAAAGCAGCCCTTGGTGAGAGCCCCTGACTTCACTCTGGGGAGAGCCTGTGAGTGCAGAGGCCTCTGGGGGACCTGCAGGCAACCCCGCCAGACTCTTCTGACTTGGCCGGGGGTGTCGAGGCTGGATGGCCAGCAGAGGTTCTGATGAAGAGCTGCAGTCCCGGCCTTGGGGATAATTCTAAGGCCACCAGACCTGCAGGTTAGCAGAGGAAGGCAGGGTGGAGAGGCCATACATGCTGCCCAGGTGAATTTCCAAGGCTGCAAAGTCCCTTAGGGGCCTGGTGGATGCCTGGAGACTACTAACCCCACCCCAGATAGAATTACTTTGAAAACAATTTCCTTCCTGGGGTGAAGGGCCTCCCTGGGAGACCACATGACCTGCCTTGGGGGTGTGGTCAGCAACAGCAGCGACAGACAGGCTGCTGCAGAAAAGGTGAAAGGGAGGTGGGGAAAGATGCTACCAGAAGGCCCAGATGCAGGGACCATGCAGGGTGTGGCCCCTACTCTGGCTCCCAGGCCTCTGTTGTCCTCAGTCTCTGAGCAGGGCTCACAGATACCCCTGTCTCCAGGCCAGTGATGCCCCAGTTCTCAGACTTACCAGCCAGCCGGTGGTGGCGGCCTGTGCAGTGTGACCCCGCCTCTAGGGTGGAGCAAAGCAGAAGCAGGTCTGAGGGTGGAGGTAGCAGTGTGGAGAGCTCTCCCTGGAGCAGACCTGCCCGGGCTGCCCTGCATCTCTGGCAGGAGTGGCTTTGTGACCCCCGACCCCACTGCCCTTCAGGCCTGGGTCTCCTCCTGTGCAGCCTGAGGGCTTGGGCCGGGTGACCTCTGAGGACCCCACATGCCCTGGGAGGCACCGCTTTTCGCTAACAGCTTCCTCCCACCAGCTACCATCTCAATCCCTAACAGCACCACCGAAGCACGGAAACTCTCCCCAACACGCTTCTCTCTTTTGGGGCCCAAATGTCAGCTGCGTCCCAGGGACTAACATACCACATCAGATATCTACAAGCTGAGACGGAGAAGGTTTCAGCCTAGCCGCCCTCCCATCCCCCCAGCCCCGCCCCTCTACACCATCTCCAGTGAGAGCGCTGGACCAGGAGCTAGTTTCCAGTGTCTGCTAATCATCTCCCATCTCAGCTGAGAGTACAGCTCACCTCCCACCACCTTGGATGCCTCCCAGACTTAGCAGCCTTTTTCCTGCCCGCATTTGAAAAAGCAAAGCCACAGACACACTGTAGGAGGAACAGGGAGGGGGTTTTCAAACCCAGCTCGTGAGAGGATCATGTGAGGCCCAGCTGCCAAAACAGACCTGAGATCTGAGATCCTTCCTCAAAAGCCAGAAGAGGACTCCGGTCCATCCGCAGTTCAGGAGGTAGCTTTCAAATGCCCTCTGAACAAGCCACGTGCTGCCTGGCCTCAGGCACCCCATCCTGCTCCGGGCAGGGCTCATGGCAGCCTTCCGGCTCCCGGGACTGGACTCAGACCTATGACAGGCTGGGCGCTCTGGTGTGTCCAGCAGGTAGGAGGCCTGTCAGGGGAGGGGATTTGCTTTTCTTGGCTCCAATGGGAAGGAAAAGCTGAGAAAGTGTCTCCAGGGAAGGAGCTGGCCAGCTGAAGGGACTTCTCCAAACTGTTTAGAAGATGGGGACCACCCTGCATGCCCCCATCCCACCCTGTGCAAACAGGAAGGTCTGGGCCATGTCTGAGGGCCGCCGGGGGTAGGAATCACCACCATGCTTACCTGCCCAGCCGGGCAGCTTGCCTCCAAGCACTCACCCTCCTGGTGGACCGGGGGCTCTGACCGGAGGCAGCCAGGACGAGCCCAGGGAGGGATGCAGCCTACACTGACCCTAGGGATCTGGAAGAAGAGCTGGGGCTGGGACCCCTGTCTGCCGGCTTGGAAGCCACCTCTCTCCTTGGCTTGAAAGGAAAGAGGTAGTGAGTCTGCACTCTTGAGGAGTGTGGACCCTGTCGCTGGAGACCTGGGTTTGGATCCTGGATCTGCCACTTCCTAGGGTTTTTTTTTTTGTTTTTTGTTTTTTTTGGCCACGCCGCACGGCACGTGGGATCTTAGTTCCCGGACCAGGGATCGAATCCATGCCCCCTGCAGTGGAAGTGCCGTCTTAACCGCTGGACCGCCAGGGAAGTCCCAGCCACTTCCGAGATTTATCACCCCTCTCTGACTTCATTCCCTTGACTCTGAAATAGATCCCTGCTTCCTAGTGTTGTGAAGCTTAAGAGACTAAACACAGAGCTGCCTGGCATGTAGTAAGCACTCAGCAAAGCCGATTATTATCCTTATTAGAGGAACTAGGAAGACCCCACGACCAGCCAATACACCAGCCTGTCCTGAGCTGAAAACCCCTCCCTGGACACCCCCTCAGGCAAATTACTCTAAGTCTCCTTATGAGCCACTCTTTTTCCCCCTGGGAGATATTAACTTTGGAAATCCTAACAGCATTGCAAGATTTACTTGGGATGGATAGAACCGAATCAAATCGATCGGTTTCTCAATTTCCTAACAGTTGTTGCAAGGCCCAGATTGCTCAGAATAATCACCTGCTGGGGAGACAGCAGCGGCCCAGGCCACTGCAGAGCTAACTCTACAACAAGGCAGGGCCAGAGCCCAGCCAGCTGCACTCCCCGCAGCCTCCTTACTTGTACACTTTGGCGTTGTAGCTCTTCTCCCCGGGGAAGCCAAACATGCCGCAGACCACGCGGGAGTTCTTGGCTGTCCAGTGCCTGTCGCAGATCTGCTTCCACGTCTTGCCCTCCTTCACCTCCACGTAGCCCTCCGTCACTGGGGTGCGCCTGCGGTAGGCGGAGAGGATGGCTCGGATCCGGATGTCCTCCACCTGGATATTCATGTTCTGGGAGGGAGGAGGCGTGGAAGGAGAGGGGTTACTTTCCTGGTCTGGCCGTGGAGAGGTGACGGCAGACCGGGCGCTCTGCTGGCCCCCCTGCCTCTCCCCTCGGGCCCTCGGGGGTCCCTGGGTGCTCTCCGCGAGCACACAGCACGTGTGCGTGGGAGACAGTCTGGCTGAGGGGACTGGAGGAGGGGAGCAGGTGTGACCTGGGCAATCAGAGACTCAGAGGACCCCAACGCTCCTCCTCTGTCTTATCAAAAACAGCAGAGGGCAGCAGCCTCCTGCAGGGGTCTCAAAACGAGAGCAGAAGAGAGACCGTGTTCCTTGAATTTCATGCTCTATAGTAAAGATAACTTGGATGCTTGCATTGTACTCCAAAGCATATGTATGCATGCGTGGGAGTGAGTGTGTGTGTCTCCCCACTAATCCTTCAGTAAAACTGAAGTTTCAGGCAAATGAGACTCAGATACACTGAGGCTGGTGGGGCCATCTTGCACACTACCTCATAGCCCCCAGGTTGGCAATCTTTAGGGCGAAAATCCCAGGAGAGAAGGGGAGGGCGGCTGCGGGTCGAGGGTGGGCTCCCCTCCCCAACCCCTGACACTGAGCTGCAGTGTCCCTGCCCCAAGCCCACACCCGAGCCCCGGGGATTTGGTTGGATAGGGGGCCCCCGAGAAGCCAGGGTGGGTGGAGGAACGCGGGCCTACCTGGGATTTCCAGTGATACCTCTTTTATGTTTTTCCAAGGCTCACGCAATCTGCCCCCAAACACTATGGGATCTCCAGAATCTCTCACTTCCAGCCCCTCTTCTTTCTGCCCCAACAGAATGAGGTCGTTACAGCTATTGTCATCCCCATTTTCCAGATAAGAAAATTGGCTGACTCCAGGGATCTCCCCAAGACCACGTAGAGGCAGGGAGCACCCGAGGTGCAGCGTGAGATGCTCTGTGAGCTGGGCCAGGTGGGGCCGGGCAGGGGTGCTGGCAGAGAGGAACCCGGCGACCCGAGTGCCCAAACGCCCCGTCCAGCCAGGATGCAAATGAACCAGGAGTTTGAACAGGACCATTATTTGGGTGCCCAGGGATTCAGGTCTCCTTGCCACTGGCTTCAGGGTGCAAAGCCAGGCCCTGCTTCCCCAGTCCTGCGAGGCAGCAGAAAGTATGTGGGCCAGGAGTGGTGGCATTTGGCCCTGGTTCCTTTCCATGCAGAGCGGAAGGAAAGCCGCCAGTGGCAGGATTATGTTTGCCTGCCTGCATCCTGGATCCTTTACAGCCCCCATTCAGGCCACAGGACCCGTGCCACCAAGACACATGGATGTGGGTGAGCAAGAAAGGGCCTGAGGTCTACACTGGCCCGTGGGCCAGCTCCCTCCTCTGTCCTCCCACCTCGGGAGGCCAGGCTGGAATTCCAGCATGTAAGGAACACGTGACGCCCAGAAGGAAAGTTACCACCGTGGCATCAGCCCTGCGGCTTCACGGGGCAAGCAGGCTAGGCTGACTTTATTAAATTCACAGATCCTCCCCCGCCCCTGCCGTCCTCCACTTCCCCCCACCCCTGGCCTCTCTCCCCACCACCACCCCGCCCCCATAGAGCAGAAGCGCAGCCTCACTAAGGGGAGATATGGAGTGTGAACCCAGAGGGAGGAAGCCCTGGGGGCGGGGCGGGGCGGGGGGACGGGTGGCGCTCAGCAGACCCTTGTCTTGATTCAGGTCAGCATCCCCTCAGCAGAAGTATGACTGGTGGGCAAGCCCGGTGGGCAAGCCCGGTGGGCTCTCGGATGTGGGAAATGAGGCTCAAAGAAGAGAAAGCGCTAGAACTGATGTCACTGTCCTTGTTCTCCCACTGACTCACTGCATGTGAGTGTGTGTGTATGAGTGTGTGTGTCTGAGTGTCACGAGTATGTCTGTGTGTGTGTGTCTCTGCACGTGTCTGTGTCTGTCTATGTGTCTCTGTGGGAGTGCACTGCTCGTGTGTGTCCGTGTGCAGGATGATGTGCAAGTGACAGGGCTGTGTGTCTCTGCGTTGTGTGGAGTGTATGTCTGTGCATCTATGTGGCGGAGGAGGATGCAGAGAGTTTTCCTCCAAAGCCCTGGGAGAGCAGTCAGGCAAGCATCACATTTGCCATTCCTTCTCCTCTTCTCCCTCCACAGAACCAATTCCTTCCCATCCTCTTGGGCTCAAATCCACCTCATTCATTCATTCATTCCAGAAAATACGGTCTCTCACCTCCACGGGCCCTGCCAGCCTCCTCCTTACACCCCAATCCTGGGGCCCTCTGCTCTGAATCATAACGACTATGAGGGCTCTCATTTATCAAATACGAGCCAATTACACGTCAGACCCCGCACTCAGAACTTTACATTCATTTCCTTCCTCAATTCCCATGGCAACCGGTGAGAGGGCCAATGGTATGCCCGTGCTACAGGTGAAAAACGAGGAAACTTGGTGAGGTTTTGCACCTTCTCCAAGTTCACAGAGCCAAGAAGCAGATAAACAAGGATGAAAACCAAATTCTGACTCCAAGCCCGTGCCCCAGGCTCGTAACCCCGGGCCTCTGTACGGTCCTCACCCTCCCGCCCTCGCCCCATCCCTTGCCCGGTATTGAGTTGATCCACACGGGGCAGGGCCTGGGGCTCAGCCTTCTAGGGGGGCTCCCTTTGGGCTCTGCCCATTCGAAGTTGATATGTGAAGTCCACCCTGCGACCCGCCCGGAGGAGCCGTGAGTCAGGCAAGAGTGTACGTGAGGGGAGAGAGCCACCTCCCAGCTGCCCTTGGACTCAGGCCAGGGGGTGGCAGGGAAACCCTCCATGGCACACATTCAGGGGTTGCTGCTGGCTAAGGAGCTCACTTGGACTGCTCAGAGACCTCTGTGTAGGAAAACACACACGTATACACAGAACGGCCCTCCTGACCTCACTGCTGTGGAATCCCTTCCATAACCGCAAGTCTTAGGACTTTTTTTTTCCCCAGAAGTTCAACTTCAGAAGAGAAGTGAAGATTTGAAACACTAAAACATATACACGTTTTTCTTTTCTAACAAAAGTCTCTCTACACTTGTGAGTTTTACCTGAAGCCCAATAGCCCAGAAGCCAGCAATGCACCTGGCACTTTTTAAAATTCAAATGAAAGTCTGAATGCTGGTCCTCTTGCCTGAGGCAATAGTTCACTGGGCTCTCCAAAAGGCTTCCCTCCAAGGAATTCACAGAACCTTCCGGGCTTGTCCTACGCAAAACTCATCCTATCCCCCGGGAGTGAGGCTTCCAAAGGGGAAAATAAAGGTGCCCTGAGGCCATGCCCTGCCCTGCCTTAACTAGTGGGGTGGTGGAAAGAAGGGCTAGTGAAGAAGCACCAGGGCTGCGCTCCCAGTCTTGTGCTTGAATGGCATTTCACATTTGCCGCATCTGTGAATGAACTGCAAATTCCACAATGTGACAGCCTGGGGCTGTCGCCAATGAGGAAAAATCACCAGTTTTGAAAGTCTAGTTGGAGATTGCATCAGAGAAAGACACAGGGGGAGGCGAGGCAAGCAGCCCAGCCTCTAAGAACGCACTTCACAATTTCTCTGAAAGTCAGCACGAAGCTCGTGGCCTCCCGGGGAGGGCACATTTGCAAGGGTCAGATCTTAGCCCAACTCTCCCCCTTCCTTTCCTCTAGAAGTCGTAATTTAATTACATAATTAATTACACAATTTATCAGCTCAGGCCTTCCCACCTGAGAAGTCATCCTTGGAGTGGTGTCAGGTGGGAGCACCACGATGGAGATATACTAGTCCGCCGTCATCCCAACTAGAGCACGCGACTGGGTAGCGCTGCACAATCGCTGCTCACTTAGCAAGCTCCTTCCCTCTACAGCTAACAGGTTCCTGCATCTTGCTCTCAAAGCCCTTAGCTCTCTTTATCTGGCTATTTTTAGAAACTGGCCTTCCAGATAGAGATCCGTTTCCCCAGGTGCCATCTTGGCACCTTCCTCAGCACCTCAAACCAAACACACCCAGGATGCCCTGGGTCTTTCCTTCCTGCAGGCTGGAAGGTGACGCCCTTGCAGCCCTCAAGCCTCGCATGCCTTCTGCTCCCTCTCTCTTCCTCACTCTTATGGCCCATTCTGCCCCAGAAGTGCTTCTCCTACCCTTCAGTCACCTTCTCATTCCCACTTCTACTGTGCAGGCAGGTATGTAGTGGAAGTAAGAGAAGAGCGTCACAATTCTGTCATTTCACGGGACCCTGTATGTCTCCCCGGTCCGGATGAATGGCTGACCCAGTCCATCTCACACACGGCTGGCATATCCACCCAGCTGACCGCTGTGCGTTCGTGGGTTTGGCTCAAAACCTTCCCGTGGCTCTCCCAGGGCTTATGCTCCTAGTCAAGAGCCTTCCTGACGGGACCCACCTCATCCCCTCCGTGCCCTTTCTCCAGTCTCAAGGTGCCAGGCTGACATCACTTTTTTAACCCCAGCATCAAGTTGCTCCCCGCAATCCTTTTTTCCTTCCTCTCTACCGGTCAGAATCCTCCTGACCTTCGGGAACAGTCTGGTTCATTCAATCGCTTGAAAAATACCTGTGGAGGGCTGTGACGTCCCAGGACGTCCCTCCCCCAAATATCTCATCCACATAGATTCGACTCCTTTATTCCTCTAGCATTTGCTTCCTGGGTCCCTCAATTCATTCTTGGCCTTTACTGACTGCCTTGTACCATCTGTCTTTTCATCGTGCCACCTCATCGGACTGTGAGTCTCTCAAGGACAGAATTGTGCTTTATTCATTCTTGTATTCCCCATGGCAACGAGTGCCAGACACGAGACATCGTGGGTCCTCACATATTCTTGGAACAAACTAATAATCATTTAAAAAAATCCAGTTACGGGAATTCAGCTTAACTAGAAACGTTGGGCTCTCCAGCCAAAAATGTAATAAAGACTCCCTTTATTCTGGGTTTAGTGCAAAATAAACAGAGAGGCTTGCCTTTTTTCACAGCATAAGCGCTACTTGTGTGATTTACCGATGGACAAGGAGATTGTCTGCACTTTATCCATGCGACCTCTTGTCATCTGAGCTGTTTAACACCCTCCCCTTTCCCCTTGAAATCTGAGGCTAATAAATAGTTATAAACTGAATTAAAAGCTGATCTGACCCTCAGTACACATTTAGATGGTTTAGCTATGTGGGTATCACAGTACAAGACATGTTGTACTGGAAGAAGCTGGCTACACTGTAATTATCCCCTTTTGATGATCAAATCGGAAATTCACAGCCTAAGAAACTGCTAGCCAGTGATTCCTACCGGCTACATAGATGAAAGGGAAGCGGGAAGGCAGTGCAGCGATCTCTGTGGCTCAGCTCTTTGTGATGGAGACCAGTCTGGGCGGAGGGGGTCGGGGTGGGAATGGCTTGAGAACTGAGGTCATGCTGAGGCACCAGAGGAAAAAGCCGGCAGTCAGTCTGGGCCCTCCTCCTACAAACCAAGAGCTTTGCAATGCTGCTGGAGAATCCAATGCTCTGTGTTTCATTTTCCAACCTGAAAGCAGTGGGGCGGGTAACAGAGGCTGCTTCTTTGGAGAACAGTCAAGACCTGCTGTCTGCAGGAAGCTGGAAGGACACCTGCGCCCGCAACCAGCCCCTCTGGCCCATCAGGGGTGCTGAGGCCACAAACCAGGCAGTCCGTGGGCCTGGCCAAACGGTCCACCACGCTCCCAGGTAGGGGACCTGACCTGTTGCTTCTCCTCCCAGCAACCATCACCAGGGTGACAAAGTAATGACTTGGGAAATCGTCTTTCTCCACTGTGGGATAGCAAATCTGGGGAGGGCAAGACTGTCCTTTCAGTTCATTGATCCCTTGATTCCCAGGGCCCAGCATAGCGTCTGCTGCCCGATTAAAATGTAGTGGATGAACGAACGAACGGACACGGCATCCAGCTGCCTTGGCAACAGCCTCACGGGGATGGGGCCGGGGGGAGGCGTCGTCGCTGACCCCTCCAGCATGGCTGAGGTGACTCGAATGAACCACCTGGGCCCTTTGCCACCACCTTCACCCCAGTCACCTCAGGAGCCCCACCCTACAGAACCGATCTGCCCAACCAGGGCAGAGAGGGGCTTTCCCCGGCCCAGCTCAAGCCCCTACTTCTTCCACAGAGCCTCCCTCCCACTGATCTCAAGCCATTTATTTATTTCTTCTATAACCTCTCCCTTTCCAAGCTGCCACAGAATTTGCCATCCAGTCCACACTGTTCAATGTTGGAGTACATACCGCCATTTATTTATTTCTTCTATAACAAATTACAAGGCTACTTATTCGTCGATTTCATCTAATGAGTGGGTATAACATTACTTATCTCTTTCAACTCGCAAACAATTATAATATTTATAATTTTCAGAGGGTTGTGTGTACAGCACGCCGGCCAGGGATAGGGTTCCCAGATCTGCCAGGATGTGCACAATTTCAAATATTCTGTTCTGTTAGCTGCATAAACGCCCTTTTGCTTTTCAGATGCAGTGACCTATTTTTCGTTGGGAAAACAGGTCACCCTAGAACTACTTCTCTTGTTCCCCTTGTGGTTGGTGGCTGGTGAGCCCAGACCACATAGAGGCTCTCAATAAACAGAATCATGGAATGTAAGCACCAGACAGGATCTAATACCTCTTCCTGCCCAAGCTCTCCGTAGGCTGGGAGAGAAAACCCAGGAGAGCTACATGCGATGGCCCAGCTCGACAGTTCGGCAAGTCTGGGGATTGAGACGCTGGGGGCTCCCATTGTGGCCCTTTACTCCCTTGCTAAAGGGTCCGACACAAACTGCCCACTTGCTACCATCTCTCCTCCTGCCACAGAGGGAAGCCGGCCAGCTACCTTGTGGCCTTTGGGGGAAGCAGGGCTATATTTAGCTTGGAGGGACCGCTGCCTTCTGAACTCCACAGAGATGAAAACAGACCCCCTTTCTTTAAACCACCCAGTGTAACCTGCTGCACGTCCTCTTGGGGGCGGGGGGTGTGTGTGTGTGGAGAAACTCCTGGCCGGGAAGTGTTTGGACCTTTCTAGAGTTAATTACTCCCTTTCAGGCGCCATGCCTCCACCCCTAAGAGCCCCCTCCCCAGATGCTGGGGAGATAAGGCTGCTGCTGAGGGGAAAAGCTTGAAGCATTTAGCAGCTAACTGTGGCTCATAAAAACCTGCACTTCTGGAATTTAGAAAATTCACAACAGCCTCCATCCCTGTGGTTAAGAGAAGAAAGAGCTTTTTCAGGTCTCAGCACCCCTCCAGAAGGAGGTGAGAGAGCAGAGGAGAGGGGTACCGGATTCTCCCCACCGTTGGAAGTGAATACCCTTCTCCTGGCTCCATCCTCATCCTCTCACTCCTGGCCCCTCCAGACTGCCTGGGCTGCCGGCTGTCACAAAGGAGAAATTGGGGCTCCGGGGCCACTCGGGGGATAGGCCACCCCTAAATCTCACAGCCGGGGCATTTCCAATCAACTCTGGGAACGTTAACTGCTTTTGCAAAAGAGCCTTTAAAATAATGGGCAGAGAAAAAGGTGGGGTGAGAAGGTGAGGAAAGGAAAAACCCGTTATGTTCCCTGACCTAACAGTCCACGGGCCTCAGCCACGAGCCTTTCTGTGAGCACATGACTTAGCAATGTGCAAAAGAGCCAGTGCAGAGAGGGCTGTGCACAAGGGCATCTGGATTTGTCATCTCTCCTTATCTAATGCTTTCTCCAACTTGTCCACCGCCGCAGACAGGAAACAAAGTCTCTTGATTTAAGAGCCTCTGAACTCTAGGGAGTTTCGGTTGGAGCTCTGTTTTCCAGGTTTAAAAAAGATATATTCACTTGAAACTAACAGTATTTTACATTTTATTATTTGCTCCTGTTTCCCTCTTTTGAAGAAGGTTTTGAGAACTGGCCCAAGACTCATTTTCCTGCAGAAAATGCTGTTTTACAGTGAGGTGCCCAGAGACCCCAGAAGGGTCAGTCCCTCTGGACATGCAGCTTCAAGTCTCAGCCTCCAAGGGGACCCAGACTCAGGGGTCCTGCCTTCCACTCTGGGGTCTAAAACTTAGACCACAGAGAAGGGGAGAAAGGAGACCCTGCTCGGTTAATTTTCTGGATGAAATGAACCCAGGTTGGTGAATCAGTGGTAAGGAGAATCTCTTGTAACACTTTATAGTCTGCAAAGCACTTTTCCAGAAATCATCTGATTTTCCCCCTTACAGAAGGAGTGTGTGCCGTGCCATTCTGATGGAGAAACCACTGCCCCTCTGGATTACAGACTTCGTAGCTGGAAGGGATTGAATTCAACCCACTCATCTTAAAGAAAAGAGTGGACTCGCTCTGTGCTCTGGCCAACAGGGAGCTCAGGGGCCCAACCTGTGAACTCTCCTTAGGTGGGGTCATCCATCTGAAGAAGAGGCACTTTTTCCCTCCTCTAGGAGGGAATTTATGAAGTGTCAAGGGGCCCCTGAGGATGCCCCAAGCAGATGTAGGAATCCACAGAAGCAGAGTTAGCTCATCGAGTGAAATTCCATCATTCAGGCCCCAGGGTTTAGTGACTCATGCCTCTGGCATCCCGGAGTGGGATGAACTTGGTCTAGACTGATGCAGTTTTCTTCCACTCTCTGCTTGGGGAATTCCAGTGTGCTCCGGAGAAGGAACAGGCCTGTGAGGGTCATCTATAATGGTCTGTGATCTGTTCCCAGTCTCCAGGCGTCAACGAGGGTGCATAGTATAGAACCCGGCTTCACCCTTTCAAAATAAGGGTGAGAAGAGATGGGGTGTCTTCGTGACCTTCACTAGCGTAATTGTTTATATCTGGGGTCACAAGATACAGAGAAGGTATTACCTGACACTTCACTCTTGGCTGCTTTTAAATTTATGGGCCCCCAACCAGGGGAAGTTGAGAGGAGTGGGGCTTTAATTTTCACTTTGATGTGGAAGAGTGCAGGTGAGAAGTGTCTGCTTTCAAGGCCAAAGTCATGACGGGCCAGAGAAGCGGTAGAGAGAGATCCAGAGCACACACACTAGCTGGCATCCCTTCTGTGTGTGTGTGTGTGTTTGTGTGTGTGTAAGATGCATGACCCCAATTCACACAATGGTGGGCACTGCCAATAGCCAGCTAGTGTGCACCCCCTGTGTGGGCTGGGTGCGTTTTCACAGATGCAGAGAAACAAGGGATCTTAGAACTTGGTAATCACCTCGTCCTGTGTCCTTCCCATGTAGGGATCTGGCCGTGATATTCCTGGCAGGAGGTCATCCAGTTCCTGCTTGAGCTACTCCAGTGACAAGGAGCTCACCTCTAACAGGTAAGCCCCATCCCCTGTGTTGTAGAGTCTTCAGACTGTGTTGAAATGTGCAGCCCCATCACTCAGCCTTAAAGAGTTTTCACACGGAACTGAAATCTACACCCCAATCCCTCCCCATCCATCTTAGTTCTGGAAGTTAGCATTAATCACACTCTTCTCCATGGTAGCACTTCAATAGTTGAAGAGGACGGACATGTCTCCCCCCACCCCATATCTCTTTTCTTGACACAGTATCTTCATTTCTTCATATGATGCGGTTTCCAGACCTGTCTCCACTCGGCTTGTCCCTCCTCCGGGAGACACAGTTAAGAGGTGACCCCAGAACTGCACTTAGTTCTTGGTCCAAAAAGCAAGGAGTTTAGGGAAATAAGTCTTCCCCCAGTGTATCAGTTTACATTCACTCTTCTAGCAGCCATACCATACCTTTGGCTTGTACTGAGCTTTTAGGCAACCGGTTCCCTTCAGGGATCTTTTAAATATAATCGGTGCTTTCAGTCACTTTCCCTGGCTTTTACTCTTTAGCTATTCCCTGCTCCCGCCCCCCGCCCCCCGTGAACCTTGATATAGGACCTTATATTCATCCCTAACATGTTCCAGTTTGGGTCTATTATTTCAACCTCCTGAGGTTTTTCTGAATCTCACTCCATGATGTTTTATCCCAGCAATCCCTCCTAGTTTTTGTGTCTCCTATAAATATTATCAGTATACATTTTAATCTCCACGCAAATTTCTGATACATGGTGGAAAGGCAGAGAGGAGCCCTGGGCTACACCAGTAGAGACCATCCACTGTGTTCACGCTAATTATTCAGCAGTTCTGGGTATCATGAGTCACGACTCCCCGCTAGCTGCATGTCCACCAAACCTACATGTCTTCCTCTGGTCCACACACATCTAACAGGGGACATTTCTCTAGCCAAGACGAGTGACTGCATGACTTAAGCTACGGACACAGCTATTACACGAGGTATTTCAGAGAAGCGTCTCACATCCCACAAATATTCCTGGTAGGTGGTCTGGGTGGCTCCCTACCCATTGGGCCAACCCTGCCCGTACACATGAGCTTGAGCCACAAATTCCTGGATGGCAGAATCTTCTGGTAACTCTTCGAGGTTCTCATCAGACACCCTGAGATCCAGGCCTGTTGATGACCTGCTTTTAGCAGATATCAAAGGGCAAAGATTACAGGGGACTACTCGTCAACTGAAAATTTCCACAGCATCCCTGGCTAGACAGGAAAGCTTCTAGTAGATCTGGTCCACGGTAACCAGTCTGATTCGTATAACAGCAAGAGGGAGGCCTTCTAGGAAAATACAAAGCTTAGAGGTTGCAGAAGTTATCCAGCCCTTTAAACCAGACTCCCCTCAGCTAGCCCTCTCTGGGCTACTGTCAACTCATTTAGGACCTAGGCTCCTTGCCTTGGAAAGATCTTCCAACTTTCCCCGAGGCATGCATCTTGTCTTCTTGTGTTATAAGGGCTGGACGACAAGGGTCATGTTTACTTTCCCCGGTGGCGTCCCAGACCATGACGTGTGTACAGCAGGCCTCCAACAAATGTAGGTAGATACTAAGCTTTCCTATCACAGAATCTCAGCCCTTCCAGAATAAGAAAGTTCTCGCCAACGTATTTTTTCCCAGTCATTTCTCAGCCTATTCCACCCAATTAAGGTTCTGCTTTCTCTATGACCCATCTTATTTCCCCCTTAAATGCTAAGCAGTAGAACTGGCCCATAGAGCTATTCCATAAACATTTCTCTGTTGAAGTGCCCTTCACAGAGTCCTTTGCCAGAACGATTATCTTTCTTTTTCTAGTGACAGATGAGCCTTCTCATTTTCCCAATCCAAAACCCACAAACATTTTGGCCCACTCTCCTTTGATTCAAGCTATCAGTGGCTTTCTTATGCCCAGAAGCCTGGATCTTTGCTTGACAATCCATGTGGATTACCCTGAGGTTGTAGGATGAGCAAAAGCCCATTAACAATGTCACACATTTGGCCTTGAACCAAGGCCAGCAGGTTGCCGAAGCTGTTGGTTTCAAGCAGGAGCCTAAAGAAGTCTCTTTCTACGGTCTGCTGGCCGTTTCAGAACTTCGGAAATGTAACGGTCAGTTCATTAGAAAGAAACATCTCAGTCATTGGTGATAGATATGGACTAATATTTATTTGTAGTTGATCAATACTGGGATTCCAAAATTTAGAGATCCCTGATTTAACTTGTTCAGTAGAATTATAATACTGTTAGATCCAATTACTACTAAAAAATTTCTGGGGACCACCCCCCGCCAAAAAAAACCCTCAAAGATGTCACACATAAGTTCACTGTCCTATTAGGCAGGGCAATACTATGAAGGAATGATTTGCTTCTCCGCATTTCTCATCACTGTTTAGTTTGATATTTTATCCTAGGATATTCTTTTTTTTTTTTTTTTGCGGTACGCGGGCCTCTCACTGCTGTGGCCTCTCCCGTTGCGGAGCACAGGCTCCGGACGCGCAGGCTCAGCGGCCATGGCTCACGGGCCCAGCCGCTCCGTGGCATGTGGGATCCTCCCGGACCGGGGCGCGAACCCGTGTCCCCTGCATCGGCAGGCGGACTCTCAACCACTGCGCCACCAGGGAAGCCCTATCCTAGGATATTCTTCACCCAAGTGGATAATGATCTTTGGTTTTCATTTCTGGGAAGAAGAAAATTTGGGAATTGGAGATATTGCTCCCGTTAGGTACCCAGCATTATTTTTATTGGATATGATGGTGAATTAGATGTAAGCCCTGCCCTTTGGAGCTTCCAACATTGGAAAGATGAGATACATATGAGTGGGTGCTAATTATTTCATATGAGGTTATAAAGAATGGCGATGGAAAATGTGAAACTGGACTGGATAAGTCCACCCTCCAAATAATAAACTTCATGGTAAAGCAAAGTTGTCATCAGGAACTGGAAGACTAAATAAAGTACATCAACTCTGCAACCATCTCTTCTAGTTATCCCAAATAAAACAGCAGCATTTGAAGAGTGTGGTCTCATGCTGCCAGCTGAGAGAAGGCTGGGAATCCTTTTCCACACTATTATGCAGGCTTGGACCAGTTCCCAGCATACTCAGTGTGCTCCTGGAGCATATGAGAAAGACTGGGACAGACTGAGTCATGGGAGGAAAATGTAAAGACCACAGTCTGGGGAGAACTTCCTCCGGAGACCAAATAGGGCAATTTCAAGAGTCACCTCTCCTCAGCATTAGTCCTGAGGTCAGCTGGCGGCTAAAGCACAGTGAAGGCTCCTTGGCCTGGATTCATGGCAGATCCAACATCCCCTTGGGGGTTGGAGTCCCCTCGAGGAGGGAGCCTTGGCTGCCTCATCTTCCTGTCCTAAGCCCCACATATGTTGCACACAAGACGACTGCATTATATGTTTGTTCATTTTGTTCTCTGGCTGGAGAACTTGTTGAAAAGATCAATCTGAAATTTAGCCATAAATGTAGAAGGGTCACGAGCCCTTTTGCCATTCCCAAATGCTGACTTGGGTCAGGCTGGCAACATCAGAATCACCTGAGAGAGCTTAAAAATAATAACCTGGTCCCATAGTGGGAGACTCTCATTCAGGAGGTCTGGGATGAGGTGCCAGTGCATTTTAAAAGTGATTCTGGAGACTTCCATGGTGGCGTAGTGGTTAAGAATCCGCCTGCAAACGCAGGGGACACAGGTTTGTTCCCTGGTCCAGGAAGATCCCACATGCCGCAGAGCAACTAAGCCCGTGTGCCACGAGTACTGAAGCCCGCGCGCCTAGAGCCCATGCTCCGCAACAAGTGAAGCCACTGCGATGAGAAGTCTGTGCACCGCAACAAAGAGTAGCCCCTACTCACTGCAACTAGAGAAAAGCCCGCGCACAGCAACAAAGACCCACACAGCCATAAATAAATGTATTTAAAATAAAATAAAAGTAATTCTGATCCCCAGCTAGATCTGGGACAACTGTCCTAGGGCAGCCAGTCCCCAGGATGACCCCAAATGACCAATACCCTCTGTAGTCACACCCTTGGGTAATCTCCTCCCACACTGTATACTGTTTGTCTGAGTGACCAATAGAATACAGCAGAAATGATGGCCCATCACTTCCGAGATCAGGTTATGAAAGACGCAGCTTCCCTGTTTTGCTCCCCCTCTCTTTCTCTTTTGAGTCACTCACTCTAGAGAAAGACAACTGCCATGTCTTAAGGACACTCAAGCAGCCTATCGGGAGGTTGTGTGGAGAGGACCAGAGGCCTCCAGCTGACAGCCAGAAGGAAGCAAAAACCTGCCGACAACCACAGGAGTCAACTTGGGAGAGGAGTCCCCAGCTCCAGTTGACAACATGACTGCAACCTCGTAAGATGTTCTGAGCAGAGTGAACTGGCTGACCACTCCTGGATTCCTGACCCTCAGAAGCTATTCAAGACAATCCATGTTTGTTGCAAAATATGAGGGGGGTGGGATAATTTGTTACACTGCCGCTGCTAGCTGATACACCTTCCTAGTCCAAAGGGCAAGCTCCCGTACATAGCACAGACCTTTCTAGCTTCATTTCACACTATTTCCACATTCATAATTACAGTCTTGAGTGGTACCGACCTGCTCATCCCCAGTTCACACCTCCGTGCCTTTGTGTCTTTGTCCAAGTCGTTCTCTGTGTCTGGAATGCCCTTTCCCCACTGATAGCAGCCTCTTCTCCAGAAATCCTTCCTCAACTGCCCTGGCACCAAATGAAATTGGTTTAGGTCCCCCCACCTGCCACAAAAGTGATCACACACACTTCTCAGAATCATAGGTGAGAAGTGAGATACATGGAAGAAGGAAAACATTCACATGAAGGAGTCATCAAGAGCACATGAACTTGTCAGACAGAGAAAGACAAATACCATATGATATCACTTATATGTGGAATCTAAAATATGACACAATGGACCTACCTACGAAACAGAAACAGACTCACAGACTTGTGGTTGCCAAGGGAGAGGGAGGGTGAGGGAGGGATGGAGTGGGAGTTTGGGATTAGCAGATGCAAACTGTTACATATGGGATGGATAAGCGACAAGGTCCTACTGTAGAGCACAGGGAACTATATTCAATATCCTGTGATAAACCATATGGAAAAGAATATACAAAAGAATGTATATATGTATAACTGAATCACTTTGCTGTACAGCAGGAATTAACACAACACTGTAAAATCAACTACACTTCAATTTTAAAAAAAAAGAGCACATGACTTGCCTCTATGTTGTTGATCAGCGAATTGTCAAACTTGAACCCAGGAATTCTTTTGTCACTGCACACCACACCCACATCTTCCGTGTGCTTGCAATCAGTGACACCCCAGCCATTGGAGGAGCAGGCTGCGAGGGTCCCCTCATTGCCGGTGCAGTAGACGTTGTCCAACCAGATGGGCCCTGAGGAAGCAGAGAAGAGAGAAGCCAAACTCCACGTCAGAGTAGGTTTGAGTCTTTGGGGGCACCAAGGGCGTACACAGAAAGAGAGTTTTTCCCTAATTTTGGCAGCTGTGGGTGGTCATCAGTTGGTCAGTGTGTTGAGATATTGCATACAGTTCTAGACCATCTGGATTCCCTTGCCAGAGGGATGTGATTTAGGGATGTGGCAGATTGAACATGATTAGAATAGAAATCAGATTTAAGCCCAGAAGGCACGTGGTATAATGGGAAGAACAGGGACTTTGGATACTAAGCTGTTTGATAGGAATTCTGGCTCAGCCACTTAGCTGTATGATCCTGATCAAAGCTCCCTTTTCTCATCGGTAAAGTGGGGATAATAAGGACACTCGAATGACAGGGGCGTGTGCAGATTAGAGATAATGCATGCCATGTGCCTAATTTATCATTGGTCCATAGTTACTCAAAAAATGGTAACGATGGGGCTTCCCTGGTGGCGCAGTGGTTGGGAGTCCGCCTGCCGATGCAGGGGACGTGGGTTCGCGCCCCGGTCCGGAAGGATCCCACGTGCCGCGGAGCGGCTGGGCCCGTGGGCCATGGCCGCTGAGCCTGCGCGTCCGGAGCCCGTGCTCTGCAGTGGGAGAGGGCACAGAGGTGAGAGGCCTACGTACCGAAAAACAAAAAATTATAATAATAATATAGGACGCTTGTGAGACATACAAGCAGGTGGGCAAGGGAGTGCTGCCCCAAGAGCTGGGTGAACTACATTTTTATAATCAAAGGAGAAGTGGGGAGGGGTAGAAGACCACCTTCTTCCTCATTCTCGAGTAGACATCAGGCTTCCATCATCATTCCCTCCTCCACGTCGGGCGGGGGGGAGTTTTTTGTCCCTTTGTGGCCCAACCAGGACTGTCATGGCGCTATGGAAATTAGCAAAACAGGTGGCAATCCATGCTAAAATAAGGTAACTCATCTCAGGTTTCAGTATCATGAGGGTCTTCTACTTTGGAATGTCATCTTTCTCCTGTATTTTTGTTTTTAGTGCGTGCAGAGGAACAAGTCCTAGGAACTGTTAACTTACTGACCTCAGTGGCAGGATACAGGGGTCATTTTCCTACCATTGTTTTATTGTCTTGAGGCCTGTCTCGTGCTTCTGTTGCATGGTTTTATTGCTAAGCAAGCTTGCTTTCTTGAGTGATCATTAACTTACAGGGGTCTCCCAAAGTTCCCTCTCTGTCCATGATCTCTTAGTGGGATTTTTAAACTATTGGATTATCTTACCCTATTCCTATCAAAATGGTGTAGCCCCTATAGAACACAGTATGGTGGTTCCTCAAAAAATTAAAAATAAAATTACCATATGACCCAGCAATTCCCACTTCTGGGTATATACCCAAAAGAATTGAAAGCAGGGTCTCAAAGAGATATCAGTACACCCATATGCATTACAGCATCATTCACAACAGCCAGAATGTAGAAGCAACCTAGGTGTCCATTGACTAATTGTGGTCTATACATACACTGGAATATTATTCAGCCTTAAAAAGGAATGGCATTCTGACACATGCTACAACATGGAGGAACCCTGAGTTCATCATGCGAAGTGAAATAGTCCCGAAAAGGCAAAAACTGTATGAATCCACATATATAAAGTACTGAGAGTAGTCAAAATCATAGAGACGGAGAGTAGAACGGTGTTTACCAGGGGCTGGGGGAGGGGGAGTTGGGGAGCGGTTATTTAATGGGTATAGAGTTTTAGATCTGCAAGATGAAACGCGTTCTGGAGATGGGCTGCACAACACTGTGAATGTACTTAACATTACTGAACTGTACCCTGAAAAATGGTTAAGACGGTACGTTTCATGTTCCGTGCATTTTACCACAATTAAAATTTTTTTAAATGTTAAGTGCTAGAGGGTTTTCAAGTAGTGAGTTTTACTAGTATTACTACGCAATGAAAGGAAACAAAGTCAAAGCTCCCCTTTTTCTCAGGACTCCAGGAGGACTCTAGTACTGCGGTCCCCAACCTTTTTGGCCCCAGGGACTGGTTTCGTGGAAGACAAGTTTTCTGGGGCGGGGGGAGGGGGGGATGGTTCAGGCGGTAATGCGAGCGCTGGGGAGCGGCAGACGAAGCTTCATTCGCTCACCTCCTGCTGTGCGGCCCAGTTCCTAAGAGGCCACGGACCAGTACCAGTGCACGGCCTGGGGGTTGGGGACCCCTGCTCTATAGTATAATGGGGTCAGAAAACCTGGGTTCAAATTCTCTCTGACTCAGGCTTGGGCAGCACGTGACTGGGTCAACTGCTTCACCAAAGCCCATTCTCAAGCGAAAATAATGATACCAACAAACAGGTCGCCATGGAGCTTCAATGAGATAACATATGTGCCTGGTATGTGTTCACCCTCCCTTTCTCCTTCCTCCTTCCAGTAAGTCAGAAAAACAATGCATTCTGTTGTTTCCATGATGCGAGGAAAAAGCAGATAAAAAACACTCCCATTGTAAAGATGAGAAAACCAAGGAGAATCTGAGGTTCTTCAAGGTCAGAGGGGACCCGGGACCAGTCTCCTGACTTCGAGGCCCCGCTGAGACATGTCTGCTGCGACAGATGGCTGCTCAGGCCTCAAAGGAGATCACCTCACGCATACTGAGGGGAACAAAGGGCTTATTGAAAACATCTGGGCTGAGGTTTTCCAACTGGTTTCTCAGTTTGGCCTCGTTTCCAAGCCATCAAGCTCCACTGAAACATATGCTCCCTAATCGATTGCTGTTTCAACAACAAACCAATGTTTGTCTTGCTAAGTACTAGCAACGGAAAAGACCCTCCACGTGTGAAGCGGGGCCTCTTCTTTGGAACATTCTGTAGCAAAGCTGCTGAATGGACAGAGACGGTGAAAAGAAACAGAGCCCTCATTCCCTCTGCAGTGAGAGAAACCACCCCGGCTAAGGAGATGGGAAACAGGACAGCACACAGCTAAAAGCAGCAGGAAGCGCTGCAAAACAGATGCCCCAGGGCCTGCTTTACTTTTTGATAAGGAAGATTTGAAATTAGCACCCTGGAGCGCTAATGGGAACTATTATCCCAAAGAGTTGCTTTCCTAAGAAGCTTCAATTCACCCCCAATAATTCTACCCTCTAGGCATTCCCACCAGTTACCTTCTTAGATAGTGGCAATGTACATTTCTACTTAGCCCCAGATGCAGGCATGATAAACTCATTTGGCCTGATTTCATGATATTTTTTTTTCCTGTATGCTTAATGCCTAACAACTAGACGGTTCTGATTCCAAAGCAACCAGCTCTTGTTCTGCTATTGGAATGCGGGGTGCTTCCGGGCACAGTTCAGTACGTGCCATCTCAGAGCTGCTAGGAAAGTGGCACTAGGGACACAGATGGGGCTCAAACTTTGGATGCAAAATGCCAATCCGAAGCAAAACTCCATTTTACTCTTTCCACTCATTTCATCTAAGAAATCCTTCTCCTGATGAAAGGAGAAGAGACGTACAAACAAGTTAACAGATCATTTGGAGGATAAACATCATAAATAAAATTCTGTTTGAATGCCAGTCCTCCCCAGGGCTGTTGGGGCAGTGGAAATCATTCAACTTAGGCGCTTCAGGACCCCACTGTGATCATCTGCTGGCTTCGTCACTCTGATCTGAAGAACGAGGGAGTGAGGGGGAATCACATCTAACCTCAGATCTGAAGACAGGCAAAGGAGAGCAACCATCTGAGGTTCGGGTGCCTGTGAGGCCATCCAGAAGGTGAGAAATGGGGCAGCTGTCCCCTCTAGAACGTTCTAAAAGGGCCCATGATTTCTCTGAGCTCAGAGATGTTTTGGGAGAAAAAATCTATTGAAAGGCTAGGCTGGAAAACCTAGAAGGTCCACGGATGTTCTCCCCAGCTTCATCACTACAGCCTGAACTTCAAAGGAGTTGATGACGGTGGCACTCCTGGGCGGGTGGCCTCTCACAGGTTCACCTACAGTGTTTCCAGTTCATCCACAGAGCCGACTAAACCCCATCGGAGCACACCCCAGGGCACTGGTCACTATGCTAACTGTTTTTAATATTCTTCAAAGTCAATCTGAATCAGCATTGGTGGTGTCGTCGTGAGCATAGCTGCCTTCCAAATCAAACTGAATCAGTTGATGAATATTTACTGAGTGACCCCCTTGTACCCAGTGTTAAAAATCCTAAACTGACGCTGATGAGATTCAAATACATTTTACATTTAAAGGGTCTCTCATGAAAAACCAAGTACCGCTTTACATAGACAGCATAATCCTTAAAGTCCTAGAGACATGACAGTTAAAATTTTTAGCATCAGTTTCTCCCTTCCTCTCTTTGGTACTTTTTCTTTCCTAAGTCTCGATGGTCTCAATAGCCCCAGAGAGGACGCTTCCAATACTCTAAGTTACTATACCTCCTCCCTCCAATGACTCTCCTCCACCCTACATCAGCCAGCATCCCATGGTCACAGCTTAGACCTTGACATTACAAACAATTGCACTCCCTCCCCAATCGCCATTTCAACACTTCTGCTGTGCATCTGCACCTACAACTCCATCTTTCTAGCACACCCATTCTAGCACTGCACTCTCAACCCACAACCCATCGATCCTAGCAGCTTCCCCCAGTCCTTCAATGGCTCCATGGAGTACCTTCCTACTTACCCAGTCTGGACTTCATGGACTGCGATTTTAATCGTTCCCTTGAAACTTCCCTCTACTCCTGTGAACTTTTCTCCCTTCGTCATCCTTGGATGGCAAAGTTTGAGCCAGGCTAACTCACCTCTCCAGCCCCCCCATGGCTGCTCCTGAGCAGGGGAACATGGGATGGGGAAAAACCATATCCACCTTACCTGATGACAGGTAAATTTTGTTTGGGTAGAAAGAAAATAAAGATGTCACTAGAAAAACCCCAAAGTCATTGGAAAACACTTGTTATAAAATAATTAGGCTTAGAGAGCCTGGAATAGAAAACATAAATCTGATGTTACCCCCAGAACACTCAGCTAGCAGAAAAAAGGAAGATGTGAAAGGATGGAGAAGTGTCCAGAGTTTTTGTAACAAAGACAGCAAATGGGTTTTCAAACAGCGTATGCTAACTCATCTGTGCTGCTTTCACTCATATCATAGTAAGGAACCCAGAGCCAGCTTCAGAGAACATTTTACTTTAACTGCCGTGTCTTGATCCGGTTATTCCAAAAAGACGTATTCAATTACACAGAGGTGAGACATGTATGAGGCGCTATTTCCTTCTCCTATAATTTCTAGAATAACCAAAAGCAAGGGTTGGAAGGGACCATAACAATGATCTATTTCAGTGACTCCCACACTTGGCTACATGTGCAACCACTTGGGAGGCTTCCAGAAGTTACAGAGTCCTAGATTCCAGCGCAGACCTTAATTCTGAACATCATGGGATAGCACCCCAGGGGATGCTATGCCGTTGGTGTGGCACTAATGCGTTTATCCAGGATGAGAGTTTGGGCACCTCTGATTGATTCCAGCAGCCAGGCCCACGCTGACACCTGTGCAGCTGCTTGGCCAGGTGGAAGAGCTGCTTTTGCTTTACTAACCCAAGGAGGGGCACTCCAGCTGGAGATTTTATTTTATTTATTTATTTATTTGCTTATTTATGGCTGCGTTGGGTCTTTGTTGCTGCGCACAGGCTTTCTCTAGTTGCGGCGAACGGGGGCTACTCTTCATTGGGGTGTGTGGGCTTCTCATTGTGGTGGCTTCTCTTGTTGCGGAGCACGGGCTCTAGGCACCAGGGCTTCAGCAGTTATGGCATGCGTGATTCAGTTGTTGTGGCTCGCGGGGTCTAGAGTGCAGGCTCAGTAGCTGTTGCACACGAGCTCAGTTGCTCTGCAGCATATGGGATCTTCCCGGACCAGGGATCGAACCCATGTCCCCTGCACTGGCAGGCAGATTCTTAACCACTGCATCACCAGGGAAGTCCAGGTTTTATTTTTAAATAATGTCCTTGACCCTTATCTACTTTCTTATTTAAGACCACAGACTACGACAGCTTCAAGAATTCTTAGAGAGCCTAACTTTCAGATTAGGAAACTGAGGGCAAGGAGGATAAATGTCTTCCCACAAAGCATATAGATAGTTAGGTCGACACAGGACTAAGCCCAAGGTTCTGGGCTCTAACACCTGCCCTCCCTCAAAATTACCCACCCCCCCCAATTTTTTTTCAGTGTATTGACTTAAAAAGGGAGGAAAGAAGAAGCCAATCAAAGTGAAAAACCCAAAGCAACTCGGTTCCTGTCCTGGCCAAGCCCAGAACAGCGTGTTGGTATTAAAAGTGTGAACTCTACCGGGACAGGAGGGTGGAAGAGTCAGGGGACACTAGCCTATGGGCAGCCTTTGTGACAAAGAGCAAAAGGCACTCCTTCCAAGGGGGCGGAAGAAAGGCACCATCTCCCCCTGGCTGACGCAGCCCCAGGCAGGGCACAGGGCTCAAGAGCTAACCACAGACTGACTTCAGCCGCTCCCTAGGGTCACTAACCAGCCTGGTTTCCCAGGACCAGGAGTTTCCCAGGCTGCCAGGCTTTGTGCGCTAAAACCAGGAAAGTCCTGGGCAACGCAGGACCGGTGGTCACCGTCCCCCTCCCTGGCACCCCCCCGCTCCCACCTTCCAGCACAGACACGGAGGCTGCCCAGATGGCGTATTATCAGGAATTGCTACTTGACAGTAACTGCAGCTCCGTTTGCCAGGCTATCCCCCTAGAAGCCTGTGCCCGGGCTCTCCAGGTGACCCCAGTGCTCGGTTCCCAAGCGCAGAGCGGTTTACCTTCCCCTTTGCCGTAGGAAGAGCTGGGGGTCCAGGACTTGGCCTCCACGTAGCCCAGCTCCCGGCAGACGACGTGGGCAGCGTGGATGGAGAAGTCATCGTCACACACGGTGCCCCACCGGCCGTCGTAGTACACCTCCACCCGGCCCTCGCTGTGCTTCCTCTTCTGGCCCGCCAGGCGCAGCTGGATCTTGACCACGTCGGAGGGCACCTGAGGCCGGTGGTACTCCGGGGCGGGCTGCTGGAAGTACTCGGGGTAGTGGGGCCAGCTCTCGTACTGCGCCAGGCTCAGGGCGGGCAGGAGGGCGAGCACAGACAGACAGCCGCAAAGGCAGGAGCCTCCGGGTCTCTCCATCCCTGTCCTCGGGCTGGAAGACCTGATGGAGGGGGACACTTGGCGCTCAGGAGGGATGGGCGGGAGTTTCCTGGAAGAGAGGAGAGGTTCGGGTTACAGACATCTGGAAAACGGCCAGTGATTTCGTACTCTTTTGCTTAGGATTGAAAGCTCATTCCGGATTCCAACCTCTTCTCTTCTCCCATCTTATGCTTCAGCTAGACAGGACTGGGAAGTCCTATTTCTTTGCCCACCACCTTCCCAGATCTTTGAAATGCTTTCTTCCAGGATGAGTCCTGGCAGGAAACAGAGCACACTTAGACTTCATTTGAGTAGAGTCTTTTGGTTTGTTTTGTTTTGTTAAATATTTATTTATTTATTTAGCTGTGCTGGGTCTTAGTTGTGGCACATGGGATCTAGGCTGCAGTACGTGGGGTCTTTAGTTGCGGCATGTGGGATCTAGTTTCCTGACCAGGGATTGAACCCGGGCCTCCTGCACTGGGAGCGGGGAGTCTTAGCCACTGTACCACCAGGGAAGTCCCCATTTGAGTAGAGTTTTTTTAAAAAGACTAGGTACATTAATGGATAAAGAAGATGTGGTACATATATACAATGGAGTATTACTCAGCCATAAAAAATAACGGAATAATGCCATTTGCAGCAACATGGATGGACCTAGAGATTGCCCTCTGGTGGGCTACTGAAGCAGCCCCCAGGGACTTCCTTCCAAGGCGGGCTTATTATCTAGACCTTCTCCTCACCCCTCCCAGACACCTTCATATCCCCAAAGAGGTTACAAACGGCTTAAGGGCAGGACTTGTTTCTCATCCTTCTTTGGCTCCTCCAGAGTGAGCACGGTAGGTTGGAAGACATGTTTATGGAATGAAAAGGTGATTTGGTTCCAGGTACCGAGTGGCTGGAGAAACGCAGATGTGACAGCGTATGTTGAAGAGGGCTCGGGTACTCCCAGGTAAGGTGGCCTTCCTCCCTCTGGATGTTAGCTGACCTGGATGGAAACGGCATCTTCTGGGTGCTGAGAATAACACTACGAGGCTTTGAGTCTCCATCTTTACTTACTCACGGGCACATACCTGAACCTTCCTATAGCTCTGCTTTCAGGCTCCAGGCCTCCAGACACCCCGACATGCTGCCCACCCACACCCCAGATCTCATTATGTTTTATACTCTGGACCTCAAGATGGCTGAGACCACTAAACGAGGAGGTCAGAGGTAGAGTCCCTTAAACAGCTCTCATGCAGGGCCTGTCCTTAGCTGAACGGTGGAGTAGACCCAGAGAGCAGTCCTGAGGCGCTGCTCTAGCACTTGGGGAAGCCGAGGATGCCCAGGAGACAATTCCATCCCTTTACATAGCTTACGTCCCTGAGGGCTGCTGGGGGCTGAGTCCAGCCCGCTCTGTGCACAGAAGGGAGGCATAAAGCTCTTTGTACCAAACAGGAGAGGGGCTGAGTGGCCCATCATCAGGCAAGGGAGAGCAGGACAGCAGAGTGAGGGGGTGGGGGGTGATCACAGACTCTGGAGCCAGACAGTCTGGGTTTGCATTCTCATTCTGATACTGACTAGCTGTGTGACCTTGGGCAAAATACTTAACTTCTCTCTGCTGTTTGATGTTTCGTAGCTATAAAATGGGTAGGATAATTATATCTAGCTCACCGAACTGTTATGAGGATTAAATGAATGGTACATAATAAGCCCTACAGGCGCATTTGCTAAATAAAAATTTTTAATTTTTATATTTTCAAGATTGTGGTCACCGTACCCAGGTGGAACCTACCTCTATGAATTCCAGGATGAGGTCCTAGAGCGGGAAATAAAAACTTAGTTCATATACCTTGATCCTTCCATAATTCAGAGAGCTAGGAAGACTGTCTTAAAGGACTGCAGGGGTATTTCCTGGAAGAGGAAGTAGACTTGGAAGATGGGGCCCCCAGAGGAAACCAGGACCAGCAGGTGAAAGCTACAACAGCGCGTCATACATTCTCTATTAACCAGGTACAGAGGGTTAGGCCAATTGTATGACTCAGTTCATGGCACACCACCAACAAGGTAGGACCAGATAAGTGCCCAGAACACCTGGGAGGGATGATCTAACTCAGAGAGAGGCAGTTCCACATCTGTCGGGATGGCCAGGCAGTGCCTGGTCCCATCCTGGGTTTGGGGGCAGAGATGCCTCAGCTTTGGGGGGCAGTCAGGACCGAGGACTTCGGAAGGCCCTCTGGTTCACTGGAGATCCAGCCATCCTCATCCTGTGACTCACAAACAAGGCCAGAAAGTTGTGGGGTTCCTGCAACGGCCCTCTTCAGACCACAGCCTGACAGGCTAGTACGTGGCTCTGAAGGCGATGAGGGGTCATCGCCTCCTCTGCCCTGGCCACGTTTCATTCCTGTCCCAGCACATTGGCATCCACGAGCTCATCTATGCCTCACTAGAATCTTGAGACATGGGTGGAGTAGCCAGAGATGAGGATTCTTACTCTACGAGGGAGAAAATCAAGAAGCAGAGAGAGAGGAATTTTCTGCTAGACTTCACCGGAATTGCACTGTTCGTGCAGGCAAAGCCAGAAGTAGTCAACCCCAAGCTACCAAAACATCCATGATCCACTATCACATATTAAAAATGTCCAAATTCCACCTGGGACACAGATGCCTTTATAAGGCGGAACATACCTACGTTCCCGGCTTCAGTTCCAACACTTCTCTCCTTGCCCTCACTCCAGCCCTTCCCGTGTCACCCATCCAATCATATCAGCCTAGAGGGGCTTAAGTTTTCCCACCTCGATCAACGTGCTCCATTCCCACACCTCCCCTTCCCTCCGAAAAGTGTACGTCACAATCCTTCCTGTTCTTCAAGGAAAGCTTCCCAGATGCTCCTAATCAGAATCAATGTCTTCTCTGATTCTCTTTAAAATAGCATCCTGCTTGTGCTCTACACCAGTGTCACATCAGGCTTTAGTGGACACTCAGTCCCAGGGGCAGAAGCCATCTCTTGTCATTTCCACACAGTACCATGTGTTTTTGGCTACGGCAGACTAGCTTGTAACAGATAAACCTTCCCACCAAGGACAACTGGAAAAGGTAGGTAAAACACGAAAAGCATGTATCTGAAGACACTGGAGAGGTATCGAGGCAGCAAGGACTCAAGAATCCAGAGAAATGGGAAGTACAGCGAGGTAAGCCTGACACTCGTGTCTGCTTTTCCCCTTAGGCCGTTTGCCAATTCCAAGGCAGTTGCCAACAGGCTGGGAAGCTAAGCAAAACTTCAGGCGTCCTCCCAGGACTCAGGACACAAACAATTGGAGTTCAGAGCCTGCCAAGGAGGAAGGGCCCTGTTAAATAGCCCCAGGCTTTCAGATAGGGATCCCTGAAGGGCTAAACTCTAGAAGTTAGGACAGAGTTACTTTCTACGTGTTAGAGAGATCTAACATCCGTATAATTGGAATTCCAAAAGAGGACAGAGAGGACGTCTGGAAGAAATATTTGAAAAGATAATGGCCAAGAATTATACGAAACTGATGAAAGATAAGAAGCCCAAGAAGTACAGTTTACAAAAAAAAAACCATACCAGGGCACATCAAGATCAGACCATGGAAAATCCAAGACAAATAGGAACACTTACAAGCAGCCGGAGTATAAAAGGAGTATTAACTTCAGAGGAGCAGCAGTAAGGGTAACAGTTGGCCTCTCAACAAAAAACAAGGAAACAAAGAAGATAATCACATGACAGTTTTGAAGGGTTGAAAAAAATAAGTCAGCCTAGAATTCTGTACCCCCTGGAGAGAATAAAGGTTTTCACAAAAGTGGAGAGAGGACTTCCCTGGTGGTGCAGTGGTTAAGAATCTGCCTGCCAATGCAGGGGACAGAGGTTCGAGCCCTGGTCCGGGAAGATCCCACATGCCACGGAGCAACTAAGCCTGTGTACCACAACTACTGAGCCTGCGCTCTAGAGCCCACGGGCCACAACTACTGATTCCACGTGCCACAACTACTGAAACCCACGCTCCTAGAGCCCATGCTCTGCAACAAGAGAAGCCACCGCAGTGAGAAGCCCGCACACCGCAACGAAGAGTAGACCCTGCTCGCCACAACTAGGGAAAGCTCACGCGCAGCAATGAAGACCCAACGCAGCCAAAGATAAATAAATAAATACATAAATTTATTTTTAAAAAAACAAAAAGTCGAGAGACTTTATCATCAGAGTTCTCCAAGATGAAAATACTAAAGGGAGTTCTTCAGACCACAGGACAAATCATCCTAGATGTGGAATGAAGGAAATGGAAGGGGGAGCTATGCAGGTAAATCTGAATGAAGATCAACTGTGTAAAATAATAATGTCTTATGGGGTTTACAATATATGTGTCATTAAAATACCATGGTGAAAATAGCACAAAAGGTAGAAGGGGATTAAATGGAAGTGTTCCAAGGTCTTTGCACTATCTGGGAAGTGATGAAAGTACTCTTTTCTATTAGACTTCAGCAAATCGTAATAGTCTTAGATGCATACTGTAGTCTTTATGTAATCAGCATAAGAAGAGAAAAAAAGTAGAATGAACATGGCAATAAAGGGGAGAAATGATGGAATTATTTTTTTTAATCCCGATTAATCCAAAATTAGAGCAATAAAGCAGAGAAAAAGTAACATAGAGGAGTTGTCACAAATAGAAAAAATAGTAAGATGGTGGATTTAAAACCAAATATATCAGTAATTTCGTTAGATGATACTGCAATGAAAAGACAAAGATTGTCATAATGGATTTAACAAAACAATATTTTCTATTTCCTATGGAAGACCAAGAGGTTTAAAGTAAAAGGATGGAAAAAGATTTACCACACACACATTCATCCAAAAAAAGTTGGTACGAAGTAAGATAAAGTCAACTTTAAGACAAAAAGTGTTACTGAAGACAAAAACTTATGATGATGGAAGAGTCAGTCCATCAGGAAGATATTAACTAACTCTTCTCAGTTTGTATACGCAGACTCCGCATGTATGAAATAAATATTGACAGAACTAATAGGAAGAAAACGACAAATCTGTAATCAGAGTGGGAGATATTACACACCGTTCATCAGGAGAAGCAGACAAAAAATCCTTGTACTAAAGAAGTGAACAATATGATAAACAAATGCGACTTAATTGACAAGTTTCTATCAACTGGACTCAGAAGACAGACTTGCTTCAAGTCCACATGCAAGATTTACCCAAATGGACCCTAACCTGGGTCATAAAGCAAGTCTCACCCCATCTAATGAAATCACACACAATGTGTTCCCTGAGTACAGTAGAATTAAGCTATGCACCAATCATAAAAGAATAACCATTAAATCCCCCAATATTTGGAAATGATGTAAAAGGAAAAAAAGTCTATTTCTGTTCATTTCCACTGAGGCCACAGGATCAAACTGATTTACTCACTCAATAAACATTCATTGAGCTCCTGGTACACATTAGACCTCATGTGGGTAAAGCAGACTTGCTCTTGCCATGGTTCTAATAGGAACTGACAGGGCATTCATGTTCTAGCTGTGGTTTGCCTACAGGAAATCAGGGAATATTCATGGATGGAACCACCTGAGCCAGGTGGCCTGACCTTGAACTCAGCAAAGTTTTTCCTCTTGTAGCCAGTGTCTATATCCTCATCTGGCAGAAATTTAAGACAGAAAGTCCATGACTTGCCAAAGGTCCCACAGAGTGACAGACCTACAACCAATACGAAGCTAACATTATAAAGTGCCTCCCCTATGCAGGCACTGTGTATGAATCATGCCTTTTTATTTTCTGTATTTCTGCCGTTTTGATATCTGGGGTCTATGCTAACTCTGGAGAACGACTACTCAGAAACTACGCTACCCACTTTCTGGTTAATTCTTAGAGATGATAAAGGACTCACCCACAAGTGTACTCTGCATGTGTAAACCAATCAGTCCAGAGCTATACCTTCCCAACTATTTCCATTCTCAGGATCTCACACTCTGGGCCACTAACCCCCTGCCCTAATCACTCTAAGACCAGGTACCAGATAAGAAGAGATGGTCCCTATGCCCTTATGCCCCAGAGAGAGGTGAAATTATTCAACTAACCAATCCTTAACCTGATTAGCCTGCTTACCGTGACAGTCATAGTAGATGCTCTTACCCACATTTTCCCCTCACTCCTGCCTCTGACCAACCCTGGTGCTTCTTCCTGTGGCCCTGCATGGTGTGCCAGGCCTCCTTGATTCTAGGGATCTGTGACTATAACCTTCTTCCTCCATGACAGTCATTTCTGTGTCTGTGTCTTTCCACACCTGATTAAAACAAATCTTGGGTACATTTTAAAACGTACACATGATTTAATGTTTAAAAACATGATTCTCAACATTCTGCTGTATTAATTCACTTAATGGGGCAAACACCATTACTATCAAGGCACAGAGAGTTTCAGCAAGTTGCCTCAGGTTGCACTGTTGGTTAAGTGGCAAGGCAGGTTCTGAACGAGGGCAGCAGGCTGACCTGTGTCCTTCATCTTCACCTCTGTGCTCTAACAGCCCCAGTCCAGCATTTTCTTACCATCTCCCAAGCTCCCCCTCACGCGAGAGCTACGGAGGCCTGCAGATTGTCTATTCACATCTCAAAAAGAAATGGAAAAAGTATGTGGTTCTGTAATTTTTTAAGAGGAAATCGTAATCTCTGGATTTGCATATCTATAAACTGCTCCGCCCAACTTCTTGGACTTTCCAATCTGTGGGAATGAATGGCTAGTGTTCAACTCTTAAATCTTTCCTACAAAAGTGCTCCTGAATTTTTTGCTTCCTTTGTGGGGCTTCTCCTACTCTCTGGGGAATTGTAAAATATTAGACCCAGATGCTTCTCTTTTCTTTTTAAAAATAACTTTCATGGTTTTTTCTTTCTTATTGCAAAAGTTATACAACTTGGTGATACAACTCTGGAGAACACAAACAAGTAAAAAGTAGAAAAGAATTTGCAATACCCCTATTGGATAGAATGATTGTCAACACTCTGGTGTACACCCCTTCCAGCCTTTTTTCTGTACATATATATTTCCTCTTAAAACGTACAATAATTTTCTACATACTCTTTTGTAAACTGCTTTTCACATTTACCAGTATATTGCAAACATCATGCCTCATTGACTTTTACAAGATTTTTATTACATAGTATCCAATCTTATGAATGCACCAGAAGATTGAATAATCTTACCAGTAAATTTTTTACTGCTGTTCACATAGCTGAAATGAATATCCTTGTAGCTAAAATTTTCCACAGTCTTGGGATAAATTCCTAAAGGCAAAATTTCTGGGTCAAAGGGCTGTTAAAAAGTGAACGCTTCTGCAAAACTATATTAACTGCCCCCAGAAGGACTGTGCTAGGGTACACGTCGGCCTGAAGTATGCAGATTTCGCCACAACCTCAAAATTCTAGCTATGACCACGCTTTCAGACCTTTCTCCATCTGATAAGGGGGGGGGGGGCAGGTTTTCTGTTTTAACCAACGTTTCTTTTGCTACTAGTGAGGTTGACCTTTCTTTTCTTCAGGCTCTATTGGCCACCTGTATTTCTTTTTTTTGGAAATTATCTCTACGTGTTTTTTTTAAATCCCCTTACTATTATATGTCTTTCCCTTATTGCATGGTAACATCCATTTTTCACATTGGCATCCATCCATCCCTCAGGAGGGAAAAATTGCCAGCGTCCAAAGCAGAGCTGCGGAGGATGGAGAGCAGAATGCCCTGCGGCTCCACCCACCGCCGAACCCCTGTCCCGCGGTGGGCTGCCACCCGCTGCAGACCAGAGGCCTCGCCCGCTCCTCCCAGGCTCCAGTTTCCTTTCTGCACTTGAACTTTCTCGGCAGGAGACTCCAGCTGCTGGGGGGCGAGGGTGGCCTGGAGGGGAATCCGTCCAGGGTGGTCCCCCTGCTTGTGGCCCCCGCTGCAGCGCGTCCCGTGACAAGACTGTTGGCAGCCTGATGACCCGGTTTAGAACCGAGCCCCACCGGGTGTCCCCAGTTGCGGGGACGGGGACCGGTGCCCCTCCCGGGAGCAGGCAAGTGGCCCCGGGCTGGCAGCCCCTTCGCGATCCGGCCGCCGCGCTCTGCGTCCCTGCTCCCCGCCCTTCCCAGCGCCGGCGGCCGCGGAGCCGGAGTGTCCTCAGGCGCAGGCGGCGGCCGCACGCGGCCCGGGGTAGGTGGCACACATGAGCCCGCGAGGGCGCTTTGCGTGATCAGGACCGGTGCTGACTCGGCCGCCTAGGCTTCCCGGCCCCGCTGCAGCCGCGCTGGAGCCGGCGCCTGAGGCCCCGCGGCCTCCCTTTGAAGCAGGCCAGGCTCCGTGGGAGCGGATGTCCCCTCTCTGCTCACATCACTCACGCGGAGCGGGTGCTGTTGGTGATGGGGGGTCTCGGCTGGGCCCTGGGCCTAGCACGGTGCCTGGCACATGTTGGGCGCTTATTAAAAACCGGTTGGACGGTAACAGGGTAGGATAACTCAAAGTAGACCCATCCTCAGGATGGTTTTAAAATAAGCTCTACTGCTTTGATCACAGGTCAAAGGGCTATTAAAAGCGAAGTGGATGGAGGAGGCCCTTGGCTCCCTCATCTTCCATTGTATGGGTCTTCTTGCCCCTCAGCAACCCTTCCTCCCGGTACCTATTGGCACGATGTTGGGTATCTTGGAGTCAGAACATAAGGGTCTGAACCCTGACTTTACCACTTCCAAGCTCTACAGATTTGGGGGTACTTTTGGAGCCTGGATTTCCTCTTCTGATCATGGAAATAACCTTCTTTGCAGGTGTATATGTGATGATTAAATGAGATAACATGGAAATCCCTAGCACACAGCATGGCTTCATTCACATTAGTTTTCTTCTTTCCCTCCTGCCACTTCTGAACCCCTGAGCCTTGTTCTCAGTAGGTACTCAGCAAATATTAATTGAATGAATAAATATAAATTCCTATTCAAATCGTTACACCTTATCAAAACGGCCTTTTCCTTCTGACCTAATTGCACAGGAAAGCGAGCTGAGAAATCCATTCCTTACTAATTTATTGTATTAAGAAATTTAAACATGAAGGAGTAGAATTGTGACTTTTCTATGAAGAGGGAACTTTTATGTTTTAGCAGGGAATTCCTAGATATGAATTTTTTTTTCAGTAAAGATCACTGTATTTGTGACTTACAATCAAGAAGAAAATCAGACAATAAACAAGAAACAAAGAGGATAAGTAAAATAATATGTTAGATAGTGACAAAAGCTTCAGAATAATGAAAAAATAGTGTAGCATAAGGGCATAAGAGAGTGCCAGGGGTAAGAAGGAGGGACGTTTTATATATTTATATATATATATATATTTTTTTTTTTTTTTTTTTTTTGCGGTACGCGGGCCTCTCACTGTTGTGGCCTCTCCTGTTGCAGAGCACAGGCTCCGGACGCACAGGCCCAGCAGCCATGGCTCATGGACCCAGCCGCTCCACGGCATGTGGGATCTTCCCGGACCGGGGCACAAACCCGCATCCCCTGCATCGGCAGGCGGACTCTCAACCGCTGTGCCACCAGGGAAGCCCAGATATGAATTTTAATAGTTGAATTTTACATATTGTACAACGTTGGAAGTAAGGGCAATAGGGTTTTGGTGAGTAGGTGGACCTTCCACATGCCCTTCGAATCTGCTGACCTGGGTACCTCTGAAATGCACTCTGTGTCGTAAAGGGGGTAGGCAGACAATGGGGTACCTTATGAGAAGTGAAGATCCCCTGGGATCATAAAATCTCACCCCAACACGGAATCAATGCTTGTGTCTAGACAAGAGTCATGGGTTATAAGGTTGGACCTAGTAGAGGCAGAGTGAGGCATGATCCCAGCCCAACACAGCTGATTTCCTGGGAGATGTGTCATCTCGTGACACACGCCAGTGTGTGCCCAAAAGGATGAGTCCCTAAACCCGGGCTGGACACTGCCTAAGGGCCCATCAAGGCCCAAGGCAGTGAGCACTGCTGCTACTCAGAGGGGAGAATGGGGGCCCTGCAGAGTCTGCAGGGTCCACAGGGCAAACCCACAGGGAACAGGGATTCCTCAAGTCCCACTTCCTCTGAGAAGCCCGATCCAGCGACCTCTGCCCTCTCGGCTCCCTTCCGACAACGCCTCCAGCTGTGCTCAGGAGGCTACAGGAACTGGTCATCTCCTGCTCCAGGTGTACAGGCAGCCCCGGCATAGTCCACTGCCCCTCCGAGGCCATTTCCAAAGAGACACCGGCCGCAGGAGGGCAGAAGGAAGGCTTGCGGCTTAAGAGGCTCCATCTTTCAGCAGAACAGTATCTTAGAAGGTGCTGGCAGGCAAATGTGCTTTACTTTTGGGGGCCTGGTAGTTTTATGATGCGAGGACTGTGGTGAGCCCTTCCACGTAATTCCCCCCACCTAGGACGTATAGACTTTCTTATTCTATACCTAATTTATGTATTCAATCCCCCTCCCCTCCCCCATTCTAAAAGGATGACCTCTGCTTTTATGCCACAGCCTGGATACCACATGAGCTGGCAATGAAGGTGGGATCCTGCTAATGAGAAAGTTAGATTTTTAAAAAATCCTATATTTATTGATTACTCATTCTGTATCAATGACTGTGTGAAAAGTGCTTTACAGGTATGAACTCATTTAATCCTCTAGTCTAGACTAGCGTTTCCCAATAGAAACATAATTCAAACCACATAGGTAATTTAAACTTTTCTGAGAGCCACATTAAAAAAGTAAAATGAAATGGGAGAAACTAAGGCTAAAGATATATTTTGTTTAACCCAATATATCCCATATATTATCATTTCCGTATGTAATCGATGTAAAATTATTAATGAGATAGTTTGCATCCTTGTACTAAATCTTTGCACTCTGGGGTGTACTTTACACTGACAGCACATCGCAATTTGGACTAACACATTTCAAGTGCTCAGTGGTCCCCTGGGGTCGTGGCTGCTGTACTGGATGGTAACAGCTCCAGGCAACCCTCTGAGGGAGGTACTGTCAGCATCTGTATTTCCCTGAGGGAAACCCAAGGGACAGAAAAGCTATAGCTCAAAAGTAATCAAGCTGGGATTTGCACCCAGGCAGTCAGATACCAGAACTGCTACCTTTACTGACTAATTGTTCTTATCTCTGTCGCTGAGCAAGCGCATTCTGGTATATCAAGCACTGCCCAGGACCAATTTCCTTGAGAAAACTGCTTTGGGTCAAAGGATTTGAGTTCCATTAAGAAATGTACTAGGATCCAAAAGATTAAAAACAAAAGCAAAGAAAAGCTTGAATTTTAATTTAAAAAAAAACCCAAACAAACAGAAATGTGCTATGTCTCTTACCTTTTCTGGTGCCTATTCATAAACAAATATGGTAAATTCTCCCTCTATTCTTCTGGACATTGGATGACATTTGGATTGATGGAAGTCCCATTTCCCCTCTTCACACCTGCTCTATCAGTTCTCAGTCAGAGATTTTGATTTCACTAAAGAAATCAACAATTCTGGTGGAGACATCTAACTGATATCATAGTTGGGAGAGTTTTTAGACGATGGGGAGATCTATCCTCAGTTTTCACCCTATGAACACCTCCAAGGTCATCAACAGCCCAAGAGTCTACGCCAGTGAGGGTGCATCACCATCCAGCACAGAAACCCTAGGAACATCCTCTACCCTGAACACAAGCCACTGGGTCAGCAGAACATTTCTGTAGCGGGTTCACACATACCAAACGAAGCCCAGGTTTCACCAACCCTCTGCAGGCATGCAAAGTTCCACAAGAGGATGACCGATCTCGCAGAGTCTTCTGTTAAAACTGCATGTCAGTGAAGTCCAGGAAGAACTGCGGCAGATGGACTTACTTCTTCACATGGTTTAGCTGAGCAGTGGGTCATGATTACAGGGGTCAAGCCAAGATGCCCAAGGACCTCAGTATTTGACTAACAAGAATAAGAGTGCTAGAAGGAATCAGCTGTGACCATGGCTTATCAGAAAGTGGTAAGTTATCTCTCCCGATACGTTCTCACTGGGCTCTTGGCTAAGCAGTTGAGGACATTCTTACGTTCAATTCAATCCATTTAAGGATACGAGTTCACACAGTTGATACTAGTGTAAGCTTTGCCGACAAGAAGCCCTGTGACACCCAGGGGGTGTCTGGGAGACATGGGGAAAGAATTCCTTCACGTCCCCAGGACTTAAATCCCAGGCATTCCTGAAAACCATCAGCCAGAATCAGCTCACCTTCCCCAAGGGCCTCGAGCACCCCTTACATTCAGCGTCCCCTTCAGACAGCTTGCACATTCATCCTCCACAAAGAACGGGCTGCACGTGCCATCGCCTCCCACTGCCACTAAGCAGCGTGGCCCAGGGGTTTAGAGTCACACAGAACTAGGTTCAGATCCCTCTTCTATCACCTCTTAGCTCTGTGACCTCAGGCACACTTAGATTTTCTAAGTCTCAGTATTTCATCTGTAAAATGGAAACGATATGTACTCAAAAGCAACTTTTTAAAGGAAGAAACAAGAAACACCTTCATTTCAGGACTCTTTCAAAAATCAGAGATCATGTTTCTTAAGTCCCTGAACCATAGTAGGTGGTCCCCCCCCAAATCAGGTAAAATATTTGGGGTCCAACAGGTGCTGCCTGGTAGATTTGAGTCACGCTGTTCAAGTGCCAACTACAGTTCCGGTTGACGCTAAGTTGTATAATGTAAGTGGTTGTATTTAATTTTCTACTTCAGATTTCCCCAAGTGTTATTTGGGGAACTGGGAACTCCCGAGGATGACCTTAGGCAGTTCTTCCTGGATCCAGCTCTTGCAAGAACTTACTTGAAGACTAGAGATAGACATTTGCTCCAAAGAATATACGATATTGGAGAAAAGTTTAGTTACCTAAATCAAAAAGCATGTTCACATGTGCTATGTAAACTCTGTAGGTGCTAAATTGGGCCAAGTTCCATGGGAGGGTGGGCTCCAGGGAGTCTGTGATGCCTGCAGATAAGACTTTTAAGCAGGGCTGATGTCAATTTTCTTGGTCTTGCTGGGAGTTGGGGCTGAGGGTGTGGTCAGAGGGAGAGAAAGAGTTCTAAGCCTGTATCTTGCTCAAGTTTCTCAGTTCATCATGAACAGTGCTCCTTCAATTGTCTGATAAACCTCACTTGTTGGAGGACATCTTTAACTCCAAAATATATGTCACCCCTGGAACTTTCCAGTATGTTCTAGAAACACTGATTTTTATATTTTATTGAAATATAGTTGACTTACAATGTTGTGTTAATTTCTGCTGTATAGCAAAGTGACTCAGTTATACACACACATACACATTCTTTTTTATATTATTTGCCATTATGGTTTATCCCAAGATATTAAATATAGTTCCCTGTGCTATACCGTAGGACCTTGTTGTTTATCCACTCTATATGTAATAGTTTGCATCTATTAACACCAAACTCCCACTCCATCCTTCCCCCATCCCCTCTCCCCCTTGGTGACCATAAGTCTGTAGAAACACTGATTTCTATGATTCCAGGCATGGCACTGATAATGGATGACTATTTGAAAATACTTTACTTAATTTTGACCCAACAGGGCTCCAAAAGGAAAAGGAGAAAATCTATAACTAGAATTTCCAGGGCCCTTTTCTTTTTAATTTTTTTAATATTTTGCCTTCTTTTCTTTTTTAATAAATTTACTTATTTATTTTTGGCTGCGTTGGGTCTTCGTTGCTGTGCACGGGTGTTCTCTAGTTGCGGCGAGTGGGGGCTACTCTTCGTTGCGGTGCGCAGGCTTCCCACTGTGGTGGCTTCTCTTGTTGCGGAGCACGGGCTCTAGGCACGCGGGCTTTGGTAGTTGTGGCATACGGGCTCAGTAGTTGTGGCTCACGGGCTCTAGAGCACAGGCTCAGTAGTTGTGGCACACGGGCTTAGTTGCTCCGCGGCATGTGGGATCTTCCCGGACCAAGGCTCGAAGCCATGTCCCCTGCATTGGCAGGCGGATTCCTAACCACTGCGCCACCAGGGAAGTCCCCAGGGCCCTTTTCTTAAGCTGCTCTTTTGACAGCTGAATTATTCTGTTTGGGAAAGAATATCAAAGGCCTACTCCAAAAACATCTCTCGGTCTCAAGATTTCCTTGGGGCTACTCAAATGTTTCTCTTCCCCCCAAAGCAATCCCATTCGAATGACGTCATCGTCTACCTGAGAAAAGGCATTCTGTGTTGTACAACTTGCCGGTGCAACAATATTTTCTGAAAAGCCAAGTGGCTTTGGACTACCCCAATGCATTCTTAAAGAATACGACAGACCTCGGCCTCTTACCACTGACACCTGAGTGTCAAAAAATGCCCAATATGACCAACTATTTCCTAGTCAATAACAAAGACATGCATAAGTGGGGGAAAACACATTGTAAAAATTCTACACTATTTGTGCATTTAGCGCTTTTAGCAAAAAGCACTGCTCTGACCAAAAGTTGATCTCCTTACCTCCTCCCATCCACCCACCAACATGACTGTCTGGGGCACAGAACCTCCTAAAACGGGTCTCCCTCAGGCTCCAGCTTTGCGTGACTGGCCTCACCCTTTCTGAGGGCCCTGGTAGGTAGGGAAATGATTCCTTCCGCCCAGCACTTGCTCCACATCTTGTGCTCTGGAGCCCCCAGTCACTGGCCTGCTGACCCAAATGAGAAACATAGCATCAGCAACCATGTGGCTCCCCAGCCAGGAGCAGTGGTCCTGGCTGCAAAAGCCACTTGCTTAGTGTCATAGAACAGTGGAGCGTAGAACTCGGCTGGATTCTTTCACCCAGACAGAATGGTCCCCTTGATGTCTCTGCCAGATGTCAGCATTCAGCTACGGGGTCAGGGGAGGGATGGGGGCTCTCTCCTCCATCAGACCCGCCCCCTGCCGCCTGCCAGGGGATTCCTGCTCGGCCAGCAGGAGTGATGAATGGTCCTCATTCACGGCCCAGAGCACACGGGAGAGGCTACCCCAGCTGTGGTCGGATGCTGCTTCTGGCCGCACACGGAACACATTCCTTTGTGGAGGAAGGCTGTCTTGGGTGGATGGGTTTGGTGCTCAGAGAATGAGGGAAGCGGGTGGAGACAAGGGGGCCCTTCTGAACCACCTCAGACAAGAATGCAGACTCTGACACCATGCTTGGCCAGGGCTGGTCCATTTGACCCCTGGCCAAAGATTCCACCTTGGTCCTGTCTATTTCTGGCCACAGAGTGGGAATGTTCAGGGCATGGTGAAATGGCCAGAGGTAGGCATACAAAACTGAATTTTTTTCAGCCTCCAGAAAGAGACCTTTGTCAGGCATAATTTTTTGTGACCGATTGGGGTTCCCCACAGTCCATCACTGCCTCTGGGTGGAATCTCATTCTGACCAGGCTGTTTCCTGGGGAGGATGAAGGTACAATTTCAAACACTTTAAAATGTGCCACTGGAGACTCTCAGATTGAATGGGAAAGCAAAAGCCAAATAAATATATAGTGTCTATAAGAGACACATCTTTTTTTTAAAAATTTTATTTATTTTAAATTTATTTTTGGCTGTGTTGGGTCTTCGTTGCTGCACGCGGGCTTTCTCTAGTTGCAGTGAGCGGGGGCTACTCTTTGTTGCAGTGCATGGGCTTCTCATTGCGGTGGCTTCTCTTGTTGCGGAGCACGGGCTCTAGGCACGCGGGCTTCAGTGGTTGTGGCATACGGGCTCAGTAGTTGTGACTCGTGGGCTCCAGAGCGCAGGCTCAGTAGTTGTGGTGCACAGGCTTCGTTGCTCCGCAGTATGTGGGATCTTCCCGGACCAGGGCTCGAACCCGTGTCCCCTGCATTGGCAGGTAGATTCTTAACCACTACGCCACCAGGGAAGTCCCCAGGGCCCCCAAGAGACATATCTTATCTCTATAGCTTGTAGCCCATAAAGAAGGGGCAGGGGAAATCCAAAATCAGTGCTACTGCTTGAAGGTAGAGGAAGCAGAGTGAGGTGGATATGCCCATCGGGTTCAAATTAGCCACCCCCCCAAGCCCTAAAAAAAATGCAGCTATGGTTTGACCACAGGATAACATATAGTAATGGAAAGAACATGGTGCTGGCATCTGAGAGTGGTCCCAGGTTCAAATCTGCCTTCTGCAAATACAGAAGGGTCTTAGGGTTTTACAGCAGTGGTCCCCAACATTTTTGGCACCAGGCACCGGTTTCATGGAAGACAATTTTTCCACAGACTGGGGGTGGGGGGGATGATTTCAGGAGGATTCAAGCACATTACATTTATTGTGCACTTTATTTCTATTATTATTACATTGTAATATATAATGAAATAATTATACATCTCACCATAATGCAGAATCAGTGGGAGCCCTGAGCTCGTTTTCACTTGCCACTCACTGATAGGGTTTTGATGTGAGTCTGCAAGCAACTGATTTATTATGGTCTCTGTGCAGTCAGACCTCTCTGCTAATGATAATGTGTATTTGCGGCCGCTCCCCAGCTCTAGCATCACTGCCTCTGCTCCACCTCAGATCATCAGGCATTAGATTCTCATGAGGAGCACGCAACTTAGATCCCTCGCATGTACCGTTCATGGTAGGGCTCGTGCTCCTATGAGAATCTAATGCCACCACTGATCTGACAGGAGGCGGAGCTCAGGCGGTAATGCGAGCCATGGGGAGCGGCTGTAAATACAGATGAAGCTTCTCTCACTCGCCTGCTGTGCGGCCTGGTTCCTAACAGGTACCAGTCGGTGGCCCAGGGGGTGGGGACCCCAGTTTTGGTGGGTTCCATAAAATATATCAAGTGCCCAGGACAGTCAGTGACTGGCTCAGCCGTGTTCAATGAGTGGTAACTATTATAGTTATAAAATCCACAACAACCTGGAAAAATTCCAGGAGGAGTGTCACTTAACCCATCAACCACTCTTTTTTTTTTTTGGCCACACCAGGAGTCTTGTGGGATCCCCAACCAGGGATCGAACCCTAGGCCCCCTGCAATGGAAGCCTGGAGTCCTAACCACTGGCCCACCAGGGAATTCCCACCCATCGACCACTCTTAACACGGCATTTGGGTAACAGGTTTTAACCATCCTCCCACCCCTCCCTGACCCCCAACACATACGCAGTCTCAGACACACTGTTTCTCAGAGCTATCCGTCAGTAGCCAAATTGGTCCAAATTTCTGTGCCACTTTGAAGGTGATATTAAAATTCATAAAAGGCAGGCAGGGGAGGAGAACAGAATTCGGGGCCAGAATGATGTGCAAATTTTTCAAGTAATCCAATCATTGCATTGTCTTATTTCCAGGGGAGGAACTGTAGCTGGGGATGGGGTCACTGCATGCAAATCTCTGGAGGGGGGTGTTGAGGGCTGGTCCAGGCACAGACACTGAGGTAGAGAGGGGCTCAGACAGTTGGGGGTAAGAGAAGCATACGGCGGGGGGGAAGTGGGGGGAGTCCTGGGATGGAGGCAATGTACAAACCAGCTTTTCTTTAAATTTTTTTTTGGCTACGCAGCGTGTCTTGTGGGATCTTAGTTCCCAAACCAGGGATTGAACCTGCAGAGTGGAAGCACAGAATCCTAACCACTGGGACACCAGGGAATTCCCCAAACTAGCCATTCTAAGAGATGGATCCTCAAAACGGCCAAGGAGCTCAGTTCTTAAGTGACATCCTCCCCAAGCCCTCCCTATTTAGCTTCCTTCATGCCTCAGGGAGCGCTAGTCACAGCAGGACTCAACCATGGCTTTAGACACCTTCTGCATCTCCAGAAGCTTCCAGGCCAAGCTCCCTTCCAAGCAATGCAACCTGAACCAACAGGCCTGAGCCCCTTCAATGAGAAATAGACCCCAGGGCCCAGTGAAGGAAGGAGCAGCTGGTACAGAGGCCATGGCCACATCTTTGGCTTGTCTAGAAATGTCTGGTGACCCAGGGGAGGGGGCAGGAGTGCTATACTAAAGTTTGTTAAGAGCCTATGATCTGGGATTCAGCTGTCCATAGAAGCATTGGAAGCCCTTCCAGAAGCCCAGTGAGTGACAGCAGCAGGTAACAACTGTCACCTCACCAAAACTGGCCAGGCTCAGCTCACGATGCCAGCTGGTACTGTGTCAAGATACTGACATCCAGGGGCTTCCCTGGTGGCGCAGTGGTTAAGAATCCGCCTGCCAATGCAGGGGACACGGGTTCGAGCCCCGGTCCGGGAAGATCCCACATGCCGCGGAGCGGCTGGGCCCGTCAGCCATGGCTGCTGAGCCTGCGCTCTAGAACCTTCAAGCCACAACTGCTGAGCCCGTGTGCCACAACTACTGAAGCCGGCGCGCCTAGAGCCCGTGCTCCACAACAAGAGAAGCCACCACAATGAGAAGCCCACGCACCGTAACGAAGAATAGCCCCTGCTCGCTGCAACTAGAGAAAGCCCGCGCGCAGCAAGACCCAACACAGCCAAAAGTAAAAAAAAATAAATAAATTTTTAAAAAAAGATACTGACATCCACAGAGTAGTGGCATATACACAGAGAGCTTCAAGTTCTTGCTTTTACTGAGGAGGCAGACTTTCTCAGCTACGTTTGGAGCTGACCCATGTCACTGGTGCTGATCACAAGCCTTTTCTGGACCTCCTTCTAGAATGATTCTAATATTTTATTGCATCTCCAAACACGGCATGGCTCCCACTGGCAATTACAGGGTGCCTCCACTTTCCTTATCATGACATCCACTAGCTTCAACTCTGTGTTTAAGCATCTACTCATATGTATATATAAAAAATCCTAAGGAATATATTAAAAGACTATTAGAACTGATAAAAGAATTCAGCAAGGTTATAGGATGCCAGATCAATATACAAAGATTAACTGTGTGGACACACCTTCAAAGAACAATCCAAAAATTAAATTAAGAAAATAATGCCATTCACAGTAGCATCAAAAAGAATAAAATACTTAGGAATAAACTTAACAAAAGACATGCAAAATTTATACTCAGTGAATGATAACACATTGTTGAAAGAAATTAAAGAGGATTTAAATAAATTTTTCAAATTCCATGTTCATGGATTGGAAGACTTAATATTGTTAAGATGAGAATACAAATTGATCTACAGATTCATCACAATCCTTACCAGAATCCCAACTGACCTTTCCTTGGAAATTGACAAGCTGATTCTAAAAGTCATACGGAATTGTAAGGGACCCAGAACAGCCAAGACAACTCTGAGAAAGGAGAACAAAGTGGGAGGACTCACACTTCCCGATTTCAAAAGGTGCTACAAAGCAATGGTAATCAAGACAGGGTGATACTGGCGCAAAGATACAGGCATATAGATCAATGGACTAGAACTGAGAGTCCAGTGATAAACTCATATATCTACGATCAATTGATTTGGACAAGGGTACCAAGACCATTCAATGGGGAAAGAATAGTCTTTTCAAAAAATAATGCTGGAGTAACTGCATAGCCACATGTAAAAGAAAGAAGTTGGACCCTTACCTCCCACCATTTACAAAAATTAATTCAAAATGGACCAAAGACCTAAATATAAAAGCTGAAATTTGAAAACTCTTAGAATAAAACACAGCAGTAAATATTCATGACGTTGGGTTTGGCAATGGCTTCTAAGATACGACACCAAAAGCATAGGTAACAAATTGAAAAATACCTATATTGGACTTCATAAAAATTACAAACTTTTTTGCATCAAAAGACACTATCAAGATGCTTCATGAACTAGAGCAGCAGCAGTGGGGGTAGCAGAAAGGGTGTAGTGATCAATTATTTTTTTTATTTTGTTTGCATATCTGTCTCTCTCCTAAGACTGTGAATCCCTTGGAGGGCAGATACGTCTCTGGATCCCCTGAGCCCAGCACAGAATAAATGTTGAGTAAATGTGATGTGAACCGAGAAAAAAAAAATATCAAGAAAGTGAAACGACAACCCACAGATGGGACCAAATATTTGTAAATCGTATATCTGACAAAGGTCTAGTATCCAGGATATATAAAAACCCTTAAAATTCAATAACAAAAGACAAGCAGTCCAATTTAAAAATGGGCATAGGACTTGAATAGACATTTCCCCAAAGAAGACATACAAATAACTGACAAGCGCATGAAAACATGATTGAAATCATTAGTCATTAGGGAAATGCAAATTAAAACCACAATGAGATACCTCTTCACACACACTAGGGTGGCTATAATTTGTTTTTTGAAGTGGGGAAAAGTAGGCTTTGGTGAAGATGTGGAGAAATTGGCAGCCTCATACAGTGCTGGATGGAATATAAAATGGTGCAGCCACTGTGGAAAATAGTTTGGCAGTTCCTCAAAATGTTAAACAAAGTATTATCATATGATCCAGCAATTCCACTCCTACTTATATACCCAAACGGATTGAAACCAAATGTTCAACCAGAAATTTGTACACAAGTATTCATAACAGTGCTGTTCATTATCACCAAAAGGTAGAAACAACCCAGATGTCCACCAACAGTGAACAGATAAACAAAACGTGGTGTATCCTCACAATGGAGTATTATTGGGTCATAAAAAGGAATGCAGTGTGGATACATACCACTACATGGGTGAAACTTCAAAACATCATATGAATTAAAGAAGCGAGACAAAAAAGACCATATATCACATAATTCCTTTATATAAAATAGTCAGGGCTTCCCTGGTGGCGCAGTGGTTGAGAGTCCGCCTGCCGATGCAGGGGACACGGGTTCGTGCCCCGGTCCGGGAAGATCCCACATGCCGCGGAGCGGCTGGGCCCGTGGGCCATGGCCGCTGAGCGTGCGCGTCCGGAGCCTGTGCTCCGCAACGGGAGAGGCCACAACAGTGAGAGGCCCGCGTACCGCAAAAAAAAAAAAAAAATCCAGAATTGGCAATGTAGAGACAGAAAGTAGATGAGTGTCTGTTTAGTGGTGGGAGTAGGGGGAGGGGAGGAGGAAGAGGCAATGGCTGAAGTATACAGGCTTTTCTTTGTGATGGTTGCACATATCTGTGAATATACCAACATCCATTGAATTGAACACTTTAAATGGGTGAACTGTATAGTATGTGAATTATATCTCAAGCTATTAAAAAATAATCTATTTAACTGACACTTCAGTTTAGTAGTATCTACTTACTAAGCATCTGTTACATGGCAAGCATTGTATTAGGCACTGAAATTCAAAGATGAATCTGACATGGGTTCTGCCCTCTAGGAGTTCACGGTATATTTAGAGATGTAAAAAGAGTACAGAAATAGGTACAGAAATAGAACTGGGAAGGCAGTGGTTACAATTAGAGATGAGGAACATTTAGGGAGTTGACACCTGGGCAGGTTTCGAAGGGAAGTAGGAGTTTGACAGGTCGCTCGTGGGGAAGGGAGATCATTCCAGGCAGGTCTGAAATAACACAGGATGTTCTGAGACCCGTGTGGGGTTCAGAGTTGCAAGATGCAAAGTGGAAGGGCTGGCAGAGTGGGTGGGGTGAGGAGAGGTGGAAGAGGTGAGCTTGGAGAAGCAAGCTTAGGGCCATGAGGAGACTTGAATATCATGCCAACAAATGTTGAGTTTTCCTTTTGGGGATGTGGAGCGACGATAGGTAAGTGGGAGGGCAAGGGGGGCAGATTTGTGATTGAAAGTAGGAGTCAGTGAACTACAGCCCTTGGGCCAAATCTGTGAAGTTTTTAGAAATAAACTTTTATTGGAACACAGCCATGCTCATTTCTTGTTGTCTGTGGCTGCTTTCCCACTAAAACAGCCAAGTTGTGGCAAAGATCGTACGGACCCATTAAGTCTGAAATATTGGCTATCTGGCTCTTAGAGAAAAAGTTTACCAACCTCTGCTCTAGAAAGATCCCTGTGCCTATTGGATAAAGGATGGCTTCCCACGGGTTAAGACCAAGGGAAAAGAGTCCAGTTAGGAAACTGGCAACTCTCCAGGCAAAGAAGATGCTGGGGTACCATGACGTTGCAACATCACGACGTTGGGATAACAGATGACATAGGGGGTTGATAGTGGGGTGGGGAGGTGGGTGTGGCTTTGAGAGCCTCCTGAAGAAAAAACACCTGGGGAATATCAATTTAAGAAAATTAACAGTGAAAAGGATAAGAGAACTCATGGCGTTTCACGGACGTCTGAATTTTAGTTTTTTCTTCTTAAATCATTAAAATGGTCCCTAAACCTCACGTTTAGTTGAGTGCTCTCAGACAGACCATCTGAACTCAAGGCAGCTTACAAGTTTTTTAAAAATTATTCTTACAATTTGGTTATGGGCATACTGGAGCAATTCCAGATCACCTGATGGGCTGTCTTCCCCGCTTCGTGTGTTGCTAGAAGCCCAAACTCCACACCACATTCTTTGGCTCTGCTCTGAGGCTGCTGTTGGCACCAGGTAGGCACCATGGAGTTGGTTGCCAGGCATCAGAATATCATTCTTGACTGATGAGTTATTTTTAAATGCACAAGTCAAATATCATGTCTTACTCCTTTTTGTCTCTTACAGAGACTGGCAGAGTGTCTGGCAACTAGAAAGTCACTCATAAATCATTTTAGTTAAGAGAGAGCACCAGGTGGGAAGGGAAGGAGGAAGGAAGGAAAGGAGAGCAGGAAGGCAGGACGTGGCCACAGAAGTTCTCATTCATGGCTTGAAACTTGTGATCCAGGGAGTTCCCTGGTGGCTTAGTGGTTAGGATTCCAGGCTCTCACTGCCATGGCCCAGGTTCAATCCCTAGTCGGGGAACTGAGATCCCACAAGCCGTGTGGCAAGGCCAAAAGAAAAAAAAAAGAAAAAAAGAAAGAAACTCATGATCCAGCAGAAGCTGACCAAAGAGTAGGAGTTCTCCAGGTGGATGCAAACCTCTTCAGCCCAGGGAGAGCCTGGAAGAATAATACTTAGTGGTGATGTCCTAATATAGCTGCAACTGCAAATCGCAAATATGTTGTATTATCTTCCCTAAACATTTTAAGGAAAGAGGTTGCTTAAATCTCACAACTAATCCTGCTGCCTCTCAGATTATAAATTGTGTTTTTCAAAAATCTCTTCTAAACCATCTCACGGTAGACAAAGTGAACATCCACTCCCAAGACCCTGACGTGTAATGGAAGCAGCCCCATGCGGGCATGAAATGTATTTGGAATCTCCTGCTTTGCCTTTAATTCCGTGCCCTCTGGGTAATGTCCTATTCTTGATCTAGGTGCTTGTTACAAGGGTATGTTCATCTTGTAAAAGTTCATTCAGAACAGGTATTTGTACATCTACATTCATAGCAGCGTATTTCCGACAGCCAAAAGTGGAAGCAACCCAAGTGGACAGATGAACGAATAAACAAAATGTGGTACATACACACGATGGGATATCACTCAGCCTTAAAAAGGAAGGAAATTCAGGCACATGCTACAACACGGACAAAGTTGAAGACGACATGTTACGCGCAATAAGCGAGTCACAAAAAGACAGTGTATGATTCCCTTTATGTGAGGTATTTAGAGTTATCAAAATCATTGAGACAGAAAGTAGAATGGGGCTTGCCAAGGTGGTGGGAGAATGGAGGGTCAGCGTTCAGTGGGTGCAGAGTTTCATTTTTGGAAGATGAAAAAATCCTGGAACAGACGGTAGTGATGGTTGCACAACAGTGTGAACGTATGTAACACCACTGAACTGTGCACTTAAAAACGGTTAAAACGGTGAGTGTTATGTTATGTATAGTTCACCACCATAAAACGAAATGAAAGTTCATCCAGTGTCGTATACTTAGGCTTGGTGCTATTTTACTTACGTCTGTTATTCTGGGGAGACGGGTCCTTTAAAAAGGTACTTTACTCAAATTTATATTTGTGTTTGTTTTAGAAGAGTTTTATATCTGTGTTTAGGAAACTATCCGCCTTACTAGGTCATGAGTCATGCAGGCACTCTGGAAAGCTGTGCTATGTTTATCTCGGGACATCCGTAGCGCCCCAGGGACGAGGCTGGAGGTGGGGGGTGTTCATGGACCCAAGTTCAAGAAGAACAAAGAAACGGAGCAAATGAGAGCTGTTCGCAAGTCGTCGACAAAAGTTATCTTCTCATAAGGCATACGCTGTATAGGAAAGTGGCATTATTTTTTCAGAAGATGCTCTTAGCATCATGTTGGCGACGCATCAGAAAAGACATATGGGAGCCATTGCCATGGGACAGCCCTGGGTACCACTGTGTCTGCCTGTCTATCAAGTTCCGACACGAAAAAACTAAAAAGAAAATGTATCATCATTTGCGTACAATATTGTAATACTATAGGTGTTTCAAGTGAAGGGATCAAAAAGCCTTGGGCAAGGAGAACTTATTAACTGTGATCCTAATCACATCCTCATCATCTGCTGACGTCATTCTCACTCTACACCCATATGTACCACACACACTTACCTGGGTATACTCCTTCTGCCAAGGGAAGTGCAAAAGGGTTTTTAAAAGTCTGGATGGACATCTTATCCGAACTGTCACCATCATGCTTTATCACCCTCGAGCAAGTGCCTATTCTGAAAGGCTGGTTCTGGTGCCTAAAGACATCTCTGATGCTGGTGGTGGGGGAAGATGGGCCAGCACACCTGGCTGGGCTGTGCTCCTGGCGGGTCACACACACTTCCTGCAGGAGGACAGCTCGAATGACTAGGATGAGAAGGTCTGAAGACTCGCTTCAACCTAGACAGGGCAGAGACTTAGGAGGTAAGGAGTGCATTGTTGCGGATCTGTCTCTCTGGGCATCGAGTTGGCTTTCCTTTTGCTGGCCCACGATTGCCAGTCCTGCTGGTTCTATGGATCTGGAGCAGGACAGGCTGTGGCTACTTCATCTGAGGCCTCATGGCCCCCGGGTCTGGAGTACAGGAGGGACTGTGTGACACTGACATGCAGACTGACCACAATGCCCTTCTCCAGAGGGAAATGAATAAGTCATTACAAGCTGTCCTTCTGAACCCAGGCAACCCCAGGAGAGGGAAACTATACCTCCTAAAGCTCCCAAAACTGTAAAAGGAAGAAAACCACAGCAGCTGCTGACATGGAATCACCTCGAAATTCTACCCCCATAGAGACAGCCTGTTAGCTGAGGGGGAAGAGAATTCATGGATGCCAGAGGATGGTGTGGTTAAAGGGTAATGCTTTGTCCCTTTGGAGCTCCTACGGTTGAATAATGGGTTTGGAGCAACCAGTTTCTCTCTCCCTAACTGGCTGTTTTGTGGAAGGTCTGTTCATTCGATGTCTATTTCAGGGCAATGAACATGAGAGCAGAAAAATCTAGGCATCAAGAAATAAGAGATTCCTTTTTCCCACACAGCCAGCCAAGAAAGGAGAATTCCAATTCATGAGTCTCATTAATAAGATGTAAAAATGACTTCGTTATCACCCCTTTCCAAAGCAAATAAACACAAGTAGTAAAAATGCTAAAAGTAAAAAGTTCTGGTGTCCTATATCCTCATCAGACAACGGCAGAATAAACAAAGCTGTCCATAAATGAAGAACCTCAGAGGGGAGCCTCTCCTCTGCCATAGAATTTCGGCTGCCTCCAACTAAAGATGCCAGCTGCCAGAATACTTGGGCAATGATCAGCGAGGGGTAATTGTTCTCCGTGAGATTTCTTTCTGAGCCCTTTGTCTCTTGCAGGAATTCCAACTCCAGTCATTTCGCTCACCCTACTTTCAGAACTAGGAGCCAGAGAATGGAGAAGGATGACGGCTCCTACCTCAGAGAGGGCCACCCTGAGTTCTCGAGAGGTGAGTTGCTTTCCTACAGTTTTACAAGAAGCTGGGAAATAAGCCCAGGCTTCCTGACTTTGCAGCTGATTTACCTCCTACACCAAATGGCCAAGTACTCAGTATTTACACTGGGATTTCTGATAGCAGGTGTATAGGACGTGGTAAGCCCAGGATGAAGCCAGAGCCGGGATGAACGCGTCAGAGCACAACTTATGTTCCTTGAGCAGCGCTGAGAAACAGAACCACCACTGCCCAGGACTAAGGATGCTGGGTCAAGTCCTGGCTAGGCCAGTCACCAACTGTGCCATCTGGACAGCTTATCTGTTGGCCAGTCTACTCAACTATAGCGTGCATTCAACAAAACCCACCTCGCTCTTTAGTGGGAAGTTGTAAGAATCAAATAACACGGTGGACAGAAAAGTGGTTTGCAAAGAATAACATACGATGAGCATGAATTATACAAATCAACAGAACTCCGGTCAACTGTAAAAAGACATTTGGGGGAAAATTGGGGGAAAAAATTTGAATTTTTCTGGACTAGGTATTAGATGATACCAAAGAATGATTGTTAATTTTCTTAAGTATATTAACGGCATAATGGTTATTTAATATTTTTAGAGGTCACGCTGAAATATGTAAGAATGAAATGATTTTATGTCTCGGATTTGCTTTAAAATACTTCCCTGAAAAAGAAATAAGAAAGGGGTAGATGAAGCAAGTGTGGCAAAATGTCAATAACTGTTGAAGCTGAGTGAGACGTATATGGGGGCCTTCTCCCTACTATTGTTTATATTTGAAATGTTTCCGAAGAAAAAAATGATGTTTAAATAAACAGTGTAGAATTTTCTAGGACACTAGAAAGCTTCACTAATGGTCACCACCAGCAGCACAGAAAATCTGCCTCATTCACAAGGCCCCTTGTACACTGGTCAGCCAGGGGTCAGAGGACAAGAATTTGGGAAAAGGCCAGGAGAGGCCAGACAAGGAGCCGAGCTGTAAAGGAGATAGATGAAAACATTTTCGTAGCCTCTCCCGTCTGCCATGCACCAAAATGTCAGCCAACCGGTAACATCAAGTGGATGCTTTGTCTTCAGGCTTAAGTTTCCTATTCAACTTTGCCACTTATTGGCTAAGTGGCCTTAGACCAAATCACTTTTTAGCACAAAGTCACGGAGAGGCACACACATGGGTTTGATGCTCACTCCAGGGACAGATACTAGGGACCAGGAAGGGGAACAGGACAAAGGGGGAGCGGGCGAGAGATGAATAATTTAGCTAAGGGAGAGTCCAGGGAGTCAGTCGTTCATCTGGGAACTGACCAGGGAAATGAGCACTTCAACTCCGTCCTAAGCCCCATCCCCGACCATTAAGTACACAATACACCATAAATAACGAAATAATTCCACCAAGGGTGACGAACAGCCTTTTGGGGGTCAGGGACAGACAGGCTAGCGGCGGGGTAGGAGCGGGGCCTGGAGGAGGGGACACGGATTCGAGTCTCCACTTCAGCGCTTTTCCCTTTCCGCAAAAAGAATCCCTTGGACTGATTTGAAGATCTCCGCAGTTCCAAGACTTCAGGGGACGAAATTAATTTGGGGCATGTTTCTGACTTTCATTCCTCTCTCTCCTCTCATCCGGACTCGAGGTTTCCTAGCCAGGAGAAGTTCAGTCCCCTCCCCAGTGGTGTTTCGCAGCGACCCCTCGCCCCACCCTCGCTGATTTTTGGTGGTCTTTCCCGGGGCTGGGTGAGGGATGACGAAGTAGGAATCTCGCCTGTTTCTTCCAATCATTTCTATTCCGGTGCTGATTTACAGCGACACCTCTGGCAGGCAGCTACTCCAGAGAGCTCCAGATGGGGGGTTGGCTGGGCGGCGGGTTGGGGGGGGGCGGGGGCGGCGGAAGCGCGGTGTTCAAAGCGCCTGCGTAAAAGTTGCGGGCACTGAGGGCAGAAGGAGTATCAGCGTTAAGGCCAGGATTAGCCCCGGGGCGATCCTGCGTAGACCATCCGTGGGTTAGCTTGTGCTGGCTCTTTCCTACTCCAGGGCCTCCCCTTGATAATTGGCGGGAGAGGTTTCCTGGTACCCTGACCAGCCAGGAGTGAATACCTCAGGTGCGGACCGCGCCTCTCCGTCCACGGGACTCAGGGCTTTCCTTCGTTCACTAGCCCTCACTCCCCACCCCCACCCCCCAGCCCCGTGCGCTCCACATCCCCAAAGCCACAGCTCCGGAGACACCCCAGTGCGCCCCCGTCCCCCGCGCGCTCCGCATCCTCAAAAGCCAGAACTCCTGGCACCAGCGCAGCCCCCGGTGTCCGTGGCTCCACGGTGCACCCTCCTAGGCACCTAGCACGCACCGGGTCTCGTCTGACTCTGTCCTGTCTGGTCGCAGGCGCCCCTGGCGAGCCAGGAACCGAGCGCCCAGCTCTCGGGGGCGCCCCTGCTGCGTGAGCTCTCCGGATTCAGGCGAGGTGGGGCTGGGTGGGTCCGCCCGAGTCGGGAGCGGGACCCGTTAGCCTGCACGTCCTCGCGTCTCCGAGCAAGGAGCCTTCGCTCTGTGTGCCGCCTCTCAGCTCCCGGGAACCCCAAGCACTGCTGAGAGGCGGCCCGCGGGGAGCGGCGCCTGGAGACCCCACCGGGACCCCCGCTTTCCCGCGAACCGCCGTGGGGAGAGGGAGGCGCAGGCAGCGCTCTTACTTGTCAGCAGGGGTGCGCACTCGTTCGGCTGGGGCCAGGCTCTCCACGACGGCCCCTCTCTGCGCCCGTCGCCGCGGAGCCCCTTTCCCGAGCTGAGGGGGCGAGCCGACTTCTCCGGCCGTTGGAGAAACCGACCTCCAAGTTTAGGAAGCCGCGGGCTGGTGTCGCTCTCCAACCCTTTTCCCGGTACTTTTAACCAGCTTCGGACCGCAAACCCCTCCCCGGACCCACCCCCTTCCCTGAAGGCGGCCACCGCAGCAGGCGCGGCCTCCTGCCCCTTTTGTTGTAATTCGAGAGCCGCAGCTCCCCTGGCCTGAGGGGCTGTGCGGGGGAGGCTGCGTGCCAGCGGCGCAGCCCTTCCCAGGCTTTTCTCGCCCAGGTTTCCGGAGCCTGAGAAGCCAGGGAGAGGGCTTTTCCTCTGGGAGATTCCTCTACACGCCCCCACCCGCCATCCCGCCCCCCCGCCGAGCTCCCGGAATTTAACCCTTCGGTGTTCTTATCCACCAGCCATAGGGCTCGTGCCTAACCCATCTCCGTATCCAGAAAGCCCAGCACTGACTGGCACGTAGTAGACGCTCAATAAAAACTGATGACTGAAAGAGTTCAGATACTTTCATCTACCTCTCCTGGGTTTCTCCTTTACGGGCAAAGCATTTTCCGGAGGTGACTACAAACAGCCCCCTTTCTTCCAGCAGATCGAGCCTCTCTCTCCTCTGAGAATCCGTTTTCTCCTTTGTAAATTAAAGGCTTTGGATTCAGTGACCTCTAAGGTCCTTCCCCACCTGGCAGGGCCAGGGTTAGCAAGCCCTGCGATCAGGGGCCTGAACCCGATACAGCTAAGGGTGCATGTCGTGCAGAAGGACATTCCATGCCTGGCTCTGAGGCTCACACTGGGGGCAAAGTGAGGGGGTCATGCGGGCTGGGGGAGCCCTCTAAGGAGATTCCCAGGGCTTCCTAAGCAAGAGCAAGGTCTGGCTGGGCAGCGTGGTGATCCTCCTCGGGGTCCGTCCTCAGTGCCCTCCTCCCACTCTGCTCCCTTCCAACAAACCAGCAGCTCCAGCCCTGATAGGTGGGGACTCCCAGTCTCAGCCTCCAGCTCAGACTTGTCTCCAAATCTGTGGGCTTGTAAATCCATTGGTCTCTAGGACATTCCCATAGCCACAGCTAACCTAGCGAGCCCCAAACTTGGCACCCCAACCCCTGGGACCCCTCTTCAGCCCTCTTCCCTACCGTCCACACTGAATCAATCCCCTGGTCTGGTGGGCAGTGGAGGGAAGGGCCAGGAGGGAGATGGGTGTGATTCTAAAAGGGCAACAGGAGGGACCCCTGTGGTGTGGAACTGTTCAGTATCTTGACTGTGATGGTGGATACAAGAAGCTACACAGGTGGTACAATTGTATAGAACTTAATATACACAAGCACACTCACACTACACACACACAAAGTAAAACTGAGGAAATCTGAATAAGATCAGAGGATTGCATCGATGTCTCCTTGTGATGTTGTCCTAGAGTTTTGCAAAATGTTGTGGGAAACTGTGCAAAGTGAATGAGGGCTCTCTCTGTATTAGTATTTACAATGACATGTGAACCTACAGTTACCTCAATAAAAATTTCAACTGAAAATAAAAGCTCAAAGTAACTCCAGGGCCCTCAGGATGTGGCCTGAACCGCTTGATACAGCTGACAGGGCCCCCCTCAAGGGCATTTCCAGCCTGCCCGTCTCCCAGCCACACTCTCCCCTCACCCCCATAGATCTTACTAACTGTTCTCCATGACTGTTTCACACCCCAGGGCCTTTGCACATGCCATTCCCTTGCCTGTCTGCTCAGCAACACCTAGTTCTTTGAGATCTCACTTAGCTATCGCAGTGAGCACCCTACGCAGTGCCTGCACACAGCAGATGCTCAATAAATACCAGTGGAACTGAGCTCTCTCCTCTTCCCCCCACACTTTCTCTGATCCCTCTTCTTCTAATCCTACCCTTCCTGTAAAGAATTAACCAATAAGGTATAAAATGAAACACTTTATACATGCTGTTTGGCCTGATTATGAAAATAATGCAACCTCCCTGTGGAACATTCAGAAAATATGAGAAAGTATAATGAAAAAAACTTTCACCCTGGTGTCCTCTCACCCACAGAGAAACGTTTAACATTTTGGACTATTTCTTTCATCATATCTTTTAAAACCAAATTGTGCACAGAATTTTTGTGTCCAGCTTTTTTTTTTTAAACGATATTGTTTTGTGCACATTTTTCAATGTCCTTCTAAATGGCTTTAGACTATTTCAGTCCCTAAAGCGACCACGTTCCATAGTGTCATTTCTCTACTCTTAGACATCAAGGTGTTTACGATTGTTACTAGCGTAAATTACACCAAGACAATATTGAGCAGCTACTATGCGGTTCCTGCTAATTGTTACGAATGAGAAAGCCGAGGCTCAGAGAGGCTAGGTGATTTCCCCAGAGTCACAGAGCTGATAAGTGGTCAGGCTGGGATCACCAAAGGGTACATGACCCCTCTTGCAAGTTTAAGTGGCTGCACACCGGAGGCTTCAACAAGTCCGCTTGTGCTTCACTCACCAACCCACATTCCCAAGAGAAAGTGAGTGTTTGAATCTTGCACAGAGTAGCTCACTGATGCACTTCTGTTGAATTGGACCAGAGACCTGGGAGGCCACTTCAGGAAGGTAGTAGACCCTGGCTCTAGATGAAATATGAAGACTATATGCTTTATGGCTCTAAGTCTGTATGTGCCACCCTCATGTCCCAGGCTCTGTGCTGCCCCACAGGCAGGGCCACCCAACAGATTCTGAGTGCGTTTCTGCAGTCAGAGGACCTGGGTTCCAATCCTGACTCCACCACTTCCTGCCCTGGACGGGTGACTCCTTTGCTTCACTTGCCTCATCTGTAGGAAACACTTCACTCAAAACCTCCTAGAGGAATGAAAGGGCTGGATGCACAGTGGGTGCAAAACAGTCCCTGCCGCGTGACGCTGCAGCACATGTCGCTGTGCACTCCTGCCGCGCTGCAAGGCTGCGGGTGGGAGGGCACCGCACTGCGCAGACTCCCTGCCTGAGCCAAGCTGGGAGGCAGCGCCCTCCTGCCCGACCCCACCCCACAGGGGCCACGGGAATCACGTTCCCAGGGCGCGATGATGAGTCCAAGGGCGTGGACTGTTTTCTCTTTTATTCTTGGCTCTCGAGTTTTGTTGCCAAATCACCTTCCTAACTGTCTGGGCGTGTCCCATCCCGGAAGCACAGCCTGAGACTCAGTGGAGGCCCGGCTGATGTGCTGGTCAGTGCGGGGAGGCTGGCAAGACACACACACCGATACATAGAAACAATGAAATATGGGATTCAGGAGGTGGCAAACGCTCCGGAGAAAACCGAAGCTGAGTAAGGAGGAGAGAATGTGAGGGAAGCACGGGGGCGGGGGGGAGGGGGGCCAGGGGGCCCCAGGAAGACCCCGCCCTGCGAGGTGGCACAGGCAGAGATTCAGAGGAGGGAACGAGGAGCCCTGTGGGGTGGAAAACTCGCATTCCTCTGGGCTCAATAGCACTTAACTTGCCTCATTCCTGCACTGTGCATCACTTCCTATTTGTGTTATAGTTATTTGTATATTCCATTTATCTCTCTTAGAAAACTATTACAGGCACAGATACCTTGTGCACGGATACCACGGGTCCGTGTCCCCTTAACCTCTGTGGTCAGCAGCGCGTATCACGGGCCATCACTCTCTGTTAAAGTGAATCAGATTGAACCGAAACCACTTGAAAGCCTGTAAGGCATGATTAAAGTAGAAATCATTTTAGTGGATATTATTCACGATTACCCATACTAGGAAGAATGGAGAAACCAGTAGTTTAAATCTACAGAACTGCAGAGGCTCCACCTTGCCTGTTTGTTAAGTCAAAAGGGAAACCAGCGATCAATCAGGCAAACACTGGTCCAGCCGTTTGGGAAAGTGATTTGGAATGTGTGTCAATGGGTCTGGACCTGGCCCTTCAGGAGGAGATCGTGGCTAAAGTAGTCAGGTTGGTCAAATATTTCACGTATTCCGGTGGTCCTATCTTGGCCAGCTATCTATCAGGCCCTACTATCTGGCTTTCTCACATTCGGAAATCTGCAGTGTTCCATCACAACCACTTTTGTTTTATTTTATTTTTTAAAATTAAGGTGTGGTATAGGAAATTCCCTGGCGGTCCAGTGGTTAGGACTCTGCGCTTTCACTGCCAAGGGCACAGGTTTGATCCCTGGTCGGCGAACTAAGATCCCCGCAAGCCCCCATGGCATGGCTGAAAAATAAGTAAATAAATTAGTTAATTAATTAAGGTATGGTTGATGTACAATATTATATAGGTTTCAGGTGTACAACATAGTGACTCACAATTTTTAAAGATTATACTCCACCTATAGTTAGTATAAAAGACTGGCTCTATTCCCTGTGTTGTACAATATATCCTTGTAGCTTATTTATTTTATACGTAGTGGTTTGTACCTCTTAACCCCTTACCCCTATCTTGCCCCTCCCCCCTTTCCTCTCCCCACTGGTAACCACTAGTTTGCTCTCTGTATCTGTGAGTCTGCTTCTGTTTTGTTATATTCACTAGTTTGTTTTATTTTTTAGATTCCGCATATAAGTGATATCACACAGTATTTGTTTTTCTCTGTCTGACTTATTTCACTAAGCATAATACCTTCCAAGTTTATCCTTGTTGTTGCAAATGGCAAAATTTTGTTCTATATTTTGGTTGAGTAGTATTCCATTATATGTAGTAGTATTCCATATATATATATATATAGAGAGAGAGAGAGAGAGAGAGAGAGAGAGACAGAGACAGAGACAGAGAGAGACAGAGAGAGAGAGAGAGAGAGAGAGGGAGGGAGAGATTTATTTATATATGCCACATCTTCTCTATCCATTCATCTGCTGATGGACACTTAGGTTGCTTCCATATCTTGGCAATTGTAAATAATGCTGCTATGAACATTGGGGTGCATGTGTCTTTTTAAATTAGTGTTTTTGTTTTCTTCAGATATATACCCAGGAGTGGAATTGCTGGATCATACAGTAGTTCTATTTTTAGTTTTTGGAGGAACCTCCATACTGTTTTCCACAGTGGTTGTACCAATTTACATTCCCATCCACAGCGCACAAGGGCTCCCTTTTCTCCGCATCCTAGCCAGTATTTGTTATTTTTGTTTTTTTTGATGATAGCCACTCTGACAGGTGATATCTCATTGTGGTTTTGATTTGCATTTCCCTGATGATTAGGGATGTTGAGTATCTTTTCATGTGCCTGTCGGCCATCTGTATGTCTTCTTTGGAAAAAAGAAGACTCTTCAGGTCTTCTGATCATTTTTTAATCGGGTTGTTTGTTTGATTTTGAGTTTGTATGAGCTGTTTATATGTTTTGGATATTCATTCTTTATCAGCCATATTATTTGCAAATATTTTCTCCCATTCAGTAGGTTGTCTTTCAGTTTTGTGGGTGGTTTCCTTTGCTCTACAAAAGATTTTAAGTTTAATTAGGTCCCATTTATTTATTTTTTTGCCTTTGTTTCCTTTGCCTTAGGAGAGAGATCCAAAGAAATATTGCTACTATTTATGTCAGAGAGTGTTCCACGTCTGTTGTCTTCTAGGAGTTTAATGGTTTATGGTCTCACATTAAGGTCTTTAATCAATTTTGAGTTTATTTTTGTATATGGTATGAGAAAATGTTCGAATTTCATTCTTTTACATGTAGTTGTCCAGTTTTCCCAGCATCATTTGTTGAAGAGACTGTCTTTTATCCGTTGTATATTCTTGCCTCCTTTGTCATAGATTAATTGACCATAAGTGCATGGGTTTATTTCTAGGCTGTCTATTCTGTTCCACTGATCTGTGCATCACCACCACTTTGAACGAATGTGGACACTTTATAGGCAAGAAGGTAGGGAACACCTTCTGCTTCCTCTTAGGAGGCAGCGCCCCCTAGTGGTTCACATCTCGCACCGCCTTGAGCATTTGCACTCTCCAGCGCCAAGTTGTAAACCCAAAGGGTTTTAGAGAACATCTGGCCCAAGCACCTTGATTTCAGACATGGAACCAAAAACCCAGAGAGCTGTCAATGGGATCACCGCCCCTCGGCAGGTTAGCAGCAGCGCTGAAACGGGATCCAGATTGAGGTCTTCTGAGCCCTAGAGTCACACATCTGCTCAGAAAGCACAATTGTCAGGAGTGGCTGGGATAACTCTGCCTTTTCTCCAGGGTGCACATATTCACATATTCTGGTGGTCCTGTGTTGGCTGGGTATCTATCAGACCCTCCTGTCCTGGCTTTCTCAGATCCAGACATCCGTAGTTTTCTATCCATATACTGGTTTTATATTTTAAAAGTATAATTTCATTCATATAATCTATTTTCTAGGATGAATAATCATTCTTTGTCCAGGTGGAAGTGGCAAGAGAAAGACGCAGACCTGGGAAACCAGCTTAATCCTTGTTCAGGGAGGAGCCCGGGACACCTGGGAACAGGTGGGGTAGGGCTGGGCATAGACTGGACCCTGGGAATTTGGCAAAGCCACAGAATATGGGGTGACAGGTTCTCCCACGTTATAATTTTGCTGCCCTCCTCACTTCCCACATGCCCCCTCCACCCGAAAGTCTCCTACTGAGAGAAGATGGAGACTTTCACCTCACACAGTCATTTAGAGGAAAAAAAAAGTTAAAAAAAAAAATTGGTCCAAATCTCATTCCAGACACCTGGCTTCTCTGCCAGCTCAGACCACTTTGTCTCAAAAATGCAGCTAAAACAGGGAGGGGAAGGGCCAGACAGAAATGGGAGCTCTTCTGCCCCACGATGGGCTGGCATCTGGCAGGGCCCCTCCTCCGGCCGCAGCCCAGCAAAGCCCTGCTGGCTCCCGGAGAGCTCAGAGTGGCCTGCCCAGGTTGCTCAGGGTTGGCTGAGGACACAGCCTGACTCCGTTCCATTCCAGCCACTGGCATTTTATAAGGCTCCTGCATGTCCAGACCCAGTTCAGCACCCCAGGGGAGGGAGAGGAGGTGAGAATCCTGCTGTCGCCAGCCCCTACCCCTGGGGAGAAGGTCCCCAAGAGCCCGCAAGGGCAGTTGCGTGTTTGAAATATCTAGGGAGGATGGGAAGTCATGGTTCAGAAAAAAGGCCCAAACCCCAAGGGCTAGCTTGTCACCACGATGGCAGGAACACTGCTGCAGACTGAACTACCTCCCCCTAAATTCATATGTTGAAGCCTAACCCCCAGTATGATGGTATTTGGAGACGGGCTTTGGGAGGTGATGAGGGTTCAATGAGGCCACAAGGGCGGAGCCCTCAGGGTGGGGTTCATGGCTTGATGAGAAAAGGAAGACCAAAGCCCTCTCTTTTTCTCCTGCCACCGAGTTAAGGACAGCAAGAAGGCTGCCGTCTGCTAGCCAGGAAGGGGGTTCTCACCAGGAACTGAATCTGCCAGCACCTTGAGCTTGGACTTTCAGCCTCCAGAACTCTGAGAGGTAAATACCTGTCGTTTAAGACCCCAGTCTGTGGTATTTTGTTACAGAAGCCCGAGATGACTAAGACAGCCTCCTGGCTGCAGCTGGCATTGGTAACACCGTGACCCTGGGGGTTTTGTCTCCATCTTCTCTGACGCACAGTTACATTCCGCGTGTTACTCTGAGCCCCCGCTGCCCTCCCACCAAAGGGATCTGCCCAGTAAATCGAGGCACCCTAAAGATGTGGGAAGAGTGTTGTGTCTCCCCAACACCACCTTCCCCAGGTCACTGCCCTACCTTTCCTCCAGGTGACACCCATCCCCCAATTGGCCACTAGTGCTCTAGGCTAGCTGTGTTTCTCAGAGTGTGGGCTGGGGACCCCTGGGGGTTCCCAAGACCCTTTCAGGGGGTCCACGAGGTCAAACTATTTTCATAATCAAACTAAGATCTTATTTTCCTTTTTGTTCGTATTCTCTGGAGCTGGCGATGTGCCAGCAGCAGCCAAAGCACTTCCTCCAGGCTGATGGACGTGTAGGGCGGAGAGCTCCTGGACCCCAGCCTCAGGTTTTCTCCTCAGGAAACGAGGGGTTGAATTAGATAACAAAGGCTACTTGTTCTTTTTTCTCTGAATCTTGGTGGAGGAGCAACACAAGGAAAATCAGTGCAGTCAGAGGCCCGTCTCCTGCTACTGCCCTCCTTGGTTGCTAAGAGACCATAGCAGAGATGCTTAAGCCAGCGCAGCACCAGTCTTTGAACATGGCCCCTCACTCCTTGCAGTTTCTACCTTGGGAATTGGAATTATTTTCCTTTAAAGGATCCCTCGAGCTCCTGAGCTGTTGGAAGAAAAGAAACATAAAAAAGAAAGATAAAAAAGAAAATGCAGCTCCCTATGGCTCGATATAAATAATTGATGGCCATTCAGTCTCATTCTCCTAGTTTTTCCTTATTAGTCCAATATCTATCTGCCTACCTATATATCTATTTACCTATCTATCATCTGAAAACTTTTCAAATTATGGAATATAACCTAGTTAAGAATTTATATTTTATACACAAAAGTACATAAAATATAAATAGCGAGCCTCTCACTGTTGCGGCCTCTCCCGTTGTGGAGCACAGGCTTCGGACGCGCAGGCTCAGCGGCCATGGTTCACGGGCCCAGCCGCTCCGCGGCATGTGGGATCCTCCCGGACCGGGGCATGAACCCGTGTCCCCTGCATCGGCAGGCGGACTCTCAACCACTGCGCCACCAGGGAAACCCCCCCCACACCTTTTTTTTTAATGGTAATGACTTGCCTGCCTGTCTCTCTCCAACCTCTTAATGCTTAATGTCCTTGGAGGGCTCCAGGGCTAAGATTTGGGGGATCCCATCCAGGCTCCTCGCCTTAACTACTTCTATATGCTGCCCATTCTAGAATGTATATCAGTAGCCTGGCCCTCTCCAAAACTCATCAGACTCCTGTGTACAACTCACCACTGGGTATCCAAGTGACACCTCAACTGGGTTGTGTCCCAAACTATGCTCCTGATCGTCTCCCCAAATCTGCCCATGTCTCTTTTCCTTTTAACCCCCAAATTCACTCCAAGTCCTGTTTGCCTTCTCTGGATCTCCAGAAACTGATCACTCTTCACCTCCTCTACTTGTCACCTCTCATTTAGACGATTGAAATAGCCCAGCTGATCACTTTGCTGCTGCCTTGGCCCCAACAGTCAATTTTTGAGCCCACAGGCCAAGTAATGCTTTTAAAATATCATTCAGATCCTGTCACTCCTCTGTTCAGCATCTTGCACTGGCTTCCCGTCGCCTCGAGGGTGAAAGCCAAAGTTCTTACCACAGCCCAGGAGCTGAGGCACACAGAGCTTATTTGGCAGAGACTTAAACATCCATACTCCCTTTCTCAAATTAACAGAAACCATCCTTTTTAAGTGGTAGAACGCTACCTGGTGAAAATACTACATTTCCCACCTTCCTTTGCAGATAAGCACAGCCACACAACTAAGTTCTGGCCAATGAGATGAAAGCAGAAGTTTGCAAGGCATTTCCTTTGGAAGTCTCCTTAAAAGGAAAGGAGAGTGTCCCTCTTCATTTTCTCCATTCTGCAGCTTGGGATCTGGATGTGAAGGCTGGAGCTCTAGCAACCATTTTGGATCATAGAGATGAGGGCCACACTCTAGGAATGGTGGAGGAGAGAACCTGAAGGAAGCAACCTAGGCTGCTCACCTCTAAACTGCTTTTAAATGTGAGAGAAAATCACTTCGATTTTGTTTGAGCAAAGATTTGGGGGGTGTCTGTTAGTGGTAGCTGTATTGGGTCGTTGCTGATACAAGTAACCTATTCAAAGTCAAATAGCTCAGAAATGGCTGAGTCAGAATAAACCTTGTGGTTTAAGTCTGGAGCCTGGGGTCTTTACCACTCTTCCGCCCTCTGGTGAGCACTTGAGAAACATGAGATGATATCATTATCATCATCATTACAGAGTAGCAGAGAAGGCTCCTTCTTAGGTTACCATATGTTAATTGGTCATAAAATCAATTTAGTGTGTCATAACTATCATTAAAAAAAAAGAAATCCAGTAGAATGAAACAGAAAATACTAGGGTGACAACTCTAAGACATTGATGAAAGAAACTGAAAATGACACAAATAAATGGAAAGATATTCCATGGTCATGAATTGAAGAATTAATATTGTTACAATTTCCATACTACCCAAAGCAATCTACAGATTCAATGCAATCCCTATCAAAATTCCAATGGAATTTTTCACAGAGACAGGACAATCCTAAAATTTGTGTTGAACCACAACAAACCCCCAATAGCCAAAGCAATCTTGAGAAAGAATAACAAAGCTGGAGTCATCATGTTCCTTAATTTAAAACCACAAATCTATAAGAATCAAAACAGTATGGTACTGGCATAAAAACGGACCCTCTGCTCACCAACCCTATGCCTCTCTGACCTTGTCTCCCCTTTGATCTCTCTGCTCCAGTCCCACTGCTGTTCCTCAAATGCCCCAGGCCTGCTCCTGCCCCAGGGCCTTTGCACAGGTTTCCTTGTGCTAGAACTGTCTTTCCCTGGGTCTCCTTGCCTCCTTTTAGACTTTGCTCCAATGCCATCTTCTCTGGGAGAACTTTCTTGACTGTAATATTTTCACTTCCATCCCCCACCCCTCTGGCATTTCCTATACACCTTCTCCATGTTATATTTCTACATTTAGCCTTTAAACCTTGGAGCATACTGTGGTACGTTATTCATTTGTTTTCTTCTCCATTGGAATGTAAGCTCCACAGCAGCAGAGCTTGCTTTTTTATTTTCCTTGTTTTCTTTCCACTGCTATTTCAATACATTTGTTTAATAAATATTTGTGGAATGAATGGCTGGATTTCTCTGAGGCCAGGGAGTCCTGAGAGCAGACACAAAGCTGACCCTGCTGTCCCGCATGGCTCCCCAACCCAGCATTGTCTCTTACCGTCAGTTCCTGACTTCTCTCCTTTTGGAAAATCAGAAGTTCATACCTCTCTCAGTTTTCATATTTTTACAAACACATTCACTTGTTCCCTACAAAGTCAGGGAAAGTTCTGTCAGTTTAATTGAGGAGCAGAGAGAGTAGAGAGAGTACAGATGCTATGCAGGGATTGGCTGTATTGAGGTAACTGCAGATTTTTTTTTTTTTTTTTTTTTCAGAGTCTGTGTGTCAGGGGTTGTTTAATAAAGAATTTGTCTGGTCTTTGTCCCTGGTTCTGGACAGGAAGCCTCTAAACCCTTGGAATCTCCCCAGTGATAGGAGTGTCTTTGTTGTTTATAGTCGGTCCCTCGGCCACACCTGAGTTTATGCTAATAAAATAACTCATGGTTTGCCCCTGGCTAGTTTCAGGATGGCGGCTGGCCATGCCAGAAAGACCAGTTATGTGATTAGAAGATTGGGGCTTGGGGCTACACGATATCAGTCTGACTGCCCAACCTCTGGAGAAAGGGGCTAGAGATTGAATCCGATTATGTAGCCAAGGATTCAACCAATCATGCTGATGTAATGAAACCCTGATAAAACCTCTGGACACCAAGACTTGGTGGTACTTCCTGGTTAGTGATGCACATCTAGTTGCCTGGAGGGTGGTGTGTCCTGAGGACAGGAAAGCTGCTTGTTTAGGACCTTCCCAGACATTGCCTTATATGTTTCTTCATTTGTCTGGTCCTGATTTGTATCCTTTATAATAAAACTGTAACTGTAAGTATTGTGCTTTCCTTAGTTCTTTGAGTCATTCCAGAGAATTATTGAACCTGAGGGTATTGTGAGAAGCCCAGAATTTGTAGCCAGTTGGTCAGAAATGCAAGGGCCTGGGGACTTCAGAACTTGCACCTGGTGTTTGAAGTGAGGGTAGTCTTGTGAGGGGGACTGTGCCCTCAACCTGTGAAGTGTGGCCTAATTCTGGGGAGGTAGAATCAGAATTGCATTGCAGGGACTTCCCTGGTGGTCCAGTGGTTAGGACTCCACACTTCCACTGCGGGGGGCATGGGTTCGATCCCTGGTCGGGTAACTAAGATCCCGCATACCAAGTGGCGTGGCCAAAAACGAAAACAAAATTTTTTTTAATTAAAAAGAATTGCATTGCAAGGGGGAAACTCTATAGTCATCAGTGCTCTTTTAATTACAAGTGGAAATTGCAAGCTCATCCACTCGAGCTCTCTTAGGCACAAAAGGAAGCATCATGGCTCATGAAATGGGGGGAGTCCAAGGGTAGAGTGAATTGAAGCCCGGATGGATCCAGGGACCCAGATGGTCAGGCAGGCCTCCTTCTCACTGAAGCTCTTCTCTACAGCCTTAGTGGGGAGCCTGGCCCTGCTGACTCCTTTGGATTTCTGGCTTCCAGAACACTGAGGCCAACAAAAAAATGTCTGTTGTTTTAAGCTACCCAAATGTGTGGTAATTTGCCATGGCAGCCACAGGAAACTAATCTACCTGCGATTCCAATGTGTTGGTTTGAAGTGGATTTCTCACTACCTGCCACTCATGCCTCACCACCCCAGCTTAGGACCCATGTGTGAGGGTGAGGGGTGAGTCTGTCCTGCTAGACCTCAGCTCTCCAGGCCTCAGGCCACCCTCTGCTCTGGTGAGCGAGCAGTGGAAACTCCCAGAGGTGGGGCCCGGGGAGACACAGGTGTGTTATCCAGGGAGCACCTCTGGTTTCCCACTAACAGTGGACTTAGATCTCTCTCACTTTGTACAATTCACGTGACCTTTCTGGACTTACACTGATAAAATGACTACTTTTAGCTTGTGATTCTGTTGCAAAGGATACGTTGCTTCTTCAGACGGGCAGTTCAGGTCCTGAGAGAGAAACAGAGAGCGAGAGCGAGGAGAGAAATGAGGGTTAGGGCAGCCACCAGGTGGCGACATCTCTTTCTGCAGCTGGACAGCAGGTGGACTTCAGTTCCTGCACTGGAGGAATGCCCCAGACCTGCCCATGGGGCCCCTGATCGAGCTCTCAGGGGAAGCTATCGAGATAGGATGACCGAGGCTGCGCCTGGAAACTTATATCCAAGAAAAATGATGAGTCTGATACTTGATTGGTGATTATTATATGGAGACAGAGGGTGATAAGAAAGAAGTCTAGAATGACATGCAGGTTTCTGGTCTGAGTTACCAGGTAGTGCTCAGAGGAAGGAGGTCTGGGAAGGATGCTATGCGGCATCTAAGTAACAGCTGCTAGGAAGCAGAAATAATGGTAACTCTCGAGCAGAAGGAAATGAAAGGCGGAGGATGGTATCTGGAGGCCGGATGACCCTCCCTAATATGAGGCCCAGCATAGTGTAGTGGTCTAGAGGAGGGCTTGGAAGACACTGCCCATGGGATTGGCCTGCCACCCACCTTCTGTAAAGAAAAATTGTTTTATCGGAACAAAGCCACACCTATACATTTACGTGTTGTCTATGACACATGTCACACTACAAAAGCAGAGTGAAGTCAGTTTCGGACAGAAGTCATATGGGCTGTGAAGCTAAAATATTTCCTATCTGGCCCTTTGGAGAACAATTCTGCTGATTCCTGGTCTAGAGCAGCACTGCTTAACTTTCAGTGTGAATTCGGACTGACCTGGAGGTGGTGTGAGATGAAGAGTCCGCTTCAGGAGGTCTGAGACCAGTCCTGAGATTCAGAGCTTCTATCGGGCCCCGGTCCTACCGAGGCTGCTGGTCCGGGGACCATGCTTTGAGAAGCAAGGACTTAGAGCAGCGCTGTCCAATGGAAATAAAACGTGAGCACGCAAGTAATGTGCAAGTTTCTAGTGTCCACATCAAAGAGGTAAAAAGAAACATGTGACATGAATCTACTATTTTATTTAACTCAGTATAGCCCAAATATATTATGTCTTATGTAACCAATACAGATTGAGATATTTTCTTTATTTTGCGGGGCATACAAAGTCTTTGAAATCTGGTGTGTACTTTGCAGCCTATCTCACTTAGGACTGGCCACATTTCCTGTGGCCGGCAGCTGCCGTACCGGACAGCCAGCTCTGGAGTAGACTGGAGCCAGGCTGCCCGACGCCAAGTCCCAGCCCCACCACTGACTCGCTGTGTAGCTGTGGGCAAGTGATATCACCTCTCCATGTGTGTTTCCCCACCCTATAAAGTGAGAATAATAAATGCATCTCTTCAGGATTACGTGAGGTGATGAAGTGCAGCCTGTCTGGCATATCATCATCTGATGCTATTAGGATGATTCTGTCCAGTAAAGGAAGTCCTTTGAGCCCGGTTTCCCTCCCCCATGCCCCAGGGACAGAGGGTAGAGTTAAGCATACACACTCCTCAGTTCTTAGCCCATTGTTACCCCTTCCTGCAGAGATCTTCTTTTCCTTCATCCCACAAATGTTTATTGAGCCTTTTTTGTGTATCAGACCCTGTGCCGGACACTGGGGATCCAACACTGAAAGAAACACACGAGACCCTCCTGCCCCTGTGGATTACATTCCGGCAAAGACCTCACAAAGAATATAATGAATAAAGAATAAGCTGGGAGGTAGTACCTCGGGGAGAAATTAGAGCAGGGTGAGGGGCACGGAGAGTGCTGAGGAGGGGTAGAAGTGTCAGCTTTAAGTAGGTGGCCAGGTGGGCATCCATGGGACAGAAGTCAGGGAAGGTCCTGAGGCCGGTGGGGCTGGAGCAGTGAGTGGGGAGAGAAATAGATGTGGTGAGAGAGGTGTGGAGTCGGCGGAGGCATATTGCGTAGGGCCTTCCAGGCCATTTTACACACTTTGGTTCTTCCTTGGAGTGAAATAGCCAACTGGATGGGTTTTGCCAAACAAAGGTCATGATATGAATTGCGTTTTTCACAGCTGTCGTGTTGAAGAGGGATGGGTAGGGATGGGGCAAGAACGATCCGTGCGGGCCGGAGCTGAGGCTTCACTGGGATGTGAGAACCGGGGCAGACCTGGGCAAGTGGGTGTGGTTGGCCAGCCTAAAACCAGAAGACCAGTTTTTCTTTTTTTAATTTTTATTTTCGATTGGAACGTAGCTGATTAGCAGTGTGGTGTTAGTTTCGGGTGTACAGCAAAGTGATTCAGTTATACCTATACCTGTATCTATTCTTTTTCAAATTCTTGTCCCATTTAGGTTGTTACAGAATATTGAGCAGAGTTCCCTGTGCTCTACAGTAGGTCCCTGTTGGTTATCCATTTTAAATACAGAAGTGTGTACATGTCAACCCCAAACTCCCTAACTATCCCTCCCCTCCACCCTTCCCCCGGTAATCATTTTTTGATTGGGTTGTGTTTTTTTGATAATGAGCCACATGAGCTGTTTGTAAATTTGGGGGATTAATCCCTCGTCGGTCTCATCATTTGCAAATATTTTCTCCCATTCTGTGGGTTGTCTTTTAGTTTTATGGTTTCCTTTACTGTGCAAAAGTTTTTGAGTTTAATTAGATACGATTTGTTTATTTTTGTTTTAATTTCCATTACTCTAGGAGATGGATCAAAAAAGATATTGCTGCAATTTATGTCAGAGTGTTCTGCCTATGTTTTCCTCTAAGAGTTTTTATAGTATCCGGTCTTACATTTAGGTCTTTAATCCATCTTGATTTTATTTTTGTGCATGGTGTTAAAGAATGTTCTAATTTCATTTTTTTTTTTACATGTAGCTGTCCGGTTTTCCCAGCACCATTTAGTGAACAGACAGTCTTTCCTCCATTGTAGAGTCTTGCCTCGCAAGGAGACCAGTTTTTTCTGTTGTCCTCCTTTCATAGCCCATCTGTGTCCCCCATCACATCCACTTCAATGTGTAATAGTCGAAACATGCACACCCTCGTTAAGACATACAGTGTTGTGGGTCTCCCATTTCCATAAATGGCATTATGCTACCAATCTCGTATCTTTCTTCAGTATTCAGCACTGTCTTTAAGATCCATCCACCCTGCTGTACTTACCTCGCGTTGCTTCTAACAGCTGCACAGTGCTCACAGCACACATCTGCCACCTTTTACTTAAATAACACTGCTGAGAGCATCCTCCTGGAGTTCCCTCGTGGGCCCAGGTAGAAATGTCTCTGGGGAACGCTGGGTCTTAGACGTGTGCACAGCTAACTTTAAAGTGCTGCCAGCTTGCTTCCCAGAGCGCCTGAAGTAGTTTCCACCACGACCAGCAATACTGAGGCGACTGTCCCCACGTCACTGCCGACACTTGAAGTTTGTCAATTCCAGGGCGCAAGGTGGCAGCTCTTTATTTCCATTTGCATATCTCTGGCTCCTTCAGTTTCTTCCTTCTTGTTAGTCATTCAGGCTCACCCTTCTGTGGATCACCCACAAACCATTTTTCTTTTTTTCTTTTTTGGCTGCACTGCTTGGCTTGCGGGATCTCAGTTCCCTGACCAGGGACTGATTGAACCGGGGGCCCCGGCAGTGAAAGAGCCTAGTCGTAACCACTGGACCGCCAGGGAACTCCTCCCATAGCCCATTTTTCTTTTGGATTTCCTCTTTCTGGCTGATTTACAAGAAACCTTGCATAACATATATTAATCCCTTTTCAATTTTAGTCACTGCAAATACCATCTTGGTCTGCCACCTGTTAGCTTTGACTGTGATGGCTGTTAACAGAAACTGTTACTTTTGATGCAGCTAAATCCATCCTTCCCCTCTCCCTGCATTTGGTGCTTTTGGGGGTGGGGTTTAAAAGGTGACTAACTTTAGGACGATTTAGAAGGAAAAAAAATTCTGAAGCTCTGCTTAGAATAAGATCATATACAGAGATTATTTCCTCCAAGCTGGGCTTGGAGAAAATCCCCATCTTGTTTTGCCTCTACACATCAATACCTAATTTGGGGCGTTCTTTTTCCTTTTTTCCCCCCAGACTAAATGGCTAAGAAGTAAGGAAACCACTTGAAGTAAATTTGGTTCTCCTAAGTTTTTCTACATAAAGCTTTAAAATGCTTCACTCCCTTGACAAACTTTATGGTGAGAGGGAAGAGAGAGAGAGGCCTGGGATTCCACCCACCCTTCACACCACACTGCACGTGGTTTTAAATCTGCACAAAACTCTGCCATCTGGAAAGAAGAGAGAAGATTGAGAATAAAAGATTTGTAAAATATGTGTTTCCCAAACCCTCGGGACCTAAAGAGTTAGTAACTTGACAAAGCAACTAGCTTTTTTTTATTAGACTACAGATATTTATGAAACACTGGGCGCTATGTGGTGTTTTCTTTGTTGGATTAGTTATAAATGTCATGATCCATGTTCAAAGGGATTCAGGGATGGAACAGACAGACCGATGGACAACAGGGCCACAGAAAGCTGAAGAGGATTTTAAAATGTAATTTGAACGTTACGGAGAATGGCCAGGAACTTCCAGAAAATTCTGTTTTGCTGCCATAAAGAATTTTACAAGGCTGGGTGGAGCCCATTGAACGTTGAAGTGTCTCAATCTTTTTGAATTTAAAATCTAGGTAATAAAACAAGCTTGTGCCACGTGGAGAAGATGGACTCTTAGGAGAAAGTGCTGAGTCTGGTTCCTGGAGTTTAAGTCATGTGCAATCACAGGCAAGAAGAGGATGATTAGTCCTTCCAAAATGGCCCACTTCAAACTCTGATTATCACGAAAAGGGTGGAAGGTGGTATCAAAATTACCAGTTATAAACCTGGAGGGACAGCGAGAAGAGCCAGCCTGGGACTCTTACAGAAATAATACAGTGAAAGAGTACGTCCCACCCTGGGAATTAGGAATGCACTCTGTCTTCTGGTGACCTGGCCACAGACCAACTTTTCCCCCTTCTCCTTTTTTCAGGAGAAAAAAAAAAAAAATCTCCTTTTCCCTCCCTTGAGTTTCTGTGTTTATACAAGAAGCCCGTCTTCTGTGTTCATCACCACCACGTTCTGTGAGAAGCTTTCAGCAGTTTTCTCAGGGTGGAAATCTTAAGGCCGGCCTTTCTTGTTTGGGCTTCTTGTTTGGGTCTCTGACACACAACGGGGCTGTTGACAGAAATGGTTAAGTGGCCGTGAAGTCTGGAGCCCAGATGCAATCCACCTGCCAAACAGGATCAAGGGTGATGGCGGAGATGGAAGGCCAAGCCAGCTCTTCAGCCTCAATGGAAGTGTTAACAGAAAGCAGGAGGGGGAGCTAAGCTTGCTGAGGACAAAGGAAAATGCAACAGATCAATCAACTCTCCTTTGTTAAGAGGCAGCAGATCACAGGCTGAGGCCATCAGGCTCCCAGACGAGATGGGGCTGGGAGGACCCTTCGGGGTGTACCGTTTCCTCGGTGGGACGCTCAGCTCCAGGCAAATCCCCAATCTGCACGTTGGGCTTTGCAAAGGGTGCTCCTGTGTCTTTGATGACTTTCCATAAGAAGACAGTCTGACAGAGATGACGTTCACTTCCCTGCTCCCAGGCCAGTGAGAGCACCGCAAACCCCTCTGTGCAAACTATTAGCATTTCGGGATCTCAGGGGAAAAAAAAAAGATCCACTTCTGCATTCCAGACTCATGGGGCAAATGGAAACAGATGAAAAACAAACCAAAACCCAGAACTGCTGCCTTGCAGATCTGTTAACAGGGGCAACCACTGGAAGCAGGTACTTCACTTCTTCCCTAAGATGTGGAATAAAATGTAGACATCTTTAGATGCCTTTGGTATATTTTAATGTATTTACCCTTAGACACAGAGGCCCATATTTATTGAATTGCCTCAAAAATTATTTAAGCAGGTTTTCTCTTATTATTATTCTTTCCCTTCCGTGGTCACGGGCTGGGGCTCCGCACTACCGCGCTCACCATACGCCCACATTCCCACTTGGTTCTGCCTCCCCCGAGCATTCCCTGCTTTTATTTTTGTTGTTCTTTTTTTTTTTGTGGTACGCGGGCCTCTCACTGTTGTGGCCTCGGCCATGGCTCATGGACCCAGCCGCTCCGCGGCATATGGGATCTTCCCGAACCGGGGCACGAACCCATGTCCCCTGCGTTGGCAGGCAGACTCTCAATCACTGCGCCACCAGGGAAGCCCCTATTTTTGTTGTTCTTAACAGCCAGTCCCCTTCCCTTTCCATCTGTCTCTATCATCTATTTTCAGGTTATGGCTCAGGCCCCTCCTCCTGCAGGAAAAGCTCTATTTATATATTCTCAAATAGCTGAAGAAGAGGGGCAGTGTCTAACAGTTGTTAGCAACGTGAACAACGGGATTCATGTTTCTCTAGAAATAAACCAACGGCTTTAAGCTTAGATCTAATTGCAAAACTGGCAGCAATGATTTTACTATTTATGAGACAAAATACGTAAGGTTGGATAATTTCTTTTCTTTTCCTTGTAGGCGTATATACAGTTAACGGGTCCTTTTAAATGATAACCTTAAGAACCATAGTCTCGGGATGGCCTTTATCGCTGATGAAGGGTCGCTATTACGCCATGGTATATATTTCTCCTTGTGAAATGCTTGGCTTCCCTGCACACAGGGAAACCCGCACACAGCAGAGCTTCACTACACGCACGCCAGATACAGCAAAGGCATGGAGTGCACAGTCAGACTCGGACAATTTATTTTACTGAATGTAGGTTCAAGTTCAACTAGGCATTCTAACAGGTAACATGATTCAAACGTCAGAGAGAAATCTCTTTAAATCCCAAGAAAGCAAGCTCACACACAGCCTGCGGGCCATCGAATGAACTTTTTATTCTCGACACTCATCCGTGTGGAGTGTGGCCACGTGAGGTTGCCAAATATAGAAAGTGATAGACACCACAACCATCTCCCGAAGATAATTATTCTTTGAATGGAAAACATCACTTAAAGAAAAAACATTTAAAGATGCTCCCTTAGTCTGTATAATTCCTAAACGTAAAATATCGTCTTAGTAACAGAACAAAGAACTCGCCTTGGTTGGTCACATCATTCATTACGGAAGGGGAAAATCAATAAAAATCATAAAAAAACAAAACCCTGAAATAGAAATAAATAAATAATTTACTCATAGGTAGTTTTGCTGCATTGCACGTTACCACACAAAATTCTAAAGCTGATTTTTCTTAAAAGCTTGGAAAACACATTTGCCTGTTGGAGTTTCTTGCTAAGTGGTGCATGCTTCTCAGAAGGAAAAGTATTCTATGTAGGCCTGAGTTTCAAATTTAAACACTGGGTAATCTAGCGCTTGCCCTCCTGGGTGCACAGCTGTGATGATGGGAGAGCAAGCGTCTCCCCAGCCCCCGAGGTGGGGAGTGCTGCAGAAAGCCAGCAGTTTAGGGTGAAAATGGGCAGAAACCACAGGTACAGATCAGTCTGTACTTTTAAATGGATTGTAAAATCTTCGAGACCATCCTCTGGAGGTTCAGAAAGGAGCAGCCCAGATATGACGATGGAACAGAAGTGTTTACTGGAGGAGTCTTTCCACCAAGAGTTAACACAGAACATTGCTCTTTGAGAGGCTTTTAGCAAGTTCCCACCAGTCCAATTTCTCTTGCTTTCTGTTGCTAAAAGTGCTCAGAGTTTACGGCCTTCTTGGCCAGCCCTTAATTGATATTCTTTGCTTCCTGAGTTAAGCCCCTCTGGGGCTTGCCTCTCACCCCTGCCTGCGCCTGCATCGCTGAGAGAAACTTCCCGGCCGTCTTCTCCTCCCTGGTGCCGGGTGGAGAGAAGCTACTGAGCCCTTCTCATGACTGCAGACATCTCAACACAACACTGTGAGCCCTCCTGAACAGCACGTTTTAAATTTGGGCGGGGGGAAGGAGGAGTATGCTACTTGGTTTATTAGAAAACCGATCTTGAAAAGAATCTAGAGGAAAAGGTAAGTGAAATTCTGGTGCATAAACAACTATTTTGAGATTGAAGTTTGGTCACTTCTCTTGCCCCTCTTTTTGTGCTCACGGGTGGTAACTACCTTCCTGAATGAAGAGGACGCGGCTGTATATCTGGTCTTGAACGGGACTCTCCACGCAGGGTCAGCAGATGTCTTCTGTAAAGGGACACTTAGTAAATATCTGAGGCTCTACAGGACACGTGCAGTCTCTGTTGTGTATCCGTCACTTTTTTTTCCTTTAATGACCCTTTCAAAATTGAAAAACCATTCTTAGCTCAAGGGTCTCCTAGATTTTCCCTGTGGGCAAGTTTGCCAGGCCTGCTCCGGGAGTTCTTTGGCACGGGACACGGCACCGAATTGTGCAAAGTACAAGGCCGCTGGGCCTTGGAACCCTAATCTGGGGACTTCTTTTGGAGAGTGAGTTAGGTCCTTGCAGTTGGATGCTCAGGCTTGGATCCTCCATGCTGGTCTCTACTACACTCCCCAAATGGTACAGAGCTGGACCAGGTTAGCATCCTTTATTTAAAAAGTGGCTATTTATCGTAGGAGGTCTTAATTTAGGCCTATTTAGATCTATGCCTATGCTAGCTTATCCTTGCCTTGATTTGAAAGGCCAAATCACCTATTCTAGGCATTCTGCAGGTCAGGGCCTTACTCCTCCAAATAGCTGGCGGCAGAAAAGCTAACATGTAAACTTACTTCTTTACCACTAATGCCACCCACAGTCCGCAGGGCAAGCCTCCTTTAAGAAGTCAAGGAGAAGCACACCAGTTCACTATGCCCCTGGGGTACCCATGACACAGCCCGTGTGTGGCTGCGTCTTGAAAAGGAACAGTGTTTACCAGGGACCAAGCATTTAAATAGCTGGAGACCAGCATTTCAGAAGCTGGATTTTTCGAAAGACATCTGTCTCCACCCTCTCTGAAACAAGTCTCTCTACACATCAGATGCTATACCACCATACAGCTCCCCTAACCTTCTTTATATTTGAGAGGCAAACTTTCTACCAATAATTTGTCCGTTGTTAGAATATTCACTTTGAAGAGCAGAGTCACAGGATTTGCTTTTCTTTCATAAATCTGTAATCTTTTAAGTCATCAATATACTTGTATGCCACATTTTTAAGTAATTAATGGACGAGATGAAAATCTAAAAATTTTTTCTGAATTAAATAAGGGCTTCAGTGCCTGAATTCTTTCTCTCATCATTGATTTTTTTAAAAAGCAGTTGATGATTCTCGAAATATACATTTGTTACCAACTAGACGAATCTAGCTGTTCTGGAGTTAAGAAATAGCTTGTGCGCGCGCGCGCCCACACACACACACACACACACACACACACACACACACACACAGAACATCGCCTAAAAAACTATGTATGAGAATTCCCAAAGCTTCTAAACTAAACGAATAGGTGAAAACCCACTGATCTCATACACGCCAATCCAGTTGTCCTTTTTAGGTTTTTGTTTAAAATGTCAAACGTGTTTTCTTCAGAATGTGAGTTGATTTCTCGTGTTCAGTTCTTCTCTTCATTTGGACTTACAGTGGCCCTGCCAGCACAGCCTCAACCGCGACAGTAAGCTAGGTCTCTGAACTACGAGGGCAGGGGGATACCGACTTGAAGATGGAAGAAACCGGAGCACAATTAAACAAGCACGAACGAGCTACTGAGAAATAAGGACGTGCCTGTTGACAAGCACCAGCTCCAGTTCTAACAACACCGAAACCAGTGAACTATGAATTTTCCAACTCAGCAACGTAGCGTTCTAAGGCCGCCGAAAGATGGCATGAAGAGAGTAACTACCTGTGGTCAGAAGAAGCAACAGTAACGGGGAATGATTCTTCTAAATGAAATGAAACAGTGCATTCTGAAGCGTGTGCTTTTAGAAGTGAGAGCACTGCACTCCCTCACTCTCTCCCATCAGTGGGTTTCATACACAGACACGCGCACACACTCTCACTCTCACACACACCACCCTCACCCTCACACACACACACACTCTCACCCTCACACACACACAGCGCTCTGGTTATCATTTCACATTTTTCAGGTCTCTTCACTATCAATTTTAAAAACTGTTACCTCTTGGTGCCTATACCTCTCTATTTTGGATAGAAACAGTTCTGATTTTTTTAACCTGCAAAGAAAACACACAGCAACAGCCCTGAACAATAAATAAAACTAAACATCTCCCTCTTTAGGTTAGCGCTTTCAAGACAGAGAGAAAAAGGGGATGATCAGTCCAGTCGGTATGTGTTCTGGTTCTGTGAAAGCGTCACCCCTCGGTCCCACCTCCCCTGACAGAGAAAAGCCTGCCGTTTCCCTCCAATATTAAAGTGCATCTGTTTAAAATCAAATATACCTTAGAGAACAACCAAAAATCTTAGTAATTTTTGGCAGGTATCCTGTGCAGCAAAAATGAAGTGATGTTCCCTTTTCCCTATTCCGCAACTTAAAGCTGGACACAGAACGGCTAAATGCAATGCTTCTAGGACAGCAGAGTTTACGAACAGTGGGTTTTGGTTTTGTTTCAAGGAACGAAAAGGGAAAGGAAAAACAAAACAAATGAGAATGAAGAGGAGAAACCCTGAGGCGAAAATGGCTTTTCCGTTAGAGTCTTTCTGGGGCTCGAACTCCGGTTCATAAGGTGCTGGCGATCTTCTGGGACGGAAGGCCGTCCTCCAGCCAGACGGTGGCGGCCGAGCCACTGCGCGGGGCCCGCCTGTGAATGCGCCGCAGCCGCAGCAGGTAGAGGAGGATGGCGAGCAGGACCACCAGGAAGCAGCCCGAGAACAGGTAGTGATTGTACACAAAGGAGAAGCCCCGCCAGTGCGCGTGGCTGGCCCGGAAGGTCTCCTGCTGGATATCTCTGCCCACACGGGAACAAGAACAAACATGAGAACGAGGCAGGCGGGAAGGGTGACGTAATGATGCGCAGGGTGGGGTGGGAGGGGCCTGGTTTAGGACTCAGCTCTGCAGACGGAAGCTGGAACCTCCGTCTCCCAGACTCAGTTTCCCCTCCTCTAAAATGTAGGATACTGTGGCCCAGCAGAGAGTAGCTGTAAGTATGAACACGATAACCTGTGAAAGGGTATTCTTAAGTCTGTAGCTGTTACCAGCATTATACTTTGGGTAACAAAAATCAGAGAAAGTTAGAACTGTGAGTGTTTCACTAACACACAGAAGCTAACGTGGAATCAAACCACACGTCTATGATCAGCAACACCCACTACTCACACGTTTTGCAGTTAAGCCAGCTAAACGTGCTGCTGGGAGACGCTTAATTAAATGAAGGGAAAAAACAAAAACAAAAACAGCTAATACCTCATTGGTTAGTGAACCAGGGTTCTTATGGGGGGGGCGGTCAACTGACAGCTAAGTCTGTGAACTTGAGTGGGAAAAAGGCGCACCTTTATTTTACCGACCTCTGGTTGTAATGCAGCATTTTCACTGAACGTGAATGCAGACAAAAAGCTATCGCTACTGTAGTATCAGCAGAACAGTGACTCTGTTCCTAGAGGAACTCACAGAGCTTTTACATCACACTGTGGGGTTTTGCAGATGCCTCAAAATATCATCAACAGGCATCGTTACACTGAACTGACAGGAAGTACGAATTCTGCTGCCAGGTCTCGCTATTTAATAAAGAAGAACGTATACCACTGTATCACAAATTTGTCTTCTGTAATATTTTGATAAAGGTACTGCAATACAGTGGTTTCCTCTATAGCCTATGTATTTATATTATGCATTAAAAACAAGATTTTGAGAAGGGGTCCAAGGCCATAAAGGTTAAGGACCCTGGAATGGACCCTTCTGCGCAGGGGCTAGGTAACAGGCAGCTGAGAATAAGCACTTTTGTGGCGCCTTTGCTGGGATGGTGGGCTGGGAAGGGAGGAGGCTCCGGTGGGGAAGACCAAGTCAGACCTCCCCGACTCTCCCACTCTGCCCACGGCCAGCGCCAACAACGCCCCAAACAGCCACACCCACTGCCCACGACGCCTCGGACGCAGGGAAGCATCTTCTGTTGGATTCTCGTGACCAAATTCGCAGCCATACCTTAAGGGTAAAAAGCGGGTCCTGTAGAGGATTGCTCCGAGGGTCCACTGAACCTCCTTGTCGTACACTTGCAAAGCTGTCTTCAAATTTTTGTAGTTGACGGGAAATGAGAAGCCCCTGTGGAACACCTCAAACATCCAGGCGGATTTGAAGCACTGATACCTACAAACAGCACAGACGTGAGTGCGACTGAGTCACTGGGTGGGTCCAAAAGCACGTTCGTGGAGTCGGCCTTGCCCTCTGTGAACAACGGGGGTGCACAGGCTTCACGAGGCCTGCGCCCTGAGGGCGAAACCATCCGTACGCATCTCCAGCCGACGTGCTTGCTTTACGCCCTCTGTCCCACACCATTCACCTGTTAAAATCGATCTGCTCATGAAGCTTGGTCTCCGTGTAATTTAATACGTGGCCGCGGGAGATTTTTCCCCTCAGGCCTTCCATCACTTACTCAATTCAGTTCTGAATAAATACTGAGCAAGTTCCACCTTCTCTGGACCTCAGTTTCTTTATTATAAAATGACAAGATAGGCGGGTCCTTTTCAGCTCTGATAATCTATGATTCTAAATATTTATCAGAGGGTTGCTTTTTGCAAAGCACTGGGCTAAGCAAGTAATAAGACATCATAATAAATAATAAGATAGCCAATGTGCTTAAATGACTTACAATGAAAGAGGATGTTTTAAAAGCTACAAGTAACTATAAACACAGAATATGATAAACGCCACAAGAGGGACGTAACGAGCGCTCTGGAGACTCGCAGAGAGGGACGGAGCCTAGCCAAGTGGACAGAGGAAGACTCGGAAGGGACAGCACCTGACCTCTGAGGTCTGGGCAGGACATCAACGAAGAGAGCATGCCCAGGGGAATTCCAGGTGGAAGGAAGAGCAAAACTGAGCCCCAAACTGCAAGATACGTTTGAGCACGAGTATTTGCCATTGGTTTGAAAGGAGCCTGGAGGAGATGAGGAGGAGTAGGGACTGATGAGGGCAGAAAGGTAGATTGGGACCATGGTATGGCCAAGAATGGACACACAGTTTCTTCAACACACCCTGGGCTCAGCTGTCTATGACTTACTTGAGCCTGTGGAGGTCGGCGTGAGAGGCATACAGTCCTCGGTCAAAGCGTTCCCGCAAGATCGACCACTTCGTTGCGCAATAATCCTGAAAGAAATTTCACCCCAAAGAAATCACTAGGAAAGGTTTATTAAAGTATTTTCACTTTAAAAGTTTTTACCAAATTCATATTCATAACAAACATATCCTTCCAATTAGGAGACACAAGCTTGTGTCTGTGACCCATGAGGACGAGACACACAAACACTCTGTGAATGCTTACTGATGAGCTGAGACAATGCTTGTTCTTTGTCTTAAGATTCAGCCAAAGTTATTGTTAAAGAGAATCTCGCTGCCCACAACCGACCTCCTCAAAGCTGCTAAGTTTCTCCCCGCAATGACTGCATGTGACAGGCACAGACTTTTGGAAAAGTGAAGCGGTCCTTCAGCCAGTTCAGACTGAACACCTGTGTCTGTGGCTATATGGTGCAAGGTTCTGGGAACACAAAGATGATTACGAGAGGCTTTGTCTTCAAGAGAAGGGAAAGAGGTGCCACCTTTTCCTGAAGTTATCTGTAATGTTTACATTAACAGCTAACATTTACTGAATCCTGTGTTGGCACCTTCTCTAAATGTAATGCTTCAAACAACTCCTTGACACAGCTGCTATTCCAACCTCTATTTAAAGGATGAAGACATTGAGGCTCACAGGGGCAGTGAAACTCACAACAGGGGATACAGAGAATGGCACTCAGCCTGGGGTGAGAGGGCGAGGATGCATGTCAGGCAGAGGAAACACGACGGACGAAGACAAGATGGGAGGGAGCACAGATGGGAGGGAAATGAACAGATGTCTGATACGATTAGAGTATCAAGTGCTAGGTGGGGAGATGAGGCAACAGCGTGGGAAGGACACACTAAAGCATTTGAAATTCATCCTGGAAGCAAGAGAAAGCCACTGAAGACTTTCAATAGGAGAGCAGGTGGCTGCACTTGGGTTTCAGACAGAACACTTGGGAGTGGTGTGGAGGATGAACCACAGAGGGGGGCCAGATGCAGAAGGACCACGGGGAGGCCCCTGCATAGTGCAGGTGACAGAGAGCGGCCAGGGCTGGGACGGCGAGGGTAGGACAGAAAGTAGGGAGAGCAGGGCTCTGAGAAAATGTATGACATACAATGACACGCTCGATGACTGCTATTATGGGGTGTACAGCGAGGGATGGAGGAGTGACAGGGAGAAGTGTGTACCTCCTGGGTTTGGGGGAGGGGAACTAGATGGTTTAGTGAGGCCATGACCGAGACAACATAGCAGAACAGAATGGAGAGAAAGGGGGGTTGTCTGCAGTCGTGAAATCTAGCAGGCGCTAGGCAGGCAGATGCAGAGCCTCCTCCTGGGAGGCAGCAGCAAACCACGAACACAGATGAGACCATCCAAGAGCCTGAAGGTCAGAGGACCAAGGGAGGAAGTATGGGATCACCAAGGCTGAGAGCCTAGGAAAGGGTCAGGGAGGCAGGGAGAACAAGAGAGAAGGGGTCCTGAAAACAAAGGGTCGGAAGCTGTGAGGAACTGTCAGATCAGAATTACACTATTACACATAAAAGACTGTCATCTGGAAGCCACTGATGGCCAGTGCAGTCTCACAGGGGACTTTCTGCTTCTGCTGTGACGATTCCTCCGGCCCAACCAAGGGAGCAGCGCTGCCGAGGTGCTGCACACAGCCTTCGCCCTCCCCCTCGCCCTGCTCTGGACTTGGGCCCGTCGCCATCTACCCTGGCTTCCTGGGTGGTTACCTTCGCAGCTCTCGTAAACGCGGCAGCGCTGTAGTCTCCCCCCATCCGTAGCACATCCTCAGTGCAGTAGTAGAATTCGGAAAAGCCGTAGAATTCACTGTTCTGGAAGTGAATCGGGGGCTGGTAGACCCCATTGAGGGAGGTCTGCGTCTCGTTTGTTTTGTTCATGAAAGGCTGGATGGTCTCTCGGCACAGGTCAAAGGCTCCCGTCCCCCGCAGGTACAGTGTTTGTCCATTCTGCTGGATTTCATCTTTAATGTCCAGGGGTAGGCAGGGGTCCAGGTACGGAGTATCAGGAGTCAGCCCAGTCTGTTTCCCCAGGAGCCTATAGGGCAAAGAGAAACTTCATCACGAGACCAACAGAAAACTGTGTGAAGAAAAAAGTGGCTGCAAGTCAGTGTTTCTCAAACTCTGCCCTATGGAACACAAAAGGGTTCCGGGGGCTTCCCTGGTGGCGCAGTGGTTGAGAATCTGCCTGCTAATGCAGGGGACACGGGTTCGAGCCATGGTCTGGGAGGATCCCACATGCCGCGGAGCAACTAGGCCCGTGAGCCACAACTACTGAGCCTGCGCGTCTGGAGCCTGTGCTCCGCAACAAGAGAGGCTGCGATAGTGAGAGGTCCGCACACCGTGATGAGGAGTGGCCCCCGTTTGCCACAACTAGAGAAAGCCCTCGCACAGAAATGAAGACCCAACACAGCCAAAAATAAATTAATAAATTAATAAATTCCTACCCCCAACATCTTCTTAAAAAAAAAAAAGGGTTCCGGAAAAATTAAGTTGGGAAAACACGGACTCAAGCCCCTCCTGGATACTGATGATACACATGTGCGTACAGCAGACAGCTGAACGGGGTCCAGTGAAACTGTGACTTGGTCAGATTACTGACGCTTTCCGTGCCCTGTGACGCAGGCTGGTGTCCACGGCTGCTGAGGGTCCGCGGTTAAGAAGCTCCTCCCAGTGTCCTGCTCACTGCAGTCCAACGCCCACCACTGTGCTGTTCCCAGTCCCGTTTCTGCCACTAGTGCTTGTGATTTTAATTATATACAGATGAAATGTGACCGTGACAAGAAGTCGCTGGTGCTGTTAAAGCTAAGGTTAGATGGCTTAGAAAAATATAATAAAGGCAGATCGCTAGAAAACCAGTGTCAAATTAGGTGTTAACAGGATTAAAAGAAAAACAAGTTGGGAAAAATAAATAAAAATCTAGACGAAATTGGTATCGAATTGCTTCACAGATGTCTTTAAGGCCCTGGTATCCTTTAAAGAAAGCCAAAATGACATCAGGATGAGTGGGTGCAGTGCCTGCCAGAGAAATAGCCTAAGAAAAGCCTTTAGTCCAGAGCAAAAGATTGGCAAATGAATACGTAAGTTAAAACAAAGTGCTTGGGGTTGATTCTATTTTTATGATTCTCTGTTTTAACTGAATTTTTAAGTTAACCAACTATTGATCCCAACTGCAGCAAATAACAGTTTCTCTCGTACTACAGGCTCTGAGAAGTCCTGCAGAAATCTTAACTTGTTCACTGAAATGCCCTATGCTTACCACCTGCCGATGAAATGTCCACATCTGTCATCCTACTATGTGTCCCCACCATTAAGCAACTGAGAAGTAGAAAAGAGCATACAACAGCTGGAGTTATGTTACTGTTTGACACCAGGAAATCCCATGGGCCTAAAAGGTGTTTAACTATTAGGAAGGCGCCTGAATTTGATATTCAGTCACTGACATCAAGTCAACTTTTTACCTGCCGCTCAACTGACAAGTTGTTTATTCCTAAGATCAGGGCAACTCAGAATGCACTAAAAATGTTTAAGTAATTTAAAAAAATCCATCATCACTACTAATGGCCAAGGGATGAATAATGCATTTCAAGGCTCAATTCATGACACATGTAAAAAGTGATGACTGACATTTATAATTATTATAAAAGTCCAAGATGAGTCAAATGTATACTTCATGTTACAGTTTTTAGTTGCTCTACAACTAAATTAAAAAGTACCACTGCAATGTCCATTATATAACCTTCTTGACATTAAAACCAATTAGGAAAAATTAGGGTTGCAGAAGAAGGTGTTTCTCCAAAATTCTAATTTAAACATCACTTATAAAATATTTCTATTTTAAGACTATTACTAAAAATAATTATACTAAAGTGCACTATGTAAAATACTATTTTAAAAAAGAAACGGGGACTAGTTAATCTCTCTTAACTAACGCTATTCAGTTAACGTCTGGAGCAGACAAAGAACCAGTTTTTATTGCTTCTCCTATTCACACATGTGAATTTCTGGAAAATGAGGTAATGAATGGCTCTGACTTGGCCTTTCGTAAAGTTCAGGCCTCCACAGGTTTATTAAGATTAAATTGTAGCCATTATTTTAAAATAACTATAAATGAAATATAACCTTTAAAAATTCTGAATCACTATGTTGTACACCTGAAACTTATATAATATTGTACGTCAACTATACCTCAACAACAACAAAAAAGATTAAAATAGATCAAGGAAATACACTATCATTTATTTCTATGAATCAGGATTTTTCTCCTCAAAATCGTTTCGTCAAAACAAAACAAAGGGGCTTCCCTGGTGGCACAGTGGTTGGGAGTCCGCCTGCCAACGCAGGGGACAGGGGTTCGAGCCCTGGTCCGGGAGGATCCCACGTGCTGCGGAGCAACTGGGCCTGTGCGCCGCAGCTGCTGAGCCTGCGCTCTAGAGCCCGCGTGCCACAACTACTGAAGCCTGCGCGCCTAGAGCCCGTGCTCTGAAGCAAGAGAAGCCACTGCAATGAGAAGACCATGCACCGCAATGAAGAGCAGCCCCTGCTCGCCACAACTAGAGAAAGCCCACGTGCAGCAACGAAGACCCAGCGCAGTCAAAAACAAAACAAAACAAAGCACAGTAATTAATACCATTTTACAAAACCCCAGATTTCAGATTTTTTTATTCATCCATATGGTTTTTCTGTTCTTATGGACTAATTTCAAATAAATAATTGGTATACACTTAAACTTATAAAATAAACTTAAACTGTTAAAGTGTTTTTGCATATTTTCTATACCAGAATTCTTCATGAACTCATTTTTTGAAGTTTCATTGCTAAAGAGGTTTACAATCACTAACTTTGACTTCTAGATCGTTTCTTTCTCGTGAGTAACTTCCTTCACTACGGTCTGATTCACTAAATAACTGTCAGGCTGGTTTCCCACGACACCGCCAGGACATCCCGTAACTCAACGCTATCATCGTTTCCTGGGGGCCTCCAGGACACCTGAGTGGCCCAGGTGCTGAGTTTCCGCAGGACTTTGCAATCTGGAATAGCATCACCCAGGGTTCGAAAGTATTTTAATATCCTGAAATTGAAACCTCTAATCCAGCAGGGGAGCCATGGGTCTGAGAGAACGAGAGCCTTCTTTGGAGGCGGGTGAGCTGGGGCCAAAGGCAGGATCCTGCTGCCCTTTCATTTCTTCTCCAGCTCAGCGGGCGGGGCAATAAACAGCTAACCGTGCTCATATGCTTCTGCTGACTGAGGCCTCCCTGCTTGGCCTGGATATGTCTTCTGTGAGGACAAACCGCGGTTTCAAGGTGACGACCGAGCAATGGAAGGTGCTTTACCTGTTCTTTTGAACTGTGCTGGTAAATATTCTGTCCTCATATCTCTGTCGAGCAGCATTGCCACCAAACCCAAGAAACGTGGCCACGTAGACGCGGTACACGTGCTCAGTTTGGTGAACGTCACATCCCAAGTTAAATTCGGCCAATAAGTTCTTAGCTACTTCTTCCTACAGACGTAAGGATCACAAACGTCAGTATTTTAAGCAATACAAAAACAATTACCTCCTGTCAAAAAGAGGGATCTACAAAAATTCTCGTCAAAAAGGAGCAAAAATTTCTGCATCTGCATTTCCCAAGGGTCCTTCTAAGCATCCCTCCTAATTCAATCCGACAATCCTGACTTAAGAAATCTCAGATGGGCTGCACGTTTGTGACACTGATAGGACTTTTTGAAAAGGGACATTGGCAATGTGGTTTCATATCCTCTGATCTAGTAAATCTACTCATGGAATCCTGTGCTTTGAAAATAATCCTAAACATTGAAAAGTCTCTATACACAAAGATGTCCTTTGCAATTCTGTGACAGAAAAAACTGGAAGTCATCTATATATATAATTTCAAGTAGGGGTTAGTTAATAATGGTAATAAAGTTTATGGAGGAATATGCTTATGCACTGCTAAATAAAGGACAAAAATTGTACAAACACTAAGATTATAACAACCATATTTTTAAACACTATAAACAGACCAAAAGGAATAAAGAGAAATGTGCCAAAATGCTAACAGTAATTTTTTTGGATGATGCATCCATGGGAAATTTTTTTCCAAACTTACTTTTCTATGAGTTTCTTACTTTATTTGAGGGGAAAACATGACTTTGTACAAAGAGTGTAATACTTTCTAGAGGCGTGTCTGGATGGGAAGCAGGAAACACAAATTGTAATACTTGAATTTACAAAGCATTTTCTAAGGAGCTTAATAAATACTTCAATAATGTTTGCTGAGCTGATACGAGGTGCCTAGCAGGCCATTAGATATACTATATGCACTATCTCAATCAGCCTTATGATAACCCTCTGTTAGAAGCACTTGCAGTCACATGTATAGCTGAAGAGGCTCGCTCGAAAAAGCTAAGTGACTTGCATAAGGTCCCAGAACTAGTGAGGATAGGGTGACGATGCAGCTCAGTCTTGTCCAGCTCCACTCTTTTCTAACCACTCACTCTGCTAGGTATTAACCTAGAGCTGAATGGAAACAGTAATAAAGACATAGAGCAATTCAGGAAAGCATCTGGACACCCTCTACAGAAGGCCACCCAGCCTACTGGGAAACTACAGTACCGAAGGGGATATGCAGAAATCACAGAGTAAACCATGAGTTCAGAAACGTGGAAGCGGTGGATACAAACCTCTATCCTTTCCAGAAAAATCAAAAGCTGTCTGAGCCACACACAAGAGTATTTCTCCCAATTATAACTTAAGAAATCTGATACTATTATATTGAGTTTTACAATACCTGTTGAGAAAAGAAGTGACTGGAAATAGAAACAAAAACTCAAGTGTGTGGCTGACATACACACCAAAGGAAAATTCTTGGTAAGTTCAGAAAACAAACCAGCTGACTTCAATGAACAAACACAAACGGCTTAGTGGAGGTTTGCCTTGGTTTCCTCCTGTCTCCTTTCTCCTGGGCTGTGAAGGTGGTACCCTCAGCAAGCACAGTAAAGATGTGTTCAGACTCAGAAAACAAAACACAAATGGATGGAGACATGTTAAATGAAAATCAAACCAAACAGAAGGAAATTTGTACAGATAATAACCTGCTGTGAGGAGGCAAAGCTTACAGTTTTGGGGACTTCGTATGCTATCTGGGTTGAGACGCCTCCCATGTCGAGAATACCGGCTGTTCTTTTACGGAGAATGGCTTTGCTGCTTTCGCTACCAGGGATGTTAACTTCCACAACTGCCTCATCATCTGGAAAGAACAAGAAACATCCACTGGAATGGAACAAATGCAGAGAAGCGGGATCTTGTGAAGAGTCATCCTGCTTTGATGGTGGGTTCACGTGTATCTAGGCAGACCCAGCTTGCTCCTCCGACTAAGATCAAGTTTACTGTGTGACACAGCAGCACCTCCCACTCTGCTCCTACACACCCAGCTGTGTCACAACACTCAGCTCCTTTTTTATGCTTTGCATGAAATAGAAAAAGCCGCAATTTCCAGTTAGATACATTTGCTGGAAACACGATACTTACCATCTTCAATATGCTCGAATCGTCCAAGGACAAAATTAATGCCAATCCAAGCATACACACCTAGAGACGTTATAAGAAGAGTAAAGTTTAAAAATATTTTATATAATCCCGATCACTGCAGTCAGTGCAAACATTTATTTCATTCCCTGATAAGCTGTGAAAACGTTATCTGAAAAAATACATTTCTGTTGATGTATTACCTTTTCCTAGTCATTTTCCAAGAACTCTCAGCTTTTAATTTTGTAGTTTCATACCATTTGCATGGGTTGAAAATATAATTCCCTAGACACTCCTGTTCCTTTGAAATTTATAGGTTGTTTGGAAATACCGGAGTTTTCACTTTTTATGAGGTTAAACCTATCAAGTACAAGGTTTTAAGACAAGTGAACTCTAACCCTTCCATTCTTTTATCTCACACTTTCACTCAGTTCCCAAGTCTGATTCTCTTTTTGTAACATTTTCTACATCGGACCTTCACCCATTTTCATTACTGCCTTGATTTAAGCTGGTACAGAGATCTAATTGACTTTCCTGCCCCTACTCTCCCACTCCAACCCATGCTATCCTCTGCTGGGCTGATCTACAGAACAAAGTCCAAACTCCACAGCCCAACAGTTCAAGACCTGTCCAACTTGTTTTTAACTGAATAAATTTGGCATGTAACAATGTGTAAATTAAGGGGTACAGTGTGTTACTTTGATACGTTTATATATCGTAATATGATTGCCCTTGTAGCGATATCATTATCACATTACATCATTATAGTACAGTATTATTGTCTATATTCACTACGCTGTGCATTAACTGTCTATGGCTTATTTACCCACTGCTACAAGTTTCTACCCTTGAACACCATCAGTCTTATCTCCTGACCCCATCCCCTAGTAACCGACATTTTACTGTCTTTTTACACGTTGGACTTTTTCAGATTCCACAAATAAGTGATATCATACAGCACTTGTCCTTCTCTGACTTAACTCGCTCAGCATAATGCGCTCAAGGTCCATCCATGTTGTCAAAAATAGCAGGATATCCTTCCTCCTTTCTCATGGTTGAATAAGATTCTACTGTGTATGTCTACCACATCTTTTTTTATCCATCTGTCTGTTGATGGAACACTTGGGTTGTTTCCGTATCTTGGCTATTGTGAATAATGCTTCAAAAAACACGGGAGTACATGCATCTTGTCAAAATTCTATTTTCATTCCCTTTGGGCATATACCCAGAAATGGAATTGCTGGATCGTATGGTAGCCCTATTTTTATTGGGAACTTATTTTATTGAGGAACCTCCATACTGTTTTCCACAGTGTTGGACAAATTTTCATTCCCACCAACAATGTATAAGGGTTCCCTTTCCATCACATTCTCACCAGCACCTGTTGTCTCTTATCTTCTTAAGGAGAGCCATTCTAACAGGTGTGAGGTGATTGCTCACGGTGGTTTTGACTTGTGTTTCCCTGACGATTAGTGATGTGGAGCATCTTTTCATGTGCCTGTTGGCCATTCTGACATCCTCTTTTGAAAATGTCTTAGTTCTTCTGCCCATTTTGAAATCAGATTTTTTTGGGTGGTTGTTATTAAATTGGATAAGTTCTCTATATATTTTGGATATTAACCACTTACATGATAGATGGTTTGCAAAAAGTTTCTCCTATTCTGTAGGTTGTCTTTTCATTTTGTTAATTATTTCTTTTGCTGTACAGAAGTTTCTGAGTTTGATGTAGCCCATTTGTTGATTTTTGCTTTTGTTGCTTGTGCTTTTGGTGTCGTATCCAAAAAAACATTGCCATGACCAATCGATGAGCTTCCTCCTTTCTTATTGAAGTTGTACGGTATTGAGTCTTACATTTAAGTCTTTGATCCGTTTTGAGTTAATTTTTGTGAATGGTGTGAGACAGGGGTCCAATTTCATTGCTCTGCATGTGTTTCTCCAGTTTTCCCAGCATCATCTGTTGAAGAGACTGTCTCTTATCCATTGAGCTTTCTTGGCTCCCTTGTCAAATATTAGTTGACCATATATGCCCAAATTTAATTCCAGGCTCTGTACTGTTCCATTGGTTGCTATGTCTATTTTTGTGCCAGCACCATACTATTTTTATTACTATGGCTTTGTAGTACAGTTTGAAACCCAGATGCCTGATTGGCCTTCTTTTTTCTCAGGATTGCTTTGGCTATTCGGGGTCCTTTGTGGTTCCACACAAATTTTAGGATTGTTTCTTCTATTTCTGTGAAGAATGTCTTTGGTATTTTCATGGGAATTGCACTCAATCTATAGACGGCTTTGAGTAGTATGGCCGTTTTAACAATATCAATTCTTCTGATCCATGAACACGGGACATCTTTCCATTTGTTTATGGCTTTGATGTCTTTCAGCAACGTCTTTTAGTTTTATTGTACAGATCTTTCACTTCCTTGGTTAAATTTATTCCTAAGTATTTTACACTTTGAGTGCTTCTGTGAGTGTGATCATCTTCTAGATTTCTTTTTTAGATGCCTCATCATTAGCATAAAGGAATGCAACTGATTTCTGTATGTTGATCTTGCATCCCGCCACTTTACTGAAATAGTTGATTAATGCAACAATTAATCAATATTTTTGACTTGAGTTTTTAGGATTTTCTTTATATATGAACATATCATCAGCAAATAGTGACGATTTTACTTCTTTTCTAATTTAGATGTATTTCTTTGCTTTGCCTAACTGCTGTAGCTAGGACTTCCAATATTATATTGGATAGGAGTAATGAGAGTGGGCATCTTTGTCTTATTCCTGATCTTGGAGGAAATACTTTTGGTTTTTCTCCGTTGAGTATAATGTTAGCTGTGAGTCTGTCATATGTGGCCCTTATTATGTTGAGGTATGTTCCTTCTACACCCAATTTATTAAGGGTTTTTGCTTGTTTGTTTTACCATGAAAGGATGCTGTGTTTTGTCAAATGCTTTTTCTGCATCTGTTGAGATGAAGTGATTTTTATCTTTCATTTTACTGATGTATTAACATTTATTGATTTACATATGTTGAATTGTTCTTGTATCCCAGGGATAAATTCCACTTGGTCATGGTGTATAATCCTTTTAAGGTGTTCTTGAATTCAGTTTGCTAATATTGTGTTGATTTGTCGAGAATTTTTGCAGCTATATTTATCAGGATGTTCGTCTACAGTTTTCTTTTCTTGTGGTATCTTTATGTGGTTTTGGTGTCAAGGTAATGCTGGCTTTGTAGAATGAGTTTGGAGTGTTCCCTGCTCCTTTCTGGAAGAGTTTGAGGAGGATTGATGTTTTCTTTAAATGCTTGGTAGAATTCTCCAGTGAAGCCATCTGGTCCTGGAATTTTCTGTGTTGAAGTTTTTTGATTACCAATTCAATCTCTTCACTGATTACCAGTCTGGTCAGATTTTCTATTTCCTGATTCAGTCTTGGAAGGTTGTGTGTTTCTAGAAATGTATCCATTTCTTCTGGCTTATGTAATTTGTTGGCATATAATTGTTCATAGTAGTCTCATGATTCTATGTATTTCTGTAATATCAGTTGTAATGTCTCCTCTTTCATTTCTAATTTGGAGTCTTTTTTTTCTGAGTCTGGCTAAAGGTTTGTCAATTTTGTTTATCTTTTCAAAGAACCAGCTCTTAGTTTTGTTAATCCTTTCTATTGTTCTTCTGGTCTCTGTTTCATTTATTTCTGCTCTAACCTTTATTATTTCTTTCCTTCTGCTAACTTCTGGCTTAATTTGGTCTTCATTTTCTAGTTCCTTAAGGTGCAAAGTTAGGTTGTTTGAACTCTTCCTAATTTCTTAATATATGCATTTATTGCTATAAATTCTCCTCTTAGAACTGCCTTTGCTGCATCCCACAATATTTGATATGTTGTATTTCCATTTTCATTTGTTTTGAGATACAGTAAGTCCCCAACCTACAATCCTTCAAGTTGCGAACTTTCAGAGATGCGAGCATGCATTCGCATGTGCAATCACATAAGTTAATTCACGTCTGGCATACACTGCCATGTGTGCATCCTTTACAAGTAGCTGTGCTTTTGTGCACTTTACTGTACAGTACTGTATGGAATACAGCAGTACAGTATCTTTATTTCAAGCCCAGAACCTGTGCCATCAATGTCAGATGTGAGTGACATTGCAGCTTGCCCTCCATCTCCTATTGCTGACAATCCTTCAGCTCTACCATCTCCCACCTCCTCTCCCTCCTCCAGTCAGTAACTCTTCTTGCCTGTTCGCTCCACGCCAGCCCCTGTATGCCAGCTGTTGTACCATACTACTGCTTTTCAAGGTACTATATTGTAAGATTAAAAATGTTCTTTATTTTTTGTGTTTGTTGTTTTTTATGTATTATTTGTGTGAAAAGTATTATAAACCTATTACAGTACAGTACTATATAGCTGATTGTGTTAGTTGGGTACCTGTGCTAACTTTGTTGGACTTATGAACAAACTGGACTTCACGCTCTCGGAATGGAACTCGTTCATATGTAGGGGACTTATTGTAATTTTAAAATTTCTCTTTTGATTTCTTCTTTGACACACTGGTTGTTGAGAAGTATGCTGTTTAGTCTTCACGTACTTGTAGATTTTCCAGCTTTCTTCATGTTGCCGATTTTTTGTTTCATACCGTTGTGGTCAGAAAAGATAGTTGGTATGATTTCAATCTTCTTAAGTTTGCTAACATTTGTTTTGTGTCCTATCACATGATCTATCCTGGAGAACGTTCCACGTGCACTTGAGAAGAATGTGTATTTGGTTGCTTTTGGATGAATTGTTTTGTATATGTCTGTTAAGTTTGCTTGTCCTGGTTCAATTCCAATGTTTCCTTGTTGATTTTCTGTGTGGACAATCTATCCACTGGTGATAGCGAGGTACTGAAGCCCTTACTACTGTTACATTTTTGTCGACTTCTCCCCTAAGACCTGTCAGTATTTGCTTAATATATTTCGGTGCTCAGGCGTTGGGAGCATATACATTTACAATTGTTATATCTCCTTGATGTATTGACCTCTTTGTCATTATACAAGCACCTTCTTTGATACTTGTTATCCTTTTTGTCTAGAAGTCTATTTTGTCTGATATAACTATGCCAGCTTTCTTTTGGTTTCTATTTGCTTGGAATATCATCTTTTATCCTTCCACTTTGAGCCTATGTGTGTCTGTAGAGATGAAATGAGTCTCCTGTAGACCGTGTATAGTTGGGTCATTTTTTTTTTTTTTGATCCATCTAGTCATTCTGTGCCTTTTGATTGGTGAGCCCAATCTATTTACATTTAATTATTTATGTGTAAGGATTTACTACTGCCATTTAATCTTTTGCCTTCTGGTTGTCTCTCCATTGTTTCTTTTTCCTTCTGTTTCTGTCTACCTTTGAAAGTTCGTGGTTTTCCATGGTGATTTGCTTAGTTTCCCCCTTTTTTATGTTACTTATCTCTGTTCGGATTTTTACTCTGTGGTTACCAAGAGGTTTACATAAAATGTCTCACAAATAGTCCTTTTTCTGCTGGTAACAATTTATCTTCATTTGCCTGTAAAGGTCCCATCCTTTTACTTTTCCCCTTTTATATTTTTCATGTCACAAATTCTCTCTTTTAATGCTGCAATTTTGTTACCAAGTTGTAGTACCTATAGTTATTCTTAATGCTCTTTTCCTTTAACCTTTATGCTATAATTGTTTAATATACCGTTCTAAAAAAGATTTAGTTTTCTAATTCCATTTATCACCTTAATTAGAGTTTTGTGTACTTTCATCTTTTCACTTCAGCTTGAAGACCTCCTTTCCACATTTTTTGTAGTCTAGTGGTGGTGAACTCCCTCAGCTTTTGTTTATCTGGAAAAGCCTTTACTTCTCCTTCATATCTGAAGGATAACTTTACTGGATAGAGTATTCTTGGTTGGCAATTTTTATCTTTCAATACTTTGAATATGTCATTCCACTCCTGGCCTATAGCATTTCTCCAGAGAACTCTGGTGATAGCCTAATGGGTTTTTTTTTGTAGGTTACTGTCTTTTTTTCCCTGGCTGCATCTAAAATTTTTTCATCACTGACTTTGGACAGTTTTAATATAATGTTTCTTGGATAAGGTCTTTCATGTTGAAATAATGAAGTGTTCCATCAGCCTTTGGACTTGTATATCCAGTTCCTTTCTCAGGTTTGGGAAGTTCTCAGCTATTATATCTCTGAATTCTCTCTGCTCCCTTCTCTCTCTCTTCTCCTTCTAGGATATCCATTCATCTTACGTTGGCTTTTCTAATGAAGCCTGATAGTTTTCACAGGGTTTCTCCACTTTTTAAAAATCTTAGTTCTCTGTCCTCTTCCACCTGAAACGTTTCTATATTCCTACCCTTGAGCTCACTTATTCTCTCTTCATCTGATGGGCTCTACTTTCAATGCTTTTTAATGCATTCTTCATCTCATTTATTGAGTTCTTCAGCTCTAGAATTTCTGTTTGGTTCTTTTTTAGAATTTCAATCTCTTTGCTAAGTTATTCTGCTTGATAATTTTATTCCTGAGATCACTGTACTGCCTTTCTGAGTTTTCTCGTACCTCGTTGAATTTCTTCCTAATAGCTATTTTGAATTCTTTACCAGTTAGACTGCAATATTCCATGTCTTTAAGTTCTGTTGCTAGAAAAGTGTTTTTCTTCTTTTTGTGATATCACACTGCTTTGATTTTTCATAGTGTTTGATGAAAAGTGCCTCTGTCACTGCATTTGAAGTAGCAAATGACTTTCCTATTTAAGTAAAGCTTTGTTTACTATCATTCTAACAATTCAACACACTGGTCACTAGAAGCCTTTGTTTCGTTTTTTAGAAGGTGGCGCTACAGCACAAGTTTTTGGTTTTTCTTACCTAAGCTGACTCATCACTAAGGTTGGGAGTATGAACATAAAAAAAGCCAGTGGAAAGGGAAAAAAATGGATGGTGACAGAGGTGGGGAGATGTGTGCTTAGTACCTGGGGCTTTGAGTGTGCCATAGCCCAGAAGAGGGTCCTTGAGTGGAGGTGGGGGAGTCCCAGAGGTCTGTGGGCTGTCCTCTTGCTAGAATACCAGGGCAGACAGCAAGAAACTCATTCTTTCAGCTCTCTCTGCCTTCTTCTCTCTTCTTTCTCTGCCCCAAGTTGCTGTGGTCTCTCCTCACAGAGTCCCTCCAGCTGCAATACTCAGCCAGGTAAACTCCCCACCCCAGCTTACCACCTTCACCCTCCACCTCTGCCACAGGTCGTGCTGGCCCACTGCCACCCCTGCTCCTCCTGGCCTGGCTCTGTAGCTTCCTCTGAGGTCCAATCCACTCACTTTCTTGGGCACTGATGAGTTGATCTCTTGGATGTCCTAGTGTGCTGTGCAGAGGCACTTTTTTTTGGTTATGGATGTCCAATTAATTGTAAATCAAAGGAGAGAGAGAAAAGGAACCATGCACGCCACCATGATACTGACATCACCAAGACCTATCCAACTTTTAATATTACCACAACCTTTTGAAAGGGCCATCATCCCACCAAATTAAAATATTTTTATTCCTCTGTCCATAGTGCAGCTTTTCCGACCTGTGTTGACTCAAATCATTTCTTCTGCCTAGAATGAGCTTCCTATCCCTCTCTCAGAGTCCTAGCCTTACCATGATTTGGCATGCTGTGTTTATAATTATCCCTTGAGGCCTAGTTCAAATGTCACTTTCTCCATGATGCTGCTAGTTAGGAAAAAAAAAAAGTCTCCTTCTTTCAAATTTCCATGATAGTTTTTCCTTATCTTCCTTATGGCATCTAAAACTCTGCCTTATATAAGCAGCTAACTGTGTACCTTACTTGTCTATAAACAGCTTGACGGCAATATGTGAATTTTGCCCAATTATTGGCGAAATGATAGGTGATTTTGAAATAAATGCTTTTTGGCCTCCATTTCTAGCAAGCTATTCCCCAGATAATTTCAGTGATTTGCCCTTTCATTCTCAAGTAGAATTATTTCTTTGAAAACAGAACATTTCCTCAGTGTATCGAAGTCAAGAATAATTTCCCCTTCCTAACAAGTAAATCAGTAGAAGGTTCCAACAGTCCAGTAATTATCGTAATTCCAGAAAGTTGTACAACTTAGGCAAGGAACACAAAGCTTTTCTATCAAAACAAGTCCAAAATATCCTTCCTAAATGTGATGAGGACAAACCAAGTTATTTTTTAATCGCTTAATGTTTGGATTATAAAGACCAGTCATGTAAGAAACTGATTTTTCCATTTAAAAATTATAATATTTGAAGGCATGGTTTCCCAAATTTTAAGATGTTAAGGGTAATTTAATAAAGTGTACGTGAGGAAGACTGGGAGGACTTAAAGGAATAGCTTCCCAAATTTCAAGTTGAAGACTAACATACCGACCTTCTTGTTTCCCTGAAATTACTTCTGCATGAGAGTCAGAAAACAGAAAGTCGAAGTGCACGGGGATGTCGGTCAGAAGGTCTTCTAGAATGGCTTTCTGTTGACTGTAAGACAATCCAGAAATTTACATATCAATATATTATATCCTGAATTTTTCTGTTTTAGAAAGAAAAAAAAAAACCCCTATGGCTCTGGTATATCTTATGTGAAAAAATTTTTTTAAACCAAAGCAGTTCATTGAAAAGACTGTTTATTTTAAGAAGGAATTTTCATGTAAAATAGACAGCTAGTGGGAAGCAGCTGCATAGCACAGGGAGATCAGCTCGGTGCTTTGTGACCACCTAGAGGGGTGGGATAGGGAGGGTGGGAGGGAGGCTCAAGAGGGAGGGGATATGGGGATATATGTATACATATAGCTGATTCATTTTCTTATACAGCAGAAACTAACACAACATTGTAAAGCAATTATACTCCAATAAAGATGTTAAAAAAAGAGAGAAGGAATTTTCAGAAGTTGTGTAAATTATGTGATTCCGAAATGTAAAACTACAACTGCAAACAATCCTTAAACTAATAAAATAGAAAATCAGTTTTTTTATGACAACTTTACAGTTTACTATTTATAGTCATAAATAAGTACATTAAAAGATATTTGGTGAGTTCTGACTAAGGGAATAGGTCTGGGACTACTCCAGATTTGAAAAAAGAATTTTTAATGTCTTCCTTTTGATGATGATGATGGAAGAGGAAGACAAGGAGGAGGGAGATGAGGGGGATGAAGAGGGAGAAAACCCACCACAGCCAATACCACCACCAGGCTGGCTGGCCCTGCCCTCGTGGGAAGGATCACCTTTCAGGGAGGATTCTCATTCCAGCTGTGCAGAGAATGTAGAGAGGGGTCTCTTTGTGTTTTGCCCGTGGTACATGCTCTGCAGCGAAGTTCAAGAGCGGAGAAATGTAATCACTGACTTTCTCTGGAGAGGTAGCGAACTCTGAAATGCCTACAGAAAAAGGACACTCATGTTAACAAGTTGATCCTTTAGCTTATAAGGTATGCTTCTTCATAAACTGTCACTGTTTGCAGATGACATGATACTACACACAGAAAATCCTAAAGACACCACCAAAAAACTACTAGAGCTCATCAATGAATTTGATAAAGTTGCCAGATACAAAATAAACATACAGAAATCTGTTGCATCTATACACTAACAACGAACTATCAGGAAGAGAAATTAAGGAAATAATCCCGTTTACCATCACATCAAAAAGAACAAAATACCTAGGAATAAACCTACTTAAGGAGGTAAAAGACCTGTATTCTGAAAACTATAAGACACTGATGAAAGAAACTGAAGACAACACAAACAGGTGGAAAGATATACTGTGTTCTTGGACTGGAAGAATTAATACTGTTAAAATGACCACACTACCTAAGGCAATCTACAGATTCAATGCAATCCCTATCATTTTTCACAGAACTAGAACAAGTAATTTAAAAATTTGTATGGAAACACAAAAGACTCTGAACAGCCAAAACAAACCTGAGAAAGAAAAGAACTGGTGGTATCACACTCCCTGACTTCAGACTGTATTACAAAACTACAGTAATCAAAACAGCATGGTACCGGCACAAAAACAGACATATAGATCAATGGAACAGAATAGAGAGCTCAGAAATAAACCCACGCACTTAGAGTCACCTAATCTACAACAAAGGAGGCAAGAATATACAATGGAGAAAAGACAGTCTCGTCAGTGAATGGTGCTGGGAAAACTGGACAGCTACATGTAAAAGAATGAAATTAGAACATTTTCTCATACCATATACAAAAATAAACTCAAAATTGATTAAAGACCTAAATGTCAGATCAGAAGCCATAAAACTCCTAGAGAAAACATAGGCAGAACACTCTTTGGCATAAAAAGTAGCAATATTTTTTTTGGATCTGTCTCCTAAGGCAGAGGAAAGGAAAGCAAAAATAAACAAATGCAACCTAATTAAACGTAAAAGCTCCTGCACAGAAAAGGAAACCATCGACAAAACAAAAAAGACAACCTACTGAATGGGAGAAAATATTTGCAAGTGATATGACCAATAGAGTTAATATCCAACATATATAAACAGCTCATACAACTCAATATCAAAAAAAGCAAACAACCCGATTAACAAATGGTCAGAAGACCTGAAGAGACATTTTTCCAAAGAAGACATACAGATAGATGGCACATGAAAAGATGATCAACATCCCTAATCATCAGGGAAATGCAAATCAAAACCACAATGAGATTATCACCTCACACCTGTCAGAATAGATATCATCAAAAAGACCATAAATAAAAAATACTGGCAAGGATTTAGAGATAAGAGAACACTTGTACACTGCTGGTGGGAATGTAAATTGGTGTCGCCACTGTGGAAAACAGTATGGAGGTTCCTCAAAAAACTAGAAACAGAACTACCATGTGATCCAGCAATTCCACTCCTGGGTATATAGCTGAAGGAAACAAAAGCACTATTAGGAAAGATACATGCACCCCAATTTTCACAGCAGCATTATTTACAATTGCCAAGATATGGAAGCAACCTAAGTGTCCATCAACAGATAAAGATGTGGTATGTGTATGCAATGGAATACTACTCAGCCAGAAAAAAGAATAAAATTTTGCCATTTGCAACAACACGGGTGCACCTGTAGGGTATCATGCTTAGTGAAATAAGTCAGACAGAGAAAGACAAATACTGTTTATTATCACTTATATGTGGAATCTAAAAAATACAACAAACTAGTGAATATAAAAAAAAAGAAACAGACTCACAGATATAGAGAACAAACTAGTGGTTACCAGTGGGGAGAGGGGAGGAGGAGGGGCAAGATAACGGTAGGGGATTAAGAGGTACAAAAGAAAAAAAAGTTATGCTTCTTTAACGAGGCTAATTTGAGAGCAATTCACACTACACACCATACACTCTTAGTTTTTCCCTATCCCTCTGGCAACTCCCTCCACAGCGTCTCGGCTGTTAAGTGACGGTGGTGCTACCTGTTCAGTCCTATGCTCTCTTCTCAGTCATCACAGACCTAATTGAGCCACTATTGTGTGTCAGACACTTGGGATCAGCTGCACATGAGCTCGCCCCTGCCCTTGAGAAACACGCCCCCACTGTCCTCAGCAGGTTCACTCACTCCCATGGCGGCCATCACCATCTATGCCTCAGATCTCCGAATCTTAATCGCAGCCATCCAGCTCTCTTCCCCAACCTCCAGATCAGTATGTAGTAACTGTCCACTGGACACAGCCATGTGCTTGTCCTCACAGCAACATATGTAAACCCAAACTCAACTTCCACTGTAAACCTGGCTCTTACTGCTCGTGACCTACCTTAGCAACCCCAGCCAGTATCCTGGATAAAATGCCTCTCCCTCACCTCAACGTGTGTTCTGGGTTTCACTGATCGCCTATCCTTGGCTCTGCTCACACTATTTCACTTCTCGTCTCTGCTGGACACCACCAGCCTCTGCCAGCCTGCTGCAGCACATCCTACTCTCAAGTCCTGGCAATCCCCAACCACTCTCCATGGTCTGAGATCTTCCTGGTCTGAGATCCTCTGGTGGCTCCTCAATGCCCTCCAGATAAAGCTCAGCTCTAGAACAGCATAACGTGCCCTGAGCACTCACCTATCCCATCTCTTGCCACATTCTTTCCATTTGGCTTCAACTAGACTGCATAAAATTTCTGTAATGCATCATATTCTGGCCTTAGGGCCCCTGCAGCTCCACCAGGAAGAGGCTTCTCTTTGACTGCCTCCCTCCTCCCACCCCTTTCACCTGGCTGACTCCCGCTCACCCACCGAGCTATGCCCTCTCTGGAAGTCCTCCCTAACAGGACCCTGAAGGCGAGCTCTCATTACATTCCACGCTTACCCCTATCTCTCGGTGGAGCACTCATTCCGCCTCATCGAAACTACCTATTTACTTGCCTGTCTCATTTCAACTGGAAGTTTCTTGAGGGCACAAACTGTGTCTTGTTCAAATTTATTCTCAGCACCTGACACAGTCTCTTGGCAAATAGCAGGTGCTCAACAAATATCTGTTGAATGAGTACATAAGTGAATGACTATTTCCAGCTGTCATTTAGCCTACAACATTAAAGCTGAGGGGGATTTCAGAAGTCCAAAATTTATTTCACAGATTAGAAAACTGTGGACTCAGAAAGATTAAGCGATCTGTCAAAGCAATCAGCATCAAGCAATCTAAAAGCCAGATTTTTTGGACTCCACATACATTGCCATTTCAATGGACACCAAGCCCAAAGCTATCTAGAATCTATTAAGTAAGGAAATTTCTAGAGTTTTGCTAGAATGCTATACACAAGAGCCCATGCTTCAGGACAGAGAAGTACTATAAAAAGGTACCTGAATTTCCACTTCAAACATTTCCTGTAGCATCAAAGAGAATCATATTCAGACTGATTTTAATGAGATTCTGGTGTGTACCCTGGGATGCTATGGTAGCTGCCCCTTGTTCTCAGGGGACAACTCCAAGGCATGAAAGTTTTCATCTTATTCCATGAGAGCAGGTAATCACTGATGGAACCTGGGATGTGAAGCCAGACGAAATGCAAAGTGCTTTACAGAGTTTAAGTTTTTAATTTTCTGGTGAATTTATTTGGTCAATATTACTTTAACCCTGAAAGTGTTTCTAGATTTAGAGACACATAAAAATGTAAGAAATGGGAAAATAGAAAACTGAAAGTCATTCACTAAGACTTACAGAGAAAATGATCTTCTATGAATAACTTTAAAAAAATGTTCACGGGGGCTTCCCTGGTGGCGCAGTGGTTAAGAATCCGCCTGCCAATGCAGGGGACACAGGTTCAAGCCCTGGTCCCGGAAGATCCCACATGCCACGGAGCAACTAAGCCTGTGCGTCACAACTACTGAAGTCTGCGCACCCTAGAGCCCATGCTCCGCAACGAGAAGCCTGCGCACCACAACGAAGAGAAGCCCTCACTCGCCGCAACTAGAGAAAGCCCGCACGCATCAACAAAGACCCAACTCAGCCAAAAATAAATAAATTAATTTAAAAAAATGTTCATGGAAATGTACTCTGGTATCAAAATAATGCTTATACAAGACGCTCAGAGTAAGTTCCCTCTCTTTAACCTGAAAAATGAGGTAGAGATTTTGAATTTTCTGAGCTATACGCTGGTGCCAAGCTGCCCAAACCTCAAAGAACAGTCAACCTGTCGAGTGTTGCCTGAAGAAAGAAGTGGGACTGACTTATTCACTGAAGAATGAGTAGGATGCAAAAGGTCTACAGTCCTGGTAGACTGTTTTATGAGGACAGGTTTTCTTATCAGTTAAAACTAATCTCCTTTTCACTTACATTTTTGAAATGGGAGATAGTAAGCTATGACAGCTATTTTTTGTCAACATTCTCTAATATATTCAAAGATAAATTCTTCAGAATTTTTTATTTAATATTTTACTATTCAACACATTCACTAAATGAAACAAAAGTGCTGAAACTCTATTAAGATCTATGGTCCAATCACATCAGTGGTTATCAACCATCAAGACCTAAGGTGCCTATTTCAAGGTATTCCTGAGATCTTCCATTCCTAACACTCTTGACAGAAGGGTGCTGCCCATGGAAATGATACAGATACAGAAAAAGGTTGAGAACCACTGATTTAAATTGTCTAACGAGGAAGGCAAATCCCAATTTTTACATAACACACTGACTTAGAAATTACAGTATCTTTAAAACTAGACATAGTGATATCAGCTCTTCTAAGTTCTATTGTCACTCTTCTTAAATAACCTAGATGATTAGAAATGCACTGGGGTAGCAATTTTTAAAAATAACAAATACATACCAATGTATTCAAGTACAGATATCCATGAGTTATCTGAAATTACCTTCTCATTAAGGATAGAGACCAACGGCTACCACCTAGAAAACCATCCCTCCATAATTAACGTCAACTAGCCAACATTTGAGCAGACACCATAATGGTAAATGCTGCAGGAGACAAAAAAGACAGACAAGGGTTTAGGCTATTTTGTGAAGGTATCAGTCACCTTATGCAAGATGAACAGAAAAGGGGAAACAGAGTGAAACAAGGAGATCAACTGGGTCCTGGTGTGAGCTCTGAATGAGGGTGATGACTGCAAGGAGAGAAAGGGAAAGACGTGAAAGCCAGCACAGAGAATGAAAAGGCAGAGCCTGGTTACCAGTCAGGTATTTATCATTCACATACCGGGTTTTATTTTCATGACCACAGGCTTTCGGTTTTTATCCCGCATTTGCCTGATATCCAACAGATCATGAGGATTGCCGTTATGCCTTGGCCAGCAATAAACGAATATCCGAGACCCGCTGCTCCCACAGTCCACCACGATACCATAGTTCACATTGGGGTTATTGGTGTCCGTAGCTTCAATGTCAGTAACTCGTGCCAAGTACCTTGTTTAGAGAAACAAACACATACTTTTAATGAGACAGAGACTATCAATGATGCAAGAAACAAACACCAAATCAGTGATCTCTAAGCTGTGTGGTAGCACCACCGTAACACTTTCACAACTGCCGAATGATTAAAAAGTCAAAAGAAAAACAAAAAAAGTGATAGTGATAAAAGTCATCTAGAGCAGATACACACTCATCATTCCCTTAACTAAGTTCAAATAAGCTCTGAAAAGCAAAACTCTATTTCCAAACTATCAACATTAACTGAAAAATCAGCTTAAAAGATATCACAGGAGAAGCTTATGCTTACATCCTCTTATGATGTGGATTTGGTGGTAAATGACTAAACCATTTCAAACAGTTTAATTTTTCATGCTATGCTGTATTCGGTACAAAATCTGTTTCCTCCAGCCACCTGCTCCTTAAATTCCATCCAAGTCCCCAAAGTCTGGAAGTCATCACATGAAGGTATGGCATCCCATCTAGAAAACAAATGTTTTCTCCTCCTACCTTTGAAACTTCTTATCTCTGGAGAGCCGCCCATACTTATTTCGGATTATGACAACGGAAAAGTATAAAAGTGAGACAGCAGCAGCCAGAACGCTAATGACGAGAATCTGGCGTAAGTTGGTGTTCAGAATTCGGGGACACCCCACTGGAGAGATGCTGAAATGCCAGGAAGCCGGAAGAAGACAGGAGATGCCGATCCTGAAATTTCAAAAGACAGGTTTAGCTAAAGCAGTCTGCTCCAGAGAGGCCTCCCCTCACTTCCACTGATCTGAAAGTTAAGACATTCAGCTTGAGCTGCCCCTACTTCCCTGCTGGTAGGTTATCGGTATACCTGCATCTTCCACGTTGCTATTTTGCTATGTTAACTCGTTATTATAAAATTACATGAATGAGAATTCAGCCCTGATGACACTTCTGTGTTCCCCCTTTCTGGAGAGTATTAAGTAGTTTTATTTGTGCCCGGCTTTGTTCCAAAAATAGAATTATAGACAGCTTATAAGGATAAGTTCAATAAGATAAATAAGTAAATCTATAATGAAACCAGGTTTAAGGAGGCTGAACTCAGAGCCCAGAAACACATGTAATAAGGAAAGTCTGCAAAGGTGGCTGAGCATGACAGCGACCAAAAACCCTGTCTGTTACAGCAGAAACATATAAACAGCCCAGGAGGAATCAGATTTTCTAACACCGAATCCCGAGGCCAATCTCTCCCGTGCTGATTGCGTGAGAAAAAACGAAAAAACAGTATCTTTAACAACATCCCCGCAGCAGTCAATAAATACGTTTTGTATATCCTGTGTTTTTAGAAATATTCCTGAGACATTTTTGCAAATAAACTTTCTTCTCAGTTTGTCAGGAATGAGAGACTATTATTAGGCTTAAAAAACAAAACAAAACAAAACAAACCTTGCTGCCTTTGGGATAAATTCTACTGTTTACTGTTAATTTCTACACTCTTCCCTTTAAAAAGTGCTTCATGGACTAAAATATCTCACAGAAGGGGGAGGGATCCCGCTAACCCAAGGGAATTTTCTATTTGTAGTTTCTGGTCTCCATGTGGGTTCTTGGGCCACGCCATGGAGTTTATCACCCCTCTCATACCTCCGAGGCTTACAGGCGGTCACCCTGTGCTTAATACAACTCCTCCCAGATTCCAACATGTGTGCCCTGTACAGTAAACTACACGAACCCCACTTTCCTTCTGTGACAGGCGCCCCCCTGGGGCCCTGGAAGAACAAAGGTGTTACACAGAAGTGTAGCACGACTCTGAACACTTCTCACTTGGGATTTAGATTCTTCCCCCTTCTCGAGACCTGCTTCTGTGGCACCAAATCTTCGGTTTTACAGTGCCGGTGATTCGGCACCATCACTCACCTCCCCATGCTGGCAGGTCAGAGGTCAGGCGAGGCCCTGGGAGTCAGTCCTCACACACCATTACAGAAGGCCTCCTGGTGCCAGAGCCCTCCTGTTCCAGGAAGCGACAAAAGTCACAAAGACAGCACAAGCCAAGGAGACGCTGTGTTCTTTATCAAGTGCCTGCTTAAGCCCAAGCACACGTAATCTGGTCTGTGATCCTTGCAGCGGAGCTCTTAGCTCGGTTTATTTTGAGCAACACACTTCGAAGTTAATTTCATGCTATCAGAGACACAGGCCTAAATCAAAAGAGATAATAACAGTCTGGCATTTTTACCTAAATGCGAATCAGTGATGCCAAAATACAGGTCACCGAACAGGTCTTAACCACCTTATGGTGCTGAATGTTAAGGAAGATTAAGGGGTGGGAGTAGGAGGCAGGCAGAATGAATAACCGAATGGGAGTCTGAACTCTCCATTCAGCTGATAAATACCTACTAGATCGCTCTTTTATGTACAAAGTACCATGCAAGGCACCATGTTCCGAGGGAGCTCTGTCACCTTCACCGTGGCTGCCACTCCTTCAGCTCCCAGACCTCAAATCACAGGAGAACAGGAGGCCGGGGCCTCCTTCCAACCTGCCGGATCCGAAGGACGCGTGATCCTGGGTCTCCTTCTTGGTCTTGTGGCACCGATGTACCTCTTCCAGGCCTCTCAGGACAGCTGTCTCCCCTAGTCTGCTTCTTAGCTCTTGAATGATTCCTTCTCAGGACCCTCCACGTCTCGGCGTTTCTGCACATCCTGTCTGCTGTTCCCCAGGTTCTCTGTCTTGGCTCCAATCTCTTCTAACTCTAATCTCTGTTCCTGGTCAACTTCACTTACTGCTTCAATGATCCAACAGCTCAGAACTTTCTTCCTCCACCCCAGGCTTCTCCTCTGAGCTACAGATACGTATCTTCAAGCACCTACCAACACCCCCATCTGAACATCGCACGGGCCCATGAGAAACATTTCTAAAGCTGAACCCTTCCACTGTAGCCCTCATCCTCTCCTCCCACGCTCCTCCTCTCAGTCTCAACCCCACCGACTGCTCAAGCAGAAACTAGGGAGTCGTGCCTGACCCCTCCCTCCTCCTCATCCTCCAGAGCCGACTTCTTATGGAGTCCTTCCATTTCTCTAACCTCCGTTCCTCTAAAGCCTGTCCCTTTTCTTAGCAATCTCTTACTCTTAAGTGGCCTATCAGGACAGCAGCCTAACTTGTCAGTCTCCCACCTGCCGTCTCAACCCAGCGGCTCTCCAGTTCCTCACCCCATAGCTTCAGGCAGATTCTTCAACAGAAACTGACATCCACCCCATCCCTGCTCGGGTCCAGGATCCCGTTAATCTTGTGCTGGAAATCCTCCAACAGCTCCCCTTGCAAGTAAATAAAGGTCAAAGGCTGTACCCTGACTCCCCGTCCTACGGGATCCGGACATCTGTTACTGCTCTGACCTCACCATCCCTCTCCCTTTCTCACTTCACTCCAGCCACACTGGTGTCCACACTGTCTTCACACACGCCAGGCACTGTCTGCTCTCAGAGCCTCTGAATGTGCTGCTCCCTCTGCTTGGAAATAATCCATATGGCTTATTTTTTCACTCCCTTCAGCTCTTTACTCAATGTCACCTTCTCAGGGAGGCACGCCCTGGCCACCCAGTCTATAACTGCAAGCTCTCCCCTCCATCCAGCTCCCTTCCCTGGGTTATTTCTCCTCCTTAGCATTTACGTATTTATTAACTTTTTTTTTGCCACACCACATGCATGCAGGTTCCCAGTTCCCCAACCAGGGATCGAACCCATGCCCTCTGCAGTGGAAGCTCGGAGTCTTAACCGCTGGACCACCAGAGAAGTCCCTTTATGAACTTCTTATATAGTGCTTATTATGTGCCAGGCCCTGCTGAAATGCTTTGCAAATACTAATCTACTCCTCCTATCGACCACCAAGGTAGGTACTATTTGCATAATATTTTACAGATGAAGCAGGGAGGCTGAGTAATGTGCCTGAGGTCACACAGCTAATAAAAGGTAAATATAAATAAAAGAGCTGGGATTCAAGCATGTGAATCCATACTCCTATCCTGTCCTCTAACACACTCTGTGTGTGTGTGTGTGTGTGTGTGTGTGTGTGTTTGCATTTCTCTTGCTCATGTGTCTCCTCCTCCAGAACGCCAGCCCCACAAGGGGCCAGATTTAGGTCTGCTTGGCTGCATTCCCGGCGTGGCGGCCCCTAGGAAAGGGCCTGGCAAGAAGTCAAGTTTCAGAGTTCTGGGACCGAAAAGGGTTACAAACTTATACACTAGGGTAATCTTTCCAAAACAAACAGTAATCATGATACCTCCCCACCTCCCAATTTTTCTCTCTCACTCAGGAAAAAGTCCTAACTCCTTAGGATGGTAAAGGAGGTCCTTCTTGATCTAGTCTTGCGCTATTCCATACAGTAGCCATTGCCACATGTGGCTAAAGTAATTTAAATTAAAAATTCAGTTTCTCCAGACTCACAGATACAGAGAACAAACTAAGTGGCTACCAGTGGGGAGAGGAAAGGAGGGAGGGGCAAGTGAGGGGTAGGGGATTAAAGATGTTCATCACAGTATTATGTATAATAGCAAAACACTGTTCTAAACTAATGTGCCTTACAGGGGGGTGGGTTAAATTAAACATGGTCCATGTATGCAGTGGACTACAATGTGACTGTTAGAGGTGCTGACACAGATCTACATTTATTGACATGGAAAGATACTCATGATAGGTTAAGTGAAAAACCTAACATCATGCATAGAGAGGAGAAAATGGAAGGAGAAAAACCAAAATGTTAACAGTGGTTAGTTATTTCTGAGTAGTGAGATAATGGATCATCTCTATTCTCTTCCCTAGGCTTGCCTAGGTTGCTTAAAGGGCATATATTAATTTTATCATCAGAAGAAACAACAGAACTGTCTTTAACAAGCTACCTTTGACTGATATCTCCAGTTTCCGGCATCCAATCCTCTTCTGGGTATATCAAGAAAGCCCGTCTTCAAAACTCTTCATGGCACAGGAATTCCAGTCTGAACATTTTAAAAAATCGATAATTATGTGATAGCTGAACTACGAACAAAAGAAAAGAATGTTTAATTAACAGCTTAAAGTCAAGGTCCTTGGGGGAAGAAAGGCCTTTCATGATTCAACGATTTGTATTATGAAGTGACATGAAGGGCAGAGAGGAGTAATACGACTGACTCCAATCTCAAGGCTTCTGCAGATTGGTAATGGAGAAAATACCAATACCCAAGAAATAATCAAGAGAGTAACAGAAGGCAATGTTAAATTATCTGGACTCCTGCTGTACCAGTTCAAAGAGCACGGTGAAGGCTACATGTTAACAGAAAGATTCCTGCAGGTGGGAAGTAGGCTTTGGATGGGGGAGGAGAAAAGAGAGTACCTTTCAAAGAAGAGGCCCTGTTGGGATGCACCATGGCAAACTTAGTAAATGTTATTTAATCCGGTGTTTGTCTTAGGCCTTTTTTTTTTTTTTTTGAGATATGAGATGACTTTGACAATGAGGATGAACAGATATTTTTGTAAGTTACAAAATTTGTGTTTAAAGACAGACAGAAAATAGGACAGCTTGTAAACTGCTGAAGTAATTACTTTCATTTAGGACAAAAGTATGGCTGAATGTCACCCAGCAGACAACAATACGGTAATTTGATCTTAAAACGTAAACTCCAGCTGTACTTGCAGCTAAGAGTCTTGGCACCAGGGTTTAGGGTGGCAAACTCTTAGCAGTATTACATAAAACTGCCATGTTTTTAAAAGGCCTAAGTTGTGTGAGGCCCATCACCAGAGAGGTGCATTAACTCGAATTCTTTCAGCTCATGGGGCCCCCCCTCAGCTGAACATTCTTTAGCAGAGTGAGGTCCGCTGGGTCCTGAGTTAAAGTCTTTTCGGTCAGTTAGTTTCTCATTGACAGTCCTAAGGAAAACAGTGAAAACAATACAAGCCAACTGCAAAGTGAAATGGCTCCCACGGTGAAAAATGCAGGATGCAGTGACACAGACATTAGCAAATTCTGAAATTACAGGCAAACAAAATCACAGACAAAGGAGACTCTGGAAGAGCTAAACCTGAGTAAGAGCAGGTAAGATGCCACGAAGGGTGCTTCAAAAAAGAACAACATGAATATCAAAAGATGACAAGAGAAGCTGGAAAAATCAAAAGAAGCCCACAAACAGGCAGAATTCTGTAAGAAATGACCGTCTTGGTGGGAGTGAGAGGCCAAAGTGAAGTGAAGGATGCTATGTGGCACTCAGCTGTGGGAAAAATACATCAAAGCAACTTGATTCGTTTGTTATTTAAAGAAGAATGCACAGTAACACGTGTTGGCAACGATGTGGACAAAGAGGAACCTTGAGCATTGTTGGCGGGAATGTAAACTGGTGCAGCCACTAAGGAAGACATTATGGAGGTTCCTCAAAAAATTAAAAATGGATCTACCATATGATCCAGCAATTCCATTTCTGGGTATTTTTCTGAAGAAAACAAAAACATTAATTTGAAGAGATATATGCACCCCTGTGTTCATAGCAGGATTATTTGCAACAGCCAAGATATGGAAGCAAGTAAAGTGCCCGACAACAGATGGACAAAGAAATTGTGGTGTATGTATACAATGAAATATTACTCAGCCACAAAAAAAGAATGCAATCTTGCCATTTGTGACAACATGGATGGGCCTGGAGGGCATTATGCTAAGTGGAATAAGTCTGACAGAGAAAGACAAATACTGTATGATTTCGCTTATATGTGAAGTCTAAAAAACAAATGAGCAAACATAACAAAACAGAAACAGACACAAACATACAGAGAACAAACTGGTGGTTGCCAGTGGGGTAGGAGATGGGAGGAGAGAAACAGGTGAGAGAGATTAAGAGGTACAAAATTCCAGTTACAAAATAAATGAGTCACAGGGATGAAATTTACATAGGGGATATAGTCAATATTGTAATAACTTTGTATGGTGACAGATGGTAACTAGACTTACGGTGGTGATCTTTTTCGTAATGTACAGGATTATCGAATCCCTATGCTGTGCACCTGGAACTAACATAGTGTTGTAGGTCAATTATGCTTCAATTTTTTAAAATAAGAGAAAAAAGAAGAATGCACGTAGTTGTATTTATGATCGACATTTTCTTAATATTTAAATTTTATTTATTTATTTTAATAAATTTATTTATTTATTAATTTTTTGGCTGCGTTGGGTCTTCATTGCTGTGTGCAGGCTTTCTCTAGTTGCGGCGAGTGGGGGCTACTCTTTGTTGCGGTGGCTTCTCTTGTTGCGGAGCACAGGTTCTAGGCACGTGGGCTTCAGTAGCTGTGGCTCGCGGGCTCAGCAGTTGTGGCACAAGGGCTTAGATGCTCCGCGGCATATGGGATCTTCCCGGACCAGGGCTCGAACCCATGTCTCCTGCACTGGTAGCAGATTTTTAACCACTGCGCCACCAGGGAAGTCTTTAAATTTTATTTTCCATAGCAAGTCCTAATCAAACCTCTTCCCTACCTCTCGCTGTTCATTTGCAAACTTCTGGTCCCCATTTTAAATGATCTTTTTCTGGTCATACTTTTCCCTGCCTCTCCTCTGTAGTTTCCCAGATCTGCAACTCTGACTTCCCTCAAGTTTCAGTTCCACATCCTGAGCTTACCCAGTTACCACAAACTCATTTAGTCTAAGATTGTGCTCCCAAATCTTTTGACACAAACTAATACCACCTTCCAAATTCCCCAGGTCTAAGAGGAGTATCACCGTGGACTGGGGTCACCTGATTCTTAACCTTGATTCCCAATTATCTGTGTGTTGCTACTCTGTGTCATTTATCAGGTCCTGTCAATTCTTCCTCAAACAGTCCACACATCTAAAATGACCACAGCAGACATCCCTACCTCAGGATAGGTCTCTAGGCGGGTCACTAACCTTCTGCCTTCACCGTGAACACCGTTCTTTGGAAACATTTCTTTGTAAAACGTTACCTTCACAATACAACCAGCTCAAGAAAAAAATCTAGAAACAATAAATGCTGGAAAGGGTGTGGAGAAAAGGAAACCCTCCTGCACTGTTGGTGGGAATGTAAATTGATACAGCCACTATGGAGAACAGTATGAAGGTTCCTTAAAAAACTAAAAATAGAACTACCATACGACCCAGCAATCTCACTACTGGGCATATACCCTGAGAAACCATAATTCAAAAAGAGTCATGTACCACAATGTTCATTGCAGCTCTAACTACAATAGCCCGGATATTGAAGCAACCTAGGTGTCCATTGACAGATGAATGGACAAAGAAGATGTGGCACATATATACAATGGAATATTACTCAGCCACAAAAAGAAACGAAATTGAGTTATTTGTAGTAAGGTGGATGGACCTAGAGTCTGCCATACAGAGTGAAGTAAGTCAGAAAGAGAAAAACAAATACCGTATGCTAATGCATATATATGGAAGCTAAAAAAAAAAAAAAATGGTACTGATGAACCTAGTTGCAGGGCAGGAATAAAGTTGTAGACATAGAGGATGGACTTGAGGACACAGGGTGGGAGGTGGAAGCTGGGTCCAAGTGAGAGTAGCACTGACATATATACACTACGGAATGTAAAATAGATAGCTAGTGGGAAGCAGCAGCACAGCACAGGGAGATCAGCTCAGTGCTTTGCATTGACCTAGAGGGGGGGATAGGGAGGATGGGAGGAAGGCTCTACAGGGAGGGGATATGGGGACATATGTATGCATATGGTTGATTCAACAAAAACTAACACAGTATTGTGAATCAATTATACTCCAATAAAGATCTATTGGGACTTCCCTGGTGGCACAGTGGTTAGGAATCCGCCTGCCAACGCAGGGGACACGGGTTCAAGCCCTGGTCCGGAAAGATCCCACATGCCGCAGAGCAACTAAGCCTATGCGCCACAACTACTGAGCCTGCGCTCTAGAGCACGTGAGCCACAACTACTGAGCCCGTGTGCTGCAACTACTGAAGCCCGCATGCCTAGAGCCCATGCTCCGCAACAAGAGAAGCCACTGCAATGAGAAGCCCGCGCACCGCAACGAAGAGTAGCCTCCACTCACCACAACTAGAGAAAACCCGTGTGCAGCAACGAAGACCCAACACAGCCAAAAAATTAGAAAAAAAAAAAAAAAAGATCTATTAAAAAAAAAGAACCTTCCAGAGCCTACAGGTCAACAACAGCTTCCCTGTGTGGCATCTGAGAACTTCCATCCATCAAACAGTCCCATCTTATTTTACTAAACTGTTCTCTGCTCAGCCCTAGAACATCTCTCTGCTCTAGTGAGGTGGGTCTCTCCTCTCCCACACAAGCAGTCCTCGTTCTTGCCTTGGGCCATTACTTAAGTCACTTCCTACTAAGTAATATGTCCTGTTCACAATATTACACTTCTTTCAAGGCACAGGTCAATATTCTTCTTTGCCAAGATTTAACCAGTTATATTTCCCAATGTTTCTCCACGCTCTGAATCTTCTCTTTATTCATGTGTAGTTGATTTAAAATAAACATGCTGAATAAATATGTAGAGAATATAAATACCTAGATAACTTTCATTTTGTTTCTTCTTTCTAGACTGTATACGTAAGGGTTGAGATCATGCATTCCTATTAGGCCTGGAAGGATGTAAACCACAGATTCAATATGCAACAAATAAATCAATGTTAAGGTTAACAATGGAATAAACAAACTACTTACACAAATTAATACTCCATTTTATAATTCTGCTAATGTGTCAAACAGAATGAACAGACCTGATACAAAGACACAATAACATCAAATATAACATAATACAAAGAATATAATTCTTTTAGGCCCCTCCAAGGCTGGAAAATTATTTTCATTACACAAAGCAGTACACAGTAAAGGCTGTAATGTGAAATTAAACTAGGGATCTGAGTCTCTAATTTAGAATTCTTTAATAACCTAGTTTATCTTTCAGCATGGAAGCATCTCGTTTCTTTCCTAAACAGTCTACACCTGCGTTCGTCTCACTGGGGTCTGAGAACCCCTGCGGTTCTGAGTCAAATTCCAGAGGAATGAGCGAACTGTCCCTTTAAGAGGTGTCACGCATTACTCGAGTTTGTGAAACACTGCTCTTACCATCACTTTATTGCCCAACTAGCTCTATTTTTCCAATGGAGCTAATCAGATTTAGATTTTAGAGAAACCTAAAGCATGAAACTTGGTAAAAGCAGAGTAAAGGAAAAACGATGCTGACTTGTAAATGTCATGACAAGGTGGCAGGTAAGACCCGCAGGGTCCTCGGTGCAGCATCCTTCTCCCCGGCCAGGTCCCTCCCCATGCGGCCCAGACCCGCGCCCACTACGTGTCAGAGGGGAAATCCAGCGCGGTCACCGGAGCGGGCGCCGACAGCACGACTGCCAGCTTTCTCCCGCCAGGGGCTGGGGGACAGCACCTGCCGCCCGGGGTCACGGGTGCTGACGGCTGGCACCCGGATGTGGTCGCGCGACCCGGGCGGCGGGGAGGCAACGGCGCGGGAAGGGCCCCCGGGGCAGAGTGGCTCGTCCGCGGCCTCGCTGCCCCGTCGGGCCCCATCGGGCCCCGCTCCAACCGTCCCCGCTTCGGCCGCCCACCCTCCCCTCGTCCGCGCCAGAAAGGCCGCCTCACCTGCTCGGCAGCGTCCGACTCGGCGGTCGGGGTTCCCGGGAGCGGGGACCCGCGAGCGGAGCGCATCACGGCCACCGCGGCGAGGCGGCGCCGGCAATGCAGTCGCGGCTTCCCGGCAGCAGCTTCCCGGCAGCTCCGCTCCTTTCCCGCAGCCGTACCGCCAAAACACCACCCCGTAGCCACCCGTGTCGCGTCACCGGGAGCGGCGGGAGCGCGCACGCCGCGGGGCGGGGCCTGCGCCGCCATGACTGGCATCCCAGCGCAGCGCTCTTCCGCGGAACCACGCGGGTGCAGCTGAGCTCAGGGACTGCCGAAAGTGAAAGTGGCATCACGGAAATAACCAGTACTGTGGCTTGGTTACCGCCGATCCTACAGCGAGGCGCAAAGTGCTTATGACACCAAAGGTCTTTTTTTTTTAATTAATTAATTTATTTTTGGCTGTGTTGGGTTTTCGTTTCTGTGCGAGGGCTTTCTCTAGTTGCGGCGAGCGGGGGCCACTCTTCATCGCGGTGCGCGGGCCCCTCACTATCGCGGCCTCTTTTGTTGCGGAGCACAGGCTCCAAACGCGCAGGCTCAGTAGTTGTGGCTCACGGGCCTAGTTGCTCCGCGGCATGTGGGGTATTCCCAGACCAGGGCTCGAACCCGTGTCCCCTGCATTGGCAGGCAGATTCTCAACCACTGCGCTACCAGGGAAGCCCCGCAGTTGTTTTATTTGTGTTCTATTAGTATTATGGAAAAGAACACTTGAAAACTTAAGAAGAACTAGGCATTTTTGCTCGACTCGACATTTCGTTTTGCAACTTTGCCAGTAGCTATCCCTATTTTATAAGCGGGGAAACGAAGGTCAAACTCATTCAGTGACTCTCTTAAGGTCCACATAATTAGTAAAAGCCAGGATTTCATCGTTACCAAAAGTTGCATATTTCAGAGCCTACTCTGGGTTAGAGCACCTCCAACACAGGCAATGGTTATGAGAAGAAATAGTGAGGTGAACAGCACTAGTTCCAGAGAGTAACCCCAAGACCTGGACTTAGCTCAAGGCCCCACTCTAGCTTGACAAAAAAAAGTGCCTTGAAGTCACAGAGCTGGAAGAGACCTTGAGAAACACAGCTTTTTATCCTTTTTTCTTTTCTTTTCTTTTCTTTTCTAAACAGGTGAATATACTGCTTCCCAGAGATAGAAAGTGACCAGCCAGCCTAGCCAGTTTAAAATATTTTTAAAAATGAGAGTCCTGGAAACGTCTACTCCATTACTTGTGTCAAGTAAAACAAGTTTGGACACAACTAGTAGTTATAAATTTTAAGCAGAATCCTTGGTCCAGCGCCAGCTCCGGTTAAATCTCCTTGTGGTAGCATTTCATCCTTGGATTCAGATACTGTTCATGGAAGAAGGCTAGCAGTGACCAAGGAGTCTTGTACTTTAGAAGTAAATACTGTCTTTTAACTGTTGCTTCATACTAGAATCATAAAGCCACAGAAAGTTCGAACAAAGAGACCATAGTTACTATCTAGACCAAACCATCTCCTTTTACTGTTAAGGAACCTGGAACCCAGAGAGACTGAATGTCTTGCCCAAATGCCCTAGAGGCAGAAGGGGAAGCAGAACCTCTGGTTCTGACTCCTACTTGAGTGCCCTTTTATGGCAATCTGTTGCTATTTTTAAAAAATGACCAGTTTGGATAGCTTACACATTAGAAAGCTCTGTGACTTATACCTAAGGTTAGCTTTGAGAAGCTGAAGTAGTTGGCCACCGACATGCTGTGATTTTAGGGCCAGGACCCCTCAAAATTACGTGTGTTTCAAAGTCCTTCCCATCTGTGTTACTGGTTCATATTATGGTAGTCTCTCTCTCAGGGAGGCCTCTACCAAAATGCCACACTAGAATTTTCACACCATCAGTATTTCCTGATAATTCATATACAACAATTTTCTGATAAGAGCTAGGAAAAAAAAGTATAAAGTATGAAAACATGGAATATGCTGCATTCGTTTCCTAGAACTGCCATAACAAATTACTCCAAACTGGGTGGCTTAAATCAACAGAAATTTATTCTTTCATAGTATGGGAGGCTTGAAGTCTGAAATCAAGGTGTTGGCAGGGCCGTGCTCTCTCCGAAGAGTCTAGGAGATGATCCTTCCTTGCCTGTCAGTTTCTGGTTGTTGCCGGCAATCTTTGGCATTTCTTTGGCATTTCTTGCATCACTCCAATCTCTGCCTTGTTGTCACATGATGTTCTTCTGTGTGTCTCTGTGTCCAAATTCACCTCTTCTTAAAAGGACAGCAGCATGTTGGATTTAGCCACACCCTCTCCCCTCCCAACCAATACAATATGATTTCTTCTTAACATGATTATATCTGTAAAGACCCTGTTTCCTAATAAGGTCACATTCACAGGTTCTGGGTGGACATGAATTTTGGGGGGACACTATTCAACCCAGTACATGAGAGGACCAGCCCGGTTTTGGTCATCAGGGAAGGCTTCTCTGAGGAAGTGATGTTTGAGGTCACACCCGCAAGATGAATAGGAATTAACCAGAAGATGGATGAAGTCTGGGCCTATATGAAGGAGTAGCGCTTCAGGCAGTGGAAACAGCAAAGAGGCTCTGAAGTGGGTAGAAGCACAACTGTCAGAGTGAGCCATCAACTTATTCTCCCTTATTAACAGGAGAAATAAAAAAACTAAGCTAATAGGAGACAACACTTACTGCGTACTTTATGCCAGGCACAGTTCTAAGAGCATTAAAAAACATTTCAAATAGAATGGTAATGAAAATACGTCAAAATTCATGGAATGCATCCAAAGCGGTACTTACTGAGAAATTTATAGCTTTAAAAGCTTATTTTTGTAAAGAAATAAAAGTTTGAAATCAAAGTTTCCACCGTAAGAAGTTAGGCTAAGAAAAGAAAGTTAAAGCCAAAGCAAATAGAAGGAAGGAAGTAATTTTTAAAAATAAGTTGGACAAAATTAACAAAACCACAAGTTGGTTCTTTGAAAATATTAATAAAATTGATGAATTCGTAGTGAGATTGATCAGGAAAAAAGAAAGAAAACACAAATAATCAAAATCAAGACTAAAGGAAGAACATCCTTACAGATCCTACAAAAATTAAAAAAAATAATAAGAAAACGTAATGAACAACTGTATGCTGGTTTCAACAATTTAGATGAAATGGAAAAATTCTTGGAAAAATACCATTTCCCAAAATTGACAGAAGGAAAAATCATCTGAATGGCCCTATATCTTTTATGGTCCCCAGAAGAAAATTCCAGGCCCAGATGGTTTCACCAGTAAATTTTATCAGCTGTTTAAGAAAGAAATCATACCCATCTTATATAAACTCTTTCAAAGAAATAGAGAAGGAGGGAATATTTCCTAACTCACGAGGTCAGAATAATCCTGATTCCAAGAGATAAAAAAGAAAGAAAATTACATACCCATCGATATCCTTTATGAACATAAACACAAAAATTCTAACAAAACATTGGCAATTAAAATCCAGCAATATCTATCTAAAGAGAGTAAGATAGCTTAACCAAATGAGATTTTTTTCAAGAAATGCAAGGTTGGTTCAACATTTTAAAATAATCCCTATTATTCACTACATAAACAGAATAAAGGAGACAATTCATATGATCTCAATCAGTGTAGAAAAAACATTTGACAAAGTCCAACACTCATTCATGATTTAAACCAAAAAGCTTTCATCAACTATAAAGGGAATGATCTTCCTTAGTTTGTTAGCATATTTACAAAAGAACTACAGTTAACATGGTTGCAAGGTCAAAGTACGTTATTGCAAGTCTGTGTTTTGAAAGTATTAAATCATTAGAGAAATGCAGACCAAAACTACAATGAGGTATCACCTCACACCATTCAGAATGGCCATCATCAAAAAATCTACAAACAACAAATGCTGGAGACGGTGTGGAGAAAAGGGAACCCTCTTGCACTGTTGGTGGGAAGGTAAATTGATACAGCCACTGTGGAGAACAGTATGGAGGTTCCTTAAAAAACTAAAAATAGAACTGCCATACGACCCAGCAATCCCACTACTGGGCACATACCCTGAGAAAACCATAATTCAAAAAGAGTCATGTACCACAATGTTCATTGCAGCTCTATTCACAATAGCCAGGACATGGAAGCAACCTAAATGTCCATCGACAGATGAATGGATAAAGAAGATGTGGCACATATATACAATGGAATATTACTTAGCCAGAAAATGAAACAAAACTTGAGTTATTTGTAGTGAGGTGGATGGACCTAGAGTCTGTTATACAGAGTGAAGTAAGTCAGAAAGGGAAAAACAAATACTGTATGCTAACACATATATATGGAATAAAGGAAAAAAAAAAGATTATGAAGAACCTAGGTGCAGGACAGGAATAAAGACGCAGACGTAGAGAATGGACTTGAGGACACAGGGAGGGGGAAGGGTAAGCTGGGACGAAGTAAGGGAGTGGCATGTGCATATATACACTACCAAATGTAAAATAGATAGCTGGTGGGAAGCAGCCACATAGCACAGGGAGATCAGCTCGGGGCTTTGTGACCACCTAGAGGTGTGGGATAGGGAGGGTGGGAGGGAGATGCAAGAGGGAAGAGATATGGGGATATATGTATATGTATAGCTGATTCACTTTGTTATAAAGCAGAAACTACAGAAACTAACACCATTGTAAAGCAATTATACTCCAATAAAGTTGTTAAAAAAAAGAAAGTATAGGGCTTCCCTGGAGGCGCAGTGGTGAGAGTCCACCTGCCGATGCAGGGGACACGGGTTCGTGCCCCGGCCTGGGAAGATCCCACATGCCGTGGAGCGGCTGGACCCGTGAGCCATGGCCGCTGAGCCTGCGTGTCTGGTGTCTGTGCTCTGCAACGGGAGAGGCCACAGCAGTGACAGGCCCGCGTACCACAAAAAAAAAAAAAAAAATAAGTATTAAATCAGAGTTTCAAAAAGGGATGTGATGTCTAGACTGCAGAAGCCATCCTGTAACCATGAGGCAACAGTGATGCAGATAAGAAGCCAATACTAAATATGTTGAAATAGAAAGAGTTGCCTAGGTCCATCATGGCATCACTAAATCACTAAAATAATACTAGCCACTGATGTACATCTTGCTCCTTGTTATGAGAGGAGAACAAGGCCTTTGTTTATTTAAATTACTTCTGGCTGGATATTCCATTACTTGCCATTAGGTCTCAGAGGCAACATGACTTGTTCAAGTTCCTAAAACTGGAAGGGATGCAGGATGATTGAATGTGAAGCTAACTAAACTGGAAGGTGGAAACCTGGATCCCAGTCCCTGCTATGCTATTAATTGACTGCATAAGCTTAGAAAAATTTAGTCTACCTCACTGGTTCTCACCATCCATATGTAACTTTAAAAAGGGAGTGGAGAGGTGGCTAGGTTGACCTCTGAGGTCTGAAATCCATGATTTCTAAGAGGCAAAAGAGACCAGAAACAAGGTCCTCCCTTCCTCCTTCCCTTCTCTCCCTCCTTCTCCACCTCTGCTTCCTCATTATGAAATCTAACATAAGATAGAAGAGCTCTTTCCTTTTTAAATTGAACTCCAGATTCTTTTAAAACTGTGCATGCAGGAATCTTAATGAATGGATTAGGGCCAGTGAAAACCATCAGTATTTAGAACCCAAACAGCATTTCCTTTAGTTATCTTTCTGGAAAAACCTCCAACATGGCCATAGCTTGGCATTCTGTTGGCTTTGCTCTCCAAATGTTTTAACCCATCATTCCAGGGAGACTAAATTGGCAAACGGGCCCTCCTGGCAGTCTGTAAGTGTTGGGAGGAGGTAACTGTGGGGCACTGGATGTCATGGAAACAAAGGAATCAGGTGACCCTTGGAAACAATGAGTCCTATTGCCCTCCTCCGTTCCTGTTTGCCTTCCAATGCATGCGTGCACAGACTGGTTTTTGAGCGACTTGGCTAATAATCCTATATATTTATACAGCATTTGTCTTCAAGAAGACCATAGCACTTTACAGACATGACCTCATTTATGAGCCCAGCATTCCTAAGGCAGGGAATGGGCCAGGAGAATTCTTATTTTATGGAGTTTTGTTACAGAGTGAAAGCACTTGAGATTCAGAAAGAGAAAGGGACTTGGTCAAAGCAGCATCAAAATTCACAGAGTTTCCTTCAAACTTTTCTCATCACAGCATGTGACCAACTGTACCATAAAGGGGTCTAGTGGGATGTGGATCATTACACATACATAAACATACACACACACAAAATAGGGAGTGGACATGGTTGCTTTTGCTGCCTACAACTATCCTTCTCTTTTCGGTAACAGTACCTTGAATTTCTGAAGCAGTATGCCTGTCTCGCACTCAGTCCATTTGGGTCAGGACATATGACCCTGGCCTGGTTATGCAGAGTAATTTCATTCCCTGACCCTGTGATTGGCACATGAGTCCTGCTGTTCTGATCAGATATAAGCTACATTCTTCAATATCAGCTTCATCTGCAAAAAGATGATATTTTGATTTTTGTACAGTTTTTGTTTCATTTCTCAAATCGTTCAGACTTGGGCAGGAAGCAGCAGGTTATTCATCGGCTCCCTTGAATCTCAACATTTCTGTGTTCCTTCCTCACCCCAGCTAACATATCCTTCTCCTTCCCAGCATCCTTTGTTAATTCCTCATCCCCTCTAGGTTACAGTTGAAATTCCTAGCAAATCAACTCTGGGAATCAGTGGGGTGATTAGATTTTTATTGACGGGTTGGTCTAATACCCATCTCCTTAGCATGACACCCCAAGGCTGTCAGCTTTTTAAGCCTCTTGTCATATATTCCCTGTGTTCTAACATGCTTAACTACTTGCTTGCTCCTAAATTGTTCCCTATTTTCATGCCTCTGGGTCTTTACACACATTTCCTATGGCTGGAATACTTTCTTCTTCCTTGACTGCCTGGAAAAAAACCCTCCTACTCATCCTTCAATTTGCCCCTTGAAATTGTGTGTTGTCATGTGACCTCCCCAGGCAAGAAAGTCTTTATCCTTTATCGCTCAGCACTGTTGTTTGGTGTAACTGTTGTTGGTCTTTGCTGCCATGTTATTCCTCTGTGCATTCCTAGCCTGGAGCAAACATGAATTCAATGCAAAAACACATGCTGTGTGCCCACATGTGTCTGTCCCGTTCCCTGCAGAACTGAGAAGGTTCTAGCTATCTTGCCTTCGGTAGAAAGAAATAGATTTCACCCGCCTCCTACTGCAGTGGACTTTTGCGCTAGCTCCAAATTCATCCCTGTTTGAAATCCATGCTGTATTTTTTAGGGGAGGTGCTCAGTAATGTCTACTGGAACCGAATTGAAGATTTCATCTTGTCAAGTCAGGCTAAGCTTCATCTGCCAGAAACGTTGGAATTCCTATTTTGTTATCCAACTCACTCATTGTCCTTCTTAGCTTTTTTTTTTTTTTACCTTCATTCCCGACACCTCCCTAAGGAATGTCTTTTTAAATATTATTTTAATTAATTAATTTACTTATTTTTTTGGCCGTGCTGCACAGCTTTTGGGCTCTTAGTTTCCCCAACCAGGGATCAAACCCAGGCCCCCTGCAGTGGAAGTGCAGAGTCCTAACCACTGGACCGCCAGGGAAGTCCCTGTCCTTCTTAGCACTGAATAATACTTATTTGCCTAGGCACATCCCGTCTCCCATATCCTCTCCCATTAAACTGTGATCTCTTTGAAGACAGGGACTGTCTTAGTACAGAGCGAGGCACTTAGGAGGTGCTCAAAACATGTTTGCACAGTAATTAGTGAATGAATGAATGATATTACTTTCCTTCTTGATCAAAGGGAGACGTGGATGAAGATAGATAGAGCTTGGCCAAAGAGGTCTCTTCTCTGCTTACCACCTTTCAAATTCACTGAAGAGAGGGGACAGAAAAGGGAGAAAAAGCAGTGGGTGATCCAGAGATAAGCTTTATCTTTCCTTACAATATTCTGATCCTACTTGCCTTGTGTGTCTAGCAGGAAATTCTGGAGGGTTTCTGGACTTGGATGGTGACTTTTCCACTTGTATGATGCAGGTTGAGCCCTATTTTTACATTTTCTCATCATTTTCGTTGGAATTGGGGATGAGCAGTCAGATGTGTAATTTCAGCCCGGCATCCTTCTCTGGGATGCCTCCTCTGACCCCCATTTACAATGGCAAGCTGTACCCCTTGGACTCCACACCCTCTACACACATCCCCTGCTTTACTTTTTCTCTGTAGCTCATATCTATCTGACATACTACAGATTTTCTGATTTTGTTAGTTTACTCTTTGTCTCCCTATATCAGTCAGGAGGTAGAAAGAATATAAGCTATTTAAAGGAAAAATTTAACATAAAGAGCTGTTATCTAGTAGAAGGTGGTTAATGACTAAAAGGTGTAAAAGAAGAGGTTTCATGAAGGGATGCAGAAGAAGCAGGTGCAGAAAAGCAGCTACTACCTCTGGGCTGGGGCAAGGAGTGGACAGGAAGGAACTGAGGACCCAGGGGGACATCCCCCAGCCCCCTTTCTGTCCCCATCCCAAGGCTGTGGTTCAGAACTTTTCCAGTAGGGTGTGGCTACCTAGGACTGCTACATAATATGCAGACTCAGGGCAAAACGAAAATACAAGGCTCTTTGTTCCAAAGTTATTAAGAATTTCAACACAGTGGCAGCAGAACATGAAATCAATCAAATGCAGGGCTTTCCTGAGTGCCAGGGCCCACGGCTGACTGCAGAATTGTGCAGCTCTGTGGCTACCGCAGGAATGCATAGCCTGCTGGTGGCAAAGAAATTTGCCGGAAGGTATGGGCTGGCCTGGATCTGTGGAAGCCGGCTGCTGTGGCCTGAGGGTGTGGACTGGCCTGGGCCCCGCTGCTGTGCAGAAATGGGCTGGTGGAGTGGGGAGAGCGTGGCTTAAGGAGAGAGCCAGGTCTTGATAGTTCACCGATTTTCAGTGTTATAGAAACCATAGCTTCATACCCTTGTCACAAAGATATATATTTTTTCAAGTTAGAACAATACCACATTCTATTTACTCATGTGTTATCTGGATTTATAATCTTGAACATCTCTAAACAATACATGTACTCTTACCCCCAGCCCTACAAATGTCTGTGGTGATTCCAGAGGGGAGAAAAGAGAAGGACCAGCCCCCTGGAAAGGGCGACACGAGATAAGATTGAAGATGCAAAGAGACAAATTAGTGTGAGGCAGAGGAAAGACTTTTTCTTTTTTAACTTTTTAATTTTATTTAATTTAGTTTTTTATACAGCAGGTTCTTATTAATTATCTATTTTATACATATCCGTGAATATATGTCAATCCCAATCTCCCAATTCATCCCACCACCACCCCCCTCCGCCGCTTTCCCCCCTTGGTGTCCATACGTTTGTCCTCTACATCTGTGTCTCTATATCTGCCCTGCAAACCGGTTCATCTGTACCATTTTTCTAGGTTCCACATATATGCGTTAATATACGATATTTGTTCTTCTCTTTCTGACTTACTTCATTCTGTATGACAGTCTCTAGATCCATCCACGTCTCTACAAATGACCCAATTTCGTTCCTTTTTATGGCTGAGTAATGTTCCATTGTATATATGTGCCACATCTTCTTTACCCATTCGTCTGTTGATGAGCATTTAGGTTGCTTCCATGACCTGGCTATTGTAAATAGTGCTGCAATGAACAATGGGGTGCATGTGTCTTTTTGAATTATGGTTTTCTTTGCGTATATGCCCAGGAGTGGGATTGCTGGGTCATATGGTAATTCTATTTTTATTTTTTTAAGGAACTTTCATACTGTTCTCCATAGTGGCTGTATCTATTTAGATTCCCATCAACTGTGCAAGAGGGTTGCCTTTTCTCCACACCCTCTCCAGCATTTGTTGTTTGTAGATTTTCTGATGATGCCCATTCTCACTGTGTGAGGTAATACCTCACTGTAGTTTTGATTTGCATTTCTCTAATAATTAGTGAGGTTGAGCAGCTTTTCATGTGCCTATTGACCATCTGTATGTCTTCTTTGGAGAAATGTCTGTTTAGATCTTCTGCCCATTTTTGGACTGGGTTGTTTCGTTTTTTTTAATATTGAGCTGCATGAGCTGTTTATATATTTTGGAGATTAATCCTTTGTCCAATGATTCATTAGCAAATATTTTCTCCCATTCTGAGGGCTATCTTTTCGTCTTGTTTATGGTTTCCTTTGCTGTGCAAAAGCTTTGAAGTTTCATTAGGTCCCAATTGTTTATTTTTGTTTTTATTTCCATTACTCTACGAGGTGGATCAAAAAAGATCTCGCTGTGATTTATGTCAAAGAGTGTTCTTCCTATGTTTTCCTCTAAGAGTTTTATAGTGTCCGGTCTTACATTTAGGTCTCTAATCCATTTTGAGTTTATTTTTGTGTATGGTGTTAGGGAGTGTTCTAATTTCATTCTTTTACATGTAGCTGTCCAGTTTTCCCAGCACCACTTATTGAAGAGACTGTCTTTTCTCCATTGTATATCCTTGCCGAGACTTTTTTTTTTAATTGTGGAAAAGTAGACATAAATGTGAAATTTACCATCTTAACCATTTTGAAGTGTGTAGTTCAAAAGTGCTAAATGTCTTCACATTGTTGTGCCATCCATCTCCAGAACTTTTTCTTTTTGCAAAACTGAAGCTTGGTACCCATCTCCCATTTCCCCTCCCCTCAGCCTCCTTCACCCAGCCGTCTACTTTCTGTTTCTGTGAATGTGACCACTCTAAATACCACCTATAAGCGGAATCATACAGTATTTTATCTTTTGTGACTGGCTTTTTTCACTTAGCATAGTGTCTTCAAGGTTCATCCATGTTGTAGCATGTGTCACAATTTCCTTCCTTTTCAAGGCTGAACAATATTCGCTTGTTTGTACATACCACATTTTGTTTATGCATTCATCTGCTGACGGATACTTGGGTTACTTCCACATTTTAGCTACCGGGAATAAGGCTGCAATGGGCCTAAGCGTACAGATATCTCTTTGAGGCTCTGCTTTCAGTTCTGTGGGGTATATGCTCAGAAGTTGGATTGTTGCATCATACAGTAGCTCTATTTTTAACGTTTTGAGGAACCACCACACTGGTTTTTTATAAGGGCGGCACCATTTCGCATTCCCGTCAACGATGCACAAAGGTTCCATTTTCTCCAAATCTTCAACAACACTTGTTATTTTCTGGGTTTTTGGTTTTGTTTTGATAGTAGCCATCTTGGTGGGTGTGCGGTGGTATGTCACTGTGGTTTTGAAAACTCCTCTTGTTTTGAAATAGGAGGGAAGGAGGGCAGGATGAGTGAAGAGGCAGAGCTAATGTGGAGTAAATCAGAGGGACGCTGAGGTAGCTCATAGCTGATCTCCATTTGGTCCACCATCTTGGTGGCGAGAGAGAGAGGAAGGTGTGGACCAGGTAAAGGCTGGTGGGGACTGGCCAGGGTTAAAATAGGAGCCAGTGGCGGGGATGAGACAGGTGAGTCAGCTGGCGATGATTATAAAGATAAAGTGAGCAGTTGTGGGGTTCCATCTGAGGTCAGGAGGCTTGAATACATAACGGGCCCAATCCCAGTTCTGTGACTGTCTCCAGCAGCCCAGAAGAAGGGAAGGTGCAAACAGACTTGGTGGGGCTGCCTGGGCCGGTGGCTGAAAATCCCCTTCTTGTTTGTGATGGGCGGGCGTGGGCTGGCAGAGAGGTGGAGCTGGAGACACAGCCATGCTTGCCTTGGGTGTTTGGTGTGGAAATGGCTGTTGAAGTTGGAAGAATAAAGAAATTGTGAGACGAGGGTGTTAGAAGTGCCAGTGAGAACCACGCTTCCTTGTCTTGTGATCAGGGATCTAGGAAAAAAAAACAAAACCTGGGTAGAGGGCCTTCCACAGAAAGCCAGGTTTCCTTATGTAAGACATTGGGAAGAGTTTGTTTAAGGAGACGTTCAGGGACTTCCCTGGTGGCGCAGTGGTTAAGAATCCGCCTGCCAGTGCAGGGGATGCGGGTTCGAGCCCTGGTCCGGGAAGATCCCACATGCCCAACGAAGCCCGTGCACCACCACTACTGAGCCTGCACTCTAGAGCCCGAGAGCCACAGCTGCTGAGCCCGCATGCCACAACTCCTGAAGCCCACGCGCTTAGAGCCCGTGCTGCGAAGCGAGAGAAGCCACGGCAGTGAGAAGCCCACGCACCTCAACGGAGAGTAGCCCCCGCTCGCTGCAACTAGAGAAAGCCCGTGCGCAACAACGAAGACCCAATGTAGACAAAAATAAATAAATAAAATAAATAAATTTATTTAAAAAAAAAAAAAAGTTCAGCAACAGAGGAAAATATAGTGGAAAGCAGGCTCCCCAGAGCAAGGATGATCAAAGCGTGATGCTGCCAGGACCAACAACATCAGCTGCATCTGGAATCTTGGGAGAAATGCAAATTCTCTGTCCCACCCAGGCCCCCTGCATCAGAAACTCTGGGGCTGAGGCCCAGTAATCTGTGTTTTAATAAGCCCTCCATGTGATACATGCTCAAGTTTGCATCCTATATCCCATGCTCAAGTTTGCATCCTATATCCCAAGATACAGTATAATATCCTAGTAGAGGGTTAGACAGGGTAAAGTGAAGAAGAGAAGGAGTAGAACAGAAGTGCATTCAAACTGAGAGCTTGAGAGGAGGAAACAGAAGTCAGGGACATCAGGTGGGCAGCAACCACAGCCCGTAGAGACACAAGGCCCAGGAGGTTGGGAGACTGGTTGGAGGTGGCACAGTGGGGAGGCCAGAGAAGGCTGTTTTATTGGCTGGATTTGGAAGAATGAGTAGAATTAGTCAGACCCAAGATTCCAATGGCAGTGAAAATCCACAGGTGAGAAGGCTCAACCAGGATTTCCAAGTCCTGGACCACTTACGGGTTATGAGACCTTGGACAAGTCATTCACCTGCTTAAGCTCCTCTTTTCTCAAAGGCAAAATGGAGATCATATTCCCACTTAATTTGGGTCGTTGTGAGGATTAAATGAAATAATCCAGAGGAAGGGCTAAGCACGGGCCTGGCATGTAATAAGAGTTGATAAAAGTCATGCTTTATAAAGGAACTTCTTGTTTGGTAGGAGAAGGTAAATCGAGAGAGAAATGAGATCTCTATAAATGCCTTTCCTAACCACACCCTACCCTACACATACATGTTGGACAATTAATGTTCACTGATAATTAGTCTCACCTTCACTTTTGTCACGTGCTCAGTAGTTGTTCAGTCATCATCATTTTCTTCATATCGGTACCATCATAAAAGTGTCTTTGGATAGGAAACTAGTGGTCGGGGCTGTACCTTCTTAGGACTTAGCTCGCTCGGCCTAGAGTCCAGCACAGCTCCCACGGCTGCAGCCTTTAGGAGGCGCTTTAGAAATTAACAAACCCCGACTTTCCTCGTTCACACAGGGAAACCGAGGCAGGCCCAGGGGATGTGGCTTGCCCGACACAGATGGTGGCATAAAGATGATGAGTAATGCGGCATCTGCTTCCCCAGTTAACCTCTCAGAGGCCGGGGAGACAGGTAGAGACAGGTGTCGCCAACCCTCAGGGCCCAGCCTAGTGCAGTGAAAATTTCCCAGATACACAGAGGGTGTCAGGTCAGGCTCAAATGTGGCCCCCCGGGAACCAACCTCACTGTAAAGGACCTGTGTGTACAGCTGGATTCCTGCTCCCCTGCTGGGGAAGAGCCTGGCCTCCTGACCTGCCAGGCTGTTGCTTGTTATGTTTCTAAACAGTATATTCCAACCCTGCTTCCTCAACCAGGAGCCTGCTGCAATTCTTCCTCTGCTTCGGGACTTAGGTCTAGAGGTTTATGTTTCTTCCTGGCCTATCCTTTAATATAATGATTATAATTGAAGACATAATTTAAGAAGGTTAAGGAGAATATTTACCACACCGTACCATTGCTTCATTTTTGGGTACATCTCCTTCCGTGTGTGTAGATCATTTTACATTTTTGCAGTCGAGGCACACCTCGGTCCATAAGAGCGGTGAGTGTACATCTACTGTGACTCCCATTAATTACTTGGTGCTTGGTACACATAGCAGGTGGTCAATAAAGGATTATTGAATGAACACCATTCTATAATATGCTGCTTCCATTTAGCATAATAAGGATATTTCCCTATTTTCCATAGCATGAATCATTGTAATTTTTAATGGTTGCCTAATAGCATGGAATAGTAATGTATTCAAGGTTTCCTTCCATTAGAATTTTGACTCTTTGCTTTGTCGTTGTTGTTTTTACTGTTACAATTGTATTGTAAAAAATTTCATGCATATTTTATTTAACTTCTTTGGAATTAGTTTCAAATTAAAAATTCCCAGGAAGAGTATGATTGCATTACGGAGGTTTGGATAACTTCATGATTCAATGAGTCATTTCTTAAGGGGACCATGCTTCCTGGTAGAGACAATCCATTTGTGCCCTCTCAACAGTGCGTACTCATGTATCTATTTCCAGAGTGTGTCCTAGTCAATGATGAGAGGCACGGAAGCCATCCCCAAGAGCCCCTTAATTCAGAGCTCTGCTGAGGAGTCTGAAGACATTCATCGGAGGCTCACTTGGTGGGACAGAGTAGATCTTTCGGTTTCTGAGTAATAAAATAGATTATTAATAGACATGGTGCTTTTCCCACAGGTCCTGAAACAAAAGTCTCTCAAGGCAACACAGCTCCGGGTGGCCCTTGCTTTGACGCGGAGTGAGACTTTGAGATCTCAAAACCCAAAAAAGGCCTGTATGAGCTTTTCTTTCTCCTCTAACAAGTCCCCATAAATTTGGTGGCTTAAAAAACTGCAAATTATCTTACAGCTCTGCAGAAGCCTGACATGGTCCTTGCTGGGCTAAAATCCACAGGGCTGCCTCCTTGTCTGGAGACTCTACGGGAAAATCCTTTTCCTCGCCTTTGCCATCTTCTACAGGTTGCCCACATTCCTTTGTTCGGGCATGGCCTCCTTTCTCCCTCTCTAAAGCCAGCAACATCACATCTCTCTCAGGTCCTTCTCCCGTTGTCATCTCTCTCTTTCTGACCATAGGCTGGAAAGGTTCTCTGCTTTTTATTTTTCTTTTAAGAGTTGATAGCGATTTTATTCTGCTACAAGCCACTTTCTGTAAATTTGACTCTTATCCCCATTGTGACACTTATGTCACTGGCAAAATTATTTCCAGGTTATCCATCTGCTTTTAAAGAGCTAATGTGATTAGACTGGGCCTGCCTGGATAATCCAGGAGAATCTCCCCAGTCCCAAGGTCCTTAACCTTAATCACATCTGTGAAGTCTCTTTGGCCATGCAAGGATGAAAGGTAACGTATTCACAGGTTTTGGGGATGAAGAGGTGGACACTTTGGGAGGGAGGGATGATTCTGCTGACCGCGAGATCTAAAATGGACATATATTTTTAAATTAAAAATATATGCATTCACAGAACATATTCGTTATTCTGAATATGAATTCAGACTACATACACATTACATATGCTCATATACATTATTCATTCACTTGTATAACGAATGCTTAAATTGGGTGAATCAAGTACAAAAGTATGAGCTCGGAGAACTCTTCATCACCCAGTGGTACTCAGAGAAAATCCTCTGGGATGCCTCTCCCTCACCTCCGACACCAAGGTTAAGCCCGCATCTCTGGACCACTGAAACCGCCAGTCTCCCTTCCTGTCCAGATCCAGGCTCTGCACAACTGCCTGTCCTGTTGGGGGCGGGGGGCTGGGGCTGAGGGGTGGGATACCAGTCAAAGTGAAGGGGCAGGGGAGCATGAGGGAGACCCTGAAGGTGGCCCAGTGCCTTGAGAGCCTGCTGAGGATGTCCCTGTTTTCAAAGCTCTGTTTATGGGGATTCCTTTCGCAAAAACAGCATTTTCTTCCTTGGTGGTCATCATCCTTTTGCCTTCCCAAGCTGCTGCATTCTCCCCACCTGGATCTTATGTTTAGGAAAAGTTCCCCTGGAGAGGCTCTCTGATGAATGACCCTGCCAACAGGTGGGGTGTGTGTGTGTGTGTAGCTGAAAGACTGGATTAGCTGAGGTTTTTTTTTTTCTCCATTTGTAACTAACATGAATGGAAATACAAGGGAGGGTGTAGAAGGGCGTTCCAATTTCGTTCCAGAAAGCCTGGAAGGTGAAGGTGTGAGCTGAGAGAAGGCTCTGAGTTCAGGGATATGCATCTGATGGCAAGCGGGCAGCAAATGAATTTCTTTGGGGATGCTACGGTGGTTCTGGACCCACCTGTTAGAGCGAACTCGGAATCTGAGCTGTACAGGGATCCTAAAGCTATGTTGGTCCCAGAGCCTTTTCGGAGCCCTAGAGTGAGGCTTCCGACTCACCACTAGATGGCGCCCGTGCTGTGGCTCACCGACGCCGCGCGGGAAGAGGGGCCGGAACCGGGTGGGTCGGAGGCTCCTCTGAGGAGCTGGGTGATCACTGGGCTGCAAAGGGTCGCTCACGGAGATCCACCTGGTAAGACACAGCCACTCCTGTTCCTGCATCGCTGAATTTCACTTTAGTATCCCCCAGGACTAACCTAGGCAGTTTTTGCTCTATTCTGTGGATCCCATCATAGATTGAAAAATGGTCTTTTTGTTCCTGGGGCTCCAGAGAGAACAATGAAAATTGAAAACCTATTTGTTTAGTAATCATATTTTATTTGTTTATGGACAACACTGAGCCAGAGTGACTTGGGTTTAAGTTTTGGCTCTCATTTTCTGGACAGTCCTTTCTGGGCCTGTTTTCTTACATGTAAAAGGAAAATAGCCATCCCTGCCTGATGGGGGTGTTCTACGAGTCAAATGCGACGAGGATGCAGTGTGTCTAGCACAGCGCCCAATGCTTAGTAGGCACTTTGCAGGGGGCCAACCCCACTCACCTTAAGACCCGCTCAGCTATCTCAGTGCCTGGGATGTAGACAGTAGGCGTTGTGAGCAAGTGAAAAAACTAGCTCACGATTAGGGTTTACTCACCTTGATTTTACTCCACGAACCTCCTATCACTGAAATACGAAGTTTTGTCCAGGGTTCAGAAGATTATATCGCAAAACTCCCGCCTGCAGATTCTAGCAATCTGATTAAAGGAGACAAGGGTAACCAAAACACATTTAAGAGAGGACACAGAAGCTAATAAATGAAAAATGATTCCAAATGTATGATACAGACTGGCTATAATTAAATTTGTAGCTCCTCCAACAGGGCTCCGTTTCTCAGATTCTGGCGTTCATGCTAGTTTACATCTGCATTGTTTGTCAGATCCCAGATATTTTGCTGGGAAAGAAGAGGCCTCATTCTGCAGCAGGGATGTTATGTCTAGAAGGCAGACCTGCCTGGGAATCCAGGAGGTGTCATGAGAGCGGCAGGTTCCTGGGGATGGGATGGAGGTGCCTGGAGACAGAAAAAAGGAGTAAGAAAAGGGAAGTGGCAGGGTATCAGAGGCAACATTTAGCCACTGTACTATTTGATGATTTCCTTCCGAGTATGAATCAAGTCATAGAGTTTAAATCTGGAAGCTACCTTAAAAATGTTCTGGCTAGATCTCCAAAATAGGAGGCCTTATATAATCTCTCTGACTAGGAGCATTCAAATCACCGCTTAAACACTTTTAGGGACAGGGAACTCACTGCCTTGGAAGAAAACAACTTTTTAAAAAAAATTTAATTATTTTTTATACAGCAGGTTCTTGTTAGTTATCTATTTTATACATATTAGTGTATATATGTCAATCCCAATCTCCCAATTATCCCACCTCCACACACACCCCGCCCCGCTTTCCCTCCTTGGTGTCCATACGTTTGTTCTCTACATCTGTGTCTCTATTTCTGCCTTGCAAACCAGTTCATCTGTACCATTTTTCTAGATTCCACATATATGTATTAATATACGATATTTGTTTTTCTCTTTCTTACTTCACTTTGTATGACAGTCTCTAGGTCCGTCCACATCTCTACAAATGACCCAGTTTTGTTCCTTTTTATGGCCAAGTAATATTCCATTGTATATATGTACCACATCTTCTTTATCCGTTCGTCTGTCGATGGGCGTCTAGGTGGCTTCTGTGACCTGGCTATTGTAAATAGTGCTGCAACAAACATTGGGGTGCACGTGTCTTTTATAAAGCCACTTCTTCATTAGACAGTTCTACTTGTAATTATTAGCTCAAAACTTTCCTCCAGCTTTTACACATTGGTGCTGATTCTGCTCTGGAGCCGCGTAGATTACGTTTCCTCCCTCTTCCAGAGGTCGGTTCTTCAAACTGCCAAGAGCCGCTGTCAATCACATGGTCCTTAACTTTTTCTCCCCAAACTTCCCCACATCCTTCAGACATTTGCAAATGACCCCTTGCGTCTCCTAGACCACAAACTATATGGTGCTGAAGGAGTGAGCCATCGCGGGGAAACCATCTTGTGCCTTGGCTTCCCCCGCTACGCCGTGACACAGCACTAGATGGCGCCATGGCCAAGGCCCCATTCTGGTGCTCTGGGTATTCAGGACGAACATGAAGATTGCCCACTTCCTCTAAGAGTTATCAGTGCCAACCTCATCATGCCTCATATCCTTGTTTTCCTCAGCGACCACCAGAATCCAAAATCCCAGCCTCTGCAGTTATTCAACATCGCCCTGACCCTCATCCCCATCCTGCTCTGTATGTACCCAACGTGGACATTGTATGTTTGCCCAGCCGGTACTCTGCCCTCCTGCTCTTGATGACAGCATCACAGTTTTCCTCCGAAGAACCATTCCATTACTTGCCAACGTGAGGTTCTGTCCACCAGGGGTGGGCAGTGCACCCAGGACCATGGCCACTTAGAGAGACCACCACACTAACCACAGTGGATGGGTCAGGTTGGGATTTCACTGGGGTGGAAGGGAAGAAGCAGGCACTGAGGACCATATCCACCTCTAGCTGTTGGGCAGCCATCTGATGTTGGGTGGGGAGAGGCTGCCTGAGAGTACAGCCAAGAGAGAGGAGAGAGGAGCAGAGAGATGGAAAGGGAGCCCCACACTCACCTAAGACAGCAAACCTAGTCAATAAATGCTGAGTGTGTTTTGACTGCTCCACCGACTGGCTGTTCCCCTATCTCTCTTTCTTCTCTTCTCCTTCTTCTTCTTCCTCTTCCTCTTCTTCTCCTTCTTCTCCCTCTTCTCCTTCTTCTTCTTCTTCTTCCTCTTCTTCTTCTTTTTCTCCTTCTTCTCCTTCTTCTCCCTCTTCTCCTTCTTCTTCTTCTTCTTCCTCTTCTTCTTCTTTTTCTCCTTCTCCTCCTCCTTCTTCTTCTTCTTCTTCTTTTTTTTTTTTTTGGCGGTACGTGGGCCTCTCACTGTTGTGGCCTCTCCCGTTGCGGAGCACAGGCTCCAGACGCACAGGCTCAGCGGCCACGGCTCACGGGCGCAGCCGCTCTGCAGCATGTGGGATCTTCCCGGACCAGGGCACGAACCCGTGTCCCCTGCATCGGCAGGCGGACTCTCAACCACTGCGCCACCAGGGAAGCCCTTCTTCTTCTTCTTCTTCTTCTCCTTCTTCTTCTTCTCCTTCTTCTTCTTCTTTCTTCTCCTCCTCCTCCCCTCCCCCTCCTCCTCCTCCCCCTCCCCCTCCCCCTCTCCCTCCTCCTCCTCCTCCTCCTCCTCCTCCTTCTTCTCTCCCTCCTTCTCTCTCTCTCACCCCACCGCCCAGGCCTTCCTATTCCCTGAGACACAACTATAATGAAATTAGGCCAATTGGCAACCCTACAGTGGCCTCTAAGTGTTGAAGGGAAAGGAGGAGTCACATGTCTCTTTAAATAAAAAGCTAGAAATGAGAAAGCATAGTGAGGAAGGCATATTGAGAGCCGAGATAAGAAAAAAGCTAGGCCTCTCTGCCAAACAGGCAGCCAAGTTGTGAATGCAAAGGAAAAGTTCTTGAAGGAAATTAAAGGGGCTATTCCAGTGAGCATACTAATAGGAGAGCAAAACAGCCTTACTGCTGATACGGAGAAAGTTTCAGTGGTCTGGATAGAAGATTAAACAAACCACGACATTCACTTAAGCCAGAGACTAATCTAGAGCAAGGCCCTAATTCTCTATAATGTGATGAAGGCTGAGAGAAGTAAGGAAGTTGCAGAAGAAAAGTTTGAATCTAGCAGAGGTTGGCTCATCAGGTTTAAGGAAAGAAGCCGTCTCCATAACATAGAAGTGCAAGGTGAAGCGGCAAGAGCTGATGTAGAAGCTGCCAGTTATCCAGAAGATCTAGCTAAGGTCATTCATGAAGGCGGCTATGCCAGACAACAGCTTTTCAGTGTTGATGAAACAGCCTTATATTGGGAGAAGGTGTCATCTAGGACTTTCATAGCTAGAGAGGAGAAGTCAGTACCTGGCTTGTAAGCTTCAGAGGACAGGCTGACTCTCTTGTTAGGGGCTAATGCAGCTGGTGACTTTAAGCTGAAGCCAGTGCTCATTTACCATTCCAAAAAAATTTGCTAAATCTGCTCTGCCTGTGCTCTTTAAATGGAACAGGAAAGCCTAGATGACAGCATATCTGTTTACAGTATGGTTTACTGAATACTTTAAGCCCAGTGCTGAGACCTACTGCTCAGAAAAATATTACTGCTCATTGACAATGCACCTTATCACCCAAGAGCTTTGATGGAGATGTACAACAAGATTAGTGTTGTGTGCACTCCTGCTAACACAACGTTCATTGTTCAGCCCGTGGATCAAGGAGTCATGTTGACTTTCAAGTCCTATTATTTAAGAAATACATTTTGAGGGCTTCCACGGTGGCGCAGTGGTTGAGAGTCTGCCTGCCGATGCAGGGGACACGGGTTCGTGCCCCGGTCCGGGAAGATCCCATATGCCACGGAGCGGCGGGGCCTGTGAGCCATGGCTGCTGAGCCTGCGCGTCCGGAACCTGTGCTTCGCAACGGGAGAGGCCACAGCAGTAAGAGGCCCGCGTACCGCAAAAAAAAAAAAAAAAGAAATACATTTTGTAAGGCTATAGCTGCCATAGATAATGATTCCTCTGATGGATGTGGGCAAAGGCAATTGAAAACCTTCTAGAAAGGATTTGCCACTCTAGATGCCATTAAGAACATCATGATTCATGGGAAGAGGTCAAAATATCAACATTAACAGGAGTTTGGAAGATGCTGATTCCAAACCGCATGGATGACTTTGAGGGGTTCAAGACTTCAGTGGAGGAAGTAACTGCAGTTGTGGTGGAAATAGCAAGAGAACTAGAATTAGAAGTGGAGCCTGAAGATGTGACTGAATTGCTGCAGTCTCAGGATAAAACTCTAATGGATGAGGAGTTGCTTCTTACGGATGAGCAAAGAAAGTGGTTTCTTGAGGTGGAATCTCCTCCTGGGGAAGATGCTGTGAAGATGGTTGAAATGACAACAAAGAACTGAGAATATTACATAAACTTAGTTGATTAAGCAGCAGCAGGGTTTGAGAGGATTGATTCCAATTTTAAAAGAATTGTGGGAAAATGCTATCAAACAGCATTGCATGCTACAGAGAAACTGTTTGTGAAAGGAAGAGTCAATTGATGTGGCAAACTTCATTGTTGTCTTATTTTAAGGAATCGTCGCAGCCACCTCATCCTTCAGTAATTACTACCCTGATCAGTGAGCAGCCATCAACATTGAAGCAGGACCCTCCACCAGCAAAAAGATGATGACTCAGATGATGGTTAGTATTTTTTAGTAATAAAGTTGTTTTTTTTTCGTTACGCGGGCCTCTCACTGCTGTGCCCTCTCCCGTTGCGGAGCACAGGCTCCGGACTCACAGGCTCAGCGGCCATGGCTCACGGGCCCAGCCGCTCCGCGGCATGTGGGATCTTCCCAGACCGGGGCATGAACTCGTGTCCCCTGCATCGGCAGCCGGACTCTCAACCACCGTGCCACCAGGGAAGCCCAGTAATAAAGTATTTTTAATTAAAGTGTGTACCTTTTTTTTAGACAATATTGTTGCACACTTAGACTACAGTAGTGTATAAATACTGTACACTATACAGTTTACATACTGTATCAACACAACTTTTATACACCCTGGAAACCAGAAAATTCGTGTGACTTGCAATATTCACTTTATTGAAGTGGTCTGGAACGGAATCCGTAATATCTCTGAGGTAAGCCTGTATATGAGCAAATAAATTCTCTTTACTTCTGCTTAATCTGGTTTGAGTTGGATCTCTGACATTTGCAGCTGAAAAGTCATAATATAATCCCTAACCTGACTCACCCTCCCACCTCTCCTTTCTGTGGGGACATTTCATTGCGCCCTTTAGGAACACATGTTGAGTGGTCAGCACATTCCCCTGTATTCTCACCTCTTCCCTGAATGCACCTCCCAGCTCCTTTCATTGGGTGAAATCTGGTGCTCCCTCGGGTCCCTGGTCCCCCCAAACACCCACAGTGCTCTCAGAAGACAGTTGAGGGGCTTCCTTGGTGGCAAAGTGGTTAAGAATCTGCCTGCCAATGCAGGGGACACGGGTTTGAGCCCTGGTCCAGGAAGATCCCACATGCTGTGGAGCAACTAAGCCCGTGCACCACAACTACTGAGGCCCACGTGCCTAGAGCCCATGCTGCTCAAGAAGAGAAGCCACCGCAATGAGAAACCCACTCACCGCAACTAAGAGTAGCCCCCGCTCGCCACAACTAGAGAAGGCCTGCGCGCAGCAATGAAGACACGACACGGCCAAAAATAAAAAGAAATTAAAAAAGAAAAAAAGAAGACAGTCGATTTCCCCCCCTCCCCTTCAGGTAGCTCAGGGCATGAAGTGACTAGGAGCCCTCCTTGCTCTCTGTTGCCGTTTTAAAACCGCTTCTCTTCCTTCTACTTCAAACTCTTCAGTTCTTTGAAGCTCGGTCTCCACCTGTCGTAACTGCTGTGCCTGACAACCTGCTGGTCACTGCCGCGCACTCACTGGGACTTCAGCCACAGGCTCGTGGACCTTCTCTTTGGTCCCCTCCTGGCCACCATTCTCTCAGCAACCTCAGCATCCATGTGAATGATTCTTCCAACTCATGGGGCTCCAACACCACAGCCACCTGAGACCTCCTAATCACCGGGAATCAGAACACATCCCAAACCTCAGATTCATATCCCACCTTCTATCATCTTTTATCCTTACTGCTCGCTTCCTGTCGTACCTCCAGTCAAAAATTCTTTGACCTTCTCACTGCCAGTTCATGTGATCTGCATATTCTGGGTCTTACGGACCATCATGATAGTCACGCCCCTCAAAATCCCCTAAATCCCTTTATGTGTCTTGTTTTCTATTATCCTTATCATGCTGTATTTTTATATTGATGATTCATTTACACTGGGAACTGTGTTTCCCAGAATCCCTTTCTCTGAATCGTCCAGGGTTCGAGTTGGCCAAAAGCAAAGTCGTGGAAGATTGGGGAGGCAGAGGGGAACAGCGGTCATAACACCCTGAAAGTGTTGTTTAGAGTCAGACACAGAAGTGCCGGAGGTTCTCTCTGGGTCTCTCTTCCCAACTGCTGGCCCTGCTGCCCAACAGTGACCCCAAGCCCACCCCGGACACTTTGGTGTGAACTCACAGAGGCAGTAGCCACGGGGAACCACCAACCGTGCATGGACTTCTGTCCTAGCGCCCTTTGTGATCCTGTTGCCGCAGCTGGATGTGACTAGCTTACAGCATTCCTGCAAATCCCTATTTGTTCACCAGTGCCAGAGCTGGTTAGTGGCTTTTCTCTGATCTTTCAGCTCCAAATTTGGACTTTTCTTTCCCAGCTCCTCCTATGATTGTGTAAGGTCTAATTACTATAATAAGCTCCTATCCCACAATGTTTACTTAGCTCAGTCCTAACGGCCCACTTTCTTCGAGCTTGCCCCAAAGAGGCTGAATGTTGCTAGAGAAAACACACAGTCCTACTGACCGGTTTCACTTGAATTCATGACCACATGGTAGTCCTCTGGTTTTTGTCTGTCCAGGATCCTTTCCCTCTTCTTTGGGTAATAACATCACAGATTTGCTGGATGAAGTATCCCTCACGGAATACGGTCTTGGTGACACTTTCAATCACATGCTCATTTCAACGTGGGGGGATGGAACTTACTCATCCCAACAGCTGCATTCTAGAACTGCCGTCCATGTATTCCTGCTCTAGAGATCCCCAGGGCTAAGCTAGTCCCTGGTACTCTGGTCCTTCGGCTTTTCCTACAGCCATGTGAACTCCCTCCATTCTTCCAATAGATTTGTTACTTAACGTAGCCAGAGCCGATGGCTGAGGCTCGCACAGACCTCAGATGAGCACTCTACTTGGCCCAGCAATCCTGCTACGTTCCCCCAGACAACGTGAATTCTCACTTTCCAAGGCAGTTATTCCATATCTTTCCTCTCTTCCCAAATCTGCGTTCTGGTCCACCCAACTTTGGTCTCATACTTTGTTAGGGAAGTGGAAGCATTTGACATCTTCCCATCACCAAGTCTACAAACCTACCGGGAGTTGAACTCATATCTTCTGTTTTCTTTCCAGTCACAATGCTGCCTTCATAAGCATTTTAAATCTCTCTGCTCCAATCAAAGGTCAAGTCCTCCACCTGTGCTCTGGACCCATCTCCATGGCCATCTCAAAGATTATATGCCTGAGTTTATCAACCTTCCCTCTCTCCTGACCATCACTTTCCCTTCCTCTATTGGATCCTTCCCATCAGCACATAATTGTGTCCTAATACCTCCCATCTTTTAAAATACAGTTGACCCTTGAACAACATGGGGGTTAGGGGTGTGGAACATCTTTGCATTAAAAAATCTGAGTATAACTTAAGATCCGTGCTTGGTATCCTCTGTTCCTCCATATCTGTGGTTCCACATGCACGTTGGATTCAACCAACTGTGGATTGTTGAAAATATTTCCTATTGAAAAGTAACCTGTATAATTGGACCCGCACAGTTCAAACCCATGTTGTTCAAGGGTCAACTGCATATCCTTCCTTGACTCTATGTGTATATCATTCCATTCTCTGCTCCCTGTTCATGGCAAAACTTGTGGGTTTCCATTTTCAGCACTCCGGTGAAAGCTGCTCTTGTGTTCTGGTAACAGATGACATCCATCTTGCCGAATTTTGTGGTTACTTCTCTGTTCTCATCTTCCTTTTCCTCCCAGCGGCCTCCACAAAGTCAACCTTTCCCCTCTGTTTCTGTGACACCCCAAACTCTTGATTTTCCTCTACCTCACTAATTGCTCTTGAGATTATATCCAGCTCTTCACCCTCCCCCCTTTCTTTCAATGTTTATCATACTATAATTATCTTGCTTATTTTTTTTATATACTAGCTTATTTTCAGTCTTTTTTAACATTCACAACAATGTAAATTTCTTTGAGACAGGAATTTAGTTTTTGTTATCTGTACTGTTCAATGGGCACATAGTACGTACTCAATAAATGTCTTTTGAAAGATAATCATGACATGTTTCCCAGACCTTTTATCATCCAGGTCACCTTTCTCCCAGTGCCCTCAAGTTGGTCACTATTCCTCTAAAAATATGGCCCCGTTTGGAGGCCCATATGAGCATAATTACTTTGGACCCTGACAAAGATTCACTCCTTGATCTAATTCTAGTCTGGCTCCTCTGAACCCTCTTCTCAACCAGGCCCTGACCTGTGGGCTTCCGTGTTCATCTCTGCTTAGTCTAGTTTTAGCAAGGATTCTGCCGTGTCAGTTTAGTGACAGTCCCCCATCCTTGATTTCTGAGCAAATTCCTTATCTCCCCACACTCAATATCTTACTACCCTGGTCTGCCTTTAGCAAAAATTTTGTAGAGTTGGTTTAGCCAGAATCCCCCTTACCCCTGATGTTCCTTCTTAGTAATTTTCCATCCTCTGACCCTGCTCCTTGGCTATAAATCTCCACTTGTTGTGTTCAGAGTTGAGCCCAATCTCTCTCCCCCTCACTACAAAACCCCACTGTATTAGTTCCCATTACATAAAGTCTGCCTTATCACCTTTAACACGTATCATGAAAAAAAAAAAATAACAACCCTACAGTTCTATTAATACAGCCAAAAATCACTGCAGGTCTTGGGCAGCCATATCCAAGGCTGTCCATTGAAGGACATGTAAATAGTGCCCCCTGGAATTGTGCAACATGGTGGTTCCCTGTATTATTACATTGTTGACCAGCACTAAGTGGGGGGAGTTAACTGCATTTTCAATTTTTTTTTTCATAGACATGCTATTAGGTCATTTTTCCTCCTTTCTGGGTATAGTTTTTTCTGTCCTTTTTTTTTTTTTTAATTTCTTGGATAGAAAGGACATCTTCATACTTCTTCCTAGTAGGAGGAGTTTTAGTCCATCCTTGAGATCCATTGAGTTTGGAATCTTGCTTTTGTCATTCAGCATATTAATTATATGTTACCTGAAATGTTTATAAGTCTGCTTTGTCCACCGTCATCAAAACATTGGGCAGGATAGAGTCAAGGGTAGAGACCTGTGACACACCAGTAGAGACCTTCCCTCAGACTGATATGAATAAAAGATCAATCCTCTTTAGGCATTCCTTAGCATATTATCATCTCTTGTACACTTAGATCTCAAATAGGCAGAAAACAAGAATGTTTCAGAATAAAAAACAGTCCAGTTGATTCACATGTGGAAGCAGCATTGGACCCAAGGCTTTTAGGTTTTAGTTCTTATCTTTGGTACTTACTAGATCTATGAACTTGTATTACCCAGTCAAATTCTCTTGAATGCAGTGTACCTTATCTGTAAAATGGGGATTAAGTGATTTTGAATCTAGTTACAGGGTGCCGGATGAGTGAATCTCTTGAGGTACAATAGATCTCTCGAGTCTATACTTCTGTGACTCCCACTGGGATGGGGTCCTTCTCATGAATGTAGCGGCCTTTTAGCATCTGCTTTATTGTCATTTATAACAGTGAAGCATTGGGGGGAAATTCCCAATAGCCACCAATAAAATATAGACTATGATATAGACACAATAGGCTGTTTTGAAAAATGAGCCATTTTGTAGTAATGAAAAATTACGTTTTAGAAGGATTCTTAAAGATGTGAAGAAATAAGTGACAAAAAGTGACAAATATTATTTATATGTATAAAATGATCCCAGAACAATGTGGAAGGAAGCATATGAAATTGTCAAAAGAGGTTATTTTGGACATTAGGATTATTAATTATTTTTTCCATTCACTTTACTTAGCTCTACATTTTAACATTTTTATATGAGTATACATTACACATTCTGGAAGAATAAAACTAGAAAGCGTTTTGAGATACCTAATATATGCATAAAAAGTCATAAATGTTTATGCCCTTTAACGATATGAATTCCATTTTGGGTATTCAGTCTAAGGAAATAATTTAAATTACAGAATATACTGCATACAAAGATGTTAACGTGATGTTTTTTATAATAGTGTAAAATTGGAAACAGTCTAACAATATAGAAATGATTAGTTAAGAACACATCATCTAACTGAAATCAAAGGCAGACTTTTTAAATTGTGTGTATAAAGTCTATAATAACAAAAGATTATGAAGTAATGTTCAGCGAGACAGTAGAATAAAATTATATTCTTATTACAACTATATTATTTTTTACAAGGCCAAAAATAATGCACTAATTATCTAGAATACAGGAGGTGATTGTTGCCAGTGGTGAGACTCAGGGTAATTGTAAATGTTATTTTGACTTTTATATGCTTCCCAAATAGAAGCATTTATTATTCGTGTAAATAGTAAAAAAAAAAAAAAAAAAAAAAAAAGTATAATTATTTTAAAGTAAAAAGTAGCTGCTCTAGGGCAGGGAGACTGATGAGCTGAGCCTATCTCTTTCTGGGAGGCTCCCAGGGTTGGGTGGAGACAAGAATGATAATCTGCTGTCCTTATTCAAGGGCCCCAGGACTCCACCCCCAGAGCAGGGGCTCCCTGGCCCCAGTCGCTGGTTGTCAGATGGAACACACTCCCTCCCAGCCAGACGCAGCCTGGGCCCTGAAGGTCTAGCCCTGGACGTGGGTCTCTCCTGTGGCTGCTTGAAATGCTCAGAGAGATATGGAGGGGGCCTTCTATCACTCATTACCCGGCCTGCTCCAACCAGAAAAATCCTCACTTCCGTCACTGTCACCCTCTCCTACTTCTACTCCATGGGGCACTTTTGGTAACGATGGTGATGCTGGTGGATGATAATATGTTTCCAAGTCCCTCCGACACACCAGTCCTATTATGTACAGCCTTTCTGTGAATCCTTGCAATGAGGTCTGTACCACCTTGAGAGATACATACAGTTATCCTCACTTTACAGATCAGGAGATTTGGAGAGATTAAGCCATTTTCTCAAGCTCATACAACTACTAAATGGTAGATCCATTTAGTGTTGACTATTCCCAGTTCGTGCTCTTACCCACCGTCTTGATGTAGGTTGAATGCCCAGCCTGTGCTCTGAGCCATACTGTCTCCCATCCTCCTGCAGGGGCCACCCCTCTATTTCAGCCGGCGATAGCTTTCTTTTTTTGTGTGTGTTTGTTTTGTCTGACGCTCAATTCTTTTTAATTTTAGAGTTACAAAGCAAAACCAAATTGTGCTTATTAAAAAACAAGTTTCCCAAACCACATAAATAAGTGATTCTAAAAGGAAATTTTTCAACCATTTATGACATTTGCCTTTACTCCGATTTTTTTTTTCTTTTGGCTTTCTTTTTTTATGTCCTTCTCCAAGCATCCTTCTTCCCCCAACTTCCCGAGATGTGACGCAGCAATTTCAGTAACCTGTGTGTGTGTGTATCATAGGTTCCCATTAGTGCCCTCCCCCAGTGGCATTTATATGATGAAATTGAAGCTGTATAGATAAAAGTCATAAGGCTCCAATGCACAACCAAAATATAAACTCCTGAAGTTGCATAGATTTGTGGTTGCCTATGTAGGTGTTGCATCGTGGGTAAGGATGTGCCTGACTTTTCTCTGTATCAGCCTACAGTGCCCAGTACAGGGCCTGCCACCTCATGTGACTCAATAAAAGCTCTCTGAATAAATGAATGAAGGAGAGAACAAATGAATGTTTCCCATTTTTTTTCACGGCTTGAGGGATCGTAGTTCCCCGACCAGGGATAAAACCCGTGCCCCCTACAGTGGAAGTGATGAATCCTAACCACTGGACCTCCAAGGAATTCCCAACAAATGGATGTTTTAATGACAACACATGTGGCTTCAGTTTCTTCATCTGTAAAACAATTATGATTTTATTCTCGTCTATGAGAATGAGAGCTCTGAAGCATGCGGAATAGACTGTATTCTAGCACCCAACAAACACACTGCCTGGCAGACAGGATATACGCAATAAAGGTGAGTTGTCGGAAGTGAATTCCCCGAGACTCCTAGCGGGGATCTGAGAATGGCCGAAGCAAGGCCTAAACGTGCCCTGCCTATTTCTTAGAGAAGGACATTTTGCTGTTAAATGACTGAAATGGATTGTGTTATCTGCCACTTTTGCAGAGTCTGTGTGCAAATTATACACCTGAGGCTCTAGGAAGTGGTCCCCAAGAGCTGGAAGCATTCAGTGTCCTAGGGTAGCCCCAGGCCAGGCCCTCAGGGAGCTATAAGGGAAACCAGGATCCTCCACTCCCCCTGGGCTTCAAGACTATAAAACTCGGTCAGACCCAGACCCAGCTTCCTTTGGAGAACTGAGGCTGGAACCACCCTGGGATTCTGCTCCTCTTTACTGAGGACCTGCTAAGGGGGAGGAACTGGAATGGGCTGCTGCTGCTTTTCAGGCAAAAGCCCCTTTAATTGCTGTAAGGAATCCAGGAGGGTAAAAGGACTGGAGGGGTTCCGACAGGGTTTCTCATTTCTCTGGGGGAAGACTCGCCTGCCTTCCCACCTGCCTGGAATCTACAGCTCTGAATAGTCTTTCAAAGAGCCTCCCTTTCCAGCGCTTTTCCCTCCTTCCCCGTCTCATTTTCCCTCCTCCTCCCTCTCTCCGCAGCCTCCTTACCCACCGCAGCACCTACACAGAGTCCTCTCTCAAACAGCATCTTTGAATCAAAAACTGAATGAGCCCCTCCTTGCCCTCCCCTCCTCTCCCTGCCCCAAAGTCTCTCTCCTGCTCTCCCCTCCACACACACATTTCCCTTCTGCCACCCCTTCACCACCATCCAACACAGCAGCTTCCGGAAGCTAGTAGAGTCGTTATCTTATTTTGCTCCCATATCTGGGGATCCCTGAATGCTGCGGGCCGCCAGGTGGGAGGAGGACCCCCGGAAAAAAGATGGGTCCTTGGAATGGGTCCTTCCTCAAAAGTGCCTTGCAACCAATCCATCTCTCTGCCACCGATTTTCCAGAGTGAGAGAGGAATTCCGCCCCCAGCTTTGTCAACATCCCTTCCATGTCCACCTAGTAGAGTGGCCCACCCAGCTGTACGCTTGGCCTGTCTTGTTTCCATGGAGCCCAGCTGGGCCTCCGTGTGGCTCCCATTCTCCCAAGCATCTTGGTGGAGTTGGCAGCAAGTGACAGGCTGGGGTGCTGGAGGACCCGGCTGCCAGGGGAACATCCATTTCTAGGAGGGGAAATCCCGTTGAGTGGGACCCCCTGCCCTGGGTTGCACCCCTCTGTTTGCAGGTAAAGCCAGGTCAACACAGGTCAGAGTTGTCTAGGAGGGTCATGGGCCGCTAAGGATGTGGGTGGAAGCAAGGGGGGGTGGCCCCACCCATTTTAGTGCTGGGGCTGGGGATGCTCCCAGATTAATTACAGGTGTATGAGCCTAAGGCCTTCTGAGCACTGGGACCTGGAGTTCTCTATCTCTCCCCACTCCCCTCCCTTCTCTATCTGACTCACCGGAGCTTTCTACAGTCCTGCCAGGCTCCCCAATCTCAGGAGCTGCAGCAAGGGACGGCTTTCCCTGGGCTTTGCCACGTCTTTCTATTACATTTACATTGTTTCTGCACCTCCCCCCCAGTGACCCTGCCTTTGCCCCTACCTAATTATGATGATAAGAACTGCAACAAAAATAAGCTAGTATCCCATGGCCGCTGAGCACGCACGTCCGGAGCCTGTGCTCCGCAACAGGAGAGGCCACAGCAGTGAGAGGCCCGTGTACCGCAAAAAAAAAAAAAAAAAAAAAAAAAAAAAGCTAGTATCTATTGAGTGTATCAAACTTATTAAACCTTATTAACTCTTCCAACCACGTGGAGTAAGAATTATCATCTGCATCTTCTGGTTGGAGGAATGGAGGCTTAGAAAAGTCAAGAAACTTGTCCCCACCATCACCCAGCTGGTGAGCGGCTCCCTAGAACTCGTGCCTCAGCCACTCCTGCCCACGAGGGCCAGCTTCGCAGTCTGGCTCCCTTTTGACAACTTCTCCCCAACCAGCCCTGTGTTCCATTCATCAGTCCTCCCAATCAGCAAGTGTCTACAAACCCCAGTCCGGGCCTGGGCCCCTGGAGGGGCTCAAAAGGCAGGAAAGCCATAGCCCCTGCCCTGGAGTTACTGAGGAGATAGGACAAAAACAGAGAAATTCACACACAACCCCTGGCTGACCCCTGCCAAGCCACTTCCCTTCTCTGAGCCTCGGTCTCCTTACCTGCAAAATGAGCGGGTTGCACCGGAAGGCTGCAAGTACGCAATCCTACTCATCTCTGATCACCTGAGTGCACCCCACTTAATTAGAAGGTGGGAACACTGAGGCCCAGGGATTAGGGCCATACCAGAAAAAAGCTGGAGCAAAGTCAGAAAAGAAAATCACAAGATTTGACCCTTAGAAGAAAATGGCTTTGTTATTAAGAATAGGACTAACACTCAAGAATGATCCCAGCGAGGGCCCAGAGCGGGTAGATGGGGGGGCGCGTCTACTGCTCCATCCTTTTGTATCTGACAAAGCCCGAGAGAGCGTCAGCCTGGTGTGGGTTTCCCCTTAGTTCTTGGGCGCTCAAGGAAAAGTAAGCCGGTTGCTTCTGATCCTTTCATTTCCAGGGTACCGCAGGGTGCCCGGAGAGCAGAGAGGCTCCAAATGAGGCATTTCTAAGCCTTTTTCTTAGGAGCAAGAAATGGTGTTTGAGTGTGGAGGAGTGACCGGGATGAGGCACCTCCAGGTTTGGAGATGAGGGGACTGACCCGAACTGGAGGCTGCCTTTCCTTCAGGGCATCTGGGTAGGAACACACGCAGCTCGCAGCGTGGTTGCTTCCCCCGCCATCCTACAGCAGCGGTGGCAGAGCGAGATTCAAGCTCGTCTTTTCACTGCCGATCCAGCCCCGTCTTCAATACCAGGGCATGACGCTCAGACTGCAATTATGGCTCTACAGTCAGAAGTCCATCTTTGTTCCGCCTCTGAAAGAAGGTCCCTATAAATCACAGTATAGACAAGGTGAGGTAAGGACTGTGGTAGGCTGAACAATGGCTCCCCAAAGAGATCCCTGGAACCTACGCATGCTCCTTTATAGGGGACTAGGGACTGGCAGGTGTGATCAGTGAAGGACCTTGAGATGGGGAGATTAGCCTGCATTATCCAGGTGGCCCTAAATATCATCCCAAGGGTCCTTAAAGACAGAGGCAAGAAGGTAAAAGGGGAAGCAGGAGATACGAGGATGGGAGCAAGAGGGTGTGTGCGTGGGGGGGGAAGGGGTCAGGAGACGAACATGGGTAGCCTCCAGGAGCTCACCTGGAGGAAACATTCCAAAGCCTCCAGGACTCCTCCAGGTGAACATTTTGATTTTGGTCCAGTGAAACTGACTTCAGACTCCTGGTCTCCAGAACTCCAGTAGGAGAATCAATTTGGGTTGTTTTAAGTCACCAATATGTGGGCATTTGTTAGAGCAGCTACAGGAAGCTTATACAAATGCTATTTACCCACTGATGAGAATAAACTAAAGCATTTCAAATGTATGTCTTCAGATGTAAATAATTTATGATAATTCATTGTAAGCAGAAACCATGATGGCTTCTCTTGGCCGGTTCTTGGATATTTGGATTAAAAATCATTTTAAGTTAGTGGTTAAAGCCAAAACTATACCCTACCAGACTTGGCAAGGCCTAATTTTATATTGGTGATATGCAACTTTTGTTTACGTATTTGAAAGTAAGTTTTAAAATCTCTCTATCAGACTTCTACTAATGCAGACTGCCCTCCCCTCAATGCATCTAGGAAGGAAGTATACTTTAGTATATAGGACACAAAGACTAATATACTAAGCAAGGAGGAGAGAATTAGCAAGTTAATTGCCCTTACTTATGTGTTCACTTCCATCCTGGTGAAGAATTATTTGTTCAGTTCTGTCTGGAATGGAGGTGTCTACTTAGAAATATGTATCTTTTGGGCAGTAATGTATCATATGCATGATATAACTAGCTGATAATTCTAGATGTTATAACAAGGCAAGCGCACAAACCGTTAGCTTTGGGACCAGACGTGTAACTAAAAAGAAAATTCATGGTTTGCTAATATTATTCTCCGAGAAGGAGGTAGCATGTGGATTTCAGCTTTTCAGTATGTCTTGGATGTGTTTGTGCTTTTGTGTAATTGTTATTCACAAAGATGATGTTTAGCACACATATTATCCGATTGGAATTATCACCGACTATACAAATTACTATCTGGAATAATGGCTGTGTTGATTGTAATCCTTTTGCTGATGAACATGGGCTTGAACAAAAAATACAAAAATCTAATCAGCACAGGCTAAGGTGCAAGTCATGCCGTAACAGGGAAGAAATTTTGTATCCTATTACAAGTTAATCAGTAAAGGAATGTTGCCTATAAGCTTACATTATGCATAATGGCCCGTCTCTGGGAACTCTGTCTCCCAGGTAATGAGCATTAAGCTAAAATACCTTTGTTTAGCTCACAGGAAACATCCTGACCAGACCCACCAGTGAATGACTACAAGAAAGAAGAAACTAGCACATTCCCACCAAAGTCTGCCTGGAACCAGGACTTTACCCCCTCCCCTTTTAGTATAGAAGAAGCCTGAATTCTAATTCGGAGAAGATAGTTCTTTGCGACACTAGTCCCCCATCTTCTCCGTCTACTGGCTTTCCTAGTAAAGTCACTATTCCTTGCCTCAACAACTTGTCTCTCTGTTTATCATCCTATCCTGGGGTGCACAGCACGAGCTTGGATTCAGTAACGATGCTATCATGAGGTATTAACCCGCTTGCTTTCCAAAGCAGCTAGTAAGTGTTCACCGGTGCTCACTGAATAGTGAGTTAAGGACAGGGACAATCATTAGGTACTTAGAATGGTCTTTACCATTATTTCCTGGTGACAGGATTGCCAGCTTTGTGGAGGCACCATGGTGGGGCTCAAAGAAGTATCATCTGCTCTACCCTCCAGAACAACCGTAGCAACCTAAATATAAAACATGGAATATAAATCAACTACTTCTGTTCTAAGAATTCTGACATGGAATTGGAAGACAGTTGGAGACGTCACTGAAGAGTAGATGTGAGGCTTGAACCAGACCTTAAAAGAGAGAAAGAAATGATCAAATGAGAGGTAGACATGTGGGGTGTACCTGAGGCCTGCAGTTGGATCCTGCCATAAACAGCTTGCATGCTGTTGAAGTAAATTTGGGGTCCCATTAAATATCTTCTTTTTTTTTTATAAATTTATTTTTATTTATTTTTGGCTGCGTTGGGTCTTTGTTGCTGCACGCAGGCTTTCTCTAGTTGCGGTGAGCGGGGGCTACTCTTCGTTGCGGTGCGCAGGCTTCTCATGGTGGTGGCTTCTCTTGTTGCGGAGCACGGGCTCTAGGTGTGCAGGCTTCAGTAGTTGTGGCGCCTGGGCTCAGTAGTTGTGGTGCACAGGCTCAGTTGCTCCGCAGCATGTGGGATCTTCCCGGACCAGGGCTCGAATCCCTGTCCACTGCATTGGCAGGCGGATTCTTAACCACTGCGCCACCAGGAAAGCCCTAAATATCTTCTTTATGTTATCCTCAGGTAAAGTATATATAAACACTGCCAGATACTTTTTTTAAAGGCCCAGCTGCTATTGCTTGTAGGTGGGCATTGATGTGCACACAGAATGCCCGGGTGTGGTGCTGAGTTGTCATCCCACAACTCCTGCTTTCCAAGGCAGAGAAGCACCACTACAGTGTGTTCTGTTACAGCCCAGACTGGTACTAACCTACAGGGGGTACATTTTAGGATTTGGTCTCTGTGTTTTGTTTGGGGTTTGTGGTAATTTGGGATGAGTGTACTCATGGACTGTTTTACATGATATGGTTCAGAACCTGTTGTCTGACCTATCCTGGTCAGTTTCAGCCCAGGATGTGACTTTTGTCTCCCCCTCTAGATTGTGGACCCCAGGACCACATCTCACTCTTCTGCTACATCCTCTTCCACACCTTGCCTGGTGCCAGGCCCAGAGGGATGCACCCTAAACCTGAATCAAATTGCAAAGCCAAACAGATGCCAGTGGAAGGATTTGGTGCGATTTAGTAGCAACCTATGAACTTGGGAAGCTAGAGAGTAAGGGAGAATGAGTCTTTCCTATTATTCAAATTGTCAGAGTTGCTTTCCTTCCATATTCTTGTGTTGAAATCACTGCTAGAAACCTTTCTTGTCTAAAACAGGTAAGTAACCACCTTCAAACAGCCAGGGGGTCTCTCTAAAGCTGCCAGGACCATATGTAGAGTTTTAATGGCAACAGGCCACTGATACCTTTTTCTTCCATTCCACCTGGGGAAAAATCCCCCAAGCCTACTTTACTCTGAGGCCAATGGACAGATATGCGAAGGTCCACCTGTCAGTGTGGGCTGCTGGAGGGAGGATGTGGCTACTGAGTGTCTCAGAGCTGACTGCACGGAAGACAGCCCAGGCCTGGCTCTCTCATCACACATAGGAGCAGGACAGGTCTGCCCATCCAGCCTGAGCCTCCCTGTGTGGCATCGCCAAGCTGGGGGCTATTTCCTCCCTTGCAGACCTGGAAGCAGTGAGTCTGACAGTGACAGCAATCTGCCCTGACAATCAGGTATGAACACAGGTGGGAAGACCGAAACACCTGCCCCTTCCCATGAGTACTGGGGCAGACGTGCAGCAGTGACGCCCCTTCCAGAAGCAAGGACACCTTCTTACCCCTTTGGTGACATTTGCCTCTTGTAGAAGGGGCACTGCCCCGGGAAGGGCACATGCCTTAGATCATATAGTCGCAGGCAGTGGGGGACTCTTGGTCTGTGGCTCTAACCCACAGCTTTGCCCATTGGGCCACACCACCCCGCTACTGCCTGTCACCTGTGCTATCATCAGCTCCAACTGCTCTGTCTAGAAAGTGCTTCTCTCTCATTCTCGCTTTTCTTTTTTTGTTCCCTGGGTCTATTTGTTTTTGTTTGTTTCTTGTTTATTTTGTTCCAGGCACCCTTGTTGGGGAAGTAGACCAGGGAGGCCCCAGATACCTGGGCTGGGTGGACTGCTATCTCTGGTCGACACATCTGCCTGCAGGGCTCGCTCCTCCCTCACAGCTGGCAGCTGCCCACCGGGAGATGGCTGCGGCTTGGAATCTGCAGCGGCCCAGCTGAGGGCTGGCTCCCCGCCCCTGCAGGTGGTGGAGATGACGCCTCTGGAGTGCCAAGCCTCCCCCACATCACCCCAACACACGCAGGGCCCTACAGCCCATTTCTTCTCTCCTCCTGTGGTTTCTTCTTGCTGCTGTTTGGTCAAGAAGAGAGGAAAGACCCCGAGGCTGCACCCTGTTATTATGCGACAGTCATTTACATCCTCGAGCTCTAAGTCAGGGGTCAGGAATGAACCCAAAAGTAGGCATCGCTGGGGAGAACTGAGCACACCTGCTCTGGTTTGGGCAGGGCAGGTGGAGGTGGTCGTGGAGCCCAAGACCCTTCCCGTCCGCCTCCCGTGCCTCAGTTTCCCCATCTGAACCATCTTCTCCAAAACAACTTACTGCTCTCAGAGCAGAAAAATTGGAAGAACCTGAAATATTTAAAGAAAAAAATCACCCACAATTCTGCCATTAATATCTTGCTGTTTTCATCTATCTTTTTTATATAACTGAATCACCCTGCCTATGCAATGATGGAGCCTGTTTTTAAACAACAACCTTTCCATGATGAACAAGTCATACATGTTCATTATGGAACATTCAGAAAATTCAAACACAAAGAAGGAAAATGACTTTTTGTTGCTCCCTTGAGAAATAACGAACAGTAATGTTTTGATGTTGTCTTTCTGGTCTTTTTAATAAGCATGATATACCAAAAGGAAAAATAACGCACAGTATTCACACTTTCCATACTTTTGGGCAACTTTTCCTTTTTCCCTTAACTCAGCGTGAATAATTTTTATATTATTATATGTTCTTTTGCCTCATTTATGATGACAGAACATACAGATGTGCTATATTTTATTTAACCAATCTCTATGGTTAGTCCTTTGGTTTGGTTCCAATTTTTCCCCATCAATAACTGGGCTAATTGTAGCTAAATGTTTCCCCCAGTTCTGTATTAACACCTCTGAATACCCCAGGCCTGGCACCCTCATAGATTATGGGGAGATCGTGCCTGATAACATGTCTGAAATTACTTTGAGAAATATGTACATTGCTGCACATCTGTGAAGGGTTATTGTTTGTCAGTTAACTCAGGGAGTAGGTGGTGTTGGTGGAAATAGTGCATGTATTAAGCAAAGAATAATCATAAAATCAGACACTTAACATGGTACTTCCCGTGTGCCAGGTACTGTTCCAAGAGCTTCACATTATTTTTAACGTGCTTAATTCTTAAAACAACCCTGTGAGGTGAGTACTATTAATTGACCTACATTTAATTTTTTAATTTATTTTACTGAAGTATAGTTGATTTACAAGGCTGTGTTAATTTCTGCTGTACAGCAAAGCGATTCAGATATATAGAGATATATTCTTTTCCATTCTGGTTTATCACAGGATAAACAACTATTGAATATAATTCCCTGTGCTATACAATAGGACCTTGTTGTTTATCCATCCTATATATAATAGTTTGCATCTGCTAATCCCAAACTCCCACTCCATCCCTCCCCCACCCCACCCCCCCTTGGCAACCACAAGTCTGTTCTCTATGTCTGTGAGTCTGTTTCTGTTTCACAGATAAGTTCATTCGTGTCATATTTTAGATTCCACATATAAGTGATATCATATGATATTTGTCTTTCTCTTTCTGACTTACTTTACTTAGTACGATAATCTCTAGGTCCATCCAGGTTGCTGCAAATGGCATTATTTCATTCTTTTTATGGCTGAGTAGTATTCCATTGTATATATGTACCACATCTTCTTGATCCATTCCTCTGCTGATGGACATTTAGGCTGTTTCCACATCTTGGCTATTGTGAACAGTGCTGCTATGAACATAGAGGTCCATGTATCTTTTTGAATTATAGTTTTGTCTGGATATATGCCCAGGAGTGGGGTTGTTGGATCATAGGGCAACTCTATTTTTAGGTTTTTGTAGAAACTCCATACTCTTCTCCACGGTGGCTGCATAAATTTACATTCCCACCAACAATGTAGGAAGATTCCTTTTTCTCCACACTCTCCCTAGCATTTATTATTCGTATTTTTTCATGATGGCCATTCTGACCAGTGTGGGGTGGTCCCTCATTATAGTTTTAATTTTCAAAATCAAAATCTCTAATAATTAGAGATGTTGAGTATCTTTTCATGTGCCTGTTGGCCCTCTGTATGTCTTTGGAGAAATGTCTATTTAGGCTTTCTGCCCATTTTTCAATTGGGTTGTTTGTTTCTTTGTTGTTGAGTTGTATGAGCTTAATTAACTTGGCTTTTAGATGAGGAAATTGAGGCACCGAGGGGTTGAGTGTCTTGCCCAAGGTCACAGAACTAGGAAGTGGTGGAGCTGGGATTCTAAGCCAGTCTGGCTTCCAAGTCTCTGCATGTAACCCCTCTGTTAAGAAGCCAGTCCCCCTGAGTGTGGGCAACTGGGAAATGGGGGGTAGTGGTAGGGTAGGTATGAACCATGATTTTAGTGCACCCATGGAGTCCCACGTGATGGTAATAGGCACCTGACCCAGCATACCTTAAGGGAGCTCATCAGCCTTCAGGCTCTGCCTCAAAGATCAGAGCACTTGGATAACAGCACAGAAGTGATTATTCAAAACGAGATGTTATCTTTTAAGGGACACTCTATATGTAGGAATAAAATGACGTGATGTGTTTTGTTTGCTTCGAAATAACGCTGGTTGGGGGCAGGGTGGGGGGGTGCATAATGAACAGATGGAGTGTAAGTAATGCAAAATCAGCTGTGAGTTGAATTTGTTGAAGCTGAGTGGTCTGACTGACTGGTGGGTCTATGGGGGCTCTCTCTTCTCTTGTATTTGCCGGAAATTTGCCATGCTAAAACATTTTAAAAACATCTCAAGTCATTAGATAGTTCATGAATGATATTTGAGGGGATATTCCAACCCACAGCGTAAAGTCTTTCTTTCTTTCTTTCTCGCTTTCTTTCTTTCTTTCCCCCGGTATTGATCAGTTTGCAGAAACATCCTCAAAGGGTCCAGCTCTTCACTGAGAATGTATAGAATGAGAGTTAGAGGTTTGTTCATTCATTCAAGAACTATATCTTCATCTTGAGCACAGGGATGAGCTGTGAGGGATATGGCTGAGTTTGGGAGAAAATATACACAAAGGAAATGTTAACCACACAAGGGAAGCATTCAGCAAATGTCTCAAACCTTAGCAGAAGCTAAGGGGGTAAGGGAGGAGGGTGTGGGTTGTGTCCCCCTGCCCAGGGCTTAGAGTTCCTGAGGGAGGGACAGCTGAGCCCGGAGCCTGGAGAGCTCTCTTTTTCCTCACTCCCATCCTTCCCAGCTGAGTGCCCTAGGACTCAGGACTGTACAAGGGGTCAGCACTCTACATTTTGCAAAGGGAGATTTAACTTTTCAGCTGGCTGAACCAAAGCAAGAAAGCACCTCTCTTTCAACACCATCTCTTATCCTTATATGGTGGCAAACGTTCTGACAAATCTGGCTGCTGTGTATTTTTTCAGTGACTTAATTTGCCAGGAGGGCTAGCAGTGTATGGTATGTACGTAATCTACTCCAAAATGGAGTTTACATTATAAGAGATAGATTAATACAGAACAAAGCCCCCCAGAAGGTGAGGTGGGCCGGGCCTACGGACAATGAACTAGTGGAAGAAACATCTGTGTGCTCCGGAAGATCCTAGGTCTCTTAGGATCACATGCTCATCTTCTACCAATGAAAGCTCAATGAGGTTCCACCCTCCCCCACTCCCTCGTCCTGCCTTCTCCCTCCCTTGAAAGAGAGTGTTTAGTTTCCGAATTAACTCACTCTGGACTACGCCAGGATTTAGGGCAAAACAGAAAACTGAGATCCGGAGCTCTGTAATTAGGCCTCCTCGTGGATTTCAAGCAGGGCCGATCTGTGAATATGCCTGAATTTTCCGGTCTGGAGGCAGCAGGAGAGGGCTGATCAGACGCGGCTAGTGAGGCCCCCAGTTTTCCTGATCTGCCCCCGCTGTTGTGGCATATGACCACAGCTCAAGAGCTGGGTCACCGCAGCCTCCTGCCCACGCCTGCGCAGTTGGCCTGGGGTGCTGACAGCACTGCTCCGTAGGGGAGGGAAAGGGAAAGGTGAGCCGGGAGGAGGGCATGCCAGGAGTCAGGCTCTCTGTGGATTCGAGGAGCTGCCCGGAGGGCCCGTTGGAGGCAGAGCCCAAGGGTACTAGGCGCAGAGTAATTGGGGTCCTGCGGTCCTGAGTTAATTTCCATCTTTCACAGACGGGCACACACGTTGGAATAGACAAGACAGAAATTTAAGCTGTCACTGCTCCCAACCAATCCTAAGAAGCAAGACTGAAAGGGGGCAAAAGCTCAATTTCTCAAAAGCTGTCTACCGGGGCAGAGACCTATGCCTGGAACAAGGCACCCCCCAAAGTGATGCAGCCTGGGGTTTCTTCACTGATGGGCAGGCACTCAGTTTTCCTGGGCACAGAAGTTTTCGTGGCACCCATAATTCCACTACCTGGATTCTTCCAGTTTTTACATGGAAAGGCCTTTTTCCCCCCTTATTCTTGGCTTTAAAGACTCCTCCCAAATTTCACCAGTCTGCTAGGAGTTTTTTTTTTTTTTTTTTTGCAGTACGCTGGCCTCTCACTGTTGTGGCCTCTCCCGTTGAGGAGCACCGGCTCCGGACGTGCAGGCTCAGTGGCCGTGGCTCACGGGCCCAGCTGCTCCGCGGCATGTGGGATCTTCCCGGACCGGGGCACGAACCCATGTCCCCTGCATCGGCAGGCGGACTCTCAACCACTGCGCCACCAGGGAAGCCCTAGGAGTTCATTTTTACTGGTGAGATCTGTTCTCTTGCTTACGTGAAAAGGACCAAAACTATTTCCTGATGACAAGGCCAAATAGCTGTAGCTTGAGTCTGTTATCTCAAACCTGAATGTAACCTGAGGTGCATTCATTTTAAAAAAATGCCAAGTAAGGAATGAGGTTCTCCCAACTTACTGCACTGGTCAGATGCAACCTGGAGAATTATGTTAACTTCTGCATTTCACCTTTAAGAGAAATGTTGGCTATTTTATAATACTGCCAGAGGAGAGATCAAGAACTATGTCCCAAAAGGACTGTTCAGGAATGACAAGTCTGTGGAAGATAAAACTGAAGGGGACAGGAGAACCAGCTCCAAAGCAGTGAAGGCCAATGTTGGCTCAAAAAAGCAGAACCAGGGCAAAGGGTGGGGGAGGGATATGCTGGGAGACAGATTTTGACTTTATAGCAGCCAGAGCCTTCTAATAATTAGGCTATTTAAACATGGGAAGGGCTCAGGGAGGTAGTGAGTCAAGGCCTAGTCAGACAGTAGCCAAGCAGTGGCTGGACAGCCACTCCTAGGAGAAGTGCTACAGGGGGACTCCTGCATTGGGCAGGAAAGGAGAGCTAAGATTCTGTTATTTTATAACTCTCTGAAATGTAGGTCCTATACATCATAAATTAGATTAGGGGATAGACTACAAAATTTCAGTGGCTTCTTAAAAACATTTAGAGTTTTGTTTATAGAAATGAAGAATGAATGAAAGTAAAAAAATGAAAATCATGGGTCATTTTTGTAGGCTCCTTTCAGCATTTTGATTTCATGTGTGTTTGTGTTCCTCTTAATTTCAGATCCTGTTTTCTTTCTTTGACTTCTACCTATATGTCCTTATATTCTCTCTATCTCTCCTTTTACACAGAAGATTTTCATTTATTCCATGGGTGGTAGGTCTTTGGATCATACTGGAGGAATTTAAGGTCTGGTTATTTGGAAATGATTAGAGTAAAAAATCTATAATATCTTACCTAGCCTGGTGAGTGTTTCTTTGTACTTTTTCTCTCTTCTCCAACCACATCTTTTGGTCAAGACCACGTTTGTGTTTACGAAAAATCATTAGTGCTCATAATATTACAAGTAAAGGAAAAGAAAGTAGAATTGCCAGAAGGATTCCAGAGGAATACACATGCAAGTACAACCAAACTAATCTTGAAAAAAAAAAAAAGAAAAAGAAAAGAAAGAAATAATAAGGACTTTCCATAAAACTAGAATTGCATACACCATAATTACAATAATTGACATAATGCTGGGAAAATGACACTCATCGATTAAAACTGAAAAGTTCAGAAAGAGACTCAAATCAATATATAATGAAAGTCCCATTTAAAATCTGTAAGAAAAAAGGTGACTTTCATGAAATGATTAACTCTTTGGAAAAGAAGAGGGTCACCCCAAATTTCATAAATAAAACCATGGAAGACACCTGAAACATTGTAAATCAACTATACTTCAATAAAAAAATAATAAAAAAATAATAAAACCATGGAAGTACTGGGGAAAAGTATAGGTGAACATTTATATATTCTTTGGGGAAAAGACTCTTAAAAACAAAAAAACACCTAAGAAAGTACCTGAAATAAAAAATATTGATACATTTAATTTTAAAATGTCTGTGCCTCAAAACCACAATAAACCATATAGGCAAATAGCAAAACAAAAAGGAAAGTATTAACAACATACATGAATAAAAGTTAATGTCATAATATATAAAAAGCTCTTACTAATCAATAAGATTAGGAGCATTGTCTCAATGGAGGACAGAGCAAAGCATGAGAATATAAATCAACTCAGAAGAAACACAAGTGTCCAATGAACATGTGGCAATTGAATCTTGAACTGATGGCAAATTAAAGCTATGAGATGCTATTTTTTTTTTTTTTTTTTTTTTGTCTATCCATTGGACAACATACTTTTGTTTAATGTAAACATTTAGCATTGACTTCAGTTTGGGAAACAAGACATTCTCATATACTGATGTGTGTGAATTAATGCAACCTTTTGGGCAGCATACTTGGCAATATATCTCAGAAACCTTGAAAATATTCAGTCCTCTTTGACAAAGGAAGTCCACTTAGAAGAATTTTTTTCTAAAGAAATCACTAGGGCTGTATGCTAAGGGTCAGCTGTAGGAATGTTTGTATTGAGCAGAAACTAGAACCAATCTAAATGTCTAATGGTCCAATAGTGACCATTTAATCAATGTTGATATGTCCTATGTAGCCATTAAAAATGTTGTAGAAGACAATAAGTGCTGGAGAGGGTGTGGAGAAAAGGGAACCCTCCTACACTGTTGGTGGGAATGTAAATTGGTGCAGCCACTATGGAGAATGGTATGGAGGTTCCTCAAAAAACTGAAACTAGAGTTGCCCTATGATCCAGCAATCCCAGTCCTGGGCATGTATCCTGACAAAACTACAATTCAAAAAGATACATGCACCCGTATGTTCATAGCGGCACTGTTCACAATAGCCAAGATATGGAAACAGCCTAAATGTCCAACGACAGATGAATGGATAAAGAAGATGTGGTATATATATACACAAAGGAATACTACTCAGCCATAAAAAAGAATGAAATAATGCCATTCGCAGCAACATGGATGGACCTAGAGATTATCATACTAAGTGAAGTAAGTCAGAAAGAGAAAGACAAATATCATATGATATCAGTTATCTGCAGAATCTAAAATACAACACAAATGAATTTATCTATGAAACAGAAACACACAGATGTAGACAACAAACTTGTGGTGGTCAAGGGGGAGGCAGCTGGGGGAGGGATGGAGTGGGAGTTTGGGATTAGCAGATGCAAACTATTATATATAGGGTGGATAAACAACAAGGTCCTATTGTATAGCACGGGGAACTATATTCAATATACTATGATAAGTCATAATGGGAAATAATATGAAAAGAATGTATATATATATATGTATAACTGAATCACTTTGTTGTAGAGCAGAAATTAATACAACGTTGTAAATTAACTATACTTCAATAAAATTTTTAAAAAGTGCTGTGAAAGAACATGGAAAGATGTTCATAGTGTATGTTTCTGTATATTTCTGTTGCTGTTGTTGAAATAACTGTCATTTATTTATTTTGTTCAAGTTGGTTTGTTTTTTAAAAAATGGTGTACACTTTGAGTAAAAGAAGCGAGATTTAGTCTGGAAGCTTAAAGGACTGGAGCAGAATTGTGGCTGCAGGGTGCCTTGGGTCTCAAACCATCCTCCTGGATACAACCGCAAAGCACTCAGCCTCTGGCCTGGAGAACTTCTGGCCACACACTGTGTTTTGCAAGCTCTGTGTTGGTGTTACATTGTGCACCAGGGGTGGAAGAATGGACTAAGGGTGAAGTGGAGCAGCTGGCAGCCCTCTTGGGAACTCCTCCCTGTCAGGTGGCTTCTGTTCCATGTCCTCCAAGCCTGGAGCTGTGCAAGGCCCTGGACGGTTAATCAAGTCAAATCCAAGAGCTGTCTCACCCTCTGGCTTATAGTAAACATGCCTTCAGGCACAAGTGCCCAAGAGCTGGACAGTGATGCCGGAGCAGGCACTGGGGAGCCAGCATCTTTTAGGAGAGTCTCTTTGTTTTCCCCTCTCTTCCCCTTCCCTCCTCACCCCTCCCCTCTTCAGCCCTTTCCTCTTCTCCCTCGCTTCCCCCTTCCTTCCCATTCCCTTCTATATCCTCCTTTAGGGATAGGCCTGAGGCTAATACAATTTGGGAGAGGAGAACCTCTTTAAGAAAACAAGTACACAATTATGAAATCAAATTCAAGTACAGGACCTTGAAAGGGTTCTGTCTAAGTGAGAGGCCTGAACTTAAGCTTCATAGGCTTCATGGTAAATCCACCTTTAATCCTGAATCTGGTTTTTATTGTTTGCATGGACTTCCTTTTAGCTTGTATTATGTATGTTTTCCTAAACTACGTTAAATATTGTTTTACATTTTTTTTTTTTTTTTTAGCGGTACGCGGGCCCTTCACTGTCGTGGCCTCTCCCGTTGCGGAGCACAGGCTCCGGACGCGCAGGCTCAGCGGCCATGGCTCACGGGCCCAGCCGCTCTGCGGCATGTGGAATCTTCCCGGACTGGGGCACGAACCCGCGTCCCCTGCATCGGCAGGCGGACTCTCAACCACTGAGCCACCAGGGAAACCCTGTTTTACATATTTTTAAGCTTTATGTAAATACCATTTATGTAAATGGTATTCTCCATGAAATTTTTATACAGATTGTTTTTCTTACTCAACATTACATTTGGGAAATTTATCCATATTGATACGCATAACTTTAGTTTCTTTTAATTGCTATGTTCCATCACGTGACTCAGAATGTATCTACTCTCCTGCTGCAGTTTTTCAGTAAAAACAGCAGATTATAAAACAAAAGCAGGTTGTAAATGCGCGCGCGCGCGCGCGCGCACACACACACACACACACACACACACACACTGCAGAGCAAGTAAATAAGTGTCATTTGTTGTAAGACTAGAATAGAACTAGGTCTATATGATATAGACAGCATTTCAATTCAGCAGGCAAAAATGGACTACTTAATAAATTGTATTGAGAGAATTGGCTATATGTAGACAAAATAAATAAAAGCAAATCTCTAACTTACATGATACACAAAATTATAATTTAGATGAATTAAAAACCTGAACCCTCAGAATACAAATTTTAAAGTATTAGGGAAAAAAGTATAGGAAATATCATTATGATCCCATGGAAAGGGGAACCCTAAATAAGTCATGGAAAGCAAAACTCATATAGTAAAAGACCAAACAATTTAAATTAAATTACTGAATAAATATCATCTAAGTTGTAAAAAAAAGGGACTATATAATAAAAAATACCCTAACATAGAAAATAAACTTATGGTTACCAAAGAGGAGAGGCAGGGGAGGGATAAATTAGGAGTTTGGGATTAAAATGTACATGCTACTGTATATAAAATAGATAACCAACAAGGGCCTACTGTACAGTGCAGGGAACTATATTCAATATCTTGTAATAACCTATAACAGAAAAGAATCTGGAAAAAATATATATGTATAATTGAATCATTTTGCTGTACGTCTGAAACTAACACAACATTGTAAATCAACTATATTTCAATAAAAGTTTTTAAAAAAAATACCAAAATTTTTTTAAAAAGACACCCCAAACAACATGAAAGACAAGCTGAAGACTGGGAGAAAAATTTGCAACTTATGTAAAAAAGAATGAAATAACAGATATATGCGGGGGAAAAAAAACAAGCACCCTTTAGAAAAATGAGCAAAGGATATGAATAGGCAATTCATAAAAGAGGAAAAACATGTAAGAAGACGCTCAAACACAGTTTTTACCAGGCAACTACTAATGAAAAAGTTGAAGAGATGCTGTTTTACACCTAATGTACTGACCACTTGGAAATGTCTGGTAGGTGAAGGGTCACTGAGACTGCTGGGAAGTGGGAACTTCTCGATTCCATTTTCATACTCCAAGATGATGCAGCCCCTTGAGAGGCAACGTGGGCATAACCTTGGATCCACAATTCCTTCTTGTAGGAATTTAGAATCTTGAAATATGGAAAAGACACATAAGACATTTACTGCAACATTGTTGGAGTTAGAGAAAAATTGTTAACAATCCTAAGTATCCACTGAAAGGAGAGGATAATAAGTAAAATACGGTATAGCCATACAATGGAATACTATTCAGCAGTTAAAACAAATTCACTTGATCAATATATTAACACGATTAGATTTCCAAAACACTGGTAAATCGCAAACTCATACTTATAGTATGATGCCTTTTATGTAAATGCAACACACAAATACATCAACATATTGTACGATTATAAGATTCTGGAAGGAAGCACACCAAACTCCCAAGAGTGGTTGGTCACTTGGACGGAAGGAAAGGTCAGGGATTTTTGAGAGGTGGTCAATGAGAAATTTAGTTTTATATATGATGCTCTAATTTTGTTTAAAAGGTGCATGCATTTATGTAGTTCTTGTTCAATTAAAATAATTTAAAAGATAAAAGATTAGAAGGATGTATGTTCACAGTGATAACTCTTGGAATGAAATTATAAATTTTACCTTGTTCTTTTTTCTTATCTGTGTTTCCTAAAATGTCCACAATGTTTGCCCATCACATTTGTAATAAGAAACCAATTATTGAGAGAAGCCACTCCCGATAGCATCTGGGTTTTTGAGAAGATTCTCTGTTGGTTCGGTGAAGGGGAGAGAAGATGAATAATCTTTCATTTAGTGAGCTATGTTGCCTCTGCTGCTGTCCACCTTGTCCAGGGAAAATTGCTTCAAAATTAGCATTTTTGCCACCTGACCCAACTTACGCGCTGATGTGTGATGAAAGTGGAAGCCGCTGGACGTTATGCCTATCAGAACGAGCAGACTGGCAATATTCTTCTAGAGAAAAAGATGCTATTGAGTGTTTCACGACTAGAACCAGTAAAGGCAACAGAATTGCCTGCATGTTTGTGCGTTGCTCACCCAATGCCAAATACACTTCACTCTTTTCACACGGAAATGCTGTTGATCTTGGTCAGATGAGTGGCTTTTACGTAGGACTGGGATCACGGATTAATTGTAATATATTCTCATATGATTATTCTGGATATGGTGCAAGTTCTGGGAAACCAACAGAGAAGAACCTCTATGCAGACATAGAAGCTTCTTGGCTTGCTCTTAGGACAAGATATGGCATTCGCCCTGAAAATATGATTATATAAGGCCATATATATATATATATATATATGTATATGTGATTATATATGGCCATATATATATATGGCCAAAGTATAGGGACAGTACCATCTGTGGATCTTGCTGCTTGGTATGAGAGCTCTGCTGTTATTCTTCATTCTCCTTTGACCTCAGGAATGTCGGTCGCTTTTCCTGAAACCAAGAAGACCTACTGTTTTGATGCATTCCCAAACATCGACAAAATCTCTAAGATTACCTCTCCGGTATTAATAATTCATGGGACTGGAGATGAAGTCATTGACTTTTCACATGACCTCGCATTGTTTGAGCGTCGCCAAAGACCTGTGGAGCCTCTGTGGGTTGAAGGGGCAGGTCACAATGATGTGGAACTTTACGGACAGTATCTTGAAAGATTGAAACAGTTTGTGTCACAGGAACTGGTAAATTTGTAAAATATTCTGAAGATTTGCATACTGGGGTTTCTTTCTTGCTGAACTGCACTCTTTGGTAAATAACATAAAACCTGAAGGTTTTGTTTGCAAATCATTCAGTTGCCTTCATAAATGTACAGGTAATGATTTGTTAACAGACTTAATGAAGGTTTTAATTACCAAACTAGAAACTGCAAATAACAGTATCACGCAGTCAGGCTGTGTAATTTATATTTTTTCTGTGACTTTTTTTTTAAACATCAAGATGAGTACTGTATGAAATTTTAATTCTATAAGATCAAATGCTATGAAAGTATTGCCAAATGCTTTTGCATATCAGAAACAAATTTATAAATTTTTTTTTTTTTTTTTTTTTTGGTGGTACGCGGGCCTCTCACTGTTGTGGCCTCTCCTGTTGCGGAGCACAGGCTCCAGATGTGCAGGCTCAGCGGCCATGGCTCATGGGCCCAGCCGCTCCACGGCATGTGGGATCCTCCCGGACCGGGGCATGAACCCGTGTCCCCTGCATCGGCAGGCGTACTCTCAACCACTGCGCCACCAGGGAAGCCCTATAAATATTTTTAAAACATCTCAATGTACTAAATCTTATCCTGGTATACAAATGTAATATTCTTTCAATAAAAAGCTGTATATCTAAAACAATTCAAGTGCTCAGAATAAACTGTGTGAAAACATGCAAGTTCACTAAAGATGACCTAAACCCTGTTGTACAGGGATAGAGATTTAAAGGTTATTTTATTGTAAAATACATTGAATTTTCTGTATTCCCTGGTTATCATACATTTTCTCCTTTAAAAAAAATGACGTAAGTCTTAATTTTTATGCCATTTGTTAATTTACCCACTAGTTACCTTGTAAATGAGAAGTCACAATAGCACTGAACTTTAACTAGTTTTGATTTAAAAGTTTGGTACTGTGAGGCAACAACTTAAAATTTTCATTTTAGTCATTTAACAGGCATTTAGAGCTTCAAGAATAATTTTGTACCCAATGTTGTTTTAAATTCTGACTAATCTCGTAGAAATGCAATACTGTCACTATTAGAAATCCTGAAATTCTATTAGATGTTCTTTAAGACCACACACAGACTGGCTATTTGATCCCTTTTCACTTTGACTCTTTTTAAGAATAGGACCTGTTGTTTTGGATTACCACCTGAGAATTTCCTGGATTTACTCCTGGATGCAGGAGATAAGAAAACGTTTAATTCATAACTTTTATATTAACGAATGTAGTGCAAAAAATAAAGCTCACACAAAAACTAAGTTGCCTTTCCTTGAATGAATCCTGCTTGAATAAAACAATGAAAGAAAAATAAAATGAATGGTATGTAATCTAATTCGTAAATGAATGATTATTGAAATAATGCACACTGTGGATATATTTTAAGACCTTATGTAGTTTTAATTGTTCTGCTTGTTCTGTGGTTATGTCTAAGACTATAGTGTATGATTCTCTTCAAAGTATATCAAGTATTGTGAATGCTTTAGTTCAGATGTGTCAAATTAACAGTAAAACAATAATATGCCACTCAAAAAAAAAAAAAGAAACCAGTTATTCGTCAAGGATTGCTGGAAGTTCAAAAATTCTTAAAAAGTTAAGAATATACCCTTATATTCTTTAAATATACACTTTTAAATATACCCTCCCTGTCCCACCCCCCAATTTAAATACATAGCACTGTGTTTGGGAAGAGTGGCAGGTTTTATTGCAAAATTAGGTAATTCCCCAAAGTCTGGAAGTATAGAAAAAGGTTCTGGGAATCGTTTAGCTTGGTTCGGGGGGTTCTAGGCAAAGGGCTCTTGTTTTTTACTCGCCGATGTTCCATTAACCAGGACACTCCAGGGACTTGACTTAAGATTTACTGACAATAAATATTTAACTACAGTTAAACTTAGCTACTTTCTGGGAGTGAGTTTTCTCAGCTGGCTGAGAGTTTTCATCTCTTTTACATTTTTACATTGTAATGATTTGGAGTAGAAAAATTTCTAGAATGTTTTACGTACTTTTCTGCCTTCTTAAACAGAACACAGAGTATCTAGTTTCAGTTTTCCCAACTTTGCTCTTTCTAAAGGTTGCCACATGGCACACTTATCAGAATCTGTCTATAGCAACACCCTCTTTCCTGCTAATGGCTGTAGAAGTTAACTTCTTGGAATTGTTTGTAAAATAATCAGTGTACGTTGCTCACACTAAGAGGATTCCCTAAGATAAAAGAACACACAAACTTTATGGCATCTATTTTGGCTGTTTCACACACCCCCTTTTATTCCCCCCCCCCCACTTTCTTGTTTTCAGTAATGTTCTAAAGTGCTGGCCTCAAGTCTGGAAGGTGGTACAGGTAGAAAAGAAAGAGCAGCATTATTTATTGCAAAACTGTGATCTCTATCAATGTCAAAGCTTTTGCTGTTGGCACAGAGCTCTTGCCACAGAACTGAGTTGCCAATAGATGAAATGTGTGAATAACCCTAAATTAAGACAGAAACCGTAACCTTATAGCAGTTACACAGTATCTACTAGAAGAATTTGTGGTTTTACACAAGAATTTCCCAAGATACAGAAGGTGACTGTTAATGAAGCCTTTGTGAGTAACAGCCTTATACATCTGAGAAAAATAGGGTTTGTATAGAGCTGGGTCTATAATCTCAGGCCTACTCTTTGCAAAACCAGAAGGGGGAAGGGAAGGGAGGGTATAAAACGTAGCCACATAGAGGGAACTTTCCTCAACATAATAAAGGCCATATATGACAAACCCGCAGCCAACATCGTCCTCAATGGTGGAAAACTGAAAGCATTTCCACTAAGATCAGGAACAAGACAAGGTTGCCCACTCTCACCACTCTTATTCAACATAGTTTTGGAAGTTTTAGCCACAGCAATCAGAGAAGAAAAGGAAATAAAAGGAATCTAAATCGGAAAAGAAGAAGTAAAGCTGTCACTGTTTGCAGATGACATGATACTATACATAGAGAATCCTAAAGATGCTACCAGAAAACTATGAGAGCTAATCAATGAATTTGATAAAGTAGCAGGATACAAAATTAATGCACAGGAAACTCTGGCATTCCTATACACAAATGATGAAATATCTGAAAGTGAAATCAAGAAAACACTCCCATTTACCACTGCAACAAAAAGAATAAAACACCTAGGAATAAACCTACCTAAGGAGACAAAAGACCTGTATGCAGAAAATTATAAGACACTGATGAAAGAAATTAAAGATGATACAAATAGATGGAGAGATATACCATGTTCTTGGATTGGAAGAATCAACATTGTGAAAATGACTCTACTACCCAAAGCAATCTACAGATTCAATGCAATCCCTATCAGTCTACCACTGGCATTTTTCACAGAAATAGAACAAAAAATTTCACAATTTGTATGGAAACACAAAAGACCCCGAATAGCCAAAGCAATCTTGAGAATGAAAAACGGAGCTGGAGGAATCAGACTCCCTGACTTCAGACTATACTACAAAGCTACAGTAATCAAGACAGTATGGTACTGGCACAAAAACAGAAAGATAGATCAATGGAACAGGATAGAAAGCCCAGAGATAAACCCACGCACATATGGTCATCTTATCTTCGATAAAGGAGGCAGGAATGTACAGTGGAGAAAGGACAGCCTCTTCAATACGTGATGCTGGGAAAACTGGACAGGTACATGTGAAAGTATGAGATTAGATCACTCCCTAACACCATACACAAAAGTAGGCTCAAAATGGATTAAAGACCTAAATGTAAGGCCAGAAACTATCAAACTCTTAGAGGAAAACATAGGCAGAACACTCTATGACATCAATCACAGCAAGATCCTTTTTGACCCACCTCCTAGAGAAATGGAAATAAAAACAAAAGTAAACAAATGGGACCTGATGAAACTTCAAAGCTTTTGCACAGCAAAGGAAACTATAAACAAGACCAAAAGACAACCCTCAGAATGGGAGAAAATATTTGCAAATGAAGCAACTGACAAAGGATTAATCTCCAAAATTTATAAGCAGGGTGGGAGGGAGGGAGACGCAAGAGGGAAGAGATATGGGAACGTGTGTATATGTATAACTGATTCACTTTGTTATAAAGCAGAAACTAACACACCATTGTAAACCAATTATACTCCAATAAAGATGTAAAAAAAACCAACAAAACAAACAAAACAAACGTAGCCACGAAGCTCAAGTATCACAGATAAGGACTTTTCTTATGCATATGTCGCGTTCTTCATTTTTCTTCCTATTGCAATAACCAGGCAGCAACACAGAGCGGTGATGATTCACAACTACATTCCAAGGCTCTGAGTGCAGGAAGTTATGGCTCATTTGATGTTATCAGTTAGCTGGGGTGGGGGGTGACCAGATCTAATAAAAACACATAGGACGAAAGTTCTAAATTCCTTTCAGAAGGAGTGCTCTCACCCTAAGCATCGCAGGACCTGTGTAAATTGCTCCTGCAATGTGTCTATGTGAGATTAACTCACAGAAATACTGTAGGAGAGAGATGGTCTGTTCGTAAGTCTCAGCCAGGGCTACGATGTTCATCTCTAGCAGATGCAGAGCAGATGAGGGCTCCCAGTGAGTCGATGTTGTTGCAATGAAGATGCGAAGGGGATGGCGCCGAAAGCATAGGAGTCAGGGATAGACGGGCTGTCTCTTCGCTTCCCCACCTCTGTGTGCCTCCGTCTGTCTTCAATAAATGGGGAGGCTCACCCTTTCCCCTGCCTTACAAAAGTCCAGCCTTAGAAAAGTCTAGCCTTAGAAAAGGCAAAAATAAATGATGCCCATGGAAATGCTTAGAGTTATTTGGGGAGGAAGCGGGTTGTGTTAGATTAAGTATGGTATTGTCTCTCCTGAGAGGCCTAATCCTCATAAGGGAACAGGACAAAGCTCTGTGGTTTGTCACCTGATCCTCCTTAGGGTAAAGCTAAGTCTGAGGGTCGGTTCCCATTCTAGGAGATTTGGAACACCCACAGCCTTGGGAGGGCATTGTGAATGTGCCTGAACTCCTAGAATACTGGTCCTGGAAAGGGTCCGAAGATCACTTCCCTCATTCTATAGACACAGAAATGAAGGCCCAGAGAGGTGAAGGGGCTTCTCCGAGGTCACACAGCTACTCCCAAATCCAGGGCTTCAGTTGACAAGCCCAGAGGCCCAGAGAGGTGAAGGGGCTTCTCCGAGGTCACACAGCTACTCCCAAATCCAGGGCTTCAGTTGACAAGCCCAGAGCCCTTTTCACAGACCTTCTCAAAGTGGGGTGCTCTGAGATTGCATGTAGCAAAAGAGGACTGCAGAATCACCTGATGTGTATACAGGGGCGCCAGGGAGGTGGCGGTAGCGGTGAGGAGAGTTGTTCAAATGCAGATTCCTGGGTCCTACCCCAGACCTACTGAATCAGAATCTTTGGGATCAGTACCTGAGAATCTGTATTTTAGCATGAAGCTATTCTTACACAGCCCTGCTTTATTTCAACAACACCTTGAAGTGTTGCTTCTAAATGACCTATGTAGGGTGGCGACCCTTTATAGACAGTCTCCTAGAGAATGTGGAAAGAACATATGCTATTAGTTGCCACCAGACAATGCCATGCCCTCAATTAGCGACAATGTATGACAGTCAGCCTCATGTCCTGTAGGCCACAGTCATACCCTTGAATGTTCTGAACAATCAAAACATTTGGGAAACAAACACAACTCATGTGGTCCAGTCCCCTTAAGAGCCTCTCTTCCCCTGGGTTCTGGAATGGGTGTGCTCTCCTCGGCAGGTCACTCCCACTTTATCTTACTGTCCCCGCCACCTCTCTGAGACATCTCCCTTCATACACGTGTCTCTGGCCTGAAAGCAGATGGTTTCTGATACAGGGCTAAACCCACCCCTCCCTTAATCAACCAAAAGTGCTCTGGCAAGTCTAGGGGAGATAAATATAGCTGTATTCCCTGTAGGAACTTCTTGGGAGGTTAAATATGGTGTGTGAACAAGTGATGGAATTGCTAGCAGCTTCCACTTAATGCCCATAAAGGGCCCTTTGCACAAAGACATCAGCTGTGCCGGGCACTTCCAAGCAGAGTTAATCTGAAAGGGAAAACCTCTGAACCCAGGTGGATCCCTGGTTACTCCATAATGGCTTGAAGCTTAGGGAGGATTTGTCTCTTGGGTGCCCATGCACCTGATTGCTCCCCGTGTGCCTCCCAACAGGTCCTCACCTGGCTCCAGACGGCTCTGCTGGGGTTAGAGCCTTTGCAGTGTCCTCCTCTGCCCAGGCAGCACCAGCAAAGATGGAGCCAGATTTCAAGATGGGTCCCATCAGGGAGAACCACTCATTAAAAGACAACCTTCACGTCAGCAAAAACCCAAGGTGGAGCAAAAGAGGACTGCAGAGCTTTCCTTCGGTCTGCATTTATTTTTTAAAAAAGGTATTTTGGGGACTTCCCTGGTGGCGCAGTGGTTAAGAATCCACTTGCCAATGCAGGGGACACAGGTTCCAGCCCTGGTTCAGGAAGATCCCACATGCCTCAGAGCAACTAAGCCCATGCGCCACAACTACTGAGCCCGCGTTCCACAACTACTGAAGCTTGCACACCTAGAACCCGTGCTCCGCAACAAGAGAAGCCACCACAATGAGAAGCCCACGCACCGCAACGAAGAGTAGCCCCTGCTCGATGCAACTAGAGAAAGCCCGCGTGCAGCAACGAAGACCCGACACAGCCAAAAATAAATACATAAATAAATAAATATATTTTTTTAAAGATAGTATTTAGGCTTAAAAGGAGAGGTAGGAAAGGACTGTTATTTGAATTTCTCTGAAATTTGCTTTAGAAAACAAAACCAGAGGCTCCAAGGAAGCAGGAGCCAGGTGTCTCCCAAACTCAGCTCAGCGTCTAGCAGCTAAGACGGTGCTCAAAAATGATGTGTCAAATGAATAAGCCACTATCTGGGTGTGACCACTGGCGGTACGGCCACTTCTTGCTGAGTGTCATTCATTGACACCATGGTGACTGAACCATGGTCCAGGGTAGACTTCTAGACTCAGGAACCCGCTTTTGTTGGCGCCTTGAGAGTATTCTGATTTCTCAGGGGCTGATTCGTATGTATCAGACTCCCAAGATTAATATGTGGAACTGGAATGCCAAGTTACCCAGGAATCACAGAGAGAAATAAATGTGCTGGGGCCTCACATGTCCCCTCTCTGTGTGGCAACCCTCCTGGAAACCACAGGTGACCAGATGGTGACCTGGTGGGCAGAGAGCCAGAACCAGGGGAACTAGGAGAATCAGACGTTTCATGGTAACAAGATAAGTAACAGGGCTTTATACAGCCATTCAGCCAAAGGCACAGAAATACAGCCCTGCCATCAGCACTCACGGCCCCTGTGTGTCCTGGCATCAGGCAGGCTGTCACAGGAGGGGCCGCTGAGGCTTTGCAGAGGCTGCATCTTTCTTCATCTCTACACAGACAGGTGTCGCTGAGGTTTCCATCTATGACGCTCCTTTTACTTCCAGATTTCAAGACCATTTCTGACCAGCCCATTCTTTTCCCCCATCCCCCAGTTTTATGGAGATAAAATTGACATAAACACTGTATGAGTGTAAGGTGTACGCATAATGAGGTACATATGTTGTGAGAAGGTTACCACAATAAGTTTAGTTAACATCCATCACCTCATACGGTTACAAAACTTCTTTTCCTCGTGATGGGAACTTTTAGGATCTATCTCTTAGCAACTTTCTGGTTGAGAGTCCGCCTGCCGATGCAGGGGACACGGGTTCGTGCCCCGGTCCAGGAAGATTCCACATGCTGCGGAGCGGCTAGGCCCGTGAGCCATGGCCGCTGGGCCTGCGCGTCTGGAGCCTGTGCTCTGCAACGGGAGAGGCCACAGCAGTGAGAGGCCCGCGTACCGCAAAAAAAAAAAAAAAAAAAGCAACTTTCAAGTATACCACAGAGCAGTGTTAACTGTCGTCGTCATGTTTTACATCACATACCCAGGACTTATTTATCTCATAACTGGAAGTTTGTACCTTTTGATCCCCTTCCTCCAATTCCCCTCTCCCCCACCTCCAGGAACCACAAATCTGTTCTCTTTTTCTATGAGTTAGGTTTTCTTAGATTCCACATCTAAATGAGATCATACGGCATTTGTCTTTTTCTGTCTATTTCACTTAGCAGAATGCCTTCAACGTCCACTCTTTGTTTTTCTTTAATTGAAATATTGTTACTTTCAATCCATTATCAGTCAGATTTTAGGAACCTGGACGTCCTCTTCTCTCTTTCAGGTGACAGCCCACCTCTGATGTACTGTGTGCAGACTTGCGACACACTCAGAAGAAAGCTAAATTTCCCTCATTGCCAAAGTGGTGAGCGTTATCGTTCTGTAGGCCCCCAAGTACTAACTGACAGCAATTATAAATCAGATTTCTAGATAGAAGATCAGTTTAGGGATTTTTCTTTTACCTTTCTACCCCTACCCCTCTCAGTGCCATGGGTATATTACAAAGAGCTTAGATGGATGACGGTGGAAACCTCCAATGTCAGCTAAGAAGGCCATTACTACTGAGGAATTCACTAGTGGGGACTGTCTGCACTGCCTGCGGAGCTCTGGTTTCATTTAGGAATAGAAATGTTCAGCCTGTGAGATCCAGCACATGGCAACAATCAAAGCACCACCCGGAAGTCAAGAGGAATAGAAAACAGTAGAATCAGAAGGAAGTGACGAGGCTTCCCTGGTGGCGCAGTGGTTGAGAGTCCGCCTGCCGATGCAGGGGACGTGGGTTCGTGCCCGGTCTGGGAAGATCCCACATGCCACGGAGCGGCTGGGCCCGTGAGCCATGGCCGCTGAGGCTGTGCGTCCGGAGCCTGTGCTCCACAACGGGAGAGGCCACAACAGTGAGAGGCCCGCATACAGAAAAAAAAAAAAAAAAAGAAGGAAGTGACGATCAGAGAGCACATAGGACCAGGGTCAGTGCTCGCGGGCACTTGATGTTCGTTGACTGACGGCCTGACAGACTGAATGAATACCTAAATAATCCCAGCGCCTCATTACACAGAGGAGGAATTGAAGCCACAGGGGAGGTTAATTTGCTGAGTCATACAGCTGAGCAATGGCACCTGGGCTTATAGGGGATCTGAGTCTCAGCTCTGTGCTCGTGTTATCACAATGATGGCAACTGGGTAAATCAAGGAGAGCTGGGGTGGAGAGGAGGAAATAGGGAATCATAAAAGAGTAAAATGATTTAAAATACAGGCATACCTCGCTTTGCTGAACTTTGCTTTATTACGTTTCGCAGATAACTGCGTGTTTTACGAATCGAACGTTTGTGGCAACCCTGCATTGTCAGATGATGGTTAGCATGTTTTACTAATAAAGTATTTTTAACTGAAAATGTGTACTTTTTTTTGGCCTAATGCTATTGCGTACTTAATAGACTACAGCATAGTGTAAACATGACTTTTATTTTTTACTTTTTGTTAAATTTTTATTGGAGTATAGTTGATTTACAGCGCGTTAGTTTCAGGTGTACAGCAAAGTGAATCAGTTATACATATACATATATCCACTCTTTTTTAGATTCTTTTCCCAAATAAGCCATTACAGAGTATTGAGTAGAGTTCCCTGTGCTATACAGTAGGTCCTTCTTGGTTATCTATCTTATATATAGTAGTGTGTATATGTTAATCCCAATCTCCCAATTTATCCCTCCCCCTGTGAACGTAACTTTTATATGCACTAGGAAACCAAAAAAATTCATGTGACTCGCTTTATTGCAATACTTGCTTTATTGTGGCAACCTGGAACCAAATCTGCAGTATGTCCAAAGTATTCCTGTAATTATGGAAGAGGAACCCAACCAGCATCAACCTCAGAGTTTGCCCCTGTCCTGCCTTCACACTCTTTCCTCCTTCCTCCCTTCCATCCAGCGTCTCCCTGGACGCTTTTAACTTCCTCTTGCTTCCACCTTCAGGCTCTCCCCTCTATATCCCCTGGAGTCGACATATATGCATCCCATACTAAATAAAACCCTCACTAGATCCAGCTCCCTTCAAAACATGGCCTTGTTTCTCTTTACTTTTTACCATCCAGCTCCTTAAACAAAAGAAACTAGACGTGCATCGTCCAGTGTGGTAGTCACCAGCTTCATGAAGCATTTGAAGCGTGGCTGGTCTAAACTGAGATGCGCCGTGAGTATGAAGCATACACCGATTTCAAAGACAGTATGAAAGAAGAATGTAAAATATCTCATCATAATTATTTTGAATAAGTTGGAATAAACAAAATATATTATTAACATTAATTTTCCCCGTTTCTTTCAACATTTTTAATGTGGCAACCAGAAAATTTAAAATTACATTTGTGGCGTGCGTTGTATTTCTATTGGGCAGTGTGGTCTAGACTCTGCTTCAAAGCATTTAAAGACCACCTCGAACACAAAGTGCAATGTTCATAAAATTAAAACGGGTGTTGAGTCTATGGAAGAGGTTGTGTTCTCAAACCATCATTTTCAATAACCTTTTAAGTGAGGACACGCAGAGGTTGTGTGCGACATGGGAAATCATGATGGAATTAACGTGGTGACCCGCTTGTTAATCAGGGAACTTGACCCTGAAAGGATAGTAATGATACAGCTAATGTTGGTTCAGGCTTTATGCCTCTCATAGGACATCCTGGCCTTCTTAACATCCTCAGAAGCTGTTTGAGGATGTGCCTTCCTGAGGACAGCTTAGCACCTTCTGGGACCTAACAGGAATGCCCATGGGGGGCATTTGATGCCCCACGGTGGAGGAGGAAGAGTGCGGAGTCAGCATGGAGTTAGTGGAAGACCTGGGCCCAGATGCTAGCTCAGCATGACCTCATAGAAGTCACCAACACTCTAGGTTTCCTCCTTGGTGCAATCTTTGTGCTGTAGCATAGAATCCCTGGATGTGGACCACCAACTCCTCAAAGGCTAAGCAGTATTTCATAATTTCCAGACCCTTTGCCATTGTGGTTTAAATCTTTAGACCCACTTCAACTTGCTGATCTCCTGTTCAGAAGGAATCATCCTAAACTGAGCTGATTTGTACTGGACCCTGGAACTAACCTCCCTACTCACACAGCCTAAGAATGCATTGCCTTTTTTGGGGGGCAGCCATATTTCACTGATGCCTCTATTGAACACGTTATATTGGGTGCCTCGAAAGGTGAGGCAATTCAGTTAGCAGTTTAGGGCTTGAGCTCGGGGGCCAGACCTCCTAGGTCAGAATCTGAGATCCATCCCTTACTGTGTGCCATTGGGCCTCAACTTCTCAGGGCCTTGTTTCCTTATCTATAAAATAATAATAATGGTAGAACCTGCCTCATTGGATGGCTGTGGAGGTTACATAAATTAGTGCCCATCAAACATGAGAAGAAGGCGTGGCAATCAACAAATGTGCTATTTCTCTGCACAGGGCACTGTGCCAGGTGCTGGGGGCAGGCAGGCAGCCAGGAAGACCAGCTATGGGCTCTTTGTGGTTCCCAGTCTAGCGAAATGGTTGGACAAGCAAACCATTACATGACAACCAGAATTTATTCATGGGCAAACATGTAATTAAAAGATATGTTTTTAAGTAGAAAGAAACCCCAATTACACTACAGTGTATAAAGTCTTATGAGGAGAGGATTGCAGGGTGAGATGGGGGCACAGCAGGGAGACACCTAACTTACCCTCACTTATTCACTCAGTCATTCATTAAAAATAAATTCGAATTGGTGCAGCCACTATGGAGAACAGTACGGAGCTTCCTCAAACAACTAAAAATAGAGTTTCCATATGATCCAGCAATCCCATTCCTGGGCATTTATCTGGACAAAACTATAATTTGGAAAGATACGTGCACCCCTCTGTTCATAGCAGCACTATTTACAATAGCCCAGACATGGAAGCAACCTAAATGTCCATTGACAGAGGAATGGATAAAGAAGACGTAGTACATATGTACAACGGAATACTACTCAGCCATAGAAAAAGAATGAGATAACGCCATTTGCAGCAACGTGGATGCACCTAGAGATTATCATACTAAGTGAGGTAAGTCAGAAAGAGAAAGACAAATACGGTATGATATCACTTACATGTGGAATCTAAAACATGACACAAATGAACTTATTTACGAAACAGAGACAGACTCACAGACATAGAGAACAGACTGGTGGTTGCCAAGGGGGAGGGAGAGTGGGGGAGGGATGGATTGGGAGTTTGGGATTAGCAGACGCAAACTATTGTATATATGCATGACAACCACTTTGCCGTACACCAGGAACTAACACAGCATTGTTGAGTTACAGCATTGTAAATCAACTATACATCAATAAAATAAATTGACGGGCTTCCCTGGTGGCGCAGTGGTTGAGAGTCCGCCTGCCGATGCAGAGGACACGGGTTCGTGCCCCGGTCCGGAAAGATCCCACATGTCGCGGAGCGGCTGGGCCCGTGAGCCATGGCCGCTGAGCCCGCGCGTCCGGAGCCTGTGCTCCGTAACGGGAGAGGCCACAGCAGTGAGAGGCTCGCGTACCGCAAAAAATAAATAAATAAAAATTGTTTTTAAAAAGCAAAAATAAATACTTACTGGGTTCCTACCAGCGTTAGGTACTATTGTTGATTCTGGGAAGTAGCTGTGAACAAGACGAAGATCTCTCTCCTGGGGAGCTTACATTCTACTGGTGGGAGATGGACAAAAACATAATAAATACACATAAATAATAAAAATTAGATTGTACATTAATACCTACAACTCTACTGTCTATTAGAGGCAGAGCTGGCATGATTCTTGATAGATCATATGTTCTATGAGAGCGACAATTAGCATTTTGGGATGAATCCAGGGGTTTTGACTTGAACAACTAGAAGCAAACCCGTGAAGTCAGGATGCTTCCCAGAGGAAGTGGCATCTAACTGGGGACTGGAAGGACAAACAGTGGCCGTCCAAGTGAAGAGAGCCAGGAAAAACGTCCTGGGAGCTGGAGCTTGTCCCAAGCTGATGGGCAACTACAGCATCATGCGAAGTCTTACCAGTTCAAGAGGGCCTGTCCTGCCTTGCTTGTCCGTAAGGTTCAGGATTTAAGGGCACAATTTTATCAATATGTTTTTAGAGATTTAAAAAAACAACTTTGACTTTTAGCCTTCTGTAAAGCTACTCCTAGTATTGCGTCTTCCAAGAGGTTGATAAGTTTGCATTCCATGACTCTTTCCAGTAGTTGATTAAAAAAAATAGTTGAATTGAACTTGGTCAAGGACAGGGTACTGTGTGACACCTCCCTTGCTGGTATTGGCCCCATTAAGCAACCTCCTTGGGTAGTACAGCTTACAAATCAATCCAACCATAAAATAATACAACATGGCCTGCATTTCTCCATCTAACTCTGTAATAACAGCCCTAAGCATCAAATGAGATAAGATATGAGAAAGTGCGCGAAAACTTTCCAGAGTTCTACAAGTTGCCACTATTTAGTATGACTTGGCCACCAAACTTCTGGGAATGAAGAGACATGGAGATTAAGTTAGGACTCTGCTGTCATAGGACAGGTGATTAAAGGACAGAGCAGCCTCTCTGTATTTCCACCTGTATAAATGTGCTACATTGCAATAACCTCACACCTGGGCAAGTGCACAGCCTTTTAAAAGAAACATGCTTTACTTGCACCAAACTGATCAGTTTTGAGAGATGGCTATAGCTCTTGAAGTGACTTTTGTGAATGTGAAGCAAATGGTGAGAATGTGAATTGGTCCTTTTTATGATAATATGGAAAGGAAATCTGTTAACTGTAGCAAGTAGTGTTCATGTCCTGATTTTATATACTTGCATTTATCAAAACATTTTGATAAAAATGTTACAGACTTGCATTTTTGAAAAATAAAAAGAACACTTAAAAAGCAGAATCAACTGCTGATTAAGAGACAGAAAATCTTTGGTGAACATCAGCGTGCTATGAAAAACGTCCGTGGCTACTGTAAGAGCTAAAAACATTTGTCAAACACTAACGGGGAAATGACATTTCTGAATACATAAATACATATACATAGATAGAGTGCTATATATATATTTTCTTTTTTAATCCTGTAATGTAGGAATTAATGTGCCCGTTTTATAATTGAGAAACTAGACTCAGAGATGCTAAGTAATTTTTCAAAGGACACACAGCTAGATAGTGAGTGGCAAGTCAGGACATCTGAGTTCAAAGTTCATCTTTTCTGCTATGCTCTGCTTCCTCCTCAATCGATTAAACACATGCCTGTTGCTCTCCTTTTATGTGCAGGAATCTGTGCTAGGTTCTGGGCCTACAAAGGAGCATAAACCAGAGATTCGGCTCTCCAGGGCTTAGGGTCTAGATGGGGGACCAAGGTATGTTCTGAAACAAACTACAGTACAAGGAAGTAAATGGTAAATGTCATGTGGGTGAGGTAGTACACACATCCTAGAGAAGTTCAGTGGAGAAAGATGTGTGTGGGCTGTCTGGGTCAGGGAAGGCTTCCTGGAGGAGGGCACATTTTATTTATTCATTTGCATTTATTCGTTCGTAGCCTACTCTGTGCCAGGCACGGTTCTAGGCACAGGGACAGAGCTGTGAAGATGTGACACCCAATGTCTGTTTCCTTGAAACTTACTCTGTGTGATAGTCAGAAACACACACACACACACACACACACACAGAGAGAGAGAGAGTGCAAGAGGAAGAAAAAAAAAACAAAAAAACAAACAAAGATAAATTAAGAAAGTAATGAGTGCTATACATTTTTTTAAAAAGTGATTGTGGTACTGGTTTAATTTGTTCTCTCTGAGGAAGTGACATTAAAGCTGGTACTTGAAAGACAAGAATCTATCCATGGACTTACAAATACTACCAAATGTAAAATAGATAGCTAGTGGGAAGCAGCCACATAGCACAGGGAGATCAGCTCGGTGCTGTGTGACCACCTAGAGGGGTGGGATAGGGAGCGTGGTGGGGAGACGCAAGAGAGAGGGGATATGGGGATATATGTATACGTATAGCGATTCACTTTGTTATAAAGCAGAAACGAACACACCATTTTAAAGCAATTATACTCCAATAAAGATGTTAAAAAAAAAAAAAGAATCTATCCATGGGAAGAGCGGGCACTGGACATTCCAGGCAGGGGGAATATCATCTCCATTCTCCTAAAGAGCGCATCTTCTATGCTCAGCAATCTATTGAATGGTTGGAAATATGGCAGCTATTGCTGCCTAGAGGATTGTGATCAACACGTTCTCAATGATGGTAAGGCTCAGGGTGAAACTCACCTGCGGAATCTGGCAAATGCGGGCGTGTGCTAATGTGCTATGTCAGGGGAACCCGGCCAGAGCGAGCATCGATGACTATTGGTTTTTACAGAGAAGGCGTCTGAGATAAGACTAATGACCGCAATAAAGGAGTCTTATCAGCTTCTAGGGTTATTTCAAAGGTGGGTGAATTGAAAAAGTACTGAATGGAACACCTGGGTTTTTATCCCAGTTCTTCCACTATCCACTTCTGTGTCTGTGGACAAGTTACTTTACCTCTTGGACCTCTTTGGTCACCTGTGAGATGGAATTATAGACTATATCATATTCTAGGTCTCTTCCACTTCTCAGGCTTTGCAACTCCATGCTCCCAAGAAAAGTAGCACCCTGTTTTAGCGTTTGTGACATGTATCAATACTTTGGAAGAAAAGAAAATGTCCCTTTTATCTCTCTTCTCCACCGTCTGTGCTCAGAGCCTCAGGAGCTATGGTGCAACATGGTTTAATTTCCTGGAGCTCATGAATGTCTGTAGCATTTTAATGTTATTATATAGGAATATGGAGCTCCTTTGAAGGAAACTCTTACTACTGTAATAAATATTGATCATTTACTCAATTTACATCCTCAAAGAACTTGAGGCAACATAACTATAATAATAAATAGAAGGTTGGGAGAGCCAGGAAGGAGGCGTGAAAGAGTGACAGGGTTCAGCTCACTTCCTGAGGGTCAGAGAAGACTTCCTGGAAGGGGAACCATCTGAGCTGAGAAATGAGTACCTGTGACAGGTGGGGCATGGAAGGCAAGGGTAGGCTATAAGTAGGACGACCATATCCTTGTTTCCCCAGGACGGTCTCAGTTTCTACCTCTGTCCTGGTGTAATTCTCACCAGTGTCCCTTGTCACTCTCAAAAAGCATCCCAGTTTGGAAGATAAATTACACAGTCGCCGTAGCTATAAGTGACACTCTCTCAGAAGCCTGAATCTCCCCATGGCTGACAGGATCTGAGAGAAGAAGAGAGAAGCCAGGAATGACTGTAAACTTGCCAGTCGGTTGCCTGGTAAAACAGACGTAAGATACAGGAAAAAGTAGCCTGAGAAGGAGTTGTCAACTAGGAGGAAAGATTATGAATTCAGTTTTAGATTGGACAGATAGAGCTGGAAGGCACAACACTGGGTCCAACTCTTCCTTTTGAAGATAAAGGGACGCGGGCAAAGGATATGAGTCAGGACTGGAACCCGGGCTTCTCCCCCGACAGCCTGCAGCTCTAGCCTCTCACCACCACCACCCACCCCCGTCTTGAGCTCAACAGTTTTCCTCCAATATTCATGTCTGCTCGGAACCTGTGCCCTTTTTAGAAATATCTGTGCAAATATAATCAAGCTAAAATGAAGTCATCCTGGTGTAATCCAATGACAGGTGCCAAGGAACGTCGAGGATTGCAGGGGAGCCGCCAGAAGCTAGGAAGGGGCAAGGAAGGATCCTCCCTTAGAGCCTTTGGAGCGGGCATGGCCCTGCCAACACCTTGATCTTGAACTTCTAGCCTCCAGGGCCATGAGAGAATATACTGCTGTTGTTTCAAGCTGCCCGTTTGTGGTGTTTTGTGACAGCAGCCCTAGAACACTGATCTACCATCTGAGCTTCACATGGAGCTGAGAGGCACGAGAACATATGGGGCTGGAGTGCAGAGGAGTGGTCAGGATTGAAAACAGAGCCTGGGCTGGGAATGGGAACGTGGGAATGGAAGTGAGGACCAAAGGGAAGAGAAGAAAGGAGCTCTGAGGACAGACTGTCAGGAGGAAGGAGAGGCCGAGGAGGCAGACGGTGCTGCCTGAAGGGCAGGAAGAGAGCGGAAGTGAGGGAGGAATTCCTGAGGAGGCGGGCTTCAGAGGTTCCTGCCAGGAGAGGCGGGCTGATCCGGCAGTGAGATCATTGGTGACCTTTTCAAGAGCTCCTTTCGAAAAGTGCGGGAGTGAAGAACCTAGGGGTAAGACGGGAATAAAGACACAGACCTACTAGAGAATGGACTTGAGGACACGGGGAGGGGGAAGGATAAGCTGGGACAAAGCGAGAGAGGGGCATGGACATATATACACTACCAAACGTAAAATAAATAGCTGGTGGGAAGCAGCCGCATAGCACAGGGAGATCAGCTCGGTGCTTTGTGACCACATAGAGGGCTGGGATAGGGAGGGTGGGAGGGAGGGAGACGCAAGAGGGAAGAGATATGGGGGTACTTGTATATGTATAGCTGAGTCACTTTGTTATAAAGCAGAAACTAACACACCATTGTAAAGCAATTATACTCCAATAAAGATGTTATTAAAAAAAAAGTGCAGGAATTAGAAACCACGGGAAGGCTTCAGGAGTGAATGCCTTGTAAGGAGGGATGGCCAGGGGCGATCATTCTTTCTGGGGCTTCAGAATGGAGGAGAGAAATAGGGCAATAGCTTAAGGCGTGGAACGGGGAAGAGGGATTTTATTAGGCTATGGAGGATTGAGTATATTTGTGGAAAAAGGTGAGGAAAGGGAAAGATGACAGATGGAAGCTCTTTTGGTGGGTGGCTACGGATGGCCCAAGGTCACCCATGCAAACACACAGATGTGGCACACCCTACCCACAATTCAGCCACTGCTTGGCCTCCACTGGGGCCTCAGGGCTCCTCTGCTACCCATTCCGTCCACCTCTGGGGCCTTGAGACATCTGCTAGCTGATGGGTTCTTGAGTGAGAGTGGGAATGACGGCAGTGCAGAGACCCTGATGTGAGGAGGGTATGGCTGGCATCGTTGGGTCTCATCTGTGAAAGTGCAGGGGGCAGCTGCCATGGAGGATAGCACACGCATCCACAGGACAGGAGTCAGGGTGGGGGGTGGCTGTCGCACAGCAGGGGGGCCCAGCCCTATCACAAGGGACTCAGCAGCAGAGTCTGCAGCAGTGCGAGCCCGGCAGGCTTCTGGGAGGCAGAGCTGGGCAACACTCCTCTCTCAACCCGCTGATTAAACTACCAGCTCGGACCCTCTCTTGTCACCACCTTTCATAAAAGGAAGCCCCGTAAACTGAGGCAGCTCTGCCTTCTCTGTGCCTGGTGGCCCACCCCCCCATCCCTTCCTTATTTGATGGGGGGCTCTGGAGGGAGGCTAGCTTTTGGCCTCCATTTCTTCTGTCTCAAGGAGGGACTCATCCCTAAGGATGAATCACAGATAGAGCCTTTAGGGAACACAGTGCTGTCTTTAGGAAAGCAAGAGGTTCTGGGATTATAGGGTCAGATGCGTAAATGAGGGAGACACCCTGCATGTCTAGAGGCCCGCGCAGCCCTTCCAACGTATACACTTGACTTAAAGATAACGCAGATGTGGAGGAGTTCACATTGTGAAAAACAAAGGCAAAATGCACACCCCACCTGGTACCCAGCACACTATGATCTAGGAGACATCACACCAGCTGCAGTCCCTCCATGGTCCGGGCCTCCCTTCTGTTAGAGGAATTCTGGGGCTCCAGGGGGAGACACAGCATTGGCTAAATTCTGGGTAGGGTGTTAATATATCTGTGTGTTGCATGGGTGGGCAGGTGGATGCCAGGGTTTAAGTAATTATTGTGAAAAAGGTAGGATTTTGGAGGAAGCCTGGACCTCTTAACTCTATACTCTTAACTCCTTTCTGTCCTCTTTCCTCCCAACACCCCCAAATTGTATGTACTTCACCACGAGCTTCTATTCTATTTTTTTCTGTATTTCATTCACCATGTGTTAAGTGGCAGTGCCCATGGTAAGCGGGTGAGGAAGCATGCCAACCAAAAGGGCCACAGCCACATAGCTGCTAAATGGTGGAATCTGGGCTTGAACAGGCCCATGACTCCAACTCAAGTGCTCTTCCCCCTACACCCTCTGTAACTTCCCGTTTCTAAGCGGAGCTTGACTCCCGGCTGGGCTAAAGCAGCATGATGACGTCTTCAGAACTTCAACATTCGGGAACTTTATGTAAGACTCGGCTGGAACCAGCAAGTCATTCTGAGTCTCCTGGTTTACCCCACAGGGCAGGATCTCCGCTCTGCTCCTGGGTCCTTCCAGTGCTGCCTCCTTGTTGGCAGTGTGGTCAAAGCACTGGGTTATGGTGTCTGGGATCTCACCCCTCCTTGCAAGCAGGCCTTCCTCAGAGATCTAAGACCACGTCTGGCTGCTGCATTCTGACATCTAGGGAAGCCTCCTTCATTGTGATGCCCATTTGCTACTATACAGAATATTGTTGGATGGGAAGGAAGAGCTGAAACCTAGGCGGGGACTCCAGAGATGATTCTCAGACCCATACCTCCAAACTGGCTTCCCAAGGGAACCTCCACCGCATCCTCAAAGGTGAAGGCCACCTGTGGAAGCTATGGTGCTGCCACCATCCCTGCTGCCACTCCCACTGCCACAACTGCCTCTCAACATTCATGAACTTGGTGTCCGGACCCTGCAATGCTATCGTAACAGGCAAGCCACTGCCCATCCCTACTGCTCCTAACCCTATGATTTCACTAGGCAGCGTATAACTTCAAAGCAGCAGGAAGGTGGTCTCTATCTGCTCTCCACTTCCCAGATCTCCCTAGTTCACCTAACTGGCAGAATATAAATTATATCTAGACTCCTAGTTGCAAAGGAGTCTGAGAAATGTGTTTTAAAATTTTCTGGTCACTACAGTACAAGGAGAAGTTTAAGATGGACGCTGAGGGCCAAACCACCATATATATTGGTGAGAAAAAAGATTGAATATTCAAAATAAATATTCCAAAGAGTTTCTAAATGCTTCTGGCTTAACGTTTGTTTAATGAAATTTAAAAAAAGTCTTAGGTACCTGAAGACTTATGGGCATGTTCACAAGTGCCAAGAGTCCTCTTAACCATCCACAAGCTTACTTTTCTGCACCACTATCACCATTGCAGAGTTCAGGGCGTTTCTCATCCGTTGGGAGATTAGATCCTAAAAAGAATGATCCATTTTCATTCTTTCCATTTTTTCAATTATAGAAACAATACAAGCATTGTTTGTCTGAAAAATATAGTAAAAATACCTCTAATCCTATGTCACTATCACAATAACCACTTCACTCTTTTCCTCTGCATATTTACATCTTTGTGAATGTAATGTTCATAGAATTTTGTTTTGTTTTCTCACATAACATTGCATCATAATTATTTCCCATGTCGTTGCGTAGCCACAATTTTAATGGCCCCATAATATTTCATGAATACAGGTATCATAATTTGCTCAGCCAATGTTCTCTAGTTGAACATTTTGGTTGTTTCCAATTATTTATTACTATGAATAATGCTTTGAAGAGCGTCATGCATATTCAGACAGTTGTGTCACATTCCCTGAAGTGGGACGATGAGTTAATATGTACTGGTTAAAGGGTATCCATTTTTACACGAGTATCAACAGGTTTTGACCAACATTTCTTCAAAATCACCTCTGGCAAAAGCAATTACTAAATTGTTCTCCAGCAATTACTAAATACAGAGCGTGTTTCTACCTAGCCCATCCTTAGCACCGGTCTTGGGAGCAACTTTTGGCAGCTACCAAAATTGGGGAAATGGTGCCCTTGGCTATGAAGACTCTATTGACATCACTGAATCTCAAATCCCAGAGAGCTGCCTGGGTTGTTATGACCCAAATCTTGGGACCAGGGTGAGGCCAAAGAGGGTGTGCAGCATCTTCAGGGTCTCCTGCACCTTTTCATATCTCAAGGCACAGCTTTTCTGACCAGAGAAGCCTTCTTTGGATAAGGTGCAGTAAAAGTTGATCAGCTCCAGCCAAATCTTAAGCCCAGAACATGCACATTTAGATGTGCAGATGCCATGCTTTCAGGGAGCCTTAGATAAACAGGCAGGTTACTCCCCTACTTTTTGATTACTCCCCCTTCCCCCAGATGGAGAAAGACAATATTATTTAGGTTAGAATAAAACAGTCTGGGTTACACTTTATTTAAGAAGATAGCTTGGGATGAGTTTGAGATCGAGAAGACCAGAGTCTTTAAAGATAGGCAGATGCAATCCTGCACGATTTCACTCTCTTGGCCACTTTGCACCCTACTGTGAGACCAGGCTTCCAGAGCCCCTCCAGCCCCAGGAAAACGTGCTGAAGGCGCCTACTCAGAAGGGCTCCATCCTGGTGACTACTTATTGCCCGGTCCAGGGCAGGGTGGATTTAGCCTCTTGGTGAGAATAAGGAGGCACAAGTTTTGCTCTATGTATTATGTGTTTTCAGTGAGACAGAAAAATTCGAGTAAGTGGCCGTTCTCCTCAACGAAGCAGCCTGGCCCAGCATCTTGAGTTTTCACTTTGTTCCCTCCACGGGACAGGCTCTCGAGCTGCACAAAAGGAGGTGCACCCCTCATATCGCGCAGTGGGTCCTCAATTCTAGAACTCCACTCCACCTCCACGTGTGCCTCCACCCCTCCCCTCCTCCAGCCACCATAACTGCTCCATAAATGACGTTCGCAGCAACTTCCCCCCTCCAGGCCTGAGGAATGCCAAAGCTTGCTGAGCAATACTGTTTGCAAAATCCCCGGCTCTGGGGGCAGATTTTCCGCTGCTCCGAATCTCCCTCCAGCCTCAAGCACTGCCCAATCCCTACGGTCCGGCTGACCCTCCCCAGCGACTGCCCCAAACCAGGCAGCACCACCCCAACAGGAGGTAAGACAACTTCCCGGGACACCCCAACGTCTCCTTTCGCCCCCATCCGGTAGCTTGGAAATTTGCACTGGGCAGTGACGTCACACTGGGAGGCGGGTCCCCACTGTCCCGCACACCAATGGTGCGGCTGCGGCCGGCCTCTACTTTCCCAGTGATTGGTGCCCCTCTGCTCCACCCCAGCCCGCCATGGCGTCAGGCGCCGCAGCACCCGGGAGGTGGTTCCCACTTTAAAGAAGTGAAGTTTTTCGCCCCCTCCCCCTCCCCGCCCGCCTCCTGCAGCCTCCCGCGCCCAGCGGAGCCGGCGGATGGAGCTACGCTGCGGCGGCGTAGGGAGCCAGGCTGGAGGGCGCAGGATGGATGGGGACAGCCGAGATGGCGGCGGCGGCGGCGGCTGCAAGGACGCCGGGTCGGAGGACTATGAGAACCTGCCGACCAGCGTCTCCTTATCCATCCACATGACAGCCGGAGCGATGGCCGGGATCCTGGAGCACTCGGTCATGTACCCGGTAGACTCAGTGAAGGTGAGGCGCGAGGGGACTTTAGGGACGGAGCGAGCGGAGAGGAGAGCGCGCGCGCGTGCGTTTGCATCCCGCGCAGGAGCAGCCTGGATGCAGCTCTCCGAAACCGCGCTCTCCTCGGGGCCGCGGCGCCCCGGGTCTCCTGGGTCTCACCGGGAGTTGGCGCGCGTAGCCGGGGCGCCGAGGAGCGCGCTGCGCAGCTCCTTCCGCTGTGCGCCTGGGCCCTGGGGGCACCCCCCGCACCCACGAGGGTGCCCCAGCCGGCGCCCCGCTCCGCCGCTCCCGCCGAGTTCCCGGCCCGGGCTGCTGGCGGCGCTGCGGCCGGCGAGGAGGAGTGGCGAGCGCCGCTGGCCTCGGTGGTGGCGGCGGGGTTCCCGAGGGAGGCGGCCAGTGCAGCTTTGCACAGTCTTACCACTGTCTGGCCACGCGATCGGAGAGTTTGCGGTCCCGGGTCGTTGCGGCTCCAGCTGGCGCTCCCGGTGTCCAAGCCGTGGCGAGCGGCGTCCGCCGGCCGGTGCCGGGTGGCCGAGGCTGCCCACACGTGCGCTGTCCCGGAGGGACCCGCCGCCGGGAGCGCTAACCACGCTCGCGCCGAGGAACGTGTCCCCGGTCCGGCCGGCCCGGCCACCCGCCCTCCGGCTGTCGAGCCGCTGAGAGGCAGTAAGACTTGCAATGACATTTGCCTTCTCATTTTGTTGCAGGGAGGCGGGCAGGCAGGGAGAGCGTGTGCTATACAGCCTTTCTTACGGTTTGTGTAATAGAGGTTCAGTTGGCCCGGTACTTCCCGGGTAGTTTTAAATGCATTTCTGTAAGGAGGCAGTTTTAGCCAGGCGGATTTTGCCTGAGTTGACCTCAGTCAGCCTGTTCAGGATACCGAATGGCTAGGGGATAGAGTGCTGAGGGGGAGTAATTCTAGTACTGACACATCGCACTTTTGTGGGCAGAACTCATCTAAAGCACACAGCAACCCTGGGGATTAACAGATGAAGAAACCGTGGCACAGAGAGGTGAACAGATTAGCCTGCCCGGGCTCATGAGCCACTGTATCCTCCGACTCCAGCCTCAGTGTGCTTTGGGAGATTTGGGGACCTCTCCGGGTGGCAGTTATCTTGGAAGGCAGGCCCAGCAGAGTTCCCCAGTTAGCATCTGTATCTTGTTGCTGATGCTGGCCCCATGTGAGTGGCGTGAAGGCCAGAATGTCTAATGCAGAGGGTTTTCCCTGCCCTGGGCAGCTCTCAGAGCTGGCAGTCAGGGGCTGCACAGACACGGGTCCAGAGAGAAAACCATGGGCATTGGCAGTAAGGTGAGCCCAAGTCTTATATTGTGCTGCTGGGACTGAGCCATCACCCCTTCTCTCCCTCCGGCATCCCAGTGGGGAATTAAGGGAATGGTCCTTGCCTGCCAGGGTTACAGAGGCCACAGGGAGATCTTGTCTTTTAGGTTTCCGAAGCTGCTCCAGGAAAGACCCTGGACAGATACCAGGTGGCATTTGTGTAGGAAAGAATCCCTCACATGTAATAAAATTCCCCATGTTTGAAGTTGTTGTCTCAGGCGCCTTGGACAGAGTGTGGGAAAGTTAGGAGCAGGGAGATGTTATTTGAGCGGCACCAGACCCACTGGGTCGTGGAGATGAATGTTCCAGGGACCTGTACCACTTCTGAGGCCCTTGGTCTCTGCTGTGAGTTTGGTTCAGGGCATCATTTTAGTTTATCTTTAGGATTAGGAATAGTCAGTCATGCCTTTTGAGCTCCCTGTGACACTCTGAAGAGGCATTAATCTCACGTGTTTAAATGTTGTGATCTGTGTTTAGTTTCCTCCCTGCCCCTCCTTCTGCCCCATGGACGCTGGTCTGTTTTGATCCATTTGTCACTGTGTACTTAGTATTACTTTCCGTAGCGGTTGGTTTTCACCTGTGACCAGGTTAACGTGGTATGTATGATCGAAGGAGCTGGTCTTCCTGTCCTAGGCAAGTCATTCTGTGGGGCTTGACTGTAAAATGAAGGCTTGGGTTAACTAACCAGGAAGGTTTTCTTGGTTCTGCGATTATAATCCTAGCTCTGAATAACGACCCTTAGGGGTTCTTCTGGTTTTGAGCATGCAGGTTTGGCTTTAAAGCCCCTCTTGTTTTTTGGCTACAACTTTCTTGGATTACTCTTTTCACTTTGCAGCAGGGATGAAAGGCACAGAGTTAAGTGGTATGAGCCCCGCTGTGTGACCCCAGTGAGGCTGTGGCAGAGTGCCAACGTGTGCCAAGACCAGCATGGTTGTCATGTGTCCAACATGAGATATGCTTCAGTCACGGGAATGCTCTACTTGGGGAGACCTTCACTGTGTTCTTCTTAAATATTTGGGAAGATGAAGACTGTGAGTAATTGAATCAGGAGCCCTGGGCTGGGGTTCAAGCCCGGCCCCTAACTTGTTTCATGCCTTAGGCACGGTTCTGTGTCTTAGTTTTGTCACTAGTAAAACGGAGGCTGTGGACCAGTTCAGTATTTCCCATTTGTAACCTGTCCCCCTTTCTATGAACACAGAACACTCGTCCTCTTTTTTTTTTTTTTTTTTTTTTGTGGTACACAGGCCTCTCACTGTTGTGGCCTCTCCCGTTGCGGAGCACAGGCTCCGGACGCGCAGGCTCAGTGGCCATGGCTCACGGGCCCAGCCGCTCCGCGGCATGTGGGATCTTCCCGGACCAGGGCACGAACCCGTGTCCCCTGCATCGGCAGGCGGACTCTCAACCACTGCGCCACCAGCGAAGCCCCCACTTGTCCTCTTTACATTCTTGAAATTTCAAAAAGTTATTACACCTGAAGACAAATCAATGTAAGTTGTATCTTGAAAGGGAAAAAAAAAGTTTTCTTTGATTTCATAAGGCACACAGTTTTAACCTGTTCTTGTAAAGTTCAGTGAGAGTGTTGGATGGACCTGCTTTTTCCAGTTTTTCTCTCCTAGGCAGTGTGAACCATGGTGCTCAGGGGTGGTCACTTTCATTTCTGAGCCCAGCGAGCTGTTAGGTTGGGTCATTGAGTGCAAATAGGTCAGCCTTGCTAATGCTTCCCACTGTAACATTACATACATTTTCCCATGAAGTCCCATCCCCCCCACCATGTCACCTTAATGATCTGCATTTTTCAAACTGGGTGGTGACCCATCAGTGGGAGCAACATTTTTTTAAAAATTAATTAATTAATTAATTTGGGGCTGTATTGGGTCTTCGTTGCTGCGTGTGGGCTTTCTCTAGTTGCTGTGAGCGGGGGCTACTCTTCGTTGCGGTACGCAGGCTTCTCGTTGCGGTGGCTTCTCTTGTTGCGGAGCGTGGGCTCTAGGCGTGCGGACTTCAGTCGTTGCGGCACATGGGCTTCAGTAGTTGTGGCTCGCGGGCTCAGTAGTTGTGGCTCGCGGGCTCTAGAGCGCAGGCTCAGTAGTTGTGGCGCACGGGCTTAGTTGCTCTGAGGCATGTGGGATCTTCGCGGACCAGGGCTCCAACCAGTGTCCCGTGCATTGGCAGGCGGATTCTTAACCACTGCGCCACCAGTGAAGTCCTGGGAGCAACATTTTTAAAAAGCCAGATTGGTGCGAGTACAGAACACGGGCACGTGTGGCATGCGGTAAGGAGCAGTGTCGCTCCATGAATTTCTGCTTGGGTGTGTGTGTGTGTGTGTGTGTGTGTGTGTTCCCTGAGTGGCTGTGTAAAGTGCACTTCTGGCTGGGGATTATGGACAAAAACGTCAGAAAAACACTGAACCTCATAATCACTAGTGCCTCTTGAGCTCCAGCAGTCAACAGCCTGTGATTATTAAGTGGGTATTTGGAAGACTTTGGGCAACTTTTCTCCTCTTTCCTGTGTCTTCCTCTGTCACTTGTCCCCGCGCTGGTGGCATATGAGTACTCACTCATCCATAAAGGGCCAGGCTGCTGGGACCCCGTACTGGTCCCAGGGGAGCGAGCGAGGGGCCTCCGTAGGGCTCTCGCCAAAGGGTAGCCACGACTTGCTCCTTTCCAACTGGGGCTTTGCAGCCCCTCTACCGTGAGCCTCTCCCTGGTGCTCCAGAGGGGCCAGTGGCGTGGTCGCCTAGACCAGCACTTGGGGTGGATGTGAGAACCCCTGATCGGGAGCGCTCAGGGCTGTGGGGAGAATGCCAGGTGGGTGGAGGAGGAAATTCCAACCAGATTAGGCACACCGCTCGCAGACCATGCTGAGTCCTGCGGTGGCGAAAGCCGGGGCAGAAGGAAACAGGAAAGATTTGAAGCGAGGGAACTTCCGCTGACCCTTTCACAGCCCTTCTCTTGTTTTGCTTGTCAGGGAAACTCAGTCCTCAAGCTCTGCTGGGGGAAGCCCTCCTTCCCCGCCAGGGTGCAGCCCGATGGCAGGGCACTGACTGCCGGCCGAGTGGGTTAAGGCTCAGCCTTCTCTCTAGGAGCTGGTGGCTGCCGGGCCAGTTAGAAACCTCGCTTGGCCTTGGGGGTTTCTGTCGCCGGCCCTGCTGAGCTCTGAGCAGCAGCAGCGAGCCAGGCAGGTGCCAGGAGGCTCTGCATTCCTCCACTTCTGACTTTGCTCATCCTTCCTGGTCCCAGCAGTGCAAGCTGACTGCTAGGGTCCTCTGGGGAGGTGGGGGGCAGGGGGCAAAGGCAGCTGCCAGTGTCCCTCCCACCCACTCCAGTGCTTTCGAAACCAAGTACCGTCCAGTAGATGCCATTCTGCTTCGAAAGGGCGTGAAATCCCAAATTGCTCTCGTTCTTGCAACAAAATTATAGTGATCTTTCCTGTCTCCTAGAGATCCCGCCCCTCCCTTCTTTTCCGTCCTCCTTCAGCGGGAGGCGCTTTTCTAAAAGGTGGATTTCGGAGTGGCGTGGAGTCCAGCGAGGAGTCCTCTTGAACTTCTGTGCGGTTGTCTGTGTCATGAACACCCAGGCCGCGTGCTGATGCCCAGGGCTGGGGTCTGCTGGAGGAGTGGGAAAAGGGATCTCAGGCGGTCCCAGATCAGCACTTGGCCCCCATGTGGCCACTTTCTGGCCGGCTGCGGGCCCCCTCTGCCCAGAAGTGGGGGAGAGGGAGGCTAGAGCAAAGGGCTTGGAGGGGAGCCCCTAGGATTATAGTTGGCAGTCAAGGCGGCCTCAGCTTTTTAACAGCGGGAGGCACTTGGGGCTAATTGGGGGGATTCAATTACATCGTTTAAGCCATACAGGGGTGTGCACATGGGGTAGGGGGGTGTGCACATGAAGTGGGGGGGGCGTGTCATGTGGAAGGGAGGGCGTGGCTCTGTGGAGTAGGCCTTCCATAGTTTCCTGGTTTCCGTTGGGCACCTTTTAGCCATCTGTGGCCCTTTCATTGAAGAGGACTTTTGTCCCACCGCTCTTTGGGGCGGTGACCAATCTCCAGACTTGAGTCCCACGTTTCTTCTTTTACAGGCTTGGGTTCTGGACCCCTTCTGACTTTCCCTGACCCACTGGATGAACTGGCTTGCTTGTGTTCAAGGAAGCCTTTGGTAGTCCCTCTTGAACCCCAGAACTGGCTCTTTTCATATCTCCCCTGGTACCCAAGGGGTACTTTCCTTCTCAGAGAGTTTTCTTTTTGTTTTTAATCCTCATTGAGTTCTGCTTTTCCGAAAGTCTGCCCTCCCCTCCCAGCCTCCACCTGGAATGTTTGCTGCCGTCATTTTTCATAGGAGGCTTGCATCCGATCACTGTCTCTTTAACTGCAAACCTGCCCTCAAGCTCCTTCTGGCCACAGTTTCTCACCCTCAGAGAACTATCTTGGGGCAATTCAGGTCCCAGTCTTGGACTTAACCGGTTGGGCAGGACACTTAGCTTTTCTGAGGTCTAGTTCTCTTATCTGTGAAATGCAGACACAAATTTTCTTCCTGCTTTTTCTCACCTGAACCAACTTTCCATTGCTTCCTTCTTCCCTTGTTTTCCCGTCGGAACCCACGGAAGTTCCGCGTAACAGGCTCCCTTACATCTTCACTGAGTTTTCCTTCCTCCTGCCGGTGCTCTTCTCCTGAGACCCCCACTTCCCTGAAGCCTCTCAAGAAAAGATGGTTCCCATCGCCTCAAACCACATGCTTTGGGGCTGCTGCCCTCTGGCTGTTCATCACCCCCCTTATCAACTGCTCCTTCCCCTTTGAGGCTCCCGCCATCCACTTCCACCAGTGTCCATCCCTCTTCTCTCTCTGTCCCCACTTACCTCCTGCTCTACTGGGATGGCAGGATGGGTAGGGGCGGGGGCCCCTGAGCCTGACTGCATGGACTAGGTCCTGCTTCCCACTTGGGTGTGACCTGGGGCAAGTTGCTTCATCTACTTCTGTGCCCAGTTTCCCCAGCTGTAAAAAAAAAGGACAAGATGGTACTGATGTCCCAGGTGGCTGTGAGCGTTGAGTCCTTACAGCGCTTATCAGAGCCTGCCGTGTGTGAGTGTCCCCTAGGTGGGAGCTCTCAGGTTCATCATGGTCATCATCAATGACGTGATCCAGTCACTTTCCCTCGTTCTCTGAATGTTGGCGTCTGGCTCGTAGATCGCTCCTCTACCCTGAATCCCATCATCATCCTGAGACTGTCCCCTCTTGGCCACCACCCAACGAACACCCAAATCCCTCCATTCTTTACGTTGCTCCGATCGAGGGCTGTTACCTCCACGGGGCCTTGTCCTGACCCAGAACCTTTCCGCCTCTGAAATCGTGTGTTCAGACGTCTCATAGCCTGGCCACAGCTTTCTCATGGTGACACTGTGCTAGGGCTCCTGTCTCTTCTCTCTCTCCTCTGAGCGCATCCCTGGCTTCCTCAGCCCATCCCTGCAGCCACTTCCGGGCCCGCAGTTTCTCTGGCTTTGGTTCTTCCAACGCTGGCCTGCCCACACCTAATCCCTAACAACCCACCACCCGCTGGGCAGCCGAGCCCTTTGGGAGAAAACCACACTGCTGCCCCGTGTGCCAGGCCTCTGCCGCCCCCAGCAGACCCCACTCCTCCAGCAGACCCCAGCCCTGGGCATCAGCACACGGCCTGGGTGTTCATGACACAGACAACCGGACAGAAGTTCAAGAGGACTCCTCGCTGGACTCCACGCCACTCCGAAATCCACCTTTTAGAAAAGCGCCTCCCGCTGAAGGAGGACGGAAAAGAAGGGAGGGGCGGGATCTCTAGGAGACAGGAAAGATCACTATAATTTTGTTGCAAGAACGAGAGCAATTTGGGATTTCACGCCCTTTCGAAGCAGAATGGCATCTACTGTCCTTTCCCGTGTTCTGGTCAGTCTGCTTTTGTCCTCCTCAGCAGCTGCTTCAGAGCATCTTGCTTCTCGGACCCCCACCCCTCCTTCTCCCAGCCTCAGTGTGGCATCTCGCTCCCTGTTTATAGAGGAACCAGGCCCCCAGTCAGGCTCTCCTGTGACAGTCCTTCCAACTAGCCTGCCGTCTCCCACCCCTCCCTCCTCCTATCTTAAGGTAAGAGGGTCCTTCCTTCCTGTAAGGAGAATCAGCGGGGGAAGGGTGACGTGTAGGGACCACCCCATACACCTGCATTTGAATCCTGGCTCTCCACCTGGGCCACCTTACTTGGCCTCTCTAAGCTCAGTTTCCTTGTCTGCAGAGTGTGGATGTGAATCCCAAGACCTACCTTACAGGGTTGTTGAAAGAATTAAGTGGGGTGACATGCGTGAAGCTCTTGCTTATTGAAGTTCTCAATAAAGGTCATGGGGGTAGTTATTGTGGTCAGCTGTCTCATGAGTAACCCGGTTCCAGTATCCTTAGCATACCCCCTCCCAGCCCCACCCCACCATGGGTTCCTTCTTAGAAGCATTTCTACGTCCAGTCCGTACTTCTCCCATCTTAAATAACGAACCAACCCCAGGCAGCTCACCTTGAGCCCACGTGCCCTTAAAATAACAAATGTTAGAGAAGGATGGTTGACATTCAGTCTCTCCCTCCTCCCCTTGTCACCCCCCAGCCCTCTCTGGGTTTTTGTGCCCGTCGCTCTGCTGGCACTAGGGTGCCAGTGATCTCCTGGCCTAATAAATCCAGCCATCGTTTTCCTGGCCCCTCTGACGACAGGCAGCCTGCTGGTCTTCCTCAGAATTCTGCCCTCTACCTTCTTTTCTTTCCTCGGGACACGTCTCCATTTCTGCTTGGGTCCTGATAACTCGCAGATGGCATCTCTGTGTCTCTGGTCCAGACTCTCTAGGAGCTAGATAAACAGTTGCCTTGAAGACATGTCCATTTGGCTGTCTTGGTGTCCATCATGGACGTCCTGCCCTCCCCTCTGGCCTGCCCTTTGGCCTGGGCCCCCTCCCTCAGAAAACTGGGGATGGTCTTCAGCTTTTCCCCCACCTCTGCCCCCCTTCCCCTTCTCCCCGTATGCTTCCAAGACCTGTCCACTCCTGCATCTGTAATCCCTCTTAATTTGTTCTCTTCTCCCTCCTACTGCTTCTACCTTGGTTCAGGGGACTCAGCAGCTGTCACCTTTACAGGGCAGACATCCCTGATCACGGAGTCACAGTTGAACAAACCCTCCCCTCCCCTCACCCACACTCCCCTATGGCCCGGCCCCGCTTTTTCTCCACAGCATGTGTTACCTTATAACACACAATACTGTTAATTCGTACTTATTTATTTATCTATTTTCCTGGCCGTGCCACGCAGCCTGTGGAATCTTAGTTCCCTGACCAGGGATCGAACCTGTGCCCCCTGCAATGGAAGTGCAGAGTCTTAACCACTGGACTGCCAAGGAATTCCCTCATATTTATTATTTATACCATTTACTATTTTCTTCATATTTGTAATGTTATTTACATTGTTTATGGTCTCCCTCCATTGGAATGTCAGCTCCCAGTGGGCAGGAATGTTTTACTCCTTCGTTCTCTGGTGTGTTCCTATTGCCAGAAGCAGTACCCGGCACACAGTAGGTGCTCAGTTAAGTACTGATATTTGTTGAATGAATTCCCACAAATCCTTCCTAGCTAGTCCTGCACACTCCCAGTTTTCTCTCCTTAAATAGGGAAGAGTAGCAATACCCATCCTGCCCACCTTTCAGATCTACTTACTGGATCTTGGAAGAAAGTGCAGCCAGGTTTGCAGTGAACACAGTTTAAAAAGCATAAAGCTCTCTGCAGGTGCCACGCCATGGTATTTATTATCAAACCAGGATCGTGTTAAAGGGGTAAGTTTAGCCGATTGGAATGGAAAGTCCAGCCTGTTCTCCAGGGTGCTGCAGAGCCTGCAAGGGGCCTGAGGGGGTAGAGGGGCAGCCCATTGTCTCAGTTCACATCCATTGGTGTCTCCCCCCACCTGACACTCCCCTAGCTGTCCCCGTTGCCTTCAGAATAAAACCTGGACTACCTCGCATGGCATGCAAAGACCTAGACCTTCTCCCCCCTGACTTAGCCACCGGGGATACGTAAAGGTTTTCCGTGACTCTTGGTTGAATGAATCAGTTGTTTTAAAAAAGATGTGGGGGAAAAAGTGCTTTAAAACCTGCTATGAAACAAATGCTAGTTTTTGTTTTGCTGAGCGTTTGGAATCTCTACTGTATCTTGGTCACAAAGAGACTTTCTCAGCCCTTTTGCCTGTCCCTTTCTTGTGGTAGAACCCATAAGCCTCAGTGAAACCCTGATGAGGCTAGGAATTCATCTGGCCAGCCACTTCATTCATTCCACACTTAACTGAGGCCCCTCCTACCCCGGGCAACAAAAATAAGTCCTGGCCCCTATTTCCAGGGCCTGCTCCCTATAATTAGACCCTGAGCTTAGGTGATGGGACCGGCTGGCTCCCTTTGAGGAGATGAATGGCCCAACTTGATATCTGCTTTCAGATGGGCATGAGGGCTGGGGTGTGGAGTCTGCAGGGCCCAGGCTGCCATCTTGAAGGTCTGGAGTCAGATTGGGAGTGTCACTGGGATGTCTTTGCCTGGCGTTCTTGCATCGGCTCCTGTCCCCTTGGGAGACACTGGCCCTCAGTTGTACTGTTCCTCCGTGCCCCCCCACCCCCATCTTCTTCCTCACCCCTGCGGTTGTTAGTCATTCTGGAAGCTGAAATTGGTTCACAGAAGGTACCTTTGAGAATCCCCTCACCGTACCCTCCCAGTAATCCCAGACTGCCGGGAAGGGCCGTTGTCTGGTCACTAAGAGGTGTTTTGGTTTCACATTCGTGCTTTCTCTCTGAAGAGAAAACAAAACATGTTGAAATAGAGAGAAATCCCAGCAGCAGCTTGGTTGAAGCAAGAGTTGCATAACAGGTTTAAGAAATGTCTGGCCACCGTGGATCAGGTGAAGGGACTGCCGCTTCGTGTCATGGAGAGGACGTCCTCTGAGGCCAGCGGCCTCCGGATTCATCACACACATCCTGCGAGAGACTCAGAAAGCCACGGTACCGTGAGGTCCGGTGGCAAAAGCCCCTGATGGATCTCTCATTGTAGCGACAGCCTTTGTTCCCTGGAGATGCTGCCGTGGGCAGGGGCTGGGAAGGGGGGCGTGTCTGTCAGACTGGTGCTGGTGTTGAAGCCCCTAGAAAGGGCACTGAACTAGGAGGGGTTGGGGCTGGCCCCATGAATTTAAGTCCCAGTCCTGCCATGCGCCAGCTTTGAAACCTGGACGAGTCATTTCTCTGGGCCAGTGTCTCCTTGTCTCATGGACTGCTATTAGTCACCTGGACTAACATCATCTGTTTACCTACTTGACAGGGCTGTTGAGAAGCTCAGGTGGGATCATGTTTGAGGGCGGCTTTTGTAAACCTTGACAGGCCCAGCTAATGACAGATCATATCAGAGGCAATATGCTTAATGATTAAGAGCCCTTCAAGTTAACAACACGGGCTCTGCGGCTAGACTCCCTAGGCTGGTGCCTGGACAAGTTACTGAAAACTCTCTGTGCCTTATTTTTCTCATCTGTGAAATGGGGATAAAATAGTACTCACCTCAGCGTGTTGCTATGAGAATTATGATACACCTAGAGTGTTAAGAAGAGCGTCAGGGACGTGAAAGCACTCCTTTAATATTAGCTCGTAATATCATTTCTGAAAAGGTTATTTCTTGAATGCCTGGTTATGCTTGTATGTTGCTATTGTAATTGTATATTACAGTATTTTTGTATCGTTTCAACCTATATTCTGTCCCTTGATCCTCCTAGATCTCCTTTTTTTTTTTTTTTTTTTTTTTTTGCGGTACGCGGGCCTCTCACTGTTGTGGCCTCTCCCGTTGCGGAGCACAGGCTCCGGACGCACAGCCTCAGCGGCCATGGCTCACGGGCCCAGCCGCTCCGCGGCATGTGGGATCCTCCCGGACCAGGGCACGAACCCACGTCCCCCGCATCGGCAGGTGGACTCTCAACCACTGCACCACCAGGGAAGCCCTTAGCTCTCCTTTGAAGATAGGAAAAGGCATGTGCAGTTTCTCATTTCATAGATGAGAAAACTGAGCTTCAGAACAATAACATGCCCTGAAACTTGGGCCTCTTTCTGCTGTACCAGAGTTGAGGAAAGGAATCAGGTAGGAGCAAGCAAGTGAGGTGCTGGGGTGCAGACTCAGATGTTAATGATGACAGAGCCCTTGAGCTGGGTTCTGAGAGGAGATGATGGGGCCTCAGCTGCATTCTTGGGAGGGAGGAATTGGAGTTGAGGGAACACCAGCAGGAAATCAAAGTGTGGCATGGAACACGGGGCTCTAACGTATAGGTAGGAGTTCCTGGGTCAAGTACTCTAGTATGCAGGGCAAGCGGATGATGACAAATGGTTATTGCCATAGGATATTTTTGGCTCTGTCTGGCTTCTCTCTCTCGAGCAAGTTGCAGCTCTCATTTCAGCAGTGTGTCAACGTTGGACTCAATATAGTAATTTGAATTTGGACTGGCCTGAGGATTCCTTTCCAGAACACAGCCGGAAAATGACCTGTTGGGAAGAGCATTACCTCATAGTTCCTCGGTCTGCTAGGGCTGCAGTGTCCTCATCTTAAATAGGGCAGAGTAACAATGCCTGTCGTGCCTCCGTTTCAGGTCTACTTAATACATCTAGTAAGAAAATACAGCCTGGTTTGCAGTGAACAAACCTTTATACCATTTAAAAAGTATAAAGCTCTCTGCAGGTGCCAGGTTGTGGTATTTATTATCAAACTGGGATCCTGTTAAAGGGGTAGGGTTAGCTCGTTGGAATGGAAAATACAGGCTCTGGTTCCAGCCACTGCAGGATTTGCTACAGCTGCATGGCCTTGGGCACTTAACCTCTCTCCTTACACACAGTGTCTCCCATCTGTTGAATAAAGACCAGGGTGGCCGGCTGCTGCCACCTCTTTAGCTGGGTAATGACGAAGAGCCAATTATACTCTGGGGTGTGCTCAGAAATACATTTAAAATTGATGATGTAGGACCAGTGACGAGCGGGGCCGCATACGGCTGGCTACGGTGATTAAGGCCAGTGATTAAGGCCGACTTCAGGGAGTGAGGGCCCCGTTCATCTCCGTGGGGTTATCGCCTTAGAGGCTCCATTTCACTCTTCAGGTGAGTCTGCCTCTTTGAGTGGCAGGCGTGTGAGGCTGGGGACCAGGGAAGGTGGCTGATCACCCTGCAGTGTGTCTCTGTGTGTCTGTTGATGCTCTTACCTACCTTGGTCCCTCCCATCTCTGTTTGCCTTGGTTGTTCATGGCCACTGACCGTGAAAAGTAAGAGGGGAAGGAGGTAGGACACAGATGCCTTTGTCTCGGGGTCCCTGGTCCTCCTTTCCTCGCACTGCCGACACGGAGGGTTTTGCTTGCTCATTGCTTTGCCCTGGGCCTGACAGCCAGTGTGGAGGGTGGAGGTGGAGAGTGGGCGCTGGCAGCCCGCAGGAAGCTTGCTGGCTGGCTTGCTGGGGATGGGAACATGCAGGGCCCTGCCTCTGGCTTGCAGTGGGGTACTCTGCTCCCCTGGAATAGAGGTGGTCCCATGGGTGTCCTGGGGCTGTCTCCAGCCTGGATTAAAGGAGTGGGTGGTTGGCAGATGATCAGATCTAAGAAGTCAGAGTGGAGAAACGGGGGGAAGCCTTTCTTTTTTTAAAGTATTTATTTATTTATTTATTCATTCATTCATTCATGCTGCACCGGCTCTTCCTTGCGGCATGCGGGATCTTTTAGTTGCAGCATGTGGACTCTTAGTTGTGACATTCATGCAGGATCTAGTTCCCCGACCAGGGATCGAACCCAGGCCTCCTGCACTGGGAGTGCAGAGTCTTACCCACTGGGCTGCTGGGGAAGTCCCGGGAAGCCTTTCTAAAGGAAAGAGGATGCTGGTGTGTGTGTACTTGAGTGTGAGGATGGAAGGACGAACCTGGGGTGTGTCATTGACTATAGAACCAAGTCTCCTTCCTTAGTCACTCTTTCCACGGCTTGTTTGCTAAATGTTGGCTTGCATTAGCATGATTCATAGAAACATCTCTACCAAGAAAGAGTTAAAAGGCATTTGTAAAAGTGCAGCTTCATCCCCTGGACTTCACTGAATAACTAAATTAATTCAGGCGTGGGAGCATGTGGGTGTGACCACATGTGCTGGGCACTGGGAGCTGGGGGGCTCGACACCTCCGAGGTCACCCCACAGCAGTCCCCCGTCCGCCAGGAGGACAGAGCTATCAATGAATCATTTCCGGAGGGGGCGATGAGCCTCTTCTCATGGAAACCGAACCTCAGGAGCAGTCAGGAAAGGGCCCCTCGAAGAAATAATGTCTCAACATATCTGTATCTAGACTGAAGGAGAAGGAGATGTTAGAACAGGGCTGTACGATTCCCTGTCCCCTAGAATGTCATGGCCTGTCCCCAAGGTACCCCTCCCCTGACACTCTGATTTTGGGCTTCTGCTCTGAGCCGTCTGTCTGATCACAGAATCAGCTGAGAAAGTTTTTGTGGTTTGGGGTCACACTGGGGCCTCCACGTGGGACCTGCCCCGCATTCTGAAATTCTTCTTCTCTCCCCACCCTGTTCTGAAATTTTAATTCACTGTTTCGCCTCCGAGTGACTGCCCGGTGGCATCCAGGAGGCCCAGCCTCGTCCCTGGATGAGAACTTTCACTGCAGAGCTGAGGACCAGAGGAGGGTGAAAACCCAGAAGAAGGGAGGAAAGCTGTCATGTCAAAGGCATTTCTGCTCATAATTGGTTCGTAATTGATGGGTGACATGACTGGCAAACGCCAGCTGGAGCAGCAGCCAGACAAGTGGCTAAAAATTAAATAGTCACGTGACTTGTCGAGGTTTAGGGTTTGCCTGAGTAACCTTTTCGGCCCAGGTCACTGTTTGTAGGGTGACCTGAGAGACATGACACACAGTGTCGGTGACCACTTTGCTTTCTGAAGGACAGAGGTTGACCTAGAGCCCCATACAGGGCCCTGTTCTTGACACTCAGATTCCTATCTCATTCCTTGTCACTTTTTTTTTTTTTTTTTTTTTTGCGGTACGCGGGCCTCTCACTGTTGTGGCCTCTCCGGTTGCGGAGCACAGGCTCCAGACACGCAGGCTCAGCGGCCATGGCTCACGGGCCTAGACGCTCTGCGGACCGGGGCACGAACCCGTGTCCCCTGCATTGACAGGCGGACTCTCAACCACTGCGCCACCAGGGAAGCCCTCCTTGTCACTTTTTAAAGGCAGCTGAATAGCTGGAGATTTATCTCCTGCCCTCTCTTTCCTTTGAGCCCTTCTCTCTCCGGTGGGTCCTCCTATAAATGCAGAGGGTTCAGTTCCTGGGGCTTATCCATCAACCTCCAGTGATTCTGATAAAGGCTGGAAGCTGGACTCTTGAGGCTTTTCCTCCTGGTGCCTGTACTAGTCCAGGTTTAGACAGAAGCTCCTGGATCTCACAGCTTCTAAAATCTGAGTCCTGCTTCTCCAAAACACTGGTCCAGTGACATGGGCCAGAGCCAGCCGACCCCAAGGCCAGCCCTCCCTTTCTGTGTCTGCGGATTCCCGTGGCACAGGAGGTCTTTGTTACTAAATCTTCTGGGTGTTTTGAAGGAGGACGTGTGTGGGCCTTTTTCAGTGTCGATAGACAATGCTGAGCTGTTCTCCAGGAGAAACAGTCGGGATAGAAGCAAAGGATTGATCTGGTGGACGTTACACCATAGAAAATGCCCCGTTGGGATAGGAGTTGTCAGTGAAAGGGTTAAAAATCTAAAATATGAAAGAGAGACTAGAGAGTTGTCTTTTTACACTAAAAATTGTTTTTCCTTAAATCTTGGCTTCTCAGGCAATCATTGAATTAATGAACGTGTATTTATGCCAGGAAGCGTGAAGCGTTAAATTTATTTCAAAAATGACTAAAGATTTATAGTTAGTCCTTAGAGTACTGAGAATATCCCCATCATTAACTCAGACAGAGAAAGACATATATCATATGATGTCACTTACGTGTGGAATCTAAAAAAATAACACAAATGAACTTATTTACAAAACAGAAACAGACTCATAGACGAAGAAAACAGATTTACAGTTACCAAAGGGGAAAGGGGGTGGGGGAGGGATAAATTAGGAGTTTGGGACTAACAGCTGCACACTGCTGTATATAAAACAGATAAACAACAAGGACCTACTGTATAGCACAGGGAACTATATTCAATATCTTGTAATAACCTATAATGGAAAAGAATCTGAAAAAGAATTGTGTGTGTGTGTGTGGGTGTGTGTGTGTATCTATCTGAATCACTTTGCTGTACACCTGAAACTAACACAAAGTTGTAAATCAACTATAGTTCAATTGTTTTAAATACATAAAGCAAGGGCTTCCCTGGTGGCGCAGTGGTTGAGAGTCCGCCTGCCGATGCAAGGGACACGGGTTCGTGCCCCGGTCCGGGAAGATCCCACGTGCCGCGGAGCGGCTGGGCCCGTGAGCCATGGCCGCTGAGCCTGCGCGTCCGGAGCCTGTGCTCCGCAACGGGAGAGGCCACAAGAGTGAGAGGCCCGCGTACAGCAAAAAAAAAAAAAAAAAATACATAAAGCAAGATGATTTAAATCAGCTTTAGAAATGACTTTTCATTGTAAAAACAATAGAATAACAATGAGGAATACATGGACAAGTTGGAGTGACTCCTAGTTCCTTCTTTGCCTCCAAAAAAGTCTTTCAAGTTTCAGAAGGAGGTAGGGAAGGAGTTAATACTGCAGTTTGTCACAATGGGGTCTGTGTGGGTACAGTTTTAGGTGGTTCTGTTTATCCTTGGAATTAGCACTGTTCCCTCCACAGGCTCCTGAGATTGGGCTGGACAGTGGTGCTTCCCCTGACCTGGGGTAAGAATTCTCATTTTAACCTTCCCGTGAATGTCTCTTCCAAGGTTCTTTTGAATTTTCTGATAATCTAATCACAAGAAAGTTTCTGAAATTCTCTTTCAGACCCTAAAAAATGAAAGTTAACTACAAAGCTGGGCTTTTACTAGAAGTTGCTTTTAAGTTGGAAACAGATTTCTGATCCTCTCTGAGTTGAAGGGACAGGAAGAAGCTTTGTCAGCCCAGAACTTGAACGTGGAGGGCAGGGGGATGATATGAGGAGAATCAAGGCGAAACGGATTCTTTCTCTGGATACACACACAGAACATTTAATTTCCATTTTAGGGTGAGTTACAATTAGCTCCTGATGACCAAAAGCCCACCAACTGAGTGACCCTGGGAAAACACGTCACTTCATCTGAGTCTCAGTTTCTCCATCTGTGGACTGGCAAGATGGAACTAAAACTATATGGTTTCTTAGGAAGCTTCCCGTTCTAAAATTTCCACTCCTTATTTGCATGGGCTGTATAACTCTGGGCACTGTCTTTTGACTTGGAATGTAACATATAGACTTGCAAGCACTTCTGCTTGAAGGAGGAAGCTAGGAAGACCACCCCTGCCCACGGCCCCCAGCTCTGGAATTCTCCCAGGGCTAGAATGCCCAAGGAGGAAAAGAGCTAGATGCCCAACTACCATTTGGGGCCCCTGTTTCCCGGAGTACCTGCCGAGAAATGATCATTTATTTAAATTACTTGAAACCTCCAACTACAGCACTGAAAGACTGCAAACGATTCATTCACACTATTCCAGAAATGCTGAATGGCCACAGCCCCACCCTAGAAGCAAGGAGAGCCTTGTAGCAGATGCTTCTGGAAGGCTCTGTTTATAGCTCTCTGAGTCCTTCCTGCCGAGGACCTTTCATGAGCTCACTACCAGGAAGCTGAGTCATCGAGGGGTCACCCGGCATGGCCACGGTCACCCAGCATTGCCACATTGAGAGGCTTGCAGCAGCCATTCCCCGCACGGTGATGGGAACCCCATCACTCCCCACGGCTTGTGAGGTCGGGACCAAAGAGACTGAAACATCCCATGGAGGGTCAAAGGACTGTCCTCTTTTCAGGGCTCCACATGGGCTCTGTGCTGTGCTCCTGGTACCCAGCTGGCTGCAATGACAACACCTTTCTTGGGGCCTCTGTTCACATCCCACCTGCCACTACCCGTGCCCCCAGGTGGCCCCCTTCTCCCATGCTTCACCTGCGTGGCTCCCCCCAGGCTTCCGGTCCCTGCTTCGAAGTCACTTCCAGAACCCCGCCCCAAATCTAAACTAGGATCCCTGCCTTTACTGTCTCAGCACCTTCACCTTCTCCCTTGCTTCAGGACATTTAGAGTTTGAAAGTTTTTATTTGTATGACTTAAAAAAAAAACTTATATATTTATTTATTTGGCTGCACCGGGTCTTTAGTTGCAACACGTGGGATCTTTGTGGGATCTTCATTGAGGCGTGCGGGAGCTTTTTTTTGTTTTTTAGTTGCAACATGCAGGATCTTTAGTTGCGACATGTGGGCTCTTAGTTGCGGCATGCGGGATCTAGTTCCCTGATCAGGGATCGAACCCCGGGCCCCCTGCGTTGGAAGCGCGGAATTTTCACCGCTGGACCACCAGGGAAGTCCCTATTTGTATGAGTTTTGGTTTGCTCTTCCCCTCGCCTACTAGGCTCTAACCTCCTTGAAGGCAAGGACTCGCTGCCTGCCCCCATCCCCAGCACCCCTAGCAGCGCCTTGTTTATGTCGTAGGGAGAATTTGTTGGTCGAATGACCTAGTTTTACCAACGTGAGACTCCTGCGGTCTGGCCACTCACTCTCATCCCCGGCACCCATCTTCTTCTCTCCCCCTGGAAACCCTTCTCATCAGTTGACTTTGATTTAAATCATACACTTGAGCTCTGTTTCCAGGATGAGGGTTTTCAACGGCATGAAATCTCACCCAGGATTGAAGGTTCCTGCCATTCTCTTAGGCATCCAGGGAAACTTACAAATAGCTCCCCCAAAACTTAGGAAATAATTTGTACGTGCAAAAAGTCGTATTATACATGCAAGTGGATTTTGGAGGCTGAGAGGCGAGTCTTCAGGATGCTACCTTTGGTGTCTTTCCCCTGAGACCCTTAGAACATCGAGCCTGGTGTTTCTGGTGTTTTGTCATCTTTGTTATTGTCTGGTATATGAAGGAAGCAGAAGAACATCCCCTCCAGCTGTGACCTGGCCCCGCCTACACGTAAATCACCCAGCATTTTGGAGATGATCTGACAGCAGCATTTGTGGGAAATCTGGCTTCGGACACATCTGGGACATTTACCCAGGGCCCATGCTTAGCCCTCTAGTGTTCCCTGAACTCTGGAGCCTGGCTCTCCTAGGGCTTATATCCTGGGCTCTTATCCTGTGTGTTAGATCCCAGCAAATGTGAGATGCGTCACACTGTGGGACATAGATCCTCAGTAAGCAGATAGATAGCTGTTTGGGGAGGAGAGTATATCTGGGGCTTAACGTGCTTGCTTTGTGTACGCCTGTGGATGAAATGCAGCGTACCTCTGAGTCCTTGACTATCGTTATGGAGTGTCAAAGCACAGTGCTGGGGCGCTGAGATCACAACAGATGAGGCTGCCCCTTCCTTCGTGTTTCTCTCAGACTTTAATGGGAGACAGGCATGCAGACGCATCACCTGATATAATTATAAGTAGAGGAATGAGCAAGAGAAGGCTGGTGACAGGGCAGCTTTGAAAAGGCTTTTTTTCCTGTGGATAACAGGCTCATAGTGGGGCTTGCTTTAGAAGGTATGGCTTCTCTGGCGGACGTGGAAGCCAGTCTTGCAGAAGCTGGCAGGACCGCACTTGACTTGGGAACCGTGCACGGGACTCGCGAGGTGCCTGGCTCCCTGAGCCTGTCCAGGGTGGATCCAGGAGGGCTGTCACCCACAGCTCCCTGGCTCTGATGGCAAGGTAGGGCCTTGGAAACACCGGCATCATCACCCAGTCTCTCACATACAAACGTTTGGCTGGTTTTTGACAGCTACCTCCATGCCTGAGCAGGTGGGGTATGATATCTTCCTGGCATGATATCTTTTGGGCTGACACAGGCCAAGGGTGTATTAGACAGGGACACACTGCATCACTGGGGCCGGGGGCCAGCATGTGGAAAAGGGTGAGCATCCCAGCTCTGCATCTTAAGCCTTTCTGCCTTACGTCAAAGCTTTGCCTTCCGTCCAAGAGCCCCTGGGCTGAACTTCCAGGTACTTCCTTCCAAGGCAGGCCTTGGAGCCAGGGATGTTGCTGTGTCCAGGCGATTATGCTCTGCATTTGAGCCTCTGGTCGCCTTCGCCAAAAACAGACAAGAAAAACAAAAATTGTTCTCCCAGCTGTGCAAAGAAACCTCAGGGAACCATTGGATTGTGACAGGATTTCAGACTGTGATTTCAGAAATGCATACGGAGTGAGCTGTCGATTAGATTGAGGATTGTTTAAGAATTGTGGTTAAAATACACATAACATAAAACTCGCCATCTTACCCTTTTTTCAGAGTACAGTTCAGTAGTGTGGTATATCGACATTATTGTATAATACAACCGTCACCACCATCCATCTCCAGAACTTTTCTCATCTTTGCAAACTGAAACTCTGTCCCCATTAAACAGCATCTCCCCATTGTCCCCAGTCCCCTAGCAACCACCATTCTACTTTCTGTCACTTTGCATTTGACTATCTCAGATACCTCATGTAAGTGGAATCATACAGTATTTGTCTTTTTTTTTTTTTTTTTTTTTTTTTTTTTTTTGCGGTACGCGGGCCTCTCACCGTTGTGGCCTCTCCCGTTGCGGAGCACAGGCTCCGGACGCGCAGGCTCAGCGGCCATGGCTTACGGGCCCAGCCACTCCGCGGCATGTGGGATCCTCCTGGACCAGGGCACGAACCCACGTCCCCTGCATCGGCAGGCGGACTCTCAACCACTGAGCCACCAGGGAAGCCCCCAGTATTTGTCTTTTTGTGATCGGCTTATTTCACTTAGCTTGATGTCTTCAAGGTTCGTCCGTGTTGTGGCATGTGTCAGAATTTCCGTCCTTGTTGAGGCTGAATAATATTCCGTTGCATGGATAATGGCACCTTTTGTTTATTCATTCATCTGTGGATGGACACTTGGGTTGCTTCCACCCCTTGGCTATTGTGACGAATGCTGCTGTGAACGTGGGTGTACAGATATCTCTTTGGGACTCTGCTTTCAATTCTTTTGGATGTATACCCAGCAGTGGGATTGCTGGATCGTGTAATGATTCTATTTAAAATTTTTTTTGGAACTTCCATACTGTTTTCCATAGGGGCTGCACCATTTTACACGCACACCAGCTACACACAAGGGTTCTAACCTCTGCTGGAATCCTTTTTTTTTTTTTTTTAATACAGGTGTTTTTAAGCTGCGGGTAGTCCTAAGGTTTAGTAATGTAGATTTGCCTCCCCCCCCCAGATAAAACACTCCCCTCCCACACGTTTTGTTTTTTAAAAGACTCTTTATTGGTTTTATAGATTTAGAATGTTAGAGGCCAAAAAGGACCTCCTTAGAGATAATCTATTAACTCCATTTATCCATTGGACAAATATTTGCAATTGTAGTAGATGGGTGAACAAAACGCAGGAAATCTTCCACCTCTCGGTTTACCCGCTGGTGGAAATTCATGTTGATGCCCAGCTAGGCGAACCGATTGCTAGGAGTTCCTCAGGGATTTGGTAGCCAGGCTGGATGGGAGTTGAGGTCTTGTGACGCTTGGAACAGGGCTCTCTCTGTTCTGTCATGCTCACGTTTAGTTGCACGTCTTGGGGGGGATCCCCCAGATCCCCCGTTCGGGAAAGTGAGACACACTTGGATTTATCCCCAGAATCCGAGGGACCTGAGAGCCGGCCCACACCCACAGGTGGAACGCGGCAGAGGGAGCAGACCCCAAGCAGGGCGCCCTGTGCCCGGGCCTGTAGCTCAGTTTGGCCCCAGCTGGCTGCCTCCCTGCAGTTCCGAGGGTGGTGGGTCCCTGAGAGCTGGGGAGGGCCTTCACTACCACTGTGGTGACTGCACGGGAGTGGGTTCCAATCAGCCGTTTCAGGGAACCTTGGCACTTAAGGGCTCTGCCTGGCCCTAGCCCTGGACTTAAGCACCAGGTAAAGGTCTCCAGAACTGCCCTGAGCCCTTAGTGAACTTTCTGCAGCGCTTTCCTCTGGACCCTTTGCACCAGTGTAAATTGACACTAGATTTTCCCCCACCTCTAGCTCCCCTGATTGTTACATAATCAGGAATCATGTGAGCAGCCGGTTCCATTCATTTAGAAATGGGGAGCAGAGAAAGGTGACTGTGCAAGCGGGGTGGGTGGGAGGGATGGAGACCCTTAGGGGCTGTTTTGTGCAGATCCCTCACCTCCCTGGGCCTCAGTTTCTCTTCTGTTCGGAGGGTCAGCGAACTGAAGGGCTGCTGGGCAGTCCTGACAATCAGTCAGGTCGTCTAGTCCAAATATGCAGTGATTGCGGGGGCCTTGCTTCCAACCAGGGTGGATCCCGGGGGCATCCTCCCCAAGGAAATGAGCATCTTATGAAGGAATTAGAATAAAAGTGACATGACATCTTCCTAGGAATTTGCTGTTTATCTCCCCCTCACCCCCATAAAAAGGATTAATAGAAGCACCAGCAGCTGGACGCTTCTGGTAGGGAAGCATCTGGGAGAGATTCAGTAATTCGCGGAAGGTGCAAAGGAGCAAAGGTGCAAGAGAGGAAGCAGCAGAGCTGGGATTTACGTCAGGTGAGGCCCCAGAGCCTGTTCAGCTGACTGTCGTGGGTCTGGACTCCACTGGAAACTGGAGGGCTGCTCCAGGTTTGTCCAGCCTCTTTCTGGTCAGAGGGATTGGAGTAGGGCTTCCATTCCTGTCCCTTTATTATGAGATTGTAGGAATTGTGGCCTGGAGTCCCCAGTGCCCTGTGGCTGGTGGCTTCCTTCCAGGACCCTGAGCTCTGTTGTGTGGTTTATGGCCTATCCTATTCTGTAGTCTAATGATTCCGTTCAAACCTGTAATGAGATCCTTTGTGCCCAACAGCCATTTATGAGCAAGCAGGGAAAAATACCCTCACCTTCTAGGCAAGATTAAGCTAGTTTTGGTGGTAGTTCTTAATGATATTTCAAAGCCATTTGTATTAACACAGGTGGTAGTTTAGGGATCATACTCGCTGGAGCCCTTCTACAAAAAGTTGCGGTGATGCTAACATTTACTACCTCCTCTACGGTGCTAGGTGGTCGATGTGCTCGTGTTTGCTCACTTATTCATCGCAGGAAGCACGTGAGGTAGGGGTTTTCACTGATGAGGGAACCGAAGGGCAGAGAATTTTAGTAACTTAATGTGTACAGCTCAAACATGGTGACGTGGTTGAGGACGGGGCCATCTTTGTGTCCCCAGGTCCTAATAATGGCGTCTGGCATGTTGTAGGAGCTCAGTATGTGATGGTGGAGTGAATGGATGAACTTCAAACCCCAGGAACGGTCTGAGCATTGGGTGGGTGGGTGATCGAACGAGGTTTCTTTGAGATTCCATGATTGGGATTTTTAGCAAAGTACTGTTGAAGGATGGTCAAGTGGGCGGGGTCCGGGAGTCGGAGTGCTGTCCAGTCTTAGTGCAGTGGCGACTTAACTCTGGGAGCTTGGGCAAGTCATCCAACCGTTTCCTCGTCAGCCAAGCAGAATTGGGGGAGGGCTGGATGGGTGGGAAAACTCTGACATCAAACAGAAGCCCAGAGGGAGGAGCCCCTCCACCCCATGCAAAACAAAACAGATGTTGCTGGAGCTTGGAGGGGCTGAAGTAGGTAGCAGGGCTGTCCGGACTCTGCTTCTCCTGCATGCAGGAGATGCGCTGGTGCTCCGGGGTGGGGGACCTCGTGTGTTCCCTGGGCGCTTCCACGTGGACCCTCGTATTAAGCCTGCTCTTCAGTGCGGTTCTGTAATGCTTCAGCGAGTTTCCCCAGATGCCAGGAAAACAGAACACTTTGGAGAGTGAGGTGTTTCTCCAGTGCTGCCTCTGACGCCTTTTCCTTACTTGTAGGTGGGGTGTTTTTAAGCCAGTGACATAGACAAAGCTGCTGAGTCAGGGGAGGCCCCGGGGAGGCCAGGTGAGTGAAATTCTTCATTGAAAGCAGCCTGACCATTGGCGTATTCAGTCTCAGCTTTTGCATACTGATAGAGTGCCGGGGGTGTTCGTGGGTCAGGATGCCCTTCCTGCCCACCTGGGTGGGCGAGCTCCTTTCCAGGACGGAGGTGGGTTGGTATTGAACCGGGTTCTATTACCCAGCTCTGTTTGAGCCCAGTGTCCAGGCTGACAGCCAGAGTTGGGAAACAGTGATGCTGTGTGACCTCCAGGCGACGGGTCTCCATGACTGACTCTAAGTACCACCTGGACATAGACACCCCCGCCCCCCTCCCCAGGACCTGCATGGACTTAAGCAGCAAGGATTTAGGTGACTTTGACACATCAGGGCTACTCCCTCTTTAAAAGGTCCGGCACGTGAGGTGGTGTACGCGTGACTTAGCACAGTCATAGAAGCAGGGCACATCAGAGACCAGGGAGAAGCTGGAAGTCATAGGTGACCCTTCCAGTCTACCTTTCCATGAGAGGTCCTGTAGCCTGGTGCAGGCTAATGGTGCAGTCCTGGAGCCAGACCGTGTGGCTTCCGGTCCTGTCTGTACTCTGTGACCTTGGGGCAAGTCGCTTATCCCCCTGTGCCTCAGTTTCCTTGTTTGTAAAACGGGGATAGTTAGCTGATATCTAACTTTATTATAATTATTTTATTTATTATATTATATATAATACATTATTATTATAAATATTTTATTATATTTATATTTATTATTATTATTATTTTGCGGTATGCGGGCCTCTCGCTGTTGTGGCCTCTCCCGTTGCGGAGCACAGGCTCCGGACGCGCAGGCTCAGCGGCCATGGCTCACGGGCCCAGCCGCTCCGCGGCATGTGGGATCTTCCCGGACCGGGGCACGAACCCTTGTCCCCTGCATCGGCAGGCGGACTCTCAATCACTGCACCACCAGGGAAGCCCTATTTATTTATTATATTTATTTTGTGGATATTGGCATTGGGGCTCAGAGAAGTAAGGCAGTTTGCCTAAGGCCACATAGTCCTTCATGCTAGATGTGGGACTTGAACATAGGAGTCCAGCCCTGGCTCGTCTTACTGGAGCCAAGCAAGGTGGGTCAGAGTGACCAGTGGTCCAGGCTTCCCCTCCACCCAGTGCTCTCCCGCCCTCTCTGTCTCCCAGTGAGGTCTCCAATCCCACCCATGAAATTCCAACCCTGTTACCTGGAATCTTGGGAATTTGCCCACCTGTAGAGCAGAGATCATTTAATCCTTTGGGCGGGCCACCAACTAGGTACTCTGAGTGTGTCCTAGGTACCTGGGGCCTGAGCCAGGTGGATTCTTTCATCCCTCCCTCCTGCTATAGAATTTTCTAGAGAAGGGGAGGAGTGAGCAGGTTTGGCTCCTATGATGAAGCAATGTGGGAATGGCATCCTTGGAGCCACAGGCGAGGAGGCTGTGAGCTGCTGCCTGTGGGTGGGAAGGCAGACTCCGTGGTTGTGCTGTTACAGTGACATTGCAGCTTGGGAGCCAGCTGCTGGCCCGTAATGGGACCCCATGGGGAGGGCTTCTGTTGCACAGGCCTGGTCCCTCCTCCCAGATGCAGGAGATCCCAGCCTTCTTGCTTACCGTGCTGCTCTTTGTAGCTGCTTTGTCAAGTGCGGGGCGTAACCATAGAGAACACTTGACTGTAAAGTAAATTCCAAACACCTTAGCAACCTATTCAGACAGAGCCTCCTGGAGTTCAGCCGCCCTCCCTCTCCATGCACACCTTACTGCTGCATCCCCTGCACATACGCCCTCCAGCCAGAACCTCCTCCGTTTCCCAGACCCACCAGCACATTCACATCCCCCTCAGCCCGAATGTTCTCTTCCTTTCGATGCTCTGTTTGCTTTTTTTTTCAGTCAAAGTCACACGTGCACCTAGTCAAAAAGGCAAATAGTGTGGAAGGGACTGTAATGACAGCTCCATTTCTTGCCAGTTGAAATACCATCCCCCTTTCCAGGTGCAGCTCAAATGGCCCTTTTCTGCCACCCTTTCTGGGTTGGATATGCTCTGGGGTCTGTGGCCTGTTCCCAGGAGAAGCGGTGTTTGGTGCTGTGGCTTTTTCCCTGGGAGGCTGAGGAACTTGGTTTGGGTTGTCTTGGTGGAATATGTGTTTTCTACTGACTGCATCGTGGAAGCTCTTCACTTAGTCCTTTTTAAAAAAAAAAAAAAAAATTGAAGTATAGTTGATTTACAATATTGTGTTAGTTTCAGGTGTACAGCAATATATATATATATTTTCAGATTCTTTTCCATTATATAGGTTATTACAAGATATTGAATATAGTTCCCTGTGCTATACAGTGGGTCCTTGTTGTTTATCTATTTGATATATAGTAGTGTGTATCTGTTAATCCCATACTGCTATTTATCCCTCTTTTCCCCTTTCCCCTTTGGTAACCATAAGTTTGTTTTCTGTGTCTGTGAGTCAGTTTCTGTTTTGCAAATAAATTCACTTGTACTATTTCTTAGATTCCACATATAAGTGATGTCATCACTTAGTCCTTTTGTCCCTAGAAATAGCAATGCCCCCTAAGCACACCCTTAATGGGCCTGAAGGTTTCAGGGTTGCATCCGGAGAGCATGAATGACAGATGGCAGGGATCCTTTGCAGTCCAGGCCCAGCACCACCGAGGCAGCAGGTAATCAGGAACGTCTGACGGTGGCTGGTCTGATGAGAAGAGCAAATGTGACTTTTGTGAACATTGGACCCCGTGGGAAATAAGTGAAAAGGCAGAGCGGGCTTGAAGGTTTGCTCTCCCATGTGTGAACCCACTTCCTCCCACCCTCCCCCAACATCGGGGCCACCTGAAAACCCTGGGAGGTCTGGGGCTTTCTGTAGGCGAGGCAGGGACGTTGACACAGGCCTGATTTAGCTGGAGGTGTGGTCTCACCCCTCTCATCTCTTTCTCTTTTCTCTCTCTTTTTTTTTTTTTGCCATACGCGGGCCTCTCACTGTTGTGGCCTCTCCCGTTGCGGAGCACAGGCTCCGTCCGGACAGGCAGGCTTGGCGGCCATGGCTCACGGGCCCAGCCGCTCCGCGGCATGTGGGATCTTCCCGGACCGGGGCACGAATCCGTGTCCCCTGCATCGGCAGGCGGACTCTCAACCGCTGTGCCACCAGGGAAGCCCCCCTCTCATCTCTTTTCTGTTCACCTTTTCTGCCTGGTTCTCCAAGAGCTGGCCCTTTGGCTGCTTTCATATAGGGGTTCTCAACAGGGGCTTTCAGAATGCAAAGGCCTGGTCCTCCCGTGCACCACCCGTCTTCCTGCTCCAATGTACAGCCGTTCTCCCAACAGACCCCCCTTTTTTGCGGATGGGGAGAGGCAAGGACTGCTTTTGAGGACTCATTTTCTCTTGCTGGCTCCTAAATTTTCCTTCTGATTAAAAATCAGAGACACAGTATATTCTCCGTATGGATATACTTTTGCCAACTTGGGAGATGTAAAAAGACACGATTTGGAATTTTGAACCTGGGAATACACTTTGATGTGCCTCAGAGTGCCGCGAACGGCATGGTTCCCCTAGAGGATTTTCTGCATTGCTCCGTTCCTGGTTAATGTGGTGCGGGGGTGATGCTAGATGCTGTCCTCATGCCTCATTTTTTATGATTTCCGCGCGTGCTTTCAAAGGGCCAGGGCGTGATCGCTGGAAGCACCACCAGGAGTCCGTCCCCTGTCGTGAGCACCATGAGTTCGTGAGTCCTGTCTGAGTCAAGATGCTGGCCATTTTGAACTGGGAGCGCTGAAAGGTTGACTGTGCGTTGGCTCCCTTGATGTGGTTCGGGTTTCTTCGTCTGTTGTATGTCCCTCCTGAGGCTTCTGGAAGGTGCGATGAGGGCTTTCCAAGCCCTCGATGGGGTCTGTGGCTTTGCTCCGGAAGGCAGTCCTTTCCCCCCAAAGCACTGTGCCAGAAAAAGCCCCTCCCTCCTGGACCGCGTGTGAACCGGTTCTTGGGCGGCCATCTCTCCTCTGGGCGGCTGTGCACGGGCGCTGTAGCGTGAGCGGCAGACAGACCCCAGTGCAGCTGCACACAGTGTCAGGGATGGGCTGCGGGTGGAAACGCGCTGCCAGGGAGGCCTTGCACCCATGGGTGCGTGGCTATGGGGCTTGGAAAATAGGGAGGGGGCTGGGGGCAGGCCCTGCCATCCAGCGTAGGCATTTTACTGTGGTTCGACTTAGTGATGTCAGTGCTACTTGGAAACAGTTGGCAGATGGGAGGGAATTCAACTCGCCAACCTGACTTCTAATTCTGAAGCAGCCACTGGCGGCAGATGCTCACGTTGTTTGGCATTTTCCTAGCACTTTCTCGGTGCTTGAACCTTATTTCCTTTCTCTGGGAGGAAGTCTGGAGCCGAGATTCCTGGGCGACCTTCTGAAGCGCAGCCTTGTTCCCTCTGTGGGAGCTGTGGCTGCCCATGTGATGTTTGTTCATTCATACCCTGAACTGGGAGCCCCAGGCACGCCCCTCCCCGTCTCCCTCCCCATCACACCTGCCTCAGGGGAGGATCGTGGCAAATGCATTTGAATGGATGGCTGAATGGATTTCACACTATCTTTTTCTGGTCTTGAAAGTGCCACTTGTCATGGGAAGTTTTTTTTTTTATCTTATTGCTTGGTTTTTATTTTTGAGAAATTCGGAAAGAAAGATTGGGAATCCCCAGCCGTGTCCAGGTCAGGTGGGAGGACAGTGGCCAAGGGACGCCGCAGCGGCTGGGGCCAGGCTGGCTTGGCCTCTGCAGGATCCCTGGGGAGGTCCGAGGACTCCCTGCCGGACTCAGCTTGCCCTCTTCTTTCTGGTGGGCCCAGATCCGTGACTGCTTATCCATGTGCCCTTGGGCAAGTCCCTTTTCCATTCTGGGCTCCAGTTTCCCAGCAGAAAAGGCAGGTGCTAATAAGCTAGATGTGCTCTCTGCCCAGCCCTTGCAGCTCCTGTTATACGATCCTTCGAGCTTACCTGGGGCGGAACACACATTTTCCACTCCCTCCCTGCCCTCTCGGTGCCAGAACAGGCCAGGACTTCCCTGGTGGTCTAGTGGTTGAGACTCTGTGCTTCCACTGCAGGCGCGGTTAAAAAAAAAAAGAAAAAGAAAAAAAAGAAAGAGAGAGTACAGACCTACAAGGTAGGCTTGTCCTGTTTTGTCTTCTTAGGGGAGAATTTGAGGAAGGGGCTTGACCCCTCCATTCCGGTCTTGATGGAGTTGGTTTAAAATTTGGATCCCTCCTGTAGAATTACTGTTCTAGAGCTGGGGGAGGGGGGTAGGGGGGGTGGGGGGGGATTGCTTAGGTGAGGCAGTGAGTGGCAGAACCAGGCCAGAGACCCAGGTCTCCTGCTCTTGGGGCCCACGCACTATCCTCCATCCCGTCCCTTTGAGAGCAACGGCAGTTATGCGAGTTGATGTGGAGTAAAAGGCTCCGTCACGTGCCACACGGGGCTCGTCCCGCTCATTTGTCCCTCGCACGGCCCCCCACCAGGCCTAGTCTTCCAGGCTGTTCCCTGCAGCCCATGCTCTGCAGGGGCTGCTCCGGGGGTCCCTCTGACTCCTAGAGCTGATCTCTGCACTTCCTGCTTCCAGGGTCCGTGCCACTGGCTGCCGCTGTGTCTTCTCAAGTGAGTTCTGCAAGGTGTGACTGATTATTCAGTGAGACGAGGCTTCCAATTGCCAAAGACAAACCTTGAAAAAGTGCCTTGAAACAGAGCTCAACAGTCTGCTTTCCTGAAGGACTTCCCAGAGTTTATTGTGCTAATTAATGTACATTATGAATTTCCAAGAGGGGAGAATCAAAGTGCAAAGAATGGGAATTTATTATAAACAGGAGAGCTGGACAGCTAGGTAGGAACCGAAACTCAGGACATGAATGGCAGTTGGTGAAATTCTGTCTCCATTTTCTTGTTTTTTTATTTTATTTGATTTTAATTTCTGCTTTTTCTCTGTGCATCTTCATTCATTTTCTTTTTCCTTCTCTCCACCCTCACACCTTTTTTTTTTAATTGTGGCAAAATACACATAACATCAAAGGTACCATCTTAACCATTTTTAAATGTCCTGTTAAGTGGCGTTAAGTATGTTTATACTGTTGTGCTGCCGTCACCACCATCCATCCACAAAACGCTACATCTTTTTTTTTTTAATTAAAAAAATTTTTTGTGGCCGCGTGGCTTGCAGGATTTTAGTTCCCTGACGAGGCCCAGGGATTGTGCCCCCTGCAATGGAAGCACAGAGTCTTAACCACTGGACCGCCAGGGAAGTCCCAGAACTCTACATCTTACAAACTCCAAATCCTACCCTTTAAACAATAACTCCCCGTATCCGCTCCCCCCCAACTCCTGGCAACCATCATTCTACTTTCTGTCTCTATGAATTAGAGGTCTCTAGGACCTCTTATAAGTGGAATCATACACTATGTGTCTTTCTGTGATTGCCTTATTTCACTTAGCATCATGTCCTCAGGGTTCACCCATGTCATAGCACAAGTCAGAATTTCCTTCACTTTTAAGGTGAATAATATTCCACTGTGCGGGTGGACCACATTCTGCTTATCCATTCATCTATCGATGGACACTTGGGTGGTTCCCACTCACCCCTAACTTTTTCTTCTTCTCTAGTCCACAGGTAGATAGAAAATGCCCAGCCCTCAGTTGTACATTTTATGGGCAGTGTCACAGAAAAAGAAAAAAAAGAGACTCTATTGATTATCTCCTCTCCAGCCCTGGTCCCTGCAGCCTCGCTCTCACCTGCCCACCTTCAGCTTCTCTCAGGCTCCCTTCTGAGAATGCTTTCATGACCTTACGTAATGGTACAGATGGGTCAGTCCTGCCCCCTTTTCTGAGCTCTTTCTGACAGTCCGTATCATTCTCCTCTTACTTCACACTTTCCTTGTTTATTTCCTCTTCGTCTCCTGGCTCCCGACCCCGAGTGGGTGCCCCCTGCAGGCTGATTGGAGAAATGAAGGTGCTGCAGGACCAAGGAGGTGCTGGCCCCAAGCCTGGCTGTGGTGGTTGACGTGGGCTGAGAGGGGGCTTCCTGGGTCCTCAGCGCTCATGGGCCACTTGCTTCTGTTCCGGGCGGGGGTCATTGAATATGGCCTGCCCACCTGGGTAGCCCACCTCCCCGAGAACAGAGAAGTCCACTGAAGTCCAGCTGTCCTTTTCCATAGGATGATATGTTTTGGTTCAAAATTTATTTATTCCAACTGCCTCACCCCTCCTATAAAGAGGGGGGAGGTGAGAACTCAACCCCAAAGTTCCCTTGTAAGTCTCCGTGAGCCGGCTGACATGAGCAACTTTGTAAGGCAGAGACCACCCGTGCCCTCCGGCCCCTGCCCGCCGTGCCTTCCCATATATAGGGGGCAGGTAGGAGGGGGGACAATTATCGTTGACTGCACTCCAAGCCAGGCGTTTCCTGAGGTTACCTCACAGTCTGCCAACAGCTTTCTGGGGGATTTTTCCATACCCCAAGATTAAGGAACCTGCTTGAGGTCCCAGAGCGGGGATGGTGCAGACCAGCGATGTCGGCTCGGCCGGCTCCAAAGCCCTGCCACCGTGCGCCCACTACTCCCTACCTTCGCCTCTCCACATACACCGCCCTCCCACACAGCCCTCACCGCTCCTCAAGCGACCAAAGCTGTGTTGATTACTGCCGGGGCCGGGTGAAGAATGTCATTAGAAAGCGTTGGGGCCTAGAAGGGGCCTTTATTTTTTGTTTTTTTTAATTTTTTTTTTTTTTGCGGTACGCGGGCCTCTCACTGTTGTGGCCTCTCCCGTTGCGGAGCACAGGCTCCGGACGCGCAGGCTCAGCGGCCATGGCTCACGGGCCCAGCCGCTCCGCGGCACGTGGGATCTTCCCGGACCGGGGCACAAACCCGTGTCCCCTGCATCGGCAGGCGGACTCTCGACCACTGCGCCACCAGGGAAGCCCTAGAAGGGGCCTTTATTTAGCAGTTCTCCGAAAGTGTGAGTGAGGATCAGGGTCATCTGGGGAATTAAAAAAAAAACTAAGCCAGACAGAGGAAGACGAATAATCATATGATATCACTTATATGTGAAATCTAAAAATTTTTAACAACAGATACCAGTGAACTTATTTACAAGACAGTAATCAACCCACAGACATAGCAAAGTTATGGTTACCAAAGGGGAAAGGTGGGGTAAATTAGGAATTTGGGAGTAACATGTGCACATTACCATGTATAAAATAGATCACCAACAGGGACCTCCTGTAAAACACAGGGAACTATACCCAATATTTTGTAATAAGGAAAATAAAATTCTTTTCCCTGTAAGGGAAGAGAATCTGAAAAATAATATGTATATATATACACGTCTATACATATATGTGTGTGTGTATATATATATATAGAGAGAGAGAGAGAGAGAGAGAGAGAGAGAACTGAATCACCTTGCTGTACACCTGAAACTAACATGACATTGTAAATCAACTATACTTCAATTAAAAAAGAGTTTTAAATCAATATGTGTTGGGGTGGTGCCCAGACAGGTATTTTTAGACATTTCCCAAGTGACTCTGATCATTAGCCGCTGTTTGGATCCTCCCCTTTGCTTTACGGTTGAGGGCACTGGGGACCAGAGAGGTGAGATGCCACAACCAAGGCCACTTGACCCTGTCAGAGCCAGTGAGGGCCAGGAGCCAGTGTCTCACTCCAGTCCTGTGTGTTCTCTCGCACTGCCACACCCCTGCTTGCGAGGGGCTGCTGGGACCGAGGAAGGCTGTCCTCCGTAGGCTGGTCTTGCCACCCCAGGCCAGAAACCAGGAGGAGGCGGCACAGGCAGCTGCTGCAGACCTTCCCCGAGGCGGGTCTGTCCTCTGGGAATGGGCCTGGCAGGGGCCACTTCTTAGTGACAGGCCCCAGCTAGGCCCCCAGGGACAGGCTGCCTCTGGTCCTCTTGTGGCTCAGAGACTCACACTCTGGGCTTGAGAAATGCAGCCAGATGTGAACTTTTCATCAGTAAGGAGAGCTCTAGATATACAGGGTGATGGGAGGGACAGGTCATTACGGGAAAGCATGCTTATATTTAGGGGAGGTGAATAAGGGACATAGTACCGCTTCACCCTCGTGGGTATCCTAAGTTGCACGTGTGTGTGTTTGCGTATCCGTTCATTCAGCAAACATTTATTGGTCCCCCACTGTGAGTTAGACACTGTCATAGGCATTGGAGATGTGCTGTGACTCAGACAGACACAACCCCTGCTCCATGGAGCTTAGAACGGTCTGGAAGGCCAGGTACTATAACCATATTACTTAGCCTCTTGACGAATCCTTTATTGTTATTAACCGTAAGGATAGTAACAGACATTTAATTTTCTCACTCCTTCTCTCAAAAGAGGAAGCTGAAACTTAGGTTATCTGCCTTGTCCAGGGTCACACCGTAAGTGATGGAATCAGTTCTGTCTGAGAGCAGAACTTGCCTTCTCGGCCACCTGGTTGTACCATCTCCTGCATCAGGCTCCTGATTTTTATCGGGGGCAGTGACAAGAGAAAGCCAGGCGAAATATGAAGCTTCATTTGCTCTAAAGCTTGAGCAATTTCAAATATCCATTAGAATTTAGTGCTAGAGGACCTCTGCCGTCCCTGGAGCACCAGTTTTGTCTCTTCCAAAGGGAGCACTTTGCGTTTCGTGTACTTTATTTTCTCTGGCCAGCAGTGCCCTTAGGAACAAAGCACAGGTTTTGTAGCCATGAGTCAGCGACCCTTCTGGTTGGCACACTCACCCACTTCTTCCTCTGGTCTTGTTTGCTTATAATGTGTCCTCTATTATCAAGTTGCCTAAAATCCTTTTGAAACGGGTTAGAATAGAAAACACTTAAACAAAAAGGTACAGGGACACTGACCCTGTCCATTCCCCCCCTGGGAATGTGGGACCCAGGTGTCTGGCGGCTTCCTCTGGCTGAGTCAGGGGGCATTTTCACCAGTCTGTGGTAGAAGAAAAGAGGGGAAAGTCGTATTTAATAAAGCTAAATTGAACTTAAAGGCCAATTTTATAGTCAGAAGTAGTCTTTACTTTTTTTTTTTTTTAAAGCATGAAAGGTGTCCTGGGACTTCCCTGGTGGTCCAGTGGTTAAGGCTCCACGTTTCCAGTTCAGGAGGCATGGGTTCGATCCCTGGTCAAGGAACTAAGATTCCGTGTGCCGCGCCGCAGGGCCAAAAAATAAAACCACCACTAATTTGGTTTTCATGCTGTTCCTCTGAGCCCTGGGGTTCCTGGTCGGGGGGATTTCTGCCTTGAGGAGTGAGAGGAGGGGACAGAACTTTTTGTCCCATTTCCAGTCAGAGAAGCTCTTTTATTTTATATATTAGTTTCTTTATGATTTTGTTTAGAGGTAAAAGGGTATTCCTACAAAAGTTTGGAGACCCTCTGCTCTAGACTCTGTGTGTTGGGTGGAGGGGAGTGGAGGAGGGAATGCTGCTTTTGCAGGACTGAGCCAGTGTGGTACAGTTACCCACAAATATTTCTTATCTACTGTACTGGTCAGGGCTCTTCAGAGAAACAGAGCCAATAATGTGTATATGTGTGTGTGTGTGAGTGTGTGTGTGTGTGAGAGAGAGAGAGAGAGAGAGAGAAATTGGTTCACATGATTGTGGAGACTGGCAAGTCCAAAATCTTCAGGCCAGGCCAGCTGGAGACCCAGGGAAGAGTTGATGTTACAACCAAAGACTGGAGGCAGAAGTCTTTCTTCTTTGGGGGACATTAGTTTCTTTTCTCTTCAGGCCTTCACCTGATTAGACGAGGTACACCCACACAACGGAGGGTAATCTGCTTTACTCACAGTCTACTGACTTTAAATGGTAATCTCAACTATAAAATGCATTCACAGCAACATGTAGACTAGTGTTTGGCCATAATTGGAGCCAGCATGGGTACCGTGGCCTCGCCGGGTTGTTGGCATATAAGATTCACCATCACACCTACTCAAGTGCCTGGGGAATGTGATGGGGATGACAGAGATGGGGAAAGTTGGTCTTTGCCTCCAGGGGGCAAGACTATACTTAGGAAGAAGTTAAGAACAAGACCATCTAGTTCAGTGCTAACTTGTATAGACGAAACGTAAAATGCATTTAGAGGAGATGAGGGGGTGGGTGATGGAGGATTCCAGGGAGATTTATGGTTGGGGCTGAATGGAGCTTCCACAACACAGAGGTCTCAGATAAGTGAGGGCACAGAAGACTTTAGAACCGGAGTGGGAACTCCTGGATAATAATGATACTTCTATTTCAGGGGTCCCCACCCCCTGGGCCACACAGCAGGAGGTGAGCAGCAGGTGAGTGAGTGAAGCTCCATCTGTATTTACAGCCACTTCCCATCACTTGCGTCACTGCCTGAGCTCCGCCTCCTGTCAGATAAGCAGCGGCATTAGATTCTCATAGGAGCACGACCCCTATGTGTGAACTGCACATGCGAGGGACCTAGGTTGCGCGCTTCTTATGAGAATCTAATGCCTGATGATCTGAGGTGGGGCTGAGGCGGTCTCATCACCCCCAGATGGGACCGTCTAGTTACAGGAAAACAAGCTCAGGGCTCCCACTGGTTCTGCATTACGGTGAGTTGTAGAATTATTTCATTATATATTACAATGTAATAATAATAGAAATAAAGTGCACAAGAAATGTAATGCGCTTGAATCATCCTGAAACCATCCCCCCCACCCCGATCCGTGGAAACTGGTCTCTGGTGCCAAATCCCGAGGCCCAGAGAGGTTAAGGGATTCATCAGAAGTCACACAGCTTCCCAGTGGCCGGGCAGGTGTTCCTACTCCAAATCCTGCCCCTCATTTTTACCGTCTTTGCTGGGCATAGTGAAATCCATGTGAACGTGTGTGTGTGTGTGTGTAGGGGTGGGGGATTACTCCAGAAAGGAGAAGAATAAAAGTTTTCTTCACCCAGAAATCCTGTGAATCTATAAAAATGGCCTGTTATTTTCTCACTCTCTCCCTGGGTCTTCCTCTCGCTCCTGACCAGCCTCATTAACCCCACTCTTTTCTTCTCTCGCCCTCCCCCAGACACGAATGCAGAGTTTGAATCCAGATCCCAAGGCCCATTACACAAGCGTCTACGGAGCCCTCAAGAAAATCATACGGACTGAAGGCTTCTGGAGGCCCTTGCGAGGCCTCAACGTGATGATGATGGGCGCGGGGCCGGCCCACGCCCTGTATTTTGCCTGCTACGAAAACATGAAAAGGACTTTAAATGCCGTTTTCCACCACCAAGGGAACAGCCACCTAGCCAACGGTATTTGCAAGCATTTGTCTGGAGTTAGAAAGGTCTCTCCTTCAACAGACCCTTCCCCAGGGTTCTCCTCCCTGTGACCCAGCAGCCTGATGCCTCATCTCCGCCACGCTTGCTCATGAATCGAGGACTCTAGATATGTGTGTGCACACACACCCAAACACACGCACACACACACGCGCACGCACTTTTTTTCATTCCCCTCCTTCGCTCTCTGAAGCCCAGGGAGAATCAGTGACAGAGGTGTTTCATTGTTGAGTGGGTTTTGCCTTTTTGCTTTTTTTTAAAAAAAAAAAAAAAATTCAAAAGCCATTAATGATCAGATCTAGGGGAGAAAAAAAGAAACAAAAAAACAAACAACCCTGAATAGAAACAAAACTTTTGAATGCTGGATTCCAAAAAAAAAAAAAAAAAAAAAGGTTATCTGGACAGCTTCTTTGAGACTATTTAAAAACTGGCCCAACAGGTCTCTACAACGTCAAGATCTAACTAAGCTTTAAAAGGTCAAGAAGTTTTATGGCTGACAAAGGATTTGCTCCTGCGCAGAGGACCTTTCCCACCTAAGCTTCTGGGGATTGGGGAATTTCGCCCCCGTTCTCTTCCGTCTGTTGCATCTCTCTGCAAGCAAGGGCTGAAATCGTTTTCTTTTGTTGTTTTGAGGGAACCAGGAGGGTGGGGGGTGGCCTGAGCTGGCCGCAGGCAACTGTTTTATAGGCTTGTCTTACTGGGTCCTGCCAAGTGGTTATTTTCGCCTCCTGTGGGTTTGGCTTTTGTTGGTTTCTGTTTGGGTTTGGAGCCAGACTCTGGCTAGTGGCATAAGGAGAACTTACTTTAACAAATTTATTTTTCAGCAACAGAGAGGTAGATGTGACTGGCAACAACTTTCTACCCCTTCTCTTTTTTGTGCTACTCAGAACCAGAAAGCATCCCTCCCATCAGCAAACCCTGGTAATAATGACTCCAACCTGGCTGGTTTGCAGACATTGGTTTTGCTTTTTCAAAATCGGCCCCTAGTTGCATTTGTCCGGACCGTCACCAAGATCTGCACTCTTGATGCTGTCCTCAAGTTCGTGGCCTCAGGGCCCTCCTTTTGCTGAAACTGCCTTTTTAGCTCCTTGGTCTCTGAGCCCCTTGAAGGCGGTTTTGAACGGAGCCCAGTTTATGTCAAGTTCTACCCAGCACTGTTATTGCTTCACTGTGGTGTGTGCTTTGGTCGCGTTTTGACCTTTCTGGGGATGATCCTAAGCGTGTGGGAGGGAGGGAGGGAGGGGGATAGATATGCATTTGTGAAGCCTTAGCCTGTGTCCCTCATTCTTCCCACCTTTTAGCAGTTATCTTAATTACTGGGCAGTGTCACCCACAGAGGGAGGAAACCCGGAGCCAAATGCAAAATTCCAGGCTGGAATCTGGCTTTCGAAGTTCCTGGTTCTTGAAGCCAGGCCAGAGGAGACCCTCAGATGGGCTCGGCCATTTCTGAGACACGTCATCACTTTGCAGACTCACCCTGGAAATCTGCCATATGCAGATCTCCCTGACGCCCTTTGCCCTTGGCCATTTGCTTTAAAAAATGCCTGGATTTTATTAAGGAATTTTCTTAAAGATTTCTCTCTCCCCGCCCCCACCCCTGTCTCTGCTGTATACATGATATCATCCCCTTCCATTGCCCCCAGCGTAAGGGCAGAGTGGGTTAATCTGTAGACAAAGGCCAGAGATGCGAGAGAATTAAAATCTCTGTGGTGGAAAAAGCCACCAAGCGTGTTTTCTGGTAGCATCCAGTGTTGGCAGGTCTAGCCTTTTCCTAGGGAAAATGAGGTTCTGCAGTATTGAAATGTGAGTAACGGTGCCTGTGTTACCTTCCTCATTTTTATCCAGTATTTTCCATGATCACTTTAGGGTTTTAAGAGTCAGTGCTCACCTGGGTGGAGTTGGTAGTGAGTTTTGCTTCTTAGAAAGCAAGGTCCAGAGTTCCAGGAACTTCCTCAGAACCCCTGGTCCCAGAGGGTAATTTTCTGGAGTTTGTTTTGCAGGGATAGCTGGGAGTATGGCCACCCTGCTCCACGATGCGGTAATGAATCCAGCAGAAGGTAATGTTTCATGGTCCCAGGGAGTGGCAGTAGGGGATGCGCAGAGGGGCCGGAGCAAAGTTGGGGGGTGGGGACAGAAGGTCGGGCAAGGGAACTCCTGGTCCCCAGTCGGAATAAGCAGGAGAATTCGTACCGTGTTCTCAAAGGCCTCGAGAAGGCACGTGAGCATTTGAGCTCTGGGATTCCTGTTCGCTTAAACAGAGCTACACAGACCAGTAGCATCCGTGTCTCCTGGGAGCATGTTAAACATGGTGATTCTCAGGTTCCACCCCAGACCTACTGAACCAGAATCTCTGGGGGTAGAGACAGGATATCTGCTTAACAGGCTCTCCTGCCAATTCTTTTGTGTGCGTTTGCACTACTCTGAAACCTGTGTGTGCTCACGTGCGTACACATGTGCACACACACACACCCCACTGGGCCCTCGTTAACCATTATCAACCATAGACGAATTTAGAAGGAACCTGTCAGGCCATTCATTAGGGCTTATGTTCAATTTGCTTTTTTAAAAGAAATTTGAAATTATTATGGAAAATTCCAAACAGGCGAATGTAGGGAGAAGAGTATGGTGAACCCCCATGTGTGTATCACTCTACTTCATAAATTAATATTTGGCCATTTTGCTGTAGCTGTCTTCTCCCACGTTACCTTCTTTTTTTTTTTCCTTTGGAATTTTGGGAGCATTATAAAGCAATTCTTAGCTGTTCAGACGAGTTCTGTCAGCTTTTTCAGTATCCTCGCGTCCTCAGCCAACTTGGGTCTGAATGGTGAGGAGGTTTTGGACCCAGTGCTGGGCATACCTTCAGCTGGGTTATTCTCTGTGTGAGATGTAGGACTCTCTCCCTTTTCCTCCTCTATCTGAAAATGGTCCCTTGCCAGAAGGGAGAATCAGAGGTTAAAAAGTGCAGCATTTTAAATCTTGCATTATAAGTTTGTCTGGTTTAAGGTTACAATTTATTTGCTGTCAGCTGCCTCCCATGCCTTAGCAGATAGGAAACTTGTTCTGACTTTCAGGGATGTATGGGTCAGATTGGGAGGTGGGCTGCTTTTTCTGTGTGTTTAAGGCAATTCATATCAATGAGCAGTAAGTTAGTCCATGTCAACCAGGCAAGAATTTTATTTCTACTTTTTTTGAAGGAGAGAAAAATGAGGTTCAACTCCACCCTCCTCTCCTTGACATTATATCGTTTTAAGGACTTTATTTCTTTAAAAGTAAAGCACACTGTACGTGTTTATCTTGCAATGCGTGGGGACAATTAAAATTCTAAGTATTTGGCCCATGTCCTTTGACCCGCCAGTTACTTTTGTATTAATAAAGCCAGGGTCCTCACTGGAGTTTGCCGTTGAGCTTGGGCTGATATCATTCTAGTGTCTCTTCCAAGAGCACTGAGACCCAGAAGCTAAAAACACTGTCAGAGGTACAGACCACTGAGAATAAAAGACGGGACCTGTGTCCAATAGACGTACTGGGACGGAAGAGGGCCGAGGAGCCAGGAGCAGGGTTTAGATTTCTCAGCGTGTGTGAAGCCCGAGGCAGCTAGGGCCTGGGGGCTCAACTCGGGGAGTCTCGTCTGAAGTGGCTGCCTGGTTTGGGGGCCACGTCAACCAAGAGTCAGGCAGGAGAAACGTCAGGAAACAGCCACCTCCTGGCCCTGGATCCCGGAGGCAAGTGTTTAAACGGGATGCCCTGGAGCTGGCCCTCGGTGGTTTCTCGGGCTGGGGCTGGGTGTGTGCTAGCTCTCTGTGCCCTGTTACCCATGTGTCTAAACTTGCTTGTTTCTCTTTATGGCTTGGCTTCCCATCTCACTCCGACCTGGGGTGGGGCTAAACCCAACCACCCGGGACCCGCCCACAGTTGTGAAGCAGCGCTTGCAGATGTACGACTCTCCGCACCGGTCGGCCCTCAGCTGCATCCGGACCGTGTGGGGGACGGAGGGCTTGGGGGCCTTCTACCGGAGTTACACCACGCAGCTGACCATGAACGTTCCCTTCCAGTCCATCCACTTCATCACCTATGAGTTCCTGCAGGAGCAGATCAACCCGTACCGGGGCTACAACCCGCAGTCCCACATCATCTCAGGCGGGCTGGCCGGGGCCCTGGCTGCAGCCGCTACCACCCCTCTGGACGTTTGTAAAACCCTCCTCAACACTCAGGAGAACATGGCCCTCAACCTGGCCAACGTCAGCGGCCGGCTGTCGGGCATGGCCAACGCCTTCCGGACGGTGTACCAGCTCAACGGCCTGCCGGGCTACTTCAAGGGCGTGCAGGCCCGCGTCATCTACCAGATGCCGTCCACTGCCATCTCCTGGTCCGTCTACGAGTTCTTCAAGTACTTCCTCACCAAGCACAAGCTAGAGAATCGAACTCCGTACTAAAGGAACGGGCTGTGGGAAGTGATGCCAGAATCTTTGATGGTGCAAAGACTTTCCCTGACTGCTGCCCTTCCCCTGCCCTCACACCAAGATTCCTGGGGCAGGGTGTTGGCAGGATCTGCTCTTTGACGCCTTAGAGAGAGGAGAGGACGGGACAGCCGCTTACACGACGGCCGTCCGTCCGCAGGGACATCCCAGGTGGTAGAACGTGTCGAAAGACTGACAGGGGAGCGAGAAAGTGCTTTTTCTCTTCCTCCCCCCCCCCCGCCCCCCGCCCCCGAGAGCGATGTAGCCTTTCTGCTTCAGTATAGCATCTCCTCCCCTAGAATCGTACGTAGATCACCCAGGAGGGAAGAAAATGTGGAGTGACTGAAAACATTAAAGAGGAAAAAAAAATTATGTATATAGGAGTTCCAGTACACAGTCTCACATAGATGGATAATGTTTATCCTTTATTTTTCTACGTAGAAGTTTTGGGATTTGCGTGTGTGCCTGTGTGTGTGTACAAGCAAGTGTTACAGCTGGGAATATAAAGCTGTTTAAAAAAAAAAATAGCTGAATTCTTCCATCGGGTTAAGTCAAAAGGCACCAAAGTAATACGTTGCTCCACGTGGCCTAAAATTGTGTTGAGCCCCCCCAGATGGAAGTTCCACTTGAATGTAAAATAATAAATATAAGGTTTATATTTTGAATTTTCTTTTCATAGGGGAAAATGGTACGTTGAAAAACAAGTCAAAATAATGCTATAATACTTTTAGCTACTTTTTTTTTTTTTTCTTAATCAGTCACCTTCATGTGCCTTTTCCCTTGGTCTTTTCCTAGAAATTCCAGGACCAAAGATCTGGCCCTGGGGCTTTTCCTCTTGCTGTGTGCTCGCCCTCACGCACACGTACTGGGCGGCAGCACGGCTCACACTGGAGCACAGTGGCCCCAGTGGAATTAGGGTGGCTGGTCTTACACTTACTGAAACCATTTCCTTCCCTTGTGGGTGACGTGAATGTATGCCTCGCGGGGCCAGCACTTAAAAGCCCTTGAAATGCCAATGCTTGGCCACTTGTTGGGCGGGCATGTGTGATAAATCCTACCTTGATCCTAGGACTTAATTCTCCAACAGTCTTAACCCAGGCACTTCAGGTATCCTTGTCTGTGTGTGTGTTTGACTAAATCTCCTGATCTCCTGTGTTTCCCTGTGCAGTTTTAGGGGTTTTACAAAACACAGCAAGCATATCTACGGCATTTGTCTGTACACCTGCCCATCACAAATTTCCACCTTAAGAGCCTCTCACCGCGCAGGGACAGGCCAGGCTCCCCAGCCCCACTGCGCAAGGGACCCGGGCCCTCGTGCTCAGTCAGGACGCCTCTCGAACCATCTTTAGCCTTGCTTGATCCACGCCAGCTGGGAACACGATGCCTTGTTTCCTGAAATGGCCTATCTGAGCCAGATTATCCCTGAGAGCAAACGCAAGCCTGTTTCCTCCAGCCAGGCCTTCCCAGGCCTCTCTCCGAGGGAAGACCCAGTGGCTTCACAGTTTCCTTTAGAGCTGTCTTTCAAAATGAGCAGGAAGTACGTGTGTGTTTTCCTTCTGGTCGGCCTGGTCCTGACCTTGACCCTTTGCCCTTCGCCTTTCGCCCTTCGCCTTAGGCACAGTCCATGTCTTGCATTCTCACTGAGGCTCAGACCCGGGCTCCTTCGGATGCCGTGACTCCTGGGATGAACTCAGGTGGTGCTGGGACTTTGGCGTCTCAGAACATCGTGTGCTGTGCCTCTGGGAGTAGTTTGCAGGTCCAGGACAGCAGAAACCCATGTCAGGCAGCTCCCACACGTGCCCCGATGAGCAGGGGCTGGGGGGCCTGCCTGCTGACCTGTCCCACCTCGGAGTTAGCCCACCCCCATCCCCCGGTGGAAATCAGTTGCAGCGAGCTTCCCCGCTCCGTTGCAGTTGCATCCCCACTCAGGGATGCCAGAAGCCCACGGAGACCAAACTGCTGGGGGAAGTGTTGACATCTCTAAACATATACCCCGTCAGTGTTACATTTTGCAGATGGAAGAAAATCTAGATCGAATTCTAAAATAATTATCCAACCACCCCTTTTTGTCCACTTCAGATACACCACACTGCTGCAAAATATTCCTTATTTCTTATGGGATTTTGTTTTTCGATGGTATTGAGGAAAGAAACGGCTCACTTCTCAGGGAGAACTCCTTTGGGTCAGGAGAGATAGAGTCCAGATTTCAGAGTCGGAAGGTCTGATCCTGGCTTTCCTTTCCCAGTGTGTAGGGATCGGCTGGGAAATGGGGGTGATGCCACCTGTCCTGCCTTCCCCACTGGGTCTTCCAGAGGCTGAACGAGCGATGTATCTGAAAAAGCTTTGAAAGTTGTGAAGCGCTAAACAACTAGAAGTGGTCTTGAATTCTGGGGGAGGTAACCACCGCCCCCCGCCTCACCCTGAGCTCCAAAGCTTGTCTTGCTGCCCCATGCAGACTGCAGCCCAGTTGACTGTGACTTTGACTTGGCCAAGAACGAAATAGGAACATGTTCTCCCCATCCCCCAGCCCTGGCGATGACCAACCTAACGTAGTCAGTCACGGCACAAACTTGGTCACTGGTGTCTTCGGTGTCATTGGGGCGTCATCTGCCGCCCAGCAATGCCACTTGAGTACAATACTCAATAACAGTGACTTCTGTCCAGACCATGATTTGTGATCCAACCCCTCATACATCTGAGTTTTACTTTTTAGAATTAAAAAATTGATTTTTTTCCAAATGGGATAAATCTTCAAGCCATGACTTTTTTTTCTTAACTTTGGATCGAAACTCGCTAGATACTGGCCTGCATCCTTTTGTGTGGTTTCTTTTTCTTTTCTTTTTTTTTAAATGCTGATGTCTTGTTCCAAGAGCTGTCCTCCAAAGTTCCCCCCCCCCCCAAGGCTGCACTGGCAACACGTTGTTATGCCATTAAGGTTTTATTTAACTTTATTTAAGGATGATTGTTCCTGTTCAATACAAATGTACTGCTGCTTCCCACCTGCGAGACGCACGATGTATGTTGCTAGGGTGGGCCAGTGTCCTTTCTTAAATTCCTGTCGTAAATATCATGGTTTCTGCCTCTTGATTGTCACCAGTTCCTGGAAGAAGGGGAGAAATGTGTGTTTCTGTGTGGGGATATTTCTGATATGCTGCTACAGTTGTGACACTGGAGCTACAGAAAATAAAGCCTTGATCTTTGAAGTGTTGTGGGCTCTTTGGTGGGGATGTTGAAATAAGAGGGAAGTGGATGGAGAAAAGGAACCTAATTCATGGAGCTTGTGCCTCCTGCAGTCTGGTGCATTAAGGACCAGGATCTATGGCTTCGATGGGAAGTGCCCCTCAGCCCTCTTATCAAAATGGAAGCAGGTGGCCAGGGATGGTCACGAGAGATGATGGGGCAGGGCTGGGAGCCTCCATGGCTTTGCTCACTCTGCTGGGGAGGGTGGCAGCTCTTCTATCCTTGTGGGATCATGAGTGTGAGAGGCTGCCAGCACCTGGGATGCCCAGCCCTGGTGCCTGGCACGCTCATGCCTGTTTTCCCTCTCTCATCCCTTTATGGAGGCTTAATCAGGGTCCCTCTACACGGAAAACCCCGAGGGGGACCAGAATCCACCCATACTTCCTAAAGAGCACAGCTTAAACCAGGAACTAGACCTATTCTGGAGTTGAGAATGGGGCTGGGGTGTCTCGGACCCCTTTGAAAAGCCAGGGACAGCTCTTGACTCATCACAGTTTGGGAGGTCAGAGCGCCTGCTTTCAGCATAACCACCAAAGACTTTAGTGAGGGTGGGGAGTCAGGGTTGAGGTCAGGCTTGAGAACCAGCCATGGGCAGCGGTGCCAGGAGGTGGGCAGCGGTGCTGATCAGAGAGTGGAGAAGGCTTTAGGTAAACTTCCTGCTTTGCACTTTTACCAAAGGCCAGCACTGTGCTTCTCAAAGCTGCCTTGTGGCTTGTTGATTGCCTCCACTCCGGACTGGAGGGCATCCAGTGCGTATGTACCCATTCAGCAGATTTCTCTCCCTGCCCCACGGAGTCCACCTGCCAGCAAGTCCAGAGCGCCTCCCGCGAGCAGAGCACCGTGCCTGGCGCCCTGGGGACACGAGCCAAGTGTCAGTGGTGTTCCCACCCTTTCAGGCCATACAGTCTAATAGAAGAATATAAGAGAAGACATCAAATCAAGACCCACCAAGATGGTAGTGGAGGTGGCCGTGGATGTAAAACAGTAACTTGATAACCTTTAGACCAGGCTCCACGAGACACTTACTAGTCCATCCAATCCCCAGCTCTGTCCCCACTGTTGGTGTGCCGTCTTGTCCTGCACCAGCTCCCCGGAGCTGACTGGGCTCATTTTTTCCCAGCTTCGAATTCGGTCATGTCACGCTGGTAGCTTGAAATCAGCAGTGGTAGGGATGTTTACACCACAGAAATGGGCCAGTGCTATAAATCCGGGCTCTTTCTGTTTGAAGAGCCAGCTTACCTGTCCACTACTATGGGCACATAGCATGGGGCTTGGTGTGTGATATTCGCTGAAGTTTCACTGAGTGAAAGAGATGCTGGCCGCACTTTTTGTCTTCGACCCGGGGTCCCCTCTAGTTCTGGAGCTCCTGGTTCGTCCTACGACAGAGACCATCTTCATCACTTAGGAGCCCTTTCCAGCCCATCCACACTCTTTAAATTCCAGCCCAGAAAATCCATGAAGGGAAGGGCTTCCCTTTCCTCCCGGGCCAAGCGCTCCATTCTGTTCCAGTTCTCACCTCTTCGGGGAGAGACTCCACTTCTGCCCGCTCGAGTGACCTAAATGCAACAGACACCTCCGAGAAGCATCTAAGAAGCCCAGGGTTGTCCAAGAGATAGACACGGCCCCTGGGAGGGGTGGAGGGGGGCTAGTACTGCTTACAGAGAAATGAAGGCTTGGCTCTGGTCTAAGGCAGAATGCATGCATGGCCTAAGAGTTCGGGAGAACAGCTGGGTTGAGCCATAAAGGCCTTGTAGGAGAAACCTCGGTGCCGAGCTGCAAAGGTGAGCTTTGACCGTCATGTGACCTTGAATCGGTGGGTAATGGGGAGTCATTAAGGGTCTCTGAGTGGAGGACTCCACGACTGGAGCTCAGCTTTCGGAAGAGTCATCTGGCAGAAGTAACAGGATGGAGTGGAGGTGGGATACCAAGGAGGCCGGGAGATGGTCGATTTGTGTCACAGTGAAGTTGCCCAGAAGAGAGGTGACTGAGGGGAAGGCAGGGGACACTGGAACAGCGTGAGCGTGGCTGATGAGCGTGTACAGTGGAGCTTGGGGCGGGGCGCGGCTGCAGGGCAAGGTGAGGATGGGCTGGCTGAGGGCAGTGGCCGCGTCGGCAGGAAAACCTGGCTGGCAGGAGGAGCAGGTGGTGGAAGAAGTGCCTCGTCTCTAGAGCCGTTGGGCTCCCCTCGGTCCCCCTCCTCCCTGGGCATGCTCGACGTGAGCTGAGCTCTTGGCCAGAGCTTCCTCTTCACCTCCCACCTTCCCCTCGCTTGGTGTTGGTTCCTCGCCCTTCTTCGGGCCACACCCTGACTACCTTCTTTGTTGCTTTCCGGGCCTCCTAAGGATGGCTGCTTGAGAAGGTTTTGCCTTTGGAACTCCTGGCTCTCCACCCCTCTTGGTGCTGATCTGCCCTCACAGCTTCACCTGGCCCCCCTGGAAAGATGATTCCCAGATGTGGGAGATGGCGCTCCCACCTCTCTCCTGAGCTCCAGATCTAGGTGTTCAGGTGCTGGCTGGAGATCTCCCAGATCTCAGCTACTGTTCTCCTAATCCCCAGAGACTTTGGCCCCTCCTGCCGGAGGCTTACCATGTTCCTTACGTTATTACTCCCTTACTGTGCTACTCACTTACCCTGCTACTCCCTTACCCTGCTACTCCCTTACCGTGCTACTCCCTTACCCTGCTACTCCCTTACCCTGCTACTTCCTTACCCTGCTACTCCCTTACCCTGCTACTCCCTTACCCTGCTACTCCCTTACCGTGCTACTCCCTTACCCTGCTACTCCCTTACCGTGCTACTCCCTTACCCTGCTACTCCCTTACCATGCTACTCCCTTACCCTGCTACTCCCTTACCCTGCTACTCCCTTACCCTGCTACTCCCTTACCGTGCTACTCCCTTACCCTGCTACTTCCTTACCCTGCTACTCCCTCACCATGCTACTCACCATGTTACTCACTTGCTCAAAACCTTCCAGGGCTCCCCAGTGCTTATTGACTTTAAGAATAGGCTAACCTGCATATGGCAGTGCCAGATTCAGGGAGTAAAGAGAAAGAGAACAGCTAATGGACATATGAGACCCTGAGGTCTTGATCTCATGAACAGGGCAGGACAAGAACCATGTGCAATGCTTACATTTAATAGTGAGGAGAGAAATGGGGACCAGGAGAGACTGGAGTGGTCAGAAAACTGTGAAGATAGCCAAGAGGTGAGGAGGAGTCATCCATTCGACTTGGGTAGGTGTGATGTAAAAGCAGTGACAGTCATTTACAAATTCCCAGGTTGTCTCTCCTTGCTCTTGCCCTCTTTGTCCCTCCCTGGTTTGTCTCCCCTCCCGTTTACTCTTGCCTCTTCTGATTCCTTGCTAAACCCCACCTCCCCCAGGTTCAGCTGCTTGCCCTCCAAGCGCCGTTCCTAATATACCTGACAGAATATTCCAATAGCCACCTAAGACAATAATCAGGCAAGTAATCAGAAATGCCCGTCACAAAAGTCAAATCTGGAAGCAAACTGGATATCTATCAAGAAGTTAAATGATTTATAGAGCATCCGAGCTACCCTGGTGTTCTAGTGGGAACCAAGGAAGTTTCATCAGGAGTCCTGGGTCAGATACATTGTTTAAAATGTGGACTCCCCGATACATTTATAAAATTCGAGAATACTTCCAAGCTTACTCATTTCTCTAGCCTTTCCTCCTAAAAGTAACCTTACTTTGGGGAACACGTAAGTCCCCTTTTGTGAAGGGGTGGATATGCGATGGCATATCCACGGTTTAGAATTCCACTTTAGTTTCCTGTTTGCGGCGGGCCGTTTCCGACCAGCAGAATAACGAGCCGCCACACGCAAGATTCTTCTCGTATCACACTTTATTGGAGCACAGCTTGGTTGAAGAAAGATGGAAGGAAGACACCGCAATCCTATAGCAGTCTGCTTATATAGGGATTAAGAACATGTGTCGCTCTGTGATTGGCTTTCGCCGATGGTGCGATTTGTGAGCCAGCATCGGATAGGTCGCTACTTTAAAACCTCATTAGTATACTTAGCGCAAGCGCAGTGGCCACAGGAAGGATGACTCAGCTTATTTCAGCTTCCTGCCGCGTAGCAGTTAGCTGACCGCGCCCTACACCTGTTGACATGGCTTCTTTAAGAAAACCTTTGCTCTTGTTTTTATTTACACGTGGCAGCCGTGATCTTTCACTTTCTATAGCAGGTGGGACAGCTGGGGAGAGCCACCAGCACCACTGCTGAGAGGACACAAGTGCCACCTTAGGAAGGATAGCCCAGCCTGTGTCTGCTGTCATCTGAAAGTCCTATGTGAAAAGAAAAACTATAAAATCAAGATCACACTGGAGATGTTTGGGTCTCTGACCGAAGGCAGTTGAAGTCCAGGCATTGCCTTAGAGTTCTCATGAATTTCTGTTATCAAGGACTTACTACTGAAATCACTTACTACAAAGCAGACCCCACGTGAAACCCAGAGTGACAGAGGCATTGTGGACACCTGGGTTCTTTGTCATTGTCACCCTGGCTTTTGGTGGCTTCCTTTAAGAGAACAGGTGGTTTAAAAAGAATAAATGAAGGAGTTCAGTCCTGGAGTCTGCCCAGCATCCTGCTTTCAGCCTTAGGTGTTTCTCTTGCCCGGAGTGGGTGGAGCGGGGCACGGGGGAAGCAGAGAAGTTTCACTACATCTACCGTTGTGACCTGGACATCAGTGTGCAGTTTAACACAGGAAGTTTGGAAGGGGAGAGAGAACAAAAGAGTTATAAAGCTGTTCTAGAAGACCCAGTGTGGAAGTTTTCAGGACTGTACCAAAAAACATGTTCTGACCTCTATGTTACTTGCCAAGTTTTTGCAGAAGGGAAGCCTCTGGCCTTGCCAGTGAGACCCTCCTACAAGGCATTTAGTATGAGATGGAACTGGAATGAATGGCTAAATCTGCCTGTGAAATACCCTGACTGGCCTAGGAATGCCCAAGTGGCCCTGACTATTTGGGATGTGTTGGGCCAGGAAAGGCAGTGTCTGTGGGAGGACCAACCGTTTCACGGTTTGGAAAATATGGCATGTTTTGCCAGGGGATGCATGACTTAAAAGTCTGGCCTAACGTGGAAGCAGATGGATCAGAACCCACAAAAACTGCTGGCAGAACAAGCAGTGCTCTCTCAGAAGATGAGGTGAGCAGCCTTGCCAAGTTACCGCTAACATCAACAGCAGATAAGCAAATAATGTTGGGTTTGATTTCCGGTTTCTGCAATGTGGAAGACTAAGATAAACTGAAAATCCTCCCACAACAAACAGCTAAAAGTATGAAGTAGCAGTAAAATAGGTAAAACAATTTAGGAAGGTAAGCCTTGCCAAAGATGAGTTTGCAATCTACAATTACAAACCAATGAAAGCTAAAGTCAATAATCATGACAAACAACTGGAATATATCCACCAGAAATTCAGATAATGGAATATTGAAAATAAAAAAAACTATTTAAAAATAAAACAATAATATAAAAACATAAATCAAAGAATAAAACACAAAAAAGAGAAAGATTATTTACTACTATAGCTATATAATGAAACTTAATACTGGTTAGAGTAATTCTTCATCTTTTTTTCTCCTTTCTTCAAACTCAAGTGTTTGTTTGTTTTTTTAAATAAATCTATTTATTTATTTTTGGCTGTGTTGGGTCTTCGATGCTGCGCGCAGGCTTTCTCTAGTTGCGGCGAGCGGGGACTACTCTTGTTTGCGGTGCGCGGGCTTCTCATTGCTGTGGCTTCTCTTGTTGCAGAGCACAGGCTCTAGGCGTGCAGACTCAGTAGTTGTGGCACATGGGCTCAGTAGTTGTGGCTTGCGGGCTCTAGGGCACAGGCTCAGTAGTTGTGGTGCACACAGGCTTAGTTGCTCTGCGGCCTGTGGGATCTTCCCGGACCAGGGCTCGAACCCGTGTCCCCTGCATTGCCAGGTAGATTCTTAACCACTGTGCAACTATGGAAGTCCAAACTCAAGTGGTTTTATAAGCCGGATTTACAAAGCTGCTGAGATCAATGTGACCATGATAGAAAAACCAGAGAAGGAAAGTGAAAGAAAGGAATATTACAGACGGTTCTCACTTATAAATATAGATGCAAAATTTCAGCTGAAAATTAGCAAACTGAATCAAGCAATTAAAAAATACATCATGCCCAGGGACTTCCCTGGTGGAGGGAAGAATCCACTTTTCAATGCAGGGGATGCAGGTTTGATTGCTGGTGGGGGAACTAAGATCCCACGTGCGGCGGGGCAACTAAGCCCGGGCGCAGCAACTAGAGAGAAGCCTGCGCACCGCAATGAAGATCCCGCGTGCCCCAACGAAAGATCCTGCATGACGCAACTAAGACCCAATGCAGCCAAAACTTAAATAAATAAATAGATATAAAAAAATACATCATGCCGAAACAGGATTTATTCCAAGAATGTAAGAACAGTTTAACACAGAATATCTATCAGTGTACATTATTACTGCATTATTGAGTGTTTCAGGGGTCCCCCAAGATGAGATGATGGAATCACAGGGCTCAGAGGCAGTTGTAATCACAGCTAAGATTTATTATAAACAACACAGTAAGAATATACAGCTAGATGGTTCAGTAAGGGAAAAAGATATAGGTGAGGTCTGGAGAAATCAATACACAGGCTTCCTACGCTTCCCCTTCCCAGCCCAGGAAGAGACACACTTGAGTATGCTTCTTTCTCCAGGAAGAAAAATGAAGCCTTTTGGAAAAGCCCATTTGAGACTCAGAAATTAGGGTTTTTACTGGGGGTCTGGTCACACAGGCATTCTCTGCCCTCAAGTACCAAAATTCTAGCCTCCGAGAAAGAAATCAGGTGCTCACCATAAATCACAATATACAAACAACCTAGCCACAGTGAAACATCTATACCCGTTAGAGAATGTTTCAGCAGTCAAGTTCTCACACCTTAGCGGGAGCCCATCGTTGCAAGCAGGTTCTTCTAAAGATAGCAGCTTCAAGTCTGCTATGTTAACTATCTCCTGCACATTAAATTAAAGGAGAAAAGTAACATATGGTCAAAAGAATCCCCAATCTTACCAACTTTTTGGTAAGTTTCAACAAACATTCATCATACAAAGTTTTGGTAAAATAAAATAGGACTGTCTTAACCCGATATAAGAAATATACCAAGAAATGATAACCAACATCTTACCAAATGGTTAAGTGTAAGAAACATTCTCATAAAGTCAGGAACAAAACAAGAATGCTTCTACTACTGTTCCGATTAGACACTGTACCAGAGTTTCTTGCACCAGCCAGTACAAGAAAACAGTATACGTAGAGCTAAGAAATAAAAATTATTTCCAGATGAAAATCACATAGAAAAGTCAGAACTATTAGATAAACTGTTAAAATAATGAGTTGAGGGCTTCCCTGGTGGCGCAGTGGTTGAGAGTCCGCCTGCCGATGCGGGGGACGTGGGTTCGTGCCCCGGTCCGGGAAGATCCCACATGCCGTGGAGCGGCTGGGTCTGTGAGCCATGGCCGTTGAGCCTACGCGTCCGGAGCCTGTGCTCCGCAACGGGAGAGGCCACAACAGTGAAAGGCCCACGTACCGCAAAAAAAAAAATAATAATAAAATAATAATAATAATAATGAGTTGAGAAATGTTGTTAGATACAAGATTAATAAACAGAAATCAGTTATTATTCCAACATTCCTATTATTCCCTTTTTACCAATCTAAAAATACAGTCTTTAAAAGATATTTTCACTAGCAACAAAGACTACATGAAATTTAGAAATAAACCAAACAGAAAAGGTATAGATCTTCATCTTGGAAATCCAACAATATCACGCCTAGAATTCTACACTAAAGAAACTCACTTTGGGCATAAGGCGATACATACAAGTATATTCACTTCAGCCTCGATAATAACACAAAAAATTGAGCTTGTTGGGAGAATAAATAATAAACTGATTTACTCATACACTGGGATACTATACAACAGTTTAAATGAAAGCATTTGAGCCATGTAGATTAACATGGATAATCTCAGAGACAGAATTAAGTTTTTAAAAGCAAATGGAAATGAAGGAATGAGGGAAGTCTTTCCAAATATTTGTGGTTTTTTTCATCTTTTTTAAAAAGTGTGAAACAAATAAGGTAAACTGTTAACATATGTTCAGTTTTGACAGTGAATACATAGATGTCTATTACATTATTCTGCATAATTTTGTTTTGGTTCAAAATAAAAATTTAAATACATACATACATCATTTTAAAACTCAGACATTTGACTTGCCAGGACTTGGAAAACAATAAATCTATAGTCAACGAAGGAAAAAAAAAAGAATAAATGAAGAGTGGTCTTGGGAGCCTTTGCTCCTATTGTTTGTGGGTGTGAGATATAGATTCTGGCTTCTGCTGAGTAGTGAGAATATGTTTTTAGAGGATGCCTCTAGCTGGGTTGACAGGTGACAAATATATATCTCAACATTCATATTTTGAACTTCATGCAATCAGGTGAGTGAAATACTGCAGCAAATCTTCTCCCTTTGCCTGATTGTATCTGTGTAAAGTTTGGAATAAAATAATGTACAAATTTTAATGAAAATAATTATGGATACCACCCATATGCCATTTTTTTTTCTGTAATGCTGGGCTTCACAAAGTTTTAACGGGTGTTGCTTTATAGAAACCACTTTTATAAATTGGAGTATAGTTGCTTTACAATGTGTTAGTTTCTGCTGCACAGCAAAGTGAATCAGTTATACGTATACATATATCCACTGTTTTTTAGATTTCCTTCCCATTTGGTCACCACAGATCATTGAGTAGAGTTCCCTGTGCCAAACAGTAAGTTCTCATTAGTTATCTATTTTATATATAGTAGTGTAGATATGTCAATCCCAATCTCCCAGTTCGTCCCACCCACCCCTTCCCCCCTTGGTAACCATACGTTTGTTCTCTACATCTATGACTTTATTTCTGCTTTGCCAATAAGTTCATCTGTACCATTTTTCTAGATTTCACATATAAGCAATACTAGGCGATATTTGTTTTTCTATTTCTGACTTACTTCACTCTGAACGACAATCTCTAGGTCCACCCACGTCTCTGCAAATGACACTATTTGTTCATTTTTATGGTTGAGTAATATTCCATTGTATATATGTACCACATCTTCTTTATCCATTCTTCTGTTGATGGACATTTAGGTTGCTTCCATGTCCTGGTTATTGTAAATAACACTGCAGTGAACACCAGGGTGCATGCATCCTTTCGAATTATGGTTTTCTCTAGAAATATGCCTAGCAGTGGGATTGCTGGGTCATATGGTAGGTCTATTTTTAGTTTTTTAAGGGACCTCATATTGTTCTCCATAGTGGCTGTACCAGTTTACATTCCCACCAACAGTGTAGGAGGGTTACGTTTTCTCCACACCCTCTCCAGCATTTATTTTTTGTAGACATTTTTGGTGATGGCTATTCTGACTGGTGTGAGGTGATAACCTCATTGTAGTTTTGATTTGCATTTCTCTAATAATTAACAATGTTGAGCATCTTTTCATGTTCCTCTTGGCTATCTGTATGTTTTCTTTGGAGAAATGTCTATTTAGATCTTCCTCCCATTTTTTGATTGGGTTATTTGGTTTTTTTGATATTGAGCTGCATGAGCTGTTTGTATATTTTGGAGATTAAGCCCTTGTCAGTTGCTTCATTTGCTAATATTTTCTCCCATTCTGAGGGCTGTCTTTTTGTTTTGTTTATGGTTTCCTTTGCTGTGCAAAAGCTTTTAAATTTAATTAGATCCTATTTGTTTATTTTTGTTTTTATTTTCATTACTCTGGGAGGTGAATCAAAAAAGATCTTGCTGCGGTTTATGTCAAAGAGTGTTCTGCCTATGTTTTCCTCTAAGAGTTTTATAGTGTCTGGCCTTACATTTAGGTCTTTAATCCATTTTGAGTTTATTTTTGTGTATGGTGTTAAGTAGTGTTCTAACTTCATTCTTTTACATGTAGCTGTCCAGTTTTCCCAGCACCACTTATTGAAGAGACTGTTTCTTCTCCATTGTATATTCATGCCCCCTTTGTCATGTATTACGTGACCATAGGTGTGTGGGTTTATCTCTGGGCTTTCTATCCTGTTCCATTGATCTATATTTCTGTTTTTGTGCCAGTACCATACTGTCTTCATTACTGTAGCTTTGTAGTATAGTCTGAAGTCAGGGAACCTGATTCCTCCAGCTCCGTGTTTCTTTCTCAAGATTGCTTTGGCTGTTTGGGGTCTTTTGTGTTTCCATATAAATTGTAAAATTTTTTGTTCTAATTCTGTGAGAAATGCCATTGGTAATTTAATAGGGATTGCATTGAATCTGTAGATTGCTTTTGGTAGAAACCACTTTCAGTAGTGAAAGTCCTTGACAACAGAAGTATCTGGGGACTCAAAGCAGTGTCCAAATTTCAACTGCCTTGGCCCAGGACTAAAAGAACTTCACCAGCCTGGAAGCTGATAAGACCCAAGTGCTAGCAGCTTCGTTTGGTTCTTGTTTATTTTCTAGCACTTCCAGTGGTCTTATCTATGGATTACTTTATGTCCATAATAATTAACCTCTATGGTCAGTTCACAGTCTTTAGGCAGGGGCCCGGGGCTGAGGGCCTGTTGTATGTCTCCCTCTCATGTTTCCCCTCAAACTCATGATACGAATGAGATCTGGGTAAATTACACATTAAGAAGATTATGATTAATGACACTGAGATGATAACTGTACTGGGAAGAACAGCTGGGATGTTCTAGATGGTAATACTGGACCAAACCCTGATCCTGTTATTCATCATAGAAAAACTCCCTTCACACAGCATGGAACATGGGGTTCTAAGCCTCTTGGTGTTCCAGTGAGCTAGGGTTGCCAAGAGCACTCATTTGCAAATGTTCTTAGATTCCTACTGTCATGCTTCATTTGATCCCGCTTCCTATTCTGAAGAGATTATTTTTGCTGATTTGACTTAGGTCGAAAATCTTTGTTTATTGATGCTATCTTGTATTTCAACCTTGGCCTCTATAATTCTTTTGTTTCTAAGATCAGCAAGTTTCTAAAAGCCAAATTTGAAAAGTGTATAATTACCTTATAGTGAATACTAATATGAGAATAATTTTTTTATTGTTGATATAATGAAGTAATTTATTTGCTCTGGTTAATTTTAACCATTAAACCATATCAGATGGGTGCAGTCCAAAGGCTTGGACACTAGTCCTGGTGGTCACTAACTAGTGGGGTAAACTTGAGTGATCTTGGACATATCATTTACTCTCTCTGGTCTAGTTTCCTCATCTGGAAAATGAAAGGGTTGGGTCAGATGACCTGTAATAGTTACTCCAACTACAATAGTCTATGTTTGTTTAATACAGGCTCTATCCAGTCTCCAAGTCTGTAATTAAAGTATGGTTACATGCTTTTATATGAGATGAGAAGGAGACTCTTCACAGGCCTTTTAGCGTACCTGCCAGAAGGAATCATTCATTATCATTTTGCTTTACTGATATTTACTTCTCACTCCCTAAACTACTCTACAAATAAAATATAAAAATCCAGGAACTCAGTATAGGAAAATGATGCATGTAAATGTATTTCACATCCTTGTCTTTACCATGTTTTTAATTGCTGCATCTCTATGCAATGGTAATTAAATAATTTGCCTATGTCATTCTGAATTCTGAGTGACGACTGTTGTCTGTGTTGAACTCTAGGTCCAGTGCCTGAAACAAAATAGGTCACATTGAGAGCCTGCAGTCTGGGGAACGTGATAGCAGCAAGGCCCTCATTTTCACATTGTACATAATTATAGGAAGACACAATGAGGTTTTTCTGTGGCATTTAAAAAAATTGTAGGGTCTGTATGTCTGAACTTTTAAAAAATACATACTTCAATTTTTAGAACAGTTTTTGGTTCACAGTAAAATTGAGGTACAGAGAGTTCCCATATACCTTCTGACCCTACACATGCATAGCCTCCTCCATTATCAACATCCCTGACCAGGGTGGTACATTTGTTACTATTGATAAACCTACATTGACACATCATAATCACTCAAAGATCATAGTTTACCTTGGGGTTCACTCTTGGTGTTGTACATTTTATGGGTTTGAACAAACGTGTAATGACATGTGTCCACCATTATAGTGTCATGCAGGGTCATTTCACTGCTCTAAAAATCCTATGTGCTCTGCTATTCATCCCTACTTCCTCCTAACCCCTGCAACCATTGATCGATTTGCTCTCTCCATAGTTCTAACATTTCCAGAATGTCATATATTTGGAATCATACAATATTTCATCTTTTCAGAGTGGCTTTCACATAGTAATATGCATTTTAAGTTTCCTCTATGTCTTTTCATGGCTTGATGGCTCATTCCTTTTTTTTTTTTTTTAATTATTTATTTATTTTTGGTTGTGTTGGGTCTTCGTTTCTGTGCGAGGGCTTTCTCTAGTTGCGGCGAGGGGGGGCCACTCTTCATCGCGGTGCACGGGCCTCTCACTGTCGCGGCCTCTCTTGTTGCGGAGCACAGGCTCCAGATGCGTAGGCTCAGTAGTTGCGGCTCACGGGCCCAGTCGCTCTGTGGCATGTGGGATCTTCCCAGACCAGGGCTCGAACCCGCGTCCCCTGCATTGGCAGGCAGATTCTCAACCACTGCGCCACCAGGGAAGCCCCAATCGCTCATTTCTTTTTAGCACTGAATTATATTCCATTGCCGGGTTGTACCACAGTTTTTTTGTTTTGTTTTGTTTTGTTTTGTTTTGGTCCATTCACTTACTGAAGGACATCTTGGTTGCTTCCAAGTTTTGACAATTATGAATAAAGCTGTTATAAACATCTATGTGCAGGTTTTTGTGCAGACATAGTTTTCAACTCCTTTGGGTTGAAAGAAAAGTGATTACTGAATTATATGGTAAGATTATTTTAGTTTTGTAAGAAACCACCAAACTGTTTTCCAAAGTGGCCGTCCCATTTTGCATTCCTACTATTTTTGCATTCCCATCTCAAGCAACAATCACTGTTAATTGTTTTTAGCAAACTTCTGGAGTCCCACTGAGTTTGCAATGCCTTAGGGGTTAATCAGCACTGGATTTAGGGAAGTGACAACCAGCCCTGTAGATTAGAGTGGAGGAGGGGGGTGTTCAGAAGGCTTGTAAATGTCGTGTGTGTGTGTGTGTGTGTGTGTGTGTGTGTGTGTGTGTGTGTGTGTGTTAAGAATTATGTCTGCAAGGATGTCATAGATTAGAGAAAAAAAAGTGTTTTGAGGATTAACGTATGAATACACTGTCTCCACTTGGATGGACTGTGTTACTTATGGACACAATTCTATAGTAGTATTTGATTCTCAGAGCAATCAAATTCTTTTTTTTTTTTTTTTTTTTTGCTGAATTTCTATTTCTTGCCACAGGGTGGCATCTGATTTTCATTAATATCCGAGACACACTTCATCTCTCACCGCTCAAACTGGAAGTCCACATCTGTCTCAGCCTCTGGTTGCTTAGAGTACCACAATTTTTTCAAATGGCAGCATTTCCAAAGGATATTGCATTACCTTGGGTTCCTCTAGGAGTCTTGAACTAAATCTTTTGTATCTGTAACTCAGATCTGTATCAAGGCATGCTCATGCATTTTACATTTTTTTTAATGGATCATTGCGTTGCAGATCCTTCATAGTTTGGGAACTTTTCCCTTGTGTTTCTTTGCCTTACGCCCAAGAGTGGAGGCATGAATTATTTTGACATATGCTTATTATATGCCACGTGCTATTTTGCTTGGGAGTGAGACAGTACAGAGAAGCCTTTACTCAAAAATCTAGGTTGCAAGCTGGGTCTATACAAGATATATGCATGAAACAACCCTGAAGGAAAATTTCCCAAGGCAAATTGGCTAAGTTGAAGACCATTTGTATGAGTAAGGTCTCTAGATCATTAAGGGAAGGGATCAAGTCTGATTGGGTTCACCATTGTGTTTCTAGCACCTTGCACAGTACCTGCAGGGGTCATGACTCAGCTGAAAACTGTGGACTTTGGGGCCCTGAGACCTGGGTTCAAAAGCCCACTTGCTAGCAGTAGGACCTTGAACAAGTCACTAAGATGGTTTGTGCTCTATTTTTCCTCTGTTATGTGAGGATGATAATTAAAACCTCAAAAGACTGTTGTAAAGATTGAGTGAATAATATAAATGAAACCAACTGCCAGTGGGTATTAGGGCCCTGCGTTTCTTCTCTTTTCAAACGTGTAAAATCATCTTGAGCTGGAGGTCGCAAGGATTTGGCCCAGAGACACCATTCCCGCGTTCCCGTGTGCAAAACGGTTGTGTCCATTAAGCACTATAGAGTCAGTGCCTTAGGAGTACCAGCTTTACAGGGAACAGTGGGAATGTTTGGAAACCAAAAAGAAATGTACTGATTTCAAAATATGAAAAGAAAACTGAAAAATCAAAATTAATGAACATTTAATTAAATGTCTATTCAACATTATATCAGTTAGTTAACTGCTTCTAGCTCTTATATAGCCACGTAGAAATTATATTTTACGTGGGACGTGAGTAAATTCAAGCTTTTTGATTTGATGTGGGATGAAGACTTAGGGACACAGGCCTATAAAGTTCTTAAAACAGTTCCACTCCTATGGCTGGTGCAGTCATGGAATCCTTAAGGATGAGCTGGCTTGCCGTGCCAAATGAGGCAGGGCCTGGGGGCTTATCAGTCCTCCCGACCTGTTACTTTCCTTCCACAGCTAGATCAGTAGTTGTGGTGAGCTGACAGAGGGTGAGCCTGGCAGAGGATGAAGAATGGATTGGAAAAAGGGTTCTGTGGATTCTTTCTCATTAGTGGATACTCTTTGGCTTCTCAGTAATCAGGAAATTAACAATTTAAATTTGACTTAGACTTTATTTTAAAAATCTAGCCGTATCCATGGATCTTTTCAAGTTGCAGTGAGCGCCCCAGAAAAAGAAAAACTCTTGGTGTATGTTGGTAATATGAGAGGACACTCATATTACAGTCTATTTCTTCTTAGTTACTAAATGCACGCTTTATGTAAGAACATCCTCCCCTTGGGTTGAGCTACGGCACTACCTTCTCCTTCTGTAAAGGTGGGGAGTGCTGGATGAAGCTGGGAGATAAGCAGAAGCATCTGTATGCTATAGAAAGAGGAGGAAATGGTGCGTCAGGAGCTTGGAGCTCCCAGGACTGGTTTTGATACCCAGCAATTAAGTTCAAGCTTACGTCTCCCAGAGTCACTGCATTAAAACACAGGGAATTTTAGGAACCCAGGAGAGTGACTGCTAGACTGCTTAGACTGCTCACCGGACAAAACCTCCACTATATGCCAATAAGGATTTAGTTGCCAGAGAAATTGGTGTGTAGTGAGAGGGGTGGATTAGCTTCTTTGCAAAAGGAGACTTCAGTTTGTAGAAGAAGCCACACTGGTTTGCGTTATAGAGGATGCCTATATTCCCAGGCACCTGTTATGCTCTGTGATTGATAAGATTTGCATACGTTGTTTTTCCAGAAAGTTACTGAGCAAAGTGAGGAACTCCATCCTAGAAGGGCAAAGCCAGAGTTGTCTGTGATTTTTTGAAAGACTACTGAACCTGAAACACAGCTCAGGAAAGTGGGGCCTGAGGAAATGTGACCAGGATGGGCAAACTGATGAGCAGAGCACCTGAGCTAACTGTGGAGGAGGAGGGAGCCAGAACGAGGTGCACAAAGTTTACCTGGTTTGTTGAACAGGTGTCATCTCTGTCATACATCACTAAGCGCCAGGCTGAGACAAAGACGACTTCTTCCTTCTCATGGTGTTGCTGTTTGCACTTGACATTAGGACTGGCAGGATGAGAGGAGGGATGTGACCGTGATCCAGCTCAAAGGGGCTCAAGACCCAGTGACTTTCAGCTGTGAGCACAGTCTAAGAAAGGGCAAGTCCTGATGCAACCAGGCACCGGAGCCCTGTCTTCTGGTGTCTTCTTCATTAAGGCAGAGAATGTGGGTTTCTCAAGTGGCTGGTCCTGGGGACTTGAACTGCCTAGGACTGCTCTCTTTTTTTTTTCTTCCTGTCGTGGTATTGGAAAGGCTGTGAGAATAACTTAACCAACCTGTTCTTGATTAGAACTGTAGAGAAAAAAAGAATATCCTGGGAGATCATCACAGTTGCAGATTCACCTCACTTTAAGCAGATGATGAAATTCAAAACTCTGGTTTACGTAGATAATAGTGCATATCAGATGCAATGAGTTTACCTCACGAAAGAATACACACTAAGATTCTTTTTAAAAGTAAGCCTGCTTGGTGAATTTGTAAATATTGAAATATGCAAGAATCCCATTTGCATTCAGCTTTTAGAAATATGTATGTTTACCTAAGGAAGGGACATGTGGCATTGAGGAAATTAACAGACTGCTAAATTTTAAAAAAATATTTATAAATTTACATCGAGAATAATGAACTTGTTTGGTGTTCAGTTCTGAGTTTTGAGAAATGTAGAAAGTCATGTAATCACCACCATGATCAAGGTACAGAATATTTCTATCACTCCCCCAAATTCCCTTGAGCTGCCCTTTTATAGTCAAATTTTTTCTCAACCCCTGACCCTTGACAAACTGTTCTCCATCTGTATAGTTTTGCCTTTTGCAGAAGGTCATACAAATTGTAGACTCTTTTCTATTGTGTGGATATAACTCAGTTTGTTTATCCATTCACTAATTGAAGGATATTCGGATTGTTTCTAGTTTGGTGATTATGAATAAAACTGCTCTAAGCATCTGCATACAAGTTTTCGTATAAACATAAGTTTTCATTTCTCTAAGGTAAATATTTAGGAATGGGATTGCTGGGTTATATGGTAAGTGTATGTTTATCTTTATAAGGAACTGCGAAATGGCTTTCTAAAATGGCTGTATTGTTTGTATTCTTACCAGCAATGTATGAGAATTCCAGTGGCACTAAACAATATGACATGATTTTTGCTCTTAATGATAACACATATTTTCAAGAACTTAAGACAAGAAAAATAGCCCATGATTTTTATCCGGAGTTTTAGAATTTCTGTTATTCTTTATCTTTCCTCATTCCTGAAGTTCTAAGTTTCCCTTTGGTATCATTTCCTTTTAGGCTGAAGAACATCCTTCAGCATTTCTTTTAGAGCAGATCCTCTGCTAACAAATTCTTACTTTTCCTTAAGCTGAAAATGTCTTTTATTTGCCTTGAAGGTTATATTCAATGGGTTTAAAGGGTGAGTTGACAACTCTTTCAGATTGTTAGAGGTTCTGTTCCATTGTCTTCTGGCCTCCATGGTGCCTGATGAGAAATCTGCAGTTATTTGACTAACGTCTCTTGTATGTAATATGTCATTTTTCTCTGGCTGTTTTCAAGATTTTTTTCTTACCATGTGTTTTTCATCAATTTGGTTATGATTTGCTGGTTTTCATTGAGTTTCTCTTGATTGAGGTTCACTGATACTTTTGCTTTGTAAATCTATATCTTCCACAAAATTTGGAAAGTTTTCACCCTTATTTCTTCAAATATTGTTTCTGTACCAATATGTCTCTTCTCATTTTGGGACTCCAGTGACATGAATGTTAAACTTTTGATATCATCTCACAAGTTCCTAAAGCTAAATTTATTTGTTTGAAAATTTGTTTTTTCTCTCTTCTTCAGATTGGAAAATCACTATTGCTCTACCTTCAGATTCACTCACTTTTTCCTTTGTCATCTTCACTCTGCTATTGAGTGAATTCTTTATTTCAGATATAATATCTTTTAGTTGTACACTAAAAAGTAGTTTTTCTCTGATGAGAATGTCTGTCTTTATATTCTTGTCAAAAGTATATATCCATATCTCATGGAGTGTGGTTATAATATTGCTTTAATGTTTCTGTCTGATCATTCCAATATCTAGGTATTCCCAGGGTTGGCATAGACAAATTGTCTTTTCTTGAGCCTTGGCCATATTTTCCTCATTGTTGGCATGTTGAGTAATTTTAGATTGTATCCCGTGAACACATTGAATAGTATGTTGTGAAAATCTGAGTCCTGTTAAAATCCTCTGGAGAATGTTTATTTATTTATTTTTTGTTTTAACAGGCAATCAACCTGATTGTGTTCAGACTGCAGGTTCAGTGTTACCTACTTAGCGGTGGTAGATCCAACATCAGTTTGATGAATCTGTGCAGGCATGTACCACTCAGAGTTTAGTCTGGGACTTAGTCAGTCTTTATATCATAGTTCATTTCTCAAAGTCTTCACTATGCTTCTTTGGATCGGTTCCACATGTGTGCCGTTCAAAAGTGAGCTTGGGGTTTGTAATGGTTCCTACACAGAATTATGGTGGCTGCTTCTCCAGCTCTCTTCTCTATAAAATTACCCCAGCCCCCAATTTGATGCACTTCTTGTCTTGTTTCCTTTGACAAGAAATATAGGTTTTCTAAGAATTTTCGTATACCCCCATGTTGTCACACAGTTCCATGGGATGGGGTCTCCCTAGGGGCAAAGTGGCAAGAGAAAAAATACTGAGAATTGTCCCTACGATTTTTGTGCTGATTTTAGGATCACAGGAGCTTTTTTCTCCAGTTTTATGTGTCCATACCACTGCTGTCACTGCAGTGGTGTAGAAAAGAGAGAAAAAATAGAATTCTTGCCAAGTTATTTGCAATAGCAAAATATTCTGTACAACCTAAATTACAGTGATAAGGGACTACTTTAAAAATGATGGTATATGCATACAATTGAATACCATCCAACTGTTTAAATAATAAGAAAACTTCTGATATGGAAGGGTGTCAAAGACAATCATTTTTTTTTTTTTTTTTTTTTTTTTTTTTTTTTTAGCGGTACACGGGCCTCTTACTGTTGTGGCCTCTCCCGTTGTGGAGCACAGGCTCCGGACGCGCAGGCTCGGCGGCCATGGCTCACGGGCCCAGCTGCTTCGTGGCATGTGGGATCCTCCTGAACCGGGGCACGAACCCGTGTCCCCTGCATCGGCAGGCGGACTCTCAACCACTGCGCCACCAGGGAAGCCCGACAATCATTTTTTAAGTAAAAAATTTTTAACTTAAAAACAACACACAAAAATAAACAAAAAATGAAACAAACAAAACCCCCAAAAGAAGACAAAGCAAAGTTTTATAATATGTTACTTTTGGGTGAAAAGGGGAGGTGAGAATATTTATTTAACAATATATTGCTCATCTGTGCAGAAAGTAACTCTAGAAGGATACACAGAACACTAATAACATGGTGGTACAGGGATATAGGCAGCAACTGAACGATGAAGGACAGGAGTAGGAGGGTGACATTTTATGTACATAACTGAACTAAAAAGTTATGTATTTAATGTCTGCACCATGTGGTTGCAGTATCTATTTTAATAATTAAATGGAAAAATAAGCTCAAGTGTATCTAAGAAGCAACCCTTCACCCAGAAAAATACGCCAGTGTGTCACCAACAACGTTAAAGACCAACAGAGCATGGCTCTAATGGCAGGTTCTCAGATATCTGGCACAGGCTCATGTGGAAGAAATGTTTTTATGTCCTGGGACTTTCCCTTAATCCACAGAATCTCTGATCACATCAACACCCATTTACTCTGCCTTCTTGAAGGTTCTACTTTCACTTCTGCATCAGGCCAGTTATTCCAGATGCCATCAGGACCAGAAACCCCAGGATGGGAAAAGCAACGAAATGCCTCTCCAAGCCTTGCTGATGAGCAGACCCACAACGAGCCAGCCGTCTACTTCTCTCTAAGAAGCCCCTCAAGCCATGAGCAGTCATCTGGGATTTCCAGTTGTGCAGATATGAATGTGTCCTCCTTGTAAGCTCAGTAAGTCCAGTCATGTACACACACCTGTGTTTCCCAAGAACCACCATCTGGTGTTGGGTGTGTATGGTAGAGTCATCTTATTTGAAACAAAGCAGTATTTCTCTTTGGTTTTTCTTGGCTACTTTGGGTCTTCATTGCTGTGCGTGGGCTTTCTCTAGTTGTGGCGAGCAGGGGCTACTCTTTGTTGCGGTGCGCAGGCTTCTCATTGCGGTGGCTTCTTTTGTTGCGGAGCACGGGCTCTAGGCACGCAGGCTTCAGTAGTTGCAGCACGCAGACTCAGTAGTTGCGGCATGTGGGCCCTAGAGTGCACGGGCTTCAGTAGCTGTGGTGCGCAGGCTTAGCTGCTCCGTGGTATGTGGGATCTTCCTGGACCTGGGCTGGAACCCGTGTCCCCCGCATTGGCAGGCGGATTCTTAACCACTGCGCCACCAGGGAAGCCCCAAAGCAGTATTTCTTTGACTTAATCTTCTCCTCAAAACTGGGTATTCCAACCCCTCACACCTTCCTTCCATCCTTTGGAGCTCCTGGGGTCTCATATGAGCTCAATAATGTCCATCTGGATTTGTCCATCTTGTTCTCGTCCTCAGTGGCCCTGACCTCATCAGGCAGTTTTATTGTCTCTGTGATAATCCTGTCCCCAGAGTCCTGTGGTGACACTGGGGCTCCGGGTCACAAGAAGCTACCTATGACGTCTGCGTTCTTGTGGCCTCGTTACACTTTCATTCTGTGCTCCAGCAGGTGAAGGCAAGAGTGGAAACTGCCTTCTACCTTTACAACCTTGAACTAAGGGGACTGAAAAGCTCTGTGCTCTTTGTGAGCACTGAGACTCGGAGCAACCCCAGGCCACCAGCAACAACCTCTAGAGACTAGTCAAGAGAACAATCCCAGCGCATGTCTTGCTGTATTTAAAACTACCCATCGGGCTTCCCTGGTGGCGCAGTGGTTGAGAGTCCGTCTGCCGATGCAGGGGACATGGGTTCGTGCCCCGGTCCGGGAAGATCCCACGTGCCGTGGAGCGGCTAGGCCCGTGAGCCATGGCCGCTGAGCCTGTGTGTCCAGAGCCTGTGCTCTGCAACAGGAGAGGCCACAACAGTGAGAGGCCCGCGTACCACAAAAAAAAAAAAAAAAAAAAAACTACCCATCCCCCATTGTCAGCCATTTTCCCCAGAGAGTGCTGTGATCCTCACCTAAACACGCCCCTGCCCTGATGATTTCCATTTTTATCCATTTGCCTGCCAGGTGAGTCAAAGGGAGACTTTCATTTGTTATTTTTATTTAAAATTTTTATTGGAGTATAGTTGATTTACAATGTTGCATGAGTTTCAGGTGTACAACAAAGTGAATCTGTTATACATATACATATATCCACTCTTTTTTAGATTCTTTTCCCATATAGGCCATTACAGAGTATTGAGTAGAGTGCCCTGTGCTATACAGTAGGTCCTTATTAGTTATCTATTTTAGTTATAGTAGTGTGTACATGTCAATCACAATCCCCCAATTTATCCCTCCTCCCCTTACCCCCGGTAACCATAAGTTTGTTTTATACATCTGTAACTCTATTTCTGTTTTGTAGATAAGTTCATTTGTACCCATTTTTTAGATTCCACATATAAATGATATCATATTATATTTGTCTTTCTCTTTCTGACTTACTTCACTTAGTATGATAATCTCTAGGTCCATCCATATTACTGCAAATGTCATTATTTCATTCTTTTTTATGGCTGTGTAATATTCCATTGTATATATGTACCGCATCTTCTTTATCCATTCCTCTAGAAGGTTTAAGGGTCTTGCTCCTGAGGGCTGGGAGCCAGGCTCAGGGGTCATTGACCTGCTTCCCATGGTGTCTCAACATCACTGGATTTACAGTGAGAGCCTTCCCTCTGTCTCTCCAGCACAGGCACACACACACACACACAACCACACAGACACACACACTCACACACACAACTGCAGCAGTTGTACACTTACGGAACTTGCAAAAGTGCAAATAGCTTCTGATAGCATTTAGTTACATTAACGGATGCCATCACAAAAACCTGGAATATCTTTCTCTTTTTTTCCTCCTTACTGCTTATCTCTAGATGCAGGGCTGAGCTGAGACATGTGGGTGCCCAGAGCAGGCCCATTAATTGACATCCTGTTACACCATTATTCTTGAAATGTCTGTTTAACATTTATATTTATGGGAGAGGCTGACGGCTGACTGGGGGAAGATCAGAGAAGAGGAACACCGGGGGTGCCCCCATCCTCTTTTAACATCTTTAACATCAGCAGTTCCATTCTCACCACAAACCTGTGCTCACCCGGCCCTGCCTTGTCAGAAGGAAGTTAGGTGGCCATGGGTTGTCATTTGAGCGTGCACCTTTGGGGTTTCCTCCTCATAATTCATAAGAGTTTTCTTCCAATCACATCTAATACTACCCTGGAGAGAAGTATGGACATGCACAGCTGGTTATATCTCTGATGATATTATAGTGCCTCTTATAATAGGCAATCTAGGCAGCCACCCAGATTTTCTTCTTCTTCATCTGGTCTTGATTCTATGTTATCTCTCTCCTGGGTATCAGGTTGTGTTTCTGTCTCCCTGCCGTGTATCAATACCTTACTTACACGGCCCTTCCTTAGTGAAGACTTTCCCAGGAACCAAACTCCACAGCGACCTGTGCTCCTCTGAACTCACAGACTTTCACATGTATGGTAATTATGTTTTTCATTTGCCATCCAGCCATCTGTCTATCTGTTCAGCAAACAGCAGTTGGATCCATGACTGCTGCTGGGCATTGGACATAAGAATGGGACACTGTGTTTACCTTGAAGGGTCTTATGATCTACAATCTGTCTCAAACTGTTATTCATTTCTGTGGGTATATGTGATCGTTTTGGCTAAATGGTGTCTTGAAATCACGGATCTTGTCTTTTGTTTATTTGACCAGTGTTGTAAGTTGGGTTCCTTGGAAGCAGATGCTGAAATGGTTAGTGTGAAGGAGATTTATTAGGCAGTGCTTTGGAGGGAAGGAAGCATGAGATTAGGCAGGGGGAGACAGCCAGGGGTGATGCAGTCCTAACAGAAGCCGTTGCCAACGCTGTGGAAAGTTCTGAAGCTGGGATGACCCTTCAGAGCTATTCTAAGTTGGAAATAACTGGTTTGGGGACATTTCAGACTTAACTTTTCAAATATCCATACCAAATGGACATCTGGTCCAATGATGCTCACTTCCTGATGGATTTAGTGTGGGATAAGAGTAGTCTGGAAGTGCTGTTTCATAGCCTCCGATTCACCGAGTCTACTTAACTTTACAGGCGCACCCTTGGGTAAATCTGCATGCATACCACTCAGCCTCCTCTCTGGGGATGCTCAGCTCTTAGGAGCAGCTGCAGCCACAGCCCTGCATTCACATTTGAAAACTTGCCATGAATTCTGTGTTCAGCAGCTCAGAAAATCCACCTGTCAAATATGGGATGGGCTTGGAATTAACTAATATTTTCTGCAATGGAATCTCTTAACATTATCCCTAATATCACTATAATCATCTTAAAAATGTCTCTACTCTCTGCCTTTTCAAAGCATACTCATCCTTTGAGGCAGAACTAAGATGCACTTTAAATAAATAATATTGAGCATCTATTATGTGATAAGCACTGCTGAACCCCGGGGAAAGGCAACTTTGAGAGAGGTGCTATCCCTGACTTCAGACCTAAAGACAAGGAGGGAGGGACATAAATGAGTAAATAAGTAATTAGAATACAAGGTTTTAGAATACAAGAATTATATACGTGGAATGACTGCATAATTTATTGTCCTAATCTGGACATTTTTGAGAGCAAAATGAGGGAACAATTAATATACAAGCAGGAACATCAGGTATAAACTGGGACCATCCCAAGCAAACTGGAGTATAGGGTCATCCTATTAATTAATAAAATGTCACAGGAACTTGGAAAACAGAGTATGAATTCGGATTGAGAAGATGGTGGAAAGGCTAACGAAACGATGTAGCTTTTTAGCTGGAATTTAAATAAATATGTTCATAGTTGTAAGATTGAGCCTTCCCAGGAGAGGGAACCCTGCAGGGACGTACGTGGTGAATTCCAGAATACATATAATGAATATTTCAGTGAGATCTGAATGCAAGGCGTAAGGTTGAGTACAGTGACAGGTGACTCAGGAATGTTGGGTCGGGTCCTGATGGTGTGGTGTCTTAAGTGTCTTACTAAGATGTTTGAGCTTAAAACGGTTGATAACAGGGAACCACCAAAAATTGTTGAGCATGGGGAGGAACTGATAAATAAGGTAGAAGACAAATTAGTGATGCTAAAGGCTGGAGTCAGAGAGGACAGTTAGAATATAGACCAATAGTCTAATTAAGGCCAGTGAGAATGGAAAGAGAGTGGAATTTCGACCTACGATAGAACAGAAGTCTTGGTTCAGTTGAATATGAAGGAAGAGAGGAGAGGTCTCCGGACCAGCTGCTGGCTTAATGCTGCCATTACTTGAAGCAGTGAGCACTGGAGGAGATTGCTGAACCGGTTGGAGGGATGAGCTAGTGAATTGTGCTTGGTGCTCGTGGGAGACTGAAGGTGACAGCCCAGCTCCCTCCATGGAGTTTCCGTGGGGGACCCACTGGGAGCTACCCATTGGTGGCATGCTAACAGCATTCAGTGAAGCCCAGTTCCAAGACATTGAAGTGGTTCCAGGGACCAGAGGCATGAGGATGAATAGGACAGGACTCTCGGGAGAACAGACCTCATTGCCAGGAGTTGCTGCCAGCTCTTGGGCACTGCAGCTGAGGACAGCTGCACACAGGAGAATGGAGGAACCACTGTGATGGGCCACAGCTGACAGAGCTCCATGAAAAACAGCCAACAGGGACTGCTGGGGAAACATTCTTCATCCACCCCATCTGGGATCCTTCTGTCACCATGGCAGAGTTACCGAGGACATTCTCATTAAGGGCAGAAATGGTTGGATTTTTCTCATGCTCCATGCCGATGAGCAAGTAGATCTGGTGGATCAGAGGGCTAGGTACTGTGGGAGCCTGAGCCAGGCCTAAGAGCCTAAGGATGCCCTCACTCTCCCCAGCGAGTCTCTAAAATGACTGAAGGTGAGACTATGGCTATTCTATTTCTATATTACCGAGGGCAGAGCAGAGGCCTTGATATTTTTTGTTTAGACTGACTGCCACTGTATTAGTCCAAGAGCTATTGGGCCGACCAAAGTAACAACTAGTGGTCGCTAGAGCCGAGGGCACAGCCCAGAGGTGATGCAATGGATCCTTCGCCCTTTGAGATGATGAAGAGCCGACCAGCTCCTGTCCTTTTGGATGAGACAGGACATCTCTAGCCTCTTGGCTCCAGACACTGGTATCTTCTTCATGTCAACATAAGGAGAAATTGTGGCCTACTGGCAAAGTGCCCATTAAGAACCAAAACTTGATTTGGAGACCTTGTGTCTTAGTCAGCTCAGGCTGCCATAACAAAATACCATAGACTGGATGGCTTAAAGAGAAAACATCTCTTTTCTTACAGTTCTAGAGGCTGGGAAGTCCAAGATCAAGGCAGATTCAGTTCCTGGTCAAGGTCCACTTTCTGGCTTTCAGATGGCCACCTTCCTGCTGTGTCCTCACATGGCAGGGAGAGAGGTGGCAGGGTGGAGGGAGAGAGAGAGAGAGAGAGAGAGAGAGTGTGCCAGTGCACCAGAGTACCAGTCTCTCTTCCTCTTCTTTTAAGGACACTGACCACATCATGGGGGGCCCATCCTCATGACCTCATCTAAATCTAATTACCTCCCAAAGGCCCCACCTCCAGGTACAATCTCACTGGAGGATAGGACTTCAGGATACGAATTTTTGGAGGACACAAACATTCAGTCCATCACATATTGGAACTCCTTTTAGCCTTACATTATCACTTGCTGGAAGGAGCGAGGCAGTGAGGGTGATGGTGCTGGGGAACATTATGGTTTCTTCTGTGTACTCTCTTTAAAAAAAAACTCTAAACTGAATCATCAGGATTAATCCCTATCTTAAGTATGTCTCTTAATTGCACCAGAAAACACTTTAAAATGGGCAAGACTTATCCTTGGAATGTACATTTTGGATTAAGATCAATTTTAGACATGTCATTTCTTTAGCTAAAGTGAAGGGAAAACAAGTTTTATTTGATCTTCCGTAAGATCTTTCCTCAGTGTCTTACTTCTTCTCCTGCCATCAAATTCTTACCTTGACTGAAAAGCCACGTTAAGTGCAAGGCAAATTCCTTACCTCTTTGTATAGAGATTAGCAGTCTCTGGGGGATGGAAGACTCAAGTGACTAAGTGCTGCCAGTTCTAGATGCTATGCTTTCTGGGTTTCAGTCCTTCATCTCTACAATTATAGGTTATCTTTGCTGTTGAAAATCATGGGTACAAAATCTACTTGAAATTGGGAACAAATGTCCAAACAATTAAAGAGTGATAGGGACTACATCTTGAAGAATCAAACTAAAAATCTTAAAAATAAGTTTATATGATTTTGTATGTAAAATATATATTTAAATTAAAACTGTGTTTTATTCTTAGAATGCACCAAGAATGACATAAATAGTCATTCTTTTTTGGAGTTTGTGATTTTTTTGTCAAAAGTATATACTGGCATAATACAGTGGCCTCCATTTCTTGTTTGAGTTTAATCCTACAATTACAAAGAGAATCATCTTTGGAAAAATATTTAAGAACTTCATTGATTTGTTCAAGGGCTTCTCTTAATTCAAGGATACTCAAACCATTCTTTATGGAGGTCACTTTTATGTCACGTCCTTGCAATTTTCTCTTCTTCCATTAACCATGGTATTTCTAGCTGCTCTTCATTTATCAACAGTTTTGCATGTGATTGAGTCGTTCAATATCAACTTGATTGACTTTATCAATTTTTTCAGTAAGATTTTTGATTTTATTTTGCAACCAGTTGGCATTGTGTTGGTGTTTATAATGATCAGGGAAAGATTGGCTAACAAAGATGTTGACCCAAAGGGTGAAACTAAACACCAACACTGAGGGAGGAGGGATGTTTGAGAGGGCACTAATTTTTAAGTGGAAAATCATTTAGTGAGCATTTTCTGATTAAAACCACTTTTGCTTCCTTAGCCTACAGCGTAGTCCCCTGGATGATACATATTGGTATAATGAGGATCCACTATAGGTCTTAGGATTTGAAACACATTATGGCCATACTTCTTACCTTGACATGGTTAAGACAAAGTGGGAGTTGTGTGAATAGCAGATGTTGTTTGTTTTTTTAACCAAAAAAAGGATTAAATAATAAATATCATATGATATTGCTTATATGTGGAATCTAAAAAAAGGGTACAAATGAACTTATCTACAAAACAGAAATAGAGTTAAATATGTAGAAAATAAACTTATGGTTGCCAGGGGGCAAAGAGGGGGGAGGGATAGACTGGGAGATTGGGATTGACATATACACAAGACTATATATAAAATAGATAACTGATAAGGACCTACCATATAGCACAGGGCACTCTACTCAATACTCTCTAATGACCTATGTTGGGAAAAAAATCTACAAAAAAGAGTGGATACATGTATATGTATAACTGATTCAGTTTGCTGTACAGCAGAAACTAACACAACATTGTAGATCAACTATACTCCAATAAAATTTTTTTAAAAATAAATATTTAACATTTCTCTAAGATCTAACTATGAGCAATCTGCACCTACCTGAATGTAAACTCCCTGAGGTTTCCCCATCTTGATAAATCCAGAGGCAAGACCATGAAAGTTCTTGACATAGGCAAGACATCCAACAAATGTTAGGTGAGTGTTCACTAAGGTGGAAGCAGGAGGGAGGGATTCTTCCACTAAATAGTTATGTTATCTTGATAATCTTTTAATTTCCCCAAATCTCAACTATAATATGAAGAAAAAGAACGGAAAAATCTCAAAACCTCATGTACAGTGCTAAAATTCTGTGATTCCAGTTTATTCTAGGTATTTAGAGAAAATCACTTTTTACCAAATTTTCTAGAATCTCAGGGTAAGCCATAATTGTGATTTGGAAAAATATCTTAGTGATATTAGTAGGCCAGTGAAGTAGGCAACATTTGAGTGGAAATATGTTCATTTGTTTCTTTTTTTTTGCGGTACGCGGGCGTCTCACTGTTGGTGGCCTCTCCCGTTGCGGGGCACAGGCTCCGGACGCGCAGGCTCAGCGGTCATGGCTCACGGGCCCAGCCGCTCCGCGGCACGTGGGACCTTCCCGGACCGGGGCATGAACCCGCGTCCCTTGCATCGGCAGGCGGACTCTCAACCACTGCGTCGCCAGGGAAGCTCTGTTTATTAATTTTTAAAACTTGAGTGATGAAAATAATTTTTAAGCTTCGTGGAATTTGATTTTCAAACTAGAACTGCGGGTGTAAATTAGAAGATCCTGATTCTTGTGCCTGGAGTGAAAAGCAGCCCCCTCCCCACTTCACAAAAAGGGAAGGCCACCTGGCATCGAGGTAGCAGCGCTTTTCATTGAGTGGGGAGATTTGATACGTATCCTGCCAAATAAAGTGCACATTTAAAAAATTTCCCTGCACAAATATGCATGACTGCTTGCTTTTCTCAGGCTGCCGTTCGTTCTGGGAGAAAAGCGAGGACTTAACATCCTCAAGGCTGGGGTGTGTTTTAGCATCTGCCCAAATGTTCAGGCCTAAAATAGAGTTTGTTTTGGCCATGACTCCGCAGAGGTGTCAAGCCATTTCTAAGCACGGGATAAATGGCAAGAAAGCTTTGCAAAACCTCTCATAACCCAGCTTGTCTGAAGGTTTGATTGCATCACAGTTGATGGGCTAAGAAGCCTTGTCTTCCCCCTGGGTCAGTGGGTTTTACTGGTACCAAGAACATTTCCTCAATGCTGTTGTTCAACCAGCAGGTCGCTGGAATAGGGAGTTTTATTTTTTGGACATTTTCTCATACTTTGGTTATAGTATCTTGAAGCATGTTGGGAGGTAAAGATTCTATAGGCTCTACCTTCCCTCCTTTGTAAATGTTCCATTTACCACTTGTTACACAGGGGTTCAACTAGTTTTATAGCTACTTCAGCTGTGTAGCTCTTGTCTCCTCCCACCGAGATTTATAACTCCTCCAGGGCAGGGACTGGGTTTTCTATGTATGTACTGTACCCAAGTAGTATCTCTAAAACATAAAGAAATAGTCTTGTCAGGGTGGGGGGAACATGGGTCATTTAAAGTTTTTCTTTAATTTTTCAAGATTAAAAATGTGCTTTGTTATTATATTTATACAAAGACAAATTAAATATATTAAATACTCTCGTTGCACCATAATGTTGGGTTCGATCACTTGGGCACCCTCTACCTCACTAGCCCTACATTAGTTATGTAAGAGGTACACAACAGACTTGTTGAATCATCCCAGAATTTTACAGAAGAGTCAACCACAAATTAATTCTTTCCTTTTTCCATTCTAAAATGTTTTGATGTCAGACAGCATCCAACGAAAATATTTTTTGGAAGTGCTTGAATCCTTAATTTCCTAATTCATATTTCTTAAGGTATTTTTAAGCACCCAATTGCCTACAGGAAAACAAAAATCATTACAAAGATATGTTTCACCATGACCGTAAGAACATGCGATCTAAGACAACTGCGTGATGTGAACATAAAAAGAGAAAAGAGAAAATAAAATATAAATGCTAAACCCAATCTGCAAACTCTTCATGTCAAATACGAGGCAGAGATGAGAGAAATGTTTAGCGTAGGGGGCAGAAGCATTTTGAGAAGAACATAAGGAAAAAAGTCATGGGAGTTTGCAATTCACTCTTCATGGGACTCAAGAGAAGCCATCAGACTGATAATCTTTGGGAATTTGTGTGATTTTAGAGATCATTTTAATTGTGTAAGGAGGAGGACTAGTAAGTTTTTTGGAGAAAAGGATGACAGTCCAAGCATATAATGAAGCTCTTCAAACAAATATTTTATTGAAGTATAATTGATTTACAATGCTGTGTTAATTTCTGCTGCGCAGCAAAGCGATGCAGTTATACATATATAGATCCCTAAAATCAATAATAATGTAAGTGCTTCTTGAACTGCACAAAACACTAACATCTTCCATTTGGCCGACATGAGTTGAGCACCAGCTATGTGTCAGGCTCTGTTTAGATGTTTGGGTCCTTTACCTAAGCTACATCCATGTGGATGTGGTGCCATTAATCTCATGATACATATGAAGGTAGCTGTATGAGAGGCAAAGAAGTATATGACTTGGCCTTCCCCTTGAGAAGCTTCAGTCTAGTTGAGAACACAGTACATATGAAACAGCTGCTAAGTAAAATATACTATAGTAAACATCAGCTTTCCAGAACTGTCGAAGGTTGAGTCATCCTGGAGAATCCATCCAGTTTTCCAGATATCTGAGAGGTTGTCCCTTAAAACATAAGACAGTAACATTAAAGAAAATTAGTAGTTGTACTTAGTTCCAATACAGTAGCTCCCTCAGGACCTATTGAAGTATGTGTATAAGACAGTTTCTATATTAGAATCATCTGTATTTTATTGTACCTAGGTTTTATGGTTTTTCTATCCCTCCTTTGTAATTGGTTTGTCAACGTACCTTTTAATTTACTGATGATGAACTAGCAAAGGTTCGAGAACAAACTAATTCATTTTATTAGGTTTGGGTGTAAAACACCCAACAAATTAACCCTAAGTAATGGGTTTCTTTTTTCAGGAAAATTCTCCAACCTTTGAATGGACTCCTGAGAGACCCTCCCCTATTCCTGTTTCAAAGCTTCTCATCCTATCCCTGATTTTATTCTAGAGAATTGAGAAATCAAGAGAACTGAGTGCTAGATGAATGAGTATTATTGTATATTACATTTACTAAACTGAATATAATTGAGCATCAACATTTGACAGACCTGGTATTTGAAATTATGAATAGGAAGCAGATGAACCATCTTAAGCAATGGTGTGAGAGAAGAGTAGTTGTGTGGAAGTCTTTCCTCTGGAAGGTAAGGAATCATATTTATTTGGAATCATTTTAGGAGTTATCGATCCTCATTTGTTGAAGGATAATATTGAAGCCAAGAGAAGTTAAGCGATTTGTTCACTTCAAGTTCACACAGAACCAGTTGTAAAAAATCTGGTCGTTTGATCTTCCTCTTTCTTTTTTTTCTTTTTTTTTCTTTTTGGCCGTGCTGCACAGCTTGTGGGATCTTAATTCCCCGACTAGGGATCAAACCGATGGCCCCTGCAGTGGAAGCACGGAGTCCTAACCACTGGACTGCCAGGGAATTCTCCTGATCGTTTGATCTTAAGTCCAGTTTTTGACATATTAATTGTCACAACAAATGAATAAACGTTTCTGAGTTGAACCAAAGAAAGTATATCCGGGGGCCCAGCCTCAAACATTTACTTACATGACAAAAGAAGGAAAGGAAAGAGAGAAACCCCATGACCCTAACCCAAAACCCCATTCCTCCCACTCTACTGAGGAGTCCATGCTTCACCTTCTCTTATGGACTCTCCAAGAAGATCAATGACCGACTCCCATTTCTGGTGGTGGCAGGCCAGGGCCTTTGGACCAACAATCCAGAGCTGACACTGTACTAAGAAATCACTAGGCTAAAGAAGGAACGGAAAGAGGGGGCTTAGAGAAACAAGGGGATTATGGAAGCTGCTTTTGCTATGAGGGCATTTGCTAATTTGAGCCAAAACAATTTAAATATCAGCTTTATTAAGGTATAATATACATATATTTTAAGTGTATAGTTTGATAAATTTTGACAAATGTCACATAGCCACTTCCACCATCAAAAAATGTATGGGCTTCCCTGATGGCGCAGTGGTTGAGAGTCCGCCTGCCGGTGCAGGGGACGCAGGTTCGTGCCCCGGTCCGGGAAGATCCCACGTGCCGCGGAGCGGCTGGGCCCGTGAGCCATGGCCGCTGAGCCTGCGCGTCCGGAGCCTGTGCTCCGCAACGGGAGAGGCCACAACAGTGAGAGGCCCGCGTACCGCAAAAAAAAAAAAAAAAAAGAAATGTAACATTTCCATTACACCCCAGAGTTTCCTCATACCCTTTGCAGTTCATTCTCTTCTTCCATCCCAGGCCCAGGTAGTCACTGATCTGCTTCTTGCCACTGTAGTTCTGCCTTTTCTAGAATTTTATATAAATGGAATCATGCAGAATAGAGTCTTAGGTCTGATTTCTTTCATTAATGTGTTAATATGGTGAAATATATGGATTGATGTTCAAATGTTAAACCAACATCGCATTCCTGGGATGAACTACACTTGGTCCTTGTATATTTTTATCCTTATATTGATGGATTCAATTTGTTAATATTGATATTTTGTGAAGGACTTTGTATGTATGTCAATGAGGGATATTGGTATGCAGTTTCCTTCTAATGTAATGTCTTGTAATGTTCTTGTCTGGTTTTGACAACAAGCTAATGCTCGCCTCATAACATTTTGAATTAGGAAGTATTTTCTCTTCTATTTTCTGGAAAAGTTTGTGTAGAATTGATTTTATTTCTTCCTTAAATTTTTGTAGAATTCAGTGAAATCCTCTGGGCTTGGAGTTATCTTTGGGAAAAGGTTTTTGATAATGAATTACATTTATTTTAATAGAATAGAAGTTATTCATATTGTTATGAATGTTATTGTGTTAAGAGCTGGATTTTGTTATATTACTTTCAAGAGTATTGGACCTTAATTGAGCTTAACTTGAGGTTAAGTTACTTGTAGACCAACTTGATCTATTTGAGGCTTGCCCCCCTTCTTTTTTTTTTTTTTTTTGAGGGTAGATTTTGTTCTAGGACAAAACTACTAAACTGCTGAAGCATGGTTCTTCTAAAGACTCTACCCCATGCTCAGTAGTGTGCTGGTAAATGTTTAACAACTGTTCTCCAAGAAAAAAATACAAACCTGAGTTGTAGTGTTTGTTTACTTCTATTACAGCCAATTTCAGTCTACCAATGTAACATCACACAGCTCTCAAAATTCCTGAAAACTTAACAAGCAGACATCTCAAGCTTGTACAAGCCAGCTCCAGCACACCACCACCAATGAATGTCCCATATATTAGAAGATCTCTCCACCCTGACTGATCAAAATAAGAACTGTTCTTAGCTTTGAGTAAGCTCCAGAAATTGCTTCACCTACTGCTTTCTGGTTGTTCTTTCTTCAGCTTCATGGAATTTCACTTCATACCTGTGCAGGTAAGCATTCAGCCGAAGACTCAAGCAGACCCCTTTGCATATCCCCAGAGCAGTTTTTCTCTCTCTGTCTCTCTCTCTACAGCTCCCTTCTCTCCCGCACTCTTCCTCACAAATTCTGGTCACCTCACATTCCCCAAACTCCTAAACTTGATGAGAGCACCAGGCTGTGTTTGGGTCCCCTCTTCTTTTGCTGTAGCTTGAAAACTGTCTACAGGCAGCAGGTTGGGGCAATCGTAGGGCTCACCTGGTTTATTTTGCCTCTCTCGGGGAATCAGTCCTAAGCTGACTGTTGTCCAGTAACTGAACACAATTGCTTCATATGTTTTGTCCAGTTTCCTAATTATTTTTGGTTAGAAGGCAATTTCTATAGCAGTTAATCCTCAATTGGGGTAAATTTAAACTTGTTGTTGGCAGCCTCACTTAGGTAAGGAGTGAATTGATCACAGGTTACCAGGCAAGCATTACTATCCAGTTTTCTATTTTCCATTCACCTTCTTTCCTTCTGTCTCTGTCAGAGAAAATGATCTTCCTACATAAACTGTAACAGGGATTAAAATTGAATTAGATGAGAAATATGAGATATTGCAAGTCAATGATTGCAAATCTTTTGGCCCTAAAAAATTTCATCGTGTGCCTGTAGAGCATTATGCCTGAGATTTCCCAGCTGTTGTTACCAGTGACGTTTGAAGGGTTACAGACAATGAGAGTTGGTATCAGAAGTTTGGAGATGGACAACTGTGGTTCTAAATTTGAAATGCTGAGCAAAGTATGTTGATCAAATTCTAGACCAATGAGCTTGATCTTGGGAAAAGTTCTCGAATGAACTATTAGAGGAAGCATGTCTGAGAACCTCGAAAGGGAGTTAGTCATAATAGGCATCAGCTTGGATTCCAAAGAAAGTCATATCAAGCTGCACACGTGCACAGTGTCTGGCACCAGGTAGAAACTCAGAAGATATTAATTAAATGAATGAATAAATTACTGACTGAGTACGCAAAGTCTTTTCTTTGGACAGACGACAAAACTAGCAGTTCAGGAACACACAGCAGAGAGTACAGCTGACTTGCAGCAAAACATAGGATAAAGTCTGCACAGTTCAGCTCAACTTGTGTTTATTGAGTGTCTACTGTGGGCCAGACATTCTGCCAGTTATCGGAGGTGCAAACATGACTAGTACATGGTTCCTACAATTTAGATTTAGACTTAGACCTATAAACAGATAGTATCAATATGATGTGACAAGTGATATGAGAGAAGGATGCAGAGGCTGCATTGGGAACTCAGACAATGGATGAAGAAGCGCACGGCTCAGCTTACGGGAGGTTACAGGAAGCTTCCTAGTCTTGAAGGATGATGACACCGTCTGTGGCACCAACAGCATCGATGCTGCGAATACTCCCTCCAGTGTGGGTTCACCTTGGGCACTTTGCATTTTAAGTTCTGTCATCCTGGGTAGGTTTCTCCTCCTATTTCGCCGCATTTGCCTTATCTAGTGGAGACTCCTCCCAGATTTTGGTATGGGACTGTCAGTCAGCGTTCATTTTCATTTTTGTATTCTCCTGAATCTCCTTGGATATTTAAAGCGAAACCTAAGGAACCATAATTAGAGACTGTGTCCAACTGCTAAGTGAAAATTATTATTATATTAGGATGATAGTGCTTTCAAGAACTGTGTTCTCTGAGTGGGGGTTCCCTTTAGGGTTTTTGATGCTGTGTCAATACAGCATAAACAAGAGAATCTTACAAAAACCAAAACACAGTGATGAAAATATTTTTACTATCAATGACCCCTTGAATTTTCTTCTCCCTCTAAAAGCCAGGTTTTAAGAGATATCTTATACATAAATTCTTTTTAATTAATAAAAATTAATTTGAGACGTTGCCAAGTAGAGTTTCTGACCAGCATAAACTATCTGGTTCGAATTCATGTAGTTTAGCTAAAAGCAAAAAGTCATAATAAGCATTTATCAAGAACTGACTGTGTGCCAGGGGCTAAGAGCCCTCCTTGCATCAAATCAGGTAAGCCTCACAACCATCATACGAAGTACACACTGTTGTCACCATTATTTCACTCATGAGGAAACTGGGGGTCAGAGAGATTGAGTACACAGGACAAGGCTCCACAGCTAGTGAGTTGTGGTGCTGCACTGAATTTCAGGCAGTCTGGCTTCAGACTCTAAACTCTTAAACCTTTATAGAGCAGAGTTGACTCTTGAATTGGATCATGTGGTTACTAAGTGTAAATGAATGATCTCCATTAGACTTTCTGAAATAATGAAAATAGCCCATAGACATCCATTACTACCTCTGGGGACACCTAAACAGAAGCCTCCGCTCTAACATTTAGATACTGATTAGTATCCTGAACCTTGCCTCGCATGAATAGTGCATATTCCACATCATCTTTAGAATGGATCCTTACCATCCAAAGAATGCTAAGATACAACCCTGATGTGGTAACTGGCAATACACAGAAACAGGGGCAGCCTTCCCCACTGTGCTCATAACCTAACCAGAGTTTTGTTTTAAAACAACTGGGCTTATTTAAAGGAGAAACACCTCACCCAATGGTCTATTAATCTGCAAATATGTATTTAGGGACGTTTGAAGTTGTTCTAGTTACCTAATCATCACTAATGGCTACTTTGGATTGATGACAGCTGAATGTGTAAATATGGCTCTTAGACCTTTCTCAAGGTATGATACTGGCCCAATAGACCGTAACAGCTTCTTAAGAGAACAGGATTTCCTTGAAGCAAAATCTGAATATCAAACAGAGCTCAGAGTGCTTTAGGAGTTTCTTAGTAGGTCATTTTGAACTGCTCTCCTCAGAGCTAAATGTCAAAATTTACCAGGAAAGTTGGGTCCCACTAAGACCTGAACATCAATAAACATGAAAGCCAAACACTGATTTTTAAATAATGAGAACAGGGTCAGCATGATTCTTCATAGGCAATAAATAGATAATAAGCAAGGAGACGTAATTTTATTTTATTTTATTTTATTTTTAATTTTAATTTTTATTTTTATTTTGCGGTATGCGGGCCTCTCACTGTTGTGGCCTCTCCCGTTGCAGAGCACAGGGTCAGCGGCCATGGCTCACAGGCCCAGCTGCTCCGCGGCATGTGGGATCTTCCCAGACCGGGGCATGAACCTGCATCCCCTGCATCGGCAGGCGGACTCTCAACCACTGTGCCACCAGGGAAGCCCAAGGAGACGTAATTTTAAAAGAGTTTGTGCAGCCAAACTAAATAAACTAGGTAGCAAAGTTAAGATAGTATTGATTACTAAATAATACACTAGAAATTGCCGATCTTATCCAGAGGCAACCCAGACATTATTCCAATATATTATAGAAAATTGAGAAATGAGTAACTTGACAGGTGATGATCCCCTCCTACACACTAGGGAAGCATCGGACCTAACATCCTCCGAAGAATTGCTTTTTCTTCTCTGCTGTGCCTCTAGGAATGCAGCACAGCTTACGAGGCCCCGCTCAGATTCCGTATTAGTTGGACCTGCTTCAACCAAGTATCACAAACTGGGAGGCTTAAAACAACAGAAATTTATTCTCTCACAGTTCTGGAGGCTGGAAGTGAGAAATCAAGGAGCAGGGCTGTGCTCCCTCTGAAATCTGCAGGGGAGGAGACTTCCTTGCCTCTTCCAGCTCCTGGTGTTGCCAGCAATCCTTGGCGTCCTTGGGTTGCAGTTGCATCACTCCAATCTCTGCCTCTGTTGTCACATGGCCTTCTCTCCTTGTGTGTGTGTGCGCATGTGTGTGTGTGTGTGTGTTCACATGGCCTTCCCCTGCCTGTGTCTCCCCCTGCCCTTCTCATGAGGACACCAGTCACGTTGGATTACAGACCCACCCTAATCCAGTATGACCTTAACTAATTACATCTGCAAGGACCCTATTTCCAAATAAGGCCACATGTGAGGTCCTGGAGGATGGGACGTCAACATATCTTTTTGGGGGACACAATTCAAAGTAGCCCCCATGTCTTCAATGAGACCGTCCCAAATCACTCTCTGCTCTATGTTTGTACAGCTTGTGGGTCTATGGCTACTCATTTGTACCTGTACCACTCATCTGTTCCTATTATTATGTTATTATATGCTGCATGTCTTGTCTCCCTAATTTTATTGTAAACTCTTTGATTGGTAAATAATTCTTACTCAATATTCTACCCACAAAGCACTTAAAACAGTGATTTCATAGCAGCAGCTATCTAATCTTAGAGCAACTTCATACTTCTCAAAAATCTTTCCCATACATTGTCTAACATGGTTCTGACAATATCCCTGTGCTGTGGATTGGATCGCTGCATTTTCCTAATTTTATGTCCAAGGGAATTAAGGCACGGAGAGGGGAAGTGAGTCACGTGGCTTGAGCTATTCCCAGCTGCCTTTTATTGGAAAATGTCTCCTCCCTCCCTTCATTCCCTGTAAATTGATTATTAATGAGTCAAGTGTCTCTCTGGGAAAAAATCCCTCCTTACTCTGAAGGCAAAGTGAGTGAGAGGAGAGGGAGGAAATGTGTATGAATACAAAGTCTGCCTTTTCCACTTGCACAAGCAGTTGGAAGAAAGTCACAAAGTCACCCAACCCTTCTGTTTTCATGAGCACTTCTCACCCTTTTTCTCCAGCATAACAGTGGAAAACCTCAACTTTTCTTAAACTTCTGACCCTGTCCCTTTATTCTCTGTTTAAGAAGATAGCTGCTCCCCCTTTGTTTTTCCTTTTAATAAAAAAATCCAACGGTAACTCCTTCAGCATCTTTCCACCTACCTTACAAATGGCTAGAGGGGGGAGGGGAGAAGAAAGGAGGTGGGTGTGAGCATGAACAGGAGTCAGTGGCCTCCTGACCAAGGGTCAGCTGGCCAGGGGTGCCACAGAGCTCCGCATGCCCAAGTACTGCACGTCCCCAGCCTCCAGACCCAGGGAGTGTGAGGGATGGAGATAGCTCCCCTCAGAGCAAAAGGAGGGCAGACAGAGGAGCCCCGGTTCAGGAAGAGGCTCTCATACTGTGAAAGCCTGCCGTGGACATCTGTTTCCATTGTCCTTCTCTCTTTCCTGGGACTCACAAAGGAGAGCTTGGAAAATCATAATCAGCCTAGAGAAGACAAAAGAGGTCCTCTCCGGTGGGAGGGCGAGGGTAGAGGAAGAGGGGAGACACACACACACACACACACACACACACACACACAGAGAATAGAAAACAAGAGATAATGAGAAAATTCTAGGTAAAAAAAGGAAACAGATTTCTTGAAGTGGTAAGCTGATAGTTCAAATGTGAAATGCTCGCTACTCCAAATGGATGCAGTGTAACTAGGCTTTTGGACTCTGAATTCTCTCTTTGATACTTTGGCCTCAAGACTTCCTATTTTAGCCTGGGCATCATCAGGCAGTAACCAGTAAGGAAGGTGATTTAATTTAAAAGAGAGAGAGAGACTGAGAGAGAAGTTAGATCAACAATGGAGCGATTTAAGTTTAACGGTACTCCAAGTTTAGAAGTACATTCTGTTTGCACAGATGAAGAGTGCAAGGAAAATTGGGTGGCAGTCTCTTTGGGACTGGGTGACGAAGTAAGTGGGTGGCTGAGGCCCTTAGAGGAAGGATAAAACCCTAACTAAGAAGACAAGTAGAAGAGTAAGATTTCATGCAGTGCAATTCTCTCCGCCCTGCGCACCCACCCCCTGCGCATGTGTGTGCTCTGCGACACCCTCACGTAAACATACATGCATGGCAAGCTTCTCCAGCGTTCCTAGACCTAGGGTCTAGCTGGAATCTAAGCACTGGAGCTCTGAGCAGGATTAGGGCAGGGGCAACTCCACTGGTCTGGGTCAGATAAAAATCCCGGGATCCCCATTCAGAAGTGAACACAAAGTCTTTAAAAAGGTGCCACAAGTCTTGAGGATACTAGGAGCCTTAAAACTCTAAAATTAATGAGGGATTCAGGCCATGGGTTCTTGTGCTGTGTTACTACGATAAAATAGATCAGAGATAATAGAAGGTTATTAGTCTGGAAAAACCAGTAAAGGGCTGGAACCTAGGGGGCCAAAGTACAACTCCACTTTTTCTCTGAGTAAAGCCTTTCCTCTGCATCTGTTTCCTCTTCTGAAAGTGAAATGTGTTCTCCTGTGCTTTTAGGTCAGTGCTTCTCCAGCTGTAACGAGTATACACATCACCTGGGACGTGGTTACTAGGAAGATTCTGACAATAGTTCTGGGGCAGGCCTTGAGATTCTGCACTTATAAAAAAGATCCCAGGCAGCCAGTAGTCTACATGATACTTTTGCATGAATTAGAATAATGTACCCTTCTCTGGGCAGCCCTGTAAGTGCCTTTGCAAAAAGAATCCTTTTCCCACATGATTTGGCTAGGGATAGGTAGGCTGGATTTTAGCCCGTGCACTCCTTTGGACAGTGCCTTTGAGCAGTGCACAAGCTGCCCAACTGTACAGGGCAGTCCTGACCTCGTAGGCAGCTGTCTCCTGGACTACTGCTAAGACAGCCCTGCTCATGATCCATCAGAGATGGTCTGCTACTCTCTCTCTCCTTAATGGCACAACTCAGCAAGCTCAACAAGTCATACTTGCTAGCTTTCATTCTTGCATTGGAATACCTGTTTTTCTTCAGAGACTGCCAGAATGACAAGTGGGAATGAACTGATTCCTTTTCTACTTAAAAAAGAGACTTTGGCTCCTGGTTCCTCATCCTCCAGGGCACCCTTACTCAGCCTAGAGCTCTAAGTATGGGTCATATCATGGCTCCCCATCCACTGCTTCTGCTGCAGTACTTGCATTTGGAATTTTATACCTCACGTCATGTATTAATCCAGGATTTAAACAATTAAGCTCCTATGCCTATTCTCGTACGTGATTATTATCTGGTTTGCTCAAATCTTTTGTTTCTCATCAAATATTACTCCTCCTTTATAGGGGATCAGACATAAAGGCAAAGACCCAAGTACCTGAAATTTCACTAAGCTGTCTGTCTGCCTTGGATGGCCGGATCCAGTACAGCGCCGGACTCGGAAAAGTTTTCCTAGCTCCACCTCTGCCCAGGCTGCCTTGTTCTGTCCTATTACTGGAGAGAAATTCAAAATATTTGTTTGTCTACCAGTGTTGCTGAATTCTCTTCTCTATAGGTGTTTAAGGTCAGGTGGGGAGAGCAATGGAACCAGTTAGGAGAGACACCCCTGCAAAACTAAGCTGAGCTGTCCTGGGCTTTCTTCGAAGCATTTGGTGTTCGCTAGTCACATTATCTCCTGAAAAGAAACTTTTGGCCAAGGACAGAAAATTCTGGTTTCTCTAAGTAGCAGGTAAAGGGAGCCACAAAGTAGAATATAAAGATCTCTGAGCTAGTAATCTGGAGGTTCTGTTTCTGTTACCCAAGGCTGCCTGCCTGCCTTGATTTCTCTTGGTTAAATCTATACAATGAAGCCATAGAACTACATAATGTGCAAGATTCCTTCTAGTTTTTAAATTGTAAGCATCTATGAAGTTTGGTGGCTTTTGCCTTTTTTTCTGTTAAGCTAAATTTATGAACTTAAAATAAGTCCTGCATGTTAAAAGGCAATGGAATTAATTTGTAACATGTTGAGGTGTAGTTTTCCTAGGTCCCTCTCTGCCAGGTGGCCATATCCCTTTACCGAAGGCATCACCCTATTAGCGCGCCTCTCCATCCAGCTCCCCTGGCTTCCAACACCTGCTCCCTCCATATTCTTTTTAGGTTTCTACTTGGGAAGAGCCACCCCGGTTGCTTCTGCTCCTTTACTAAACTTCAAATTACCCATCTTGAGAGTGCCACAGGCTTCCTGCCAGGACCATGACTTATACAGACCCCATTTATAAGACAAAGAGTCATTGAGAGCTGCCAACGTTTGTAAGATTTTTGGTGCAAACAATTTTCTTAAAGCCAAATCTATTGTATTACCCGCACTGGATAGAGTTGGATAAAATATTTTATTTTTGCCTGGCATCTGTGAGGTAGAGTTTAGACAAGTTCAAGGCCATTTTTTCACACATTTGTTCTGCAAAGCACTTACTTGGTCAACTGTAAGCTCTGGTTAGACTTCAGTGGTCTAATACAAAAGGAGTAACATACAGGATCTCTGCCCACAATGTGTTTTCAAACTACTAGTGGAATCAAGACACTCACAAAAGAAAGAAAACGCAAGGTGATACATGAGCTGTGGTTACAAAGCTGACTTGTTAAAAATTCTAGGGCTTCCCTGGTGGCGCAGTGGTTGAGAGTCCGCCTGCCGATGCGGGGGACACGGGTTCGTGCCCCGGTCTGGGAGGATCCCACATGCCGCAGAGCGGCTGGGCCCGTGAGCCATGGCCACTGAGCCTGCGTGTCCGGAGCCTGTGCTCCGCAGCGGGAGAGGCCACAACAGTGAGAGGCCCATGTACCGCAAAGAAGAAGCTAGAAGAGTCGTCCAGTTTGGTTTTCCTGTCTATAGATGGAGTCCCAGAGCTTAACTAGTCTAGGGTTTGAATCAGAGGTAATACCTGAACCCATGTCTCCACCTTCCCGGGGTGGATCTGCTTCTCCCCCTCACACTGCTTCCCCTTTAACAAATATCCCACTTACACTGGTGGTCTCATATCCCATGAGCTTTATCTAAGGAAGGATTATGGCTGATTAAAACTTTTTAAGAAATATACAAAAACTCATACAATCAGGTCAGCTTCGTATGTTATTTAAGAAAAATAGCAAGTTTCCGTTACTTTATACACATAGGTGTGATGTATAATGTAACCAGGTGGATCAGAAACTAGAGAGAGAGGGTTGACTGTCTGCTGCCATAGGGGAATCACGCTGCCATAGCTCCTTGCCTGGAGGAAGCCTTTTTCTGGCTCCAGGAGCCATCCCCGTGGAGTGCTGGTGGTTATATGTCTCGGCGTGGCCTCAGAACGGCAGCCACGCTGTGTGGATGCATCATCAAGGGAGATCTTCCTGTCCCCCATGGCGGCTTCAGAAATCAATGTGTCCCTCAGGACCAGCTGAGAGAGCTAGAGGGCAGAAGCAAAGACAAATGCCTTCCTGAAGGAAACACTCACAGCCAGATTTTCATCCTATTTTGTGGTGGTTTTTTCCTAATCAGCATCTCATTTTCTTCTGACACAGTCCTTCTCGGATCTTCAGAGAACTCCTGTTATGTCCTGGGAGAGTTTCCAAGACTCTTGGCCTTTCAGATGAACAACCCCAAAGACAAGATCAAAGTGGCATTCAGAGATCTCAGACGGCTCCAGGTGTGACCGGCACCGGCCGAGCTGATGGCGCTCAGCTCTTGGAGGACATCCTTTGACTGCGGCACTTCCCCGCGTTCACAGGTGGACAGCTTCTGCTGCCCTCCAACACCTAAGCAAGACACCTCAGGGCTTTGCTCACGGGATCTAACTGTGAGACAAAGCATCAAAAAACAGTTGCTGGGTCCTTCTGAAAGAGGGGCTATCTCTTCTTTTCTTATCATTCATAAAATTGTGGGATTTTAGAGCAATATGATCATGCAGGGGTTGAAATCTCATTCTATAGAAAATTTAGCTGGGATAGGCTAAGTCGGTTGCACACAACTCACCTGTGTCTCTTGTTAAAATGCAGGTTCTGATTCATTGAATCTGGGTCAGGGCCTGAGATTCTTCACTTCTAACAAGTTCCCAGATAAAGCCCAGGTTGCTGGTCAAGGACCAGACTCTAAGTAGCAAGGGGCTGTATTTCCTGCCTAAAGGCAAAGAAGTGGACAGAATTAGGACCAAAACCACATTTCCTGACTCTTATTCTACGTGGTTTTTCCCTCATGTAGTGAAACTTGGAGCCCTCCCTGCCCACACTTCTCCCCTCCTGCAAACATGTACCTGAATATAAAAAGGAGGGCAGCGGGAGGAGTAGAGAGAGAGAGAGAGAACAGCCTTGCAGTAACAGGAATGACAGATAAGAACTCTCTATAAGGGAGTTTGAATAGGGAGGGGAGAAGAGAATACAAAGAGATAAGTATAGAATTATTGAGGTTAGCGTCCTGGATTCAATGCCCATGAAGCCCAGCTAAGCTTACTTTGGTTCTGGCCCAGAAAATGATGCCTCCAACTTTACTAGTCATCTTGAGATTGTGTGATGCTTACCCCAAATTGGAGGATAAAAATAGATTCCCAACTAATTTTTTTAAAAAAGGGAATCACTGTTTTAAAGTTTAGGATAAGTATCTTAGAAAGGTAAGCCTGTGTTTATCTGTTTATCTGTTGGTCACAAATACGCACAGAGAGTCCTATCAAAAAAATATGTATCTTCTTTATCCATTCATCTGTCGATGGGCACTTAGGTTGCTTCCATGTCCTGGCTATTGTAAATAGAGCTGCAATGAACATTGTGGTACATGACTCTTTCTGAATTATGGGTTTCTCAGGGTATATGCCCAGGAGTGGGATTGCTGGGTCATATGGTAGTTCTATTTTTAGTTTTCTAAGGAACCTCCATACTGTTCTCCATAGTGGCTGTATCAATTTACATTCCCACCAACAGTGCAAGAGGGTTCCCTTTTTCTCCACACCCTCTCCAGCATTTATTGTTTGAAGATTTTTTGATGATGTCCAGTTAAAAAAAAATTATATATATATATATATATATATATATATATATATATATATATATATATATATAAAGTAGAAAATGATGCAGAAACTTTTACTGGAAGTAGAATCTTGGAACTATCAGTGATTAATCATGGTGCATATCCATAAAATGCGCTATGAAAATTGGAAAAATTATAACAAGAACATGCCCTTAGGAATTAAAAAATATTCAGTGGAAAGAGATGGAAAAAAACATAGAGGATCAAGTCAGTGTCCAACATCAGGCTGATAGGAATTTAAGAAAGTAAATAGGGCTTCCCTGGTGGCGCAGTGGTTGAGAGTCTGCCTGCTGGTGCAGGGGACGCGGGTTCGTGCCCCGGCCCGGGAGGATCCCACGTGCCGCGGCTGGCCCCGTGAGCCATGGCCGCTGAGCCTGTGCATCTGGAGCCTGTGCTCTGCAACGGGAGAGGCCACAACAGTGAGAAGCCCGTGTACCGCAAAAAATAAAAAAATAATAAAAAAGTAAAAAAGAAAGTAAATAGAAAATAGAGGGAAGGACATAATCAAATTATTAAGGGAAGAAAAATTACCAGAGTGAAAATGAAGTATGAGCCTTCAAAATGAAAAAATTCAGTTTGTCCCCAGAGCTAAAGAGGACATCTGACTAGAGACTGTTACCTGATGCACCACTGGACAATTTCAGAGCAAAATGGATGAAGGAAAGATGGTGGTAAATGGCTCATGACGAAGAAATGAGTGAAAAATCAGACTGTTATCCAAATTCTTATCTGCAATTTCTTGAAACCAATAATAGACGTTAGAAGACAATGGGCCAAAGTACTTAAAGTTCTGGGGAAAAATATAATTGCTGTTAGGATTGTACATCTAGTCACACTATCAGTAAATGCAGGTGAAAAATTGAAATTATTTTCAGATGTAAGAAGACTTTCTGAGATAATTTCAACAGCAAAGGTCAGAGACAATTGAGTAATAAATCAAAGTGCTAAAGAAGAATAACTGTGAACATGTAGAATTCTACATTCAAACTACCACAAAGGGTCAGAGTAAAATATATTTTCAGAAATACAAAGTGAGAGTGATTACCCCTCACAGAACCCTCTGAAAGAATTATTGAAAAGTGAACTCAGGAAAAATTAAAATAATTGAGAAATAGGAAGTGTGTTTTAAGAAGAAATGATGAAAAAATGGTGTCATATGTGTACATATATAAGAATTGACTTCATTAGGATAATGGTGATTAATACAGGAGCTATAAAAGCAATCTGAAAATAAATAGACAATAGTAACTTGTAAAATAGGGTGACAGTGTGTGGAATTAAAGCATCCTAAAGTCCATGATCCTGTAATATATTAAAAAATGGCCTTGGGACTCTGGCCAGTGCCAGACCCTATGGGTCTTAACCAATCAGGTGCCATTGGCCCAGCCTATATAGGTGAGGTCTTTGCATATCACCACATGGGGCAGCATTCTCTTCCCCACTACAGTCTTGTGTTATTTGTAGAATGAGGCAATTTTCATTTACTACTTTGCATGGTTATCCATCTCTTTAGTAGATAATTATGTCTTGAAAAATACAGTTGTATTTCTGCTATCTAACTGAAGAGTGATAAAAACAGATGAAAAAGAAATTGATTTGTGACTATTTCCATTTTCCTTAACATGGAACAATGACAAAATATGTGATTATAACATTGTAATCCAAAATGTGATAAGATGAGCAAAATTCACAACCAAATACGGTTTATCATAGAAGTGCTTGGATTGTTTAAGAAGTTTTTCAGTGAAACTGACCATATTAGCATGTTTTTTTTTTTTTTTAATTATGCTTAGCATCATAGATTCTGAAAAAGCCTTTGGTTAAAATTTCACATCCCGGGACTTCCCTGGTGGCGCAGTGGTTAAGAATCTGCCTGCCAATGCAGGGGACACGGGTTCAAGCCCTGGTCCGGGAAGATCCCACATGCCGCAGAGCAACTATGCCTCTGCACCACAACTACTGAGTCCGTGAGCCACAACTACTGAAGCCTGTGTGCCTAGAGCCTGTGCTCCGCATCAAGAGAAGCCACCACAATGAGAAGCCACCACAATGAGAAGCCCACGCACTGCAATGAAGGGTAGCCCCCGCTCACTACAACTAGAGAAACCCTGCACGCAGCAACGAAGATCCAATGCAGCCAAAAATATATATAAATAAATAAATTTATTTAAAAAAAAATTTCACATCCCACATGATGAAAACAAACACAAAATCAAAATAGTTTCTAACAAGCTATGATTAGAAAGTAATTTGATAAAAATATATTTACCAAAATGCCAAAGCAAACGTTATAGCTAATGATGAGAAACAATAAAAATATTTCTGTATAATAAGTCATGAATATACTCAGTTATTGCTATCATTAACTATTTTACTGGAGGTTCTAGCCAACTTAATAAGACAAGGAAAAAAAAGAGAAAACAGACTGTAAATGAAAAAAACAAAATTGTCAATACAGACAGTATAATTGTCTACATAAAAAACTCAAGAGACTCCTATAAACTGTAGGAATTAATAATAATTATTAATTTTTTTGTTATTTCCATAACTTTATTAAAACCAGAAAATTAAATATATATGAAAAAAATAGTGGAAAACAAGGACCTCTATCAGCTTTAGTTACTGCAATATGCATTATTTGTAATTATAAATTATATAAATTATGAATTACATGTAACAAAATTATAACAAAAACTTTAGTTTTGAAACATGTTTTATTTAAGAATTACATAATTTCAAATATCTTCCAAAATACAGTTTCCTAGATTGCTACAAAAAGAAAGCAAACTCAACAAGAAATTTAAATCATTAAATATGTTTCACTAATATATGCATGCAGAATGCCAAGCAATTAATATTTAGCCCTGGAATGCGTACGATGTCTCATTTTTCCTTATTAAAGGCTCAATCCACCACTTTGTATAGGCTATGTACAACAGGCAAAGTTCAGTGTTCATAGGAGTTTGACATTAGCTGCCTCAATTTATAGCTGTGGTAGTTTGTCCACAGGGGTGTCAAATTTGAAGTTTGTAGGAGACAGATCTAGGGTCCGAGGATAGGTTAGTCCGTAGGACTGTCTGACTACAACATCAGCAACACCAGCAATATCTCCAATTTCTTTTTGGGTTCTTTTCTCAGCTGATGGCTGTTAGGCCATGTAAATGGTGGCTCCTGCCACAGATATCGGGCTCCTTCCAGGAACCAAGTCCAGCTCCACAGCTTTACAAGCTATATGTGTAGCTGCCATCTGTACTTGTTTAGGAAGACAAAGGTTGGAAAAAAACCTGGACATGAAGTCCGCAGTTGTAATCAAATCCACACTGGTTTCTAAAGGTTTCAAAATAAGGTATTATTAATTATATGAAAATGAACAGCATTCTATATATCAGAAATATAGAGGTAGAAAACGCAATTTGAAAAAAGATACCAAACACAACTGTAGCAAAACTAATAAGGTATCTGGAAATAAATTTTAACAAAAGATGCTTAACAATCTTATGCAAAAATATATAAAATGTTATTGTAAGAGATAAGTAAAACTCAAGAAATTAAAAAAAAAAAGATAATTCTCTCCCAAATGCAATACAATTTTAACCAAAGGTTCTGCTGTGTCCCTCAGAAAGATATGTTGAAATCCTAGCTTCCAATACTTGTGAACATGACTTTATTTGGAAACAGGGTCTTTGCAGATGTAATCAAGTTAAAATGAGGTCATACTGGGTTATGGCAGGCCCTAAATCCAATGATGGTAGTGATGGAAGCAAAGATTTGAGTGATATATGTGTGAGCCAAAGGATGCCAAGCACTGCTGGAAACCACAAGAAACTAGGAGAGAGGCATGGAACAGATTCTCCTCCCAGTCCCCCAGAGGGAACCAACTCTGTTGACATCCTAGTTGTTTAAGCCACCTAGTCTGTCAGGCTTTTTTTTTTTTTAACCGCAGACATAAGAAACTGTTACAGATTCCAACTCAGTTTTCTGCAAACTTGACAAACTGATCTTAAAATCCTACTGATGAATAAAGAACCAAAAATAAATAAGAAGGAGGGAGAGGAGGAGTGTTTGTTCCATCAAATACAAGACTCGTTGTAAAGCTATGGTCATTGAGACAGTTTTGATAGTGACACAGGGACATAGGTGTTGGCACAGTTTCTAGGATGGATGGCCTGGAAACAACCCATGAGTATGGGATTTGAAATATGACAGAGGCAGCATTACAAATCAGCAGAAAACAATGAACTACTCAATAAATGGGGCTGAAACATTAGTTATAAGTGGAACCAAGACAAAATTAGCTCCTCATATCATGCACAAAGGGTAACTCTGTATGGATTAAATATTTAAATATGGAAAAGCAAAATTGTGAACCACAGAGAAGCAAATAAAGAATATCTTTGACTTCAGATAGGTAAAGATTCCTTAAATGAGAAACCCAAACACATACTCATAATGAAAAAATTAATAAATGAGGTGCTATAGACTGAATATGTTCCCCACAAATTTGTATGTTAAAATCTAATCCCCAGTGGTGTGGTATTTGGAGGTGGGGCCTTTGGGGTGATTAGATCATAAGGGTGGAGCTCTCATGAGTGGGGTTAGTGCCCTTATAAAAGAGGCCCCAGAGATTCCTTATCCCTCCCACCATGTGAAATTATAACAAAAAGACAGCTATGAACTAGGAAGTGGGCTCTCACCAGACCCTAAATCTTCCAGTGACTTGATCTTGGGCTTCCCAACCCCCAGAACGATAAGAAATAAATTTCTGTTGTTTATAAGCCACCCAGTCTATGGTATTCTGTTATAGCAGCTCGAATAGGCTATAACATTAGACTATATTAAAATGTAAAACTTCTTTTCAACAAAAGACAACATAGATAAGGTATAAAGAAAACTCACAGATTAGGAGTAGAAATTTGTAATCCACATTACTAGGAACTAAAGAGAACTTCTTAAAAAATGATTAAGGCAAAGAAAATAATTGAATAGAAAAATGGATAAATGATATTAAAAGGCATTTTTCAGAAGAAGACACTCTAATGGCTCATACACGTACACAATTATTCTCAACCTCACAATAGTCTGGAAGAAGAAAATTAAAACAACAGTGAGATCCATTTTATTCCTATAAAAGTGGAAAAATTTGAAAGTCTGATAACACAACGTGCTGAGGAGGATGTATGGAAAAAGGAACTTTTATCCATTTCTGGTGGGTGGGTAAATTGGAAGAAGGATCTTGAAGAACAGTTTGGTAACATCTAATAAAACTGAATAATGAGCATACTCTCTGATTCAACAATCACATTTCTTGGTACCTATCTTAAGAAACTGATACACACATGCACAAAGAGATGTATGTGAGGATGTTCAAACTTTTAGTAGGGGAATGAATATGCAGTATAATGGGATTCTACAGGGTAGTTAAAAATCTCTGAAGCATATCTCATTTATCTACAGATACATCTTTAAAATATAATATTGAACAAGAAAAAAAGAGGTTGCCAAAGGAGATGGACAGTATGAGACTACTGGAAACTCAAGTGAGACTGGGATGGTCTAAAATGGCTCATTCACATATGTGGTACTTGGTGCTGGTTCATCTGGAGGGCCTCACTGAGATGATTGTCTCTGCTCCACTTGGTCTCTCATCCTCAAGTAGGCTGGACCAGGCTTCTTCACATGGCAGTCTCAAGGCAGCTTTCCAAGGGAGTGGGAGCTGCAAGGCCTCTTAAGGCTTAAGCTTGGAAGTCACATGGTATCACCTCTGGCACATTTTATGGGTCATAGCAAGTCACAAAGCCATTGCAGATTCAAGGAATAGAGAAGTGGCCTTCACCTCTTGATAGCAGGAGTGGCAGAATCACATTGCAAAGAGTCATTGTATATAAGAATGAAAGGAAATTGTACCCTTCTTGTGTAATCTCCCCAAATATACATACTGAACTGATCTTCCCCTTAAAAATGTACACAATCCATGGTTTTCTCCATCATTTAGATGGATGGCACTTTGAGCTTTCTGGTTGTTCAAGTAGAAAACCTTGGAATCATCCTTGACTTCTCCTTTTCTCTCATATCCCACATCCTATCCATTATGAGATAATGTTGGCAGAATATTAGAAATCATCCAGTATCTGACAGCCCCCTGCTACCAGTCTGGATGAGCCACCATTAACTCATTGAATGACTGGAATAACTTCCTAATGGCTTACGTCTACTCTTGCAAATTCCCTTAAAATACATTCAATCATGTTGCTTGTGGTAGGCTGAGTAATGCCTCCCCAAAGATGTCCACATCCTAATCCCTGAAACTGTAAATATATTATCTTATATGGCAAAAGAGACTTTGCAGATGTGATTAAAGATGCTGAGATGGGGCTTCCCTGGTGGCGCAGTGGTTGAGAGTCCGCCTGCCGATGCAGGGGACACGGGTTCATGCCCCGGTCCGGGAAGATCCCACATGCCGCGGAGCGGCTGGGCCCGTAAGCCATGGCTGCTGAGCCTGCGCGTCTGGAGCCTGTGCTCTGCAACGGGAGAGGCCACAACAGTGAGAGGCCCGCGTACCGCACACACACAAAAAAAGATGCTGAAATGGACGATCCAGGTGGGCCCAATATAATCACAAGGGTACTTATAAGAGGGAGACAGTAGAATGAGAGCGAGAGAGAAGGCAACTTGATGATGGAAGCAGAGAGAAGTGTGAGGATGCTACACCACTGGCTTTGAAGATGGAGGAAGCAGTCAAGGGATGATGACTGCCTCTAGAAGCTGAAAAAGGCAGAGACAGATTCTCCCTTCCAACCTCCAGAAGAAACCAACCCTGACCGCTTGACTTTACCCGAGAGAAATTAAGCTCAGAGGACTTCAGATCTCCAGAAACGTAGGATAACAAGTATGAATTTTTTAAAGCCACTAACTTTGTGGTAATTTGTTACAGCAGCAATAGGAGACTAATATACATCACTCTTTGACTCAAAACCCCGACATACTCTGTAGTCATTCTCCACTCCTCAACCCCGTCCCAACATGCCATCCAGCACCTCCCTGGTCACACACTCTACTATTTTGCCTCTTTGTCACTTTACTTCAGCCCCAGGAGCCTCCTAGCTGTTCCACAAACTGCTAGACATTTTCCTGTTCAGAGTCTCATTTGATTCTTCCTTCTACCTGGATCACTCTTCTCCAACACGGTTTCTTGGCAAAACTGCCCATCCTACCCCAACATTCTCATTTATCTTGTTCAACATTTTCTTTTTTTTTGTACCACCTATCTTCGAACATTCTATATGGTTTATTTGTATATAATGTTTACTGTTTATTATTGGTACCACCACCACTGCCTCGCCCAAGGCTAGTAGGTAAGGAGGGGACTGTGTTTTAGTCACTGATGTACCCTGAACGTCTAGAACAGTGTCTGAGACATAGTCATGACTCAATATATATTTGTTCACTGAATGAATAGTTATTTTTAAAATTCTTGTAATTGAACGTAAAGTAGATGCAAAATAATATATAGGTATAAACAGGTCCATTGAATACCAGTGTATCCACAATCCAGCTGAAGAAAAAAATTACGTAAGCATTACCTTTGAAGTTCTGTGCACCTCCCTGAATCATTTCCTATTTTCTCACCACTCAGAGGGGACTACTGCCATTTTCATTTTAACATTCCTTTGCTTGTCCTCACAGTTTTACCAAATATGTTAGCATCCCTAATCAATGTATTGTTGAGATTTATGTTTATTTGATGTATATGTATTATATATGCATATCATTACATAATACTGTAGGCATTGTTTTTTGGCTTTTTTCATTAATGTTAATTTCTCTTTTTTTTTTAAATTGTGGTAAGAACACTTAACTTGAAATCTATCCTCTTAATAGATTTTTTTTTTTTTTTTTTTTTTTGCGGTATGCGGGCCTCTCACTGTTGCGGCCTCTCCCGTTGCGGAGCACAGGCTCCGGACGCACAGCCTCAGCGGCCATGGCTCATGGGCCCAGCCGCTCCGCGGCATGTGGGATCTTCCCAGACCGGGGCACGAACTCGTGTCCCCTGCATCGGCAGGCGGACTCTCAACCACTGCGCCACCAGGGAAGCCCTGTTCTTAAAGTTCAACCTTGTTCTGGCATATAACTGTAATTCACTTGCTTTTCTGCTATAAAGTACTTCACTATAAGAAGATGCCATAATGTTTTAATTAAAATAGTGTTGATGAAGACTTGTGTTATTTCTACTTTTTTGCTATTGCAGAAGTGTTACTGTGTCATTCTTTCATCTGTGTCCCCAGGGCTTGTGTGCAAGAGTTTTTCTGGGGTAACAGATCTAGGAGTGAAATTGCTGAGTCATATGGCTTGTACATCTTTAGTGTTTACTGAGGATGCCAAACAGTTTTTTAAAGTAGCTGTACCAGTTTGCTCAACTCCCAGTGTTCTGGTTGCTCATATCTTTGTAGGAACTTGATGTTGAAAGAATTAAAAATTTTTGCCAGTCTTAAATGTGAGAAATCTCTTATCGCAGTTTAAATTCTCATTTCTCTAATGATTAGTGAGATTGATTGTCTATTTTCTTATGTTTATTGGCTACTTGGCTTTTCTCTACCATGACATGCCTGTTTGAGTCTTTTGACCATTTTTGGGGGATGATTTATGCTTTGTTTTAGTGTGTAAAATTCTTTATTCTTTATAAATATATATATATAATATCTTTTCTCTGTGGTTTTAATGATGTCTTTTAATTAATGGAAACTCTTAATTTTACTGCAGTCTTTTATAAAAGTTTGCAGTTTTTGTTTCTTGTTTAAGAAATCCTCTCCTATCCCTACATCATAAATATACTCTCATACATGGACCTCTGAAAGTGTTATAGATTTGTCCTTCACATTTAAGTCTTGAACCTACCTGGAATTGAGTTTTGTGAATTGTGTGAGATAGAGGTTGAATTTCGATTTTTCTGTATGGCTATCCAATTTTCCCAGTACCATCCATTCCCCACTGATATGCAGGACCAGTTCTGTCATAAATTGTTTCCATTATTCTCTTCCCCTAGTCAATTTTTCTATCCACTGCCTTCATTATTATAGCTTTACATTAATTCTTGATATCCGGAGGCAAGTCCTTCTATTTTGTTCTTCTTCAAGAGCATGCTGACTATTATTGGTCCTTTCCTCTTCCACTTACATTTTAGGATCATTTTGTCAAATTTGAAGACAGCTAACACTTTTATGCTATGAATTCGTTCTCTCCACAAATATAATCTACCTCTCTATTAATGTAGGTCTCCTTTAGTATCTTACAATAAGATTTTTATATTTTCTCTACAAAGAGATAGACATCTTTTATAGATTTATTCTTAGGTACATCTTTTTTTTAGGGCATTGTAGATGCTATCTCTTAAAAAATTATATTTTCTCTGATGGCTGCCGATGTATAGAATGATAATTGGTTTCCTGGAGTCAAAATTCAACTCAAAGATTTGAGGTTATAATTGATTTTTAAAATAGACTTTATTTTGTAAAGCAGTTTTAGGTTCACAGCAAAATTGAATGGAAAGTATAGCGTTCCTGTACACCCTCGGCCCTCACACGTGCACAGCATCTCTTACTATCAACATCCCCCACCAGAGTGGTACATATGTTAAGTTAATGAACTTACACTGCCACATCATTATCACCCAATATCCACGATTACTTCACTCTTGGTCTTGTACATTCTATGGATTTTGACAAATGTATAATGACATTTATCCCATCATATAGTGTCCTACAAAGTAGTTTTTGTTTTTTTGTTTATTTGCGGTACGCGGGCCTCTCACTGTTGTGGCCTCTCCTGTTGCGGAGCACAGGCTGTGGACGCGCAGGCTCGGCGGCCATGGCTCACGGGCCTAGCCGCTCTGCGACATGTGGGATCTTTCAAGACCGGGGCACGAACCCATGTCCCCTGCATCGGCAGGCGGACTCTCAACCACTGCGCCACCAGGGAAGCCCCTACAGAGTAGTTTTACCACCCTTAAAGTCCTCTGTGCTCTGCCTATTCATCCCTTCTCCCCTCTAACCTCTGGCAACCACAGAGCATTTTACTGTCTCCATAGTTTTGCCTTTTCCAGACTGTCGTATAGTTGTAACCATACCATATGTAGCCTTTTTACATTAACTTGTGTTTAAATTAGTAATTTGCATGTAAAGCTCCTTTATGCCTTTTCATGGCTTGATAAATTATTCCTATTTGGCACTGAAGAATATCCCATTGTGTGAATGTATTACACCACAGTTTATTTATCCATTCACCTACTGAAGGATATCTCAGTTGCTTCCAAGTTTTGGTAATTGTGGATAAAGCTGCTATAAATTATCACCTGTGTGGATGTAGAATTGATTATATTAATTCAAGTAATATAAGTAAATTAATTAAATTAATAACTTATTAAGTAATACATAAGTTTATGATTATTTGTTTATCATATTCTCTTACTGTCTTTTAGAGTTTGCAGCTTTTGTAGTTACAACTTTCTTTTTTTCTTTAATATTGTGGGTGTTTTTTTTTTGCTTTCTCTCTTTTTTAGTGATTAATCTTGCCAGTGTTGTTAATTTTTTTAGTTTTTCCAAAGAAGAAATTTTAGCATTGTTGATCTTTTCTACTGGTGTTTGTATTCATTCGTTTTTATCATTATTATGTCTTTCTTCTACTTCCTTTGGGTGTATTTGTTTTACTTTTTCTATATTCTAGACTAGAGATGGATTCTTAGATAATCAATTTCAGCCTTTTTCCTAATATTTACTTTTAAAGTTATATACTTCTTTTTAAATATCAATCAGTAGCTACACTAATAAGTTTTGATATTTAATATTTTGTTATTGTTCAGTTCTTGCTACAGACTGAGTTGTGTCCTTCCCCACCCCTCATATTCTTATGTTGAAGCCCTAACTCCCAGTGTGACAGTATTTGGAGATGAGGGCCTATCAGGAGGTACTCAAGGTCAAATGAAATCATAAGGGTGGGGTGCTGATCTGATAGGATTAGTGTCCTTCTAAGAAGAAAGACTAGAGCAAGCTGCCCTCCTCACCCCTGCCACGTGAGGACACAGTGAGAAAGTGAAGAGAACTCTCACCAGAAACCAAATGCTGCCACACATTGATCTTGGACTTTTCAGTTTCCAGACTGTGAAAAAATACATTTCTGTATTTTAAGCCATGGAGTCTGTAGTATTTTCTTATGGCAGCCTGAAACTGAGTAAAACAGTTTCAATTTTTTCTAATTTCTATACTCATTTCTTTTTTGACCCATGAGATATTTAGAAATATGTTTTCTGATTTTCAAAACTGTGAAATGTTTCTAGTTTTCTTTTGTAATTTTTTCCACTTCATGTACTATTGTCAGTGATGCAAATCTTTTGAAATTTACTGAGACTTACTTTATTTGTTTAGATTTACTTTTATATACATATAAAATTTACTTGTTGCTGTACAATTCTGAGTTTTGACAGAGGCATACAGTCAAAAATCCGCCACAATGAGAATAAAGAACAATTCCAGAATCCTCCAAAATTCCCTCATGTTGTCCCTTTGTAGTCAGTCCCTCCCCTGACACTGTCCCCTAGGAGTCACTGAGCAGTTTTCTGTCCCTATAGTTTTTGCTATTTCCAGAATGTCATATAAATGGAATCATACAAGGTGTAGCCTTTTGAGTCTGGCCTCTTTCATGTAGCATAATACACTGCAGATTTATAGGAAAAGGTTTTAAAATATTTTATCAAGCACTTTGAGTTATGTTCAGAGGGAGGGCCTGTGAGGGTATGAAGGCCCACTGAGAATAGCCAGTAAGGTCCTGCTACCCAGGTAATAATGCGCCACATACTCTAGAGATTTCTCTCTCATTCAAAGTCTATTATACTCAGTGTCTGAAGCATATGTCTTTTGTGCTAATTGTTTTTCATGTCAGTCTTGTCTTTCTAACTAGATGTCAAGTTGGTTGAGGTCAGGGCCATATTTTCTGCCAGAGTATTCTCAAAACACTGCTTTTACTGAGTTAGCTCTCTGCTTAATATTTTTCAGTGGATATTAATTGCTCACATGATAAAAATTTGTATTGAACTTAGTGGATGATTAAATTTTTAAAATTTCAGTGTATTTTTTTTTTCTAAAGCAAAAATTCAAAATTGCTCTGACGGACCTAATAAGCAGAAAATATTCGGGGACACTACAGTTTGAAATTTGCTTGATTTTCCTTCCTTCGTATTGCTTCTTTTGTGTGTGTGTGTGTGTGTGTGGTACGCAGGTCTCTCACTGTTGTGGCCTCTCCCGTTGCGGAGTACAGGCTCCAGACGCGCAGGCTCAGCGGCCATGGCTCACGGGCCCAGCTGCTCCACAGCGTGTGGGATCTTCCCGGACTGCGGCACGAACTCGCGTCCCCTGCATCGGCAGGCGGACTCTCAACCACTGCGCCACCAGGGAAGCCCTTATTTTATTTTTTGACATTTGAGAAACGTTTAATGAGTAATTAAAATTTTCAAAATACAATTAATAAAAGAAAAAACAAGGTAATATACATCGGTATGATCCTAATTTAAAGATAAATTTATTTTAGACATACACAATATATATTGATTCTAAGTGGGTCAGTGGTTCTCAATCTTTCTGCAATTAGAATCACCCAAACAGCTTTAATATATACTGCCGCCTGGATCCATTCTCAGAGATTCTCGTTGAATTGCTTTGGGTGTTGCCTGGGCATATGGATTTTTTTTAAAGCTTCCCAGGAGATTTTAATGTGCTCACCTGCCCACCCTCCCTCACCATTTTGGTTCTGTGTCATAATAGGTTTGTATAGACTAATTTTTTTTAAATTGAAGTTTAGTTGATTTACAGTGTTTCAGGTGAACAGCAAAGTGATTCAATTATACAAACATACATACACACACATACATATATGTACACATATATATTCTTTTTCAAATTTTTTTACATTATAGGTTTTTACAAGATATTGAGTATACTTCCTTGTACTAAACAGTAGGTCCTTGTTGTTTATCTATTTTATTATAGTAGTGTGTATCTGTTAATCCCAAATTCCTAATTTATTCCCCTCCCCTTTCCCCTTTGGTAACCATACGTTTTCTATGTGCATAGACTAATTCTTGATTGTCAATGAAGCCTTTGCTGCTCTCCTTTTCTGCTGGTCCAAAATGGGCAGGACCCTGCACAGTGAGGGAACTGAACTCTGAACTCTGATGGTTTAGGTCTTCTGCCTATCACCTTATAAAGTTCCCTTGTGCTCCTTCCTAGTCAGTTGGACCACCACCTCTAGCCTCAGACAAGGAATGGTCTGACTTTTGTCATTTAATTGATTAGACCTTCTCTTTCCTAGGAGTTTTTATAAATAGGATTATATAGCATGTACTCTTCGGTGTCTGGCTTCTTTCGCTCAGCTTGATGTTTTTGAAATTCATCCATGTTGTTACATGAATCAACAGTAATTCTTTCCTTCTTAAGGCTGAATACCCTCCATTGTGTGGCTATACACATTTATTTATCCATATATCTATTGATGGACTTCCGGGTTTTTCCTCTTTTCTTTCTTTTTTTTTTTTTTTTTTTTTTTTTTTTTCTTTTTTTTTTTTTTGTGGTACGCGGGCCTCTCACTGTTGGGGCCCCTCCCGTTGTGGAGCACAGGCTCCGGACGCGCAGGCTCAGCGGCCATGGCTCACGGGCCCAGCCGCTCCGCGGCATGTGGGATCTTCCCGGACCGGGGCACGAACCCGCGTCCCCTGCATCGGCAGGCGGACTCTCAACCACTGTGCCACCAGGGAAGCCCCTCCTCTTTTCTTTCTTATTATGAATAAAGCTGCTATGAACTTTCATATACGAGTCTTTGGGTGAACATATGTTTTCATATATCTTGAGTAAATGCCTAACAGTGGAATTGCTGCATCATATGACACATGTGTATTTGACTTTATAAGAAGTCGCCAAATTTTCCAAAGTGGTTGTACCATTTTACATTCTCACCAACAGTATAAGAGAGTTCTGCTTATTCCACACCCTCACCAACAGTAGTGGGTATGCAGTGGTGTCTTATTGTGGTTTTAATTTGCATTTATCTGATGAATAGTCATGGAGAGAATCTTTTCACGTGTTTATTGACCATTTGCATATCATCTTTGTGAACTGTCTGTTCACATTTTTGCCCATTTTTAGTTGGGTTGTCTTATATTAAGTTATGAACTCTATATATTTTGGATATAAACCCTTTGCCAGACATATGTATTGCAAATATTATCTCCTGGTGTATAGCTTGCCTTTTCATTTCTTAAAAGAGTCTTTTGATCAGCAGATGTTTTAAACTTGATAAAGTTCTATTTACTGATTATTTTATGGCTCATAAAGAAAAAAATCCCTTTCAATATTTAAAAATTTCATGGATCCTCATATGATGGTGGGTATATTTTAAGATCTACCAGTTGAGATAATACAAAGGCTACTCAAATTTTTCTCTCTTTTGACAGCTTTATTGAGATATTCACATTCTATATAGTTTGCCAATTTAAAGTATAAAATTCAATGGCTTTTAGTATATTCACAGATATGTGTACCCATCACCACAGTCAGCTTTAGAACATTTTCATCATCTCAAAAAGAAACCCCATACCTTTTGGCTATAACCCTTTCATCTCTCCATTCTTTTCCCCCAGGCCTGGGCAACCACTAATCTACTTTCTGTCTCTATAGGTTTCCTTATTCTCAACATTTAACATGGATGGAATAATATAATAGATATTTTGTCACTGGTTTCTTTCAATTAGCAGAATGTTTTTAAGGTTCATCCATGTTACAGCATGTATCAGTACTTCTTTTCTTATGGTCGTATAATAATATTACATTGATGGACATTCCACATTTTGTTTTTACATTCATCAACTGATGGACATTTGGGTTTTTTCCACATTTTGGCTATTATTAATAATGCTGCTCTAAACATTTGTGAACAAGTTTTTGTGTGGGCATATGTTTTCATTTCTCTTGGGTATATACCTAGGAGTGGAATTGTTGGGTCACACAGTAATGTTATGTTTAATCATTTGAGGAACTGTCAGACTGCTATAGAAAGTGTCTGCACCATTTTACTTTCCCACCAGCAGTGAGCAAGGGTTCTGATTTTTCCACATTTTTGCCAACATTTGTTATTATCTGGCTCTGATTTTAGCCAAATGAAGAGGTATCTCACTGTGGTTTTGATTTGTATTTCCCTGATGACTAATGATGTCAAGCATCTCTTTGTGTGCTTATTGGCCATTTGTATGTCTTCCTTGGAAAAATGTCTATTTAGTTCTTTTGCCTATTTAAAAAATTACGTTTTTGTCTTTTTATTATTGAGTTGTAAGAGTTCTTTAATAGTCTAGATAAAAGTCTCTTATATATGGTTTGCAAATATTTTCTCCCATTATGCAAGTTGTCTTTTCATCTTCTTGATGGTGTCCTTTGAAGCATAAAAGCTTCTATTTTGATGAGGTCCAACATATCTACCTTTTTCTTCATTTCTTGTGGTTTTTTTGGTGTGTCATATCTAAGAATTCCATACCAAATTCAAGGTCTTGAAGATTTACCCCTATGTTTTCTTTTAAGAATTTTTTAGTTTTAGTTTTTACATAAGTTTTTTGCTCCATTTTGCATTAATTTTGTTTATGATGTGAGGTAAGGGTCTGATTTCATTCTTTTGCACGTGACTATTCAATTGCCTCAGCACCAATTGTTGAAAAGACAATTCTTTGCCCATTGAATGGTCTTGGCACCCTTGTTGAAAATCAGTGGAACAGAGAAGTATGGATTGATTTCTGGACCCTCAATTCTGTTCCATTGGTCTGTATGTCTATTTTCATGCCAGTACCATACTGTCTTGATTACGCTTCTTTGCAGTGAGTTTTGAAATTGGGAAGTGTGAGTCTTCCTATTTTGTTCTATTTTTCAAGACTGTTTTGGCTATTGACGGTCTCTTGCAATTTGATACAAATTTTAGAATCAGCCTTCCATTTTCTGCCATTTTCTACAAAGAAGTCAGGTAGAACTCTGATAGGGATTCCATTAAATCTGTAGATTAATTTGGGAAGCATTGCCATCTTAACAATGTTAAGTCTTCTGATCCATGAACATGGGATGTTTCTCCATTTATTTAGATCTTCTTTAATTTCTTTCAAAAATGTTTTATAGTTTTCAGAGTATATATTTGCACTTCCTTTGTTAAATGTATTCCTCAGTATTTTAATTCTTTTTAATGTTATTGTAATGGAATTGTTTTTGAAATTTTATTTTTGGATTGTTCATTGTAAGTATGTAGAAATATAATTGATTTTTGTACATTGATCTTGTATCCTGCAACATTGTTGAACTTGTTTATTAATTCTAATAGTTTTTAGTTGATTCTTTGAGTTTTCTATATATAATATCATTTGCCAATAGAGATAGTTGTAACTTCTTTTCCAACCTGGATGACTTTGATTTCTTCTTATTACCTAATTGTCCTGTGTGGAACCCCCAATACAGTATTGGATAGAAGTGGTGAGAACAGATATCTTTGTCTTATTACTGATCTTAGGGGAAAAGCATTCAATCTTTCACCATAAATATGGTTTTAGCTGTGTAGTTTTTTGCTCATGCCTTTTATCAGGTTAAGAAAATTCCCTTCTATTCCTAGTTGTTCAGTGTTTTTATCATGAAGAGGTGTTGATTTTTTAAAAATGCCTTTTCTGCATCTATTAAGATGATCATGTGATTTTTTTCACTCAAAATTTTAATAAATTTGTGTTATTAATTACAATGGCATCTACATGATCAAGAAATAGTATTTCCTCAGTGTGCAGACTGGTTGGTTCAGAGTGGTGGATTCTTGGTTGGCTTGAAATGGTGCTGTAAATCTCAGGTGTCTGTAAGCACAGGTTCAGAACCATTGGTCTAACAACCAGATGTCTACCTAATAATGTGGAGTGCTCATTGCTTTACTTTGTGCTACATGTCAGTTCACATCGTGTGATAGAGTCCAAGAGTTAGAAGAGACTTAATTGCTTGAGTTGTCCTCTATCCAATGCAGGCATCTCCTCTACTGTATCCCCAACACGCGGTCATCAGCTTGAAATACACTTGGGAATGAAAGCAGGCCTTCTGGAAAAGGAGCAGTGGCATTCTGTCATAAAGTTTTGGTATCATTTTCACAAAGACACAGGCTGGGTTTTCTGTATGTAGTTATTTACTATACTAAGAATCAGAAACTCAGAATTTCAGTCTTGACCTCGACCCTGATTGGCTGTGTAAGTCTAGCTGAGTCTCAGCTCCACTAAGCCTCAGTTTCCTTCTCTGTTAAATGGCAATAATGATGATGATGATAACAGCAATAACATCTTATTAAGTATATACTCCTAGCTTCTTCATAGCTATTGGGAAGCTGAAAAAAAATAATTTATATGAAGACAATTAAAAACATAAAATTATCTTATAGATTCTAATTATTCATATCAGACTACCTTGGTGTTATTTGAAACCAAAAGAACAGGAACTGATGTCTTTAAAAGGTAGGCACTCAGTATTTGTATTAGTTCCTTAAAAATTCAGAAAAGCAGAGCTCAGGGATTTGGTTTCTATTGGTGTAGATGAAAAGTTCCGTAGGTACTTGGGTTGGAGTTGAAAGCTGACTAAGCCAGGTGAACAGGTGTTGGTTGAAGAGCTTAGGCATAAGGGAGTAGTATGGAGCAGAATCCAGCACCCCAAACTCCACTCCAGGACAGAGCTCATTTCTGAAATTCCTGTGATGCCTCCTCCACTCCCAGTACGTGGCAACATCACTACAAAGAAACCATCACCACAAAGCATTCACAGTGGCAACATTACTTTGGCTGTTGCATTTCAAGTCTGGAAGGATGATTATAAATAACAATCTGACACTAACAGAGAGTGGTTTTGAAGACCAGTTTTGTAGCTAGTTACTTTAGAGATTATTTCTCTCTGTACTGACCTTCCCAGGAAGAAGCTGACAAAGAGTGGGGGAGGCTCCCTCTCCCCCTAGAGCCTGAGGCTTTGTGTTTCTTTCGTTCTCAGTCTGAGGACTTCCGTGTTGGCACTTGCTCTGAAGGAAAAGTAAGAGTTCTCCGAATATTTGTATTCCAGCAAACAGACCTTATACCTCCAAATTTGTTTCTCCAACCTCCCTTTCCTGTCTATACAAAAACAAAACAAACAAATAAACAAACCCCCTCAAATCTAAGTACTCACGGGCTCCTATCCAATTTAGACCTTGGCCATCTGTATGAGGAGCCATGGAAATAGCTGAGCTAAAATTTCTCAGACAGAATCAGCATCATTGCCAGAACTCCCTTTGTTTCACCCCTTTCAGGTACTGTGTTCTGTATGGAATAGTAGAGGAAACCAGATGTGAACCACTGAAAACCACTCTTCTTTCCCGGTGCTCCTAGGAAGTCTCCTGTCCTGGGAAATTACTTCTTTGGGGAGAAGAGGGCAGCAGAGAGCCCTTCTCCTTGACCACCTGCAGCAGGCGCTGGATTGAAAATAGCAAGACAGTAGCAGTTGCTGGATTGGTCCTGTCAGCTGGGAACCCTTGCGAGAGCTGAGGTTAGCAATTGTGTTTGTTACTCTGTTGCTGTCCAGCAGAGCTGGAGAACAGTCCAGCATTATAAGGACCTGGGTGCGTGGGAGCTGAGAGCTCTTGACAGGCACTGCACTCTTTAAAAGGGGGCACAAGTGTATTGAAAGCAGAGCACATCTCTGCCAGGGTGCTTTGCCACGGACGACAGATTGCATTGTCTGTACTTTTCTATTTCACTCTGATGCGGTGGTTGGCATCTCTGAGTCAATGGGAGGTGTTGGGGCCTTGCGAATGTAACGTTTCCTGGGAGGCCATCGCTCCCACCTTTTTTTTTTTCTCCCACCTTCTATTTCTGTTTTGTCTTGGTTTAGGGACCAAATTGGAGATGATTGTTTAATTTTCTTTCCCAAACACTCAGGGTCCCATAAGGACTCTTCTAAGAGTACGTATATCCAAAGTATTTCCAGAATCCTCCAGGTTCTGCCTGGTTAGCACAGCTGGTTGGAAGCATGCAGTAACAAGGGCAAAGTGTGGGTCCTTTTCCTTGTGGGCCACTTAGCTTTGTGCTGTTTCATGGCCACGGGCTGCACCCCTAGCTCCAATCTGGTAAAGTATCATGGATAAATGAACGCAGGTTCAATGCCTAACATAGTACACAACCCATAGGAGGTATTTAATCTATGTTTGCTCAATGAATGAAAGCAAATCATCAGAGAATCATAGAATGGCAACAATAAAAAATGATTTCAGTGACGAATCTGCTGCATCCCTTTACCATATTATTTATCAGAGAAAAACACAGTTCAGATTTAACTTGTCTCAGTCAGAGGGCCAGCCAGGATTGCATCTGACTTGTCTTTTGGTCCTTCCCAGCTCCCAGGCCCATCCTGGCAGTTAATGGAACTTAAGTTGTAATACTCAGCACCCCTCATGGCTAAGAACAGCCCTTCCCAAGTGGTTTCACTGTGCAAACACCACACTAGACACAAAGGCTATTAAGATTACAGGGTTTTGCGTAGAGAAGGCTGTAATCTAAGAAAGAATTCACCCAGAGCCGTCCTTCCTCCCCCAGGAATAAAGCCCATAGCAAGCAAAGTGACAGTATTGGAGCTCAGAGAAAGCCTGGCCCTGGAGCTGCTGCCTGAGAAGGTCCCTGCGGGTGGAGGTCTTATGGCCTCCAGGGCAACGTAAGAGCAATGACCTTTCCAAGGAGTCAGTGATCAGAGGGCAGAACTGAAGATCGACCTTTCCGACTCTGTCGCATACAGAGGAATCGTAATGGATGCGTAGAAGGGCATCATCTTGGTGGCTTGTGAGGGAAAGGCCACCTGATTTAATGGAAACATCTACTTTATAGAACAGCACAAACTAGGCAGAGAATTTTTCCAGGTAAAGATGCTTTGGACTGCTCTCATGAATAGGTAGAAACACTTGACCGTCTAACTTGCAGGGCAATGGTCTTTGGGTTGTACGTAGGGAATTGTTTCTTTTGTAAAGAGTCAGAATCCAGGATTAAAAGCTGAGCAGCACGCACTGGGCTCAGAGGGGGGAAAACTTGATGGCTCTAATGTAGTAGAGAAGGAGGCAAGTTCTAGGAGGGCTGGAGACTGAGGATACCATCTGATATCTGGGCAGTACCAACTCGCATCAACCCAGACTGGGGGTGAGAGTCTCTTTGCTTTGCAGAAAACCCCCATCAGAGCAGCTTGTCCTTGCTGTGTCACCTCCTTTCCAGCAGCCCTTTTAGGAATTCCAGTTGCTGTGGTTGGTTTCCGTTAGTTTCTGAGAAGTATTTGTGAGTTTGTGGGTGGGATGCATATCTCTCTGCACTGGCGGGATGGAAAAATGTAAGCATTACTCCCAAAGCAGCTGAGTATAGTTGGGGCAGAGGTTACCCAGTTCTGGATTTGAGAAGACCCAGCAGAGGTGAAGACAGGTGCATTACACAGGAGGTCAAGGGTAAGGCCAACCTCTGCACACTGGAGGCCTTGCCCATACCAGCCCGAGAGCTTTTACTCACAGATTCCCCTTTTGCCTATTCATCCTTTACTCCTTCTTCTGAATTTCTGAAAATCAGCGATATTTTTACCGTTTCTATAATCTTGCCTTTTCCAGAATGTCACATAATTGGAATCACACAGCATATAGTCTTTACATACTGGTCCCTTTCACTTAGCAATGTGCATTTAAGTTTCTCCATACCTTTTCATGTTTCATAGCTCATTTCTTTTTTTTTTTTTTTGCGGTAGGCGGGACCTCTCACTGTTGTGGCGTCTCCCGTTGCGGAGCACAGGCTCTGAACGCGCAGGCTCAGCGGCCATGGCTCACCGGCCTAGCCGCTCCGCGGGCATGCGGGATCTTCCCGGACCGGGGCACGAACCCGTGTCCCCTGCATCGGCAGGCGGACTCTCAACCACTGCGCCACCAGGGAAGCCCGCTCATTTCTTTTTATCGTTAAATAATATTCCATTGTTTGACTGTACCACACTTTATCTATTGAAGGACATCTTGGTTGCTTCCATTTCTTGGCAATTATGAATAAAGCTGCTATAAACATTCAACGTGCAGGTTTTGGCGTGAACATAAAGTTTCAGATCAATCGGATAAATACCTAGGAGCGTCATTGCTGTGTCATATAGCAAGACTATATTTAGCTTTGTAAGAAGCTGTCTTCCAAAGTAACTGTACCATTTTGCATTCCTGCCAGCAATACATGAGAGTTCATATTGCTTCAAATCCTTGACAGCACTTGGTATTGTCAGTTTTTTTTTTAATTTAGCAATTCTAATAGGTGTGTAATGGTATCCCATTGTTGTTTTAATTTGCAATTTTCTAATGACAAGTGATGTGTACCACCTTTTTATGTGTTTGTTTGCCATCTATGTATTGTGTTTCAAACTTCTTTGACTCTGGAGGCCTAGCTCAGAGCCTTAAATAATCATAGGTTCTAAATTAATCATTCGCTGTTTGTCTACCCCAGGGTACAGCTAAAGCCATGTTAAGACTGCTTGAAAAGATTCTTTTTTTTTTTTAAGTTGCCTTAACTTTTCCTTCCGAAACTTTTTCAACATTTGTATGTAATGCAAATGGATTATTATTATTACTAGGCACCAGAATTCTTCTTGAGAAAAAACGTGCCATTTTTTGGAAAAATATATGATAGCATGAGACAAGGCAGTGAAAGTGGTGACAATGTTCCCTGATTGAAACAAAGAGAGCACTCTCTCTCTGTTCTCAAGGGGGAGGATCCAGAAAGAGGGAAGCAATTAGCAGATGAAAGGAGGCTGAGGTCCACATTCAATGAAGCAATCAGTAGAAATCCCACAATTTAAGATGAGGGATTTCTGATGTTAAATTTGAAAATCTTCATGTTGCTGTGGTATAACGCCCATTTTTGTCCCTCACCACCTCAACACATTTTCAGTAAACTTGACCACACTTACGAATGCTTTGTGTGAGAGCTTTGTATTGTTTTAGGAATTCAAGAATGTGAGTTTCATTTCTGCAGTGAAGAACAGAGATAGCGCCTGTGGAAACAGAATGAAATGAACCCACCTAGGATTTAGCAACCATCTTGCTGAAGGTTAGGATTTTGACAGGGCATGAATGGAGATTTAAGCTAAGCTTAAGTGGCTCTCAGGGGCCAGGAGACCCTAGCTAAGCTAGCATCTGCATTATAGATATTACAGTAAGGACTCCTGTATAATTCTCAAATTACAATAGAATTTTTTTCTTTGGTTCCATCAACCATCATGTAAAGGAAATCTTTTCTTTAGATTGTGCAGATTTAACTCAACCTACATTGAGCTGGACATTGTGACAAATTACTGAGAATCTGCTTGTATGACATTTTACATTTTATTTTTTTAATTGACTTTTTATTGTATAAATCAAGATTCATACACACACACACACACACACACACACACACCCCATAAGTAAATGGAATCAAAGGGTTTAGTGGGTGGAGACACAACCTGAGCTTCTGTAACTTCCTGGGGACCTTCTCTATCCCTTCTTTTTCCACTGTGTATATCCATTTGGGTGCTACGAGGAGACCAGGAATCCCAGGGTCGTGGGGTGCCGGGGCAGGAGGGGGCATCTGGTGGAGGCCCAGCCCAAGGCCTCAACATATTTTGAGAGCTCATTGCTTACCATGGGCTGCGCTGGCTGGGTGTGTTAATTTAACCCTAGGAAGTAGGTATTCTCATGTGTGTTTGCACCTGGGGAAGTCAAGGCTTAGAGATTTAAATATTGTGCTCAGTTTGTACTGTTAAAAAGTTGTGCACTCAGGATTCAAATTCAAGTGATCTCACCCCAAATCTGTATAACATCTTATATGCAAGCTTAATTTTTACATTTTAATTCATTCAAACATACGGTAATGGGAAGGGTCTGAGAGCTTCAAAAACGGAAGAGAAGTCATTGAACATAGATTGATAGAGCTGGAAGAACAGTTAGAGACTACTTTACAGATGAGGAAACGAAGGTAAAGGGAAGTGAATAACTTTCCTTAGGTCATACAACCTTTGAGCAGTAGATTTACTGTATCAATTTGAAGAGAAAGTCTTATTTTCCTTGTTAGGGGAATTTCTACAATGGGCCATCTCCCTACAGTACTCAAAGATCTAACTTGGCCATGGAAGAGAACTTGGCCAACTCAAAAATGTCTATGTCTTGAGATCCTTTCCTCTATTTCATAAAATAATATTGGGGAAAAAAATGGTCTCCATGATCATAAAACACTGAACTTCAGCTTTTTCAGAAGTACCCGCCCCCCCTCCCCAAGTCCAAATTTTGGAGGACTTCAGTGAATGAGATGCTGGCAGACAGTAGGTGGTTAGGTAGGCTTTTTCCCACTTACTGTGTCTCCCAGGACTGAAGATAGTCAACTGAAAAGCAATCAATATATGTTTCACTTTTGTTTTCTGTATAAATAGTTGTCTTATCTGAAATGACCTTTTCCAAGAGCTAATAGCCATAAATTTTTGCAGCTGGATATGTTTAGAAATGCCTCTTAGCTATTTTTGTTGATTTATTTTCTTTGTCTGTATTTGTGCAATCCAGCTTTGGGCATGGAAGCAAGCAGCCCTGGCCACTAGACGTCCACCTCTAATGATATAAACTCAGGAAACATAGTCTCTCTCCTGTGGGAAAGACCCCATATGGAATCCCATGGAGTTATAGCTCAGCCCAGGAGAAATTACTACATGTTGGAGAATCATCTTCAGTTCCTCTTGTGGTAACTTTAGTCTGCATTCTCCCTGCCTGTTTTGAAATCTATCTCTATCTATCTATCTATCTATTTATCTATCTGTTTGCAACTCCAGTGTCCAATAATACAGTGGTTATATATTATGGCATATTAAAAGGCCACAAAAATGAAAAGGCAAATACTATTTGCTATGTTGCTTCATGGAATAGCATATATATGTTAAGTGACCACTGCATATATTTAATTGTAGTATGCAAATTTTATTTATACATTTGGATAAAATTTAGACATTTTCTCTAAAAGAGGAAGGTGAACTGACAATTCTTGATGACCTAATATATGCTGAGTTTATCGCATTTAATGCATAGAATAACCCTGTAAAAAGGCATTATTACCTTCATTTAAAGATGAAGAATCTGAGTCTCAACAAGGTCAAATAACTTGCCAAAGGTCATACAGCTAATATAAAGGTATAACCAGTGTTCCAGTTCAGTCCAAAAGCTAAGATCCATGTTATTTTTATTCTGTCATGCTGCATTTAGAGAAACCTAACAATTAATGATTTAGGTAAAGAGCTTAGAGTTATGACTTTTTTAGTTAAAAATAAATATGAAGATATTTTTGTCCTCCATATTCACTGAGTACTAATTTCTGAGTGAAGGAGGTATGAGTGGTACAGTGGAGAGAACTGATCATCCATTTGTCCTTTCACTATTACCTCTTTCTGGACATCCATTTCCCAGGCAACAATATACGTGCTCCGAGGTCTAAAGTCAAACGGCTTCTATGAAAAGAATGCAATAGCTTAAGCCCTGAACATAAGACAGAGCAATAAACAAATCAGTATGGGCAGGGCTAAACTTAGATGAAATTTAGAAATAGAAATTTATTTTTTTTTTCTTTTTAAACCTCCAGCATTCTTTCCCCTCTGTTTTACAGTGACCCATTTTCGGTATCACAAGCTGTCTCTATTGAAATTAATAAACTTATTCAAGACCTCTGAGTGGTTCCCTGGGGACAGTTTGTTTTCTGAAGCTGCTATAGATCCCTCCAGCTGCCCTAATGAGTAAGGGGTGTGCACCATAAGCTTTGTATAATAGGTCGAATACAGGAAGCATGAAGAAGGTTCTGGAGCTAACTTTTGCCTTCTTTAAGTTTGGTTTGGTGTGAAATTTGAATTATTAAACAAGAGTCAGTAAAACATTTTTTTAAATAAACATTAATATTGGGGGATAAATGATTCGTCAAGTTTAATTCACTTCTTTTCCCAGGACCATTTATATTTTAGCCAAAGATGGGAATCTTATGGTTCAAGAATGGAATTTCAGATATCAATCAGCAGGTATCAGTCAATCAATAGGTCTCCATTGCGCCTGAAATCGTAAAATTGTTTGTTTCCCTTATGAGTCAGACATGGGACCCGGAGAGCTGAATAGATTCAGTTCGCCATGATAAGGATTAATTTCTCCATTCGACAGAGGAGTAGCTGAAAGTCAGAAGAGTTGTGGAGATCTGCCCTCACCTCACAGTTTGTAGGTGGTAAACAGGTTAGAACCCGATACTTCTCCCTAGAATGGTAGAACTAGAGGGCTGGCAAAGATCTTAAGTTGCAACAGCCATGTCCATTCTCCTTACAACCTCCTCACCAAATAGTTGTCACATCCCCAGTGACAGGGAACCCACATCAGTCCAGTGATTTCTTAGACATTGCTGATCTGAGCACTGTGTCACCTTGATGACTCCACCTATAGGACAACACAGGAAAAGACTAATGCTTCCCTTCTCTTCTCTGACACTTCTGATTCAAATCCCTGCATCATCCCGATTAAGCTTCTCTGAACTTGCTACAGTTTACCTCAAAATATGGTTCTCAGAACCAAACCTAGTACTTCAGGTGAGGTCTGGACTTATTTATTCCTTCCTTCCTTCATTCAGCAGAAATATATTTGATCAGTGTCAGACTACACTCAGTTCAGTGCAGAGTAAGGAGGAATGCTCAGTCCTGTTGCTCAGGACAAGATACATTTTTGGTTACTGTCCAAGATCAAATTCTTTCTGGTTTTTAAGGGTTTATGGTCAGCTAGCTCTCTTAAGTTCTTTCCCATGGACTCCTATGGTAGTGTGTGGCTTGAGTTCTACCAAGCTGTTTCTCTGTGTGGGAAGTTTGCCCTATTTGTGTGAAAACCCATCCTGTCACCGGGGGGCAGGGAGGGGAGGGGGGTGCCTACACAGGCTTTAATAAAACCCATTTGGGTTTTAATGAGAACACCTTTCCTTAGATCCCGGCCCAGCTTTTATTTTTTCCTGATGCCAAAGTTGACATGCCCCCAGTGTATCTCTGTAATAAAACCTAATCTCTAGGACAGAGAGCCATCTCTGCGCTCAGGGGTCATTCAGAAGCCAAGGAGAGGGTGGCGAGCTCACATGTACACGGAGATGCTTCCGCAGGCTATGGAAAACTACCTGTCCAGTTCCTTCCCCGTGGCTTCCCACCGTGTTATCCCTCCTTCTGTGCCTTTGCTCTTCACATGCACTTGAACTGGCTCCCCGGGGGAAAAGGCAACCACCCAGTAATAGGGCACATGATCTCAGTCAAGGTCTAAACAGCATTTCTGGAGTCAGGATTCTGGAAATAGGAGGCTGTAGAGCTTTGACATCTGTACCATCCTATCTTGCTGTGTCTTTCCTCACTCATGCCATCCCTCCTCATCCTGTTCTTTTCCCCTTCTCTCTTGAAAGAGCTCCTTTCAATGGAATTTCTTGATGCTATTTACACATTTATGGAGGGTCTTGTCTACCCATTAATAACATAAGCAAGATTTAAAACCCAGAGAAATCATTTGGGTGAGTCACGCTGAGGACCCTGGGACCTTTGTCCTAAGCCTCCATCAGCAATTCACCCTGTCGGTTTGTACATGTCACGAAGGGAGCAGCAGAAGAAAAGTCTGCAGCCTCCATCAGTGTCTCCCTTCTCCGACTCAGAAGCCTCTCATGCTCGTTCCTCCATTTTGTTGGTTCTTGTCGCAGGAAGGAGACGTGGTCCTTCTAACTTGAGTTCTGTTAAAGCTGAAGCAACATCTCCTCGCATGCCTGTGCCTTGGCAATCCTCAGTACCCGCTCTGCACCTCACTGTGCAAGGGAAAGAACCTGCACCTCTGATGAGTCAGATCTTCCTTGAATGGGGGAAAAATCGTCAAGGATGTCAGTATAAACAAGCTCTCGGCATGGAGTGAGGGAGAGAGATTCCAAACTTTTCCATGAGAGAGCGGCATCTCCCCATCGTCCAAGTCTGTGTTGTGAATATTCCCCACATTCTTCTCCATAAAAGCTAGCTCGTTTCTACCACTCTTGTCTTCACATGTTGTTTAGGTCAAGTTTAAGCTGTTCTAGCTCTGAGCTGGAGTTCTGATGCCAACTCTTTGCAACCAACAAGGACCTACTGTACAGCACAGGGAACTCTGCTCAAGATTCTGTAACAACCTAAATGGGAAAAGAATTTGAAATGAATAGATACATGTATATGTATAACTGAATCACTTTGCTGTACACCTGAAACTAACACACATGGTTAATCAACTAGACCCCAATATAAAATAAAAAAGTTAAAAAAAACCCTGTGCTGTCACAGGCATATCCCCTCCCTCAGCCCATGAGCCACACTCCACCTTATCCATCTCTGCACACACACTTTAAAAAAAAGTTTAGTATTACCAGTTTGGCAGGAGGAAGTGTAAATGTTATGTCAGTGTTAAGACAGGACTTAATCCTGAGAGATGAGTTGTCAGGGAAGTGAGACACTTATTGACACGTGTTAAATGACACCTGCAGTTCCCAATGGTGCACAAACAAGGTAGTTCCAGGACAGGTGAAAACTGCTCCACAGGAGTGGGGGGTGGAATTTTCCTTCCTGTCTTCCAGGGCAGAGTGTACTGTCATTCTGATGGGCCCGGGTAGCGGATGGGTAATAAATGAAATGCTTCTGGATTACCAGGTTAGTCAAACACCCAGGAAGTTTGGGTCCTTTCAGTTTCGAGCGAGGGATTAACTGGAATAAGCTGGGCTTTCCAGAATTACACAGGGCCTTTTGATGATGTCAGAAATTCCAAGAGGAGGAGGCTGGAGAAGAAAGTAAGAAAAGCTGAACATCTGTTCTCTGTAAAAATAATAAGCGAGCAAAACAAAACAAAACGAACAAAACCAACCCAAACCTACCCCTAACTCCTCCCTTCCCGGTAGGCTTCTCCAGGTAGCTCTCTCTTGTCCTGGCATCTGTAAGGCTGAGGAAGAAAACCAGTTGAAAAGGGGCGAAGCAAGTGGTTTGTAGTGTTGGACATTATATTTAAAAAAATACTAATGCCTGAGCCATTTTCCAGAGATTATAGTGCAACCGATGTTAAGCAGGGCTGGAGCTCCCATGTTTTGGTAAAGTCTCCCAGGATTTTCTAATGTGCAGCCGATACTGATGACCACGGGACCGAAGAGCATCCTGCAAATGCAGTGGAGCCTGTGGGGCCACCTGGTATTTGAGATCAAATGCTGCTGGAGGGACTTCCCTGGCGGTGCAGTGGTTAAAACTCTGCGCTTCCACTGCATGGGGCACGGGTTCGATCCCTGGTCAGGGAACTACGATCCAGCATGCCACGTGGTGTGGGTAAAAAAGAAATAAAGTTTAATTTCAAAAAATTATTTAAAAAAACTGCTGCTGGAATTCCACCTTCAAGAGAGCAAAGTCAGCATTTTCTCCCACATACCGCCATGGATTTCTAGGCTTAAAAACAATCTTTGAGGGCTTCCCTGGTGGCGCAGTGGTTGGGAGACGGCCTGCCGATGCAGGGGACACGGGTTCGTGCCCCGGTCCGGGAAGATCCCACATGCCGCGGAGCGGCTGGGCCCGTGAGCCATGGCCGCTGAGCCTGAGTGTCCGGAGACTGTGCTCCGCAGCGGGAGACGCCACAACAGTGAGAGGCCCGCGTACCACAAAAAAACAATCTTTGAGTATCCTTCAGTCATTCCAAGGAGAAAACGGGGCTTTCCTCTGGGTGTCACCCCTTCCTTTCTGCCCCATCACCTCCCTGTTGAGGGTTGTGCCCATCACTGGATCGGCTGAAAACAGGAGGAGACTGTCCAGTTAGAAGAGGCTGCACAGAGGACCCATCCTAAATTTCCATTCTAGATCTCTCCTAAACCCCATATCAGGCCCAGAGCAAGTTCAGGAAATAAGTCCAGCCATGTCTGGAGCCTTTGTAGAGGTCAGAGGAGGACACACCACAGAGACTGAGGTTCTGCCTTCCCTTGCTGACTTTTGACGCGCTAGTCTGGGAAAGTTTGCACGAAGGCCAAGTCTATGGCTAAACTCGGAGTTCTTTATGTTCCAGGACTATCATTCCTGCCCCTTTTCTTGGGCAGTAAATAACTCTTGGCTTTGACAAACAAGCCCTGGTGACACATTGGTGATGGCTGCGGGCAGAGCAGAGTCTGGGTGTTTCTGCGGAGAGCCTGGTACCCTAAGCCTAGTCTGACCCTTTTGACTCAGATTTCCTCATTACAAGGAATGGTGGTGACCGTGGCCCTGAGACTGAGCATGGCCGGGGTCTGATGTCTTACAGTGAATTCCGTGGTGCTCCACCCAGGCCCCATACCGGGGAGACGCAGCCCCGCAGCTGCTGGGAATGTTGACGGTAATGACTTATAGCTTGTCCCTTGGTGGCCAGAAAGGAATGCATCGTCCAAGGTTACTGCCTCTTTCAGGAGGTGGCCGATGCTGGGATACAAGTACCCGTCCTTTCCTCGATCTGGGACACATCGGCTTCAGGGCTTCTTAAAGTATCAGGTGAGGACTCAGTCACACCTGCCTTAGGAATCAGCTTCTCCTGCTCTTCAACTGTGCTGTCCTCACTTCCTCTTGGGTGTGTTTCCTGAGCTCACCTCAACAAACCTTCTGTGTGCAACTTTCCCTCACAGGGCACCCAAGCTAAGTGACTTTCTCTTCACAGCCACTGGTCCCTCAGAGGTCAGCTTTAAGACACAGGGTATTAACATCACCCCAGGAAAACGACTTGCTTTGTAGTTAAAAGGAAAACTTTTATCAGGTGCACATCTTTGACATTTATTTCCCCTTCTGGCAGCTATGGCCTTCCTAAGGAGGCCTGGGGAGGACCAGTGAGACCTCCAGTGACAAAGCTGCGGTGACTCTAGAAATTTGCACCTGAAGTAACCTGAGAGACAGATTGAAAAGGAATTCTGAATCCCACAGACTCGCTAAGGCGAGATGCTGGAAGAAGACAGGTATGAGATTAGCAGAGACATTCAAGGAAAGTTGGAAAAGTGACAAGGAAGAGGAGGCAGGGGGCTTTCTTTAGAGATGGGAGATTTTTGTTCAATTTCCTGGATTACTTTTAATGGTTAAAGAAAATAATCCACATCTGTTAATTTACTGCAAGAGCTTTTGTAATTTGAGAGCCTTCCAGGGGAGGGGAGGATGACTGTAGATTTATGCAAAGAGTTAAATCTCGTGATGTGAACATGCAACGAGAGGCCCCACCTGTGTGTACAATGTACTTAAAGGATTAGAGCAAACTTTGAAAATTATGATATGTTTTACCTACAGTAAGCACCTTACCCTTTAAGCTTCTATTTCCTGGAAGGAGGTGGGAGGAAAGAAAACCATCAATTCTCTCAGGTAATCAGGTGCATGAGACACTCTGCTTGTGGGATTGAATGAAGGTTTAAGTGCAGGTGGATGAAGGATGTGTTATTGATATATTTTATTTTAAACCTATTTTCAGTGCTTGCAATTCCAATTCCAAGGTGTTGCTTGCCAGAGGTCCATGTGCCCTGAATGAAGGTGACATTTTCAGGGAGATGCAGGAGCCAGGGAAGCAGTCGTCGTGTGAGGGGCTACTGGGTGCAGGAAGGGGAATTTTAAAAGAAGTGTTGCTGTGGTCCCCATGTTCCCTTCAGGGTCTTCAAGAAATTTAAGTAAATACCTGACATTCTCTAAACCAAAGGTATCCCTGGGCTAAAGCAGGTGATTATTAAAATGACACAAACATTTCTTTCCACTCCATGTGATTAACCAGTAACGGAGGCCAGAGGATTTATAAAAGAATGACCAGGGCTTCCCTGGTGGCACAGTGGTTGGGAGTCCGCCTGCCGATGCAGGGGACATGGGTTCGTGCCCCGGTCCGGGAAGAACCCACATGCCGCGGAGCGGCTGGGCACGGGAGCCATGGCCGCTGAGCCTGCGCGTCCGGAGCCTGTGCTCCGCAACGGGAGAGACCACAACAGTGAGAGGCCCGCGTACCACAAAAAAAAAAAAAAAAAAAAGAATGACCATCCTCTGCTATCCACTAAGCTACTGCTTTTGATTATTCAGTCTCCATAGCTTAGTCCGGCAGGCGAAGAGTGGGAGAACAGGGTAATCAGAAACACAGAAACTCAATAGCATTCAGTCTGTAGGAAGCAGAAAATCACACACAGATATGTCTAAAAATGACACAGTACTTTATTTGAAAAATACTCAGGTGTTGCAAAAAATGCATAGAAATATAAAGTTTGGTCGGTGTACTTTACTAAACTTCAACTCACAGGTTTGTGTGTTACAGATTGGAGCAGAGTTTGTTATGCACGTGGAGAACCCAAACCGATTTATTAAACAGGATAGATACAGGTTGTCTGGGTGAAGTGGTCTGGCGGGGTGGGGTACCCTCCAGTTTACCTATCAGATACGGATATACTAGCTCTTCAAAGGTTGTTCTACCAGCTTGGATATGGGTGAGTGACTAGTTCCAATGGGGGAAAAGCAAGATGGATTCACCAAACCAAAGAATTCTAAACAAAGACTTATTTTTTTCTTTCTGCAACACAATATACATCACAGTAAAATGTTTAATACTTGCAGGTTTGGGGGTTGAAAGAATTCAACGCAGAGGGAGGGAGAGGAAGGGTACTGACCAGAGAGCGAGCACTGAACATTTATCTTAAAAGACGTGTGAGAGGCAGAAAAGCAATTTAGGCTGCACTGCCTTCCGTGCTCCCCTTTCTGTGTGGGCAACACGTGGCATCTGACAGTATTTCAATGTGGAGCTCAAACCATAGAAAATGGGATGAAACGAGCCAACTTTCTATCAACTTTGGCAGTTTTGCCACCAACAGTAAATTGGACCTTTTTAATAGGAGGAAATTGAAAGGTTTCTCATTGAACAGAATTAAGTAGTGGGATCAAGAGATTTCCAGGCCTCAGGGTACCTCATTAGCAACTGGCTTTTTTTCATTCCAATGTCTCCCCTCTCCCAGGTCACCTGAGATTATAGGATAAAAACAGAAGGGTGGCCAAACTTCTCCTGTGCCCTCTTCTCATTCTCTCTGAAGTCACCAGATGACTCATTTGCCAGGGGGGGGACGCTTTTTTTTTTTTATAAGCACTAAACACAGCTCCTGAAGCATTTGGACAGTTTCATCGTTTGGTGATGGAAGCCGCAATAATGTGTTTGGAAAACTGTTTCTTTTTTCTTAGCTCCTTCCTGCAAAGTACCATCAGCCCGGTCAGCTTGCTTAGGGGGTGGGGCTTTCTAAGGTCCAGGCCCCTATTCTCCACGCTCCACCCCTGAGCCTTCAATGTCCACTAGACAGCTCTACGGGCGCCTGACCCTTCACTCTGCGCTGTATTCATCCTTGAGTGTGAAACTCCATACCTCTTACCTCCTCTGCCTGCAGGGATCCCAAAGGGTTCTCAGACTTTGAGCTGTAACAACAGAGCCACCAGAAAGTCCTATAAAAGCAGCAGTGACCTTCTGGAGCTGTCAAGTCTTTAAATAGGATTTGGGATTTAATGCTGTATATTTTTAAAGGAAAGACATAAGAATTGCTAGTTTTTTTAAATAATGCATGTCTTTTAGCCAATTCAGAATCTGCTCACCCCCTACTTTTTTTAAACCCAGGAGAGATAAAACTTTGGGGGGGGGAAAAAAAAAAAGACCAGATCTCAGGCTAAATAAGGAAGGTGTATGTTAGGTGCAATCAGACTAAAAGAAGAACTTCAGTGGGTGACTTGTGGAAAGGGAACAAAAAATAAAAGAAAGGGGAAAGGAAGGAGCTTAAGGAATTACGTGATCTGTCATGGTGTAGTATGAATTACAGCCTGAAAACTCCAGGAGCCGTCTCATTCTGAATTCTCAGACCCAGAGCAAAAAGGTCAGAAGAGAATCTTTTACCTTTTCCTGATTTAAAAAAAAAAAATGCAATGCCCCCCAGCAGCATTGCGGAGACTCCCCCTTAGACCGCTGTCTTGGACACGCAGAGATTCTTCTGGCCTGGGCCCACCTCCTACAGTAGAGTTCTGTTTATACAGCTTGTCTTAAGACCACAGTGAGTGCTTCTTGTTCTGCTTGGGCCACCCTGTAAATACTTAAGTCGGCGTATTATTTAAAAAGGAATAATAAAAAGCTTCTATTTTCATCTCTTCCTACCCACCTCCGTATCCCGTGCCAACCTGCGCTGAGCACGACAGGCTTCTCTATGGGATTCTCCATGTCCCTCTCTCTTCCAGGGACAGAGAGAAACCTTGGTCATAGTCCAAGGTCAACGAGAGGCTTCTGACCTTCGGTTTAATTCAGTAGGTGACATCCTCTTATTAGCCGTCCTTCCCAGCCCCCCTCCCCCTTCGGGTGTGCTCTGTCAGAGTGGATGGTCAGTTACACAAGAGGGTGGAGCTGGAGGAAACAGAATCCTCGGAAGTGATGTGGACACCTCCTACAAAATCACCCAAAGTGCTAGAAACAGCACTTGGCTTTATCCCTCTCTACTTCAAGCAGGTCTCTAAAAAGCAAAAATGACCTACGTTCTGTGTTGGGGGAAGTATTTGGATACTAAATCATTCCGTGTCCCAGATCTTTCGTTGGCCCACTAGTGAAGAATCTGGGATTTCCATGCAAACCTCCAACAGTTTTGGTCTCGTACCTCTTGCTGCTCCCTGACCCCGGGCCCTTTTGCCTTCCAGAGGGGCCACCTGGGGAAGGCGGTTCTTGATCCCTCGTGGTTGTCGGAGGCGTTACCAGAAAGCTGGGCTCCAGCCTGCCAAGCAGTAAAGGTAGGGGTAGTAAGGGTAGGCGTTATGCATGGAGATGAGGGAGCCCCGCGAGAAGCCCTCCTCTTTCAGAGCTGGCAAGGAAGGATGCTTCTCCAGGTCTCCCAGGTCTGAGGTGAGCTGCTTCCGCTTGGTCTTATAGCGTCTGTTCTGGAACCATATTTTCACTTGGGTCTCCGTGAGCTTGAGGTTCTTGGCCAGGTGAGCCCTTTCGGGAGCTGACAGATACTTCTGGTGACTGAACTTCCTCTCCAACTCAACGACCTGATTGTGCGAGAAGGCGACCCGGGAGCGCTTCTGTGGCTGCTTAGGGGCTGGGGGCAGGCTCGGTGAGGCGTCCCGAGTGTTTTCCCAGTCCAACAGATAAGTCTCAAAGTGCCTATCTGGAAATGAGAGGGGAGAAGCAGGGATGGGAAGGAAAACGCTACATGTTAGCACGGAAGAGTACAGAATTCAATCCACCCTTATCTCTTCTGGTGAGTGAACAAACAGCCCACTGTCGGTTTAGACACATTGCACTTTTTTCACAGGACTAAGGAACTCTCTGAGTGGGGAGTGAGTGCATATGTAGATTACGTGTTAGTTTTCTACTAGTCATCAAGTCCCCAAAGTAGGAGCAGTTAGTGCTAGAACTTCCTGCCGTATCATCCAGTAGAATGAAATAGGGATTCTGCATATGTCTTGAGGGGAAGCGGGAGCAGGGAGGCAGGAAAAACTCTGAGAAATAAGATACCCGGTAAAGCGGGCCCCAAAGGCACCCGATGTTAACATCCGGGTGGCAAGAGAGGGCTTGTGTGGTAGGAAAGTTCATTCTCTGGCTTTAATCCCCCCTTTTTTTTCTCAACCAGCCGTTAGGATGCCTCATAAGAAGGGTGTGTATTGTATGGTGACGGCTGGTACCTAGACTTATCGTGGTGATCACTTTGTAGTGTGTACACATATCAAATTATTGTGTTGTAAACCTGAAACTAATATAATCTTATGTATCAATTTTACCTCAGTTTTAAAAAAAAAAACTGATGGGAAAGAAAGTAAGTCTACTCTAAGCGTTCCGACGTTATAACTCCTGAAGACCAGAGGGGCTCCTAGACTTACTGTTTATTGCCCGTGGGACTGGGAAGCGAAGGGCATCTTTGTTGGTCAAACCCTGATTTATTAATATTAATACGCTATTATCAATAACTCGTTATATGTTAATTGTCGTAACTGCCCAGAAGTAATATGGGGCTGGCGCCGATCAAGGGTCGCACTGTGGCTGGGAGCGATGTGGGGGTTTCCTTCTGGGACACTGGACCACGGTGGGAGCTTCGTGCGCGCTCGCCTTTTGACCCCGGGGCGCGGAGAACCCGCTGCGCAGAGCACCTTGCCGGGCGAGTCAAGCCCAGTCTAAATCCTGCGCCGCCCTGACGCTGGGGTCACGGTTAATCTCCGAGGCGCGCCCGTGGCGGAGGCCGTGAGGTCCCTTCGCCCGTCGCCGCGGGGCCCCGCATCCCTGCAGCCGGAGCTCCGGAGGTCCACCCAGCACCCGCCCTCACGCCCGTTCGGCCAGCAGACCGGCCCTCCCTTCCGAAAGGACCCACCCCGGCCCAGCCCGGCCTCCCCAACCTCGCCGGCATACCTGGCTCGGTCTCCGCCGGCTGCTCTGCCTCCCCGCGCGCAGCGCGGGGCCGGGCTCTCGGCTGGTCCTCCGGAGCCCCGGCGCCTCCTCTTCCTCCCTCGGGCTCCGGCTCAGGGTCTCGCCTCCGGTCAGGCTGGCGCGGGGGCTGCGGGCTGCCCGCGTGACCTGCGCGCCGATCAGCGCCTTCCCGCAGGATATCCTGGATGAGGAAGGAGGTGAGCGGCTTGGACTGGGTGGGCGGCACGGCCCGGGGGCTGCAGCTAGCTGCCCCCGCCTCCCCGGGCCGCGGCTCGGGAGTCCGAAGCATCCCCGAGGTTCGGCTCCGGCGCCCAGGCTCAGGCCCCTGCGGATGCCACCAGGCTGAGCTCGCCGCTCCGGCACCACTTTCACTTTCCGCGGCCCCGGGAACTTATAGCCTTAGGGGCGCGCCGCGCCGCCTTCCCATTGGCCTCCCGCCCGAACCGCGCGGCTGATTGGCCGCCCGCCGCTCCAGGTGAGGGTAAAGGGGAGTCCCTCGCACAGTCTGGGTCGTGTCTTTCATAGAGGATTTCTTCCGAAGTTCCTTCTTCTCCAGGATCCTGGCTCGCCTCCCTCCTCCCTACGTCGTTTTCCCTGGCTGGTAGAGAAAACCAAAGCGGGTCTCTTCGGCCCCAACTCAGCTAATATGTTTAGCTGCTTCTGGGAAATCATGATGCAGAAGAGAAATACTCCATTTAGCTCTTAGAGATCGTTAAAGTGCCTTTACTCACAAAGAAATAGGTGGGGCAATTACCAGCATCCCACCTTACAGATGAGAATTCTGGGTGCCCGTTGACAAGGAGACAATGGTAGCAAAGCTGGGTCTACTAAACCTAAGTCTGTCAAAGAGACATGACAGGTAAGTGCAGTACCTGACCCCAGGCTGGATTCTGTACTTGGGGCAATTGATGAAAATGGAATAGGACCAATGGCTAAAAGTATTGAATCAGTGTTACATTTACTGAAATTGGTAACAGTATTGTGATTGTATAAAAGAATATTCTTCGGAAATAAACACTAAAGTATGTAGGGGCAAAGGCCAATGATGTATGTAACTTACCCTCAATTGGTTCAGAAACAATGACATAGATGGATAGATAGATTCCATATGATAAAGTTGAATGGGTTAAAATATTAATTGGTGAATCTAGAAAAAGGGTATACCAGTGTTCTTTTGAACTATCTTTATTTAAGCAACTTTCCTGTACGTCCTACTCTAAGACACCTTTCATTCGACTGGAAACTTTTCAAAAAGACGGTATGTTGTGCGTCTGGGGAGAAGGGAGAGGGAGTAGGTTATTGCGGATAAAGAAACCGCTAAAGAGAACCACCTTGTGTAATATGAATGAAGGTATTTGGCAAGGATGGTTTTCTTCTCTCATTTTTTTCATTAAAAATTTTTGTACCATTTTCTTTTGAAATAGTTATAAATTCCCAGGAATTTGCAAAATCTGTACCCCTAACTTCCCCCAATGGTGACATATTATGTAACTGCAGTAAAATATAAAAACCAGGAAATTGACATTGATACACACCATGAATTAGACTACAGACCTTATTTTATTGTCACCATGTAAAAGCCTGCGTTCATGTGTGTGTGCGAGCGTGTGTGTAGCTCAATGCAATTTTATCATGAGAGTAGATTCTTGTAAAGCCACAATCAAGATACAGAATTGCTGCATCACTGCAAAAGAACTCCTTGTGCTATCTCTTTGTATTTGTGTACCCAAACCCCTTCCCTCCATCACAGACCCCTGGTAACCAGTAATTTGTTCTCTGTCTCTATAATTTTACTATCTGGAGAATGTTCTATAAATGGAATCAAATGTGGTACAGTATGCAACCTTGTGGAATTGGGTTATTTTTTTGCTGAGTATAGTGCTTCTGAGGCTACTCAGACTGTTGCATATATTAATAGTGAATACTTTTAAAAATTGCTGAGTAGTATTCTACTGTACAGATCTGCCAGGGTTTGTTAACCGTCCACCCACTGACGGACAATTGATCTGTTTCCAGGGTTTTGTTTGTTTGCTTGTTTTGTTTTACTATTTTGAATGAAAGTGCTGTAGACATTCATGTACAGGTTTTTGTGTGAACACAAGTTTTCATTTCTCTGGGATAAATGTCCAGGAATGCAATCTCTGGGCTGTATGGTAATTGCATGTTTGGTTTTGTAAAAAACTGCCAAACTATCGTGGTTGTAGCATTTTTAGATTTCCACCAGCAATGTATGAGAGTTCCAGTTTCTCCACATCCTCATCAGCATTTGGTGTTATCGTTATTTTTTATTTTAAGCATTCTAATAGTGAATGTGAGTGTGTAGTGATAGCTCATTGTGGTTTTAATTTTAATTTGCATTTCCCAAATGGCTAGTGATATTGAACATCTTTTCAGGTACTTCTTTACCATCCATGTCTCCTCTTTGGTGAAATATCTGTTCAACTCTTTTTGCTCATGTTATAATTGGATTTGGGGGGAGTTGCTGTTGAGTTTTGATAGTTTTTTTAATATATATATTCTATATATGTCTTTGTTGAATATATGGTTTGCAAATATTTTCTCCTAGTCCATAGCTTGTCTTTCCATCTTTTTTTTTTTTTTTTTTTTTTCTGTACGCGGACCTCTCACTGCTGTGGCCTCTCCCGTTGCGGAGCACAGGCTCCGGACGCGCAGGCTCAACGGCCACGGCTCACGGGCCCAGCCGCTCCGCGGCATGTGGGATCCTCCCGGACCGGGGCACGAACCCGCGTCCCCTGCATCGGCAGGCGGACACCCAACCACTGCGCCACCAGGAAAGCCCTCCATCTTTTTAACAGGATATTTCACAGCAGAAAAGTTTTTGGTGTTGGTGAATTTTTATGTCACAGATTTTGTTCTTGGTGTCATGCCTAAGAACTCTTTGCTTATTCCTAAGTACTGAAGATGCTCTCCTGTGTTATCTTCTAAAAGTTTTATATTTTACTTTTAAATCCATGATCCATTTGAATTAATTTTTGTATATGGTGTGACGTTTAGGTTGAGTGACCTCTTCTCAGTTTTAGAATTTAGAGCTGGGTGGCATTTCAAATCACAGGGGGGAAATGTGAATTATTTAATAACTAGTACTGCCATTTGGAAAAAATAAAGGTCTAGTCTTATAACAAAATAAATCCCAGATGGCTCAAACATTTAAAACATAAACAGGCACATGAAAAAAAATAGTTTAACCACACTCATCATTAGAGAAATGCAAATCAAAACCACATTTAGATACCTTCTTTCCACCTATCAGATTGACAGAGGTTAGAAAGATGATGTCTAGTGTTGGTGGGGGTGTGAGGAAGAGTTGCCCCCATACTGTTGGAGAGAGAGTAAGTCAGTTTTGTATATATGGGTGGTAACTTGGCAAAATCTGTCAAATTTAAAACTGGGCATATCCTTTGACACAGATATTCCGTGCCTAGAGATTTACTCTAGAAATCTACAAATACACAACATACTGACTTGGGAACATATCCTCAATTTAGTCGGAGAGTTGCAATTCAAGTTGCAAAAAAATAAAATGTTATAAAATGAACTCACTGTGTTAAAAGAAATAGTCACAGGTTATCTATAAAATATTTTACATTTGAACATTTGAACATATAGAAAAATCTGGAAGGATAGAAATATCTCAATAGAGCATTTACCTCTGGTCAGTGAGATGGAGATAGCAGATTGGGAGAAGAGGAGAGTGGAACAGGGTGCACTTCCTTGCACTAATTATAATTTTTTAAATTAAGAACAGAGCCAGAGCTGAGCTTGGGCTCCTTTCTTCCACAACCTCCTCCTCAGGTATCAGGTGTCCCTTCAGGGTGGGGACACAGCCCCAGCCCTTTCCCGTACGTCACTTGGCATGTTGTTCCTTTGGTGCTTAGTATTTTGGACGTTTATGTGGATGGGTCCTCTCCTTGAGCAGGGACCGTGTCATCCTCATTTACACTATCCGTAGCACAGTTAGTTTTTGACACACAGAAGTCACTCAATAAATATTTGCTGGTGGATGTCCAGCTTTAGGTACTATGTGGCATCTCACTAGCTGGCAGCGTTATCCATAAGGGACCACAGGGTCCCAAGGCACATACCAGTGTAAGGTCTGTCCTCCCCTCTTTGCCATGTCTATCCAGCTTAAACAGGATGAAAATGATAGGAATAGGAAGACACAAGGGGCTGTTGTAGGCTTTTTTTAGATGGAATAGCGTTCTGGAGAAGAATAAACACCCCCCTTCCAAGATGCTCCCCTCCAAATGCCTGGAATGCAACACCTGCAAATGACAAGGGGGAGTTAAGTTGTAGATGGAATTCAAGTTGCTAACCAGTTGAGCTTGAGACGGGAAGATTATTCTGGGTTATCCAGGCAGAACCCATGTAATCACAGGGCCTTTATAGGTAAAAGAAGGAGGCGAGAAAGTCAGAGTCAGAGAAGGAGAGGTGACACTGAAGTAAGGTTAGAGTGATGGGAGGTGAGAAAAACTCAACTGGCCCTTGCTGGCTTTGAAATGAAAGGCAGGGGGCATGTGAGCCAGGGAATGTGGGCAGCCTCTAGGAGCTAGAAAAGACAAGAAGTGGATTCTCTCCTAGAGCCTCTAGAAGGAACAGAGCTCTGCCAACATCTTGATTTTCGCCCAATGAGACCCATTTCAGACACCTGACCCCTAGAAACTAATACAGGGACATTTATAAAGGGATGTAAAAATGATGAGAGAAGGATTACCAGCTCTGCCTTCATATGAACTTTGGGTCTCTTAAAAAAAATGTTAAATATACTTTTATATCCATAATCCTGTCCCTTCATATCTTCTTTGTATATTTTCTTCCAGTCTTCAGCCATACATATTTGTTGGATAAGTGTAATTTTGTATCTTGTTTTTTCCTTCCAATGTCATATTACATCATAAGCATTTATATATTGTTCCATTATATATTTTATTTTATTTATTTTTTTTTTTGCAGTACGCGGGCCTCTCACTGTTGTGGCCTCTCCCGTTGCGGAGCACAGGCTCCGGACGCGCAGGCTCGGCGGCCATGGCTCACGGGCCCAGTTCCAAGTCCTAACCACTGGACCACCAGGAAATTCCCAAACCTGAGATTTACAGAGACAAAAGAACTATAGATGGAAACTATACAAGCCCAAACACTTCACTGCATCACCTTCCATCCTCCCACCCACCCCAGCCTGCCTCCGGTGCTACCCTACAGTGTGGAAAGTGGGAGCAGAGTTTATAGAATTGTCCTGTATAAATATGTTTTTAAATGTACTTGGAATTTATTTTAAGCAAGTATGCAACACGTGCAGACACAGAAATGACTGTATTGAAGGAAGAATTGTTTATACTCACAGATCCCCAGAAACAGGAGGCACAACACACTATACAGGGCCACATGGGGAAGCACCAGGGTTAAGAGACAAAAAAGACAAGGGGAAAGCATGGACACAGCCTTTTTTGTGGTTTCCATGGGAAGGAATGGGCAAGGCTGAGCAAACTTAGGATTGGGTAGTTTGAATAAGTTCAGCAGGCTCTGGGCTATAGGGGTGGTCCCCAGTTGTCCAGTACTTGGCCCTGGCGTGATTTGGGGCAGAGGAAATATGGACTTGGTGTGTGAGAGTTAGATAAAGGAGATGGTTGGGGGTATGAACTCCACTGGTTGATTTGCATATCAAAGGTGTGTTCACAGGCAAGTTGTTTGCCGTCTTTAGGAATTAACTAACTCTGACAGACCCTCCCTGGGTTCAGCAAGGTTTCAGATGTCCAAGCATCATAAAATACAGAAAATAGAAAACGTGATTAATGTGAAATGCATCATTGTCACAGCACACATTTTTCTTTTAAAATACATTTCAAAGCCTTCTGGGGTAACCACACCAAGTTTATACTTACCGAAACGCAGCGTGCTGTGTGTCTTTCAAGGAGGCACTTGTGTTGGCTCTGCTAATTCAGAAAGACAAAAAGAACGAAGAAAAGAGAAGTCAATCCCAGCCATCACCACAACAGAAAGGACAAAAGCCTTCCACCAGCCAACACATTTTATAAGATTTCCGAGAAGGTAGCGGTTGGAGGTGGGAGAGGTTGAGGTCTAATCTCAAGGTCTAACCCAGTTGATGGCAGAGCTGCAAGGGTAAATGTGCAGGTGCAGTGTTCCTTCCCTAAGGGCTACCTGCTCAGGGTGAAGGGAGCCTCCTTCCTGTTATTCCTCTTCCCTTTTATACCCCCCCAGCCCCAGCCCCTGTTCCAATTCCCAGTCCCAACTGGGTCTAGATGGGCCTCAGTGAGAGAGGACTCCCTGATTTTCTCACAGTAGAGACTCCTACCATCCTCAATATAAAACAGACCTCCTTGGTCCAGTGCCATCCCTTCCTGAATCTGCTTTCCTGGCTCTGGGAGTGGAGGGGTGCGAGAAGATTTTCCCCATCGTTCTTGCAAATTCAGTGATGTTGGAATTCAGACTTGTCATTATCTTTCCAGGTTGGATTGGAACATTAAACTGTTTTTCATTTTCTATATCTTACTAGAAAGCATCCTGTATGTTTCCCTACCCCCGTGTCCTCCCTGCAGTAAAACTGAAGACATTTTAGCCCATATGGAGAAAGGATTGTTTGGAAGCAGCTTCAGGGAGTTCAGTGTGTCTTAGAACCCTAGACCAGTTGGGGGGTGAGAGGCAGAATTGCTTGTTTTGGAAGGAGGACAGTGGCTAATAGAGTAGCTCTGGCTGTGGGACCTTGGGCAAGTTACCTAACCTTTCTGATCATGCCTCAGTTTCCTCATGCAAAATGGGCGCAAAAACAACATCCCCTCAAGGATTATTGAAAGGAATGATGAGGCTTTTCACGATAAAGGACCTCAGCGTCTGGCATGCAGAGGGGGTCCAGGAATGGGTTCTTTCCATTAGTAGGGTTAGGTTCTAGACCCACCTGCAGAGTAAACAAAACTTGCTTTTCCTAGGCACACTGCACATTTCCCAAACAAATAGGAGGTCTGAATCCAGGGTCCCTAATAGAACTGGGGAGGGGAGGGGAAGGAGAGTGCAATGAATGAATGAACATGCCTGAGATATCTGCATCGTAAAAACCCAATATCTCAAGTGTTCATCTCGGTTTTCCAAGGCCTCCCACACAGAGGCGTCAGCTTCCCTGCCCTCCTTCCCTCTCTTACTTCCTCCCCGACACGGTCCCCTGCCTTTACTGATTGTTCTGTCATGGTTCCCACTCGTGTCCTGCCCAGTCCTATCTCAGGCCTCTGTGCCTGCTGTTGTGTGTATTTACAGTCTTTTGTTCATCTTCAGCAGTTCAGTTTCTACCCAAAGTCTTCGGAGACCTCTCCAGCCTCCATCACTGGCTCTGCTGCTCATTTGAGCATCTGATCCTCTAGTGCCTTGGAGTATTTCATCATTTTCTGCTTCTCCGTTGTGTTGTTGGCTTCATCAAAGGTCAGGGCTGTGTCTCAGCTCTCCGTGTCCTACTCCCACCAGGAGAGGGGAGAGAACTGACATGTATTGAGTGCCCACTCTGGACTGGATCACCACGGACATTTCATTTGCACTACAACCCACTGGGGATCATTTTTGACAGATAAGAAGATAGAAGCTCAGAGATTGAATGTAACATGCCCAGGTTCTCACAGCTAACCCGGGTTGTTCTGGCTCCAAACCCAGTGTCTTCCCCGCCATGCCGTGCACTAGGCACATAGCAGCTGCTCCTTAGACACCCATCCTCAGGTTGCAGTGGAGTCTCCCATGGCCTCTTACAGAGTCCCTGGCTCAGTCTGCCCTATTTCCTTGCTTCTCTCTCTCTCTCTCCTCGCGTGGAAGCAGAGCCACTGAAAAGAGGGACAAGAGGAAACCACCTCCCACCAGGCTAGCCTGGATCAGAGGCACCGCCCCTGCAGTGGTTCAAAGGCATTGCCTCCCCATGGATATCGCTCAGTGCCCTACATTTCTCCGCTGTGGCATTTGGGTTAAGACGATTTTCATGTGTTAACGTGAAAATGCTATGTGTGTTTGGTGACACATTAAGCTCTCCTCAGTTACACAGTGGCATGAATTAGCCAGACTTTTATTTTCCAACTGGTGATGGGCAGGGTGCACACCCGCAGGATGTGAAGGATGAGGCCTGAGAGTGAAGGGCAAGGAGACCAGCCCAGAGCCCAGGAAAACTAGGCTGGGAGGCCATGCGGGGAGGGGATAGTACGTTGAAGGGCCGGATCTGTGCTTCTCAGACTTTGAGGTGCACACAGATTACCCGGGGATCTTATTAAATGCAGATCCTGCCTCAGTAGGTCTGGGTGGACCCTGAGAGTCTGATTTCTTTCTTTTTCTTTTTTAAAGATATGTTTTGGTGGGGACCACTTTTAAAGTCTTTATTGAATTTGTTACAATATTGCTTCTGCTTTATGTTTTGGTTTTTTGGCCCCGAGGTATACCAACCAGGGAACAAACCCGCGCCCCCTGCATTGGAAGGCCAAGTGTTAACCACTGGACCGCCAGGGAAGTCCCAAGAGTCTGATTTCTAAGAAGCTTCAAGGTGATACCACTGCTTTTGGTCCAAGGACCCTCCCCCCTGCCCACCACCACCAGTAGTGAGGAGCTGAGGGCCCTGGGCGGTTCTGGGGGGGAGAGTGGAGGACCCTGTGAGGACGGCATGGAGGCCACTGCAGTCCCACGTGATCTACTCCAATTCTTTTTCAGGGGCTTCTGACCTGACATGTGCCTATGTCCTGTCTGTCACTCTGAAACCCATCCATGTTTCAAATGCCATACTTACCCAAAGACCTCTCTTTCCTTCCATCCCAGGACCCTATAAAAAGGTCTGTTCCTCCGACTCTGTACCTATTTATGCCAGTTTTCCCTGCAGACTTTTCTGTGTGGCAAAAGGGATTGGGGTTTGTGGGAAAGTTCAGTAGCAGAGAGTGACTCAACATCCTTCTGCTTCCATCAGTGCTGATTGCCTAAGGAAAGCCATTAGGGAGGATTTATTGGGCAATAGGAACCCAAGAGTATTTTGCTAACAGTGCCCCTGGTCACCTGCTCTCTGCCCCCTCCACGGCTGCCTGTTTCTGGGGAGCTCAAGGCTGTGGGAGCATGTGCAGAAATTTCCACGTGCTCTAACTGGGTGGCCTCTGTCCCTTTGCGCTTGTTCTGTTCAACAGCTTAACAGAGGCCCTCACGGGGAGGCACACTGGGGGCTGTTTGTCTAGGGAAGGAGGCTCTGACCTTCTCACAGCACTCCGGCTGCCAGAAGCAATTTGAGACCGACTCTCTCCCACCTCTCAGCAGCCCCTTCCTCATAAAACTGGTCAGGCCATCACAGACGACGCCCTGAAATGATCGTATCCAGGTGGATGATCATCTGAGAAGGGGCAGAGTCAGTTTCTGGGGATGGAGTGGGTGCACATCCCCCAGGAATGAGGGGCCGAGGGCTAAGACTGTGCTTGGCCTTCCAGACGCTTCTACTGATCCCCTTGACTGGACAGGGAATGGGGACACGAGAGGCTATTCCGCAAAGAAAACTGCCTTCTTCCAGAACTACTGACTAGGGCTTCTCTGACAGACACTTTTCTGAAAATCACTTAGGACGACATAGCCACTGACCACTGAGGAAGAAGAAAGTCACTCAGCCAGGGGTTCATATTTGGCCTGAGGCAAGTCCTGCCCAATGCAGTTAAGACCATCCTGATGTTTTCACAGTTTGTAAGGGAAGTGACCACCCAGGCACAGGCAGAAGGATGGGGAGGTGCTTAGAGACCACCCTGCAGCACCTGAGACGCTTTGGGCATCGGCAAAGGCTTTCATCCCATTCATATATTTACCCAGGTTCTCATCCCCTCTGAGGGGGCTTGGGGAGGGGAAGGAGGGGAGATAGAGAATGACCTGGAAGGCATGGACACAGGGCATGCTAGAGGGGCAGATGTTCACGACTGGGAGGCGTGTGGCACTCCTATTTAAAATTCACATAGGGAATTTTACGCTCCCACTGCAAAGGGCACGGGTTCGATCCCTGGGCGGGGAACTAAGATCCCACAGGCTGAACGGTGCAGCCCAAAGATAAAAAAAATAAATGCAATTCACAGAATTGGATGTTGAGAGACCCGAGGTATCATTTTAGAAGTAGGGAAACTGAAGTTCGAAGAATGGAAATGACTCATCCAAAATCACTTGTTAGTGACCAAGTGAGAACTTTAACCCATGTCTCTCAATCTCTAGGTCAGTTTTATCTCTATCTCTTAACACATGTGATTTCTACTATAAAATGTTTTAAATGATAAAAAAAATGCAGAGATCATTGCTATCACTTAATTGATAGCATGTATTTTTTTTAAAGAAATAAAATGTTACAGGCGCAGCCGAAGTCCCCTTGCCAGTGTTTTATTTCTATGACATGCCAACGGGCATGGTAAGGCCTTTAAAAGGAAAAAGAAAAAATTCCTCTTTATGAATCCTCGTGGCAGAGCCAGCAGGTAGCTGATTGATAAGTAGAAAAACTGGTGGGTCAAATCAAGCATGACACTGCTTCTCCCCCGAGACCTCCTCTGGCTAGAAGAGGTGGGGGGCAGGGCAGAGGTGGGGGGAGTGAGGTGGCAGGAGGAATCTGGCCTAACCTGGTGGTCTAAGAGATGAGGCCGGGATCGGCAGGGGGCGGGCTGGCCTCTCATTGCTGAGCTTGGCTCAAGGGCTCCGAGAAACTAACTCCTGTGGGTATGGAGGGCCCAGCACATCCCTGGTGCCTGTCTCCCTCAAACAGGGCTAGAAGCCACCGGTGTCCATCTGAGTTCTGAGGAGAAAAAGTGTGGAGAGAGTGGCCAGGGATGGGGAAGAAGGCCAGGTGAGAAGCTCGTCTTGATAGACAGACTTACCCACCTCCTCCAGGGAGGGCTCAGCTCTGACAGGGGAAGCTGGGCCGTTTGATGTCGAGTCATTTTCGGGTGACCCAGCATTTCATGGGGATGGCATGAAATAGGTCTTTCCAAACCAGTGAGATTCAATGACACAGAGATCCTTGGCCTGGCACTAAAACAAGAGTAGCTAAAAACTTACCTGACCTTTTATTTTTTTTAATTGATTTCTTTATTGGCCTCTCCTGGCCTAAGTTACCTCCTCTGATAAGGGATAACAGCTGGCTCGGGGACAGAACTGTCCTGTCCTGCAGAGCCAATGGATGTGTCTTGTATGAGAAGTTCTTAAGTCAACGTCCAGACCGAGGAGAGCTCCAGCCAATGTGATCCATGACCCCCCAGTGGGTCATGTCAGTTTCCCCATCAGGACGGAGGGAGGGGGCAGGAGGCCAGACCTTCCCCCAGCTCAGCCCAGAAAAGCTTGTCAACGACCATCACCCAACCTCGAAGCTGAGAGTGCTTGAGGAACAAGAAGGAATGTGAAAAAAAGAAAAAAAGGAATGTGTGCGAAGCCGCTTTCTGCCTGGATGTTGGGTCAGTGCTGGAGATGATACCTCTGGATACAGTCCTGAGGATTGGGACTCTGCTCCTTAATTTTGGGGGCTCAGCGTTGAGGGGAACTGCTGAGGGGGGTAGAGAAGCAGGCATCCGGAAGCAGAGCCTTCTGTGGGTGGTGGAGGGCAGAAGCAAGTCCTGGTCTGTGTGCTCTCTCTGTACAAAATAAAGGCTAGGGCAGTCGGCAGAGGACGGAGGCTGGTGTGGATGTGTCAGGGTGTGTCCGGCCACCCTGGGGACAGTGGGTGTGCGTACAAGCCGTGGCTGGTAGTTATGGGCCGGTGTTTGTGCACATCACCCTCTGACAGTTTTGATCCTCCTGGGGGGACCCATGTTCTTCTGGTCCTCTCGCGGCCCCTCTACATCACTGCCCTATTGCTACTGCTTGCAGCCTGGGAGCAAGCCTACAGCCGCGTCCGTCACAGCCTGGCCCACCTGGGAGCCTTGGCCCTGCCCTGTAGGTAAGGCTATTTTGAGGTCAGGAGGAGATTCGTCTATTAGGTAGGAGAATCCAAAGGCCCAAGGGTTGTATTGCCTCATTTCTTCACCGCTCGGATAAGAGATGCTGCTATTAAAGGGCCACGATGAATGGGATTCCATGAGAGGACGGCAGGTTACGAGGTTCATGGTCTGCGAGGATGCTGATAAGAGACGAAATCCACTTGTCCAAGAGGGTCGCAGAAGACGAAGGTAGCATTAGTGCTGAGCCTTCTGCCGTGAGGGTGCCTCTGCTGCTCCCGTTTTCCATTTGTTGCCTCAGGGATGAAAATGTGACCCTCAGAGACAAAGTGAAATGATGCAAAGTGATAGCCGTCTCGGAGGGACCAGTCTGGGACACTCTCTTTAGATTTATGGAGGATTAGACACGCGGAGGCGCCTCCTTACACCATGGCTGAGGCCCAGGAAAGAGAGGGCGTCAACACAACGCAACACACTGCACTGCCACTCATCCCCTCCCCTGTAAGACCCGCTCTCACAAGGAACTGTCAAGATGATGCAAGTTAATTGCCCTGGGGCAGGATAACCCTCAAGAGGAAGGGATTCTGCAGCTGAGGTTGACCTTCCATAGCCCTTCCATACCTGTTATGTTGCCTGATACTCACTACGCCCTGTGATGAAGGGGAGCTGGCTTGGTTTTTCAACCTGGAGTGGCAAGGAAAATGCCATTTCGTCTCTGACTGTGCAGGTGTAAAGATGTGATTCTGAGCTGCCAGTGGCTGTGTACTTGGCCATGGTTTCTGCCAGCCCAGGTTAATGAAGCTGACCAGGTAGAGAGAAACGGAAATGAGAGGTGGATGGGGAGAAACCGGATGAGCCCCAGTCCCTGCTTTTAGCCAGCTTCACCATAAGCCTTCCTGCCACTCAGCTCTGAGGGTCAAGAAATTGCCTTGAATGTTTTGCTCATGCTGGTGTGAGTTAGGTTCCTGTCCCTTACAACCTAGAGAGTCACAGAGAATCATATTGGTTTAAGTAACTCCATTTTACCCAAGACGAAGCTGAAGCCAGCAGAGATCCAGTAATTTGTCCTCCGTGGCTGAGCTGGTCAGTGGCAGAGCTAAGCCAGAATCCAGTCGATTTAATTACATCGATGCTCAAAGCAGTCTTCAACTCAGGAACAGTTTGGGAACCTCTGCTGTGAGTCAAGAACGGTTCAATGTGAAGGACCAATCAGATTAGTTTCCCTTCAGGATGTTTGAACAAGAGTCCGGAGAGAAAGTGAAAAGGAAGGCAGAGCTGCAAGCTAACCTAGTGATATTTGCTTCACCAGCCCTTTAGAGTTAGTATTCCACACCCAGGCAGCTGTATTTTAGATACCCAAGTTCACTGCACAGTTGTAAACAGGATCAGTGGGTTTATATTCAGACTCTAACTTACGAGCTCTATGACCTTGGGTAATTCCCCTCACTTTCCCTGGTTTCCTCTGTGTTACAATAATACTTCCGCATATGACTAATACATGAGCCAGTATATATGGAGGACATCTATCCCCTGGAAAGCACCCCACAGATCTTGTAGCCACAAGCATCACAATGTTATTATGCTATGAATGTTTGTTGCACTGAAACCATGGCCAACAGCTGGTGTCTATGGAGCCCTTAATCCTTTGATTCACTGTCTCCTTCTGTCCACTCCCAACTGTCAACATCCAAACCGGAAGATAAAGGGGTTGACCTGAAAAAGAAATCTGAAGCACTGCTGGAAGCAAAGGTTTTGGGTGGAGGCCCAAGGAATTTGGGGAATTCCCTTTTTCCCCATAGCGGGAAACCGGAGGCAAGGGTGTCCCCTGGTGGGCAGTTTAAGTGCTGCAGTCAGAGGCGGAGGGTTACTCCACTGGCGCTGTTGTCTCCGACACAAATGTTCTTGGGTTACATGTCTTATTTTACGTAATGTGTTGATTACATACAGGACTGATTCTAGATACAGATGTCCCTCACAGAGAGCAGGGCCCCATGGGAATATCTGTGATCTTTTCCATCCCAAACATCTGAATGCGCTCCTGAGGACAGACCTTTTCCCTCCGATGACTCTCTCTGGGGTTGGGATGGAAATGTCGGGATTCAGAAAGAAGCACAGCCAGCCAGAGAGCATGTGTCGGAGACTCCATCACTGGCAAATATAGCCGTAGGGTTAGGTATTTAAATAACAGTAAGAAGCAGCAGCCTGTAATGTGTATGAAACGGCGGCCGAACATAATGGAAAGTAAATGAACTTTGGAGGCTCAATTTTTACCTCTATCTTTAGTGGTGGTGATTTTGGTTAAGTTTCTTTAACACTCCCAGCCTCAGTTTCCTAATTTGGGAGCTCGTTGGATTCCTTGGACCCTAGACTTTAGAGAGTGATTATGGCAATTACGTGATATAATGCCAAACACTGAGCACTTAGCGTGGGCTTCATAAGCATTTGTTATTTTTCTCTGCACACTGACTAGGCATATCTTCAAACCGGTCTCCCACGGCTCCTCCAGTGCTTCCACGCAACCACCCCATTATTCGGATATTCACGGAGCACTCCTTACCTGCCTGCGTTGCCATGTCTCGGCAAGAAAGTGGAAGGAGGGAGAGGTAAAAGGAAAGCTGACAAGAAGTGTCGACGAGATGGAGCAACTGGAACTTTTAAACGCGCCTAGTGGAAACGTAAGTTCATACAACTACTCTGGATAAGCAGTGGCATCTCCCAAACTTGGCCACATGCATACCTCATGACCCAGAATTTCCACATGTAGCACATACTCAGCAGAAATGTGCTCATGTATTCACCAAAAGACATGCACAAGAACGTTCATGACAGCACTAATTATAATAACCCCCAAACCCCCAAATAATAAGCCCGAATGCCCATCCACAGTAGAACAGATAAATCTATCACGGTGTAATCATTCCATGGAAAACTCAACCAGCTATAGCCGTGAGCAAACTGCAATTACCCACAACAACATGAAGGCATCTCATAAACATAATCTTGAGTGAAAGAAACCAGACAAAAGAATATACACCATGTGATTCCATTTCAGGAAAAGTCAAAAAGAGGCAAAATTAGTCAATGGTGTTTGAAGTCAAGCTAGTAGTTTCCTTTGGGGTAAGTGACAGTAAGGGGGTGCATAAAAGAACTTTGGGGGACGTTAATGTTTTGTTTCATGATCTCGGTGCTGATTATATGGGAAATTCACTTTGCGAACTAGGCGTACGTGTAGTATTCCTGCACTTCTCCCGGATATATGTTATATTTCAATATGTCTGGTTAAAGAATGTGGTCTGCGTTTTGAAAGTGTCTTCATCAAGGAGTAGACAAGATTTCTTAAAAAATCCTATAGCAGCATGAGAAATGGCCTGGAGGGAAGAGAGTGGAGGCAGGGAGACCAGTTAGAAGGCAATTGCACATGATGAAGCGAGAGATGATGACTTGAGCTTAGATAGTAGTGGTGGAAACACAAAATAGGCAGGTAGGGGAGAGGAGAGAGTGAAATAGGACAATGGAGTGTCATCCTGGATCACAAGAGAGGGAATATGGAAAGTGGAGCAGGTTTGGCAGGAGGAAGGTAGAGAGAGGTGGGTTTGGTTTTCGATTGAGGTGTCTGGGAAACATTTAAATGGAGATGTCCAGGGAACAATGGGCAGTTTGGAGCTGGAATTCAGGATGGAGGGTGGAGCTGGAGCTGGAGCTGTAAGTGTGGGATTTGGGAGTTACTTGCATAGATGGTAGTTAAGCCTTTGGAGTAAATGATACCAGCTGGGGAGAGGGCGGATGAGTTGAACGCCATGACCATGGACATGTCCAGACTATTGCCTTCAATGTTGCCTCAGAGAGTCCCTGGATCCCATGCATTTTATGGTCCGTAGTCCTCTCCACGTCCCTCTGTGTAGATTCTCCATCCTTCCCCTCCAGGTATCCAAATTTATTCATCCATCTGAGGGGCTTGTCTCAAGCTCCTTCTCTTTGATTGTCCCTTCCTAGATTACCTTGGTTTGATTTATTTCTCCTCTAAACATTTACTGGATTTGTATCAGCCAAACTTCTAATTACCTGCTTGTGTCCTCTATGAGTTAAGATATGCATTCAGCTGCTATAACGAAGGTCAAAGTAACAGTGACTTAAACAAGACAAATGTTTCTTTTTCTCTCATACATTAGATGGAGTGTAAGCAGACCCAAGCTGATAAGGTGATTTCATAGTGCTGGGGACCTAGGCTTCTTCCATCTTGTTGCTCTGTCAAAATCTAAAATAGCTGCTACTGCTCCCAACATTTCGTCTGTATTCCAGCCAGGAGCAGGAAAAGAAAGGAAGTGGAGGGAAGGTGCCTTCTGTTTAAGGCTATGTCCCGGAAATTGCACACATCACTTCTGCTTATATCCGTTTAGCCAGAACTTAGTTACTTGGCCACCCTTAGCTGCAAAGGACTCTGGGAAATATACCTTTAGCTGGAAGGTTGTGTGCTTAACACTGGGGTTCTGTTATTAAAGAAGAAAGCGGGAGGGACTTCCCTGGTGGCGCAGTGGTTAAGAATCCGCCTGCCAATGGAGGGGACGTGGGCTCATTTCCTGGTCCGGGAAGATCCCACATGCCATGGGGCAACTAAGGCTGTGCGCCACAACTACTGAGCATGCGCTCTAGAGCCTGCACTCTAGAGCCCGCAAGCCGCACACAGCTGCTGAGCCCACGTGCCGCAAGTACTGAGCCCGCGCACCTGGAGCCGGTGCTCCGCAACAAGAAAAGCCACAACAATGAGAAGGCCGCGCATTGCAACGAAGAGTAGCCCCCGCTAGTCGCAACTAGAGAAAGCCCACATACAGCAACGAAGACCCAACGCAGCCAAAAATAAATAAATTAATTTTAAAAAAAAGAATCTTTAAGAAAAAAAGAAGAAAGGGAGAAACATATTGAATGATATCTAGAAGCCTCTACAGTATGTTCAATGAACTGAAGGATTTATATGTTTATAATGTACCTTTTCTAGTTTTTCCTATAGATATTTGGCTGTATAGGTACTTGTCTTACCCACAGTTTTATAATCTTGAAGATAAGAACTCTGTCCTATGCATCCTTGAGTCCCTCTGATCTTATATATTTTTTTAAAAAATGATACTAGTTTTATGTTCCCCCACAGTGTTCAACCTAATGTTCCTTAATACTTGCTAATTAAAGTTAAGTTGACCTACAGGAGAATGGCTAGAAGAATAAAACAGGGATTCTTGTCACCATGGTCATAACCCCTGGCTGACAGAAATTCTTAGGGCCCCTGGTGTCAGGGCTTAGATGACCCCTGCCAGGAGCCAGATCCCCATCCACATATAGGAGGACTTTCTTCCAGAGGGTTCTGAATACCAAGGAGCCAGGTCAGAGCCCAGGTCTTCAATGCAGACTTTGTGAGGCCATGCAGGAAAGCCAGAGAGCAACGATTCACTCACTTGTTCAATCAACAAACAGTATTGAGCCCCGTCTCCATGACAGGCACAAGGTATGTTGGAAACACATCGGGGTCTGAGGCAGACATGAGGCTGATAGTTTAGATGGTACAACAGACATGGAGAGTAAATGCATTGTGATGGGGAGGTTTAAGATGCTCCAGGAGCAGGTTCTTGGAGACCTGACCCACAGGGAAGGACCAGGGGAGGCACCAGAGGGCCCAGAGAAGGACAGGAATCAGGAACCATCAAAAGAAAAGTTCACCTTTGGCTCACTTACGTCGTAACTTCGGATTCCAATTTCCCGGTCCCTAGGGTTTCAGGCAATTAAGCTGGGCTGGTGGCAGGAGGAAGCAGGAGCCATTGAAGCATGGATGGGAAGGAAGCAGGTATGACTGAGACCAGCTTATGAGGACTGCGCTATAGGGACAAAGCCAGAAAGCACTCTGAGGTCTGTGGCCTGGCTGCCGGCATATCTGCTTCTCCTACAGTGGAATCTGGACTGTGTCATTAAGACCACATCCTTCTCTCAGGTTGAGGGTAGGGGGACTTACCGGAGTCTAAACAGAGCAAAAGGAAGGCAGAGGGACTTCCCACGAAGCTCTCTCCCCGGGTGGGGGGAGGTGGAACGGAGGAGAAACAGCTCAGCGCTGAATTCTCTCCACTTCAGGAGCTGGCCACTGAAAGCATGAATCAACGTCTCTGGGGGCACAAAGTCAGAGGAAAATGTAGACAAAAATGGGCAGGGGGCGTACAAAAGCCAGAGCACTGAAATACTCTGTTTGCTCATAAGTGCCTGAAAATGCAGTTATATCTCTCCCGCCACCTCCACCCTCTCTGGCCTCTTGCTTCATATTTATCCCCTCTGGATGCTTTCCAAAAGGCTCCCATCCCTCATGCGCTTTTCCCTCAGGAAAGGAAGAACACAGTATCACTCAACAGTCACCTGATTTGTGTAAGAGCTTGAACTCTTTGTTGAGTATTCACTGGACGTAACCCAGGACTAGGGGGCAGAGGGTCTGCGGTCTAGTCCCAGTTCTGTCACTAACTTACAGCATGGCTGTCACCTTTCTAGCCCTTGGACTCTTCCTCTGCAGATGGGAACAGTACTAGGCTCTGCCTCAGATGGAGGTGGTGAGTACCCAATGAAATCATACAGAAGTCAAAAGGCTGTTGTTATATAAATAGAAATCTGTCAGAGGATGGATCCTCGCTCTGCAACGCAGAACAGCTCCTAGAAGCCAGGACCAACTCCAGCTAGAGAATCCAGCAGCCACAGCCGTACCTGTGAGAAAGGTACCACTAGCAGCGTCCTGTGTTATGACACCCAGCTGGCCGCATTTTCGGTAAATGCATACATTGAGGTACATGCATTCAGTGGGATACCATGGAACAATGAGGATGAGCAAACTTAAGCTCCACCCAACCTCATGGATGAACCTCACAACCATAAAGTTGAAAAAAAGAAGCAAGTCACTAAAAAATGCTTGCAGTATGATTCTATTTATGCAACATCTAGAATCAGACAAAATTCAGTCACACTGTTGAAGCAGGTGTCCATATGGGTAAATCCACAAAGAGAAACCTATGAATTATCATCACAGAAGTCAGAATAGCTGGTATCTCCTTTGGGGAAGGAGGGAAGGGGTTTACATATTTGGAGGGGTTGGGGAGAAGGGCTGCTGGGGAGCTGGCACTCCTTGTTTCTTGCCTTGAGAGGGGTTACGTCTGTGTTCACTTTACAGTTATTAAATTGTGCCGGTTGTTAAACATATATGTTTTAGGTAGTCTTCTGGATATATCATCTATCCTAGAATTAAAAAATAATAAAGGCATCTGAAATCAATAGGGAGCCACCGCAAATTAGAATAATAGCCTCAGAGATGCACTTCCTCAATTATATAAGTAAAGAGGTTGAAGCCCAGAGAGGCTACCAGTCTTGCTGAAGGTCACATAGTGTGTCACTAGTGGAACTGGCCTAGAATGAAGGCCAACAACTCCTGACTCGGATCCTCCACCACCTTCCATCTCTCCGAAGAGGCCTCTTTTTGGAATGGTGCAGGTTGGGGGCACAGCTGTTATGCCTGGGAGTTCCCTCGTTTTGTGAAAAAGGGAAAAGGCAAGTCATTGGGCTGATATAATGAAGAGCTGGTATAAACCCTGAAGACTGTAAACGCTTTGCAAATGGAATTTTAAAACTATGTCCCTTCAACGTTCTATCCTGATAATGACAAAATGACGAAAAATAAATACCAGAAATCTCTGGCCACCCTAAGATCTGTGGTTTGACTCGTACACCATCTGATTTGCAGATAGTATCGGATGAAGCTGGCTTGAAGGGACGGGGTGGGGGAGGACAGAGGAAGGGGAGCCAGGAAGTCTGCAATTTTATTGACTTATCCACCTGGCCTAGGTGAGACCCTAGCCCTGGGACAGTCAGGAAAGGAACCTCTGCTATCTCTCTGAGAGCTTTTTTGTTTTGTTTAGAGGTCAATTACTTCCCATTTGGGAAACTTGTGAACATTAAGAGGTGACTGGAGTGACGGGCCTGAACGAGGCAGATAAGAGGCTGATTGCTTACAGAGCGGCTCCCTGGTGAAAGCCCTGCCTTGGATAAGCTGTGGTTGGTAAGACACACAAAAAGGGACAGCTTTCAGTGCGAAGGAGAGATTACAGGACGGAAGATGGGCAGCTGGGGGTGGGCTCGAGGATCTGGGAGAGGGATGTGTTTTAAAGTGATCCTGACAGGATCACTTAAAGTGGGGAGTTGGGAGAAGAGAGTTTTCCTTTACTCTCCTTTCCTTTTGGAAAGAAATCTCGTCGGTGTCCCGGGAATCTCAAACTTTCACATGCTCATGTGAAGAAAAAGCCACATGGGTTGCACACGGACAAGGTTTTGTTGTAGGTTTTGCTTGTTCGTTTAGGTCAGCAAATATGCATGCTATAGCGATCTGGACAGCAAAACAGAAAATGTCCCAGGTCAATGGAACATCTTGGTTATACGTGAGAGCAACACCCACTCCTGCCTTCCAAAGCCCCTCGGCGAACTGAATGCAGTTTACAAAGTCCCAGAAGCTGGCCTTGACCTGTATCTCAAACTACTAGAAAATATGACTGTAGCTTTGGCATGTGCCCATTTACTCTTCTCCTTTCCTAAGTCCTAGACCTTGCCCGGACCCTCTCCCAGTAAGTAGTGTCATTCTCACCCTAATCGCCAGGCTTAATCCACCTCCTCTAAGCATCCCAGCTCACACTGGCTTTTCATTCTTCTTAGAGAGCTTATTGTGTGTCTGACTTGACATGTAGCATATACCACCTTGTATTTTCAGATACCTTTCTCACGTTAGTCTCTGGTATCCAATTAGATAATAAATTCCTTCAGGGTGCCAGCCAAATCTTATTTTCTCTTGTGTCCCATGTTCAGTGATGACTGAGATATTGATGATTGAACGAAGCCCCTGTCCCCTTCACACCCAGGCTTGACCACAGTCATTGCTCTCCCTCCTGGGCTTTTCCATGTGGCAAAAAGCATGGAGGGAGCTCAGGAGACAAGGCCTATTCATAACAATACTGCTGTACACCTGAAACTAACACAGTATTGTAAATCAACTATACTCCAAAAAAAAAAAAAGAAAGAAAGAACAACACGTGTTTGGTAACCACTCCTTGGGTTGCAAGAGGGTGGGAGGGTGAAGAGAATAGCATTTATTAATTTTCTACTCTGTGCCAAGTATCAATACTTTTCTAGATCCATACAATGATGACCTACATTTCTAGGTAAGAACTTTGCCCAAAGAAGAGCAAAAGGTTTTTAAAAATTAACCTATAGTAGTTTAGAATCTGATCTCGGGAAAATTTAATACAACTCACTGAACAACTGAGGGCCAGACAGATGGTTAGGGAGTGTCAGCATTAAACTTAAACTCAACTGTCATGAATCTAAGGCCAGTGTCCACAGGTAATTTTTCCTCTTGTAAGGAATACCCACCCCCCGGCAAAGTGAAAGAAGTATGATATCACCGTGTGACAATTTTCTCATGATGGAGATTTTAACTGTAATCTCTATTTTTTTTTTTAGTGTTAGCTTAACTGACCAAGGAATATTTACTGAGATTTCTTAATTTAAAATATACAGACATTTCTAAAATATATATATACAGACATTTCTTAATTTAAAATGTACATTTTTATCCCAGGGATGCAAGGCTAACTATAATTGAAAAACACTGCAGGGTGTTTCTAAATACACTTTTATTAATAGATATTTATGGAGAAATAAAAGAGAAAAGGGATGAAACCAAAAAGGAGAGAAAATATAAGGAAATGGTAGTAAGGAGAAATGTGAATACTTACCGTTGTTTTTAACTTAAACTTTAAGAGATGTAAGCTGTCAATTGTCAGGCATCGCTTACATAGGACCAAGCAGTCCCTGTTTCCCGTTGGCAAAAAACAACCAGGGCAGATGCAGAAATGAGAAAATGCAGGGCCAGTACAATTTAATTAAAATTAGAATTTATTAAATAATAGAATTGAACTTTTGACAAGTTAGTGGTCCAGGGGATGAAGAAGCAGAGTTTTTCATTGTCTAAAAAATGATATCCAAGGAAAAAGAAAAGAGCCTGATTTTTCTACTAGTACCTGCCAAAGACAACTGTCTTATTTGATTCCCATGTTCCCATTAACAAAATGAGTTTGTTCTCAGTCTTCAGTTTGCGTGATTTCAGACATATTTGCGCCTGGGGGAATTGTAACTTTCCCTAAAATTCAGGCTTCCTGCCCATCCTGTTAGGACTTATGGACAAGTGGGAGCCTCCTTTTCTGGTGTGGAATTTAGAAACCTACTACCTTCTGAAAGAAAACCTACTGGGGCTGGTAGGGAAGGAGATGGAGAGAGGTAACCTCTCCAGAGCGGAATCCAACTTTTGTCTCTCTAGGGAATTCCCTGTGTACTGAAGACTTAGAACTTCTGAGTTTCATTTTTACTTTAATTTGAAGTTGTTTAGCAGAAACCTAGAGGTGGATAGATTCTAATGGCCTACACACAAGGCAAACACACACTAATATATTTAGTCTATTTACTCAAGAGGTTGAACTGTATACAGGAGATAAAATGCACTTACAGTGGGGTTTCCCTGGTGGCGCAGTGGCTGAGAGTCCGCCTGCCGATGCAGGGGACACGGGTTCGTGCCCCAGTCCGGGAAGATCCCACATGCCGCGGAGCGGCTGGGCCCGTGAGACATGGTCGCTGAGCCTGCGTGTCTGGAGCCTGTGCTCCGCAGCGGGAGAAGCCACAACAGTGAGAGGCCCGCGTACCGCAAAAAAAAAGCACTTACAGTGAGGGAAGAACTAGAGTGTGATGGATATCTTCTGGAGAACAATTGTGCCTCCAGGAAAAAAGCGCTCCACTAGATACTGAGTCCCAGGGAGCGCAGCCCGTGGAAGGGGTGGGGGGGCGCAGATTACCCCCTGCAGGAGGACCTATTTCGCACAAGTCCTCATGACCTCTTGGTCCTCCTTTTCCAGGCTCTTCATCCCCCTCCCCTGGCTCATCTCTTTTTCTCCTTCTTTCCCCACCTGTTGCCTTAAATCGGGGGATCGAGGCCCTCCAGAGCACCCCCATCACCTCCCTATTCCCTGGGGCTGCTGCACACAAATTAAGGAGCCTCTCAGCCCCTGTATTTGAGGCCTGAAAAGTCATCTGCCTCAGAACTACTACTCTGACGCCCGAAACTGCCAGCCACCCTTGGCTTTCCTCCCTCCCAGTGCTGCTTCGTGGGCGGCTGGCTGAGGCCCCGCGTTGCGTCTCTCGGGAGAAGAACGCCCCCAGGGCCTTCAGCTGGATGGCTAGTTGAAGGCAATTCCTAGTCCCAGGGATCGCTCGGGAGAGAAATGCCATCGGGTGGCCTATATTTCCTCCACGGCGGCGCTCCCTCATCCCGGCCGCGAAAGGTTAGCGGAGAGGCGGGACCGAGCATCTGTTCAGGGTGGCGCACCCGAGCCAAGACGCCTCACCAGGCCCTGACCCCCTGAAGCGCGGCGGGCAGATGGCCCTGCGGGTTGGCGCTCGGTCCCCCCCCGCTGAAGCCAGAGCTGGCCTGGGGTACGGGGGGCGCGGGGCCCGGGGGCGCGCCGGCGTAGCCGCCGCCGTAGGGAGCGCTGTAGGCAGCGCCCGCGTAGCCGCCGAAACAGGAATAGGGCGCCGCGGCCGCGCCATAGGGGCCGGAGAAGGCGGGCGTGCGGGGGCCCAGGCAGGGCTTGCCATCCCGCACCAGCACGGGCACCGCCACCCGGCGCGGCGCTAGCGGGTGGCCCGCCAGTTCCAGGGACTTGTCCTGGCGCTGTCTCTTGCACTTATAGCGCCGGTTCTGGAACCAGATCTTGACCTGCGTCGACGTGAGCTGCAAGGCGCTGGCCAGGTGCTCGCGTTCCGGCGCTGACAGGTACCGCTGCTGCTTGAAGCGCCGCTCCAGAGCCAGCACCTGCGCCTGCGAGAAGAGCACGCGCGGCTTCCGCCGGGGCCGCCCTTTGGGATGCTCCGAGCCATCCCCGCGCGCGCCGCCGCCGCCGCTGTCACCCACGTCGCGCTCCTGCACTCGGGTCCCATCGCAGGGGTGCGAGGCTGCGCTGAGGCCGGACTCTAAAAGCACAGGAAGGAACACCGTCAGCGCCAGCCTAAGGCTCACCCGAGAGATTCTTACGCTGTTTTCAAGGGACTCCCCTCCCCTCCTAGTAGCCTTCACTTCGGTTCCCCGTCTCTCCCTTCTGCTGACCCCTCACCCCGTCCCAAAGCTCGTTCCTTTCCCCCAAGCTCTGTCGCTTTTGCAGCTGCTGGAACACAATGCAAATTGTGACACTCAGTGGTACCCAGTGTACAGTCGTTTCCCCAAAGATAGACTCTTGATCCAGAGTCTAAGCTTCATTCTCTTCTTAGAATGTCTGTATCTGGGCTGTTCTCTGTGATTGCAATTCTAAAGTGTGGACGAGCTTGGGGAAACTTTTGCTGCGAGCCTATTAGATAGAGACTGACTTTAGATTGCTCTTGGTGGGGAAAGAGAGAGACAGAGGCAGAGAGAGAGAGAACCAAAACTCGGTGACGTGCTTGCTCGGAGGCTCCCATCTGCCTGGCTATCTGTTGTGGCCCAGCGCGCACCGCAGGGTACTTGGTTTCTAGCCCAGGTGCCAGGGTCTCCAGTGCCTCCCACCTTCACCTCATCTTTGCTCACATCCTTGTCTCTTTGGTCATCAGATGCTCCACTGGCACCAGGAACCCGTCCCATCTTTCCTGGACGCGATCCTCTGTATCCAAATTAACAACATAAAATAAAATAAAAAATATTTTCTGGCTGCTGATTCTTGGCTCGGAAACTGAGGTTCTCTTTGCAGGATATGTAAAGTTAAGATCCACATTTGGTTTTAAAAAGCGTCCTCTTTCTCCTTTGGGGTCTCCCGGGAGAGCAGGTGGCGTTGGCTTCTCCCGGACTTCCTCTTCGGGTCGGGCAGCGCCCTCGAAGATAACCCCTGGGCGACTGTGCCCGGGGGGCCTCCAAGACGCAGACTTTCCTTCCCTTCTTCCCACATCTCCTGATTTGGCAAAGCTCTGCTTTTTAGCCAAGGGTAGGTAGGAAGGAAATGCTGAGTTTTCGTGGAAATTCACGCCAGGAGAAAACCGGGAACATGAAAGGATGTATGCTCTTGGCGAGGCGGAGCAGGAAGCCCCTAATTAGAGCCAGTACTACTTGGAATCCGACTCCAAATCCACAACCGCGCTGGCGCAGTCTCCTGGGGCAAGGGGCTGTTTGGTATTTCAGATTGAGGAAATAAAACCTTCCTTCAGAGAAGCCTGTGCTCAGACAAACTTAGGACATCTCTCCCCGCAAAGAGGAAAGATATTGACGAGGGTGTGTTTTCTTAGCAAATCAAAAAGTAACAGCTGGCCTTCGGTGACTCTGTGGAACAAGCAGGACCCCATTTGGGAGTCGCTGACCACGCAGACCGAGGGGCTGCAGGCCACTCCGTGCCTTCCCGGTCACAGTTCGGAGCCCCTCTCACCCTGAGTCCCTGCAAGCAAGTTGAGGACGGAGGAGGCGCACAGAATCCCCCAGGGAAGATCCCTTCCACGCGCGATCGGTGGCTGCCATGGCCCCTGGGCTTAGTTCCTGGAGCTGGGCGCCGGCCCCTTCTCGGCGACAACCGCAGCCGCACAACAGCGAGCCGCCCCGGGCGTGCCAGGGGAGGAGGAAAGCCCTGCGGCTGTCTTCAGCTGCCAGGTGACAGCGATGGTCAGAGGAGCGTGACCCCTTTTTCGGCAAAGCCGAAGTGAACGGCGAGCTGTCTGAGCAGCGCTGGGAGAGATTAAGGTTTAGAGTCCGCTGCAGAAAATTCACAGGTTTCTTTGGGAACACAGCAAAGTGTACTGTTCTCCAGGCTCCCGGAGCAGGTGAATAACCAGCCTGCAAGTCGACGAATAACCCTGAACCAGCATCTTAATTTTCTTCATGTGGTTAGTTTGAGGCTCGAATTGAGTGTCCGTGGCACAGCCTGGCCGAGGAGGCCTGACCTGCGAGGCGCCTCTCGGGAGCCCCCACACCAGCATGGAGGCTGCGGACCAAGACGCAGAGGTTTGGAAAGAGGAGGAGTAGCCTTTTCATCCCCCCAAATGTCGAGCCTCTCCCGCCAAAACTTCCCGGCTGGCAAGAGCCAGCCCAGCACGACCCCCGTCCACCTCTTCCCTTCCTGCCGCTGGTCGCAGATGCCTTGGCCTCTCCGCCAGCGCACAAGGTTGCTCCTCCGGAGACCAGGCGCTGAGACTCCGCTGGAGTCGTTCGTCTCCCAGAACAGCTAAAACGCGAGCTGCCTTTACCGTGCTCCAGGCAGAGGAACGACTGGACTGGTCAGGCCACTCGGCAAGCCCCAAGAAAAGGCTGGGCTGGGATTGACCCCAGAGCCTACGGAGTTTCCACTCCCAAAGCGCCCGGCTGCTTTGATGGTTACACTTTCGGCAGACGGTTTAGGGTACAGAGGGTGGGAGATGGCTGGCAAAGCTGGTGGTGATGGAGCACAGCTAAGATACTGTAGAGGGCTTTGCTGTAAGAAAGAGAAGCTGGAGTTTCTGAGAACTGTGGCTGTGGGTCGGGGCGGGGGGGAAGTGTCTGTGGGAATCAGAGGACTGGCTGTGGAAATAGTGAACCCCCAAAATTCAGGACCTCATTTTCGTTAGGATGTCTGGAGGAGACGTTAGAGGGGGCTGAGAGTCCTGTCTTTCGGACTGCTCATGTGAAGGAAAACGGGGCTAGCCCTCGGAGCCGGGAAGACCAGGAGATGCGTGTCCCCCCACGAGCCGATTGGTAATAATCCACCCCACCTCTTGGTCTCCCTGTAGGAGCCAAGACCCGAGGGCGTACTCACGTGGCTCGCCCACCAGTTCAGCGTCCATCTCTGTGACTGTCTCACAGGGACCTTCAGGAGGCTCTGACCCTTCCTGCCTTCTGTCGCCGTCGCCGCTACCGGTGCTGGGAACCTCCGACCCTCGCTGTTCTGGGACCGGTAGCAGGTACTGAGAGCTTTCCGGGCTCCTCCGTGCACCCCTGAGTTGCAAGGCCTCCGGGCCAATCTGCTCATGCTCCAGCCTCAGGATGTCATTGACCGAAAAGGGAGTGGAGGTGACAGGGTTCAGTAACATCCTGAAGGAGGAGGGGGCGGGGCTGGGGCGTCCCTGGTCCCCACAGAGCGCAGCGCGCTGAGCTTTCCGTTTTGCCGCTGCAGACTCCGCAGACCCAAGGTCTACGATAGACACCCAGCGTCCCGTACTGCGCCTTCCTCTGGGCCATCCCTGCCAGTCGATTGACCGGGCCGGGTGACGAAACCGCGGACCCCCATTGGTTCCCGCAGAACCCACGTGTTAACTCGGCATCTCCCCCCGCCCCAGTCCTTTCTTCTCTCGTCCTTCTAATTCCTCTCCAACCCCCAGCCACCTTCCGAAAGGTTTGGGTTCTCGAAAGCAAGGAAAACGGGAGAGAGCCTGCGCACGGCTCGTATCTCGGTGAATACAGTACAAACGGGAGCTTCCCAGGTCAACCTTGGGTCCCTCGGGACTCTCCTAGAGGGTGTGCGGGGATGGGGGTGGAACCCTTGCTCTGCAACCCTAGTTGGTCCCTCCGGCCTAGCCTTAGCTCAACTGTCCAACGCCTGGCAGAGGAAAACTCAGGTGGAGACCGCTGGGCACCCGCGGGATTGGAGCTGCACGCGTGAGTGTAAATGCGCGCACGGCAAGGGCCAGGAGGCTGAGAGCTCCTTCCAGGGAGCAGAGGCTGGACCGCAGAGGAGCGAGTCTGGACCCTCCACGGCCTAGACTGAGGTGGAAATGTCTCACTGAGAGCCGAGTCCGCATGTAGGGAGCCGAGATCCGCCACTTCCCAGGAGGGACATCTCAGACCTGGAGCGAAGAAAGGACTTGGGAGCTATATTGGGGGAGCCCCTGACCTCTTTATAGGCTCCGTGAGTGGGTAAGGAGGAGAAAGGTAATAGTCCCCGCCGGGGTGTAGGGGCCAGACAGGTGCTCACCTTGCCCTTCACGACCCCAGGGCCCTTCTTTTCCTCCCCTTTATCCTCCCTAAAGTTGATTGTCTTGAGTGTGTGTGCATGTGTGTACGAACGCGGCGCCCCACGAAGGGGTGGGAAGTTTTGACGAGCATCAAATCTTCGGGAAAGCTCCTTGGGCACAGCCGGACCGAGTAAAGGGAGGCAGTGTGTGCAGTGGTTATGCAGGTGGAATCCACAGGTCCAGCCCTCACTCTGGAGCATATCAACTGTGGGCTTCGAGCAAAGTATTTACCCTCCCAATCTTAAGTAAAAAAAAAAAAAAAAAAAAAAAAAAAAAAAAAAATGGAGATAAGAATAAGCCCATCACAGGATGATTGTGAGAATTAAGAGATAACATGTATGAAAATATCGGCGATTGTTACTACTCACGCTACATGGTTCAGTCAAACATGATTCCGGGTCAGCAGTGGTAGCACAGAATCTAAGAAGTTAAAAAACTTTTTTAAAATCCAAATGAGATCTCATTAGAATTCTTTTTGGAATTTCAAATACAATGTTTCTTAAATAAACCTTCTTAGGAGAATTCAATATTATAAGAACTAACTGGGCATTATTATTTCCTGAAACCCAGATAAACTGTACACATCTCCTCAGGCTAGTGAGCGCAAAATTTCTCAGAAAAATTCATGCAAATTTTTGGCAAATTTGATGGTTCAGTCAAGAAATAATTTCTTATATATCGTATCATTTAATCTTTACATCGAAGATATACCCTGAGTGTTTCCAGCTTTCCTTTTCTTTCATTAGTGAAGAGTCGAAATCAGAGAGGTTGAGCGACTCCAGAGGTGGCCCAGCTCGTCAATGGCAAGGTGCACCAGGACCCCTGTTTTGCCAAAACAGAACTCCTCCCTCCTCCCCCCCACAAAGAGACATCTCTTTGTCCTCAGAGACATCGAAATCTTTCAATGACTCATACATTTATTTAAATTTTGTTTTTTTTTTCTGATTATAAAAGTCATGCACACTTTGGAAAAAATTAGGAAAAGTTGAAAAGAAAAACAAGATCCATCCGGAGATGATATTTTAGCTCACTTCCTTCTTTATATATTTTTGCATGTATGAGCTCATAGGGGATATGCGAGCTTGTATATTTTAAATTTACATCATGAGCATGTGTAGCTTCTCTAAAGAGTTTTTACAGATATATTTTAAAATGGTAATATGATAGTCCATGTTATGGATGAACCATAATAGACTGTTTATACTTTTACATTACAGCTTTTTTTTTTTCTGTCGCTGTGAACAAGGCTTCAGAGAACATCTTCATCCTTGTCAACATTTTGGATTATTTCCTCAGCGTAAATATGTAGAATAAACAATGAATCAAATATTTTAACACTTCTAAAACATATTTCACGACTTCCTAGAAAAACAGTATTATGGTATCCTCCTCCCTGCAGAGGTGCAAGCGATTGTCTGGTTAGGCGTGTGTTTACAGCCAGCCGGGCACCCAAAACACGACGAATTTAGAACCTTTCCATTCAGAGCACGCCGGGTAGGCGCTCTTCCCACTCCTCTCTGGGAGCCGGCAGAGTCCTCGCCTTCCAAGCTCGGCTGGGAGGGCAACCCGATTAAAAACTTTAAGTCACAAACCTTCCAGCACGTTATTCTAGAGTGGAATTCTCTCGGCGGACTGCCGCGCTCTAGGAAGTCGTAGAAGAAAGGGCACCTTGGAAGAAATTGACATCAGCAGCCCGGAGTTCAAATCCTTCTCTCAGATCCGCAGGCTTGCCTTTCTTCCCTGGTTTGCTGCCAGGATCAAATGAGATTTTGGACGTGGAAAGGATTGCTAACCCCTCTCAAGCGGTGCGATCACGAATCTTCGTTACCGAAAGAACTCAGGCTCCCCGGGGAAACCTGGAGAGCCGGGCCCACATCGCCCTCGCCCACCGAGGCCGGGAGAGCAGCGGGCCGGGAACCTGCACCTTGGCGCTCGGGTCTCAGCTCCCGGCGCTTTCCGCTCGCCCGGGCCTCGCGCCCCCGGAGTTGTCTGCCGCGGTTCGGGACCCCGGGCGTTGGGACATCGCGGTAAATGAGCCGGGCCTCCGCGTCCCACTTTTTCCTCCCCGTCCAGCGCCAGGGCGCATTGAGCTGTGCGCCCCGGGGAGTGGAACCGCTGCGCTGATCTCGCCCCTTCCGGGTCAATGGATTGCAGCCGCGTTAGGGACAGCCCCGCGGCGGGAGGATGGTGCGAGCTCTCGGCAGCTAGCTGGAGCGCGGGCGTCGGGGAGGGGAGGGGAGTAATCTGGCCCGGTGGCGTGAGCAGAAAGGCCAGGAGTCCTGGGGCTCTCAGGCGCATCCCCGGACCCGGCGCAGCCCGGACAAGGAGGTGCGGTGTGTGTGTCCCTTCGGCATGAGTGGAGAAGTCATCATCTCTGTGCGGGGGAGATGGTGGGGGGGACGGTGTGTGAGCTGAGCGGATCTGCTTTACTCCACCTGGCTCACAACACAAAACGCTCAAACAATACTAGGTCCACACATGTGTTTTGACCGCCTACCGTGGGCTAGTTCCGTCCAAACTCTGAACATACTGGGGAAATGAGGGGCCTCAGAGCCTTAATTTTATCCCATTCTTTTTTAAAAAATTTAAATGAATTTTTATTGAAGTATAGTTGCTTTACAATGTTGTGTTAGTTTCTACCGTGCAGCAAAGTGAATCAGCTATACGTATACATATATCCTCTTGTTTGGATTTCCTTCCCAGTTAAGTCACCACAGAGCACTGAGTAGAGTTCCCTGAGCTATACAGTAGGTTCTCATTAGTTATCTATTTTATACATAGTATCAATAGTGTATATATGTCAATCCAATCTCCCAATTCATCTCCTCCCCCCTCCCCCATTTTACCCCATTCTTGCACAGGAGACAGACTCAAATCATTCCCATGATACCTGGCACAATCATATGGAATTTGTGCGCCATATTTATTGAAACTCTTCCCATCCACGGTTAACAAGTGTCCTTTTCTCCCCTATTTCAGACTTCGCCAAAACGAAGGGATTTCTTCTTTAAAATTCGATACGCAACAGGCAACTTCCAGTAAAGTCCGGGGCTGGGGCCTGTGTGCTTGCAGGAAATCAACTGTCTCCAAGGTCTTTGACGGAAGCTCAGGATCCCCATTAGATTGGACTCGGGCTCTGGGTCTGTTGTCACAGCTGTATCCCCAGGGCCTAGGCTAGCAACCAGCACATATAGCTCTCCAATCAACATTTGTTGGATAAAGGAATCTGCCTTGTTTGCTTGGAGATAGTCCTTCCGATACCCTGGGGACTGGTTCAGTAGAGTCTGGCCCTCCAGGAGTGGGGAGACTGACTTGCCACGGTTTCTATTGCTGGGGTTCTTTTAAAGATATTATAATAGCTTGTTTATATTTTGAGTATGTGAAACAGTAACATAATTCTAAAAGTCAAAATTATGTGAAAAGAAGTGGCCACACAGCTTTATCCTTTTGATTTCCGTTCCTCTTGCTTTCCTGGTTCCTATACACTCTCATGGTTTTTTCCTCTTTCTCTCTCTCTGTATGTTTTGCACAAATGAACAGCTACATGTATATGTTTCCTATTTTTCTGTCTTCCTTAGCTGACAAGGTAGCATAATATGGGGACTCTTTCTTGTGGTTATAAAGCAGTGACATTTATTAAGAGTTTTGTGCTGGTATTATCGCTTCTGATTGCCACCTGTGGGTGGTTCTGCTTTATAACACAGGATGTCACAGCTGCAACAACGATGTCTATGCATTTTCTATCAATACCTACATCTCCTTGGCTCAAAATAAGCTAATCCGTGTGTACCGTATACTCAGGATACTGAGTATCTCCCACTGTTCATGACTGCATAGATCTCCATAGCCTTATTTTCACAGAATGCCTAATTGCAGTTTTAAAGTAAATCCTTTCAAAACAACTCATTGAGTTTTCTCTTTTTTTTTTTCTTTAAAATGATGGTGTCTTTTGAATGATGGTTTCTCATGTTTTCTTTTAGCTTAATTAACTCTATTTTACAGCTAAAGAACACAGATGATACCAAACTATACAACTACCAGAAGAAAATCAGACTCCAGGTTTTCTCACTACTGATGCTGGTTTTCTTTCCACCATATTCCTGTGTTACAAACACAAAGACATCACCCTTTACCTCTGCTGTCCCACTTTACTTCCCTCAAGAGTAGAAAGGAAGATTTAAGAAAAAAACTGGGAACAATTTGGCAAAAAGAACTGGACTATTTTATACATAGTTTTCTTTTTGATTTTTAAATCCATATTTACATCGCAACTCATGGATTCTCAAAATAACTCTGTGAGGTGTGTAAAGCAGTTATTTCTGATTTACAAAGAAAGAAACTAGTTTTCTAGTTTACAAAGAAAGATCAAGAAACCTCTTTTGAGTCACAGGTCTCCTCATTTTCAGGTTGGAGCTCTTTCTTTTAGAGCGCACAGACTAAGATGAATGCAGTTGCTTAGTTATCATCTTTTCTTATGTTTCTTCCTAGTTCTTTGCTCAGTACTTCTTAGAACACTTGTTTCTAAGGAAAATTCACTACATATTTTAAAATTTCACTGACACTATTACTCCAATATTTTCCAAATTATTCCAGTCAACTCAGTAGAATTTTCCTAGTGCCCATTACCTATGGGGAAGGTAATCACATAATCTATCATCTAAAGCAGGACTCTTAAAAAAGAAAGGAAGCACTCACTGGATGGGATGTCAGGCATAAACCACAGCTGTTCCAAGGAAACTAGGACATATGGTCACTATATATATATATATATATATATATATATAGTACTTTGCGAATACTCAAGTCACAGGGTTAAATAGCACATATTCCAGAATCCTCCAGGAGGATCCAGTCCAGTAAGAGAGAAGACAAGTGAACTTTTATGATGGGATGATGGGATGTCATCAGCACACCTTTATCTGGTACACTGGCATTCATGTGTCTAATTTCACCTGCTTGATGAGGGAAAACATTCATCATCAACATCTATGATGTAGATCTGATTACCATATTTAACAGAGTGGTTGATCACTAGTGTACAATTTTTTACGCTGCCACAGGCAGGTCCACCTACAGTCACATGCCTAAGGCCCCCCTGCTAGCACAGGACCCTCCCCTGAATAAGGGCTGCTCCCAGTACCCATTCCTTCTAATAGCTACTCTCTCACAATTTGCTTTTTTCACTTAACAATATATCATATTGATTCAAAGAGCCCTTCCTTATTCTTTTTTACAGTTGCTTAGTACTTCATTGTGTGAATGTACCATAGTTTATCCAACTACTTGCCATTGAACAAGTATTTAGATTTTCCCTGTATTTTGCGATTACAGTGTTGTAATGAGTGACATTGTTGCTCTGTGGTTTTGTACTAGTAGAGGTATATCTTCAGGGCATATTCCTAGAAGTGGGATTGTGGGTCAGAAGCAAATGCATGTATCATTCATGCTGGCTCGCCAGGTTTCCCTCCAGAATGGTTGTACAGGCTTGCGTTCCACCAGCAATGTACGAAAGTGGCTGCCTCCTCTGTAGTAGCCTGGTCAAAAGAATGTATTACACCTTTTAATTTTTACCAATCTGATGGGTGAGAAATGGTATCTCAGTGTTATTCTAATTTTCATTTCTCTGATTATTAGCGAGATGGAACATCTTTTATGGGATATAGACAGATGTGTATGTGTGTATGCATAGACATATATAATATACATACAAATTATAAAAACACATAAATACATTTAAGTTGTATCTTTCCCCCATTTTCTTTCAATTTTTAAGAATTTTCTCTCTCTCTCTCATATATATATATGTATGTATATGTATAGTGATTTGGCTATCTGTGCTATATGTTACGAACACTGTCTCCTGTTTGTCAGTTGTCTTTGAACTCCTTTCATAGTGCCTTCTGTCATGCATTTTGAAATGTAGTCACATGTATTCATCTTTTCTTTCATTGTCTCTAGATTTGAGTCGTCGTGAGAAAAACTTTTCCTGCGCCCAGGTTAATCGCCCATATTTTCTTCTAGTATTTGTATAGTTTTGCTGTTTACTTTTAAATTTATTTGGAGTGCATTCCAGTGTCTGGTGTCAATTGAAGATCTAATATTATCTTTTCCCAAATGGCTATTTTGGGACCACTTAACGATTTGCCTGAGGTGACTTTCAGAGGCGCTCTCTTCGAACCCCTGAAAAATCTGTGCAAAAATCTCAGGGTTAGAGGAGGAATATGGGTGGAGTGAAGAGCGGAACGGGGTGAGAGATTTATGAATTGTTTAAAAAACAACCAGTTTTTCAATTTCTCTCCGTCATCTCTCCACAGCCTCATTTTGGCGGCGGACACAGTTCAGTCTTGCTGCCAGACCGCGGGGGCTGGACCACCTCCAGTCCGGCGCTCGGGTGCGGCGCTCGTGGGACCCTGAGCCTCCTCCCGAGCGCCGGCCACACCTTCAGAGCATAAAAGACTGTCATCGGTGGCCCGGGGGACGCCAGGGCTCCTCTGTGAGGGGCTAGCCCTGTTCCGGGAGGCGCGGGCGGGAATTCGGGAGCCACAGGCGGGGGCCGGGCCCGGGTGATGCTGGAGACTCTTATCTGCACCGAGCGCCCAGCTCCATTTCAATTAACATTCCAGCGCCCGGCCGCCCCGCCGCCTGATAGCGCCGGCCACCAAGCCGCGGGAGCGAGTCCCCACCCCTGGAAAAATAAACTCGGCCCCAGCGGCTGTGTGTGTGTGTGTGTGTGTGTGTGTGTGTGTGTGTGTGTGTAGGGGTGGGGGATTACTCCAGAAAGGAGAAGAATAAAAGTTTTCTGCAGAGACCCAGATCAAATAAACAGCGCTGCCAGAGCTAGCAGTGCCGAGGCTTCGCTGCTGTGCCGTGGGGTGGAGAGGCTCGGTCGCGGTCGCCGTGGGCTCGGGTCCGGGTAACGTGATACCCGGTAGCCCGCGGTCGCCGTGGGCTCGGGTCCGGGTAACGTGATACCCGGTAGCCGAGGAGCAGCATTTGCGCCCCACACGTGCGCCCGGCTGCAGCGGTCCCTCCACACTGCGAGACCGCAGCTACTCTTTTAATAAACTGGCAGTCGGCGGTCTTGCTGAGCCTTCCTGATACCGCCAAAGCCTGTGAAATGATCAAGTGCATCGCTGCGTCCCCAGAGCCTGTGAAAGGAATTTCACACAGACTGCCTGACCTTGGGCATCAGGCAGATCCTTTCCCGGCCTTTTTAGTATCTGGTGTTTTGCTCAGCTTGGGCATCCATGATGTCATTGATGTCCCTTTGAGATAAGTAGGACAGATGTCAGCATCTCAATCCCAGGGATGGGGTGTTGAGGAACAGAGGTCCAGTAATTGTTTATAGCAATTTGCCTCCTGAGGGGGCAATGGCACGCAGAGCTTTGGGGTCTGCGGCTCCAAGTGGCACCTTCCTTGAGAGGTCACCACCAACTTGCAATAAATGATATTCTACTAGCATTATTGTTATACCCTGCAAATGTAAAAGATATCAACACCTCAGCACACAGGGCCACCTCTTAACTGAGTGTATGCATGTGGGGTGTCCTAAGTGGAAAACATTCTAAATGGAATCTTTCTACCAAAAATTCACCCTAACAAGACATCAAAAACTTCTTTATTTCTTTAATATCATTGCAAGTTGTTCAATTATTTTTCCAGGCAATTTAAGCACATCCTTTAGGAAAACTAGAAACCTGCTAAGGTGTGGTGGGTGAGGATTACACTAGAAGGAAATAATTGTGAAGTGAACTTGTAGTTAAATACCATCCAACCCAGATTGAGTCCTAAGGCATTCATAATCTTCTTCTGTTCCCCTGAGAAAATAACCTTGTCTGCGGCCCTCTGGGGGGCCACCCATTCCTGGTGGGTGCCTTACGTATAAGGAATATAATTTGTAATGTAATCTCGGTTTTCCATGTTTGTTTATCCTGGATGGATACTAAAGAAAGTGGAAACTCTTCTGAGATCTCTCCCCCATGAACTTGTGGATACTTCCCCCAAAACTCAGGGAGAAGGGCACATGGGCCCCTGTGCTGGGGGAGATCCCAGGACCTGGGGAGCTGTGGGAACAGGTCCATTACCCTTTCCCCAGTGGGCACTCTCCGTATGTAAGTGGCAGCTGAGGGACAGCCTCCTGGACAAAGACAGAGCACACAGGCACAGCCAGCATGTTGATATTTGGTGCCACGTAGATAAATTAGCCTGATAGCCAAGTGCGTTTTCCCTTTCCACCCCTTCCCCAGACAGTCTGACGCTGAGTAGACGCATTAGAGAGTAGTACGGCTCATTTAAAAGCTGACCTAGGGAAGGTCTGGTGTTTTGAGCAGTACCACTTTGCACAGGAGAATACGCCCAGAAAGCTCTCCCTGTGCCAGAAAGCCCTTCATCCAGCTCCCTTAGGCAGGGCTCCTTCTGACCTCGGCTGTCGTGTGGGTTCCCTCCAGGGCCTGGATGCTGTAGGCTGCCCTGCTTGCTTGGAGCAGGGCTGGAGTGGATCTGTAGCAGCAGAGTTCTGGGCTTGCTTGGGGTAGAGTGGAGGTTGTGTGGGAAACAACTGTACCCCAAGAGAAGGTGCTGATACGTTCTTCTCTCTCAAGTCCTGATCATTTGTAGAGACTGGAGAACAGGGGATTATAAAAAAGAGATATAAAGTGTTTCACTCTGATCCATCAGGAGGACTGTTAAATATCTAAATCTTCAAAGTTTTACTTTGCATTTCCTTTTGACCTCTCTGGGGGTCTGGGAACAGAGACACGACGGGCGTGGCAAAACTGTGCTTGTTATAAGACACAGGTTTGATATTTGTCAAACCACATTAATGCAGAGAAGGAAGTGTCAGTCCAAAGAATAATTATTTGCTGTCTAATCCCCAGGAGGGTCCCTCCGTCCAAAGCTAATACTTGAGCACTAATTTACCAAACTCTATGCATTATTTTTATCAACCACCTCCCTCATTTTTACAGACAGGCCCAGAGAACCTGAATAATGTGGCCGAGGGCACCTCCTTAGCAGCAAAGGAGCAGGGCTTCTGCTCAGCCTGAGAGAGCCAGACTCCTGTTTGGAACCACCAGGCATGATTAGGTATCTACAGGGTGTTCGCCTCTGATATTTATCCTTTTATCCAGCGCTTCCTTGCCAAGTAGCCTTTAATAAATATAGATGGTTTAATTAAAAAATGCATTAAAATTCTCAGCATTACTTTTCCACCTTGAGCGAAGGGGTGGCTGAATATTATAATAGCCAAGACTCTGTGCTTAGCAGGCACTGTAGTTTACACGGAGTTTTCTGACGTATTTATACAATTTATTACCCACCACTTGTCCTCTTCTTCCAGGTGCCTTCATGGCTTCTTCAGGTCTTCACTCAGATCATCTCAGGTCACCTTGATTCCTACCCTCAGTGAGATAATATTTGGGGAGGGGTGAAGAAAATACACACAAATAGAGCACGTAAGTAAATTGTATAGCATGTTAGAAGGTGATATAGGATATAGAGAAAATAGATGTGAAGAAAGCAAATAGGTAACAGGATCAGAAGTGTGCTTGTGTGTGTCCGTGCATAGGTGGGCAATTGCGATTTTAAGGGGGATTAGAATAAGCCTCTTTGAGATGATGACATTTGAGTAAGAACCCAAGGGAGGTGAGGGAGCGAGTCACGTGGATCTGGAGGGAGTGTGAACAGCTAGCGCAAAGGCCCTACGATGGGATCACACTTGGCATGTTTGAAATCAGTGTCTTGAGAATAGATGGAGTGGAGTGAGGGAGGGTGGGAAGGAGAGGAGTACCAGGAGATAAGGTCAGAGAGGTAAGGGGCCTTGGTGGGCTAGGGAAGGACTTTGGCTTTTACTTTTGAGGGAAACTCAGAACTTTGGAAGGTTTTGAGTAGAGGAGCAATATAATGTGAGTTGACTTTGCAGAGGACCTCCCTGGTTTCTGTGTTCAGAATAGGTTGTAGCAGAGCAGAGATGGAAGGGGCGAGACTTGTTAGGAGGTAACTGCAGTAATCTAGACAACAGATGATGATAATGGACCCAGGGTGGAAGCAAAGGAGGAAGTGAAAAGTGGTCAGATTCTGAGCATATTCTGAAGGCTGAGCAAACAGGATTTCCAGACAATTGGATGTGGAGTGTGAGACACAGTCAGGAGTCAAGGATGACCCTAAGGTTTTTGGCTTGGCCAAATGGAAAGGCGGAGGTGCCGTCAGCTGAAAAGGGAAGGACTACAGGCAGAGGATGTTTTGGGAAGGAGACCAGGAGTTGAGTTACAAAATTTGAGATGTCTAGGAGACCTCCAGTAAGCAGTTGGAGTCAGGAGTCTAGGAGACCGGCCTAGGCTGAGAATATATATTTGAGAGTTGTTGGCATATATATGCCATTTAAAGCCACAATCCTGGACGAGATCACCAAGAGCATGAGTGTGAATAGAGAAGAAAAGAAGTCTGAAACCAAATTCTCATGCAGCCCCGAAGTTAAGATTTTTAGTACAGGAAACATTCACACACCAACTGGTCTGAATGCTGCAAAAACGTCAATGTCATTAAAAAAAAAAGTTCTATAGGTTGTTCTACATAAAAGAGAAAAGAGACTACCACCAAACACATTTTGAGAACTTGGGTTGAATGCTGGATAAACAAGAAGCTACAAAAAAACATTTTGGGAGCAAATGAAGAAATTTAAATTAAAAAAAAATTCCCAGTTTTATTGAGAGCTAATTGACATACAGCACTGTGTAAGCTTAAGGTATACAGCATAATGATTTGACTTGCATATACTGTAATAAGTTTAGTTAACACCCTTCACATAGATACTCCCCCCAAAAATAAAAAATGTTTTTTACCTTGTGATAAGAACACAAGATTTACTCACTTAACTTCCAAATATACCATATGGCAGTGTTAACTACTGTCATAACTATGGTCAGTGTTGTACATTACATCCCTAGTACTTATTTATCTTGTAAGTGGAAGTTTGTACTTTCTGACTGCCTTCGTCCAATTCTCCCACCCCCAACTCTGGTCACTTTTCCTATGAGTTTATTTATTTATTTATTTGTTTTGTTTTCGATTCCACATATAGGTAAGATCATACAGTATCTGTCTCTTTCTGTCTGACTTATTTCACTTAGCATAATACCCTTTAGGTCCATCCATGTTGTCTCGAATGGTAGGATTTCCGTCCCTTTTATGGCCGAGTAATATTCCGTTGTATATACATACCAAGTCTTCTTTATCCATTCATCTGTCTATGGACACTTAAGTTGTTTCCTTGTCTTAGCTACTCTGAATAATGCTGCTATTAACATGGGGGTGCAGATATCTCTTCAGCATGGTGTTTTTGTCTACTTCAGGTATATTCCCAGAAGTAGAATTTCTAGATCATATGGTTAGTTCCTTTTTTAATTTTTTGAGGATCCTCCATACTGTTTTCCACAGTGGCTGCACCAATTTACATTCCTACCAACAGTGCAGAGGGATCCGGCTTCTCTATACCCTCGCCAGCATTTATCACTTTTTGATGATGGCCATTCTAACAGGTGTGAGGTGATATCTCATGGGGGTGGTTTTTTTTTTCTTTTCCATTATGGTTTATTACAGGATATTGAATGTAGTTCCCTGTGCTACACAGTAAGACCTTGTTGTTTATCCATCCTAATATATACTAGTGTGCATCTGCTAATCCCAAACTCCCACTCCATCCCTCCCCACACCACCTCTCCCTTGGCAACCACAAGTCTGTTCTCTATGTCTGTGAGTCTGTTTCTCTTTTGTAGATAAGTTCATTTGTGTTATATTTTAGATTCCACATATAAATGATATGATATGGTATCTTTCTCAGAAATTTGAATTTGAATAGATATTAGATGATATGATGGGATTAATGTTAATTCTCCTAGCTGTGATCATAGTAGCATGGTTTTGTTGGACGTGTTTCCGATGAAGAGTCATGATGTATGAATTTTCAAATGGTTCAGTAAAAGAGATATGGAGGGAGAACAAATGTGGCAAAATGGTAGTAGCTGCTGAATGGTTAGTTGAATAGAAGGCCACGTGGTTATTTATTGTACTGATCTTTCAATTCTGTAAGTTTGAATTTTTTCAAAATAAAAAAGTCAGAGAATAAAAAATTGGAGGAAGAGAAGGAACCATGAAGGAGACTTTGGAGAGGAGCAGAAAAACCAGAGGGTGATAACCTGGAAACCAAGTGAAGGAAGTAGGTAAGAAGGGAACATTAATGATGTAAAGTACTCTTGGAAGGTCAAGTAGGATGACAGGAATGATTCTTGGTTATAAAAATGTTATCAATGGTGACCTTGGTAGGGCAATTGGGTACAGTGGTGGGGTGACAACCACCTTGCTGGCTAAGCCCAAAGGATGGGCCTGCTGACTCAGAGACTGGGCTTCCAGAAGCCAGGAGTGTGTGTGTGTGTGTGTGTGTGTGTGTGTGTGTGTGTGTGTGGTCACGGGGACCAGTTGTGGTGAGTGAACTGGGCTGCCGCACTCAGGGCAGGAGGGCAACAGGGAAGAGTCCTGGGAGGGAACCACAGGGGCGAGGAGTCCCCACTCTCCAGTTTAGGAGCACTGATTGGCGTTTTCCTCTGGAAGAGCGAAGTGCCCATCAAACAACCTATGAGTACAGTAAATACTGGCGTTGGCTTTTATTGCGCAGGGAGTAGATTTATGCGGATGGAGAAGGATGAACCGGGAGAACAAAATAACTAGAATAAGAAGTGTACTTATTTTACTTTTCTTGGGGGGTAGTTCAAATTCACATGTATTTAATAACAAAGACAATAATACTTTCCATTTACTAGCTTCTTGTGTACCAGACACTAGAAGTACATTTACTTTATTCCTTCAGTTTGAACGCTTTCAGGGAGCACTGATCAAATACGGATTAAGAATGATAACATTGGGGCTTCCCTGGTGGCGCAGTGGTTGAGAGTCCGCCTGCCGATGCAGGGAACACGGGTTCGTGCCCCGGTCCGGGAAGATCCCACATGCCGCGGAGAGGCTGGGCCCGTGAGCCAAGGCCGCTGGGCCTGCACGTCCAGAGCCTGTGCTCCGCAACGGGGGAGGCCACAGAGGTGAGAGGCCCGCGTATCACAAAAAAAAAAAAAAAAAAAAAAATGATAACATTGTATTGATATTTGGATAATTAGGATTAGAAAAACAAATTCCTATCTTTTTGAAACAGTAAGCAAAGGGTTGTTTTGCTTTGCTTTTTTTGTTTTTAATCTGCTGCTTAAATTACCCCAGTAGTTGCCTCAACTCAGTTTTCTAGGGATGAAGCCCTTGCCCTCGTGTTGATGATACAAGACCAGCCTAGATGAGGGATCCATCCTCACCCCACGGCACAGCAGTTTTGGAAACGTCTTGACTCTCTTGCTCTCTCCTTCCTTTCTTCAAAAGTAACCAGATTCCTAAAGTAGCATACACGTGGAAAATAAAGAAAAACACAAATAAAATGAAAATTTTCTAACCCTATGACTCAGAGAAAACTTTTTGATATTATCTATTTATATTTATATATATATATATATATATATGTATGTATAATTACTTCCTTTTAAAGAGATAGGAACTGGATATGCTGTTTTCTTAACTGCTTTTTTTTTCTTAACATTGTATCATGAAAAATGTTTCATGTCATCAAACATTCTTCTATAACGTGATTTTGAGTAACTGTATAATATTTTTATCTAGGGATACATAGGACTTTTTAAAATAAATTTATTTATTTATTTATTGTTTTTGGCTGCATTGGATTTTCGTTGCTGCGCATGGGCTTTTCTCTGATTGTGGAGAGCGGGGGCTACTCTTTGCTGCGGTGCGCAAGCTTCTCATTGCGGTGGCTTCTCTTGTTGTGGAACACGGGTTCTAGGCACGTGGGCTTCAGTAGTTGGGGCATGTGGGCTCAGTAGATGTGGCTCGTGGGCTCTAGAGCGCAGGCTCAGTAGTTGTGGTGCAATGGCTTAGCTGCTCCGCGGCATGTGGTATCTTCCCGGACCAGGGCTCGAACCCGCGTCCCCTGCATTGGCAGGCGGATTCTTAACCACTGTGCCACCAGGGAAGCCCCGATACATAGGACTTTTAAAGCTAGGTTTCTTTGTAGGGTATTGAAGTTTCTTCCAAAATTTCCCTTTAAGTACTATTACTATAAACATTCCCGTAATAAATATCTTGCATGCCTCCCAGATTGTTTCCTTGGTATAAAGTGTGTTGAGGGGAGAAGAGGAGAGGAAGGCATTAGTTCTTCCAGAAAGGTGGCACGTAGTGGCAGAATCTGCTAGAAAAATGGAAATCAGTCGGAGATTCTCCTGTAGATGCCTCTTAGCTTTGTCTGCGCCCTACCGCACCCAGGAACTAGAGGGCGTGGGGGGGGGGCTTGTCCCAAGGAGTCTGATGCTGGGCGGGCGCCTCGCAGGGCCGTTCACAAGGGGACTCCTTCTCTGTAGGGGCTCTTCCGAATGCTTCCCCTCCTCCTAGGCAGGAAGTGATGGTGGAGGGTGGCTTCCTGGTTCCCAAAGAGCTCAAGGAATCGCTGCTGGAGGCTGGAGGCTGGAGTAGCTCTCACTTCAGGGACGGTCCTGTGCAGCCTGCAGCTCGGGCGTCCACCGCCCTTCATGCCCCATGGAGGTGGGAGTCGTGGGGTTTCCCGACCTTTTGCAAATTGTCCTGGGGACCAGGGGCCAAAAGGGAGCTTGTTCCTCTACCTCATTTGGCACTGAGAACAGGATTCGGCCTGGTTACACTGAGGCAGTTCGCAAAATGAATTGTCCTCGGCCACCTGTGCTTTCCACACTCTGGGCTCTCTGGAGCCCAGAAAAATCCAATGTATACAGCGGCCACAAGCGAAATCCTGAGGGTATTTGTCTTGTGTCGCCTAAGAACATCTGGCAGGTAGAGTTTTAAAGCTCAAACCTCACTGGAGTTCCTAAATATGAAAAGCAAAATATTAAAACTTTAAAAAATGACATAGCAGAACATTTTCACATCCTTGGGGTAGGCGGGTGTTCTTGCAATAGGCACAATCTATAGAGGAAAAGATTGGTACATTGGACTACATCTTTTTTTAAAAATTTATTTATTTATTTTCGGCTGCGTTGGGTCTTCGTTGCTACCCCCGGGCTTTCTCTAGTTGCGGTGAGCGGGGGCTACTCTCCGTTTCAGTGTGCGGGCTTCTCATTGCGGTGGCTTCTCTTGTTGCGGAGCATGGGCTCTAGGCGCACAAGCTTCAGTAGTTGTGGCTCACGGGCTCAGCCGCTCCGCGGCATGTGGGATCTTCCCGGACCAGGGCACGAACCTGTGTCCCCTGCATCGGCAGGCAGACTCTCAACCACTGCACCACCAGGGAAGCCCAAGGACATAATATTGAGCCAAAGAGGCCAGATACAACAGAACACATACCAGATGATTTCAATTGTACAAAATTTTAAAAACAGGCAAAATTAAATTTACTATATATCATTTAGAGATGCATCCCTACGTAATACAAATATAGGTTACTTCTAGGAGAGAGGGAGAGACTTATGATTCAGAAATGGTTGGTCTGAGTTTCTGAGAGAGAGTCTTCACCTGGGTGGCTGTTATCCTAGTGTTTGTTTTAGAACAATTCATTAGCTTTGGCACTTTATTTTATTTTATTTTTTTTGCGGGGCCTCTCACTGTTGTGGCCTCGCCCGTTGCGGAGCACCGGCTCCAGACGCACAGGCTCAGCGGCCATGGCTCACGGGCCCACCCGCACCGCGGCATGTGGGATCTTCCCGGACCGGGGCACGAACCCGTGTCCCCTGCATCGGCAGGCGGACTCTCAACCACTGCGCCACCAGGGAAGCCCCGGCACTTTATTTTTTTTCAGAGACATCCATGGTTTAATGGAAGGAGGAACTTACACGTCTGAAGCAAGGTCCTGGAGCAACACCCCACCATGTGCAGTAGACGGCAGCAGGACACGGTGGCAGTCTTCACTCCTGGGGGGGGTGCTTGGGGGGCAGGGGGAAGGGAAGATGGCCAGTTATATTGGGGGGAGATTGGTGTCAGGGGGGGTTCATTAGTTACCAGGGAAACCAGTAGAGGGGCACACCCCTCACCACCCCTTTGATAAGAACAGTCACTAGCTGGGGCGGAGGCAAGTACGCAGGAAGGTCAGTCCTGTGAGTAGGGTGTAGGTGAAGCAGACACCGGTCGGGCAGCGGATAGACAGAGAGCAAGAGAGCAGCCATCTTGAGTGGCCTGACTGTACACTCCGCTCCTACTGACCCTGCACGACCCTTACAGTCTTGGTGCACTCCTTTCCGTGATATCCTTCGGGTCAGGTATGTAGGGGGCACTGCAACCAGATACCACAAATACAATACAGACGGCAGCAGCCCAAGAGGATCAAGGAGGGGTAGGCTACCTAGTACGCTCAGAAGAGTCATTTGCCAATTTTGGAGCCAAGCACTTCCTGGGCCAATGGAAAGGGAGTAAATAGCAGCAGTGTCCTGTCCAGCTCTAAGGAAGGTAAGGCCACCCCTGGTTTTCATAAACCCAGAGCCACCCCCATGGGAAGAGGAAGGTCAAGCTTTAAAAGAAACATTCTGGTAGCCTAGCCAGGGGTCAGCAGTCACAGTATAGATCTGTCATCCCCTGCTATGTTGAGTGCCATTAGGGGTGGACCCATTAGGTCTTTCCAAACAAAAACCAGTTAATGCCACTCGTTGGCTTTGTGTGTCCAGAGGCAGCCTATTCCGCTCCCCACAGCATAGCCCGGGGGGCTCATGGGCAGTCAGCTGTACAGTCACGTTTACCAACGGGGGTCCTTCTGATGTATTGGCAGGTGGGACGGGAAGATGAGAGTCTTTCCCCCCCATTGTCAGTAGTCCCTACACAGTCACAGTACCCAGATCAATTTTTCATGGAAGTCCAGAGGAGGACAAGAGCAGCAATTAGACCCAGCGATTAGACTCGTTTCGCAGTGAGGCCAGTGTCGCTGTTCAGCCCTCAGACAGGTTTCCTCGCTCAGACCAGGGATGAAATGCAACACATCTAACAGGCACAACACAGGGGAGATCATGACAATTAAGCAAAATACAAGCTGTGACCACATTCTGAGATAATACCACCCCCGCCTGTGGTTTTTGTCCTAGTCTGCAATAGAGTTCAGAAAACTCAACTTTTGAATGATACCAAAACGTGTCTAAAATCACGTATACAATGGCCACCTAGTTTTGTCTTGGATGTCTGAACCACAGCCAGTCCCTTTTGACTTTCAAATCCATTCCCTTCCTCAATGGCCAAAGCAGATGTACAACACATGTCTGAAAGACCACAAAACAGGCTGCCCTGGTCAATAAACTTTAAGTTAAGTCAAAATGACTTCACTATACCTCGATACGTGCAGATTTTTCCATCATTTCCCCTTTTGATTGCAAATCTTTCAATAGAAAGCATTGATGATCAAAATATCCATCCCTCGATGCTGGGGTGCTGGCTTCTACCCCAGGTTTAGATCATGTCCCTCGATGCTAGGCCTCCTTTATATTCACCTAGACATTCACACTGAGGGAAAACTAATCAGATCTCATGAACAGGCTCAGAGGTATGTTAATGGGGAAACACTTCATAGGCCATACGTTTTATCACTTATACCCAATTGTCAGACAAGCATTGTACACGTACTTTTAGTAGCAGACTTAAAGCATTCAGTGTCACACTTCCTGAGTAATTATACTCTGTGATAATTTCACTAGATAATTTTCTTTCCATCCAGGACATCAGGGCAAAAGTATGGCTAACACAATAACTTTCATAAATACACACTTCAGTTAACAGAACTAGAATTTAATATCTACTAAGACATAGTCTTCTTTCTTCTTGAAATTACCCTCATCACCAAACAGAGCCAAATGAAAACTAATTTGTTTGCAAAAACCAGTGTGGTCAGTTGACCACCTAGGCTCCTCCAAATCGGCTGTGGTGGAATTCCTCAGGAGTGTCCGACTGAATTCCCAAAAGGCCTCTGGAGGCCAGGAAAGCCATGCAAAAGGCCTGCCATCAGATTCTGCCTTGGTGGATTTTTCTCTTCTGGAAGTCCCCAATATATTGAGACTCCTGCACATGCCAGGAGAGGGTCTTTTCCATTCCCCTGATAAGCTGCTCAGAACCCAAGAGTTCCCAGTTTCTGGAGGGACCAGACAGAGAGAAAAGAAAAAAGTCTCAACTCTACACACAGGTCTGTTTACCCAATTGCTGTAGGTCATAACTAACTTGAGGGGAAGGGCTTCTCTCTACCTGGAAAACAGATATAAACCAGTAGCATTCCAGACAAAACTATAAAAATTATAACTATATTCACCAGTTCACTCTGTAACCGATTCTTTTGTTATTTTTTTCTGAAGCCATCAGGTTTTCCATTAGGATTCTTCAACTTCTTACCATGTTCAGCAGTATAATCTGAAATTTATCAGAGATCTGTTACTGTCAAAAGGTCCTTCCTACGAATCTTCTTTAAGATGAAGCACTTTTGCAAAAGCATCAGAGTACAACAATAACTGTCTATAAATGACAAAACACTTAAAAAGTCACGGTAAACACCTGATCACAATGTAATTGATAAAGAAACTCGGTTACAAGAATTATGACTGATTATAATCTTAACCCCTGAAAACCTTAATCTCTGGCAAACACCAAGAAGCAAGTAATTGTGCATTTTCTGACTAGAAGACTTATTCTTTAGTCTTCCTCTCCTAAGAAGGCAAGGGTAGGTAAACTTAGACCCACCCAGCAATGAATGTTCCAATATTTTATCCTATTTGAAATGACCCAGATAGTCAATGAATTCTCTTCATTTAACTTAGTTTAGTTTCAAGTTAACAAAATCTGGAGAGACTATTTTAGATAGACATTCCCAAAACATAATTATTTCATTAGAGTTTACCTAAAAGCTCTTTTTTTCTCCTTGACTGTTAGTGATCACATAAGTTAAAGTTCCAGAGAGCCCAGGTAGATAATCTACATCTCAAAGGCACAAGAGAAATACCAATTCCTTCTGGAGAGCTAGTTTAACCAATTACAAAAGTCTCCCTTTGATACAACAGCAGAGCCATTAGACGCCATTGTCCTCTAAATCTATTGGCAGCCCCCATTCAGCAAGGACGGCCACCCCGAGATCACCTCCGCAACTGTCCATTCCCTGTCCTGTATTTCCTCGCACCTTGGCGCTCACGGGAGTTTCCTCCGTCTCCTGGCTGCTCCCCCAGTTATTGCGCTGCACCCCACAAGCCTATGTGCTTGCCCAGCTTCAAGACGGAAGAGCGAGCCCCGAGTCAGCAACAGAGACATCAGTGGTTTAATGCATGGGGGATCTTACACATCTGAGGCAAGGTCCCGCAGCGACACCCCACCGTGTACGGCACGCGGCGGGCGGGACGTGGTGGCAGTCTTCCCTGGCGGGGTGGGGCGGGGAAGGGGCTTGGCGCTCACGCTTTATACATGTTTTGTACGGGTGGCCCGGGTCTCGGCCTTAGCCCTGCGGAGGGCCGGGTGCCAACCGCGCGGTGGCGAAGCTCCGGCGACACCGCAAACAAGGACCCAGTCAGGAGTGATACTGGAAACAAACTGAGGGATAGCTTTGAAATCTTGGCCACCTCGCTAGTGCTTCTTCGAAGGGTGAGACCGTGGAGCCCACGTTGCCTGTTGGATCCACTTACCTTGGGACCCACTGTCCCCAGCGGGGTTGCGGTGGGCTCTCCGCGCCGCGCCTCCCCCATCCCCCGTCCCTCTGCACTTCCCGAAGCTCCGTGGTGGGCGGGGGAATTGTTCTCCTCTGACTTGGGGCCGTCCCTGTCACTGCAACGGCCTCCTGGGGTGGCCCCTACCCCGGCCGTAACCCGACACCGCGAGCGGCTGACGACGCGCGGCGCAGCCAGCCTAGACCCGGCCGTTTGGGTGTCACCTCTCGGAGGGGAGACTTAGAGCCATAAAACCACCGGGTGCTCTGTGCTGTCCAGATTCAAGGAGAGAGGCTGGCGTTTATTGCGCGCCCTCGAGGGGCACTTAGCCGCGTTTGCCAAGCTCTCTTATCCCCGATCCTGTTCCCTTTTCCTGCCCGTATCGGATGTCCCTTGGTACTGTAATTTACTTAATAGTTTGTTAATTGGACCCGCTTTTAGAAAACGTAAATATTTATTTTAACCTGAGTCTAGATCATAGTATTCACTAAAGCACAGGTTTGGAGCCATATATATATATATATATATATATATATATATATATATATATATATATATATACACGCGCGCGCGCGCCAATACACATTGCATTGTAACCATAACTTGAAACAAATGTCTGTCTTTCACACCATCTGCGATTTGGACAACACGCTCTAGAAGAGACTGCTTTATTCTACTTTAACCCACCTCCCCAAATGAAAACCAGCCCGTTTTATAAATGAGATATATAGGAGGTACCTTTTCTTGGGATAGAAACGCACACCTGCCCCACATGGGCTGCACCTGCTGCTCTGCCCCGTGACTCCGAGGCTGGAGAAGAAGGTCTACATCCGCATCCTAGTCTAGGGGCCCTGACCGAGCATCAACCGCTCCACCAGCCTGGGAAGAGATAGGAGATGCAGGAGACCACCTACTTGCCATTTGCTCGGACACAAAAAACTGTATCCAGTGTTTTGTAGACACATTTAAGAAGCAGTTCCTTGCCTGTTTACCGTCTTGCCTCTTGTTCTAAGGTGGTGTCTCACTCCCACCCCAGGGCAAGCCTGGTGCCATTCACAAGCGTCCCCACCCCCCCTTGTGTCCCTCAGAGCCGCCCTGTTGGCTCAGGGCGGCTGAGCCTCACTTGCCCAGAGTCTCTGTTTAATCGTGCCGCGAGATGCCCCTTCCAAAAACAACGCAACAAGCCAATTTGATGGCATTGGTTGGCTGGCTCCACCTGCCTCTCAGACTCTGATGTTCGCTGGATGTGGGGCAGTTCTGACTCCAGACCATGTCTTACCCCAAAGGGTTGAGGGTCTGTCCCAGCGCTTCTCAGACTTTACGGTGCTTATGAAGTAACTGGGACTTTGTGGAAATGCAGGTCTGATTCAGCAGCGTGGGGCCTGAGATTCTGCATTTCCCACAAGCTCCCAGGGGATACTGATGCAGCTGGTCCTCAGACCACAATCTGAGTAGCAAGGATGCAAGGGACTCAGACTTTTGGTCTAACTAGAGAGGCAGAAAATGTGGGGACAGATGCTCTTCCCCAGAACCCACCCTTTGCATTACCTTACTTTTGCCTGAGGCAGGCCCTTTGCTTATGAATTGATTAAAAAGACAATGAGGTATGTGATGAAGGGTAGAGTCTTGGAGACCAAGCCATAGTTTGGCTTATGCCATTTACTGCAGGAACTTGGCTGTCACACAGCTTCTTTCAACTTCTGTTTCCTCATCTGTACATGTGCATAGTAACCTGTATCACTGGGTTTATTCGAGGATCATTGGGGGAAAAAAAATCCCCACCTGAATGTACTTTTTTAAAAAGCTAAAACACTGACCACATGTAAAGAATTAATATTTTATTCTCCACAGATTTGCAGTAATTTCTCAAAAGGTAGATTGACGTGGTTAAACACAAATAAAAAGGATATTGAATATATATGCACGCACACAGCTATTTTATTCTAAAGCAAAAGCTGCACTCTTCTCCCTGAAATGATTTAAGAATCATGGCTCATTTTTATAAGTTATCAAGATTCTTAAGGACAGGCATAGAAAGAAAAATGACAGTCGGTAAGGGCGTTGCTAGCTGTATCTCTCACACCAACCTTAGGAGAGCATATACATTGGAGATACACTCTCCGGATCTAGGCATGGGAAGGCATTCTAGATCATACCGACTGTACTTGGTGCTTTGTTAGAAACTCCATAGGCTCATTTTTGGAAGTGACAATCTTTTTATTCGCTGGGTTTTTTCCCTGTAGTAACATGCAGCTCAGAACAAAGACGAGCATCAGGTTTTAATGTTGTATAGCCAAGTAGTTGGCAAGAACTTGGAAACTATACTCACCATTTTGTAATAACCTATAAGGAAAAAGAATCTGAGAAATATATATGTATAATTGAGTCACTGTGCTGTACACCTGAAACTAACACAATGTAGTAAATCAACTATACTGCAATTTAAAAAAAATAAGAGAGCAAGTTCATCAGTCAATTAAAAAAAAAGGAATTGGAAGAGGGGGCCCGAATTCTAGTCGTAACTCAGCCATTAACTGTAGCTGTTAATTGCTGCTTATTACATGTCTCTTTTTCTGAAAATCGGGCTTGTTTGTATATTAATTGTTGCTTCACTTCTCTTAAGCAAGGGTTACCAAATATCAGTCCTTCAGAGATGGTGTGTTTGACCTACACTTTTTGTTTGATAGCTTTACTTCTTTTAAAAAGAGAACTTTTATGTTCAGAAAGATTGAGCAGAAAACACAGAGTTCCTATATTAACTCTCCCCGCTTCCAACAGTGTCCTCTATTATTAACATTTTGCATTAATGTGGTACATTTGTTATAATTTATGAGTCAATATTGATATATTATTTTATTATTATCTTTTTTTTGCGGTACGCGGGCTTCTCACTGTTGTGGCCTCTCCCGTTGCGGAGCACAGGCTCCGGACGCGCAGGCTCAGCGGCCATGTTTCACGGGCCCAGCCGCTCCGCGGCATGTGGGATCTTCCCGGACCAGGACACGAACCTGCGTCCCCTGTATCGGCAGGCGGACTCTCAACCACTGCGCCATCAGGGAAGCCCGCACTCATTTGTTTTTATTGCTGAATATTATTTTATTGTGTGGAGGCATCACAGTTTGTTTATCCATTCACCTATTGAAGTTCATCTTGGCTGCTTCTAGTTTTTGGCAATTCAGAAATTCCACTTTGGGTATTTATCTGCAGAAAACAAAAGCGGCAACTTGAAAAGATAGATGCACCTCTATGTTCACTGTAGCATTATTTACAATAAGATGTGGAAGCAACCTAAGTGTCCATTGATGGATGAATGGATAAAGATATATATATAATATATATATATAATTCATTCACCAAACAAAACGAAGTCTTGCCATTTGCAATAACATGGATGGACCTTGAGAGCTTTTTACTAAGTAAAGTAAGTCAGACAGAGAAAGACAAATACTCTCTCTTATATGTGGAATCTTAAAATAACAAACAAAAACCCCTCCAAATCCCCAAACTCATAGATACAGAGAACAGATTGATGGTTGCCATACACAGGGGTGGGGGTTGGGAGAAGTCAGTGAACTTTTCCTTTTTCTTTTCTTTTTACTTTAAATACATTGCTTCGATTAAAAACAAAACAAAAAAAAAAACAGAAAAAAAATATCATTGCCTGACCCACATTGTATTTTAAAATGTTTGGAGTTGAGCCAATAGTTTAAAAAATGGAAACATTAAAAAATAAATCTGACACTGGAAAAATATAAATTAAATTGAAGGATATTTTATAAAATAAAAAGGTTTGTTCTGCTGACTGTGGTTGTATAACAAATAACCCCAAGACTTATTGGTGTAAAACAATCATTTATTATATTCATGACTTCTATGGGCCAGGAATTCAGAAAGGGCACACAAGGGATGGTTTGTCTCTACGCTGTGATGTCTGGGTCTCAGCTAGAAGACTCCAGACTCAAGGGTTGGAAATATCTGAAGGCTCATTCACTTTCCTGTCTGGTGGTTGATGCTGGCTGTCGGCTGGGACCTTGGCTGGGGCTGTTGGCAGAAACACCTGTATGTGGTCTTTCCACGTGGCTTGCTTGGCTCCCTCATAGCATGGTGGCTGGGTTCTCAGGGCAAGGAAAGAGACAGAGAGCGAGAGAGCGAGAGAGCGAGAGAGAGAGAGAGAGAGAGAGAGAGAGAGAGAGAGGGAGCAGGCAAACACCGTATCCTTTTTCTGACCTAGTCTCAGAACTACATAGTATCACTTCTGCCATACTCTACTGGTCAGAGCAGTAGCAATCCCACTCAGGCTCATGTGGAGGGGAAACAGACTCTATCGCTTAATGGAGAGTAGTAAGAAGATTCTGGAAGCACACGTGGGACTAGAAATACTGTGATCACTTTTGGAAAATGCAATGCACTGCAGACCCATAATCTTCAAAATTGTCAAGGTCATGAGAGTCACAGAAAGACTGAATGTTCTAGAGTAAAGGAGGCCAAAGAGACATGAAAACTGAATACAAAACATGATCTAGAATTTTCTTTTGCTATAAAGGGCATTATTGGGAAAGTTAATAAAATCTGAATAAGTTACCAATGCTAATTTCCTGGTTTTGATAATTTCACGGTACTTATACAAAAGAATGTATGTAGGAAATATACACTCAAGTATTTAGGTAGAAAGGGGCATCATGTCTTCAACTTCTCAGTTTAGAAAGAGCACTTATCAACTACCTATCTCTAGCTATCTATCTATCTATACCTATCTATCTATCATCTATCTATCTATATCTATCTATCGATCTAATCTATCTATATCTATCTATACCTATCTACCTCTATCTATCTATCTCTATCTATCCCTATCTATCTATCTATCTATCTATCTCTATGTATCTATACCTATCTATCTATCTATCTCTATCTATCTATACCTATCTATCTATCATCTATCTATCTATATCTATATCTATCGATCTAATCTATCTATATCTATCTATACCTATCTACCTCTATCTATCCCTATCTATCTCTATGTATCTATACCTATCTATCTATCTATAACTATCTATTTATCTATCTATCTATATCTATCTATCTATACCTATCTATCTCTAGCTATCTATATCTATCTATCGCTATCTATCTCTATCTATCTATCTATCTATACCAATCTATCTACATACACACACACACACACACACACACACACACACACACAGAGAAAAGAATGTTTGAGGAATCTTGGTGAAGACTGGTGAAGGGTTCATGGGAATTTTTGTGCTCTTCCTTGAAAATTTTCTGTAAGTTTAAATTATGTCACAATAAAACTTTTCTAAGATGAGAAAAGATGAAAAAAGTCCCAAATCTCAATTTTTGGTATTTCTTCAAAATTGGAAGAACTGGAAACATTAGACATGCATTTCTACATGACAAAAATGGAGCTGAAGAACGGCAATCTTTTAAAGAATTGGCTTTACATGTTTATTAAAATTATTTTTTATTAATCTGAAAGTTGGAGAGATACATTCACATGGCTCAAAAAATTTTAAAACATATACAAAGGTATACAGTGAAAAAATTTGCTCCCATTCTCCACCTCCCTTCTACCTGATTCCATCACTTTCCTCAATATGTTACCACTTTATTGATTTCTGGGGGGAATTCTTTCTTTCTAAGTTCCTCTACGCAAGCATAAACAACTTTGACATGTGGTCTCATCCACCCTCCTTTACACAAAAGAAAGCATTTTCTATGCATAGCCACACCCTTCAGCAGGGCATTCATTCCCAACTTTGCCCCGCCCCTCCCCTGCCTTTAGCTCATGCCCTGATTGCTTCATCCCTTATATGACTTCAGACTTCACATGAGCTGACTTCAGCTTTTGCAAGCTCTGCCTTATAGGCTTGTTGTAAAGATTACTTGGGAAAATGTATGTGAAAGTAAATTTCTACCAACGCACACAATATAGATCACATCCATGTGTACTTTTCTTTGTATGGATCATCGAGATAACATATTTGAAAAGCAAAATCTGCTACATACTAGCAGCAGGGCAATGGTGACCCTTGATAGGCAGTAAAGAGAAGCATTTTTCTCAAAATGACTATAGTGACGTCACTCTTCCTTGAAGCCTCTCCATGGGTCCCTGTTGTCTTTTAGAGCAAGTTAACCTCTGATCTAGCCCCTCTTTTCCAGTCTTCACTTTCCCTGCTTTCTCAGTTTCCCCTACAGCCAGTCTGGTCTTCCAGGCAGAAGGACCAGCTGGGGCTTCAAGAGACCGCCACCCTCTTTTGCCTCAAAGTCACTGGGTAGGTCCCTCCTCCATGTTAGAATGCAAGTTCAGAAAGAGAGAGGAAAAAATGTGATGGGCATTTACCTCTTAGCTTAATAGCCCAGTTTCAAAAACAAACCCCAAAATAAACAAAATATCTACATTTGTTCAGTAATTTGTAAGATTGAATGGGTCTAGCACTTGTGCATCCAAAAAACATTTCCTGATGGTCACGTGTGGGTAGACAGTTTCCAATGCTAGGAAAGAGCATGAGCTTCATGTCAGAGCCTGAGCCCTGATCTCAGCTAGAGATGACTCTTTGAGACTCAGTTTCCCCTTCCACAGAGGAAGACTTTAGCTGAGCTCTAAGACCCTTCTTTACCCCAAAGATCTAAGACATTCCCACATCTCAAGGAAGAGACACAGTGGAATGACGTTGAGTTTAAATGAAAATGTACTTTCAAATGAACCTAGTCCCACGTAGGGATGCAAGTGAGGATTTTATCATGTATTTCTGAAACCAGTTTCTTCTCATAGGAAACTCATTTGATAATTCTGGATATAATAATTTATAAAAAAATTAAATGCACTGGTGATCTGTGAAGAAAGTATAGAATTCTCAGAGGTAAACAAAATGAAACAAAACAAATTGAAACAAACATAATAACGCAAACAAGTAAAAGCAGGAACCCAGAGAGGTAATTAGAACACTGAAGACAGCTTTCACCCAGACGTCATGGTTAAATATTTGTGAACTTGAGTTTTTATGGCACTAGGAACAGGAGATAAAGCCTAAGGCCTATCTAGAGAGAATCCAATAGAGACCTTCTACCCGAAGCTGGGATCCCCAGCAGTGACACTCTCTTTGCAAGAATGAGTTAGGAAAAATCCATACTCTGGAGGACACAGAAAGTTTATTTGCCTACAAGGGCAGAGAGTAAAAAACGTGTTACCAGAAAACTCAAGCTTATAACTGGCACTCAAACAGGTTTGCAGCCCAAATTCCCATTATCGGGATGGTCTGAACATTAAGCTGATATTTTAGTTAAAAATGCTTATAGATTGTAGTGTCTTCAGGCTCTTGATGGAAGGAAATGCAGACGTCCACTGGGAGAACCCACTTTCAAGACTCAGAATTCGTAGAGGTAAAATTCCAAGGTATATAAAACCACAGGCAAAAATCAACACACACACACAGTACCATAAGGTAGAGCCAGTGGAAACAACAGACAGCAAAATTAGGTCCACAAAAATGTCAGATGTTGAAACTCACCAATAAGAAAGAAAACAACATGATTTAAAAGTGGGCTAAGCACCTGAACAGACATTTCACCAAAGAAAACACACAGGGGGCAGATAAGCTTATGAAAAAGTATGAACAGTTCTTTTTCCTATAAGTCTGAACACGTATTCCCTATATCACTAGGGAATTGCAAATTAAAACAACAATGAGATATCACTTCACAACTTTTTGAATGGCCAAAATCCAAAACAGTGACAACACCCAGTGCTGGCAAGGATGTGGAGCAATAGGAACTCGCATTTATTGTTGGTGAGAATGCAAAAGGGTACCATCATTTTGGAAGACACCTTGGCATTTTCTTACAAAACTAAACACACTCTTACCATATGATCCAGCAATTGTATGCCTTGGAATTTACTCAGAGGAGTTGAAAACTTATGTCCACAGAAAAACCTGCACACAGATGCTTTATAGCAGCCTTATTCATAATTGCCAAAACTTAGAAGCAACCAAGATGTCCTTCAGTAGGTGAATGGATAAATAAAATGTGGTACATCCAGACAGTGGAATATTATTCAGCACTAAAAAGAAATGAGCTATCAAGACATAAAAATGCATGGGGGACCTCCTAGAGAAATGGAAATAAAAACAAAAATAAACAAACGGGACCTAATGAAACTTAAAAGCTTTTGCACAGCAAAGGAAACCATAAACAAGATGAAAAGACAACACTCAGAATGGAAGAAAATATTTGCAGACAAAGCAACTGACAAAGGATTAACCTCCAAAATATACAAGCAACTCATGCAGCTCAATATCAAATAAACAAACAACCCAATCCAAAAATGGGCAGAAGACCTAAATAGACATTTCTCCAAAGAAGATATACAGATGGGCAACAAACACATAAAGGGGTGCTCAACATCATTAATCATTAGAGAAATGCAAATCAAAACTACAATGAGGTATCATCTCACACTGGTCAGAATGGCCATCATCAAAAAATCTACAAACAATAAACGCTGGAGAGGGTGTGGAGGAAAGGGAACCCTCTTGCACTGTTGGTGGGAATGGAAATTGCTACAACCACTATGGAGAACAGTATGGAGGTTCCTTATAAAACTAAAAGTGGAACTACCATATGACCCAGCAATCCCACTATTAGGCATATACCCTGAGAAAACCATAATTCAAAGAGTCATGTACCACAATGTTCATTGTAGCACTATTTACAATAGCCAGGACATGGAAGCAACCTAAGTGTCCACTGACAGATGAATGGATAAATAAGATGTGGCACATATATACAATGGAATATTACTCATCCATAACAAGAAACGAAATTGAGTTATTTGTAGTGAGGTGGATGGACCTAGAGTCTGTCATACAAAGTGAAGTAAGTCAGAAAGAGAAAAACAAATAGCGTATGCTAACACGTATATATGGAATCTAAAAAAAAAAAAAAAAAGATTTGAAGAACCTAGGGGCAGGACAGGAATAAAGACCCAGATGTAGAGAATAGACTTGAGGACATGGGGAGGGGGAAGGGTAAGCTGGGACGAAGTGAGAGAGTGGCATGGACATATATACACTACGAAATTTAAAATACATAGCTAGTGGGAAGCAGCCACATAGCACAGGGAGATCAGCTCGGTGCTTTGTGACCACCTAGAGGGGTGGGATAGGGAGGGTGGGAGGGAGACGCAAGAGGGAGGGGATATGGGGATATATGTATACATATAGCTGATTCACTTTGTTATACAGCAGAAACTAACACAACATTGTAAAGCAATTATACTCCAATAAAGAAGTTAAAAAAATAAATTATAAAAAATAAAAGACATGGGGGAATCTTAAATGTACATTACCAAGTGAAAGAAGCCAATCTGAAAAGGTTGCATTCTGTGTGATTCCAACTAAATGACATTCTACAAAAGACAAAACTGTGGAGACAGTGAAAAGAAAGTAAAAGACAGCAAAAGTGGTTGCCAGAATTTAAAGGGGAGGGAAGGATGAATTGGTGGAGCACAGAGGATTTTTAGGGCAGTGGAACTATTCTGTATAATACTATAATGGCAGATACATGTCATTATATGTTGTCCAAACCCATAGTATGTCCAACACATCAGAGTGAACGCTGATGTAAGTTATGGCCTTGGGGTGATAATAATGTGTCATATTGGATTAAGGACCCACCCTGCTCTAGTATGACCTCATTTTAACTTAACTAAGTACATCTGCAATGACCTTATTTAAGTAAGATCACATTCTGAGGTACTGAGGGTTAGGACTTTAACATATCTTTTTTGGGGGGGACACAAAATAGCCCACAACAGGTAGCTTTTAAAATAATAGAGATAGTAGGAGGGAAAAAACTAAAATGAGAAAAAAAAATCCTTAATTACAAGAGAAGGCAAAAAAGGAGAGAATGGAAGCCAGAAAAAAAGGGGGCAGGAAAACATTTTTTAAATATGGAATAAGATCATAGAAATAAATTCAAATATATCAGCAATTACAATAAATGTAATGAATGGACTAAATTCTGCAGTTAAAGGATGGCTTTCAGACTACATATATATGTTTCTCCCACAAGAGATAAATTTAAAACATATGCACAGAAATACTTGAAATTAAAAGGATGATAGAAGATAAAGCAGCCACATACTAATTCAAAGCTATTAATTACTATAAAGAAGATAGACTTTGATAGATTAAATTTCCCAGGGAGAGACAATATTCTAGGCTTGTATGTAACTAATAATATAGTCTTAAAACATATAAACAAAATTTATCGTATCCATAAGGGATATATGTTGAGAGTGAAAAGTTTCTCTTGGTAATTGATTTCTTTAAATAAACATGTGCCAAAGTTTTTATTCAGCTCATTAATTATTAAGGAACCAGTAAAAAGTTACAACTGATTCAAAGGACAATTCAAAGTAACACACACACACACACACACACACACACACACACACACACACACAGTTAAGGAATACTGAAATAAATTTTAAATAGATGCAAAATGGGTCAATAATCAATTGCATTCAACGAGACCTAACTAATTTGTATTGGTATGGACAAAATATTTTGTATTGTTATCAAATTTCTTTATCTTTTGGAGTTATAAAATGGCTCAAAGACAATGAAAAGCAAAGATAACCTGGAGAGATGCCAGAGACATGACACTTGGTAATCTTTTTCTTTCACATTTAAAAAAATGTCATAATTGTTCATGGCAATATTCCCCCTTGTGATTATAATAATCTCAGAGAAAGATTATTCTTAATAACAAAATAAGGCTGTTCTCGTTAGATTTGACTTGATCATTTAAGTAAAGGGCTGCCAGTTAATTCCTCGTGTAGTTTGCTTTCAAATTTGGAGCCATAGAGTATTTTTTAAAATCTTTTGGCTGCTTGACACAGCATGTGGGATCTCAGTTCCCCGACCAGGGATTGAACCCGCGCCCCCTGCAGTGGAAGCCTGGAGTCCTAGCCACTGGACCGCCAGGGAATGCCCAGGAGCCACAGAGTACTGCACTAAGTCCACAGTTGTACTCCTCTATCACTGTTATTACTAGTGTAGTCTCAGCCATCCATATTATTTATAATATATAAATAATAACTTATAAACTCATATGTTAAGAAATACATCAAAATAAAATTAGAAAATATTTACAACTGAACTATCATAAACATACAACATATCAGACTTTGTAGGACATAGAAGAAAATAGATAGCCCTAAATGTTTATAATAGAAAAGAAAAAAGGCTAAAAATAAATGAGCTAAACATGCATCTTAAGAAAGTAGAAAAAGGACAGAGGAGAATTCAACAGAAAATAGAAAAGAAGAAATAGAAAAGCAGAACTTAATGAAATAAAAACCCAAACATACAAAAGATAACTTCAGCCAAAACCAAATGTTGTATGGAAAGATTAATACAATTGAAAAACCTCTGGCTAGACTGAGTAAAAAAAAAAAAAGAGAGAAGGCACAAAAGAACAGAATTAGGAACAAAAAATGGAACATAATGACTTATGCTGCAGAGATTAATAAGATAATAAGAAGATTCATAAATTTGGAAACAGATAAAATGGTTGAATTCCTAGAAGAATACAGTTCTATCCAAACCGAGTCAAGATTAAAGGGAAAATTTATGACACCAAAGGTGTCAATTTTTATGTGTCAAAATTTATGACACCAAAGGCTCAGTTGATAAAAGAAAAAAAAAATAGACATATCGGACCTCATGAAAATGAAAAACTTTTGCTCCAGAAAAAAATTTTGCTTGTTCCGGTGCGTATAGAGAACTCCTAAAACTCAACAACAAGAAACCAAAAAACCTGATTAAAATCGGGCTGCGGACTTGAATAGACATTTCTCCAAAGAAGATATACAAATAGCCAATACACACGTGAAAAGATGCTGAACATCACTAGTCGTTAGGGAAATCAAAATCAAAATCATGATGAGATGTCAACTCACATCTGTTAGGATAGCTACTCTCAATAAAGAGAATAACAAGAGTTGGTGAGTATGTGGAGACCTTGGAACACTTGTGCACTCTTAGTAGGAACGTAAAATGGTACAGCCTGATTTGGAAAACTGTATGGTGGTTCCTCAAAAAATTGAATGTAGAATTGCCATATGATCCCGCAATTCCACTTGTCGGTATATAACCCAAAGAACTGAAAGCAAGATCTCAAAGAGTTATTTGTACACCTGTGTTCATAGCAGCATTATTCACAATAGCCAAAAGGTGGAAACTCAAATGTTCATCAGTGGGGCTTCCGTGGTGGCGCAGTGGTTGAGAGTCCGCCTGCCGATACAGGGGACATGGGTTCGTGCCCCGGTCCGGGAAGATCCCACATGCCGCGGAGCGGCTAGGTCCGTGAGCCATGGCCGCTGAGCCTGCGTGTCCAGAGCCTGTGCTCCGCAACGGGAGAGGCCACAACAGTGAGAGGCCCACGTACAGAAAAAAAAAAAAAAAAAAAAAAAGTTCATCAATGGATAAAAGGAGAAGCAAAATGTATTATATCCATACAGTGCAATATTATTCAGCCTTGAAAAGGACGGAAATTCTGACACATGCCATAACTTGGATGAACCCTGAAGACTTGGTGCTGCATGAAATAATAAGCTGGTCACGAAAGGACAAATATTGTATGATTCATTTGAGGTAACGGGATAGTTAGAATCATAGAAACAGAAATTATAACGGTGGTTTCCAGGGGCTGGGGCAGGGGGAATGGGGAGTTATTGTTTAAAGGGGACTGAGTTTCAGTTTTGCAAGATGAAAAGAGTTCTGGAGATGGATGGTGGGGACAACTGCATAACATATATGCACTTAAAACCACTGAACTGTACACTTAAAAATGGTTAGGATGGCAATTTTTTTTTTTTTTTTTTTTTTTTTGCGGTACGCGGGCCTCTCACTGTTGTGGCCTCTCCCGTTGCGGAGCACAGGCTCCGGACGTGCAGCCCCAGCGGCCACGGCTCACGGGCCCAGCCGCTCCGCGGCATGCGGGATCCTCCCGGACCGGCGCACGAGCCCGCGTCCCCTGCATCGGCAGGCGGACTCAACCACTGCGCCACCAGGGAAGCCCAGGATGGCAAATTTTATGTTATATGTATTTTCTCATAATTAAAGACAATTAAAAATTAGAGAGAAAACTTGAGTAGCTTTATAATTATTAAAGGAAACAAGTCAGTGAAAATAATAGCAATTGTGTAGCACTTGCCATGGGGCCAGGTAAAATTCTAAATGATTTAGATATGTTAGATCCTTTCAGGTACTCGATATTATTTTTCATTCCTATTTATTGATGAGGATATGAAGTCACAGACCCAGCAACTTGGCTAATGGCGCACGGCTGGTAGCAGGCAAAGCTGCACTTTATTTTTTATTTTACTTTTTGCGGCACGCGGGCCTCTCACTGCTGTGGCCTCTCCCGTTGCGGAGCAACAGGCTCCGGACGCGCAGGCTCAGCGGCCATGGCTCACGGGCCCAGCCGCTCCGCGGCATGTGGGATCTTCCCGGACCAGGGCACGAACCCATGTCCCCTGTATCGGCAGGCGGACTCTCAACCACTGCGCCACCAGCGAAGCCCAAAGCTGCACTTTAAATGCGGGCAGTTTAGCCTCAGCTTTATGCTCTTAACCAGGATACAATCTTCGATTAGGTGTTAACAAAAATTTCCCTCCAAGAGAAAAGCAGTCCCAAATGACTACCTCTGAGTTCTTCCCAATATTCAAGGAATAAGTGATTCCAATTCCACAGAAATGATTCCAAATCATCCAAAGAAAGTTAACCCTGAATAATCCCCCATTTACCCAAAGGATGCAAGCTTGGTTTAACTTTAGAATAATAGCAAATGTAATTTATCATTGAATGGATCATTTCAACACACTCAAAAGTACTTTTGATCATAATTCAACGTTCATAATAAAAACCTTAGAAAACCTGGAATAGAAGGAAACTTTCATAACCTGATAAAGTGTATTCACAAAAAACAGTATAAGGGTAAAGGACAAAACACAGAAAGCTTTCCCTGTCATATAGAGAGTAAGACAGAACGGTCACTACTTTTGCATACAGCCTGGTGCTGGGGGCCCCAACCAGTGCAGGAATGTGAAGAGAAGGCATATGAAATACGTGGACTGGAAAGGAGGAAACAAAATCGTCATTATTCACAGATGATGTGATTGTGTGCATAAAAAAGTCCAGATGATCCTACAGGTCAGTTATTGGAATTGTTAAGAGTTAAGCAAGGTTCCTGGGTATAAAGTCAACGTAACAAAAAAAATTGCATTTCTATTTACCAGCAACAAACAGAACTTGAATAAAAATAAACCGTGGATAATGAGACCAAGAAATGAAGTATCAATACCTAGGAATAAATCTTTCAAACTATGTGGAAGACCTCTACTGGTGAAAACTGTAAATGGTGGTGAGAGGTGTTAGGGAAGCCCAGAGGCTTTGGTGCATGTGGTGTAACCTCTGCCTCTGTATATGCAGAACTGGGTTTCCTCCCACCTTTGAACTTTCTCAAGCTGCAGGCTCTCCTCTCCTTCCCCGGGGGAAGGGAGGCTCCCAGCTGCCTCAGGCCCCATCATCACCCTGTGGTGGTCAATTCTGTGGTGGTGGTCAGCAGTGTCAACCCAGAGTCATACCCCCAAAGTTTTTCTTGGGGTGTTCATGCTAGTCGGTGAAGATCTTGCTCAATAAGAATGCCTTGGTTCAGACGGCTGACAGGTGTCAGGCCCAGCTGGCTGAGAGTTTCCTACAATGGCCCCAAGCTTCAGGGGAAGTCCAGCAAATCATCTTTAAGCATCAGAACATCTGCTTTCTCCAGAAGGACGAGAGAACCCAGGTCTAACTAAAAACTATGGAAACTCTCCCCTGTATGGTTTCAACATTCCAGAATCCTTGAATTTCCAAAAAGCGTCATTGCTTGCAACTCCACACCTTTTCAATCAGTATTTAATCTTAAAGGACCTCAAGATTTTACCTTTTAAAAATTGAGGGATGGGGACTCCCCCGGTGGTCCCTGTGGGTGAGACGTCGGGCTCCCAATGCAGGGGGCCCGGGTTCGATCCCTGGTCGGGGAACTAGATCCTGTATGCCACAACTAAGAGTCTGCATGCTGCAGCTAAGAAGTCCGCGTGCTGCAACTAAAGATCCCGGGTGCCGCAACTAAGACCCGACACAGCCAAAATAAGTAAGTAAATAAATAATAAATAAATTCTTTTTTTAAAAATGGAGGGATGTCACAGAGTTCAGATTCTTCTGGAAAGACTGTGAGCTGGCCTGTAGACGATGTTCTTCAAGTCCACAGACAGAGCTCTGGACCACTCACTGAGAACTAACTGGGTGAACACAAACCTCAGACTTACCTGAAAAGGAGCTGAACGGTTGGTCACAACTTCCATCATCCCAGAAAAATATCCCCTCTACCGAGCACCAAGATTGACCCTAAAATACCGGAAATTTTATCGTTATTATTTTTAAAGAGAAATCAGTGTACTTGTTTAAAAAAATCTAACTCACACAGTGAAAATTATTGTGATGGGTAATAGTCATAGTGTCTTGGTTACTGTATGGAGTGGGTGAATCACTGGGAAGAATCCTCTGGGAAGGATTTTTTTCCTCCCCCCCCCCCCCTTCTTTGCCCCGCTCCTCTCCTCTCCTCTCCTGACCTCTCCCCTCCCCTCCCTGTCCCCCAAAACCCTACAAATCTATCAGGTTTCACATAGATGTTTCTTCCCCATCACCTTTCAGGCTTCAGCAGACCCCAAGATGCTGTGTGATGTGCTCTGGGGCTGTTTACTAAGAATATGTCTAAACCGAGATTTTGCCATCTGGTACCTTAGAAATGTCTTATTTTAATGAGGAGAGCCGCGTTGCTTTCAGCAAGAGCATAGGTGTTTTGGAAAACTGGGAATGGGTTATCTTACCTTCAGATGAATTAATTTTGGATCACGAAAATCCAGGCATGGTAAAAATACCTTCTATCTGCGGCACATCATAAAATAAAATACCTTCTATAAAATACCATAAAATACCTTCTATCTGCGGCACATCATATATTCTGACACCTTGCCATCCAGACAGACTCTTTTTTTGAGCAGGTTGCAGTGAGACCGCTTAAAAACATTGTCAGCGGGCTGCCCTGGTGGCACAGTGGTAGGGAGTCCGCCTGCCGATGCAGGGGACACGGGTTCGTGCCCCGGTCCGGGAAGATCCCACATGCCATGGAGCGGCTGGACCCGTGAGCCGTGGCCCCTGAGCCTGCGCATCTGGAGCCTGTGCTCCGTAGGGGGAGAGGCCACAGCAGTGAGAGGCCCGAGTACCGCAAAACAAAACAAAACAAAACATTGTCAGCCCAGTCAGCAGGGACCCTGGCTACCCCTGTAGGTCTTTGGTTGCCTGGGAGATATCTTGCTTCCCGAGATTCAGTCAGGCAAGCCACACCGGTTTTTCCCTTCATCCTGGTTTGATCTTAATTTAGGCAGGTCAGTCAGCGTAATTGTCACTCAGATCCAGACGTGAATAACCATTCTGTACTCAGGGCAGTCACGCTGTTGAGTTGAATCACTTTGGTCTCGCCCCAGACAAGCTTGCTCCCTGCCCCAGAGAGACCAGTTTAGCCCCTGCTTCCCATTGTTAGTTCAGCTTTTGAGTTTTGGTTTTAATCTCCGAATATTTTTGTTTCTTTTTTTTTTTAACATCTTTATTGTAGTATAATTGCTTTACAAGCGTGTGTTAGTTTCTGCTTTATAACAAAGTGAATCAGTTATACATATACATATGTCCCCATATCTCTTCTCTCTTGTATCTCCCCCCCTCCCACCCCTCTAGGTGGTCATAAAGCACCGAGCTGATCTCCCTGTGCTATGCAGCTGCTTCCCACTAGCTATCTATTTTATGTTTGGTAGTGTATATATGTCCATGCCACTCTCTCACTTTGTCACAGCTTACCCTTCCCCCTCCCCATATCCTCAAGTCCATTCTCTACTAGGTCTGCATCATTACTCCCATCTTTTTTTTTTTTTTTTACATCTTTATTGGGGTATAATTGCTTTACAATGGTGTGTTAGTTTCTGCTTTATAACAAAGTGAATCAGTTATACATACACATATGTTCCCATATCTCTTCCCTCTTGCGTCTCCCTCCCTCCCACGCTCCCTATCCCACCCCCCTAGGCGGTCACAAAGCACCGAGCTGATCTCCCTGTGCTATGCGGCTGCTTCTCACTAGCTATTTACCTTACGTTTGGTAGTGTATATATGTCCATGCCTCTCTCTCGCTTTGTCACAGCTCACCCTTCCCCCTCCCCATATCCTCAAACCCATTCCCTAGTAGGTCTGTGTCTTTATTCCTGTCTTAACCCTAGGTTCTCCATGACATTTTTTTCCTTAAATTCCATATATATGTGTTAGCATACGGTATTTGTCTTTCTCTTTCTGACTTACTTCACCCTGTATGACAGACTCTAGGTCTATCCAACTCATTACAAATAGCTCAATTTCTTTTCTTTTTATGGCTGAGTAATATTCCATTGTATATATGTGCCACATCTTATTTATCCATTCATCCAATGATGGACACTTAGGTTGTTTCCATCTCTGGGCTACTGTAAATAGAGCTGCAATGAACATTTTGGTACATGACTCTTTTTGAATTATGGTTTTCTCAGGGTATATGCCCAGTAGTGGGATTGCTGGGTCATATGGTAGTTCTATTTGTAGTTTTTTAAGGAACTTCCATACTGTTCTCCACAGTGGCTGTATCAATTTACATTCCCACCAACAGTGCAAGAGGGTTCCCTTTTCTCCACACCCTCTCCAGCATTTATTGTTTCTAGATTTTTTGATGATGGCCTTTCTGACTGGTGTGAGATGATATCTCATTGTAGTTTTGATTTGCATTTCTCTAATGATTAATGATGTTGAGCATTCTTTTATGTGTTTGTTGGCAGTCTGTATATCTTCTTTGGAGAAATGTCTATTTAGGTCTTCTGCCCATTTTTGGATTGGGTTGTTTGTTTTTTTGTTATTGAGCTGCATGAGCTGCTTATAAATTTTGGAGATTAATCCTTTGTCAGTTGCTTCATTTGCAAATATTTTCTCCCATTCTGAGGGTTGTCTTTTGGTACTGTTTATGGTTTCCTTTGCTGTGCAAAAGTTTTGAAGTTTCATTAGGTCCCATTTGTTTATTTTTGTTTTTATTTCCATTTCTCTAGGAGGTGGGTCAAAAAGGATCTTGTTGTGATTTATGTCATAGAGTGTTCTGCCTATGTTTTCCTCTAAGAGTTTGATAGTTTCTGGCCTTACATTTAGGTCTTTAATCCACTTTGAGCTTATTTTTGTGTATGGTGTTAGGGAGTGATCTAATCTCATACTTTTACATGTACCTGTCCAGTTGTCCCAGCACCACTTATTGAAGAGGCTGTCCTTTCTCCACTGTACATTCCTGCCTCCTTTATCAAAGATAAGGTGACCATATGTGCGTGGGTTTACCTCTGGGCTTTACTATCCTGTTCCATTGATCTATCTTTCTGTTTTTGTGCCAGTACCATACTGTCTTGGTTACTGTAGCTTTGTAGTATAGTCTGAAGTCAGGAAGTCTGATTCCTCCAGCTCCGTTTTTCGTTCTCAAGATTGCTTTGGCTATTCGGGGTCTTTTGTGTTTCCATACAAATTGTGAAATTTTTTGTTCTAGTTCTGTGAAAAATGCCAGTGGTAGATTGATAGGGATTGCATTGAATCTGTTGATTGCTTTGGGTAGTAGAGTCATTTTCACAATGTTGATTCTTCCAATCCAAGAACATGGTATATCTCTCCATCTATTTGTATCATCTTTAATTTCTTTCATCAGTGTCATAATTTTCTGCATACAGGTCTTTTGTCTCCTTAGGTAGGTTTATTCCTAGGTGTTTTATTCTTTTTGTTGAAGTGGTAAATGGGAGTGTTTTCTTGATTTCACTTTCAGATTTTTCATCATTAGTGTATAGGAATGTCAGAGATTTCTGTGCATTAATGTTGTATCCTTAAACTTTATCAAATTCATTGATTAGCTCTAGTAGTTTTCTGGTAGCATCTTTAGGATTCTCTATATATAGTATCATGTCATCTGCAAACAGTGACAGCTTTACTTCTTCTTTTCCGATTTGGATTCCTTTTATTTCCTTTTCTTCTCTGATTGCTGCGGCTAAAACTTCCAACACTATGTTGAATAAGAGTGGTGAGAGTGGGCAACCTTGTCTTGTTCCTGATCTTAGTGGAAATGCTTTCAGTTTTTCACCATTGAGGACAATGTTGGCTGTGGGCTTGTCATATATGGCCTTTATTATGTTGAGGCAAGTTCCCTCTATGCCTACGTTCTGCAGGGTTTTTATCATAAATGGGTGTTGAATTTTGTCAAAAGTTTTCTCTGCATCTATTGAGATGATCATATGGTTTTTCTCCTTCAATTTGTTAATATGCTGTATCACGTTGATTGATTTTCATATATTGAAGAATCCTTGCATTCCTGGAATAAACCCCACTTGGTCATGGTGTATGATCCATTTAATGGGCTGTTGGATTCTGTTTGCTAGTATTTTGTTGAGGATTTTTGCATCTATGTTCATCAGTGATATTGGCCTGTAGTTTTCTTTCTTTGTGACATCCTTGTCTGGTTTTGGTATCAGGGTGATGGTGGCCTCATAGAATGAGTTTGGGAGTGTTCCTCCCTCTGCTATATTTTGGAAGACTTTGAGAAGGATAGGTGTTAGCTCTTCTCTAAATGTTTGATAGAATTCGCCTGTGAAGCCATCTGGTCCTGGGCTTTTGTTTGTTGGAAGATTTTTAATCACAGTTTCAATTTCAGTGCTTGTGATTGGTTCATAGTTTCTATTTCTTCCTGATTCAGTCTGGGCAGGTTGTGCATTTCTAAGAATTTGTCCATTTCTTCCAGGTTGTCCATTTTATTGGCATAGAGTTGCTTGTAGTAATCTGTCATGATCTTTTGTATTTCTGCAGTGTCAGTTGTTACTTCTCCTTTTTCATTTCTAATTCTATTGATTTGAGTCTTCTCCCTTTTTTTCTTGATGAGTCTGGCTAATGGTTTATCAATTTTGTTTATCTTCTCAAAGAACCTGCTTTTAGTTTTATTGATCTTTGCCATCGTTTCCTTCATTTCTTTTTCATTTATTTCTGATCTGATTTTTATGATTTCTTTCTTTCTGCTAACTTTGGATTTTTTTTCTTCTTTCTCTAATTGCTTTAGGTGCAAGGTTAGGTTGTTTATTCGAGATGTTTCCTGTTTCTTAAGGTAGGATTGTATTGCTATAAACTTCCCTCTTGGAACTGCTTTTGCTGAATCCCATAGATTTTGGGTCGTCGTGTCTCCATTGTCATTTGTTTCTAGGTATTTTTTAATTTCCTCATTGATTTCTTCAGTGATCACTTCATTATTAAGTAGTGTGTTGTTTAGCCTCCATGTGTTTGTAGTTTTTACAGATCTTTTCCTGTAATTGATATCTAGTCTCATAGCATTGTGGTTGCAAAAGATACTTGATACAATTTCAATTTTCTTAAATTTATCAAGGCTTGATTTGTGACCCAAGATATGATCTATCCTGGATAATGTTGCATGAGCACTTGAGAAAAATGTGTATTCTGTTGTTTTTGGATGGAATGTCCTATAAATATCAAATAAGTCCATCTTGTTTAATGTATCATTTAAAGCTTGTGTTTCCTTATTTATTTTCATTTTGGATGATCTGTCCATTGGTGAAAGTGGGGTGTTAAAGTCCCCTACTATGAATGTGTTACTGTCAATTTCCCCTTTTATGGCTGTTAGTATTTGCCTTATGTATTGAGGTGCTCCTATGTTGGATGCATAAATATTTACAATTGTTATATGTTCTTTTTGGATCGATCCCTTGATCATTATGTAGTGTCCTTCTTTGTCTCTTCTAATAGTCTTTATTTTAAAGTCTATTTTGTCTGATATGAGAATTGCTACTCCAGCTTTCTTTTGGTTTCCATTTGCATGAAATATCTTTTTCCATCCCTTTACTTTCAGTCTGTATGTGTCTCTAGGTCTGAAGTGGGTCTCTTGAAGGTAGCAAATATATGGGTCTTGTTTTTGTATCCATTCAGCCAATCTGTGTCTTTTGGTGGGAGCATTTAGTCCATTTACATTTAAGGTAATTATCGATATGTATGTTCCTATTCCCATTTTCTTAACTGTTTTGGATTCGTTATTGTAGGGCTTTTCCTTCTCTTGTGTTTCTTGCCTAGAGAAGTTCCTTTAGCAGTTGTTGTAAATCTGGTTTGGTGGTGCTGAACTCTCTCAGCTTTTGCTTGTCTGTAAAGGTTTTAATTTCTCCATCAAATCTGAATGAGATCCTTGCTGGGTAGAGTAATCTTGGTTGCAGGTTTTTCTCCTTCATCACTTTAAGTATGTCCTGCCAGTCCCTTCTGGCTTGCAGAGTTTCTGCTGAGAGATCAGCTGTTAACCTTATGGGGAGTCCCTTGTGTGTTATTTGTTGTTTTTCCCTTGCTGCTTTTAATATGTTTTCTTGGTATTTAATTTTTGACAGTTTTTTTTAATATGTGTCTTGGCATATTTCTCCTTGGATTTATCCTGTATGGGACTCTCTGTGCTTCCTGGACTTGATTAACTATTTCCTTTCCCATATTAGGGAAGTTTTCAACTATAATCTCTTCAAATATTTTCTCAGTCCCTTTCTTTTTCTCTTCTTCTTCTGGAACCCCTATAATTCGAGTGTTGGTGCGTTTAATGTTGTCCCAGAGGTCTCTGAGACTGTCCTCAGTTCTTTTCATTCTTTTTTCTTTATTCTGCTCTGCAGTAGTTATTTCCACTATTTTATCTTCCAGGTCCGTTCTTCTGCCTCAGTTATTCTGCTATTGATCCCATCTAGAGTATTTTTAATTTCATTTATTGTGTTGTTCATTGTTGTTTCTTTCATCTTTATTTCTTCTAGGTCCTTGTTAAATGTTTCTTGCATTTTGTCTATTCTATTTCCAAGATTTTGGATCATCTTTACTATCATTATTCTGAATTCTTTTTCAGGTAGACTGCCTATTTCCGCTTCATTTGTTAGGTCTGGTGGGTTTTTATCTTGCTCCTTCAACTGTTGTGTGTTTTTCTGTCTTCTCATTTTGCTTATCTTACTGTGTTTGGGGTCTCCTTTTTGCAGGCTGCAGGTTCGTAGTTCCCGTTGTTTTTGGTGTCTGTCCTCAGTGGCTAAGGTTGGTTCAGTGGGTTGTGTAGGCTTCCTGGTGGAGGGGACTAGTGCCTGTGTTCTGGTGGATGAGGCTGGATCTTGTCTTTCTGGTGGGAAGGTCCATGTCTGGTGGTGTGTTTTGGGGTGTCTGTGGACTTATTATGATTTTAGGCAGCTTCTCTGCTAATGGGTGGGGTTGTGTTCCTTTCTTGCTAGTTGTTTGGCATAGGATGTCCAGCACTGTAGCTTGCTGGTCGTTGAGTGAAGCTGGGTGCTGGCGTTGAGATGGAGATCTCTGGGAGATTTTTGCCGTTTGATATTATGTGGATCTGGGAGGTCTCTTGTGGACCAGTGTCCTGAAGTTGGCTCTCCCACCTCAGAGGCACAGCACTGACTCCTGCCTGCAGCACCAAGAGCCTTTCATCCACATGGCTCAGAATAAAAGGGAGAAAAAGTAGAAAGAAAGAATTAGTAGAAGTAGAAAGAAAGGAGGGAAGGAAGGAAAAAAGAAAGAAAGAAGATAAAGCAAAATAAAGTAAGATAAACTATAATAAAATTATTAAAATAAAAAAATAATTATTAAGAGGACAACAACAACAAAAAAACAACAGACGGATAGAACCCTAGGACAAATGGTGGAAGCAAAGCTATACAGACAAAATCTCACACAGAAGCATATACATACACACTCACAAAAAGAGGAAAAGGGGAAAAAATCATAAATCTTGCTCTCAAAGTCCACCTCCTTAATTTGGGATGATTTGTTGTCTATTCAGGGATTCCATAGATGCAGGGTACATCGAGTTGATTGTGGAGTTTTATTCCGCTGCTTCTGAGGCTGCTGGCAGAGATTTCCCTTTCTCTTCTTTGTTCTCACAGCTCCCAGGGGCTCAGCTTTGGATGTGGCCCCACCTCTGCGTGTAGGTCGCCGGAGGGCGTCTGTTCTTCGCTCAGACAGGACGGGGTTAAAGGAGCCGCTGATTCGTGGGCTCTGGCTCACTCAGGCCGGGGGGGGGGGGGGGGTGGTAGGGAGGGGCAGGGAGGGCGGGGCGAGCCTGCGGCGGCAGAGGCCGGCGTGACGTTGCACAGCCTGAGGCGCGCCGCGCGTTCTTCCGGGGGGAGTTGTCCCTGGATCCTGGGACCCTGGCAGTGGCGGGCTGCACAGGCTCCTCGGAAGGGGTGTGTGGAGAGTGACCTGTGCTCGCACACAGGCTTGTTGGTGGCGGCAGCAGCAGCCTTAGCGTCTCATGCCCGGCCGCGACTCACGCCCGTCTCTGGAGCTCCTTTAAGCAGCGCTCTTAATCCCCTCTCCTCGCGCACCAGGAAACAAAGAGGGAAGAAAAAGTCTCTTGCCTCTTCGGCAAGTCCAGACTTTTCCCCGGACTCCCTCCCAGCTAGCTGTGGCGCACTAGCCCCTGCAGGCTGTGTTCACGCCGCCAACCCCAGTCCTCTCCCGGCGCTCCGACCGAAGCCCACGCCTCAGCTCGCAGCCCCGTCCGCCCCGGCGGGTGAGCAGAGAAGCCTCTCGGACTGGTGAGTGCTGGTCGGCCCTGATCCTCTGTGTGGGAATCTCACCGCTTTGCCCCTCGCACCCCTGTTGCTGTGCTCTCCGCGGCTCCGAAGCTTTCCCCCTGCGCCACCCGCAGTCTCCGCCCGCGAAGGGGCTTCCTAGTGTATGGAAACCTTTCCTCCTTCACGGCTCCCTCCCACGGGTGCAGGTCCCGTCCCTATCCTTTTGTCTCTGTTTATTCTTTTTTCTTTTGCCCTACTCAGGTACGTGGGGGGTTTCTTGCCTTTTGGGAGGTCTGAGGTCTTCAGCCAGCGTTCACTAGGTGTTCTGTAGGAGTTGTTCCACGTGTAGATGTATTTCTGGTGTATCTGTGGGGAGGAAGGTGATCTCCGCGCCTTACTCTTCCGCCATCTTCCCGGAAGCCCTATTTTTGTTTCCTGTTGCAGTTGCAGACATATATTCCTAGTTGACCAGATAGTCTTATCTTTTAAATATTTGTATGTAAGAGGAATAGTTACAATTAGATTTCTATAGCAAGATGATGACAAAAGTGACTAAGCTATAATCTAAATTTCCTCTTCTTGTATCTTCCCCTTGTATGCTGTATTTTTAATTTTATTCTTTTGTAATGAAATGGCACAGCAGGGCAGGAATTCGGATTTCAGTGAGCAAGTGAAACCATGTCAGAGCTGTGAGGTTGAACATGAGTTAAGAAGTGCTTGCAAGGACTTCCCTGGTGGTGCAGTGGTTAAGAATCTGCCTGCCAATGCAGGGGACATGGGTTCGATCCCTGGTCCAGTCAGATCCCACATGCTGCGGAGCAACTAAGCCTGTGCGCCACAACTGCTGAGCTCTAGAACCCACGAGCCACAACTACTGAGCCCACGTACCACAACTACTGAAGCCCACGCACTTAGAGTCCGTGCTCCACAACAAGAGAAGCCACCGCAATGAGAAGCCCACATACCACAGCGAAGAGTAGCCCCTGCTCGCCACAGCTAGAGAAAGCCTGTGTGCAGCAACGAAGACCCAACACAGCCAAAAATAGATAAAAGGAAATAAATAAATTTATGAAAAATAAATAAAAACTAAGTGCTTGTAGCTGAGGTAGCAGAATAGTAGGGAGAAGGGTTGTGATTTTCTCCAGGAAAGCCTCAAATCCAGATCTTCAGGAAGAAATAAAGCCAGCTTCTGCTGCCTGCGAGGCTTCCTGTCACCTACCACTCTGCCTTTGATTTCTGGCAAAATCTAGTATCACCTTATACTTCCACCTAACTTTTAATCTGCTTATGTGTAAACCAGTATCTCTTTAAAACTTCTTCATGCTTTTTCCCCGCCTTTCCAAATTGCACACCCATGCTTTGTTTTTTTTGTTGTTGTTTTTTGTTTTTTGTTTTTTGTGGTACGCGGGCCTCTCACTGTTGTGGCCTCTCCCGTTGCGCAGCACAGGCTCCGGACGCGCAGGCTCAGAGGCCATGGCTCACGGGCCCAGCCGCTCCGCGGCATGTGGGATATTCCCGGACTGGGGCACGAACCCGTGTCTCCTGCATCGGCAGGCGGACTCTCAACCACTGCGCCACCAGGGAAGCCCCATGCTTTGTTTTTGTTCTAAGATGCCTGCCTTCAGTGCTGGGAGTTCAGAAGGCACGGAGAGTTTTGAAGTCTCAGTGTCGTGAATCTATCCTCCCCACCTTCTGGGGTGTAAATTGAGCTGTGGTCCTGGACCTGCCGTTTCTCTGTCTCTCACCTGCTTGACCTTGACATAGTAACATCACATTCGAAGCCGCCTTGGGAGAAGACCTCCCAAAGTGCTCTTTAAACGGTCCCCCCATTGAAACTCACATCTAGATTTTTGTCTCGAATTGAAACCTTACGAGAGCCTAGGACCTGGGTGTGATTTGGCAATAACTCAGCTTCCATGTGTTTGTGAGAAGCAGGTGCAATTGAAGTAAGTGACCTCTTTTTGCCCAATTAGAACAGAAGGGCTTGCAGGAACCCACAAAGACTCGGCCCTGACAAGCACGATGAAATCTTTGTCTTGCAGTTTTTAAGAGAAATAATTATCAGAGTCACTGTGGCACAAGGGTCTGTGTATTTGGTTTCCTGATTTTGTATATAAAGAGTGTGAGTAGAAGAGAATATTTATAATTTAAAAACATTATTGGTAACACAGAAAAAAAGCAACACAGCACATGGTGAAATAGATGTGTGGTATAGTTTAAACAGTATTCTTTTGTACTCATGGAATGGTTTAGTGACCATGAGAAAATTTCTTTCTCAGAAATGCTCATAATTGGGAAAATAATTAAACCAATTTTATAACAACAACCAAAAAATCATGATAAATTAAAAAATGGCTTCTGGTCAGTTGGTATAATTTTTTATGCTTAGCATTATTGAAATATATTTTAAAATTATTCAGTATTTGATAAAACAGAAAACCAAAGAAAGGTATGAAAAATAAAGGAAAATGAATATATCCTTTGACTTAACAATCTTACGTCTGTGTTCTACAGAAGGAATACCATGATTATATAAAGATGTATCCTCCAGGATGATAATTAGAGTGGTATTTGTAATTGAAATACTAAAAAAGCCTAGATATTCATTAATAGACATTTTGGTGATCATACAATGGGGTAGTACACAGTCACTTAAAAAATGACTGGATTTGGAAGAAAGATGTGTGTGATATTTTTTAGGTGAAAATGTGAGTTGTAGACCAGAAAAATTACAAGATTCCACATTTGGAAAAGAAGTGTGTGTGTGTGTGTGTGTGTGTGTGTGTGTGTGTGTATAAATTCACAGTGGAGTGTGTTTAAATTTAGGAACGAGTTAGGAAGGACAAACGGAATGTTAACAGTTACTAACTTTGGGAGGTGGACTGCATAGATGGAGTGTCCTTTATATAATTCAAACGACAAATGATGGGATTATAGGTAATTTTTGGTGCCTTTTAAATTATATACATATTAAAAAAATATATATCCTGAAACAATGTCGTTAGGCAGGATGAAAACCTCAAGACCAGAGGAAGATACATGGGGAAACTTTGAGCCAACACTGCCCTCTGCTGGGAAAGTTGTGTCATGCACCGGCTTGGTTTGCTCCGGGTCCCAGAAGCTGAGGGTCAGAAACTTTTGAAAGAGCAAGGAAGGTCGCTAAGAGTTAACCCAGTCGAGCGACCTTCAGACCTGGTGTGCATGTCAGAATTACTAGGGCTGCACCCACGGAGAAGCGAATGGAACATATTTACTACTGGGGCCAGGAATTTGTCCCGCGGTTGGTGCTGTTCGTCAGATGTGGGTTCTTGTCTCCATCCTTCCGTGTAGCTTTGCAAACTGAACTGGTCGAGGAAGTTAGTTGTGCTGGATTACACAGGAGGCTTTAGCAGAGCCAGAACTAGAACCCAGATCCCTTGATTCCTAGCCCAGAAAATTCTTTTAAATTCCCCCTCCCCCAATCCTTTCCTGTTGACTTTTGTGCCCTGAATCCACATTTTGCCAGCAATGACCTTGCCCGGTATCCTGTGGTCTTTCCTCTTACAGGTGTCACCTGGGAGTTTCCTGGACTTTCTCCTCTAGCTTACCTCTTTGGCGGGTGTTGGAGATTCTATACCAATAAATTAGGAATCCAGCCCCTTTTAACCTAATTTTCATGGGAAAGCACCCAAACACAGGCCCCAGGATTAGAAGGCTTGGCTGGAATCAGGCTTCACCATTCATCAGCGATGAGACCTTGGGCAGGATAGAACAGATATTTAAGCTTCAGTTTCATCATCTTTAAAGTGGCAGCAAATAATAGTACTTTCCCTCTTAGGGCTGTTAAGGGATCAGATGAGTTAATCTATGTACAGCATCTAGCCTGGCGCCTGATATATTTGCTCTTCTTTTTCTAAAGCAATACAGCAACGCAGAGGGTGGTTAGAAAGTATAATGACCCTTGAATCCTGACGAAGAAAGGTGGCAATGGCATAAATGGACCCCATTCATTTCAGAGAACCTCTACCAAGTGTCCATTTAATTCTGACAACATCTCCCTTCAGATAGAGGAAAAATATATGGAAATAAAGGCACTACAAACTTCAGAAAATAAAATTATTTCCTACTTTCAAAGTTAAACTTTTTTTTTTGTAAAAAGTAAAAATAGTCTTTCTGTTTTCCCAGCATCTTCACGTGAGAAAGTAGACACCTCACAAATGAGCAGTTTATGAGAAAACTACTTTATGCACAGTATATTTCTAAACTAACATAGTGACTTCAGATCCTTGATGAGCATTAAACTATCAAAAGTATTCAAATACTTAAGAAAGAAAAACAAAGCTGGAGGCATCATGCTCCCTGATTTTAAACAATATTATAAGACCTTCATCATCAAAACGGTATGGTATTAGCATAAAAACAGACACATAGATCAATGGAACATAATAGAGAGCCCAGAAATAAACCCATGTACATATGGTCAATTAACTTACAACAAAAGAGCCAAGAATATACAGTGGGGAAAGGACAGACTCTTCAATAAATGGTATTGGGAAAACTGGGCAGCCACACTCAAAAGAATGAAACTGCACCGCTATCTTACACCACGTACAAAAATAAACTCAAAATGAACTGAAGACTTGGATGTAAGACCCCAAACCATAAAACTCTTAGAAGAAAACACAGGCAGTAAGCTCCTTGACATCAATCTTGGCAAAGATTTTTTGGATCTGACTCTAAAAGCAAAGGCAACAAAAGCAAAAGTCAACAAGTGGGACTACATCAAACTAAAAAGCTTCTGCACAGCTAAGGGAACCTTCACAAAATGAAAAGGCAACCTACTAAATGGGAGAAGATATTTGTACATCATATATCTGATAAGTGTTAATATCCAAAATATCTAAAGGACTCATACAACTCAATAGCAAACAAAAACAATCTGATTAAAACATGGAAAGATGATCTGACCTTAAGCCAATAAGAAACATCCCTAACTGATAGTCTTACTTATTTTTCAGAAGCCCTTTTTCAGGGAGTTATTTAGTATTCTCCCATGTAAGCATGTCACATGAATTCATTTAGCAATTAAAAAGGTATTCAAATACTTCCCCAAACTGCTTTTCTACATGACCTCATCATTACCGGATATTTTTGTATCTATAAGCAGGGCACTTTTGGAAACGCAGGTATGGGAGTGGGATTTATTCCGTTGGGGCAGGAGGAATGGGGTATTGGATATTGGACATATCCAGGATAGGGGAACCCAGAGTGAGGTGTTGAGGTGTTTGAATGTATAGGGGGCGCCGGGGACTCAGAGCACGGAGGCTGCCCAGGAATGGAAGAGGTAAGAGGGAGCAGAAAACAGGTGTGTCAGGGCCAGGTAGGGGCTCCTTGGAGAGCAGCTGCATACATCAGTGGTTTCTCAACTCTGCTGCATGTTAGAACCACGGCGGTGGCTGAAAAATGTCCCCAGAGATATTAGGTCCTAATCCCTGGAGGCATGTGAATGTTAAGATCCCCAGGTGATGTCATGTTCGCAGATCCCTTCCTCTTATTTCAAAATCTGCTCCATTTGCCTTTCTTGGAGTTAGATAGTCCGGCAATTAGGGATTTGCTCCTTGGCGTTTCTTGATCTGCTGCCTCAGCCATTTCCTAGCTGTGCCTGGGGCAGAACTTGCTCTTGTTAAATCCTGATTTCAAATGATAATCCAGACATTTTCTTAGTTCAGACTAGTTAGCTCCAAAGGGAGGGTGGGGATAGAGTGGGTACCCTCAAATTTGGAAGAAGAGGCTTCATTGTGTTAGCTCACCAAGTAATTTGTCTGAGTTATCTTTGACTTCAGTTATTACCTTCCAATGAACTATTGGATTCTAAACTCAAAATAACAGCACGTTGTGGTTGGTCCTTGAGAAATTTTCAAAGAAAGTGAAATGAGTCTTATGGTGCATCAGCCTCCCTTCCTTTTAGGGATCCCTCTGTTAGGGACCTAGTGCCCTCCCCTATCTTCCCGATGCAGCTCACAGGCTCTTTCCATTCACAGCCTTCCCTATTGGTGAATCACTGCACCTTAAAGAGTTTAGTAGTTCTGTGTCCCCTAGCTCTGAGCCAAGGGGAACGGCACCCCCTCTAATAAGACACAATATGGAACCTCCAGGGTTTGTACAGGAAGGAGAAGGTCCTGGTGAGGGATTGCTGACTGAGCAATCTCAGCTCTGCTCCTTCACTTCTGTCATCTTAGGGTTGAACCTCCAGCCTCAAGAATTTGTTTCTCAACCTTTAACTCTCTTATCTCATAGCTAGGATAATCCGGGACTGTAAAGAAACAGTGAATTTTACTCTCCAGAGAGCAAAAGGAATTAAGCAGAGTATTACCCTCTATCAAAGATGCAGCTTGGGCTTCCCCGGTGGCGCAGTGGTTGAGAATCCGCCTGCCAATGCAGGGGACACGGGTTCGTGCCCCAGTCTGGGAAGATCCCACATGCCGCGGAGCGGCTGGGCCCGTGAGCCACAACTACTGAGCCTGCACGTCTGGAGCCTGTGCTCCACAACAAGAGAGGCCGCAATAGTGAGAGGCCCGCGTACCGCGATGAAGAGTGGCCCCCGCTCGCCACAACTAAAGAAAGCCCTCGCACAGAAACGAAGACCCAACACAGCCAAAAATAAATAAATAAACTAATAAACTCCTACCCCCAACATCTTCTTAAAAAAAAAAAAAGATGCAGCTTGCAAAGTAGATCTCACCAAAACTTGCGTACCGTCTGGAGCTCCTGGGCCCTGTCCTGCTCCCTTGGGAGTTGTGGAGGGAAAAGAGGACCCTGCTAAAAAATTCTCCCTGTTCACTTTAGCATCTTCTTTTCACCTTTTTGTGACAGACTCACTTCCTAGGTCAGGGGCAGGAAGCCTTGTTTCTAGTACAGGTCGGATAGGATTCTGATTGTCTAACACAGGACACTCACCAGAACCTTCGAGTAACTAAAATCACACGTGTGCAGGGATATGGGAAGCTGGGGAAGCACACATCTATCCCTCACATCTATCCTCTGATCCCTTGATGGTAAATACTGACTTACTGCGATCTCTTTTAGAAAGCATTTTTACTTCTTAATACACTTCAAATGCTTTAGTATGGAGGAGTGAGTCAGGCCTAGGGCAGCAGCGCACGCTTGTGTGCCTTCCTGCGTGTACGTGTGTTCCTGTGTATTTGTGGGAGAGTGAAGGGTCCCTCCGATGGCACAGAACTCAGCGGTGTCGAACATGCTCAGTGGCATGGGTGCTCTGGGTGCTCAAATACGTGTTGATTGGCTGAGAATCCAATGTTTCTCCTGCGCTGGGATGCCGGCGTAGGTTTGGGAATTGGGGAGGAAGGGAGAGTGTTGTCTCTGCTTGCTGCAAGGCCCATGGACAGGAAACAGGTGGCTTTGAGAAGCTCAAGCCTGAAGATGCTTTTAACCTCCTTAGGCTTTCAGAAGTGTAGGCTGCTATCATTTTTTTTTTTTTTGCGGTATGCGGGCCTCTCACTGCTGTGGCCTCTCCCGTTGCGGAACGCAGGCTCAGCGGCCATGGCTCACGGGCCCAGCCGCTCCGCGGCATGTGGGATCTTCCCGGACCGGGGCAGGAACCCGTGTCCCCTGCATCGGCAGGCGGACTCCCAACCACTGCTCCACCAGGGAAGCCCCTATCATTTTTTTGCTTACCCCACCAACTGCCTACGCCAGCCCTAACCCGAATCCAGTGCTAACCCTTCCCCTCTCCCCTGCTGTTGCATTCCTGCAGGTGAGCGTCCTCTCTCACTGCCGGCTCAGCTCAGCACCAGTTCCCAGGCCAATTTAACTTGAGATGGGAGCCCTCTAAACTGCTTCTGTAGCAGTTCTTGTGCCCCCCAGACACACACACACACACACACACACACACACACACACACTATAGTGGGGACATGGTATCCAGTCACCCTCTTTGCTGCTATAGCCACAGACCTCTGCCTTATTTCCCACTGGGATATACGGTATATAAGCTTCGCCTTATCACAGGGCTCTTTTTCAAAGTTCCAGAGCCTGAGCCTTTACTCTGCGCCCAAAATATTTTTTGTCATTTGTCCCTTGGCTCATTCTGTATTTACTAAGTGTCTGCTCACTTAGTAAATACCCAGTGTCCATGCTGGGCCTGGGGCTTGGTACCTGCACAAGGAGTTCCTGCTCGGACTCCCTGGCAGTGTCTGTCCCATCCTTCTCATCTGTCTGGGAGGCGGAGTCCTGTGATTCCTATCTGCACCTCCCCGCTGCGCGCTGGTATGTCTGGACCTCAGCGTCCTGATCACCCCAAGACTCAGGCTGGTGGGAAGGAACATCTTGTTACTTTTCCCTTGAACTGCGGTGGGAGAGGCCTGCTTGAGCCTCCAGGGGCAGCCCATTCTGGTACCAAGAACAGCCTTTTCCACTCCTGTCCAGCCCCAGGGGGAATATTGAGCGCCGACTGTGGCCTGTGTCACACCGTCTGCCTCATCCTGTGCTCATTAGCCAAGTCCTGAAATGTCCGGGTAGAGCACAGCAGCCTGTAGGGTGAGGTGCGGTGTGAGTGTGGGTATAACGTGTGCATGATGGCGCCATTGGTGGCAAAGAAGGACCTCTAGGAGGAGAAAATTAAACTCTCAGCTGGAGAAAGAAGCCTCCCAGAGTCAAATGAATCAGTTCCTTAAAAAGGAATGAAACTGTGCCATTTTCAGAGACGGGGATGCACGTAGAGCCTGTCATACAGAGTGAAGTCAGAAGGAGAAAGACCAATATCATATATTAACGCAGATATGTGGAATCTAGAAAAATGGTACAGTTGAACTTATTTGCAAAGCAGAAATAGAGACACAGACGTAGAGAACAAACATATGGACAGCAAGGGGGGCGGGGGTGGGTGGGATGAATCGGCGATTGGGATTGACATCTATACACTATTGATACTATGTATAAAATAGATAACTAATGAGAACCTACTGTATAACACAGGGAACTCTACTCAGCGCTCTGTGGTGACCTAAATGGGAAGGAAATCCAAAAAAGAGTGGATGTATGTATACATATAGCTGATTCACTTTGCTGTACAGCAGAAACTAACATAACATTGTAAAGCAGTTATACTCCAAAAAAAAAATAAAAGGATGTCTTGAGCTTAAAAGATAGAGAGGGAGACAGATTAGCATGGGGTGGGCAGAGGGTGGGCAGGGGACGGCCAGCTAACCTTAGGGAACAAAGAACTGGGTCGAGAGTCCTGGATCCTACATATCTGTCTGCCATTAAGCCCATTGTGTGTCCAGGGTCTATTAACCATGTGTTTTGCTGCTTTGATATTTGAAGGCTTGCTCAACCCCGAGGGACGGCCCCTCCCAGGCTTGGCCAGTTCCTAGGCACAGTAAAGGACTCACCTGAGAGCGTGCCTTTCCTATGCCTCCCGACCAATGCAGAGCCTGTTCCTAAATCGCCTCCTTTATTGGGCTCTTGCATCTGGGCCACTATCTCTTGTTGCCCTAATCACCGCAGGGCCAGCTAGACACAGCCCTTATGCCCCAGAGCTCGCTGAAACGGTTCAACTAGCCAGTCCTACACCTGCTTGCCCCGCCCTGCCCGCTCTTTCCTGGGAAACCACAATAAAGGCACTTGCCTGCAATTCCCCTCATTCCCTCTGCCTCTTGACTGACCCTGGTGCTTCCTGTGTGCCCCCCGCCCCCATGACCCGGTGTGCCCCCTCCTCTAGGGTATGTTGAGTAACAAACCGTCTTTTCAATGGCCATAGCCTCCTGGTCTGTTGGCCTCACACAATAATAATAACACTTCAAAGGTACAAGGAAGTCTGAACTTCAGTTTTCTATGTTTATTTATTGGCTGCGCCACGTGGCTTGCAGGATCTTAGTTCCCCGACCAGGGATTGAACCTGCGCCCTCGGCAGTGAAAGCGTGGAGCCCTAACCACTGGACCACCAGGGAATTCCTCTGAGCTTCAGTTTTCTGATCACAAAAATGAGAGACTGGATTCAATGGACTTTTTTGGAGTCTCCTTTTAATGACCCAGATAGGCTTGTTTGCTTCCCCCCGAACTCCCTCAGAACCGGTAACCTTGGGCGTCCTCCCCTCTCCCGGTCACTCAGGGGGCGGAAGATGCTGCCCAGCTTCCTGATCACTGCTGTGGGCATCCTTCCTAGCAATCCAAATGAAAGAACTCTGTTTAAGTGTACAATCCAGTCTGATTAATATAGGCGCGATGTTGTACAGCAGATGTCTAGAGCTTATCCATGCTGCATAACTGAAACTTCATGCTCGTCGCAGGACACTTCCTTATCACCCCCCCGACCCCGAGCCTCTAACAACCACCATTTTACTCTTTGATTCTAGGAATCTATTATAGATGCCTCATATATATGGAATCATGCAGGATTTGTCCTACTGTCTGCTGTGTCTTAGAGGCAATTGTTTGGACTCTGGGGTTGCTCCAGCTTGTCACATGGATGTCTTGACCTGGGCACAGGGCTTCAGGTGTAGCTGCCCAGCACGGGTCATGAGAGTTCACACACAGCTTAGATCCAGGCCCCTAGTTGATGTGGCCCCAGGCAGAGAACACTCCTGGCTGTGTATTTGCAAGAAGAGTAGTTTTACTGTCTAAGTCCCCTAGATGGTGCTACTTGTCAAGTGTGAGTGTTTACTTTTCTTTTTTCCTTTTTTTCTTTCTTTTGAAACTGCTGGCATCTCCCTGTGGCTCCCAGGCGGAAGCTAGTGTCCCTTGCCTTAGTGGAAAGTTACTGCTGTCCGACCTGGTGAGTGATGTCAGAGATGATTTCTACCGGAAATAATCCTCACCTCTGGGTATTTCAAAATGATTTAGGGTATGAGTGTGTTGTACGACTTGTTTACGTGTGTGCGCCTCGCTCTCATGCCTGGTCGCATGACTGTATCATCGGAAACACTGTGTGCGCGGAAGCAGGTCGATATTTACAGTGATCTGTCTGGGGAGGGAGGATGGGGAGAAGGGAGATGTCAGAATTCATCCCTTCTTCCCTTTCTCTCCCTGATTCAACTTTTCGTTAGGTAAGAAACATATCCAGAGGCCCTGATCCATCACAAGCTTTCAGATGTCTCCCTTATCTGCTCTCCGTCCTTCCTGAAATGCTACCAGGTCATATCCATTTTTTTTTTTTTTTGCATCATCAGGAGTCTTCCTAACAAGTATATATCCATTCACACCCATAGCTGACTGAAATCACTCTGGTCTGGGAGTCAGAATTTTAACAATGGAGATAAAAGGATGCTCTAGGAATGTAAGGAGACTTTTTGTGATGTGAGGGCTGAAAATGGGGGAAGACCAGGGACATCAGGAGGGGTGGGTGAAGACCTGGGGAGATGCCAGACAGTTGAAGGAAGCACTAAGATGGGAAGTGGGGAGAAATGAAGGCACGTTTTGCCAGGTAATGTTGAGGACTGCTGGCCTCCTATAAGAATGGGGTTCTTTTTTTTTTTTTATTAATTAATTAATTTATTATTTTTGGCTGTGTTGGGTCTTTGTTTCTGCGCGAGGGCTTTCTCTAGTTGCGGCGAGCGGGAGCCACTCCTCATCGCGGTGCGGGGGCCTCTCAACTGTTGTGGCCTCTCTCGTTGCGGAGCACAGGCTCCAGACGCGCAGGCTCAGTAGTTGTGGCCCACGGGCCCAGTTGCTCCGCAGCATGTGGGATCCTCCCAGACCGGGGCACGAACCCGTGTCCCCTGCATCGGCAGGCGGACTCTCAACCACTGCGCCACCAGGGAAGCCCCAGAATGGGGCTCTTTTGATCCAACATGGAGGCCCTGGGAGCAATCTCTTAGCGGAGGAGATGCTCACTATACCTTGCTAGGGTCCCTGATACATGTCTGTGTGTACTCAAACCAACTGACAGGCATCTCATTTGTTCCCAGTAATTGCTTTATGTTGAGGAGGTCACTATAGAATAAACTCAGCCTTTTGGGAGGAGAAAAGTTTGGTTGCTCACTGGTGAAAACAGGTGGGCTGCAGCTCTTGGTGCAATTTGTTAGGTGCTATTGGTAACGTCTTATGGCTTTGCTCTATCATTTGAGGCCACGGGAGGTCATCTGCTGGTGAAGTAGGTCATCAGGAGAAAGGTGGGGCAAGGACAGGCTTAGGCTTCCTGATACTCTGGGTTTTGGAGGAGTGAAATGTGAAGTGAGGAGAGAGATGGTCAGAAAAGGAACAGCAGTCACCCAAGTAATGAGTTCAGTTGAATCAGTCATTTTCAGTTTTCTCTTTGTAGTTAATTTCCATATTGCAGTCTAAAGCAAGACTTGTGTCCTGACTGCTTTTGTTTTACTTCATTTCACTCTGTAAGCTTGATTCCAGCTTTTGTATTTTATAGTCCACTGATTTGGACATGCAAAGAGTATGTTGAGGAAAGAAGGGTAGGAAAACTGAAGAGGGAAAGAAGGCTGACAAGGGAGCAGAGTCTCTTGCCTTCTGTGGTGTATGTCCTGACCCCTGGGACACAGGCTTGCAAGTTGACACAGGCAACCCACACTCCTCTGTGATGTGGTGGTGCTATCTGACTCAGGTGATGGGAACACACCGTTCTTGCAACTTATCTGACTTCTTAAAGAGACCCAGGGTTCTAGTCTGTCTTACTTGCACACACCATCAACTTCTTCTAAGATGTTGGCTGATAAAGGCTTAAAATATCACCTCTCCTAGGGATTTTTGTACCTTGATTAAGACCTCTTGAATGAAATCCAAACTCCTTAGTTTGTTTTCAGTGTCCTCTATGCTCTGTTCCCAGTCTTACCTTCCTAGATATACTCCCCTTTCCATGCCTTTCAAGGCAGCCACGTCACTGGACAGTGAGCTCTTCCAAGGCAGGTGTATGATTTACTCTTTGGTACTTGTGGTAGATACCTAATGAATCACGCTTCCCCGAATTCAAACCCCATGTATTCTCTTCCCTCACTAAGTCTGGACTGACCTCATGACTTGCTTGTACAAATAAAACATGGTGGAAATGATGTTGTGCAAGTTTCTGGGTCTAGGCCATAGGAGGCCTTGCAGCTTTTGCTTTTGCTCACTTGATGTAAGAGGGGAGCCCTGGAGTATGCAAGACCGTGTGGAGAAGGAGAGGGCCATCTAGCTGCTATCTGGTCACAGTCGTCTTGGAGGAGATGCCAGACTATGCCTGAGGCCATCCTGGATTTTCCATTCCTGGTGAAACCATAAGCTGATTGTGGAGGGGAGATAAGCCATGCTCCTGAGCCCAGTGTAGATTGCAGAATTGTGAATAACTAAGTGGTGGTTGTTGTCCTAAGCCACTAAGTTCTGGGATATTTGTTACACAGCAATAGATAGCTGATACAGTATTGTAAATCATCTTTGTATCTGCATGCCAAACAGAGTTTCATTAGTTGGCTCAATATTTCTTAGGCATGCTTCACACCTTCTCATGCCCCCATGCTCATGTTCTTCCAACCTGGAAGAACTGATTTTTCCCTTTTATCTACCAAAACACAATGGATTCTACCTTCTCTGATGCCCCAACTAGGATTGATCCTCCCCTCCTTCTGAACTCCTTTGGTGTCTCCTGCTATTTGGCATATCCTGTCTTTGTGTATATGTCTTTCTCACTAATTAAATTTTAAACTTTTCAAGGTCAGGTTCTATTTTTTTAAACATCTTTACGGAGATATAATTCACACACCAACACATTCACTTGTCTGAAGCATACAATTCAATGGGTTTTAGTGTGTTTGTAGAGTTGTGCAACTATTACCACAATCTGAGTTTGGGATAATATCATTCACTCCAGAAGGAAACCCCATACCCATTCCACCCAACCCCTAGCCTGAGACAACCACTAATCTACTTATAAAAAAAAAATTATTGAAGTATAGTTTATTTGCAATGTTGAGTTCACTAATCTACTTTTGATTTCCACGGATTTAGGACTTTTTTTGGTCAAGCAATGGAAGTCTAATCACTCTGTGTTGACTAATGGAGTGAAACCTCTAAACCTTTTTAAGACCAGGAATGATTGTGCAGTGGTCCAATTTCAGGTTCAGTGACAGGAGCAGAGAGGGACTTTTGCTGAGGAAGGTTTCCGTAGTACTTCATAGATAGCCCCATAGCTGCATCTCTGTTACTCCTCAGAGATGAGTGTTCTGGAGAAAGGACATGGTGAGATCTTGAGTCAGAGCTTGCTTCTGCTGGTTACTAGTTCTGAGGTCTAGCACTAGTTACCCACCTTCTCTGAGCTTTGGTTTCCTCAGTGGTAAGACTTCATAAAGAGATGACACACAGGGTAGAGTTGCCTGTGCTATACAGTAGGTTCTTATTAGTTATCTATTTTCTATATAGTAGTGTGTCTATGTCAATCCCAATCTCCCAATTTATCCCTCCCCTGGTAACTCCAATAAAAATTAAAAAAAAAAAAAGAGATGACACACAGGGGACACCTCCCACACCTCCCATTGTACATACAAAGTGATTTCCCTTCTCCTAGCGCTTATCCTTTCACTCTCCTCTGTGTCCTCTTCCACCCCAGCTGCCCCACCCAACTGGATTGCTTCCACCCCACCCAACTCTGCTCCGGGTGGATTGCTCCGGGTGGATTGCTCTGCTTGAATGAGAACTGGGTGGACCAAGGCACTGTGGGTGGGAGGTACCTGGAGAGCTGGGGACCGTGTCATGGCACCAGGAGGATGATGTGATACCCTAGGACCAGACATTCCCAGATAGAAGACTCCCTGGATAGAATTCCACCAATCCCTTCCAAAGATAAGACTTTGGACCATGGCTCTTCCTCCTTTAGTTCTCTCTATGGTGATTTTTGGGGCACATGTGTCTAGGCGGCCACTTAGTTGCAGACGAGGTTAGCTGCAGATAGCTGGTCTTTTTGTACAGATTGGCTGACATAGATTTGCTCACACAGAACGCTGGCTAAGCTTTGTGGTGGTTTGGGCTCCCCTGGAAAAGGCAGGAGACAAAGACAAATGTGGGCAAACACAGGGCTAGGCTCCTCTGAATATGCCGGTGGACTTGATGTACTCTGTTCTCTCTCAGCTTTCACAATATTTACAACTGGGGCCACATGTTTCATGCTGAACTCCTGTGGAGAGAGCAGGCAGGGAGCAGGCTGCGCCACGTGCAATGCCGCATGCTCTCTGCTGGGCATCCCCACCAGAGGGCTCCTGGGGGCACGGGGATAAAACTGCACAAGCAGAGCAGCTTCGGTAGAGTCAGGGCATTCTTGGGACAGAGTTGTTCACTGTCATCGCACAGGCAAGGTGGGAGGGACCCTGGCAAACACTGAGAGGTGGGGTTGCTCTCTAGCTTGGTCTCATGGGGCAGAACTGACACATTCACCGTGCTCGGACTCTGATTGGTTCCCGCTTTGGGCAAAGAGGACCAAGAAGGGCCTTTTGCTCCTCAGTTTGCCCCTAGTCCCGTAGTCTCAATAGACATAGCTCCAAAGCCTGGTGCTGTCCCCCTCAAACCTGCCAGATGCTCTGGTGAAGCTCTGCATGTTCTGCTGCACACCACTGGGTCTTCCCATCTTTGCCCTGAGCCAGGCTGCTGGCTGCTCCGTGTAGCCCTCCCACCCCTCCCAGGGATGGAGTCGGACATGGGGACTAGGGAGGAGTTGGGAGGTTCAGATCATGGTTCCTTCCGCTGACTGTTAAGAGAATTCCCATCACCAGCATGGTGGCTTCTGCAGGATTGAGGGTACCTACCTGTCAATCTAGCTCTGTCCTTGGTCAGGAGCGATCAACAACATGAGCTTCGTTAGCGTCCTTCTTCTCAGACAAAGCCCAAGGGTGAAAGAGAGGAAGCTGTCGTAGGTGTGTCCTAAGTGCAGGAGCAGGGGATGGGCATGTGAGGATGTGAGCAAAGACATGCAGGAGACTCACTCTCTGACCCTTTTGATTGTTTTCTCCCCCAATCCCTTCTCCACTCCTGCACCCCAACACTCACAAAAATAGGAAGTGATGTCATCACACATGTGCATGCCTCCCCTTCCAGCGAGGATGCCTCCCTCCAGGTCACCGCTTCCTGTTTCTGAGTCATCGGGAAGGTAATTTCCCTCTGATGCTCTATATCCTCAGGGACACTCTGATCACCAGCACCTACCCAGTCTCCACTTCTTCTATCCTTTCTTTTCTTTTAAATAAAAAAGAAAGTGCACCCCACCCCCCCAAAAAAGAAAAAAAAAGAAAAACTAAACTAAACACAGTACAGCTGCTGGTCTGAGCTGCTGCAAGCTCACGAAATGCATGGTGGATTACAGCCGTCAGCCCCTATTTGGAAGGATGGCTGAGTGCCTGGGTTTAATTGGATAATTATAAGTGAAGATGATTCTGGAGAGCCTCTCCTTCTGTAAGAAGATCTGCCCTAGATCTTGACTACTAAGGGAAAGAGGGGTATTTGACTGCTCTCCCAATACATAGAATGAATCAAAGTGCCAGAATAAGATACCCCGGAGGAACAAGATAGCACTGGAAGGATTTGTTAAGAGTCAAGTGAAGCAAATCTTCAAAGAGCCAGTTCTGTAGACAGCCTCCCACTGCATTTTCCCCCCTTCTCCTTTTCTCTCCCCCTCCTCCTTCCTTTGCAGTCCTCCCTCCCCCTTTCCCTCCCTCCCTCCCTTCATTCTTCCATCCTTCCTTCCCTCCCTCCCTCCCCCCTTCCTTCCTTTCTTTCTCTTTCTTTCTTTCTTTCTTTCTTTCTTTCTTTCTTTCTTTCTTTACTTTCTTTCTTTCTTTCTTTCTCTCTCTTTCTTTCTTTCTTTCCTTCTTTCTTTCTTCTCTCTCTCTCTCCCTCCCTCTCTTATCCCTTCCCTTTTCCCCTCCTTCTTCCTTAAATCATGTACCACCCTTGCACTTGCTTTCTGCCTATTTTTCGCTCTCTCTGATTTTCACAGGAGGGAGTGACTAGTAAGATCAGGGATATAAAGCAAGTGCTTAGGGCTCAGTAGTTCATTTCCTAACCACTTACTGAATATACTAGGTGCCAAGTGCTTTGCTAGGTGCAGGGCTCAGAGATGTATAGGGTACCCTCCTGGCCTTCAAGAATCTCAGAGTCTGTGGAGACATTTTGTTTAATCATCTATCATCTGTGGATGGACACTGGGGTTATTAAATGATGTTTTAAATAAAACAGGGGTGGGATTAGAGGCTGTGAGGGTCAAGTGGAATTCAAAACTAGAGAAGTGAAAGGAAGCAAGGATCCCAAGTGCATTTTTTGTGGATTGGCCTGGATTAGGGAAGGGGCATACATTCTGCACAGGCTGGCGACAAGAAAGCTAGCGGTGGAGTTGGGAAGATCTATAAATTCCTAAGGGCCCAGGACCCCCAAGAGACTTCCTACTAATTACCCCCAAATTTCTCGGCATAAGTCGGGAGGGAGGCCAGACCTGGTGGAGGTGGGGCAGATGGTGTGAGAAGGGGGAAGAGAAGAATGGCCTCTGCAGGCTTTGCAGGAGGAGCTGAGGCTGGCAGATTGGAGACCTGGCCGCACCCCACGTGATTTCCTTCCCCACTCCCAGGGGGCTCCCCCTCTCTTCATAGCTTCTTCTTTGTTTTCCTTGCCCTCCGAGCTGTTAAATTTCGGTTGGGAGTAGAACTGAGGAGCTTTAAAGTCAGTGCCATGGAAATCTTGCAACAGAGGGATCTAGAAAACCTCTCCCTCTGAGCCAGCCTCCCAGATTGAAGCCTGGCCTCCCGGGAGTGTGGCCCCAGCCTCTGACTTCATGAAGGGCCAGTGGGACCCGTGGCCCACAGCCTGGGCTTGGAGGCAGAGGACCGTCCAGGTCCTGGTGCTGCATGGCCACGGGGCGGGCTGTGGAACCACTCTGATCCTCGGTGTCTTCATCGGCGGGGAGAGACGAGCCTAGGCTGTGTGAACCTCAAGGACGGTGACGCAGGCACACTGTGGGTCACGACAGTGACCGTCCTGAGTGTCTGGACTGTCAGCTGCTCTATGGGACTCCTCTCCTCCCTGCCCGGTCACACCCTCGCCTCGTGCACTGGCGTTCCCCTGTCCACTGAATCCTAATCCCCTTCTTTTTATTTTTTAAAGTCTTTATTGAATATTGCTTCTGTTTTATGTTTACAATAGTGCTTCTGTTTTATGTTTTGGTTTTTTGGCTGCAAGGCATCTGGGATCTTAGCTCCCCAGCCAGGGATCGAACTTGCACCCCCTGCATTGGCAGGCAAAGTCCCAACCACCGGACGTCCAGGGAAGCCCCCTAATCCCCTTCTAATCACCATCCCGGTGAGAAGATATCAAGCGTCTGCAGCCTGGCCTGCGAGCGCCCCTCCCGTGGGGCGGGGGCGTGGTCTTCTGGGCTCCGCGGGCCAGTACCATTTCCTGTGTTATTTGGGCTCACTCACTGGGGTTACTTTGGAAGCATGGCTTTGTGGGGCTTCTGGGAGCCTGGCTGGGAATTAAGCAACCGCTCTACTCTGGTGCACTGAAGCCGCTGCTTCCCAGAGCCAGGGGCCCTCAGCCGGAGAAGATGTGCTGGGAAAGCGGGTGAAATTGAACTTCTTAGGTTCCCAGGGGGACAGAGGAGAGCGTGGCGGCTGTCTTCTCTCCAGAGGTTCTGACGAGGACCGAACTTGGTTGTGAACCAAGTAATGAGGAAAGCGGGGTGCAGGATACACAGAGGTGGGTCCTCTCAGCCCTAAGTCCCCACGCTGGGGACAGGCTGGCCCCTGCGACTGGGAGAGAGAAGGGAGAAGAGGAGAAGCAGGGGAGGAAACAGAATGGAAAGGAGAAGGGAGATGGAGGGGGCGGAGGGGGTCAGTGGAGAGAGAACGCTGCCACATGCACAAGAAATGGCTTATTTTGCTGCAGACGCCCCTGCCTGCCGTAGCTTTCCCTCCTCGAGATCCGTCTGTCCCATTCTCCTCAAGTGCCCTTTCAGGGGCAGAACCTGCTCTTCTATAGGGTATGAACGTGGAGGTTCCCAAGCTAAGGAGCTGGGAGAGGGGAAGGGGGACAAGAAAAGGCACCTTTGATCTAAGGGGGTGACTCAGCCTAGACTCCTGTTTCATCCACCAAGGCAGACGTTGGCTGCCCTCCAATTCCTTCCCTGGCCTGCTGTAGGCCAGTCTCTAGGAGCACATCCTCCATCAGTTTATTCATTGTTCACCGCGTGCTGGAAACTTCCAACACAGCAGCTTTCTAAAGACTTGATCCCGTCTTTTGAGGTAGGTGTTACCACTCCCATTTTACAGGTGAGTGGTCTGGGGCTCAGAGAGTTTAAGGAGTATGTCTTGGGTCACACAGCTGTTAAGAGGCAAAGCCAGTTCTCAGCTCCACTTCTGCCTGGCTCCAAAGCCATTCCTTATGGTGCTTGACAAAACCCAAATTTTCTTTGATTCTCTCTCCAAAATGTGTCCGGATTCTGTCTACCTTCCTTCACACCCACTGATACATCCAGACCGGACCAGTGTCATCTCTTAACTGGCAATCTGCAATAGCTTCTTAACTGATCACCCTGTTCCTGCTTTTGTCTCTGTCCAATGTGCTCTCCACAGGACTCTAGAGAAATAATCTTAAAAGGTAAATTGGCTTAGAACACGCCTACCCATAAAACTCAAGGGCTTCCTAGTGCAGTTGGGCTCAAATCTGGACTTCTTAACGTAGGCTGCAGGATCTATAAGAGCTGACTCAGCTCTCTCCGAGGGTCTGAAACTCATTACACAGTTTTATTAGTACCCCTGTCTTCTTTACTTAGCGTGATCCAGCTACACTGGACATTCAGTTCTTTTCTACCTCAGAGCCTTAGCACATGCTGCTTTTTCAGAATGGAAGATGTTCCCTCCAGTCTTCATCTGGCTAATTCTTAATCATTGGTTTGGATTTCAGCTTCAATGTCACTTCCTTATAGAGAAGAGACCTTTCCTGAACCCCTCAACTGAATGAAACCATCCTTGTGCTTGGAGCTTCTTGGTTGGCAAAGAAGGAAACGGGATGAGTTACAAAGGTCTCATTGTCAGAAGGGAGAGAGAATGCTAGTTCTTCATGGGTGAGAGTTTCCTCTGGCACTGAATTCCTTCCCTAGGAATGATAAGCTAATGTGAACGGCAGACTGTCCTCCACATAAATCATACGGTTAAGCTTGGCCTGGATGGACCACTCTCTGTGGGAAGACTTCACAGAGGAGATGGGTAAGACCTCTCCCTTGTGGATGGAAGGATTTGGATTAGCTAGAAGGGAAAACAGCCTGGCCATGGCTTGATGAAGTGTGGGAATGAAAGCACTGAAAGACCAGTGTGTAGTAGGCACCTCGTATATCTTAGCTTGGATTTTTCTAGTCCTTAAAGTTTCCTTAGTAATGCACACCTCTGCTGTGGTAGCCACTGTGGCTTTTAGGCCAATCCACAGAGGGGCTCATCCCTGTCTGCCTCCTGTGTTCACTTCCTCTTTATCTACCCAAAGGTTTCACCAACTCTGCCCAGCAGGGCCGGGACTAGGGGGCAGCAAGCGAGACGCTGAGGGCATTTGGTGGGCGAGCCGAGCTTGAGGACCTGCTCAGATGGTTCACCCTGGGACACTAACTCCTGTGGGCCAGCGTCTGACCTTAGCCAATCAGGCCATCACCAGTTATGCTGAGAAAAGCAACAGAAACCTTGATTCAAGTGTGTAGGGAGGAAGTGGAGAGTGGCCCTAGAAGGAGGCCAGGAGGTGGACACATTCATCCAAAAGCCCTTTCCAAAAACATCTGACTTCGTTTCTTTACATTGTCAAGAAGACTTTTAAAGCCCAGCTGCCTCTTATTAAGCCTGTTTGGGCTGATTGCCTTCCTGCCAGCCTAGCTCTCGGGCTGTGCCAGCATAAACGGCTAGGTGGAAGTGAAGGGCCCACGGAGTGACGTCAGTGGCTAGGTCTGGGCTTCAGATCTCAGCCCAAGCAGCTGAGAACACAGCACCTTGGTCCTCTTCCAGGGGGAACAGAAAATGCTCTACCCACTGCCCTCGAAGGCCTGCAAGCCTTGGGGGGACCGGAGGATGGACGGGAGAGCATAGGGTGCCCATGCTGGGTGACTTAAGGGGTGGCCTGTAGACTCCAGGGCCATAAATCTTTCTCAGCATGAGGTAGGGAAAGGAGCATGAGTCTGGGGGATCACAGAGCCCTGAGTCTCAATGTAGGCATTTCCTAATTGTATGACCTTGGGCAAGTTAACCAATATCTCTGAACAGCGTTTCCTCCATGGTACGATGTGAATAATGATGCCAGTACCCACCTAAGAGGGTTGTTGTTGGGATTAAAATGGGTTTCTTTATGTGAAGGGTTCAGCACAGACAGGGTCTGGTGCAAAATAGATGTTCAATAAATGCTACCTCTCTTTTTCCCTCTCCCCTCCCTCCCTCTCTCCCTCCCTTCCTTCCTCCCTCCCTCCTCTCTTCCCCTCTCCCCCTTCCCCTCCCCCCAGTTTTCCCTCCTTCTCTTCTATCTTTTCCTCTCCCCCCTCCACTTTCCTTCTCCTCCTTCAGAGAAAGCTAATACCTAACAGTCTGTGGGAGTTAGGTGAGTTAGGTGGGATGAAATCAACAAGGTATGCAAACCTTGAAAGGCTTAGGAGTCAGAGGCATCAGAATCTCGGTACCTCTGAAAACTGAGAGACTAGGAAGGGGCAAAACACAGAAGGGCTGGCGGAAGGTTTGCACAAAAAACACGTAGGTACTCACATTCACTCTCTCTTCAGGCATCCAGGCAAGTGCCCCTCTACCTGCTTCTCCCCACCACACACTCCCCCCAAGGTTGTAGACTTAGCCTGGCATTCATGTAATGTGCTAAAAACAGGTACTAAGGGAAACTCTGCACCCCGAAGTGCAAAGGGAATATACGTGGGCTCTTTAGATAAGTGAGATTCCCTTAGCCCCTTCCGCTGCTGAGCACACTCAGTGCAGGAGGCCAGGCGAGGAGAGTGGAGATTGTATTCTGGGAAAACTGTCCAGCTCCAGACAAAGACCTAACAGAATAGATGGATCCTCCCTGGAGCTCTGGTGAAGCTCACCAGGCAATTAGCCCTGCCTATGCATGAGAAACCTCTAATAAATGCTTTGTTCCTCACCATTAAGTATGAAAAGAGGAAGTCAAGAATCACCAAAATTTGAGGCAAGCCCAGAAGGTCAAACATTTGACCATTAGGAGCTCAAGAGGGAGAAAAAAAGAAAAAAGAAAAAAAAAAGAAAATAGAGGGGTTAACTATCAAAGAAATGGGAACAAAATCTTCAAAGCATCTAAAGTCCTGGATTTGCAGTCCAGAAAAGCTTAGTGAATGCTTAGCCTAATGGATGAAAAAAAGAGGCCTCATGCAAGGCACATTATTGTGAAATATTAGGACCCTACCAGAGAGGAACAAAGCAGATTGTATGCAAAGGACCAGAAATCAGATAAGATTTTCAACCTTTTGGATATGGTGTAGCAGTGCCTTCCACATTCTGAGGGAAGAATGATTTCCCACATAGTCCTAGTCCTAAAAAAATGACCAGTCAGGAGTGAAGGCAGGTCTCGGGCTTCCCTGGTGGCTCAGTGGTTAATAATCCGCCTGCCAATGCAGGGGACATGGGTTCGAGCCCTGGTCCGGGAAGATCCCACATGCCACGGAGCAACTAAGCCCGTGCGTCACAACTACTGAGCCTGCGCTCTAGGGCCCGCAAGCCACAACTACTGAAGCCTGCACACCTAGAGCCCGTGCTCCGCAGCAAGAGAAGCCACCACAGTGAGAAGTCTGCACACCACAGCAAAAGAGTAGTCCCCGCTCAACTAGAGAAAAGCCCGTGCGCAGCAACGAAGACCCAACGCAGCACCCCCCCCAAAAAAAGAAAAACAAACAGTGAAGGCAGGTCTCAAAAAACGTGCCTTCCTTGCACCCTTTTTTCAGAAAGCTACTGTAGGATGTGCTCCACCAAATGAGGATGAAAACCAAGAAACAGGAAGACTTGGAATCTAGGAATCACAGACAATAAAACCAATGGAAGTAAAGACAATAAAACCAATGGAAGTACAGGAAATTAGTAAGATGATGGAAAGGGAAGCTCAAGACAACAGAGAGGAGCAGCCTAGTGAGAAATCCTTCCATATGAAAGGAATGATGGACGATTGTGTGAAAGGTAACAAGTGGTAGATTTCCTGGTGTGTTTCACTGTATTGAGAGTTTTACTGTTGTTTTGGAAGGTGTGGGCTGAATTCGAGATAGATACTAGAAAGACAGATTGAAAACAAAAGCAATTATGCAAAACAAAATGTGTACAAGGAAAAACATTATCATAGTATACTAAATGTATAAAAATATATAGATATGTTAATATAATTGTTGAATAATAATTTCACCACTAAGTGTAATGTAACTATATGGGGAGGATAGAGGGAGGGAAAAGGGATGTTTGTATGCCTGGTGGGGCATGGTGAGGGGTTGGTAAAGAGAACAGGATCTTTATCTTCTGTAGCAGGAAGAGAAAAGATAATGTCAAACTATAAACAGTTAAAATAGAGTATACTATGGGCTACGGGCTATTTAGAAAAATGAGGATTATAGAAAAATATTTTAAAAACTGTTAAGACATAGCACTGTTTGACTTCAAAAAAGCTATGCTTGTGCATTACTTTAATTAAGATAAAAAGAATGGGAAGTGAGGAGTGTTTATTGCACAGTTGGGTTGTGAAGACCATCAACCAAAAGTGGGATTTTGAGTCATAGTGACTTTTTTAAGGATAGGAGAGGCTCAGGTGCATTTATAAGCTACAATCTGAGGGGGACGATAGAGAGAGATGGAAGATCCAGAAAAAAAGAGAGAGAATTCATGTTGCAGGAGAAGATCTAAAGCAGAGGTAGGTGGATGAATTAACCTCAGAAAAATGTCCAGGGAAGGAAGGGTAGGTCTAGACACAGATGCATTTGGGATGCTGAGAGAGCTCTCACCTGAGGGTACCTATTTTCTTTGTGAAATAAGAGAGAAGATGTGTAGTTAGAGTGAAGACATTGTTAGGGAGACAGTTTAAGGAGAGTGTTAAAGTTGGAATCATTACTGTAGTGACTAGGGACAGAGAGCCGACCTGGGCAGGGAACAGGGTATCTGAGCAGACCTGAGAATGGAAACTATGCCTTTGGAATGGCAAGCCTTCCCAGCTGTGCCTTTTCTCTGGTCACCTCTGCAATCCCGGGGAGCATGCGTGTTGGGATACTGGGGATTTGCTAGATGAGCATAGCCCTAGGACCGAACCGAGGAGATGCAGGTGATGGAGAGAAATAATTGACGGTGTGTCGTGTCGGGCCTGGTCTAGAGAAGGGAGGAGATGAAGCAGAGAAGTGTGAACAGACTGGGAGAAAAGGCTGCAGGGGTTTGGTGCGCTCTGTGAAGATGGGGAGTAAAGTGGGAAAAAAGAGAGCGAGGGAGCTGAAGGACAGGGTGTTGTCACTGGAAGTGGGCCCTAGAGTCTAAGAGGCTAAGATTTTGGCAGTGGGGCAGTTCTAGCATGGACAGTTGACCTGAAGATGATGAAGCCAGGGTGCCCAGGATGAGGGCAGTGCTTGAGGTGAGGAGAAGCTAGTGAGACCACTGCCGAAGTCTGACGAGTGAAGGTAGAATTACTAGGAGGTCAGACGTGAGTGCTATGAGGCCAGGCAGAGAGTGGTAGAGCCAGATAGCTAGAGGGCCAAAAGGGGGGTACTTTCAAAAATGAAAGTGAGAAGGTGGGAGAACATCCCAGCTCTAGAATATGGGACTTAGAAATGGGTACACTCCACATTCTACAGGGCTGTAAGGGAAGTGATGTCCTTGGGGAAGGGTCAGCTTCAGATACGGCAAGTTGATGGAGGGAGTACCTTTCAAAGGTGTGCATGGGGTTTCTAGACTTTGACAGTATTGGGAGGGAGGTTAACAGAAAGCAGATGAGTCAGTTGAGAGGCAGAGGGGCATATGCCTCTTAAACTGAGGTCAAGGAGATGAGAGGCATGGAACTAACTGATTTTAAGGGTTGGATTTTAAAACTCTGATGCAGAAACATTTTCTTTTATTGGAAGAGAGACAGACCTACAGATGAGGTGGGGAGAAGGGCAAGGTCAAACACACTGTCTACATCTGGTCCTTAGGAGCTCCCCAAATGGAAAACAAACAAACAAATGCTATCCATGCCAGAGAGGAAGGGGATTCCCATGCTGCTGAGTGGGCTGGAGTCCTACTCGTTATTTCAGTTTAATACTTTAGAATGGATAACACAAATCCAGCAGCTTCTGATTAGCATGATCAAGCTCAACTTACTTGATGACCAGGGTATGTCTAAGAATCTTGTTTTTCTCCAGGACTAAAATCAGGTTGGGAATCTTAGGATGGTATTTTTCTCGAGATGGGTGTCTATTAAAATTAATTTTGTTATTTTCCGGAATTGCCCTACATAGGGCTTCTTAAACTTACTCTTTGACTCCCATCATTTAGTATTTTCTAGGGTTTCTTGCAACTTTCCTTGACAGAATTCCACCCTCCCCCACCCAATTCTCTGCTTCCTGAGGACTACTGGAGCTAATCACACAACTGGGGGGATTAATATCGCTACAAATTCATGAGGGGGTGCTTCCTACTTCTTCAAGAAAAGCAAAGGGCAAAAAACATGATCTTCCTCAATATAACTTTTTAAAATTAATTTTTATTGGAGTATAATTGATTTACAGTGTTGTGTTAGTTTCTCCTGTACAGCAAAGTGAATCAGTTATACATATATCCACTCTTTTTCAGATTCTTTTCCCATATAGGTCATTACAGACTATTGAGTAGAGCAGGGGTCCCCAACCCCCAGGCCATGGATTGGTAGTGGTCCGCAGCCTGTTAGGGACCGGGCGGCACAGCAGGAGGTGAGTGGCGGGCGAGCTAGCAAAGCTTCACCTGTATTTTCAGCCGCTCCCCGTCGCTTGCATTACCGCCTGAGCTCTGCCTTCTGTCAGCATTATGGTGAGTTGTATAATTATTTCATTATATATTACAATGTAATAATAATAGAAATAAAGTGCACAATAAATGTAATGTGCTTGAATCATCCTGAAACTATGCCCCACCTTCCCCGTCCGTGGAAAAATTGTCTTCCACAGAACTGGTCCCTGGTGCCAAAAAGTTTGGGGACTGTTGGAGTAGAGTTCCCTGTGCTCTACAGTAGGTTCTTATTAGTTATCTATCTTATATATAGTTGTGTGTATATGTCAATCCCAATCTCCCAGTTTATCCTTCCTCCCCTTTCCCCCTTGGTAACCGTGTTTGTTTTCTACATTTGTGACTCTATTTCTGCTTTGTAAATAAATTCACTTGTACCATTTTTTTTTTTTTTTTAGATTCCACAAGTAAGGGATATTATATGATATTTGTCTTTCTCTGTCTGACTTCACTCAGTATGACAATCTCTAGGTCCATCCATGTTCTGCAGATGGCATTATCTCAATAGAGCTACCATATGATCAATATCTTTAAACTTTCCTATATACTTTTCTAACTGATCTGCAGCTGTACTTTCCCTGCTGTTTTCTGCAGGCTTAGAGCTTACTTGTGCTTTATGTTCAGATCTGAGGAGTTGCCATGCTCTTGGCCCGACTCCTATCACATCAGGCACTGCTGCATTAATCAACCCCTCTACCTCCTCTCCCCGTCTTGGCTAATATCCTCAGTCTTTCTCTCTCTTAACAGTTCCTTCCTCTCAATCAATAAACATAGTCAAGTCTTCCCCATTCTAGAAACACCAAGGTCCACCAGACCCTCCCCTGGTCTCTGACCCCCTTAGCCACTTCTCTTCTCCTTCAGTCTGCTATCGAATTGCACTTTTGGAGACCAATGTCTCCCAAATGGCTGTATCCAGAGGATCTTTATTTTTTTGCGTTTATTCTAGGTTTTCTCTAGCTTTCCTCTGAATCCGGCACTACTGATGACTCTCATTTTCTTATAGCATTATGCATTTGGCTTCCAGAACTCTATAATCTCCTGATTTTTCTTGTACCTTTCCAATTATTTATTAACTGTCTCCTGCAGGAGATCCTCTTCTGTGCAACTTCCCAGTATTTGGGTTCTCCCTTGGGGCCTGTCCTTGGCTCGCTGAGCTTCTTCGGGGAAGAGCTCATCCATACCTATGACTTCAGCTACCACCTAGAGGTAGGCAACCTCCAGGTCTCTTTGGGAGGACCGGATGTGTACATTCTGTTGCATCTCTGCTTGAGGTCTCACAGACACCTCAATTCAGTATCTTCAACACTTGACTCATCATTTCAAACCAGCTGTCTTCCCGGGGACTTGAATGCCCCATGTGCTGCTCTTACACCCATCTAAACAATCACCAAGACCTGGCACTTTTTCTTTCTAATTAATTTTTGGATTTGTTCTCTCACCTCCATTCATATTTTGAGCACCCTAATGGGTGCCTTTACTAATTTTCAACTTAATATTGTAAGTTTCCTGTCTTATCTCTGCCTCTAATCTTGTCTCTGTTAAATCTACCCTTTGCTCCCCTGCTGTCATGATCTGTTTAAAACACTGCTCTGGCCATGTCACTCCCTGTTTTAAAACCTTCCGAGGGCTCCGCATTGTCTATGGGATAAAGTTCATGCTTCTCAACACAGCACGCAGGACCCAGCACCAACCAGCCTCTCCAGATCTTTCTGCCCCGCTGCCCTTCCTTCCTTCCTGCCTGCCTCACGTTTATTCTCTAACAATACTGGCTGCCTCAGAATTCTCAGCCCACGCTTTTGCTTAGATGGTCCCCTTGGTGAAGATGGTCCCTTTCCTCTTCCTGCCCCTTATTGTAATAATTCATATTCATCCTATAAGATCCAGTTCATATGAAACCTGCTCCAGGAAGCCTTCCTTGAGCCCTCAAACTGCTACTGCTCAGGGCCCTCTAATGTCTGTATATGTCTGAGCACGTGGTATAATAAAAAGAACAAGAGGTTTAGAGGAAGACTGACCTGGATATAAATAGCACCGCTGAGACCTTGGAAAAGATACTACTGATTTCAAGCCTCAGTTTTGTCATCTGTTGATTGGGGATAATAATATTATTTAATTTGGGGGGATAATAATACTATTTAATTTTTAGGGATATAGGAAGGATTATCTTAAATAATGTATATGCTTGTAGTGCTAGACACTAGCAGGCACTCGGTAAATGGTAATTATTATTTTATTTGCATCTTCATCGTTGTATCTACTATAATATTTTATATAACCCAGGTGTGGGAAGGATCCTTTTTTTCATGCCTTTTAACTTGCATTAATTTACGAAAGATTTCCTGGGAACTTTGTCCTCCTGCCTCTTGGGCACAGGGTTCTTCGTGGCAGCTGTTTCCAATCAATGGTGACTCTGCCCTGTGGGAAGGTGGAGCTTGGGGGATAAGAAATGGATGCCCCTTCAGCCATGGCTGTGCAACATGACTGGGGAGCAGTTCCTGTGTCTTACTAGAGGTTTTCCAATTTTCTTCAGACCAAACACTGTATTGCAGTGGAAGAGTAAAAAGTTTTTACTGAGGGGTTGTGTAGCTATCAAAAGAACAGGACAGGGCTTCCCTGGTGGCGCAGTGGTTGAGAGTCCGCCTGCCGATGCAGGGGACGCGGGTTCGTGCCCCGGTCCGGGAAGATCCCACATGCCGCGGAGCGGCTGGGCCCGTGAGCCATGGCCGCTGAGCCTGCGCGTCTGGAGCCTGTGCTCCGCAACGGGAGAGGCCACAACAGTGAGAGGCCCGCGTACCGCAAAAAAACAAAAAAAAAACAAAAAACCAACAGGACAGGGCAAACTGAATGGAAATTGTATTTGTATCTAATTTGCTTGTTCTTTGGTATATGCCAGGGAAGCGCATTGTAAATGGAGGCTTTTGAAAAAAGCTTGTCCAATATGTCCGCTCCCTTATTTTCTCCTCTTTTGCGCTCTTAATGTCCCCTAAATCGTGCTTCCATTCCCTTTCACAATTCCACCCCTCCCCACAGAAAGTGTAGGCCCCCCACTCCTATGCTCTACAAATTTGAGTGCCTCTTGCTTTGGCCGGTTGCTGATGGAGTTTTCCCAGTTTTTCATTGCTGCCTTTGGTTGGAGTGGAGATGGACTCTAATTCTCAAAAGAAGGATGGAAGTGCGTGCTCAAGTTTCAATATGATCTCCCCATCAGTTTAAACTAAAACCAAGCTCACCTTGCCGAGGCAAGCAACACAGTTGAGGCTTATTTGAGGAAAGTCTATTCCTTCTCCAGTCTGTTGCGAAATAATAACACCTACCATTAGTACGTTAAGTAGTATTCTACCATGCCAGCTACAAGTGCCCTGAAGTCTTGACTAGTTGGCAACAGATTTTCTTAGTTTCAAAATGCTGTCAATGGAATGGGGATGGGGCGTTCCACTTAATTTTGACATTTCATTTGACAGTGCTCTATTGCAGAGTAGACTGTGGCTTCTCGAGAGTAGGGGCCACATTTTATTCAACCCAGTACTTTCAGTCTTGCTTACAGTGCTGGCTTCCTAGAAGGCGTTCATTATTGACTGTGTGAGTGAATCTCAAAGTTTAACAGAATATTCTAACCTTTTCTTTCTTTTGTCAGTGGTGGAATTCAAGTTTGGAGCATAGAAAACATGGGTTTTCCTCTAAGCTCAGATCTCTCCTTCTTGGGAGGTTCAATATCAAGGTGCAGGAGAGCTTTGAAATTCCACATCAGGCCTGTAGAACATTCCAAAGGAGGGTTGGCTACTGAAGTTCATTAATTTGTTCAGCAGGTATTTACTGAGGTTTTTTTTTTTTTTTTTTGCAGTACGCGGGCCTCTCACTGTTGTGGCCTCTCCCGTTGTGGAGCACAGGCTCCGGACGCGCAGGCTCAGAGGCCATGGCTCACGGGCCCAGCTGCTCTGCGGCATGTGGGATCTTCCCGGACCGGGGCATGAACCCGCGTCCCCTGCATCGGCAGGCGGACTCTCAACCACTGCGCCACAGGGAAGACCTACTGAGATCTTATGATATGCTTGGCAACATGTTAGGTGTTGGGACTACAGAAGGCGAATGAGTGACAGTTCTCCTAGAATTTGCAACTTTGCTCTAAATTCTTAATCTTTACAGGGTAGGTTTCACTGAAAGGAAAAACGTGGTGTGATTTCAGAGGAATTCTCCCTTGCTCTCGCTTGATACTCAAAATGGACTTTGTAGTTGTACTATCGATCACTTCAATCTCTTTTATATGCAGCCTACTGGACAGATAATATCTAAATCGTGTTTGACACTCTTGTATGAAAAGAGAAATTGAGAGCAGGTCTTGATTTGGGAGGAGGGAAGGCAATGAAGGTCCTTGGTTACTGTGTTTGGAGAAAGGGGATGTTACTAATGGGGGAAGGGAGAGGATGAAGGACCTGGAGGCTGGGGCCCCAGTGACTGACATGGAGGGGCAGGGCAATGCAGTGTAGAGTTGACAGTCATTGGGGCTTTACTCTGCCACTCATGCATGGGTTGATCTGTGGCAACATCCCTAAAATTCTGATAGTCTAACTTTCAAAGTCCATAATATAGAGATGACAATACTCAACTTTTTAAGAGTTATTGTTCATTTCTTTTCCACTTCCACAGTTTGCCTTGATCTTTGTGACTTGTCAGTAAAGGTATTATTCTTTGTTAAAATGCAAATAGTCTTGGATGAAGGTATAGAAAACTATTACTGGCCATAAGTATATTGGTAGGAACTAGCATTTATTAAATAAAAACTCTCACCTTGAAAAATAGAACCAAACTCCAGGAAATGCATTCCTTGCTAGGTATGTTTGTTGAGAAGAGAGGATAAGGTTTTCACATACATGAGCCTGAGTTTGTTCTGTGGTGATGAGAGGACATAAGGAGGGAAGGGGGCGCTCCGTACAGAGGAAGAGGGTCCTATGGGATGGGAAAAAAGAAGCTTGCTGTCATGCCTCTTTTTAAATTTATTTTTAAAACTTTAAAATTTATTTTTAATTTCTCATGCCTCTTTCACAGTTTGGTAGACTCAGAACCTTTTCTATGTATCTTATATATTTGTATATATCTTTATATATAGAAAAGATATCTTATGTATATCATATATATGATATCTACCTATCTATTCATATATATATCTATCTACCTATCTATCTATTTATCTATTCATATATATGATATCTACCTATCTATCTATCTATTCATATATATGATATCTACCTATCTATCTATTTATCTATCTATCTTTTTATCCTTTACCTTGTTTGAGATTCTCATAGGAACAGAAGTTGCTTTTATGAGGCTGTCTACTTCCATCAAAGACAGCATTTTGCTCTGGAGAGCGAGATAGAGAGATAGAGAGAGAGAGGGAGAGAGAGAAAGAAGGAGAGTAGGAGGAGAAGGAAGAGGTTGAGGAAGGGGAGAGGAGGGAAAGGGGAAGGAAAAGCAAAGCAAAGCAAAGCAAAGCAAAAGATATAGTTGATAGTCAATGTCAGATTGACGACAATATACTCTAGCCTGGTGTGATGGCAACTTGAATATTTTGTTCCATTCGTGGGTGCTACATTTTAGGAAGGACATTAGTAAATCTGACAGTAACAAAGGATGTGTGAAGACATTTAAGAAACTGCTGAAAGAAACAAGGATGTTTAAGTTGGAGAAAAATTTCAGAATCCAAATGAAAGCTATTTTCAGACATCTGAGGCAGAGTCTCGGGGAGAAGAAGCAAGGGCTTGTCCTCTGTGTGTCAGAGAACTCTGGGCAAGGGAGAGCCCCGGGTCCTGGATGTCTGGCCTTAGGGATGCTCCTGTCTGTGGGGAATTAGGCTAAATGACTCCAAGGCTCTCTTCTGAGTCTAAGTAGTTAACCAATTGCTTTGAGTGAAATGAGACTTAGACCAGCTTATTAATGATATGACTTAAAAATCTTGTTATAAAAGTACTATGTGTGCCTTATAAAATATTTGGGAAGTAAAGAAAAATATAAAGATGATTGTAACAACTACTAACATTTTGACACCTTGATTTTCAATTTTCTCCACATTTTGGGGCCAAACTAAGAACAGAATCACTTATCTTTTTGCAAAATTAAAAAAAAATACATTTATTTAGTTAAAAAATTTTCAGGTTTTTTGAGATGTAATTGATAAATGTAATTGTAATATATTTAAAGTGTACATCATGGTGATTTGATATATGTATACATTGTGAAAGGATTCCCCCATCTAGTTATCGATAATTAACATATCTATCACCTCACAATTCTCTCTGTCTCTGTCTCTCTTCTTGGTGAGAGCATTTAATTCTACTCTAGCAAATTTGAATTACACGTGCTGTGCATAACTACAGGCACCATGTTTTACATTAGATCCATGTTTTATAGTAAGAAGAGCTTATTCATCTTATTGTTGAAAGTTTATACCCTTTACCAACCTCTCTTTGTTTCCCCTACTTCCCAGTCCCAGCAACCACTTTTATACTCTTAGTTTCTGTGGACTTGACCCTTTCTTTTCTTTTTTTCTCTTTTCGTTTCTTTTAAGATTCCACAAATAAGTGACACCAAGTGGTATTTGCCTTATTTCACTTTGCATAATGCCCTCAATGTCCATCCATGTTGTTGCAGGTGGCGGGATTTCCTTCTTTCTCATGGCTCAGTAATATTCCATCATATGTATATTCCACGTCGTCTTTACCTGGTCAACCATTGGTGAACTCTTAGTGTGTTCCCATACCTTGGGCATGGTGAATAACGCTGCAATGAACTCCATATCCTGTTCTCATTTTCTTTGGATATATATTCAGAAGTGGGATTGCAAGATCATCTGGCAGTTCTATTTTTAATTTTTTTGAGGAATCTTCATTCTGTTTTCCATATTGTCTGAACCAGTTTACATTCCCACCGACAGTGCTCAAGAATTCCCTTTTCTCCACACCCTCACCAATACTTGTTATTTCTTGTCTTTTTGATAATAGCCATTCTAATAGGTGTGAGGTGATATCTCATTGTGGTTTTGAGTTACATTTCCCTGGTGATTGATGACACTGAGCATCTTTTCACATACCTGTTGGCAATCTGTATATCTTCTTTGGAAAAATGTTTATTCAGATTTTCTGCCCATTTTCTAATCATATTGTTTGGTGGTTTTTTTTGTTTTTTGTTTTTTGCTATTGCATTGTATGAAGAATGACTTTTCAATATGCAGAGTGAGGCCAAAATTGACACCTCATTTAATCATAATCAGGGACACAGACTGACCCCTGCCTGGGTCACTGTTTACAAGTTAGTTCCTGCTTATCTTAAGGCACAAACTGTCCGTGTTTATGTTTCTGGGCTCCTTCAAGGCCTTTCCCCTATTTCCTCTCTGTGCCCTTCTCTCCCTTCCCATCTATCGAAAAAGAAAAAAGCAAAAAAAAAAAAAACAAACCAAAACAAAAAAAACTCCTGTAGATACAGAAAGCATTCCCCTCTCGCCCACAGCAAAAGAAGACCCTACATAGAAATTTGCATCTTCTTTCTATAGTGATTTTTATGCGGAGGAGTCTGGTGCTAGGCTTTGAAAGTTTGTATAAAGGATGAAATGAATGAGGCTGAAATAGGGAGTATTCCCTCCCCCACCCCCATGTATCGTTTTGGGTGAGTCCAGATTCCCCTGGAATGATATGGAAGGGTTAAAGAGCTGCTACAGAATTATTTTGTACTGGACTAACTGCTTCCTGCAGCCTTGGCTGGGAGTTGGAACCCTGGTCCTTTGAGGAGAGTTACAACGGGGGCAAGGGCAAGGAGAATGCAGGGTGGCCGGGAGTTGTCAGGACGTTTGTAGGCACCCTGGCCAGCATGCTATGTTAGGTTTATTAACAGCAAAGCAGAGTTCTGGAGTCCGCTGTCCTTGAGAGAGGTCAGGCCAGTTAAAGGTGAGATGTATGAAGTTCGGTTTCCCCAGAATTTTCTGGCATGGCTCTGGGCAAGCTTTCACTGGAGGTCTGTTTCTCTAGGATTATTTTGCTCTCCAAAGAATGCCCAAGGGTTGATTGATGAATGCCAGAAGATCTAGGTGAATCCTTTTGAAATCGGCTGCTTCTTCAGCTTGGGAGTTTGTCTGAGTGTCCATGCTTTCCTGCATTGGATGCAGTGGAGCAGAAAGGGCACCAGATGAGGACTGTGAAACCTGGCTTTCTTACTAGTTACGTGACGTTGGGTAAATTTGCTTATCCTTAAAATGACAAACTTAGACTAGAAAATGGCATTTAGCATGAGCTCTAAGATGCTTAGGGGTTCATGAGATTTTTCCAATATTTAAAAATGATTCCTGGGAATCATAATTTACCTGTGATATGGCCACACAGGCTAAATAAAGGATCAGGAGTCTTTGCTTTGGGCTGCATTAAGCTATATCCACGCAGTAGTGCTGTTGCATGCTGCCCAGAGGCTGTGATGGACAGTAAGGACATCATTTCTGAAAAACGCCTGGTGAGTCCACCCAAAGTCATCTGTTAGATTATCACATATCTGAGTTAAAATACCACTGCTAGTACTGTGATTTTACTGATAATGGTGTCTTTAGTGGTGAATCTCTGAGGCACAGCTCTGATGTTCTATAAAACTCTAGGTAGGAGAGAGGAAGATGAGGCTTCAAGGAGAATGTTCTTGAATAATAATGACCATAGCGGGTGTCTAATTATGAGACAGGAAACTTGCTTTCTGCAAGGGTCTTTCCATCCTGTTTGGTGCCTTTACCTAGCAAGCCTCCTTGCTCAAGCAGGGTCATCATAAATTGGCAGGTTCCATGTTCCAAGAGTACCTACCTTTCCCTCTCCTCACCCCATCCCATGGACAGTTACCCTTTGATCTGGCAAGTAGTAATGGGCTTCTTAAATCATTTGTCTGAATGTTCTCTATGTAAACTAGCTAAAGGGACCTATATATCAGGAAGACCAAGAATTCATAAATCTTCCCTGGGGTCAGGTTGTCTGCATCGATAACTCAAATGCTCAGTGAAAAAGTGTTGACATAAATGGTGTGAGTAACATTTGCATGGTCAGTCAAAGCTAATTAATTCTGCCTGAATCATTGGAAAGTTTTGATAGTTAAAGGGGGCTAGCCTGCCGCACTAGTTTCTTAGAAAATCTATCGTGCATGGAGAATCTGGATAAATAATATGAAAGAGAAATCTGGATAAATAATATGAAAGAGAAATTTCTAAAAAAGCAATGCTTAAGATATCTGAGCAAAAGAAATTGCTTGCCAGCCCACTCAAGCACCTTGGAAACTTGCTTTCACTTTGGTACTTCTGGATTTCATTTTCAGTCTTGAGAGAAGTGTGGTGTTTTTCACCATGCAAACAAAGAACAAAAGGAAGGAAAGAAGCGGGGAAGGAAGAGAGGGAGGGAAGAAGGGAGGAAGGGAAACTGTAGTTTTGGATTCTGTTACCCAGAAATGGTGGTACCTCAGATATAGTTATGTAATTCAAACAAGATCATAGTCATAGAAGTATTTAAGAAAATGGCAAACTTACCTTTGCTTCTTAAAACAAAAAACTTTAAAAAGTCAAATGTATTCAACAAAGCAATAAGTATATTTGCAGATGATATTTTACGGACTCCTTGTATTTAAACATTATGTTATGGAGTAGCTTTTAGAAAGGTATGTAACAGCAGCTAATTTATGTTAGACACTATGTTCCGGGCACTGCGCTAAGCATTTTATACACATTATTGCATTTAATCCCCACAGTCTGTCAATGTGGTAGGTAACGTTATTTTTATAGGTAAGAGGCTCAGTGTGGTTTACTCTCTTACCTAAAGTTATGTCTCTAGATAGAAGTAGAGCCAGAACTTGAATCCAGGTCTTGTGGATCTAAGGCTTGTGTTTCTAAAACACGATTGCTAGTGTTGATGATTTGGCATTTCCTCACCAGAGCTTTTCTCTGATAGATTTTTTTTTTTTTTTTTTTGCGGTACGCGGGCCTCTCACTGTTGTGGCCTCTCCCGTTGCGGAGCACAGGCTCCGGACGCGCAGGCCCAGCGGCCATGGCTCACGGGCCCAGCCGCTCCGCGGCATGTGGGATCTTCCCGGACCGGGGCATGAACCCGCGTCCCCTGCATCAGCAGGCGGACTCTCAACCACTGCGCCACCAGGGAAGCCCTCTGATAGATGTCTTTATAATCTGCTATGCAAACTCTACTCTGTAGCTCCACCTGATTATGTTCTCTTGGAAGCAAAAGCATTCACTTTTTTAAAGATGGAATGGGAGGACCCAAGATTTGAGAGGGTGGAGTGAGTTTTAGAGACCGCAGAGAATCTGAGGGAGAGAACGGATTGAGAATGATAAAAAGAATTGCCTTCCGGTTATAAAACACGTATGTACTGGGGATGTAGTGTACAGCATGGTGACTGTAGTTTACAGTACAGTATTGTATATTTGAAAGTTGCTAAGAAGGTAGATCTTAAAAGTTCTCATCACCAAAAAAAAAATGTAACTATGTGTGGTGATGGATGGTAACTGAACTTATTGTGGGGATTACTTCGTAATGTATACATATATCAAATCATTATGTTGTACACCTAAAACTAATACAATGTTATAGGTCAGTTATATCACAATTTAAAAAAGGTTAAAAAAAAAAAGAAGTGCCAAGGGGCTTTAAGGTCCAATACTCTTCCTGAGTTAGAAAGATAAGTGTACACTGTTCAGTAGTAGAATACTCTCAGCAAGTTACCTCTTTCTTCCTAGCGACATGACCTTGTCGCAGTCTTTGTGATGACTCTGGTCACCGGCGTTTTGAATAGTCTGCTCCTAGAGTAACTACCCAATAATTGTAGTTTCTGCTCTTTCAAATGACCTCTCTCTTTGTCCTCCCCCCTCTTCTTGTACATATCATGGAAGAAGAGGATGAGAACAGTGGTTAGAATAACTCTCTAATGACAGGAAGCATGCACTTTGAGTCATTTTATTCTTTTGACATGTAGATTTCTTGGTGACTTTTAAAAAGAACAGTAAAACATTTCTGAATTCCTTTTCAGGTTAGGAATTGATGGGAATATTTTGGCCATTATGCTTCACTAGTTAAATAGTTTTCACATTCCTTAGCAACCAAAAAGTTTTATAGGCATCTCAGTTAGGAAGCTTTCTGGAAAATATTTCCTTTTATGTGTGACAGCAACATTTTGAACTGAATTTGAATAAGAATGTCTTAAAATTGAGATTCAAACTAGTATCATGACATGTGGTTTGCATATAAACAAGTGACAAAATACTTTTAAAGAATTCCACTCTATTTTGTTAAAGCAGGTGGTCTAAAAGCATCTGCTTTCGTTTGAATTTTTTAAATCATGAATTAAAAAAAAACTCAATAAAACAAACTTGGAAGCACAAAAATGCATAAAGGGGCAGAAATTAAAGACCTTAAAATCCTTCCTCAGAGAGGCAATCACTGTAAACATTTCCTTCCAATCTTTTTTTTCTATTCACGTTTATGGCATGTTGTATCAGTCATGATAGGCTCGGTTATAATGTGGTTATAAGCACCTCTAAATTTCTATCAAATATCAGTATAGATATTTGTTTCCAGCGCACGGCATGTGTCCATTGCCTGTAGTCCTCCCTCAGGGCAATCACGATGTGGAACATCTTTGGTAACAAAAATGTTTGTTACCGAACATCTTTAGTAACAAAGATGTTTGTTACCAAACATCTTTGCAGGGGGACAAGAATGCTCTGAGTGTCCACACACTGGAAGTTGAATGCTTGGACAGGAAATAACACGTACTAAACTTCTGCCCACAAATCATGGCAGGGATCAATCATGTGGCCTTACCAACCACAGGCCACCACTGTATCACGTAAGCTTTGTTTAACAAAGTGGTTGTTATTAAACAGTGCTTTTAAAGTTTAGTTGGAGTTGCATGAGATTCACAAAATTACGTTTCTTTTCAAATTCGTCCATAGTTCAGACTTCCAACTAAATCGTCGGATTGCCAAGGGTTCACTTGTTGGTCATACCTATCATATTTTGTTTGTAAAGTAATGTTTTTTTCCCTCACTCCAGATGTTTCCTTCCATGCGCTGAGGGACCCACCAGTTTAACACTCTCATCCTCTAGTGACTTAATTTGATTGGTGTGTTTGGAATAAAAAATTGGGCACCATAGCCCAGGCCTTCCGCTCTCCTTCCTCTTGAGAGGGAGCTGTCCACGAGGTGCAGTCTGCCCTGCCCCCATGCTGTTGGGGGCAGTCTGCCCTGGCCCAGCTGGGATGAGCCATCATCCTGGTTTGCTCAGGCTGAGGGTTTCCTGGGATGTGAGGCTTTCGGTGCTAAAACAAGGAGTCTCTTTCTATGACTGGTTGGTCAAATCTGGATAATTTTGGGATCTAGGACTAGGAAGCCCATTTGTTCCATACATAAGTCACATCCTCTATTATCACATTTATCAGTAATCAGGGTGATAATTTAGTGTCCCGTCAAAGACAGGTTTTGACTTATTTCTCAACTGGACCAGAACTCAGGTGAGTAAGAGAGATGCTATTTGTGGGGCCTGTTCAACCTGAACCCTGGATTAGCACCGTCCCCACTTGTCCTTACCATGGACTGACTTGGCAGCCTTCCCAAATAATGAACCCAGATCTGAAGTTGCACTTCTCCAAGATAAACATCCCCATGGGACTCATAAGCTTGATCTAGTTGAGGTCTAAGATCAGAGTTTATTTATCTATTTGGCTTCTGTAGTGTAATTTCTCCAAAGCCCAGTGATGTTTAGATAACCAGGCCCATAGTGATTAAGGGAGGGTCAGATCAAAGTCAAGACAGGAGAGGGGGTGTGGGGTGTAAGTAAAGGAGGGAGAGAGGAAGATGGGCACTCAGGCAGCTCCATTACCCCAGGGGGGCCCAGGTTGTCAGGCGAGTCATAGAGCCATTTTTGATTCCTTAAGCAAGGGGAGCAGCATGGACCCAGTGGCTAGATTCGCTTCAAACGTGGACCACAGAGGGAAGCCACCAATATGCTAAGAGATTTACTCCTGCTTTCTAGACAGAAACATTGTTGCATATGTTGCTTTCTTTCACTTTTCATAAATCCCCAAATATTTCAGTTAAAGCAAGGATGGAAAGAAACGAAAGGACCTTTGAACATTTAAGTAGCTTCCTAACAGTTTCATTTGTATGTAACCTCTTCTGTTCTGCATATTTGCATATCTGTCATTTTTACAGGTAAAAGCTCTTAAATATTTTTAAGAACTATTCTGGCTGACATTCAGCTGCTTTTAATGTATCTATACAATGGTGATGTGCACAATATTTAACAACCAGCACAGCCTGGATCCCAGCCAAGCAGAACAAATACTATATGTAAACCACTGTATAGTGAGGCGTGCTTCACGGAGGTGTGGTCCTGCCAGAAACCAGCTGTGTATATATGTGAATATGGGAATTATCTTGTGAATACCTCTCTGAAGGTCACTTGGATTCTCAGTTCTCTGACTAGAATGCTCTGCATCAGTAATCATCCGTATCTTTTTATTTTTCCTGCTCTTTCCATGGTATTTCTCCAAGTGCAGTGTTCTGGGGAGCTTGTTGAAAATGCAGATTTATGGGCCTTCCTTCCAACCTGTTGAGTCAGAAGTCCTGGGGTGGGCCCCATCGTGTCTGACTTTGGCAGACTCCTCAGATGACTCTGACGCAGCTCACCCAAGTTTGAAGATCCTTCTCCAGTGCGTTTCTCCATCCCTAAAGAGCCACTTATAATGTGACTGTGGTTACCTCCTGCTGTCCTCATATTAGGATTAGCTGTCTTAAAGGTAGGCCCTTATTATTATTTGACATTTTGAGACCATTAACTTCAACTTAATCTGGTCAGTCATCCTTTTCATTGTCTTGGATGAGGTCAGACTTGCTGAGAATAAACACGAGCCTTTTCCAAAAGGAAGACGCGTGGATCATCTTTGGTCTCACTTTCTTGTCTACAAAGAAGATTTTTCTCTTTTGAGGCTGTTTGGAAAGAAAGAAAGAAAGAAAGAAAGGGAGAAAGTCAGCCTCCACTGCCCCTCCCCTCCTCTTGGTGGGAAGGTAGGAATGAGGCACTAAGTATTTTGTCAGTAATAGAAAAGGCAGGTCTGAGTTTTTCTCCTCCAGGCTGATTTCATAGTCAATAAACTTCTTCTACTCAGCCAAGACCATCCACAGAGCTGGTGGTTTCTGTAACCACTGGGTTTTTAAAAGTAGGTTTTAGGATCTTCTAGCAGTTTTTGAGGTTGGAATGGCATTAGCTACATGCATGAGTATGCTCTCAGATATCAAATGTGTTTTCCAAAATGGATCTCACAGAGGCCTGTGGAAGCGTTTCAGCCAGGCCCTCTGCAGGGTGATGAAATTAGATGTAAGTACTGTTTCAGTGGACAAGATGTGACCATACCATTTGTAAGCTGTTAGCTTTATGCCAGTGCTCTGGGGGTCTAGGAGAAGACTAAGGATTGATTCTTGTCCTTTTGGTGTAACTGAGGAGAAACCATCGACATGCATGAAGTGAGAGAAAAATAATACAAAGCTGTGTAAGTTAATATTATCCAAACCGTAGGTGCTGTAGGAACTCAAAGGAAAGAGCATCCAGGGAGCACTGGAGTGGCAGGGCAAAGCTTCTTGGAAAAGATGGACGTGAACTTCACCTTGAAGGATTTGGGAGGACACGGCAGACCCCGGAAGGATGTGAGCAAGGCTCAGAGGTGGGACCGAGGTGGGGATCAGTGTGGGAATTAGCCTAGCAATAGTGAGGGATCAGGGTGAGACCTGCAGGGAACAGGCTGAGGAGGCCCCTGACAGGCAAGCAGAGAAGCTAAAAACAAAACAAAACAAAACAGGAAATAAGGATAGTGGAACGTTTCTGAATGGGGGAAGTGACAGGTTTAAAGAAGAGCTTTTGTGGTTCTGTGGAAATGACTTTATGACCCAGTGTTTCATGGCAGTAGGAGAATTGAGCAACTACGTCGCTGAGCCCAGAGGAGCTGCGATTTGGCCCAGAGCTGCTGCTTCCTCATAGACGTCATCTTTCTAATTTTAAAGCGTTGATGATGATGATGATTTTTTTGTCACCCCTCCTATGTCCAGGTACCACCAATCCGAAAGGATATGGCCTTGTGCTGGAGCAGGTTCTTGAGTCCGCCCCCAGGTCCAGGTGCTAACCCTTTACTTGCTGGATCATGGGAAGTGTGGGTGACTCTGGGGGAGCCTTGGGGGAAGGTCAGAGGAGTGTTTTTTTTTAGCTAAGCTTTTTGTTTTTTAATAGCTAGTGCAGTTTTCCTAGAGAGGACTGAATGGATATTGGCTTCTCGTGAGATTTAGTTCTTGGTGATAAGTGTAAACTCATTTCATAGCTGAAAGTAGACAAAGGATAGGCTAAATGGCATGTCCTACATCATACAACAACAAGAAAAAAAGAAACAGTTCTCTATTAAATTTATCCCTTGGTCCGTAGCCCCCGATTTCTTTTTTTTTTAAGAAATATTGAAGTATAGTTGATTTACTATATTGTATTAGTTTCAGGTGTACAGCATAATGATTCAGTAGTTTTGCAGACTATATTCCATTGTAGGTTATGACAAGATGTTGGGTAGAGTTTCCCATGCTATACAGTAAATCCTTGTTGCTTATGTAGTTTATGTGTAGTAGTTTTAATCTGCGAACCCCATGCCCCTAATTTGTCCACCCTCTCTCTCTCCCCTTTGGTACCCGTAAGCTTGTTTTCTATGTCTGTGAATCTGTTTCTGTTTCGTGTATACATTCATTTGTATTATTTTTTAGATTCCACATATAAATGATATCATATAGTATAATAGTTGCCTTTCTCTGTCTGATTTATTTCACCAAGCATAATATTCTTCAAGTCTATCAGTGTTGCTGCAAATGGCAATATTTCATTCTCTTTTATGACTAATATTCCATTATATATATAAATATATAAATGCATATATAAAATAAATATATAAATAATTATAAATGAATATATAAATAAATATATATCACACCTCCTTAATCCAATCATCTGTTGTTGAGCGCTTGGGCCGCTTCTTGACTCTTGTAAATAATGCTGCTGTGTACATTGGGTGCATGTATCTTTTCGAGTTAGTGTTTTTGCTTTTTTCTGGATATACATTCTCAGGAATGGAATTGCTGGATTACATGGTAGTTCTATTTTTAGTTTTTTGAGAAACCTCCATACGGTTCTCCACAGTGGCTGCACCAATTTACATTCCCACCAACAGTGTGGGAGGGTTCCCATTTCTCCACACCCTCTCCAACATTTATTATTTGTAGACTTTTTGATGATAGTCATTTTATCAGGTGTGAGGTGATAACTCATTGTGGTTTTGATGTGCATTTCTCTAATAGTTAGCAATGTTGAGCATGTTTTCATGTGCCTGTGGGCCATCTGTATGTCTTCTTTGAAAAAATGTCTATTCAGATCTTCTGCCCATTTTTGGATTTGGTCGTTTGTTTTTTGATATTGAGTTGTATGAGCTGTTTGTATATTTTTGATATTAACCCTTTGTTGGTCATAGCTCTTGCAAATATTTTCTCCCATTCTGTAGGTTGTCTTTTTGTTTTGTTGGTGGTTTCATTTGCTGTGCAAAAGCTTTGAAGTTTAATTAGGTCCCATTGTATTTTTGCTTTTATTTATTTTGCCTCATAGCTCTTGTTTTTATTGTGGTAAAAGGTTTTCTGAATTTGAAACCTTTTTCAGAAAAAGGTTGAATGGGAATGGGGGAGGGGCACAGAGCTGGAAGAAAGAAAAGAGGATTCCAGAGCAGTATGGTGTAACTGAATATTCTCAATCCACAACTAATTGCAAAGTGGGCAACTCCAGTCTGCCAGGAAGCCAGCCCCTTGGGAGATATTTGTGCTGATGAAGATCTCTTTGATGGGACTCACACCTTATCCTTGAATGGATAGATGAATGATGAATGAGTGAGAAAAACACAGGGGGCCTGGAGGGAGAGTTAAGAGACTCAAGTTCTACCTGTAGTTCTACTACGAGCCAGCTGTGGAACCAGGGGCATATCCATGTTTCTGGAACTCATTTCCTTGCTTCCTTTTAATTTTATAACCATTCCTTCACTCCAAAGGGGATTGTGGGATCTAATGAGATGATGCCTGTGTATGTGTCCTTGTGAGCATGAAAGCTGCATGCAAACAGAGGCATTCATGTGTCTTTCCACTCTAGCTTGCTTTGTAACTTTCTATGTGGTTTCTAGGTAACCAGAATCCAGATAATGAACTTTTAGTCAGCAGAGTTGCCTGTTTTTCCTCAAGCGGGTCTTTCCTCCCACGTCAGAGCAGTTGAAGTGGGTGTCTATGCACCCTCTGTCGGTCCTGTAACTATTTCCTATTGGGGCCAGCGGACCTTTGTGGGGGAGGGGGGCTCCGAAGACTCTGGGGGCTTCAGGGACAGTTGTCACCAGTCAACTCTTGGGATCTGATGTTCACTGGGGTCTCGTAGCTTGGACACCTGGGAAAACAGACTGTTGACCATGAGAATCCTGGCACGTCTGACCACTGACAGAGAGCCTAAATTTCTCCTGGTTAAATGGTCCCCCACAGCTTGGACGATCCAGGAGGTGGGCTGGATATGCGCTGGACCTCCCACCAGCCTTGAGTCACGAGCAGCCAGAACTTCCTCCTGTCCCAGGGCTAGATGTGACCTGGGATCACGAATGTTCTTCCTTTAGTTTCCTTTCCTCTCCTAATCATTTCCAGGCAGCCCTCACTCTGACATGAGCAATATGGCCTCTGTTTATGGAACTCGTGGGCAAGTTCCTAGGGGTCCTAGGCCACTCAGCAGGGGAAAGTCAGATTGATGACACCCAACCAAGGATCTACGTAAATGCCGGCAAACAGCAGAGGAACTTAGATTTGGAATTACAGCATCTCAGTTCCGGTTCTTTCTGTAACAGTGCCTGTGAGCTCCCGTGGACATGGGGCCAGCCTAGCTGGCCGCTCAGAACTTGAAGCTGCAGATCCCTGGCCTTAGAATGAGAAGGACAATTTTGGTCCACCCCTGCCTCCCCCGCCCTACCTTTCACCCCCGCCCAAGATTTGTTGTAAAGATCAAATGAGATACTAGATGTTTGAGGAAAAGCACTTTTAAATCTTCAAGAGTCGTACAAGGTAGCGTCTTTTCCTTCCTGCAACATAAGGGAGACATTTGGAGAAAGAAGGAGCACCGACTCCTCAGATTCTGCTATCATGAAATTTTGGAGGTATGGTTAGGGTCCCTGGGGTACATACAGCTGGGTCAGCTTGGCTGTCCCCCAAACCTCTGGGAACTGTACTCAACTGGATGGCAAGCAGTTAGTTGAAGTGATAGAGAAGGAAGTGGCTTCAACAGCTTGGCTTTTAAACACACCTGCAAGTTTTTCCTGTTGCCAGGCCAGGGGGTGGAATTCCTGCTGCTTTTCTTTTTTCCTTTCCAGGCTGGCCTATGGGTGTACAGATGTTTCTTTAGGGGCCTGGGTGACGGGACGGTGAGAACACAGCACGGACACAGCGCGGTGTCTGAGCTGTTTGTGTACTAGTCTAGAGCTAGCTGATAGGTTTTAAGGAAGGGGAGCTGGCTGATGTGTTACTGCCCACTCTGCATACCTGCCCTTAATCCCATTTTCAGAGAAGGGGAAATTTCTCTGCTCCCAGAAAGTGCCAGAGAGGCACTGTCCCCTGGGTTGGTTCAGGGGTGTGTCTCAATTGGCATTATTTTATGTGCTAGATTGGGCCAAAGTCTACCAAGTTCCCTTTCCTTCATGTGTTCAAAAGGATATGAAACCCGTGTTTGGGGCTTCCTAACACTCATTCATCATTTGGCAAGAGTTTTAATCCAAGAATGATTTCCTGCCTTGGGGATGAGGCCCATCCAGGGGCAGTGGGTTTTACCCCTTGCTCTGCTCTTGTCTTGCTGTTCGATCTGGGCTAATCTACTTGCTCTTTCTGTTACGGGTATCTTCAGCCTTGAAAGATGATGTCCTTTTAATTTTAAAAACAAAAATGAAACAAAACCCCAACCTCTCTAATCTTCCAAAACAGAAAAAAAAAAAAAAAGTGCCTTTTGAAAAGAGGAAATTACTTTTTATTAGGTGTAAAAACCAACAAAAAAGCTCCCAACATCCCCAGAGTCCTGGGAGTTGCCGTGAACCGCTGACCCCATTTCGTTAGGTTGGCAAACATCTCCCCCAGCCCGCCATCCAAGCAGAACGTTGAGCTTGTGCCCTGGAACAGCCGTGCCTCACATCGCATCGAGAGACATTTCCATATCCTCCCGAGGGTGGCAGCATAGTCTGGGTACATGTCTTGAGTAAGGGACATTCATTGGCAGGTTGATAAAATATGCTGGAGTGCACCTTGAGGGACCATCGTGTAATCACATCATTTGAGAAATGAGGAAACTGCAACTCAGAAAGGGAGTCGTTTGCCAAGTTCCACGAGGGTTGATGTAACACCTGGGGCTGGAACCTCATCCTTCAGAGCAGTCAGTACTCTTCCCACGAAGTCCCTGGAGACTTTAGAAGGATATTCCCAGTGGCAGCCATAGTCATTTCTCACCAAATATTAGATGTGCTCCCCTACAATCCCCAGTACTCAGGTTGGGGACAGGTGAGTAGTTTTGGCCAACGGGCTCTTGGCAGAACTGAACAAAAGTCAACAAGAAGCAAACTTTTGTTGTGTTAAAGCCACTGAGATTTCGGAGGCATTCTGGCTAACGTGGAATAACCTGACTTATCCTCATCTAGCACAAACCACCTTGGCAAAGTTGTCCCAGAAAAGCTGACTCCTTGAAGGCCGTATAATGTCTCATCCAAAGGTGATGTTTTTTGTTGACTGGGAGGTGATAGAGTGCAGCAGTTTTGAGACAGACTTTGCTTTTACAGGCTTGGGAATCTGGCAGCTAGAGTGTGTATCTCAGATCCACCACTTGTTAGCTGTATGATTTTCAAGCGGTTTACCTAACCTCTGTGCCTCAGTTCCTCATCTGCAAAGTGGAAGTATCAGTAGTGACCCTATCATCGACTTGTTGAGAAGATTAGATAACACACCAAAAGCCCTTATCACAATGCCTACTGCTGAGTAAGCATTCAATCTGCATTAGCTCATGTTATTTGGACATATGCACTCTGTAAAAGTTACTGTACTGGGCTTTTCAGATGCTGTAGGAGTGAATTGACTGTCTGCAAGGTACTTGTCAGGTATCACCAGTCAGTTACCCAGGAGCTAGATGCATACCCACAGAAGACAAATCCTAGTTGAAAAGCATGAAAAATACAGGCTCTCTGGGTCCCATTCTTGGAAGAACTGCACTAGGGGGTCCGAATGCCAACTTCTTTCTGTGACATTGTCACTCAGTACCTGGAGTCTCCAGGATACTGCTGGTGGACTCCCCATAGAGGAACCAATTCAATTTCAGTATTCACCAACGTTTGCTTTTAGCAAAAGATCGGTATTTGAACTTAGCTATGTGACAGCCAGTATGAGAAGAAGATTTTAAAATACCTAAGGGCTGTGGTTGAAATTAATGAGTACTCTTCTCTGGGGAAAAAAAAAAATCTTACAAGGGAAAAATAATAAAACACAACATAAAACTCTGGTTCAAAATAAATGGATCACACACCCTGGTTCTACTAAATGCCTCCAGAAATATTTATTTATTAAAAAGCATCAACTACTCTACTGCTGTGAGGCTGGGGTTGATCTGGGAGTGGGGACAGGAATGCAGAGGCTCGGACCGCCAGTTCAGTGGACGTTGCATGTCATTTGGAACAGCCTGTGCTCTATCTTTTAGCACTTCCCCTGGCCCACACTCCAGTCAGAATGACTCTTAGGAATCCTTACTCTTGATTTTAGTTATATTCTACAGAAGGAAAAGGAAGGAAGAAACAAAACAACATCAGAAATCCCTAGGCCTTAATCTCTGGAGTGGAGATTGTGACCTACAGAGCGTTCTCCTTTGTTTCTGTCACGTTCTGTCACAGACTTAAAATCAGCTCCAAAATGAGGAATGAGATTTCAGTTCCTCTTCTTTGAGGGTAATATTTTTAAATAGGAAAAGCCCAGTTGTGACTAACGACCCATGTGGGATAATTCCTCTCTACGCTCCCCAGCAGTATTCTCTGTCTTGTGAGCCAACTTGTCAAAAATAGTCATAACCTGGGCATTTCCATCAGATAAAAGACAACCTATCTGTGAAATGGGCTTTGCATGTGTCTTCCTGCCTCAGTTTCTTTCTGAGAGGTTATTTTTTAACCGCATAAGAAAAATTATTACCCTTTTAGGGAGGTTGTTAGAAGATATGTCTGAAATGGGAAAAGTGTCATAAAAATTAGAAAATACTGCTTTCCACTTTCTAGAACATTTTCAATTTCACGGTGTCATTTGATTTTCCTGGCGTCTCTGTGAGTTGTGTGGAATAGACATTTTAATCCTGATTTTCCAGACAAAGGAAGTGAAGCATGGAGAGCCCCAGGAACGTAGGAAATCAATTGCAAAGTCAGAACCAAAACCTAATGCAATGTCCTCAAGTGATAACGGGGAACAAATAACTCTTCGTAGAACTTCAGGAGACCTGTGCTTGGTTCCTGATCTGCCACCAAATGGGAGTGGGACCTTGAAATCACTTAAAATTCTTGACCCTCCTTTCTTCTTGTTTACACAGTGATGAGGTAGATGAATGTTCTTTAAAATCCCAACCCTCCCTGGTTCTTTCCACCCTATAAAGTGGTTGCAAGTGGTGTACGTGGGGGGATTGGAGGCGCTACTGGGGAATAACACTTCACAACTCGCAGAAGGATGGAAAGCGCAGTTATCATACCTAGATGAGGCTGGGGTCTGTATTTTTTTATCTTTCCAAGATGCTTGGCCTCTGAGAGATGCCCATCATGCTAGGCGTGCACAAGATGGTGCTGACCGAAAGCAGAAAGAGGAGTAATGCCTTTGCATCTTATCCATCTCAGACAGACACACCCGAGCTGAAGGGGGAAAGGTGCTATCAGGAGTAGGGATTGTTTAAAAAGAGAGGAAGGAGGACTTCCCTGGTGGTGCAGTGGTTAAGACTCTGCACTCCCAATGCAGGGTGCCCGGGTTCCATCCCTGGTCAGGGAACTAGATCCCACATGCATGCCGCAACAAAGGAGCCCGCAAGCCACAACTAAGAAGCGTCTGCCACAACTAAGACCCAGAGCAACCAAATAAATAAATATTAAAAAAAAAAAAAAGAGTAAGGGAAATGTGTTGGCTTGGCTGGGAGACCAGAAATGACCCTGCTTTCGGCAGGAGGAAATTCAAAGTGAAAACAAGTCTTGCTTCCATTCTCTTCCCACAGGGCCAGCAAACACTGAGGGACTTCATTTTTTCTCCCCTTAATAAATGCTAACATTTATCTTGTTGGCAGGTGCTTATCTTCCCCTGGATCTCCTTGAGCCTTTGGGAAATACTGAGATAATATAATGAAGGACATGGCCCTCAAAAGATAAGTGCCTGCTTTTTAATAAAGAACTGCTGTCAAGTAAAATGATTTAATGGAAATAGCATGAAAGGGTCCAAAGAAAAGGTTTTGTCTTTTGTTTTGGTTGGCACTATGGAGTTGGTGCCAAGGGAAGTGATCTGCTCTGTCCAGGGTGAGGCTAACGAGAGGCAACAGAGCAAAGTCAAGGGCCAGGTCAGGAGGCTGGGCACCTGTTTTCATTTGCTGTTTATGGCCTGATGACTGTGTGAACTTGCATAAGTCATTCTCCTCACTAAGCTTCAGCTTTCTCAACTATACAACGAGGAAGCGGAGAAACAATTTGAAATTTCCTGCAAAGAAATCTTTAATTCCCATGTAGCCCTTTGAAGTTGCTGCTTTTTTTTTTTTTTTGGTCAGACACTCCTTCCCAGGACCCCTCAATGATTTTCCTCCTGGGGTAAGCTCATAGCCTCTCAGGAAGGCTTCTCCAGGGAGTCTGGGTAATGCTTCCCGGACAGCTTTGAAAATGGGGTAGATTCTCCTTCCTCTCTGACTGTTGAGTAAGTAGGTTCTTGCTTGGAACAGGGAGTGGGCTGAAATCTCTGGTTCGCAAACATCCACGAGGGCTCAGAAGCATCAGAATGGTCACTGGTTAACAAAATAAAATAAAACCAACAAACCAAAACTGACCCCTGGGTCCATACCCTAGATCCCGTGGAATCCTGAGGGGTGGTACTTGAGATCTATATATTTAAATAAATTCTGCAGGTTGGGGCCAACTGCCAGCTTAAATAATCTCTTAGGTTCTCTTCTGGCTCTTTGAGAGCAAAGTGTTTTTAATAGAGCTCCCAGCGTTGAGGTGAGGAGGGACAAGCCAAAGTGTTGACCATTGCCCCATTTCACAAACTTATCCCACACTGCTCTGACTTCTCAAAGCCCCTCACCACACCTGCACTCACTCATCTCGGTCTCTGTGCTCATGACTTCGCCCCACCTCAAATGTCATTTCCTCTCCTCTTGGAGTTTCTAAGTTCACCCATTTTATGCAGCCCAACTCAAGCCCCTCTTCCTCCAAAATACCATCTCTGTTCACCCAGCCCACACTTAGTATCCTCTTTTATCCCCCACTCTGAAATCCATATTTTGTTCACTAACACACTGTCTTGCATTGTACTTTGGCGAGCTCAGTCAGGCTCACAAGTCTGCCTTGTGGAGCGTGAGTTAATAGAGGGCAGGTGGCCAAGGCACATCTTTCTCTGGCATCTTCCTTGGTGTTGCACACAATACCATCACAAAGAGGAGCATCCTGGGGGGTCCATGCTCCCAGGACCAGCTGACCCAGCTGCAGGACTGGAAATCAGACTTGTAGGAAGGCTGCTGGTGGCTGGATGGGGACAGGGGTGACAGGTGGAGATAGCTAGGGAGGTGAGATACATGCCTTTATTGTGTCCAAAAACACATATCTTTAGCGCCTGGATGAGAGAATCCTGCTTTCTCTTCCTGGCAACTGCAACCCTTATCCTTCCCTCCTACACCCCCTACAGGTACAGGATGACCCTCTTCCCCTTCAAGGATGATGTTGATATTTATTGTAATTTGGCTTCCCGTGACTTAAAAGAAGGTGAAGGTCTATCCTAAATATTGTTATTTAGCACATGGTTGAGTACATTGGTTCCGAGTTGGTCTAGATCTGCACTGTCTAATATGGGAGCCACTAGCAACAGGTGGCTACTGAAATTTAGGTTAATTAAAATGAAATAAAAGTGTAAAATTCAGGGCTTCCCTGGTGGCGCAGTGGTTGAGAGTCCGCCTGCTGATGCAGGGGACGTGGGTTCGTGCCCCGGTCCGGGAAGATTCCACATGCTGCCGAGCAGCTGGGCCCGTGAGCCATGGCCGCTGGGCCTGCGCGTCGGGAGCCTGTGCCTGTGCTCCGCAACGGGAGAGGCCACAACAGTGAGAGGCCCGCGTACCGCAAAAAAAAAAAAAAAAAAGTAAAATTCAGTCATCCATTTGCACCAAGCACATCTCACGTGCTCAGTAACTACATATGGCTTGTGGCTACCATATTGGATAGTGAAACACGGAGCATTTTAAACATTGCAGAAAGTTCTACTGGACAGCGCTGGTCTGGGTTCAAACCTCCGCTCATTTGCTGTGTGATTTTGAAGAAATTACTTAGTCTTCTGGTGTCTCAGTTTCCTCATTTATAAAGTGGACAAAATAATAGTACCAGCGTCACGAGATTGTCGAGGTTCATGTAAGATAAGCCATGTAAACTGAGTGGCAGAGCACAGCACTCAATGGCAGCTGTCACAACATAGCTTATACTATTGGCCCTATTGTTCCTGAGTCCTCTTTCCCCACCACAAAGGATGGCTCTGGTGCCAAACACTGGGAACTTCTCAACAGATGCTCATCATATGAACAAAGTGTTAACTCCCGTGAGAACAAAGGGCTCCGCGGAAAGAGAGTCAGAAGGTTACTTGGTGCAGGCAGCTCTGTTGAGTCAAGACTGAGTGTTCTCTGCGTACACGCAGTAGCTTGAATCTGCAGTTGAACCAGAGGACGTTCTGATGCTTTCACCTTTTCTGAAAGGACAGAAGTTTCCCTGATTGTGGGCATCCAGCCAAGGGTGAACACGTCTTGACCCTCTCCGGTTCTCTCTCTCTCTCTCTTTTTTTTCCCACACTGAAAGCGTATTCCCTCTGAAGAGGAAGTTTGTTTTCTGTGTCCTGGAAATGTCAGGCTCCCCAGAGGGCTGAAGGGTGGACCTGTCTCAGTCAAATGTCTCTTCCTCTGATGCAGTGGGTGACCCCCTGCTTTCTTGAATGACATCAGCCGAGCCGTAATCAAAGTACTCACGCCTGACTCACCATAGACTGTGGAGAACTGACTTCCAGCATAGCGGGGTGGGGGTGAGTGGAGGAAATGGCCCTTGGCATGTGAATGACTTCTTGACTTTTGACTCAGACATTTCAATTGTGGTCAGGCCTCGGCATTCCCCTTCCCTGAGCATCTGTTCGTTCTTGACTTAATTCCTTGCCAGTTTACAGTAAGCCCACCCTGGTTTTCACAGGTCACTGCAGAAGAGCTGAGTAGTTTGCATCAGCAGGGAGCCAGGATGCTTTGCAGAGTGTGCCCAGAGGCTGGTCTCTGCATTGTAAATTCCCGTCAACACACAGGAGCTGGAGAACATCAGCTGATGCATTTTGGCATTTGGTGATGACTTATAGGAGGAGAGAAGGCAGTGTTTGAGGTTTCAGGGGCCAGTCTCGCATTAGGGAGCTAACCTTGAATTACTTTCAGAAGCAAAGAGATGTCAGCTGTTTCCCAGCCTCTTAGCCATCTAGTCTCCCTCGTAATTATAACTCATTGTTCCACTGACTTCCTTTTCCATAGGACAGTGTCTCAAGGGTGGACCTGTCTTAGGGCAGGGCTTCCAGAAGCAGTCCTAGAGAGGGCTCAAATATGTGTACTGAGATTTTCCCAGAGCTCCTTAAAATCTGACTGATGAGTTGTCTGAGGGCCAAACCGAGCTGAGCAAAAGTGAAAATTCGTTTACCATCGGGTCTCTTTCTCTGCTGAAACCACGGAGAGCTCACCACCTCATCCATCATCTGTAACTCAGCACTCAAAATAATTTCCCTCTTGCTTTCTAGAGTGTAGCAAGATAGACCTTTTCACTACAGGGTACACTTCTTTCTAGATATTGACTTTTTAGGGTAACTTCTAATTTTTATATAATTTCAAAGTTCCAGCAAAGTTGCAAGAATATATACCTTTCTTTACTGGTTCACCAACTGTTGACAATTTTCCCCATTTTCTATTTTTGCTTTAACACTCCTCCCTTTCTCCCTCTCTCTATGTATATTTTTATGTTTTCCCCCTGAACTTTTGAAAGTAAATTGGAAACATTGTGTCTTTTTACTCCTAAATACTTGTACTTTCTAAGAAAAAGGATATTCTCTTACATAACTGTAGTGTAGGTACTAGAGAATGCATGAAGCTTTTAATGAAAACAGATGTTTTCATACCTTTCTTAAAGAGTGTATTACCGCAAACAAAACAAAACAAAGCCCCCCCCCCCCCCCCCCCCCCGCCAAATCTCCAGACACACGTGTATCAAGGTCATTCTATGTATCCAGCATGATGTTGGGAATTGGAAATGATATAAGGAAAGATTAGAAACAGTCCCTGTCCTAGCTGGGGAAGTAAGATCTGTGAAAAGTTAAAAATCAATGAAAGATTTAAAAGGAGACTATTAATTGGTTAAATGCAGTTTCTCTGGGAAAAAAAAATTGAAATACCCTTGAAGGGACTTCCCTGGTTGCCCAGTGGTTAAGGCTTTGCCTTCCAATGCAGGGGGTGCAGGTTTGATACCTGGTCGGAGAGCTAAGATCCCACATGCGTCTCAGCCAAAAAACCAAAACATAAAACAGAAGCAGTCTTGTAACAAATTCAATAAAGACTTAAAAAAAAAAACACTCATTCTAAAAAAATAAATAAATAAAATAAAATACCCTTGAAATAACCATGAAAAAAACTGTAAGTTCAACATTAAGATAATTGTTCTAACTTTATTTTTAGGCTGTATAAATTCCTTAGCTAATAGCAAAATTGTAGAAGGATTTTGAGATAATTGACAGTAAAGTTTTGATTGGATTGAATTTTTTATTACTTCAATCAAATTAGAGTGTGGAGCAAAAAATTATTCTTTGTTTTAGTAGACAAAGCCTTCAATACCAAAAGCAAAGGAAATCTGTATTAAAACTCATTTGTAATCTTTAAGTATTAAAGGATTAGTGGAAAGCTTGACTATGTCCTGTTTAGTTTTGTAACAGTACCTCTCCCTAGCACGGTGCCAGGCACCTGCTAGATAATTGATACACATTGTTTGATGAGAGACAACGGACTGTCTTTGGGGAAGGACACATGGAGCATGAATGCATATCCCGGGGGAAGAGTTTTGGATCCTTCATCTTCATCTTTATTGGAATGTATTCTTGGAAGCTGAGTGCGTTCCAGAATAGGAGGTTATCATGGTTCAGGTTCAAAATCAAGATAACTAGATGTAGTACACTGAAGAGTTACAAGATGGTGGCCTAGATAGAAGAGCCTGAAATGGCGATTAGGATCTGAGGTATAGAAACATGGGATTGGAGAGCAAAGGGAGAGGAGTGATGAAGCCAAGGTGAGTGTGAGTGAATGTGGAAGACAGGGCTTGGCACTAGGCTTTCATGTGCTACCATTGGGTATGTATGGGTGGGCTTGATCCATTTTGGGTATAGGAAGGAGCGGATACACAGTAGAACTCGATAAATGGTCCCCTGGAATAAATAAAAGATAGCAACCCAGTATCTTATTATTTAGGACATTAAAAACAACCAAAGAACCTCTGAACTGAAGGCATTGCTGTCATCACCTGCAAGGATTTTCAAAATACACCCCACCTCTATCCCCCAGATATGTATAGTGTTTGCCCTAGACTGGGCAAAACAGCTCTTTGAATCCTGAATTTATAAACTCAGGTGCCTAAAGATCGTGGACATAAAATATGAAGATGACACCTGTCATTGTGGGTGTCAACAATTATCCCCTCAGTTTTTCCGCCTTACTACTTGTGGTCAAATGATCCAAAGTGAGTCCCCTTCCCTTACTTCCTTGAGCTCTTCTCTTTATCTTGTCCTTCACCCATCCTCAGTCACTCGTTCCCCCAGGTATATTTTCAACCACATCACCAATAGCTGCAATATCTCCTCCCTCTCAATATCATGTTCTGCCCTTTTTCTGACCAACACCACTATTCTTTAGCCCAACACCAAGAATCTATCCCATCATGACCTCCAATCCATTGGTCCTACCATATTTTCCCTGCCTCTCATTCCCTTGATCCTCATCCCCTCTTCACCTATCTTAAATTCCATGTTCAATTATAATCCTTGCAGATACCTTTGATTCCCTTTCTGCTCGCTCTTTATCATATTCACTTGGCTACATCACAATCCAACTCTTTTTCTGCTTGGCACCTGTGCTTAAGCACGGAGAAATGTAGTTGGAGGAAAACATGTAATTACACTGGGTAGTCTCACTTTAAAATCATGGTCTTGAATCTAAAGTGGACTTTTTAAGGCTGAGAAGCAATCTTATTTTTCACACCTGGTCATCTAACTCTCTCACTTTTCTAGAATCCCTTTGCAATCTGTCATAAACAGTCTCATCCCACACACTCCCTCCCATGCAACTTAATTTTTAATTGAATTTTATCAAAGTAAATCATGTACATAGTTTAAAAGTCAACAAATAATATTAGATAGATAATGAAAAAACAGCAGTTCTTTGCCAAATTTCTCATCATTTCCAATTCTTACATTCTTGAGGTAATATTTTCAACTCTTTTACCTGTTTCTTCCCCCAGTATTGTGATTATATTTCTTATATTTTCAGTGATATATTGCCTTTACACACACACTCATACCTGCACACACACATGAGCGCACACACATTTCCTCTCCCATTACTCCCTAATTTTTCCCATATGGTTTTCTCAAAAGTTTTGGTTAAGTCATTCCCCAGTATTTACATTATTATTACTATGTAACTAATATTCACAGCTGAGCTTCACAGTATGCCAGGACACCATTGCTTCTTCTTTAAAAAAAAAAACAACAACTTAATTTTACCCCTGAATTAACTATTGTCACTTTTTTATTCGCCCAGTTTTATTTGGCCCATTCCCTAAATCCCCCAAACTTTCCTCTGAAACAAATCAGAGAAGCTCCTCTGAATACTTCAGGTTTTCTATCATTTTCATTCTTTCTTGATGACCTCCTTCAGGGAACTTCCTTTGCCTGTTCCAGTCCAGCTGGTTTCTCTCTCACCTCCTGCAGAATTGCCATACAGGGCTGCTCTTCACTACAATTCCATGGGGTCCTTCATCATCTCTTCTGTGTTGGAGCCCTGTTACTAGGATCCCACGTCTTCTTCTTTCTTGCCTAAGTCTTTTCTGTGAGAGAGTGAGTCATCCAGTAGCTTCCTGGGAAAGGTACTTGGGAGGACAATTTTGGGGGCATATTGAAAGTCAAAAATGTCTTTATTTTATCCACATACTTGATAATTTGGTTTGGTACCTAATTCTAGATTAGAATCAATTGTCTCTCCCATTTTGATGATACTGCCACATTGTTTTCTAGCTACTAGTGTTGCTAATAAGAATTTTAATGACATTGATACATGCCTTGTAAATGAACACATTTTTACTCTCCACATAATTTTAGATTCTTATCTTATCCCTGCTTTTCAGAAATGTCACATGATGTTCCTTTTCAGTCCTGGAAATTATTATTTTTGTTGTTGTTGTTATTCTTGTATAATTGTTGCTCTTTTCCCTATTTTCTTTTTCTAGAACTCCTATTAGTTGGCCATTGTATGTCCTGGATTGATCGTCTGTTTTCCTTACTTATCTCACCAATTTTCTCTCTCCTTTTCAATTTGTTCTCCTTCCTGGGGTCTTTCCTCAACATTATTTCCCAACATTTTTTCTGAATTAAATTTTTTTGCTTTCATGCTTTTACTTCTCAAGAGCTCTTTCTTATATTTTGAATGTTCCCCTTTTCATAGTATCACGTTCTTATTTCGTGGACCAGGATTTTTTTATTTTTTGGATGATGTTAATCATAAAATACTCTCTTAGTCCTGAGCATGACATGCAAACAAACAAAAACAAATTTGCTGAAGAACACATGAAAGCCTCTGTCCCTGGGGATTTGGTGCTCAGCACTGGGCATGAGACGTAACTTAAACATTTGTTTTCATGACTAACTCCAGGGAAATATTTATTCACATCTCCTGCCCTAAGTCTCAAGACTGAAGGGAATTGTCTTTAAATGCTGGGAAGGTCTGTGGGCGGTGTCATGCAGGATTTAGAGGAGGACACTGCTTAGGTGAATGAGGAGGATGTGAGTGATGGGAGCACTTACGTAAATGTAAAAACAATTAATTTGTCAAATCCTTTTCTCGGATAGCATGAGTGCAATACATTTTTGCCTAATAAAGTATCATTTTCCAATAGCACCCAGTATTCATTTCTTGCTCCTCTTCAGGTTTAACTTGTGGTTTCAGAGTTATTCACGGATTAGCATAATATTTGCCAACAGTTGATCATAGCAGCTGAAGAACATTTTGCACTTTTAAACAAAAATACGCTGAAATTTGTGTATGTGTGGGTCTAGACGTAACATTGTGAAATGCGATACCAATCATTCATTGGCAACTAGATGGACATTGATTTGAGAATAGGTTTATTTTAATGAAATATATCATAGTAAGATGTAATCATACTTTCAAAAAATTAAATAAAACCGAGTTTACTTAAATCATTTACTTAAATCATTTCATTTCAAAACCGAGTTTACTTAAATCATTTCGATTTAAACTTTGGTATTTTTAACTATGATTTTTTTTGTCTTTAAATTTTAATAGATCATTTTGAATGCTTTAGAAGAAATAACTTTTAAAAACACATTATGAACAGAAAAGTTTTTGAATTTACTTTATAATTTTATTGAAAATATATTAGAATTTTGTAAACCTTAACACAATTATATTTTAGTTTTCGATATCATTCCTGTCAATAGAATCTAAAACATGTAAAAATATCAATTGTAAGAACAGTGGTTTTACTGAAATGGAGGCAAGGAAAATAAAGTTTGTAGAATAAGTAAGTAATAATTATGAATCATATATGACTTTATTACTGATCATTGCTAGCCCAGCAACAGAACGAGGACAATAATTCAATCATTGTTGATATTTTTCTGACTTTCAGTCATTTAAAATCCTAGCTTTACCTGAACTTTTCTTTCTTTCTTTTTTTTTTGTTATGAGGGTATATTCATCAAGATAAGAGGAGAGGACCTATTTTATTGAACAATTTGTTAGCTTGGTTTAAAATTTTAAAATATTTAAACATACAGTGCATGGGACTTCATCTGTACTTCTGCCCCAGCCCTTTCATTTGAGGAGACTTAGAGTTCTTATTATTATTAGGTTTAGGCCTAGAATTGAAGGCTGTTGAGATTGTTACCTGGGCTCTTGTGTTCTCGTCTTCCTTCCTCTGTCTCCCACGCTCCCTCTAAACTGGGGTAGGGAGGCAAAGGCTATGAAAGTGTAATGTATGATTTATGTTCTAACAATCTATTGTGAGGTAGAGAGTCAAACAAGACATTCTCTATATAATCAATTGCTTGTGGTGACATGAAATATTCTAGTATTTTGAGATGGGATTGATGAAAATCACTAGCTCCTTGGGGATAGAGGTCATGTAGAACTGATCTTTCTCTTTAACAGTGCCTAGCAGAGTCCTGGGCAAATAAGGGAGTGTTTTTGGAAAAGATGAAACACTTCCAAGGCCTGGAGGATGGGGAGGATTTCATACACAGAGTGTTGGAAATATCAGGTCTGGGAATGCAATTGTGGACGAGGTGCAAAAGTATGTGTACGTGTACGTGCGTGTGTGTGGGCGTGTGAGTGTATGAGTGAGATGGGGTGGGGGTGGGAGAGAAAGAGTGAGAGAGAGTTTAGCTTGGATGAACTGGAGGGTGTGCTAGAGGAGTGGAGAATAGGATGGGGCAAAAGAGAGCCCCAGCTGATGCAAGACCTTGGGGAAAAACATTATTCTCAGGTTACATTATGAACATGTGGAACAGAGAGGATGGTGCCGTTGGAAAAAGGTGATTTATGGATCGCTGTGAATTACTGTAATTACTTTCAGTCAAGCAAAACAAAAGGGAATGATTAAGACAGGGTCCATTTGCATGAAATTTGAGTTTTAAAATCTGGAAAGCTCCAGAGAAGGCAGGAAGCAAAGTGCATCACCAACTTCACAACCAGGCTCATTTTCTAATTTGGCTAATTTTAAGAGCCAATTTTTTGAGTGTCTTTGCTTAACTATAAAGAAAGCAAAGAGAAGCAGGAAGGGTGAGGGCCAGGAAAATTTGAGATGATTTTTCCTTTGTTATATAATGAAACTTAAAAAAAAAAAAGTAGATAAGAGCATCAGTCAATCAGTTTCTTTGATTTTGGGCCAAGTTGAAATGTCCTCTGTTCTATTTGCTCATTTTAAAGAGCTTAATGTTAACAAACTCTAATCCTTTCAGTTCTTCTATGCTCATAAGAAAATGCAACACCTGTCAAAGAAAATCTTGTGATCATTTTTGGTTAAAATGAATACAGAAAGGAACTGGGGCAAATTAATCTCCAGCACTGCTTCTTAGCAAATTAACCTCCAGCACTGCTTCCTAGCCCTAAGAAGGGTATTGGGGAATGTTTAGGGGAAAGAGCTGGTCCCAAGCTCTCCTGTTTTATAAAATGCAATAAACATTACCCTCATAGTTTGGGTATTATCCAGTACATGAAAGTCAGTGGAATAATACAAGGCGTTCCAGGGCTGACCCTGCTATTAACTGACTGTATGACTTTAGAAAACTTATCTCTGGGGGGCTCCATTTTCTTCTCCAAAAACAAGAAGAAATTGAAATAGATTATCCCAAAAGTACACTTTGCGAGAGAGAAATGGAGGGCCAGAGGGAAGTAGGAAGGAGACATCAAAAGAAAGGGTCTGGGTGCTTGCTACTGAAGTGTTGCTGCTTCTAAGTGGTGTCAGCTGACAAAGCAAGAAAATATGTGTTTATATTAATAGGTTACATACACATATCTGTGAACATTTTTGTATATAAACATTCGTGTCTACATTAAGGGTCAATTCACACTGATCTCTCTAACTCTAATCTGTTTCCAGGTGGGTCTTTCTGGACTCCTCCCCTAGATTATCTGTAACCTTCCACTCCAACAGTGAGAACCTGGCTCCCATCATCTGCCGCCCATTAATTTAATTGTTCAATTCTAGTATACATCTATAGTGGTATCCAAATGGTTAATCTACACCCCATGGGAATCAACTTGATCAGCTAGGGTGTATCAACTGTGCTTATGTACAGTTTCTTTTGCCTTTGATCTTACAGACTCCATTTCCAAAGTGTCCAGTGTCAGCAGCTTTTCCCCCACCCCTTTCAATGAAGTTGTTTCATACATTTGTAATATGGTTAGATAGTTTTGTCATATTATGTATTCTATTCTGGTATCCTTCAGACTCCTACATGATTTTTTTTTTTTTACTTTGGCCGAACCAGGCGGCTTGTGGGATCTCAGTTCCCCGACTAGGGATTGGGCCCTGGCAGTGAAAGCGCTGAGTCCTAACCACTGGACTGCCAGGGAATTCCCCTCAAAATCTTAAATGACTTTTTTTTTTTTTTTTTTTTTTTTTTTTTGCGGTACGTGGGCCTCTCACTGTTGTGGCCTCTCCCGTTGCGGAGCACAGGCTCTGGACGCGCAGGCTCAGCGGCCATGGCTCACGGGCCCAGCCGCTCCGCGGCATGTGGGATCTTCCCGGACCGGGACACGAACCCGTGTCCCCTGCATCGGCAGGCGGACTCTCAACCACTGCGCCACCAGGGAAGCCCTTAAATGACTTTTTTAGTTTGCATACATTAAGCTTCACTAATCTATAAAGTTCCATGGGTTTTGACAAATGTGTGGTGTTGTATTTTCACCATTAAAATATACAGAATAATTTTACCATAATTTTGAATGCTTCATCATTCAACCCTCTCTTCCCTCGGAACCCTGGAAAACACTGATATTTTTACCATCTGCATAGTTTTGCCTTTTCCAGAATGTCGTATAATTGGAACCTTACAGACTGGCTTCTTTCACTTAGTAATATCTATTTGAGATTTCTCCATGTCTTTCTGCAACTTGATTGTTCCTTTAAAAAAAAGTATTGCACTGTGTGGATGCACCAGAGTTTGTTTAACCTCTCATTTATTGAAGGAAATCTTGGTTGTTTCCATTTTTTGGAAATTATGAATAAAGCTGCTATCAACACTCACCTTTGTGTGAACATAAGTTTTCAAATCAGCCTGGTGAAAACCTAGGAGCACAATGGCTGTAACTTATGGTAGAAAAGTGCCAAACAGTCTTTCAAAGTGGCTCTATCATTTTGCATTTCCATAACAATAAATTAGATAAATATATTGCTTTTTCATTGATTGAGGAGATTTAAAAATGAAAAATTTTGACTTTGCTTAGAAGTTAGTAGTTCTCATGAGGGAAAAAACCCAACTTCAATGGGGGTGTTTTCAGTGTTTCAGACACTATGATAATGCTAAAAACACAAAGATGGTGTAGGCTTCAAACACTAGAGTGTCTATGGAAACCAGGAAGATGAACATTGAAAAAACAACAGCATATACAGTTGACCTTTGAACAGCACGGTTTGAAGCGCGTGGGTCCAGTTATACGCAGATTTTTTTCGATAAATATGTGGTTGGTCTGTGAAATCTGCAGCTGTGGACGGCCAACTATAGGACTTGAGCATCGGCAGATTTTGGTATCTATTGCGGGTCCTGGAACAAATCTCCCTTGGATACAGAGGGAGGGGCAACATTAGTTTGCATTTTCTAGAGTTTTACATAAATGGAATTGTATATTATGTATTCCTTTTTTGTCTGCCTTCTTTCACTCAGAATAGTTATTCTGAGATTTACCATGTTGTGAGATCAATAGTTCACTCATTTTTTTTTTTTTTTTTAACGGTACGCGGGCCTCTCACTGTTGTGGCCTCTCCCGTTGTGGAGCACAGGCTCCGGACGCGCAGGCTCAGCGGTCATGGCTCACGGGCCCAGCCGCTCCGCGGCATGTGGGATCTTCCCGGACCGGGGCACGAACCCGTGTCCCCTGCATCGGCAGGCGGACTCTCAACCACTGCGCCACCAGGGAAGCCCCTAGTTCACTCATTTTAATAGCTACATAGTATTCCATTGCATGAATATACCATACTTTTTTCTTTATTAGGATTTCTATCTCTCTGCTTACCTATCTGTTCTTGTGTAATGTCTGCTTTATCTATTGGAGCCCTTAGCACATTAATTATAGTTGGTTTAAATTCCAGATCTGATATTCTAACATCCCTGTCACGTCTGGTCCTGATGTTTGCTCTGACTCTTCAAATTGTGTTTTTTGTCTTTTGATATGGCTTGTAAATTTTTCTTGATAGCTGGACATGATATACCAGAAAAAAGGGACAGGTGTAAATAGGCCTTTGGTAATGTGGTGCAGCGTTGCGGGGAGGGGAAGTGTTCTATAGTCCTATGATCAGGCCTCAGTCTTTTAGGGAGCCTGTGCCTCTGTGAACTTCACGAGTATTTCTCAGTTTTTTTTTTTTTTTTTTCTTTTCTTACCCTTGGGTGGGAAGGGATGACTCCAGTAGGTTGGACTTGAGTATTTCCCTTCTTCCACCTGGAAAGCTAGAGCTTCCCCCAGGTCAGATAGACTCTAATAATAATCCAGCAGGTTAGACTCTGGTAACTAATTTCTTCTGAGGGCAGGCCTAATTAGAAAGAATGCTGTGGCATATTTAAAAATGGTTCTTTCTCTCCTCCCCTGATGGAAGCTTGAGGGAATTTTTTTTCTGATACTTACTACAAGAATCCAGTAGAGTTTGGTATGGTCAGTCTTATTAATTTTAGCTATACTAGTGGGTGTGTAGTGGTGTCTTATTGTGGTTTTAATTTGCATTTCCCTGATCACTAATTACATTGAGCGTGTTTTCATGTGATCATTTGCCCTCCGTATATCTCCTTTGGTGAAGTGTCTATTCAAATCCTTTGTCCATAATTTTATTGAATAATTTTAAAAATTATTGAGTTAGGAGAGTTTTAAGACTATGTATATATATTCTAGATGCAAGTCCTTTGTCAGGTGTATGCTTTGCAAATATTTTATCACTGTCTGTGATTGTTCTTTTCATTTTCTTAATGGAGTTTTTTGAAGAGCAGGTTGATTAGTGCCCAGGTCTTAATTCGTAAAGGCAATTGAACGACAACACAGAGAAGTCAATACCATTGAAAGAAAAACTTAATGTTGCTCAGTTTCCTGGAAATGTTCCGTGTAAAATTACATGGGAAGCATTATCAAATAAGTGATAAAACTTCCTAGGTATATTGTTTGGGTAAATGTTATTAATATAGATATTGTAGAAATTATATGGAATTCCTAAAAATGTGGTATGTCCTGGTAAAATGTTATCAGTCATAATTCTAGTTATTATCTTAAAATGTTGTATGTCACAGCAGTAATCAAGTTCGTTTGTTAGTTGCATTCTAGTCAGGTCTTTAACCATGCCCTTTAAGTCTTTTGTCATTCATAGACAGAATTGTGTTACTCTGATGCTTTTGAAAAAATGCTTCATTTTTGAGAAGATTCATAGAAGGGACTTTTTGACAAGTACAGGTTTTTGATCAATTTCAGATCATACAGCTGAACTGGGTAAGAAATTAAGAAATCCTAATGGAAAACCTGATGGCTTAATAAGACTGTTAACAAAAAGGACTAGTTACATAGGACTGAGTGAACTGGTAAATATAATTATAATTTTTATGGATTTTCTTTTGGTCTGAAATATTGTCTTTTAATCTGTGTTCTCCAGATATAAGAAAACCTTTTCTCTTAATCTAATGACTTACAACAATTTGGTAAATTATATCTTTGTAAGCAGAATTGAAACATTTAAATATTTATCTTTTCTTTCTACTTATCCCCCCAGAAATTGGAAACTCTTAGGTTACTGGAAGTCTTATCAGGTGAATAAGGAAGGTCACCACCTGACAGGTGCAGGAATCTCAAGATACTTTGGGGACTTCAAGAAGAGAGAAATTCACTCAAATCTATAGATATTGCAGGCAGAATCTGCGGCAAGCCCTTAGCATGGCTTTCCGGGCCTTAAGAAGCCTTTTAAAAGTTTAATCTGAGATTTCTTATAAAAATTTCCAGCAAAATCAATTTTAAAAAGCCTCTATGATCGATTACACTTATGTAAGTAATCAGGTCAAGTTTATTGAAACCAGACTGATTTGCAAAACAAATTAGTCATAATTTAACTATATTTGATAGAAATGAGGGCAATTTTAGAGAGAAAAATTATGTATCAATGGATATTAAGTTCTATTATAATTAATTATCTTTGAGGTTTGATATTTACTGCCTAAAACTCACTTCCCAGATAGCTCCTTGTTGCTGTGTTACATAATTGTAAATTTTAATTGAATTATTAAAAGAACACTCTAAGCTTGTTTCTGAAGCTTATCACAGTAATCTGTCTTTGGGTGAAGATCAGATGCCCCACTACCTGCAACCAGTAGAGTGTGCATACTGGAAAAGACATCATTTAAAGAACTGTCTCCAGCCTAGATGGAAGGACCTTTATCAGGTACTCTTAACTAGCTCATGAGCAGTGAAACTGAAGGGGATTGACTCTTGGATTTATATTTCCCACTTAGAAAAGGCCCTGACACTGGACTGGTTTATAGAGAGGACTGCTGACCTCAAAATCACCTTAAAATGACACTCAAACAGGGGAGAAAACCACACCCACACCAGGATGAGAACATGACATCAGAAGTAGACAGCTACCCCAAGATGCTGGACCTGACCTGTATGATTATTTACAGTATTTTCTTAATTTCTTGGACTTTTGCATATGAATCAAATGTTGTTTTCTATCATAAGTACAATCTAATGCAGAGTTTTAAAATTAATTTAATTGTTGGGTTTGTGGTCAATTACCTATATCCAGTACTTTTGGGTTACTTTGGTGGATTTCTCCTTTCTAAGGCTCTAACTGGATGGCCCTTAGGAAATTAATTCTAGAAGAAAGGAGTTATGTCTGGGACACTATTGATAATACTAGATGGGACTCCCTCACTTGGCCAATCAATCATACTTGCTCTGACCATGGCCATAAATATGAATTTTCTTTTAAAGTTAATCAAGCTCAGTCAGAGTAATGAGCTAACTTTCAGTCAAAGGAAATGACCTTCGTCAGTTATGGGATGGATTTATATGGATAATGCCTGGTTAGGATGGTTTAAGTTTAAGGGCCCCCCTTATGTTGGGAACAATTAAACCATACTAAGGATAGTCAGCCTAATAACACTAGGAAATTGAGCTGGGTGCCTTATGAACAATGTGAATATATAATTTCCCTTAAAGATAGGGATTGGTATGGAGCAGACTAGGTCAGATGACCCGGAGGTATACTGGGCTGCACCTAATGGAAGTTCTTGCCTTAATTTCTTACTTATGACCTTACCAATCCTACTAGGTATATTACTTGTATTCTGCCTATTTTGCAAGGTTGTTGTTTCTTGCATTACCAAATGTGTGGCTGAGCCTCTGATAAAATGATGACTAGGTGACTTGAAATGATTGACCAAATACATAGTTCTACATGATATCAATGATTGTAATGGTGATATTCTAGATATGTGAGGAAGCCGCAAGAGGGAATCTTTTCCTGGACCATCACAGACTAGTAAGCCAGGTTGTCCAGGGCCTTTTGGCTACTGTTAACAGAGCCTAGTCCAGTAATAACACTAAATAACCAAAATCCTGGCCTGACCTAGGAGTGAGCATTCCTACCACTGTGGGACAAAATGGTCATGGAATGCCTCCTAAACCATGGTCAATTTTATGATCATGAGGGGGCACTGACAACTAAAAATCATCACTTGCCATCTGATTCTACAAGAATTAAATCACTAGTCACTGCAGTTGCTGACCTTTAACACACCCTGAAAGGAGTTCAGGGCAGAGATCAGGAATGAGGCACTCTGTGCTCTGGAAAAACTGGCAGAACAGGCCTTTTCAGAAGAAAATTTTATGAACCCAATTTCTTGCACCTTCTCATACTTAGAAAAGTACTGAAAACATTAACTAAGATGTCTGTTCCTCGTGACTAGTGGCAACCTTCTACCAGTTCTGTGCTTGATTGCATGTACTCCCTTCACCAAAATCACATATATGCTGACCTCCCCCTACCTCTTCAGAGCAGTTCCTTAGAGTTATCTGAGAGGCCTCTTCTGGGCAAAGAACCAGCTTTTAGTTTCATCAATTTGGTGTAATGTTCTATTTCAGTGTTTTCTGCTTTGATCTTTATGAATTCGTTTGTTTTGGCTATTTGAGATTTAATTTGCTCTTCTTTTCTAGTTCTTCAGGTGGAAGCTGAGGCCATTGATTTGACACTTTAAAAAGGTATAAGCATTTAGTGTTAGGAATGTCCCTTTAAGAGTAATCTCATAGAAGATGATAAAGTAGGAAGCAGCAGGAAGCTTTGTCTCCACCTGGACAACAAGAGTCCTGGTAGAAATGGTCTGAAATAAATATTTTGGAACTCTAACATTTATTGGAATGCTTGCAACTTCCAGGGGAAATCTTGGCTGGTAAGTTGCAGTTAATTTTGGTCAATTTCAGCCATTGGTGCTTTGGGGCTACCCATTTCAAATTCTCAGCCCTGTGACAGTCAGCTGTGGGGATGGCAATCTGTGTTTTTGGTGCTGCATCTAGGCTAGGTAATAAAGACCTTGTCCTCCAAATATTGGAGTTCTGGTTGTAGATTGCTGCTCTGATTACTAAGGCATAGGCCTGGTGGCTGGCTGCCATTGTTCCAACCCCCATGGGCTGTAGTGACTTCCAAGATACTTAAAAGCCTCCGCGTGTTTTTTTGTTTGTTTTTTGACATTCAAAAAAAAAAGACTATACATGTAGGGAAATTTAGAAGCCATCATATATTCCGAGGGAGATACACAGACTCAGAAAAGAACTGAGATCTTAAGCTTTCACCTCAGACTGATCCTAGCATAGAGACACCCTATAAGAATCAGGAAAACAGTAAACCCTGGGGGAGGATAAGACTGATTTTCATAGTTACCACATTATAAAATTATAATGTTTACTGTACAACAAAAGTCATAAGGCATACAAAGAAAGTACAGCTCATTCAAAGGAACAAAAAATAATTGATAGAAAATGTGCCCAAACTATCCCAGATGTCAGACTTACTGGACAAAGACTTTAAAACAACTCTTAAAGATACTCAGAGCTAAAGGAAGACATGTACAAAAAAGAGGATATCAATGTGCTAACAAAATGAGAATATCAATAAGGAGATAGAAATTAGAAAAAGGAATCAAAAAGAATTTGTGAAGCTGAAAAGTATGATAACTGAAATAAAAACTAAAATGGAGGGGTTCAAAATCAGATATGAGCAAGCAAAAGAAAGAATCAGTTTATAGATAGGACAATTGGAATTATCAAGTCCAAGGAACAGGGAATGAAGAAAAGTGAACAGAGTCTAAGGGACCTGTGGGATACCATCAAATAGACCAACATGCACATATGGGAATCCCAGGAAGAGAAGAGAGAGAAAGTGGCAGAAAGAATATTTGAAGAACTAATGGCTGAAAACTACCCAAATTTGATGCAAGATATAAATATACAAATCCAAGAAGCTCATTAACTCCAAGTAGAATAAGCTCAAAGATATTATAATCAAACTGCCAAAAGCCAAAGCCAAAGTGAGAATCTTAACATCAGCAAGAGGGAAGTGATTTAGCAAATACAAGGGATCCTCAACAAAGATTATCAGCCAAATTCTCATCAGAAACCTCGGAGGCCAGAAGGTAGTGGGTTGATATGTTCAAAGTACTGAAAGAAAAAAAAAAAAACAAACACTGAGAACTCTATATCTGGCAAAACTGTCCTTTGAAAATGAGGGAGAAATCCCCAAATAAAGGCATTCCTAGATAAACAAAAGGAGTTTATTACCACTATACCTGCCTTGCAAGAAATACTGAAGGGAGTTCTTCAGGTTGAAATGAAAGGAAACTAGACAGTAACTTGAAACCATATGAAGAAATAAAAATCTCTGGTAAAGGTAAATAGGTGGGAAATTATAAAAGTCAGTATTATTGTAATTCTGCTTTGTAACATCACTTTTTATATTTTGTACATGATTCAAAAAACAAATTATTAATCAATGTTATTGAGCATATAATATATAAAGATGTAATCTCTGACATCAGTAACAGAAAGATGTGGACAGAGCTGTAGAGGAGTAGAGTTTTTGTATGCTATTCAAGTTAAATTGGGATAAATTCAAATTAGATTGTTAGAACTTTAGGATGTTAAATGTACTCTTCATGGTAACCTCAAAGAAAATGTCTATGGAGTATAGACATAAGAAGATGAGAAAGGAACCAAAATGTTTTACTAAAAAAAATTAAACACAAAAAGAAGGCAGTAATGGAGAAATTGAGGAACAAAAAAGCTAAAGTCGTACAGAAAATATATAGCAAAATGGCAGATTTTTTTCTTATCAGTAATTACTCTAAATGTAAGTAGATTGGAGGAGTGGGTAGAAAATATGATTCAACTGTATACTATCTACAAGAGACTCAGTTTATATCTAAATATACAAATAGGTTGAAAGTGAAAGGATGGAAAAGATATTCAATATAAATAGCAACTGAAAGAGAGCTGGAGTGGTTATACTAATATCAGACAAAATAGGTCTTAAATCCAGAAATATTCAAGGGACAAAGAATGATATTATATATTAATAAAAGTTTAGTATAGCAATATGATATAATAATTATAAACATTTACACACCTAATAACAGATTCTCAAAATATACAAAGCAAAAATTGAGAGAATTGAAGGGAGAAAAAGACAATCCTACAATAATAATTGGAGGCTTCAGTACTCCAATAATGGTAAATCAACCAGACATAACATAAGTAAGGAAATAGAGCACTTGAACTACACAATAAAACAACTAAACCTAACAGACGTATGCTAAACACTCCACCCAACAACAGTAGAATAAACATTCTTCTTAAGTGAATAGGGAACTTCTCCAGGATAGACCATATATAAGGCCAAGAAACAAGTCTCAGTGGATTTAAAAACATAGATATCATACAAAGTATCTTCTTTAATCTCAACAAGATCAAGTTAGAAATCGCTAACAGAAGGAAAACTGGAAAATTCACAAATATGTGGAATTAAACAACACACTGTTATACAACCAATGGGTCAAAGAAAAAAAATCAAAAGGAAAATTAGAAAATACTTAGAGGTGAATGAAGACAAAAACACGATATACAAACACATATGGGATGCATTACAGCAGCGCTCACAAGAAAATAAAGATCTGTAAATGCCCATGTTGAAAAGGAAGAAAAATCTCAAAACAATAACCTAACTTTATATCTTAAAGACCTAGAAAAGGAAGAGCAAATTAAACCCAAATCTAGCAGAAGGAAGAAAATAATTTTTAAAAATATAAGACAGAGGTAAATGGAGAATAGAAACAAAATAGAGAAAATCAATAAAACCAAATATTGGTTCTACGAAAAGCTCAACAAAATTTACAAACCTTTAGCTAGATTGACAATGAAAAATAGAGAAGGCACAAATAACCAAAATCAGAAGTGAAACTGGAAACATTACTAGTGCCCTGACAAAGATAAAAAGATTATGAGTATACTATGAGCAAAGGTATGCCAACAAATTTGATATCTAGAAGAAATGTACAATGACTTAAGACACAAATTAACTAAACTGACTCAAGAAGAAATAACATATTTTATCGGATGTTTAACAATTGAAGAGATTGAATCAGTAACCATAAACCTCCCAAGAAAGAAAAGTCCTGGACCAGATGGCTTCACTAGTGAATTGTAACAAACATTTAAAGGATTAGCACCAATCATTCTCTAACTCTTCCAAAAAATTGAAGAGAACACTTCCTAACTCAGTCTATGAGACTAGCATAACTTTGATCCCAAAGCCAGATAAGGACATCACAGAAAAGAAAATTACAGATCCAAATTCCTTATGAATATTGAGGTAAAAATCCACAAAAATATATTAGCAAATTGAATCCAACAGCATATCAAAATGATTATTCATCATGATCAAGGGATTTACCCTAGGAATGCAAGGTTGCTCATTATAATTAGTAAAACACAATTAACAGAACGAAGAAAAAGAATCCACATGATCATCTCAACTGATGTAGAAAAGACATTTGGCAAAAATGCAACACACCTTTCACGATAAAAGCTCTCAGGAACGTAGGAATAGAGGAAAATTTCCTCAACACAATAAAGAGTATTTTAAAAAATTTATTGAAGTGTAGTTGATTTACAATGTTGTGTTAGTTTCAGATGTACAGCAAAGTGATTCAGTTATACGTATACATATATTCACTCTTTATCAGATTCTTTTCCCGTATAGGTTATTACAGAATATTGAGTAGAGTTCCCTGTGCTATACAGTAGGTCTATAAAGGGTATTTATGAATAAACTACAGCTAACATGATATTCAGTGGTGAAAGACTGAAATCTTTCCCCCTAATGTCAGGAACAAGACGAGGATGCTCGCTTTCCTTCTTGCTATTCAACCTTGTACTGGAAATTCTAGCCAGAGATTCTTACTGTTCATGTTAACTTTGATTATCTGATTGAGGTAGCATTTGTCAGGTTCTCCACTAGAAAGTTGGAGAAACTCCTTTTAATAATGTATGCTTTTGAAAGGAAGTCACTATACACAGCATACATTTAAGGAGTGAGGAGTTATGTTCCATCCCTTTGAGAGCAGAGTGTCTCTGTAACTTATTTAGAATTCTTCTGTGATTTGTCTATTATCTCCCATTTATTTATTGATTGAGTATTGATTGATATCAGTATTGACTCATGGATATTTATATTATACTTTGAGTTATAAACCAGTGTTACTTTATTTTGTTGCTCAAAAAAACAGAAAACAGTTTTGTCATTATTTTTTCAAAAATTTTTTCTCCCTTCTCCTTCATTGAGGATTCCTACAATATGTTTATTAGTCCAATTAAGTTTATCCAGCTGGTGTTCTTTCCCCTTTTTTCCTCTTTAGGTTTCTTTTTTGTATAATTTTTATGGCTATGCCTTTCAATTCTCTACTCATTCCTTCTGCAATGTCTGATCTGCCATTAATCCCATACAACATACCTTACAGTCTCTGACATTGTAGTTTTAATCTCTGAACATTACATTTGTGTACTTTTTGGAGCTCCCATATCTCTACTTAACTTTTTGGATGTATGGAACACTATATTTTATGTTTGTATTAATGTCCTTGTCTACTAATTCTAACATCTGTATTAGCTCTGGGTTGGTTTTTATTGATTGGTTTGTCTCTCATAAGGCATCATATTTTTGGTTCTTTGCATGCCTGGTAATTTTTGATTGGATATCAGACATCATGAATTTTACCTTGTTGGATACTGGTTATCTTTATATTCTTACAAATATTCTTAACCTTTGTTCCAGCACACAGTTGACATACTTGCAAATATCAACATTTTGATTCACTTGATGTCCTGCTTTTTAGATTTGTTAAGTGATACAAGGGCAAGATTTGGTCTAGAGCTAATTATTTCACACTACTGAGGTAAGATCCTTCTGAGTATTTTACCCAGCACCTCGTGAATTATGAGGTTTTCCAGTTGGCTGTTGGAAATAGTCAATATTCCTGGCCTTATGTGAGTACTGGACACATTTTCCCTCAATTTTTAAAATTTCTGTCTCTGGCCTCAGGTAGTCTTTTCACAAGGATCAGTATTCTGTTGAATATTCAATGGGGACCCTCGTTCTTTCCCTGTGCAGCTCTCTCCTTTTTGATATTCTGTCCTGTGAATTATAGCCACCTTAGTCAGCTCAGTTTCCTAAATTCTGGGAGTCCTTTGGGCTCTGCCTAGGCTCCCTTCCCGCCATGCCATGGTCTGGAGACTGTCTCAAGACAATATACTGGGGCAATGGTAGGGTTCACCTCATTTCCCCCCCGTCTTTCAGGAATCATTGTTCTTTATTACCTGATGTTCAGTTTCTTGAAAAGTTTTTTTTTTTTTTCATATGCTTTGTCTTTTTGTTTTGTTCAGTTTGGTTTGATTTTTTCAGGCAGGATGTTCAATCTGGTCTTTGTTACTTTATCTTAGATAGAAGTTGAACATCATTTTGCTCATTTGTTAAATATTGGCACATAATAGAGAATTTAAAAAGACATATTGCAAGCAGACAAAAAACGTCTAGGCTTGCATTTAGTCCTTAGGTCATCAGTTTGTGATCTCTGAGGGAGAAGATCACGTAGATAGGCAAAAGTCTCATTCTGAGAAAAATGAAGCAAGCCAGGGTGAGCTGGTTTAGCCGAGAATAAAAAGATATTCTATGTTTTCAAGAAGAATGGGATTGGCAGCCAATGTTTCCCTGTCTGTTGTAAGGTTGGCCAAGATTATTACTATATTGAAAATTGTTGGGTTTAGGAGGAGACAAGAGGTCAGTATGTGAATAAAATAGGATTGCCAGATTCAGCAAATAGAAATATAGGGCAAGTTTAAATATGAATTTAAAGTAACGAAGGAGAAATCTTTACTATAAGTATGTCCTAGGTGTGATTTGGAACATATATAAACTAAAACAATTATTTGGTGTTTATCTTAAATTCAAATTTAACTGGATGCCCTGCATTTTTTTTTTTTTTTTTTTTTTGCCAACTCTAGGATAAAACTACTCAGTGAAAGTGGGAGAAAAACCCAAAGCAAGTCAGGGTGAGCTGAGTTAGGAATCAAAAGTCCTGTTTTGAGTATAATCATAAATGGATTGTCATTGGCTTAGGTCTTGGGATTAGTCTGGTTTTGAAAGAAAGAACTGAAAACTAGCCCACAAAGCTCTTTTAATAATATGATCCCTTACACTGATATAACACGTATGCTTTTCCAAAGTTCTTTCACAATGCATTCTCTCACTTTACCCTCCAAACCACCAGAAGTTCAGTTCACATTAGCCGTAGTTTGACAGTCGAAAACAACCAAGGGCTAGAGAAAAGAGACTATTCTGAAGTCCCCAAATGGGTTAGTATTAAATCAAGACCCAGGAACTATTTTTTTTCCTACTTGTAGAGGAGTTGACAATCTTAAAATAGAGGTGCCAAGGTTCAGACTCTGTGTGTGAGTGTGTGTGTGTGTGTACATGGACAAACAGGTGAGAATGTGTGACATTCCTAGCAAGGGAGGAAGAGGTTAATCTGCTTAATATGAACCTAATCCTGTGAGTTTAAACCGGGCCACACTTTCCATCCTTCATTTCATAGCTGAAACCGAATCAAAACCAGCTCAGGTGAAGGCAGTTCTTCGGGTCATGCTCACTTCACTTTTTTTGCTTTCTTTTGTTCCTGCCTCTCTTTGTCTCTTAGCTCTTGGAGTTATCTTCCATATCCGGATCCTCAGAGACAAATTTCAGGTTCTTGGGTTTCATTGCTTCCATCCTCGAGATAACAGTTTGACTTGCTCTCGCCCTCTGGTACTTCCTGGTCCTGCCATCTTGACTGAGCTCCAGCCCCCCGCAAGACCGCAGCCTGCTGTTGACTTGGTGAGCTGATATTCTAGCCAGGGTGGGGCTTTGGAAGGAAGCAGGTGGGTAGTAGTCTTGAGCTGTGAGGGGGTGCTTTGGCAGCAGCCAATTAGCTAGAAATCTTCTGCAAACTTGTCTGTTGACCATTTCTGAGACGTGTGCTGTGCTGCTATTCATCTACCTTTCAGCCTGGAGTGCTATGACACAGTCCATACCCCTGGCAGGAACCTTCCTGGCGACCTGCTTTAAGTGTTGACTTAAGCCAGGTTCATGAACATAAGGCCTCCATAGGTCGTGTACCTCTTAAGCTGCCAGCAAATGTTTATTCAGTGCTTTAATTTTATTAATCTGTTTTCCTTCTTTCTCTCTTGTTCTCTTTTTTGCCCTCTCACCCACCCCTTTCTCCCTCTGCCTCTCTCCCCTGCCTTTCTCTTTCCAATCTAGAGCCATTTGAATGGAAATAAGGAACATACTACAATATGCAAGGCACAGCTCCATCCAGTAATATGTTTTACTCTTTTCCAGTTCGTATCAGTTGGGCCAAAAACCCACTACTAAACCAGATGTGAAGCTCCCCCTACCAGCAGTGCATTCTCATTAACTGCTTTGAGCTAAGGATGGAATAAATCGGCTGCTTGAATTGGAAATTTTTACTGACCCTGATACTAAGAAAAAGTATAGCAAATAGGGGTCATGAGGTAATCATTTGTATGTTAGTCAAAGAAGCTCCCTGTGTTGACCTCCAAACCTAAAAATTTTAGGAGAAGATGATATATGGAAGCCCATATTCTCTGTCCTAATCTCACACAACTTTGGAGTTGGAAAAAGCATTGGAGACTCTGAGATGTTGAATGAGGTAGAGTAGGGACAAAACTCAAAGCCCCTAGGCTTTATGACAATCTACTGTTACAATATACTTCCTTTAGTTTTCTGAGTTTTTCATTTCACTCTGTGAGATTGAGAAGTTTCAGAATAATGTGCTTGGTTAGATTGGTGGGAATATCCAATCTAACTGAGATCCAACTAGCTGAGAATCTAGTTCTTTATCTCTTTAGGATAGGGCTGATTCTCCAATGTAGGGCAAAAGTCCAAACTCCTTAGGTTGGCCATTTGAGGTCCTCCACAGGTTGATGTCCACCTGATTTTCCATCTTTATTCCTGGTGAGTGTCATCAGCTTATGCAAACTGGTTCCCTTACTGCCCACGGAACACTCTTCATGCTTTGCCTCTTCTGAGTCTGTTTCTGAAATGGGCTCCTCTCTCCATGCTATCTACATCCTATACCATCTCAAGTCCTAGCTCAGATGTTACTTCTCTATGAAACTTTTCTGACACCCTCTGATCTCCTAGGCCATTTTTGTCTGCACCATTCTTGACGACTTACTGTGTACCAGGAATGAAGTTCAACATAGTGGGCACTAATTGATCAAAATGGTTGCTGGTCATAGCTCTAGCACAGGGTTCCAAAGGATTTCCTTTTGTTCCAGATAGTTCCCTTTAATTGCTAGATGATGAGGAGATCTGGAGGGAAGGGCCAGAGTGGCCAGAGTAGCCCTGGCACAGTGGTGGGAGGATTTTGGGACAGATGCTATTTACCACCCAGAATAGAGGTATTTTAAGATTTTAGCAGTCTGCATAGACATAACAATGCATATCAGACTAATGTCATTTCTCCATATATTATCTTATTTTCTTAACCTGCTTTATATGTGTGTGTTTTACATAGTTTTAGAACTAAAAATTTATTTCAGAAATCATCCATTCTAGGGGTTCTTAGCCTAGGGTTCATTCTATAGACTCAAAGGGAGTTGATAGCTTTCATCAGATTTTTCAAAGGTATGCATAAAGAAGAAAAATTTAGGAACAACTGCTCTGCTCCAACACTTCCATTTACAGACCAAGAAAGTATAGCTCAGTGGTTGAGCATTAGTGCTCTGCATGCAATACTTTTCCGGGAAATATTTGCTGCCTGCAGTCTAATTTAAGTTCCTTTGTTGAAGGCACCCTTATTATTAACCTTATTGAAGGTGTTCCATGACACCACGTTGATTGTCTGTACCTTTTCTTCTGCAAGGAGCCTGTGGAGCTTGCCTGCTAGGTTGGAGTTCTTTTTTTAAACAATTTATTTTATTCAAGTATAGCTGATTTACTGTGTTGTGTTAATTTCTGCTGTACAGCAAAGTGATTTATGTATACATATATAGACATTCTTTTCCATTATGGTTTATCACAGGATACTGAATATAGTTCCCTGTGCTATGCAGTAGGACCTTGTTGTTTATCCATCCTATATGTAATATAGGGTGTAATTAGCATCTGCAAATCCCAAACTCTCAGTCTATCCCTCCCCTGCCCTTGGCAACCACAAGTCTGGTACCTACATCTGTGAGTCTGTTTCTGTTTCGTAGATAAGTTCATTTATGTCATATTTTAGATTCCACATGTAAGTGATATCATATGGTATTTGTCTTTCTCTTTCTGACTTACTTCACTTAGTACGATAATCTCTAGGTCCATCCATGTTGCTGCAAATGGCATTATTTCATTCTTTTTTAAGGCTGAGTAGTAGTCCACTGTATATATGTACCACATCTTCTTTATGCATTCAGCTGTCAATGGACATTTAGGTTGTTTCTGTGACTTGGCTACTGTAAATAGTGCTGTTATAAACATAAGGGTTCATGTATCTTTTTGAATTATAGTTTTATCCAGATATATGCCCAGGACTGGAATTGCTGGATCATATGGTAGCTCTATTTTTAGTTTTTTGAGGAACCTCCATACTGTTTTCCATAGTGGCTGCACCAATTTATGTTCCCACCCACAGTGTAAGAGGGTTCCCTTTTCTCTGCGCCCTTTGTGGCATTTATTATTTGTAGTCTTCTTAATGACGGCCATTCTACTGGTGTGAGGTAGTATCGCATTGTAGTTTTGATTTACATTTCTCTAACAATTAGTAATGTTGAGCATCTTTTCATGTGCCTGTTGGCCATCTGTATGTCTTCTTTGGAGAAATGTCTATTTAGGTCTTCTGCTCACTTTATGATTGGGTTGTTTGGGGTGGGTTTTTTTTTTGTTTTTTTTTGCGGTACGTGGGGCTCTCACTGTTGTGGCCTCTCCTGTTGCGGAGCACAGGCTCCAGACGCGCAGGCTCAGCGGCCATGGCTCACGGGCCTAGCCGCTCCGTGGCATGTGGGATCCTCTTGAGGGACCGGGGCACGAACCTGTGTCTCCTGCATCAGCAGGCGGACTCTCAACCACTGCACCACCAGGGAAGCCCCGGGTGTTTTTGTTATTAAATTGTATGAGCTGTTTGTGTATTTTGGAAATCAATCCATTGTTGGCCACATCATTTGCAAATATTTTCTCTTAGTCTGTAGGTTGTCTTTTTGTTTGTTTATGGTTTCCTTTGCTGTACAAAATCTTGTAAGTTTGATTAGGTCCCATTTGTTTATTTTTCCTTTTATTTCTATTGCCTTGGGAGACTGGAAGTTGGAGTTCTTTTTTTAAAATTTTAAGATTAATTAATTTTTATTGGAGTCTAGTTGATTTACAATGTTGTGTTAGTTTCAGGTGTACAGCAAAGTGAATCAGCTATACATATATCCACTCTTTTTTAGATTCTATTTCCATATCGGTCATTATGGAGTATTGAGTAGAGTTCCCTGTGCTATTCAGTAGATTGACATATACACACTACTATATATAAGTTAGGGTTCTTGATGGAGTGAGGGTGAGTTGCTGGTGGAGGCAACAGCTCTTACCTAAGGCAATAGGTGATGCTTATACTGAGGTAGTGTGTAGACAAAGCAATTTGTTGGAGAGACAAGTTCAAAAGCCCAGAGCAGAATCTAAAATGGATCATCAGACCATGGAAGGAGTTGAAAGCAGATATTAATAATTTCTATATTATCTACTATATTAATAGATCATTTATTATCAGATAAGCACTTTACATGTGTTTAAGCTTTGTGACAAACTTATGAGGTAGGAACTTCCATCTTCCATCTTCCAGATGAAGAATTCGAGACCCAGAGAGGATACTTTCCTTGCTCAAGTTCATACAACTAGGAGAACTAAGATTTGAGCTGACGTAGTCTGGTTCCAGCATCTTCACTTCCAACTACTACATCAACTACTGCCTCTTAAAAGTTGGGGTGTAGAGTCAGGGAATGAAAAGGCAAGGAAGGATAGATTGAAGTGGGTGGTTTAAGTCGAGGGATAGAGTGAGGGAGGCTGGCAAATGTTTCCATCAAGTGCTGCTGCCACAGCCGGCTTTTGTGTGGCTTGTGCTGGGCTGCCGGCCAGGTGTAAAGGGTAATGATGGAGTGGACAGAGTCTCCTGAGAGTCTGAAAGCCAACGGTATTTATTTATTCATCCATGTAAGCCCGGTGCTTGGTACTGGGCACACAAGATGCATCAACAGCCTGGTACCGAAGAAACTTGCAGTTCTTTCCAAAAGGAATAGAAAGCTGAGAATCTGACAGTTCATCTTTGAGGCTGCATCCTCCCCTTTCAGAGCCTTTCCTGCTCCTCGATGCCTTTCTCCCTTCTGTCCTCCAGGGTCCAGTGCCATAATCCTTGCTTCTCTGCTAAATAGTTTGCTCTCAGGAGAGGAAGGGAAACCCTGTTTGCCTGGGGTGTACATAACGAGGGAGGCATAAACTTTTACATTTCCTGGATATTATTTTAAGCATGTTCTGTCTAGCTCTTCACTTTTACTCCTATGTCTCCCTGAAGAATCATGTAGTCAGCACCACTACGACTAAGCTCCAAACATCCCTCCACCCTCATTCTCAACCCAAGCTCTGGACCCTGCCCCAGCACAGGTTTCTGAATTTTCCTCTTCTTTCTGTGCCTGTACTCGCCTTGGAGCTGATGACAGCATCTATCTCTTCTGTGGCACTGCCTGGCTGCTATCCTTGTCACCCATCCCCAGCTGTGGTAGGATGAGCCTGGCTGGGAAGTGGGGCTGGACTGGGTGGACTTGGGCTGGGACAGCTACTTAAAGAGCCTGGTATTGGGAACAGCCAGGGGACGAGTGTGACCATTCCTGAGGTCTTAACAGCCTCTGGGCTTTCCATACTTTATCTTATTTAATCTTCCCCATAACCCTATGAGGTTAGTGACCTCATCTTACAGATGAGAAAACTGAAGATTAGAGAGTTTAAAATACCTTGTTCAAGCTCACACAGCTAGTGAATGGCAGAGCTGGGACTCAACCCTTACGTGTCTGATTGCAAAGCCCCTCTGTGATATTTCCCCTTCCCTAATACCATGGAAGCAGAATCCTGTTGTCTAGTCCAAGGTGGCAAGGAAAGGACCAGAAATGAAAGAGAAAAGTGAAAGGGTTAGATGTTGAGTGGGCATTGAAGTGAAGCAACCAGAAAAAACCAGCAAGGGAAAGGACAGAACTAGAAAGTAAGATAATCACAATGAGTGAAGCTGGAAAGCCTGAATCTTCTTATATTTTGGCTTTGGGTCCCATGGTTGGTGGGAGGGGTGGTCTGGTGTTGGGGCACAGGATGGGTCTTCCCAGCCATGCTTTGACTCTCATTCCTGCACCTGTTCTGCTCATAATGACCACTTCACACATGACTTGGCTCCAGACCCCAGGACGGCTCCCCAGCCTTGGCCAGCAGCTCCACGGGGCTCACCCCAGACTGTGCGGCAGGACCAGACAAAATGGGATCAAAGACTGTAAGCCTGTGAACAGAGCTGGCAGCCTGGGATTTTAAACATGAGCAGGTTTGTGGGGAAGGCTGTCTTCTTCATTCAAGGGGTCCTTCTCAGTATCCCTAAAATCCTACCCTGGTCGGTAGCTGCCTATTTTCCATAAGCCTGAATCTGGCTTCAGATAAAGTTATGCAGGTGATATTAGCCCCCTGGATGCTCTTACTTTGGTTTTCTGACTTCCTCTACAGATCCTTTCTCAGGAGAATGACATGCCTTTTCCTTTCCCTTCCCCACCATTATATACTTCCTGGCTGAGACGTGAAATGGAGTCCACAGATGGCTTGGGGGAACCCCAGTGGTCTTCAGCTTGGCTCTCGAAGCTGGAACAGGAGAATTCCAGCTCTGACCTGAATGGCTGACTAAACTCAGCTCCCCTTGTAGAGCTCAGGGTTGTGTTGTTCTCTGCTTCTGGGCATTAGGCAGTGTGTTGAGAACCGCGTGGCTGAGAGAGAGGAAACAGGTGGATAGCACGTGGGCTGGAGGAAGCACAGGGTCACTAACTCCCGCTGGGGCCCCGGATGATTGCTCTTTTTGGAGAATGGCGTGTTAATCATCAGATCACCAAGGTGTCAGGCTGTAGAGAGGAAAGTGAGAGGGGGGCTTGTTAGGTTTGTGATGAGGAACCAATTTAGCACGGGTTAGAGTCACTTTCAGTTCCTTTTCTCAGTGATGTCAGACATTGGAAAAAACCTGAACATTGTCATTGACACCAGGCAGATTGCGCTGCCCTCTACGCTCTGGAACTGGATAACTGGAAGAGACCACCTGGTCTAGTGCCTGGTGCTGGAGGGGCTCTGTCAATGTTTATTGAATCTTACTGGATTTTATAGAGGAGGGCAGTGACCTTCCCAAGCTTGTGCTGTACATTAGGACTGGAAGGAGGTGGGTCCCAGGCAGGGATGCCCTTCCCTGTGGAGGAACACTGAATTCTGCACCGCCCTGGAAATCTGTCATAAATATGATTGCCAGAATGAGTTAAGTGGATGGGCAAATATAAATAAGAGTTTCACACATCATGTGTTATTTTCCTATGGATTTGTCATTTAGAGATAATTTATCTTAGTTAACATCCTTCACATTAATTAGAATGTGGATCTCTAAGCCCTGCTCCCTTAGCTGCTCTGCCAGGTTTTGCTTTGTTTTGTTTTGATTTTGGGCATTTAATACTCTACAATCATTGCATGTTCTGTGGGGTCTACATATTTGTTGGGGTGGCAGTGTAGTTTAATAGAAAGAGAAATGGGTGAGGGACTGAGCAGTCCTGGGCTTCAAATCCTGTCTCCACTGCTGATTAGATATGTAACCTCTTGCTTGTTACTTACTTTCTCAGAATTTCTGATTTCTTACCTGTAAAATGAGAGATAGTAAGAACGCTTTCTGTGGGTTACTGTGAGGATTAAATGGGATAATACATGCCTAGCCTGGCATCTAGCACCTAGTAAGCCCTCAATAAAGGTTACTGATATTTAAATCTTAAACTGAACAATATTTAACATTAGTTTTCTTTCACTTATAGGATATTCTGTCTTCAAAGTAGGAACCTCCCTGCCCACCCCCTGCTCCTGCTTTTAAAAAACTAACCAAATAGCCATTACTTTGTAAAGTTGAATGTTCTTATATTGTTTGACATACATGGAAATACACATCTGTATTTTAAATTAGATCACCTGGTGTTTATAGCCTCTCTGGGGTATACAAAGGACTTTTACATCAGTTTAGTTTTTTTTTTTTTAATAAGCTCATTAGTTTTCACAACATTCTTATGAGACAGGGATTAGACATATTGTTCATGAATTAATGAAAATACAGAGAAGTTTTGGCACTTGTCCAACAACACAGAAAAATCAGTGACACGCAGGAATAGCATGGACATCTCCGGGCTGCAAACTCTGTGTCATCTCGCTCTCAGCTGACTATGTGCTCCATGTCCATGCCTTTTCTCCTCTGCTTGGGTTGTGTGTATCTTAGGTCCTCTGTGGTACACGAAGGGTATGAGGGATGCACAGGGAGCCCCTACCAGATGTTGACTACTGACCATTCCCGCTGCCCCTCCCCCATGCCACTTTCAATTAGATGAGACGGAAGGGGCCACCTGGAGCAGCGCTGCTGAAGATAAAATGAAGTGTATGAAATAACCTAACCTTCTTCTATCCCACTTTCCATACCCTTTTGCCTTCCATTATGTCCATGTTTTTTGACCTTTCTGGAGCCAAGTTCTTTTCTTCCTTTGACACTCTGTTCCTAGGGAAGGTGCTCTCTATTCCTCTCTCCCTGTTGATGGCATCTTAAGTCTTATCCTGAACAAAATCCATTAAGTTCTATTCCACAACCAAAGGCATCTCAGGCATTAGTGTGGTGCTGGTAGGTTATCTGGGGACCAACATGCCATTCCTTGTGTTCCTAAAATCAAGTTGTAACGTTGGGAACCTTTCTACCTCTGGGTGAAGGGTGCTGGTTGAAATCAGGATGTCAGATTTGGGCTCCAGCTGCCTTGCTCAGAGGGTGGACATAAGCCCCCCTGTGGTAGAAGAGGTCTGGTCTTCATAGGCAGCCTTGAGATTGACTCTGGAATGACCAGGTGACCACTTGCTCCCATATTTGGTCTCCCTGCTCATGCTGGCTGTCTCAAACCCTGGGGTTGACTCATGGACTCTTCCTCCTCAATGGTTTCTGCAAAGCCTTGTTGTCTTGTGTTGCCTTGCCTGCTAACTGAGGACCTGGGACCAGGCTTAACTCCATTTTGGCAGCTTTCACTGTGTTTCGATTTCCTTCTTCTAGATTCCCGGCAGCCTAGACTTTCACCATCTCTGATTTTGGCCTCAAGCACCTCTCTTAGTGTTGACTGTTTAGTTTTGTCCCTCCTTGCTGTAAGATTAGAAGGAAGAGGGTAGAACAGGCTGGTGATTCACACAAGGTTTCCTGCAGGAGCTAGGAATTGAAATGGTACTTGAAGTTTGGGTGACATCCCAACAAGTGGAGAGAGTTGGCCAGGAGGCCCCAGGCAGAAAGAACAAGAGTTAGGAAGTGCAGCATGGTGTCATAGAAAAAGCATGGTTTGGTGTTGGACAGAATTGGGCTCAAAGTGTAAGTGGCGTCTGGTACTTATGGAACATCTATGCAGGCTTTATGTATGTTTTAATTACAGTGATCTCATTGCAGAGTTTGGGTCCAACAAGAGAGTCACACAAAAAAAATTTCACAGGAAATTCTTTTCTCTTTCCCCAAACTACATACAAGATAGAAGCTGTGGTTGTATATACTTGCATATACATGCATGTATTTAGCTTCTAAAGCCCCCTTTTTATCATAAAAGTAGTGAAGTCTCCATATAGGTTGTTTTCTACTATAAAAGAAGCAGCTTCTGAAAAATGTATGACTAGCGCTTTGAGTGTGAGGAATTATCAGAAAGGTTCTTGGGTAGACCTCTTAACTTCTCTGGACCTTGCTTTCTTATCTGTAAAATGGGGATAATATAACTTACTTATCAGTGTTGTTGGGACTATTTTTTTTTACATTTTTATTGGAGTATAATTGCTTTACAATGGTGTGTTAGTTTCTACTTTATAACAAAGTGAATCAGTTATACATATACATATGTTCCCATATCTCTTCCCTCTTGCATCTCCCTCCCTCCCACCCTCCCTATCCCACCCTTCCAGGTGGTCACAAAGCTCCAAGCTGATATCCCTGTGCTATGCGGCTGCTTCCCACTAGCTATCTACCTTACGTTTGGTAGTGTATATATGTCCATGCCTCTCTCTCGCTTTGTCACAGCTTATACTTCCCCCTCCCCATATTCTCAAGTCCATTCTCTAGTAGGTCTGTGTCTTTATTCCTGTCTTACCCCTAGGTTCTTCATGACATTTTTTTTCTTAAATTCCATATATATGTGTTAGCATATGGTATTTGTCTTTCTCTTTCTCAATTATGTCACTCTGTATGACAGACTCTAGGTCCATCCACCTCATTACAAATAGCTTAATTTCGTTTCTTTTTATGGCTGAGTAATATTCCATTGTATATATGTGTCACATCTTCTTTATCCATTCATCCGATGATGGACACTTAGGTTGTTTCCATCTCCGGGCTATTGTAAATAGAGCTGCAAGGAACATTTTGGTACATGACTCTTTTTTTTTGAATTATGGTTTTCTCAGGGTATATGCCCAGTAGTGGGATTGCTGGGTCATATGGTAGTTCTATTTGTAGTTTTTTAAGGAACCTCCATACTCTTCTCCACAGTGGCTGTATCAATTTACATTCCCACCAACAGTGCAAGAGTGTTCCCTTTTCTCCACACCCTCCCCAACATTTATTGTTTCTAGATTTTTTGATGATGCCCATTCTAACTGGTGTGGGATGATATCTCATTGTAGTTTTGATTTGCATTTCTCTAATGATTAATGATTTTGAGCATTCTTTCATGTGTTTGTTGGCAGTCTGTATATCTTCTTTGGAGAAATGTCTATTTAGGTCTTCTGCCCATTTTTGGATTGGGTTGTTTGCTTTTTTGTTATTGAGCTGCATGAGCTGCTTATAAATTTTGGAGATTAATCTTTTGTCAGTTGCTTCATTTGCAAATACTTTCTCCCATTCTGAGGGTTGTTTTTTGGTCTTGTTTATGGTTTCCTTTGCTGTGCAAAAGCTTTGAAGTTTCGTTAGGTCCCATTTGTTTATTTTTGGTGTTATTTCCATTTCTCTAGGAGGTGGGTCAAAAAGGATCTTGCTGTGATTTATGTCATAGAGTGTTCTTCCTATGTTTTCCTCTAAGAGTTTGATAGTTTCTGGCCTTACATTTAGGTCTTTAATCCATTTTGAGCTTATTTTTGTGTATGGTGTTAGGGAGTGATCTAATCTCATACTTTTACATGTACCTGTCCAGTTTTCCCAGCACCACTTATTGAAGAGGCTGCCCTTTCTCCACTGTACACTCCTGCATCCTTTATCAAAGATAAGATGACCATATGTGCATGGGTTTATCTCTGGGCTTTCTAATCTGTTCCATTGATCTATCTTTCTGGTTTTGTGCCAGTACCATACTGTCTTGATTACTGTAGCTTTGTAGTATAGTCTGAAGTCAGGGAGCCTGATTCCTCCAGCTCCATTTTTCGTTCTCAAGATTGCTTTGGCTATTCGGGGTCTTTTGTGTTTCCATACAAATTGTGAAATTTTTTGTTCTAGTTCTGTGAAAAATGCCATTGGTAGTTTGATAGGGATTGCATTGAACCTGTAGATTGCTTTGGGTAGTAGAGTCATTTTCACAATGTTGATTCTTCCAATCCAAGAACATGGTATATCTCTCCATCTATTTGTATCATCTTTAATTTCTTTCATCAGAGTCTTATAATTTTCTGCATACAGGTCTTTTGTCTCCTGAGGTAGGTTTATTCCTAGATATTTTATTCTTTTTGTTGCAATGGTAAATGGGAGTGTTTTCTTGATTTCATTTTCAGATTTTTCATCATTAGTGTATAGGAATGTCAGAGATTTCTGTGCATTAATTTTGTATCCTGCTACTTTACCAAATTCATTGATTAGCTCTAGTAGTTTTCTGGTAGTATCTTTAGGATTCTCTATATATAGTATCATGTCATCTGCAAACAGTGACAGCTTTACTTCTTCTTTTCTGATTTGGATTCCTTTTATTTCCCTTTCTTCTCTGATTGCTGTGGCTAAAACTTCCAAAACTATGTTGAATAAGAGTGGTGAGAGTGGGCAACCTTGTCTTGTTCCTGATCTTAGTGGAAATGCTTTGTTTTTCACCATTGAGGATGATGTTGGCTGTGGGTTTGTCATATATGGCCTTTATTATGTTGAGGAAAGTTCCCTCTATGCCTACTTTCTGCAGGGTTTTTATCATAAATGGGTGTTGAATTTTGTCAAAAGTTTTCTCTGCATCTATTGAAATGATCATATGGTTTTTCTCCTTCAATTTGTTAATATGGTGTATCACGTTGATTGATTTGTGTATATTGAAGAATCCTCACATTCCTGGAATAAACCCCACTTGATCATGGTGTATGATCCGTTTAATGTGCTGTTGGATTCTATTTGCTAGTATTTTGTTGAGGATTTTTGCATTTATGTTCATCAGTGATATTGGCCTGTAGTTTTCTTCCTTTGTGACATCCTTGTCTGGTTTTGGTATCAGGGTGATGGTGGCCTCGTAGAATGAGTTTGGGAGTGTTCCTCCCTCTGCTATATTTTGGAAGAGTTTGAGAAGGATAGATGTTAGCTCTTCTCTAAATGTTTGATAGAATTCGCCTGTGAAGCCATCTGGTCCTGGGCTTTTGTTTGTTGGAAGATTTTTAATCACACTCTCAATTTCAGTGCTTGTGATTGGTCTGTTCATCTTTTCTATTTCTTCCTGAATCAGTCTTGGCAGGTTATGCATTTCTAAGAATTTGTCCATTTCTTCCAGGCTGTCCATTTTATTGGCATAGAGTTGCTTGTAGTAATCTCTCATGATCTTTTGTATTTCTGCAGTGTCAGTTGTTACTTCTCCTTTTTCATTTCTAATTCTATTGATTTGAGTCTTCTCCCTTTTTTTCTTGATGTGTCTGGCTAATGGTTTATCAATTTTCTTTATCTTCTCAGAGAACCACCTTTTAGTGTTATTGATCTTTGCTATCGTTTCCTTCATTTCTTTTTCATTTATTTCTGATCTGATTTTTATGATTTCTTTCCTTCTGCTAACTTTGGGTTTTTTTTTTTCTTCTTTCTCTAATTGCTTTAGGTGCAAGGTTAGGTTGTTTATTCGAGATGTTTCCTGTTTCTTATGGTAGGATTGTATGGCTATCAACTTCCCTCTTAGAACTGCTTTTGTTGCATCCCATAGATTTTGGGTCGTCATGACTCCATTTTCATTTGTTTCTAGGTATTTTTTGATTTCCTCTTTGATTTCTTCAGTGATCACTTCGTTATTAAGTAGTGTATTGTTTAGCCTCCATGTGTTTGTATTTTTTACAGATCTTCTCCTGTAATTGATATCTAGTCTCATAGCATTGTGGTCGGAAAAGATACTTGATACAATTTCAATTTTCTTAAATTTACCAAGGCTTGATTTGTGACCCAAGATATGATCTATCCTGGAGAATGTTCCATGAGCACTTAAGAAAAATGTGTATTCTATTGTTTTTGGATGGAATGTCCTATAAATATCAATTAAGTCCATCTTGTTTAATGTATCATATAAAGCGTGTATTTCCTTATTTATTTTCATTTTGGATGATCTGTCCATTGGTGAAAGTGGGGTGTTAAAGTTCCCTACTATGAATGTGTTACTGTCGATTTCCCCTTTTATGGCTGTTAGTATTTGCTTTATGTATTGAGGTGCTTCTATGTTGGGTGCATAAATATTTGCAATTGTTATATCTTCTTGGACCGATCCCTTGATCATTATGTAGTGTCCTTCTTTGTCTCTTCTAATAGTCTTTATTTTAAAGTCTATTTTGTCTGATATGAGAATTGCTACTCCAGCTTCTTTTGCTGTCTATTTGCATGAAATATCTTTTTCCATCCCCTCACTTTCAGTCTGCATGTGTCTCTAGGTCTGAAGTGGGTCTCTTGTAGGCAGCAAATATATGGGTCTTGTTTTTGTATCCATTTAGCCAATCTATGTCTTTTGGTGGGAGCATTTAGTCCATTTACATTTAAGGTAATTATCGATATGTATGTTCCTATTCCCATTTTCTTAATTGTTTTTGGTTCGTTATTGTAGGTCTTTTCCTTCTCTTGTGCTTCTTGCCTAGAGAAGTTCCTTTAGCAGTTGTTTTAAAGCTTGTTTGGTGGTGCTGAACTCTCTCAGCTTTTCCTTGTCTGTACAGGTTTTAATGTCTCCATCAAATCTGAATGAGAACCTTGCTGGGTAGAGTAATCTTGGTTGCAGGTTTTTCTCCTTCATCACTTTAAATATGTCCTGCCAGTCCCTTCTGGCTTGCAGAGTTTCTGCTGAAAGATCAGCTGTTAACCTTATGGGGATTCCCTTGTGTGTTATTTGTTGTTTTTCCCTTGCTGCTTTTAATATGTTTTCTTTGTATTTAATTTTTGACAGTTTGATTAATATGTGTCTTGGCGTATTTCTCCTTGGACTTATCCTGTATGGGACTCTCTGTGCTTCCTGGACTTGATTAACTATTTCCTTTCCCATATTAGGGAAGTTTTCAACTATAATTTCTTCAAATATTTTCTCAGTCCGTTTCTTTTTCTCTTCTTCTTCTGGAACTCCTATAATTCGAATGTTGGTGTGTTTAATGTTGTCCCAGAGGTCTCTGAGACTGTCCTCAGTTCTTTTCATTCTTTTTTCCTTATTCTGCTCTGCAGTAGTTATTTCCACTATTTTATCTTCCAGGTCACTTATCCGTTCCTCTGCCTCAGTTATTCTGCTATTGTCCCATCTAGAGTATTTTTAATTTCATTTATTGTGTTGTTCATCGTTATTTGTTTCATCTTTAGTTCTTCTAGGTCCTTGTTAAATGTTTCTTGTATTTTGTCTATTCTATTTCCAAGATTTTGGATCATCTCTACTATCATTATTCTGAATTCTTTTTCAGGTAGACTGCCTACTTCCTCTTCATTTGTTAGGTCTGGTGCATTTTTATCTTGCTCCTTCATCTGCTGTGTGTTTTTCTGTCTTCTCATTTTGCTTATCTTACTGTGTTTGGGGTCTCCTTTTTGCAGGCTGCAGGTTCGTAGTTCTCGTTGTTTTTGGTGTCTGTCCCCAGTGGCTAAGGTTGGTTCAGTGGGTTGTGTAGGCTTCCTGGTGGAGGGGACTAGTGCCTGTGTTCTGGTGGATGAGGCTGGATCTTGTCTTTCTGGTGGGCAGGTCCACGTCTGGTGGTGTGTTTTGGGGTGTCTGTGGACTTCTTATGATTGTAGGCAGCCTCTCTGCTAATGGGTGGGGTTGTGTTCCTGTCTTGCTAGTTGTTTGGCCTAGGATGTCCAGCACTGTAGCTTGCTGGTCGTTGAGTGAAGCTGGGTGCTGGTGCTGAGATGGAGATCTCTGGGAGATTTTCGCCGTTTGATATTATGTGGATCTGTGAGGTCTCCTGTGGACCAGTGTCCTGAAGTTGGCTCTCCCACCTCAGAGGCACAGCACTGACTCCTGGCTGCAGCACCAAGAGCCTTTCATCCACATGGCTCAGAATAAAAGGGAGAAAAAGTAGAAAGAAAGAATTAGTAGAAGTAGAAAGAAAGAAAGGAAGGAGGGAGGGAGGGAGAAAGGAAGGAAGGAGGGAAGGAAGGAAAAAAAGAAAGATAAAGTAAAATAAAATAAAGATAAAAAGTAATAAAGTTATTAAAATAAAATTATAATTAAGAGAAAAAATATTAAAAAACAACAAAACAACAACAACAACAAAAAATGGACGGTAGAACCCTAGGACAAATGGTGGAAGCTAAGCTATAGAGACAAAATCTCACACAGAAGCATACACATACACACAAAAAGAGGAAAAGGGGAAAAAATAATAAATCTTGGTCTCAAAGTCCACCTCCTCAATTTGGGATGATTCGTTGTCTATTCCTGTATTCCACAGATGCAGCGTACATCAAGTTGATTGTGGAGCTTTAATCCGCTGCTCCTGAGGCTGCTGAGAGAGATTTCCCTTTCTCTTGTTTGTTCTCACAGCTCCCGGGGCTCAGCTTTGGATTTGGCCCCGCCTCTGCATGTAGGTCGCCGGAGGGCGTCTGTTCTTCGCTCAGACAGTACGGGGTTAAAGGAGCAGCTGCGTCGGGGGCTCTGGCTCACTCAGGCCTGGGGGAGGGAGGGGCACGGAGTGCGGGGCGGGCCTGCGGCGGCGGAGGCCGCCGTGACGTTGCACGAGCCTGAGGTGCGCCGCGCGTTTTCCCGGGGATGTCGTTCCTGGATCCCGGGACCCTGGCAGTGGTGTGTTGCACAGGCTCCCCGGAAGAGGGGTGTGGATAGTGACCTGTGCTCGCACATAGGCTTCTTGGTGGCGGCAGCAGCAGCCTTAGCGTCTCATGCCCGGCCGCGGCTCGCGCCCGTCTCTGGAGCTCCTTTAAGCAGCGTTCTGAATCCCCTCTCCTCGCGCACCAGGAAACAAAGAAGGAAGAAAAAGTCTCTTGCGTCTTCGGCAGGTCCAGGCTTTTCCCCGGACCCCCTCCCGTCTAGCCGTGGCGCACTAACCCCCTGCAGGCTGTGTTCACGCCGCCAACTCCAGTTCTCTCCCGGCGCTCCTACCGGAGCCCGAGCCTCAACTCCAGGCCCCGCCCGTCCTGGCGGGTGAGCAGACAAGCCTCTCGAACCGGTGAGTGCTGGTCGGCCCTGATCCTCTGTGCGGGAATCTCTCCGCTTTGCCCGCCGCACCCCTGTGGCTGCACTGTGCTCTGTGGCTGCACTATCCCCCGCGGCTCGAAGCTTTCCCCCTCCGCCATCTGCAGTCTCCGCCCGCGAAGGGGCTTCCCAGTGTGTGGAAAACTTTCCTCCACAAATCCCCCCCACTGGTGCAGGTCCCGTCCCTATTTTGTTTCTGTTTATTCTGTTTTCTTTTGCCCTACCCAGGTACGTGGGGAGTTTCTTGCCTTTTGGGAGGTCTGAGGTCTTCTGCCAGCGTTCAGTAGGTGTTCTGTAGGAGTTGTTCCACGTGTAGATGTATTTCTGGTGTATCTGTGGGGAGGAAAGTGATCTCCGCGTCTTACTCTTCCGTCGTCTTCCCGGAAGCCTCTGTTGGGACTATTAAATAGTACATGTGAAAGCAGCCAGCACGGTGCCCCCGGGGAAGATTCTCAAAAAATACCAATTTTATGTCATTGCATGCCTTTTATGGCATTCATGCTGCCTGAAATGCTGGTTTACTTAGGTAGTTTGGAGAAAGCCAGAGAGAGAGAGAGAGAAAAGCTTCTGTTTCTGCTCCAACCTCTTGCCTGGCCAGCTGCTCAATGTTGAGCACTGAAGATGCTTCCTCTACAGATATGCCTGTTCCCCTGGGCCAGGCTTGAGTGTTTCAGTGCTAGAACTTGCACACTGGGCTAATGATGCTTTTTCTCGTCCTTAATAAAACTCAGCCTGGGAATGAAAAGTGGTATCAGCTCCTTCCCCTCCCAGGTGCCCCGTGTCCCTCATCCTCTTTCCTTGTGATAATGAATTCTAGCTGTTGGTGGCCTTGTGCATTTCACACCAGGCATTGTTATGGAAACTCTAGATTTATGCTGAGTTTAGAGAGAACCTGATGTTGGGAGTAGCTTGGGCTCTTGTTAATCGGATGTGCTTGTGTGCTTATGAGGACATATCTCGTTCCAGCTCAAGAACCAAGGTGCCCATCTGAAGATCTTTATTTTAGGATTTCCATCTTAGGACTTGAACTTCTGCTGGCAAGATGAAGTCATTGTCTCTTGTTTTTGATTCCTAGTTTTTCCCTTACGTTTGATGTAGATGTTTCATCAGGCTCCATCTTTTTTCTTTAGTAACTCAAAATGCCATGGATCATTATCCAGGTACCAATACTTTTGTCCCTGATATTGGATGTCCAGGATTCTTCAATTCTATCTTTAGCTGAGTCCCTTTCGCTTTTTATAGGTCAAAATCTACCTGACCATCTGCCAGAAATGCCCTGGGTCTGGAAGTATCTCTAGACTCCAAACTCTAACTCTGATTCAGCAGAGACTTTGATTTAGCAGGTTGGCTGGAGAAGGGGCTGGGATGATGAAGAACTAAGGGGAAGTGGAGCCTAGACCTGCCCAGAACTCCAGGTGCTTCTGGTACAGGTGGTTCATGGATCATTCAATTTGAGAAACACTAACACTGAAGTTTCTAGAAATTTGACTTTCATATAAAGGGAAATGTTGTCATCTTGGCCCACAGAGCTTTAAAGCCACAGGTAAGAAGGACTTGTTTTAAATCAGAGCTTCTTTGGGGACTGAAAACAGTTTCATTTCCTAAGTAAGCAAAACATTCTTTCTGTAAGTTTGTCTATCATAAGCATCTTTCTTCAGAGGAAACTCAGAGGTGAATTTCAGGCCATGCTTTGTCAAATAACTTTAAAAGTTGAATTTGTTGAAGTCTGTGTTTATGAATTGTGCCTGCGCTCACAAAATATAAAGTGTATTCTCATTTGGTACCATTGTCCGTTTCCCCACCCGCCTCCAATCCTTGCCCTTAATCTGCCCCACACTCCTGCCAGCTCCCAGCAAACATTAGTAATAAGTGCTTCATGGGTGATCTTTCTTTGAGCCGTATTTTTAGCAGAAGAGATGAAAGGAGACTGAAAAATTAAAATCAAGATAAGCAATCTCTCTCTTGGAATGTTATTAAGAGGATATAGTCATTTAAAAGTACTTCCCCCTCTTCTTCTCAGTGTTCGACATCTGAAGTCATGGAAGATGCTATCACACCTTGCTTTATTAACATAGCTAGAGTCACCTGTTTTGAAAGGCCCAGAACATTAACCTTAAATGAAAAGAAAGTGGAACAAAAGGGAAGATAAAGGGAGACTGGGTTTTGGCAGTAGATGCAGGCTCTCAGCCAGGCCCCTTCAGCTACACTGTTAAATGGCCCCTTGAATTTATTTTACAGGGAGATCATTTCCACTATCTGAGTATACTGAGTCTGCTGTTGTTCAGACAAGATCCAGAAGCCCAGTTAAGTTACGTAACGTGTTGATCTTCCAGGAGAACAAGGGAGGGAAGTAGCAAGTTAACGAAGGGAATAGACAGTAAAGATGAAGAGGATTGGCCTTTGGAGCCCAGCGGGACTTGGGGAGAAAGGTCAGGGGTTCAAGAGAAGTTGGGCTGAGGATTATATACACTAAAGCCACAGTCGTTGAGCCCGAGGCCAAAGGCATGTGCTGATAGAGCATGGCTCTTGCAGGAAAGGCGAGGTGAAGCAGAGCTGGGAAGGTGGGTATTACAGCAGTTGACAGAAGCCTTAAAGCAAGCACTGTCACTAATTCCATTTTTTTGCACTGAGGCCTGGGCTTATCATTCTATTTCTTGTTGTTAGAGGTTGAATGTTCCTGAAAGGTGGATGGGGTGGGGATGGGATAGGAGTGTGAAAAACTTATAGCCCAGATTTTACAAGACAGGCATATTCCCAGTGTCCTTCAATGACTTCATAGCCCACTGGTCAAACTGTATGTCCTGACCTGGGGGGCTGTAGACCTTCATGCTTTGTTTCTCTGATAGTTTGTCACAGAGTGGCTTTGGGTTCTGTAAAACTTCACTTCCAGGTCTGCTACTTGCCCTCTAGAGTCTAATGAGGCAAGTGACTTTAGTTCGTTAGAATATTAGAATAGCTTGTTATTCAGTAGAATAATGAGGACTGGGGAATGGGTTTGATCAAAAGTGCAACAGGTGGTTTTGCTCTGGTTCCTGAGCGCAGACAGAACTCCCCTACTGCAGGCTACCTTGCAAATGGTTTACCTCTGGTCGTAGAGCCAAAGGGAGAGTGAGGAGGAGGCAAAGATCAGGTGTGAATCCATTTTCCCATTTGGGAAAACAGCTCAATGTATGTGTCATCTTGATGGCTTCATCACTGTATGGAAGAGACAGAAAGTTTGTACCCTGGTAGGAAATGTTTTTCATTCACATAAAAAATAAGGAAAAACTATAAACTGTTACCATTTAGTAGAGGTGAAAGGTGTTATAAGTTCTGGACTGTGATGAGTACAGAGCCTAACACTTAATAGGAGCTAGATAATGATGTTGTGTGGTGTATGAATTGCCTTAACCTTGAGTAGTGTGATTGAGCAGTTTTCTAGGAAAAGACACATCTCTCTTAAATTAAAATCATTGGATGTATTTATGAACAGCTGGGAAGCAAATAAGACAAGGGAGCTTGCTACTTTATTTATTTTCTTTATTTTTGGAGCCAAAATGACATTATTATTATCTTTTTAACACCTTTATTGGAGTATAATTGCTGTACAATTTTGTGTTAGTTTCTGCTGTATAACAAAGTGAATCAGTTATATGTATACCTATATCCCCATATCCCCTCTCTCCTGCACCTCCCTCCCACCCTCCCTATCCCACCCCTCTGGTGGTCACAAAGCACCGAGCTGATCTCCCTGTGCCATGCGGCTGCTTCCCACTAGCTATCTATTCTACCTTTGGTAGTGTTTATATGACAATCCTATTGGTCACTTCGTCCCAGCTTACCCTTCCCCCTCCCAGTGTCCTCAAGCCCATTCTCTATGTCTGAGTCTTTATTCCTGTCCTGCCCCTAGGTTCATCAGAACCATTTTTTTTTCTTTTCAGATTCCAAATATATGTGTTAGCATACGGTATTGGTTTTTCTCTTTCTGACTTACTTCACTCTATATGACAGACCCTAGGTCCATCCACCTCACTACAAATAACTCAATTCCATTTCTGTTTATGGCTGAGTAATATTCCATTGTATATATGTGCCACATCTTCTTTATCCATTCATCTGTCAGTGGACACTTAGGTTGCTTCCATGTTCTGGCTATTGTAAATAGTGCTGCAATGAACATTGTGGTACATGACTCTTTTTGAATTATGGTTTCCTCAGGGTATATGCCCAGTAGTGGGATTGCTGGGTCATATGGTAGTTCTATTTTTAGTTTTCTAAGGAACCTCCATACTGTTCTCCATAGTGGCTGTATCAATTTACATTCCCACCAACAGTGCAAGAGGGTTCCCTTTTCTCAACACCCTCTCCAGCATTTATCGTTTGTAGATTTTTTTTTTTTTTTTTTTTTTTGCGGTATGCGGACCTCTCACTGTTGTGGCCTCTGCCGTGGCGGAGCACAGGCTCCGGATGCGCAGGCTCAGCGGCCATGGCTCACGGGCCCAGCTGCTCCGCGGCATGTGGGATCTTCCTGGACCGGGGCACGAACCCGTGTCCCCTGCATCGGCAGGCGGACTCTCAACCACTGCGCCACCAGGGAAGCCCCGTTTGTAGATTTTTTGATGATGTCCATTCTGACGAGTGTGAGGTGATACCTCATTGTGGTTTTTATTTGCATTTCTCTAATGATTAGTGATGTTGAGCATCCTTTCATGTGTTTGCTGGCTATCTGTATATCTCCTTTGGAGAAATGTGTATTAGGTCTTCTGCCTGTTTTTGGATTGGGTTTGTTTGTTTTTTTGATATTGAGCTGCATGAGCTGCCTGTATATTTTGGAGATTAATCCTTTGTCAGTTGCTTCATTTGCAAATATTTTCTCCCATCCTGAGGGTTGTCTTTTGGTCTTGTTTATGGTTTCCTTTGCTGTGCAAAAGCTTTGAAGTTTCATTATGTCCCATTTGTTTCTTTTTGTTTTTATTTCCATTTCTCTAGGAGGTGGGTCAAAAAGGATCTTGCTGTGATTTATGTCATAGAGTGTTCTTCCTATGTTTTCCTCTAAGAGTTTGATAGTTTCTGGCCTTACAGTTAGGTCTTTAATCCATTTTGAGTTTATTTTTGTGTATGGTGTTATAAGTGTGCTTTTTTTTTTTTTTTTTTGTGGTACGCGGGCCTCTCACTGTTGTGGCTTCTCCCATTGCGGAGCACAGGCTCTGGACGCGCAGGCTCAGCGGCCATGGCTCACGGGCACAGCCGCTCCGTGGCATGTGGGATCTTCCTGGACCGGGGCATGAACCCGTGTCCCCTGCATTGGCAGGCGGACTCTCAACCACTGCGCCACCAGGGAAGCCCTTTAGTAAGTGTTCTAATATCATTCTTTTACATGTAGCTGTTCAGTTTTCCCAGCACCACTTATTGAAGAGGCTGTCTTTTCTCCACTGTATATTCTTGCCTCCTTATCAAAAGTAAGGTGACCATATGTGCATGGGTTTATCTCTGGGCTTTCTATCCTGTTCCATTGATCTATATTTCTGTTTTTGTGCCAGTACCATACTGTCTTGATTAGTGTAGCTTTGTAGTATAGTCTGAAGCCAGGGAGCCTGATTCCTCAGGCTCCATTTTTCTTTCTCAGCTTGCTTTGGCTATTCGCGGTCTTTTGTGTTTCCACACAAATTGTAAAATTTTTTGTTCTAGTTCTGTGAAAAAATGCCACTGGTAGCTTGATACGGATTGCACTAAATCTGTAGATTGCTTTGGGTAGTACAGTCATTTTCACATTATTCTTCCAATCCAAGAACATGGTATATCTCTCCATCTGTTTGTATCGGCTTTAATTTCTTTCATCAGTGTCCTACAGTTTTCTGCATACAGGTCTTTTGTCTCCCTAGGAAGGTTTATTCCTAGGTGTTTTATTCTTTTTGTTGCAATGGTAAATGGGAGCGTTTCTTTAATTTCTCTTTCAGATTTTTTGTCATTAGTGTATAGGAATGCAAGAGATTTCTGTGTATTAATGTAGTGTCCTGCTACTTTACTAAATTCATTGATTACCTCTAGTAGTTTTCTGGTAGCATCTTTAGGATTCTCTATGTATAGTATCATGTCATCTGCAAACAGTGACAGTTTTACTTCTTCTTTTCCAGTTTGGATTCCTTTTATTTCTTTTTCTTCTCTGATCTCTATGGCTAAAACTTCCAAAACTATGTTGAATAATAGTGGTGAGAGTGGGCAGCATTGTCTTGTTCCTGATCTTAGAGGAAATGGTTTCAGTTTTTCACCATTGAGAACGATGTTGACTGTGGGTTTGTCATATATGGCCTTTATTATGTTGAGGTAGGTTCCCTCGATACCCACTTTCTGGAGAGTTTTTAATCATAAATTGGTGTTGAATTTTGTTGAAAGCTTTTTCTGCATCTGTTGAGATTATCATATGCTTTTTATCCTTCAGTTTGTTAATATGGTGTATCGCATTGATTGATTTGTGTATATTGAAGAATCCTTGCATTCCTGCGATAAACCCCACTTGATCATGGTGTATGATCCTTTTAATGGGCTGTTGGATTCTGTTTGCTAGTATTTTGTTGAGGATTTTTGCATCTATGTTCATCAGTGATATTGGCCTGTAGTTTTCTTTCTTTGTGACATCCTTGTCTGGTTTTGGTATCAGTGTGATGGTGGCCTCAGAGAATGGGTTTGGGAGTGCTACTCCCTCTGCTATATTGTGGAAGAGTTTGAGAAGGATAGGTGTTAGCTCTTCTCTACGTGTTTGATATAATTCGCCTGTGAAGCCATCTGGTCCTGGGCTTTTGTTTGTTGGAAGATTTTTAATCACACTTTCAATTTCAGTGCTTGTGATTGGTCTGTTCATATTTTCTATTTGTTCCTGGTTCAGTCTTTGAAGGTTGTACTTTTCTAAGAATTTGTCTGTTTTATTGGCATATAGTTGCTTGTGAAGTCTCTCATGATCCTTAGTATTTCTGCAGTGTCAGTTGTTACTTCTCCTTTTTCATTTCTAAATCTGTTGATTTGTGTCTTCTCCCTTTTTTTCTTGATGAGTCTGGCTAATGTTTTACCAATTTTGTTTGTCTTCTCAAAGAACCAGCTTTTAGTTTTATTGATCTTTGCTATTGTTTCCTTTGTTTCTTTTTCATTTATTTCTGATCTAATTTTTATGATTTCTTTCCTTCTGCTCACTTTTTTTTTTTAATTGCTCTTGTTCTTCTTTCTTTAGCTGCTTTAGGTGTAAGGTTAGGTTGCTTATTTGAGATTTTTCTTGTTTCTTGAGGTAAGATTGTATTGCTTTAAACTTCCATCTTAGAACTTTTTTTGCTGCATCCCATAGGTTTTGGGTCGTGCTGTTTTTATTGTCATTTGTTCGTAGGTATTTTTTTATTTCGTCTTTGATTTCTTCAGTGACCTCTTGGTTATTTACTAGTGTATTGTTTAGCCTCCATGTGTTTGTATTTTTTACAGTTTTTTTTCCTGTAATTGATATCTAGTCTCATAGTGTTGTGGTTGGAAAATATACTTGATACAATTTCAATTTTCTTAAATTTACCAAGGCTTGATTTGTGACCCAAGATATGATCTATCCTGGAGAATATTCCATGAGCACTTGAGAAGAAACTGTATTCTGGTTTTTTTGGATGGAATGTCCTATAAATATCAATTAAGTCTATCTTGTTTAATGTGTCATTTAAAGCTTGTGTTTCCTTATTTATTTTCATTTGGGTTGATCTGTCCATTGATAAAAGTGAGGTGTTAAAGTCCCCTACTATTACTGTATTACTGTCGATTTCCCCTTTTATGGCTGTTAACATTTGCCTTATGTATTGAGGTGCTCCTATATTGGGTGCATAAATATTTACAATGGTTATATCTTCTTCTTGCCTTGATCCCTTGATCATTATTTAGTGTCCTTCTTTGTCTCTTGTAATAGTCTGTATTTTAAAGTCTATTTTATCTGATATGAGAATTGCTACTCCAGCTTTCTTTTGATTTCCATTTGCATGGAATATCTTTTTCCATCCCCTCACTTTCAGTCTGCATGTGTCCCTAGGTCTGAAGTGGGTCTCTTGTGGCCTGCAGATATATGGGTCTCTTTTCTGTATCCATTCAGCCATTCTGTGTCTTTTGGTTGGAGCATTTAATCCATTTACATTTAAGGTAATTATTGATATGTATGTTTCTATTACCATTTTCTTAATTGTTTTGGGTTTGTTACTGTAGGTCTTTTCCTTCTCTTGTGTTTCCTGCCTAGAGAAGTTCCTTTAGCATTTGTTGTAAAGCTGGTTTGGTGGTGTGAATTCTCTTAACTTTTGCTTGTGTGTAAATGTTTTAATTTCTCCCTTGAATCTGAATGAGATCCTTGCTGGGTAGAGTAACCTCGGTTGTAAGTTTTTCCTTTTCATCAGTTTAAATATGTCCTGCCCCTCCCTTCTGACTTGCAGAGTTTCTGCTGAAAGATCAGCTGTTAACCTTACGGGGTTTCCCTTGTCATGTTATTTGTTGCTTTTCCCTTTCTGCTTTTAATTTTTTTTCTTTGAATTTAAGTTTTGATATTTTGATTAATATGTGTCTTGATGTGTTTCTCGTTGGATTTATCCTGTATGGGACTCTCTGTGCTTCCTGGACTTGATTAGCTATTTCCTTTCCCATGTTAGGGAAGTTTTCAACTATAATCTCATCAAATATTTTCTCAGACCCTTTCTTTTTCTCTTTTTCTGGGACCCCTATAATTCGAATGTTGCTGTGTTTAATGTTGTCCCAGAGGTCTCTGAGACTGTCCTCAATTCTTTTCATTCTTTTTTCTTTATTGTGCTCTGCAGCAGTTATTTCCACGATTTTATCTTCCAGGTCACTTGTCTGATTTTCTGCCTCAGTTATTCTGCTATTGATTCCTTCTAGAGTATTTTTAGTTTTGTTTATTGTTTTGTTCATCATTTTTTGTTTGCTCTTTATTTCTTCTAGGTCCTGTTAAATGTTTCTTGTATTTTCTCCATTCTATTTCTGTGATTTGGATCACCTTTGCTGTCATTACTCTGAATTCTTTTTCAGGTAGACTGCCTATTTCCTCTTCATTTGTTTGATTTGCTGGGTTTTTACCTTGCTCCTTCATCTGCTGCATATTTCTCTGTTTTCTCATTTTGTTTCACTTACTGTGTTTGGGGTTTCCTTTCTGCAGGCTGCAGGTTCATAGTTCCTGTTACTTTTGGTGTCTGCCTCCAGCGGGTGAGGTTGGTTCGGTGGCCTGTGTAGGCCTCCTGGTAGAGGGGACTGGTGCCTGTCTTCTGGTGGGTGGGGCTGTATCTTGTTCTTCTGATGGGCAGGGCTTCATCCGGTGGTGTGTTTTGGAGTGTCTGTGAACTTAGTATGACTTTAGGCACCGTCTGTGCTAATGGGTGGGGTTGTGTTCCTGTCTTGCTTGTTGTTTAGCATGGGGTATCCAGCAGTGGAGCTTGCTGACCTTTGGGTAGAGCTGGGTCTTAGTGTCGAGACGAAGATCTCTGGGAGAGCGCTCACTGATTGATATTACGTGGGGCCAGGATGTTTCTGGTGGTCCAATGTCCTGGACTCGGCCCTCCCACCTTGGAGGCTCAGACCTGACACCTGGCCGGAGCACCAAAACCCTGCCAGCCACATGGCTCAGAAGAAAAGGAAGAAAGAAAAAACAAAAAACAAAAATCAAAAACAAAAAAATGAACAGACAGAACCCTAGGACAAATGGTAAAAGCAAACCCATACAGACAAAAGCACACAGAGAAGCATGCACATACACACTCACAAAAAGAGAAAAAGGAGAAGAAAAAAATATCTATATTAAAAACAAGGAAGAGAGCCACCAAACCAATAAACAAATCTGCCAATGATAATAAGCACTAAATAGTATACTAAGAAAAACATAAAACCAGAAACAAATTAGACGCAGAAAGCAAACCCCCAAGTCTACAGTTGCTCCCAAAGTCCACCTCCTCAATTTTGAGAACTTTTGGTGTCTATTCAGGTATTCTTCAGATGCAGGGTTTATCAAATTGATTGTGGGGATTTAATCTGCTGCTCCTGAGGATGCAAGGAGAAGTTTCCCTTTCTCTTCTTTGTTTGCACAGCTCCTGGGTTTCAGCTTTGGTTTTGGCCCTGCCTCTGCATGTAGGTCACCCTCAGGAGTCTGTTATCCACCCAGACAGGAGGGGGTTAGAGCAGCAGCCGATTAGGGCTCTCTTGCTCACTCAGGCCAGGGAGAGGGAGGGGTACGATTGTCATAATTGGAATGCGGGGCAAACCTGAGGCAGCAGAGGCCAGTGTGACGTTGCAACAGCCTGAAGCACTCCATGTGTTCCCCTGGGGAAGTTGTCCCTGGATCATGGGACCGTGGCTGTGATGTGCTTACACAGGCTCCCGGGGAGGTGTGGATAGTGACTTGGTCTTGCACACAGGATTGGTGGCAGTGGTAGTAGCGTTAGTGGTTCATACCCATCTCTGGGGTCTGAGCTGATAGCCGTGGCTTGCGCCTGTCTCTGGAACTCTTTTAGGCAGTGCTCTGCCTTCTATGGGCACACTGGGAAGGAATCCCCTCTCCTCATGCACCCTGAAACAATGGTCTCTTGCCTCTTAGGCAGGTCCAGACTTTTCCCCAGACTCCCTCCCAGCTAGCTGTGGTGCTCTAGCCCCCTTCAGGCTGTGTTCACGCAGCCAACCCCAGTCCTCTCCCTGGGGTCTGACCTCTGAAGCCCGAGTCTCAGCTCCCAGCCCCGCCTGCCCCGGCGGGTGAGCAGACAAGCCTCTCGGGCTGGTGAGTGCTGGTCGCACTGATCCTGTGTGTGGGAATCTCTCCACTTTGCCCTCTGCACCCCTGTTGCTGTGCTCTCCTTCGTAGCTCCAAAGCTTCCCCTTGCCCACCCTCTGTCTCCACCAGTCAAGGGGCTTCCTAGTGTGTGGAAACCTTTCCTCCTTCACAGCTCCCTCCCAGAGGTGCAGGTCCTGCCCCTATTCTTTTGTCTCTGTTTTTTCTTTTTTCTTTTGCCCTACACAGGTACATGGGTATTTTCTTGCCTTTTGGGAGGTCTGAGGTCTTCTGCCAGCATTCAGTAGGTGTTCTGTAGGAGTTGTTCCACATGTAGATGTATTTTTGATGTATTTATGGGGAGGAAAGTGATCTCCACATCTTACTCCTCCGCCATCTTGAAGGTCTGTTGAGTTTGCTACTTTAATGAGGACTTTTATATAAATATATATGGTGAGAATACAGTATTAATATTTTGGACCCTTTAAGGTCAAAATAAAGTAGCTTCACAGTAATAAGTGACTGTGTAAGGCATGATTTTTTATTCTGATTTTGTAAAATTTTATTTTCGTTGTATAATAAAAGTAGTACATTAGAAAAGTACTGGAAATACAGAAAGACCTCCAAAAAACAAAGCCAAAATGGCAAGTTATTCTATGAAACAAAAATAATCTCTATCAGCATTTTATTATGTAAACTTCTAGTCTGATATATAAATATTTATGGAAACATACACACATATCTACATATTTTTATAAAAATAAGATCATATTGTACATGAATTTTTTTTACGTTCTTTTTTCACTTATATATTTTGAATCTTTTCCTATGTTTATAAATATGCTTTGTATCCTTTTTAAAGACAATATTATTTCACCACAATTTCTTTAGTCAATTTATTATTGTATATATAAGTTATTTTTGTTTATTTGGTAATAGAAAAGTTTTTGTGATAAATATCTCCATAGCAAAATGTTGTACGTAGGTATTTTCCTATAGTACACTTCCATATGTGGAATTTCTAGTTTAAAGCCTTTGTAAAAGTTTAAGACCTTGGACAGATACTGATAAAATATTCACCAAAAAGTCACTATTTTGCATTATTATCAGTAGTGTTTGAGAGTTTTCCTTTCTTTAAACACTGATGAACACTGGAAATTATTATTTACAAAATCTTTCAAGTTAGATAGGTGCAGATATACACATCTTGAACCTTTTTCACCTGAAATGGCCAACTGTATTTGTTCTTTTGGAACCTGCTTTCATTTCCTTTGCCACTTTTCCTACCAGAGTGTTTATGTTTATAGATGCTAAGAGCAATTTGTGTCTCACATGTGTCTTGCTGTTGTCCCAGAATGAATCCTCCTAGGAAAAGAATGACCACCTTTTAATTAATTTAACTATGCCACATTCTTCTTCAGTTAAATTCAACAAGTCTTTATTGAGTAACTATTATGTGCCAGGCACTATGCTTGACAATAGGCATTCAGTTTTGAAAGATGACACTGACCCAGCCCTCAAAGAACATATAGTCTAGTGAAGGAAGAGAAACAAGTCTATAGGAAATTTAAATTCTCCAATAGAGAAATAAGCACTAGAAGCTTTGGAAGCAGTAGAAACAGTACCAAACTCTGTCTTAGGTAGTCATAGAAGGCTTCTTGGGAAAGGGATGCTTTTACTGAATTCACCCCAAAGGATGAATGGCAGTTGAGCCAGACATGGAAATGTGTGTGTGTTTGTGTTTGTGTGATACAATAGTACTAAAAAGTTTTATTGTATTGTTAATACAATAGTATTAAGAAAGGTCAAGGAGACCAAGGTAAATGTATGGAATTGCATATACAACATGCGTGGCTGGAGCTCACAGTGAGAGAAGTAGGAAAGGGGTTGAACTGGTTAGTGAGAGGTGAAGCTGAACATTCAGAAGTGGCCAGATTATGTAGCATCTTATATTGCATGCTAAGCAGCGTGCGGCTTTTTCTGATGTTTTAGAGTTGCCACTGACAGTTTTCAAGCCATGGAGTGATGGAGTCAGATTTGCTCTCTGGAAAGAGTCTTCTGGCTCTAAAGTAGGAAATGGATTTTGGGGCAAAGGCAGGGCATTACTGGAGTCTCAGAAGGAGTTTAGGAGGCTCTTGAGAATGGGGGGTAGCAGTGTGAATGTGGATAAGTGGACCGATTAGAGAGATAATTAGGGAGAAAAACAATGGTTAATATTTGCTGAGAGAGATGAGGAGAGAGGAGTTAAAGGTGGTACCTATATTTTGGGTGGTGGAGACGCCTTGAAATGAGTTTGGGAGCACAGTTTGGGAACACAGAATAGAAGCAAGTCTCTGAGGATGAAGGCGTTTGGAGAATTCAGTTTTGGATCTGCTGTGTTGTTGGTGGCTGTCATACATCAAAGTGGAAGTATCTTGTTGGAAATGTGTTGGATATATGGATCTGAAGCTCAGTGGAGTTTTCAAGGGAAATACAGAGCTTTGGAGTTACCAACACATAAACAGGAATTGAAATATGAGTTCCAAAGAAGAGTATATAGAATGAGAAGAAAAGAGGGGTCAGGACAGAAAGCTGAGGAATTCCAGTATTTAATGGATGAAAAGAAGAGATGAGATGGAGTAATCAGAGAAAGAAAGAGTGTTGCCATGGAAGGCCTTTTAAGGAGGACAGGATGTTTATCAGCAGCAAATGGTGTCCATTAATCACATAAGAATTTTGGATTTAGCAACAAGAGGTATCTTGACCTAGTTTACAGGTATTTCAGTGGAGGTGGATGCCACATTCCAAAGCGTTAAAGGGTACATGGGAGATGAGGCATGAAGAAAATAAATGCAGACACCTCTTTTTAAAAGACTGTAAAAGGATGAGAGAGATAGGATGGTAGCTGAAAGATGGCTCTGAGAGGAAACAGAGCGGGAGAGGCTGCTGATGTAGGAGAGAGGACACTTGAAATGATGGGTGAAAGGGTTGGGCTCTAGAACTCGGGAGCATTCATTCTTCTGAGACAGCAAGAGAGATTCTGCACCTTTTGTGGCAGGAAAAGTAAATAAGAATAGGTATAAATGGGTATGGTAGTGGGGAATTGAGGGCTTTTTGATGTGATGGTTTCTATTTTATTTGTGCGGTAGGAGGCAAGATTCTCTGCTGGGTGTTAGAAGAGTCATGGTCAGGTAGGAGGTTTGAATAGATTGGAGGTTTTAATTGCTGCTGTGGAGAGTGGAAAGGGGAGCCAAACGGGGATGGATAAGAAGATGCCCAGGCAACGCTGAGGGTCCTGTGGAGCTTGAAGCTGATAATTTTTTTTTTTTTTTTTTTGCGGTACGCGGGCCTCTCACTGCTGTGGCCTCTCCTGTTGCGCAGCACAGGCTCTGGACGTGCAGGCTCAGCGGCCATGACTCACGGGCCCAGCGTCTCCGCGGCATGTGGGATCTTCCCGGACTGGGACGTGAACCCGCGTCCCCTGCATCGGCAGGCGGACTCTCAACCACTGCTCCACCAGGGAAGCCCCTGAAGCTGATAATTTTAAGTGACATCATATCTGTGTATGGCTTTATAATTTTCTTCTCTAGCTGAGAAGGCAGACTTCAAGGTTTGGGAGTTTTCCAGTTGAGTGTGACGGAAGATTGATGGGGCAAGCTATTTGAGGGCAATGCAATTGCATGGTTGAAGTGAAATTAACCATGGGTTTAAGGCTGGGCAGGGAGAGGATCGTGATAGGAGGGGGTCTGAAAGATCAGGAGAGTGTAGATGGGTCAAGGTCCTGGAGGACGGGGTAAAGTTAAAGAACTGTGTAAGTACAAATAAATGAGTAGGAGAGCTGTAAGGGAAAGATGTTGCAGTCAGAAGCAGAGATTTTGGATTTAAGTTTTCAGAATTGTACCATTTTCAGAGAAGGGTTGTATTCAACGAATTTAACTGGTCTGACATGGCCAATGACCAATCAGAGTAAACCATACACAGTCATACTGATGTGTACCTTTTGATTCCAGAGCATGGGTATGGGGTTGAACTGAGGAAGGACAAGGAGTGTGAGCCCTGGATGAAGCATTTCCCTGAATATTGAATTTTTCCAGACTGAAGTTGTGACTTGAGGATGAAAAGGAAAATCATGAGTCTGTTACCACTATCATCGAAAATGAGAGAGGCAGTTCTTGTCAGTATCATGCCAAGATAATTTGGGGCTGGTTAACTGTCATAAAGAGAAGAGGAAAGTGGTAGAGTCAGGTGGGGCTGCTATAATAGAACACCAAATACTGGGTGACTTACAAACAACAGAAATTTATTTCTCACAGTTTTGGAAGCTAGAAATCCAAGATCAAAGCATTGGAAGGTTTGGCATCTGGCAAGGAGCTGCTTCTTAGTTCATAGCTAGGTATCTTCTCGCTGTGTCCTCACATGGTGGAAGAGGCAAGGAAGCTCTCTCAGGTCCCTTTTTTAAGGGCACTAATCCCATTCAGGAAAGCTCCACCCTCATACCTAAGCACCTCTCAAAGACCACACCTCCTAATACCATTACCTTTGGGATTAGGATTTCAACATATGAATTTTTTTTTGGCGGGGGCAACACCAACATTTAGACCATAGCAGCCTACGCCTCAGCTGGTCAGAAGTTTTACAGGACAGTGGCAGAGTCATATTCTGAACCAGTGTTAGGAGAAAGGCATATGGACCCCACTCTCCAACCTTGGGGATTTGGAAAGATAAGCAACCATTTGGGAAGATTGCAGGGAACAATGTTCTTTGAGGAACCAGTAAGACAAGAAATCAGAGGGGATATTAAAAGGGAGGATGAGATACAGTAGACTGTGTTTACCCTGCAGTGGCAGAGTTTGGAATGAGGAGAGCAGTGGGAGGTTGATTCAGGGAAGAAGGACGTAAAGCAATATGAAAATGTGCAGATAGGAGGATGCTAGATGTCAGAGAGGCTTAGACCTTGAGTGCTATCTTTGGAATGATTAGCAAGCTGCAAGGTTTAGTCATAGCAGTCTCCTGATGGATAGGGGATGCGGAGGATAGGAGCTCAGGCCAGTGTGGAAAGAGTGAGCCGTGCCCTGGAATGATTGTGCTTCCAAGAAATCCCAAGGCAGGTGAGCAGGCTGTCACTGGAATTGGTTCCAAGATTTTGACCAAATGTTGGAAACACCGACTGTCTCTTGTGGGACATGTATCTGGTTTTCCTACAGCAGAGTACACCTGCAGTGTGACTTAATTGTGCTAAAGTTGAGAATAACATTCTATCCTCAAATGGAAGCCATGAATCCCTTAGTGCAGAGTGGGGAGCCGAGATGCATTTAACTGGAAAGCAAGGGTCTGAATTAGTGAGTACTCAGTTTAGCCTGCTGTACGCTGTCTCCAGATACAGTGTCAAATAGCACATAGGTCTTCAGACGATACTTATTCAATAATTGGGCTTTGGTTAGTTGTTTGCAAAACGGAGTGATGTGCACTGCTTTTCAGATTTTACAGTAGAGTGATGGGGTGGGCTTGGCCAATATCTCACTCTGGTCCTCAGGTTCTTCCTTGAGGTAAAAAAATCAAAGGGCCATGGGGAACGCTGTTTGTGGCAGAGCTTGAGTATAGAGAAGAAGAATTAGTGAACTGGAGGGTATTATAAAAATAAGTACATGCCAAATAACTAAGGATACAAGAAAACTTGATGTAGCTTGACTTGCAGATGACCTTATTCCTTCCGTGTTCCAGCTCTCCAGTATGATGCCTTGCACAGACTTAGTGAATATCTAAACATGTTTGTCGATGAGTCTTTTGTTGCTCAGGTTACCAGGAGAAAGTAACAGCAAATGTATACTTTTATCAAGGGTAGTGCTGGAAAGGAATATAGCTATGTGGTATTGTTACAAGCTGGCAGACTTAAGGATACCCAACTGGCAGCTGGAATTAGTTTTCCTGCTCACCATGGTAACATGCTCTCCACTCCCCAGCATAGTCTGCTATTGCTGCAAAGGCCCCAGCATCCTAGTGGAGGAAGAGTCATGGATTAGTTGATGGTGGTCAAAAGACTTCCTTCCTTCCTTCCTTCCCTCCTTTCTCCACTCACAAATGCTTAGCGCATGCCAGCTTTGTGTTAAGTACCGGGAATACAAAGATGACGAAATCCTCTCTCCTTGCAAACAGCCTTCAGTGCAATTCGCTACAAACTTGGGTATTCTGGGAAGGCTTCCCGGGTGATACAGGCTTTGGAGAATGAAAACGAGTTTGGGGAGAAGAATATTCATTAGCAGGAATGATAGGTGTGAAGTTAATGTGTCAAAATAATGAGGCGGAAAAGGTCATGGTGTCTTTGGGGGAAGAATGAGAAATCAGCATTAACAAAATCTAGAATGCATACTGGAAAGAAGGGCCCAGATTTTGAGAGGCTTAAATTTGAAGTCAAGATGCCTGATTTTTGTCCTTTAGGCAGTGGGGAGCTACTAAAGCAAGGAAGTGAAATGATCATACTTGCTGTTTAGTAAGATCCTTGTCGTGGCTGTGTGGAGGCCTCTAGGATTGAGGAATGGATTCGGTTATGTCAGAACAACTGGGACCTTGCTACTTGAATTATCCTCTGTGGAGTATCAGCTTCAATGGCAGCGTCACCTGGGAGCATGTGAGAAATGCAGACTCTCGGGCCTCACCCAGAGGTACTGAATCATTTTAACGAGATTCCCAGGTGATACGTGTGCACAGTAAATCGGAAGCTACGTTGATAGGTAGTGCTTATGGCATTCATGTAGGACCCATGGGAGGGATGACCTGAACTTTTTCCTTCTCTTATACCACAGATGCACAAACCACTCCATGATCTTTTTATCCCCGTTTTTGAAATGCTGGGGGAAATCTTTAAATGTATATTTCAATAATTTGAGAAATTTTGAAAATTCTTTTAAGCCATGGCTTTTGGAAACATTTTTGTCACAGGTTGTTAATGTACGAGTGGGTTCAGGGAGGCATGCACAAGAGACTTTTATATCTGTGCTATCTTATTTCTTAAGCTTGGTGATGGGATGCAGGTGTTCATATATTACAATTTGCTGTTTTATGTAGGTTGCAATATTTTATCATTCATATTCATAAACTCTTGATTCAACAGTAATTTTTAGTGATGTACAAAGGGAAAAGGGCAAGAGACTTCATCCAATATGGTACCTCAAGACTCATGTCAGGGGTGGGAGAACATAAATGATGGTGGTAATATTCGTGTGAATGGTAATAGTTACATTTGCTGAGTGCTTAATAGATACTCTTTTGGGTATACTCACTATGTGCTAGACACCATTTTAAGTGCTTTATCTATAACTCGCTGAATGCTCATGACCACTCTAGGTGGTAGGACCTATTATTTATCATGATTTCATAGGGACATATTATTTTAAATTTTATCAAAGTATAGTTGAATGATAATGTTGTGTTAATTTCTACTGTATACCACAGTGATTCAGTTATACCCATGTATGCATTCTTTTTCCTATTCTTTTCCGTGATGGCTTATCACAGGATACTGAATATAGTTTCCTGTGCTATACAGTAGGACTTTGTTGTTTATCCATTCTATATATAATAGTTTTTGCATCTGTTAATCTCAAACTCCCGCTTCATCCCTCCCCCACCCCCCATTCCCCTTGGCAACCACAAGTCTATTCTCTATGTCTGTATGTTTCTGTTTCATAGATAAGTTCATTTATTTTGTATTTTAGATTCCATGTATAAGTGATATCATGTGGTATTTGTATTTCCCTTTCTGACTTACTTCACTTAGTATGACAATCTCTAGGTCCATCCATGTTGCTGCAAATGGCATTGTTTCATTCTTTTTTATGGCTGAGTAGTATTCCATTGTCTATATGTGCCACATCTTCTTTATGCATTCATCTGTCAATGGACAGTTAGGCTGTTTCCGTGACTTGGCTATTGTAAATAGTGCTGCTATGAACATAAGGGTTCATGTATCTTTTTGAATTCTAGTTTTGTCAAGATATACGCCCGGGAGTGAAATTGCTGGATCATATGGCAACTTTATTTTTAGTTTCTTGAGGAACCTCCATACTGTTTTCCATAGTGGCTGCACCAATTTACATTCCCACCAACAGCGTAGAACTGTTCTCATAAGGATATGTTCATAGATGGAAAAAAAAAGTGTGAAGATGTTAGATACCTGGCCCAAGGCCACAAACTAGAATTTGGACTCAGTTCCCGGAAATCCCAGGCCTAAGTTCTTAATCACTACACTATAGTGTAGTATGTACACAGCCTCTCTGCATAAATAGATATTGATTGAAGACGATTGAGGATAAAGGATCATAATGAAATAAATGTACTCTTTTTCCTCGGCCAGTTCAGAGCAAAGCAAATGCAATACATTTTTGGCTTTGGGGAGACAATTCTCATAGCATTTGTTAGCTATCTTCTGTATATCTAAACTTGGGAAAATGCAGTTTGGAGCTAGAAATGAATGATATTGAGAAACATCCCATTTGAATTTAAAATATGGAGAAAATCCACTCATTAAAAAATAAACTATATAAGACCTCTCTTGGAAACATCTACACCGCACAAGTCCCCAGTTTTCTGTGACTGAACTTGTAACCTTCCTTCTAGACCCAGGTAAATGTCATTCTGTTGGAAATCTTTCCCCCATTTTCCAAGATGGGCCACCTCCTCCTTTCATTCACGTCCCCTCTACCTGTGATGATAATAATAATAGCTGACACTTATTACGTTACGGTGTGTTGAACATGTTGTTAGCATTTAACTTATTTTATCTTCTTCTAACAGCCCCATGGACAGTTATCACTCTCCTCATTTTACAGAGGAAGAAACTGATGTATTTTGAGATTAAGTAACTTGTCTGACATCTTGCAGAGACAGAATTCAAATTTCAGTAGTCTGACCCTGGAGCTGGATCTTCAGCACCACAGAGCTATCTGCCTCCCTCCCCACATGGATTCAATTGTCTTTTCCCCTCTTCTGACTCTTTCTAAATCATTCATTAAAGTATTGAGTGTATCTTGCGAATTGGGTTTTCTTCCCAGTGCTGGGAATGCATTGGTGAACAAGCAAAGGTGCTTCCCCTCTCGGCAAAGGGTGGAGGGCAACATCTTCTAGAAAGTGAGAACAGCATAATGAATGGTGTGGAAGGGAGAGAGTGAACAGTCCTTCCCAGAGCTCCTTCATGGATGGAGCGTAGAGTTCACTGAACAGAAGGGTGAGTCTTGAGGCTGGAGAGCTGAGCAGAGCCAGACCATAAAGCTGCTTCTCGCATTGTAAGGAGTTTGGGTTGCAGTTTACTGTGAGGGTAATGGTTTTGAGGACATTCGGAGAATGTGCATCTGAAGTATATGTATTTACATATTGGCACTTCGTTAGCGACTTTAAAGAAACTAATCAGCCATTAACTTCATGTTCAGAAAGTCTCATTCAAGAAGTTTTTTTAAAGAATAACAATGAAAGACATTGGGGAAAAAAAAACCCAATAAAACGTAACACTTTATTATTATTTGTTATCTTAGAAGGAATTCACCAAAGGCTTCATATTATGCTATGGCATCTTTAATTATAAAAATAAGCAAATAAAATAACTTGCATCTGTCATTACCATGATATGTTTCATAACCTTTATATGCACATGGAGCTTAAAAATGTAATTTAACAATAAATAATGACATATACCAGATATGCTCACTGTTTATTCCAGTACTCAGCCAAAAACCTAAATATCATTTAAATTATAAATACATAATGCAAATATAATGGCACAAAAATGTCTAAAGTGCAACCAAATCACAAGAGAAGAATCATGCAAACTGGTCTAGGTCAGCCCCGGAATCACTCTGTGCAGCAAACACAAGACTAAAGCTTTGGAAGTTTAAGGGGGACTTGGAGGGAGCAGGATGGGAAGAAGAGAAGCAAAAAACTAGCAACATTGTGAGAACTGCTTCTTTCCATATGTGTAGATATATGTATTATAGATACATATATAAATATTATTGTGGGGAGAAAAGGAGGGGGGTACCACGGTTTGAAGAGGTCACAGCAAATCAAAGAGAATCCACTGGACGGAAGTAAGAGAGAATTTTGTTAGGAATACTCATGAACTACTCGTTGCATTGGGGTCCTGGCTTAGTGGGTTTGAGAAATGGACACAACACACAAAACTGTAATAGCTTTTCTGGTTTGGAGAAGCCAGCCTTGCCTGCAGGGGAGGAATGGGTGAGGGAGGGAGAGGGATAGTCAACTTAGAGTATGATCTACCTGATTTCCAAGAGGCTAAGGCAGTGTCCATATGTTTGGGGACCTGGGGATGGGACAGTTCTGAGTATAAAAATGCTCTTAACAATCTGATGTCAGCACGCTGAGAGGCTGTGTGGGGACAAAGGCAGCCACGCTTGTGCTGCTGCTGGGTCTGTTGCATTCGCTCTTGGTCCTTGAGCAGCACGTTACTGGTTTTAAAGGCTTTGTGGTAAAGTTGTATTGCTTTTCGTTTTTCTGGGGATGTGCCCTCCCTCCTCCCACCAGCATCCCTAACACTCGATTTGGGCAAATCTGGAGTTTATCCTAGTGAGAGTCAAGCACCAATGGTTTCTACCTAAGCGAGTTTGGAGTGGCCCTTACAGTCCTACCCCTCCTCCCTCTTCCTCTCTCAACATTGACCTTTGGTGGGCAGTGACGCTCCTAAGGGACTGTTGGGTTCAAGGACAGTGACCCTGAGAAACTACTGTTGTTCATAGCTAGGTTAATCATTTGGCTTTGGTGGTCGCCATCTTGTAAACATCACGGCAGAAATGATCAAACCGCCAGCTCTTTTTTTTCCTCTTTCTTTCATTTTTTTTTTTTCTTTTTTCTTTTTTGCAATCCTACAGAGATGGCCCAGCTGCCAGGACTACTTTGGCAGGCAGCGTGCTACAGGACAAAAATGTAAGAGGAGTCTATTAAGGCTGGACAGCCCAGGGTTATTTATACCCCCTCAGCCCCAAGTCCCCCAAACTAAAGACCCAAAGGCTGATTGACTCATTCCTGATTGAGTTAAGGGAAAGCCTCCTACCCCATCATCAGGCTGCCAGATGTACCAGGCCCTGATGAAAGGCAGAAAGTCAAGAACTGCCACTTCCCAAGGTATAGCAGGCCTTATCACACTCTAAGTGGTCCAAGCCCAAAGGGATGCTCTTTTTGGTTCCTGTAATTCTCAGTTGGATGTGACAGAGCTGTTTCAGGAGAGGTCTAAGTCAAGAGTAGCCTCTGGGTTGAGGTGGGCTGGGAGATTAACATCTTGCCTGGGGTCCTTCAGATAAACCTGTTGGTTTTTCCTATCTCATACAGGCCCATCTTAAGTTTTGATGTTGAATAAAACTACTTCTACCCCCTTAGTTATAAAAAAGGCCACAAGGAGCATTTATGTGGATATCTGGAAGTGAGATAGTTATTCCATTCCCAGGAAAAGAAAAATAAAGCTAAGTTACAAAACTAAATCTATATGCAATAAAGTTATTCTATACTGCTTTGTTGAAGCAGAGTCCTCTGGAATTTATGTACAGTACATTAGTTTTCACCTGTTTATATTCCACAGTTAGACCTTAAGATTCTCTGGATTTAAGACAATTGTTAAAGATACTTTTAAAGCTCTGAGCAGTTACAGTACATAGAGATGTTAGCTTTTTGTTTTTCATTAGATGCAAGAAGAGGCAGGCTCCAAGTCTGGTTGGAGAGCCAGGCTCGGGCAATTTGGTAAATGTGTTGGGAAGGAGATTAGACATTGAGGATCAAGACCGTAAGACACTAGCTCATGAGAGATCAAGAATTCAAATATGACATTCATATTCGTCCATGGCCAGCACAGATTCATAACACGAATTCCACTGAGCATCTTTATGAGCGTTTTAAGACATGCATTTAAATTAAGTTGCTTCTTACCAGCTAACTCTACTGGGGCAACCATTCTAAAGGGTTCCACATCTTCAAATGACAAAGTCTGGGGAATTAACATGAATGTTTTGTGTTTGAGAGTCATTGGAGGGGAGCTGGGAAAAGACCTGGTAGAGGAAAGTGGTAAAAGAGACCACTTTCTCCTGAGGAGAGGCAGAAAAGATCACACGTGTTCTGTTGGTGAGAATGCCGCCATTGAAGAATGTTGAGAGATTGATTACAGAAGCCTAGTTTCATGCAATTTTTTTTTTTAAGGGGGGGATAGAAAATAGGAACTACTTAAAAAAAATCAAACCAGGCACAGTACACTCGAAGTTGGTGAGCGAACACCCTTAAAATGATCGTAGTTTGGTGAGGTTGTGAATACCTCTCCCCGGCTATGCACTCTCGTGGGAGGTGCGTTTGATGAGGGAGGGAGAGGCCACCTCACCTCGGAGGCTCCTGAGGAGGACTTTCAGCTTCTGTGGCTCGTTGGCACGCCTCCTGTTGAAGTCAGCTCGCTGGTGTGTGTGGGCACAGTGGTCTGTCTGCAGGATGTGAAAGAGGCTGGCCATGTTGGGTCCGATTTTCTCCATCAGGCTGTCTCTGATTGTGCTGACTGTGTCTTCGTCACATTCCAGTAGGCTTCGGACGAGTCTGTTATAGTATCTGCATTGGGAAAGAGAGGGTCATTCAGTGAGAGCAAGGCAAGACCCAGGCTTTCATCTGGGCTCCAGTCAACACCCGTCCTGAATGGCCAGATGAAGCACCCACGAATAGTTGCCTCAGCTGAAGGTGGCTTTTGCTTCTAACCTTTAGGCAGTGTCTTCTTAGTGTGAGTGCTTGCGCTGCCTGGATTTACCACCCAGTGCAAGACAGCTCTGTGTTCACGTTTTGAGCTCAGGAGACTGAGATCGTACTTTGAATAGTAGGCTCGTGGCGATGTCTAAAATGTTTAGAAAGAGAGAATCGTGGAGCTAGGTGGGATCACAGAGACGATTTAATGACTCTTTCATCCTTTCACTGTATAGAGAAGAAACTTAAGGTGGGAGAGCTGAAGTGACTTGTCTGAGGTCATACAGTGGGCTAGTGGTCGAAGCAGGACTTAGTCAAATGTATGAGGTGACCCAACCCTCACACTTATGTTTTAATAGTCATTGCACATGGATGCAATCATTTGCAGTTATTTTGGTGCCTCTTTGCGATCTTTCTTTTTCTTGGTGGTGTGTGTGTGTGTGTGTGTGTGTGTGTGCGCGCGCGCGCGCGCGCATATTCTGATTAATTTCTATCTTTTTTTTTTGGCCGTGCCGAGTGGCATGTGGGATTTTAGTTCCCTGACCAGGGATCAAACCCGTGCCCCCTGCAGTGGAAGTGTGGAGCCCTAACCACTGGACTGCCAGGGAAGTCCCTAAATTTCTGTTTTTAAAGGAGATCCCTGTCTTCAGTATCTCATGCATTTTTCTACTCAGTCTAATTTCCCTGTCATACACTTGGCTAGCCTCTCTGAACGCTATTGTCTCACCTCATTTTCAGTCTTCTTGCAAAGGTATATTGCAGTCAGAGGGCGAGATGCCAGGCAACAAGGATATTTAAATAGAAAGATTGGTGATCCTTAGCGGTGTGTGCTTCAATAGTTTCAAGAAGCCTTCTCCCACTGCTCTAGATTGTGCTGCCCTCTCCTTTTTTGGGATGTTTTATAGATATTGGGTTACCATCGTACAGGTCAGCATTTGATGGTTTATTGATGGTTTTATCTTCCTGACTAGGCTGTAAACTTACTGAAGGCAGGACATGTGTCCTTCTTCTTTGTATCCCTCATGTGCCATGTCCTAGGGCTATAGTGCCTGCACACTGTCATTTTGTTGATTTATTTTGTGGCCACTGAGAGAATGGAGCTTTCAAAATAGAGTTCTTTCCAATGTCATGATTCCCAAAAGAAGAAATTATCTGTAGGTCTTCTGGTAAGTTTTACAAAAGAATTTATGTTTGGTAAAAATTTCCTTCATCTTTGGTGCAAGTTCTTTAAGCCTCCAAAATGCTGCAGCTAACTGTTACGGCTCAGAAAGGGTAAAACTGTCTTAATATATTTTTTTTTCCTGAAGACCATGGTTTAATCATTTTAAATAGTCACAGGACATGTTTCCACACATAAGGTGACAGTGAAGAAGATGTGAAAACAATTGTGTAAATGTTGTACAGCAAATAGTCCTAGGCAATACTCCCTTTGATGCAGGTTTTTGAAAAATCAGTACATATGGGTTAGACAGCATGGAAACTACCCAAAAAAAGATGGAGTCTTTTATGACATAGAGAACACACTTAAACCTTGTCATTGACCTTTTATCAGTAAACTCTCTAATAGTTAAGGCATATAAATTACTCATCCTATTATTTGGGAGGACACTTCGGGTATTTCCCAATTTGAATTGGGATGCATTTGCTCCATTTCGAGGTGGCAGTTGTCAGAACCCATTAGCTCTGTGTTCACTAATTAGGGACTGTCCTAATGATGGTGGTCTGCAGCATTTATGTGGAGAGACCCTTTGCTCAGAGGAGCCCGAGGACTGCCGGACCACAAGATCTGCCGTGAAAAGAAACCTGTTTATTTTTAACTCACCTCACAGAGCACAGGATCAAACATCTTTCCAGAATAACTTAACCCCCCAGAGAGGTCCTTTCAAGGATGTACAGTAAATAGAGTGGAATGTGGGCACTGAAGCAAAGCCATCACCCTTCTGTGAGGGAGCAGAACCAAGCTGGGGACAGAGGGAGAAATGTGTCTGGGTCTCCGATATAGTCCTGGCTCTACCCCTCCCACGAGGGAGGATTATATCCAGCTGTTGGTAAAACTGGGATTCCCTGGCACAGAGACACATTTTCCAACCCTTTGGAATTATAAAGCACATGAGTCAAAGCAGATCTCACTTGGATGGGGAAATGGGGAGAAAAGTGGTTTTGGAAAAACTGAGAATAAACTACTTTGTACCATTAGCTTCAGACATATCTACACACCCACACAGATCCCCAGGCATCTCGTGGGCTCTGCTAGGATGTGGGTCCCCTGGATCTCTTTGTCTATTTCAAACGGTGATTAGATCCTAGAGAAAACGGTTTCTGACCCCTCATCTTCCTGCCCCTCAATAAGGACTTTATAACTTAGAAGTTAACCCTTCCACTTCTAGAAAGAAAGAACTGTTCACACCAAAGGATCTTCCAAATGGGCTGGAGAGGATGATCTTTCCTTATATCAACATGGAAAACTCTAGTCTGGATGAAGAAGTCTAACACCAGTAAGGAAACTAAGCTTCTGTAACTAGCCTCACCTCTTTAAGGTCAGACGCGTTCCTCTGGCCCCCACTTTGTCAAAACACCTCTTTTCCATCTCTGAGAGAGCCTACCTTTACTGTTACTTTCTCTGCTGGCCCCGATAGGCCACCTGTTCTTAGTGCTTCTTGAGGATGACCCTTGCCAGCCTGACTGTTCTTAGCGACTCCCCCCAAATCTACCCTTAGCTTCTCCCATGGAGCTGGTTACCTCAGCCAGGGCAGGCTAAGAGAGCTCCTTGGAATAGATAACAGGCATGGCTCCAGTAGCGGCTCCTCCAAGTGTGGGAAACCTATCAGGCTGCCTTGATGACAACACCGTTTGCCTGAGCAAGCAATAGATTAATCCCACACCTCTCTATTGAGGGCCAGAATATGGCATTGACCTCTGGGGTTGTGTGGGCTGATGAGACAGACCTTTCCTATCTCTAAGCCACTCAGTGAGGTTATTGAAGAGATTTAGCAATTGTCATGTGTTCCTTGATCACTGTCTTGGACCAAGACTTGATGTTACTATAGCTATTGGTGAGAGCTGTACACAAATTTAATCGTTGATCACCAGGGGGTACATTTATTCCATTCTACTTGGAATTCCATTTTTGGATTGTGGATTTTATCTGCAGGTTTTAGTGGCTGCCATTTTTGAAGTGGAAATCAAATAGCCTGGCTCAGGGCCATGTGAATTGTAGGCTCAACTCTGTCATTCACTAGCTGTGTGACCTTCAGCAGGTCGCCCCTCTCTCTGGGTCTCTGTTCTTTAATCAGTAAAATGAGGCAGTTAGTCTAGATAACCTTTATGGTCATTTCCAGCTATGACATTTTGTGTTTCTGGGGTTCGGTATATACGCACCTTCTCAATTTAACAAAAAAATAGTGCAGCTCTGCTTAAGGCCCATCCTTGGCAGGAAGAGTCACAACTATTTAAGAAGATGCCTTTCTTCATCTTTATGGGGAGTGGTGGTGGGATGTACTCCCGAGACTTAATGGGCTAAGTGTTCAGATCGCCCAGCCTGGAAGGACCCTATAAAGCATGTTTCTTTCCTCCCCTTTTGAAAATTCCATCACTGACTTCTTTCCTCCGTAAAGAATAAGATCAGATATTCTCCATAGCTACTGTTTCAGCCATGCTTACCCAAATACACACATACTGCCTAGGAACGGTTCTGTGTGAAGGTTTATAAATAGTCCTTTGTTTCCCTTGATCAATATTATTCTTCTGTTTCCTGTTCCCTATCCATGCCCTAGAGAGTTGGAAGCTTTGTCAGTTTTCCCATCTGGATCTGGATTGGTTTAATTTCTTCTCAGGCCTCATGCTGTCCAGCCCGCCTGATCAATTGTGCCTGCTTCCCTCATGGTTGAAAGTAGAGTTTACAAATTCAGCCAGGGGGACACTCCAGCTCTCCTTTGTGTTCTAAGTGCATTTCTGTCATGGAAAACCTCCCTGTTCTGGCTCCTGGTCCAGTCACAGGCTTTTGGATTCTCCCAGGCCCAAATCTCATGGTAGATAAGTCACAGGAAGGTGGAATGAACCTGTAACTACTTCCTTTCACAATTCTTTGCCAACTGGCACGACGTAGTGTGTATCTATGGTGGGACAGAGGCTGGGAAAGCAGGATGTTTCAGAGGAGTGAGGAGCTTAAATAGAGCAAATCGAGCCCAGCATGGAACCGGAAATCTCTAGCTCTGAGCAGGAATAACATTAGCCAGTTCGAGTGAAGTAACTGGAGGAAGGTAAGAGCTGCATGGAGGATTCTAGTCTTCAAGAGATGACCTTCCTAATGAGGATGATTCTTCTAAGATGATAAAGGGAGATAACGAGACTCCTGTGACCCTTTTCTAAAGGTGGTGAAAACAAGGCACCTATTGAAAAGAACAATGGCCTGGTTAAAAACTCCTATTACTAGTCTCTTCTTAGATTGTTCGGATCACCGGTCCAGAATCTGTATTCTCCTTTCTGTAAGACCTCCTCTTCCTAATGGAAGACGCTACCTCAGTTGAATTAGAGATGTTAGTATTGTCTCAAAACTGGCCACATGCCATATTATAGATCATGAATTGTCACTGGACCATTAAAGATCAAAACTTAGAATAACGACTGTGCTAACATATTCCTGCCCCCCAGCTACCACATAAACACATACTAAAGAGACAGGGCACTTGAGATAAATGCTGAATTTGATTTTCCTGTTCTCAGAAAATCAGGACCATGACAGAGTCACTTTCAAGGACTGAACAAACGATTTTTATAAACTGACATGAGGTTCCGAAGAACAATGATGTGTAGTTAAGAGTGAATCAGAAATTTACAAAGTTTAACAGTCAGAGGCCTTAACCTTTCCCTGAGGAGGAGCTACTTCTCCCGTTTTCCAGTTGCATGTATGTACATGACTAACCCACTGGTAAGCCCCAGAAGGACTAGGTTATTGCCAGTATCTGAAGAAGGGTGGCAGCATCTGGCTAGGAAATTAATCAGGTAAGTCTGCGTTAGTGCCCCTGTGGTCAGAATAGCACATTAAGGTCTGATCTTTGTGAATATGTGCAGATTTGGCTGGAGAGTCAAAGAATCATAGCACTTCAGGACTAGGAGTCAAGTCAGTGGCATCACAGCAGGCTGAACTTGACCGTTCTGCACTGCCCCTACCATGCCTCCATGCTAGCCCCATCAGCACCTTTCTGAACTTGATCACGGATGGGGAAGCCCAGGTCTTGCCAGGAAACTTTCTACGCCTTGGAATGAGCATGTCTGCCATCTCATGTCTTAGATGTTCACACCTGGCTGGTAAAGACAGTGAGTCAAGGGCACAGAAAGGCACGATGCTCAGATATTACTAGCTCAGCGGCTTGGGATCAGTTTAGAATACTAAGATGAGAATGTGATCTGGGGAGTCACCAGAACACCCTTCCAGGAAATCTTGGACTAGACAAATGGGATAACAGACCTGGAAGGGACCACGGGAATCATCTAGTCTAGCCACTTCACTTTTCACAAAGGAAATTTGAGTCCCACCAAAGTCAGATGGTTCGCTCTGGGCTACCCAGCGAAATATCTGATTGGGCTTAGGATGGACTCAAATATATGCAGTTTTAAAACTCTGCATTATGACATGTGACCAAGGTTTTCATAATGGCCAACTGTACTGTGCATAGTCATGATTTCAGCCCAATCTGATGTCTCAGAATCTTGTTTCCATAAACTTCACAATTGCCTTCAGGCTTATGGAAGGAAATAGACAATGCACCCCGGGATGCTACCGATGAAGTTTTCTATTAGCTGCATGGAGAGACTTTTCCTATAACCGTGAAAAAAAAAAATCCAGGCTGCTTGAGCTGTCACAACCAATCACAAACATATTTTTTTCCTGCAAAAGCTGGGAAGACTGCAAGCTAAAATAAGAGCATCACTGTGGCAATTTAACTCCTTCTGTGTCTGGTTCTGCCGACCAACCACTCCCCTTCCCCCCGAACTGCCACACGAGTGGACTCATTTTGTACCTGTTGGAGAAGTGATTAGGGAGCTGGACGACTTCCGTGATGGCTTCAGGGTTCCGCTTGGCGACACTACACACGTTCAGCTTGCTGTAGCACTCCTCCTGCACCTCGGCAATCATCCTCTGGAAAGTGGAGCACCTCCGAATGGCCAGGAAGACCTTGGAGGTGACCCCGTTGGCGATGCACTTTAAGCTCTCTTTGACAAATGCTTTTCCCTGCCGGGGAAGGGGGGTAGGAGGACAAGATTTAGCTTGAGCTGACAAGAGAGGACAGGGCCTATGCTATGTGGAACTGAAGGGGGCTCACCTCGGCGCTGTCCCATGGCCCTCTCTGCATGTCCTTGCAATAAGCGAACTGTACCCTGCGACCAGGATTTTTTTAAAAGTCCCTATTCCCTTAGACTACCTTGAGAATTGAGCTACATAGAAATGAAATGCGATGAGAAAAAGAGATGAACCATAAACAACGACCCTTCAGCCTAAAAATAGCCATAATAGAGTTTTGTATTCTTGGGATTGAGATTTGATAAATCACAAGCTAGAAAAAAAAAAAAAAAGCTAGTACGCCGGCTCTTCGTGAGAAGAACTTCTTTGTTAGAGGAACATTTTTATTTCCTCTTGAAGAGGCAAAGATTTTCCGCTCATCACCCCTCCCTTAGAAGACAGCCTCTGTCAGCCTGTTACAATTGTGTATTAGAGTGGGTGGAGAGTGGCTTATATAGAACCTATTTCTTGGCCAAAAGTGTGTGTGTGTGTGTGTACACACGTTGAGAATTGAGATGAGAATTTAGACTGGGGAGGCTGAGAAGCAGAGCCGGTTCCCTACGAGCCCGGCTCCTAAGAACAATAGCCTCATATACTGTTAAAGACAAGCAGCCAGTTGTGAGCAGGGGTCAAGGTCTTATTACCTGAGTGTCAAATTTAGCAGCGCTGTACAAGAAGGATTTACAGATGTCGTACATCCCATCTGTGTCACAGGTGGAGTTTTCCAGGCATGCAAAAGCTCCACAGCCAACCTGCAGAGCGCTGTTGAGGCAGCGAACCACTTCAGCTGAAAGAGACAAATCCATCCAATCTGGGTCAAACGGTGAGGACAGTCTGGAGGGATCAAGCTGATGTGGAGGCAAAATTCAAGCAAAAGGGGTCGGAAGAACTTATCCTAGAAGTCTGTGATGGGGCCAGTAGATAGAACCCTTCCGAGCGGGGTGGGAGTGAAGAAGAGAGGGGACAGACAGATCCCTTTTGCTTATAAGAACCAGAGAACATGGAGGAAGGGAATGAGTTTTCCCTCGGAGATACACTCTCTTGGTCTCACCATCACACACAGTTTGGGTGGCTGGAAAAGTAAGGTTGGAGTGTGAGGCATGCCCAGTGCTTACAGCAGCTCTGCAGAGTCCAAGGGCATCCCTTAAAGGCTGAAAGCATGGGAAGGTAGATGGTAGTGGTGGGTGGTCAAGTTTAGGAGGAGGAAGGACCAGGGAATCCATCTGGCTTCCAAAAAATACACTCCAGAGTCATAAGGATGGAATTTTGGTCTAAATGGCAGAGAAGAATTTGCCAGGAGTCCACTAGGAGACCCTTCTGATTTAGGGCTTTTAACTTACCTTCCTATTGGCAGAAAGAAATCTGATCCGTTCATGTTTCATCCCAACCCCCCACTATAGGACAGTGCTTAGAGGTATGCATAATCTCTCTCATATTAAAAGCCTTTTTTTTTTTTTTTAAAAAAAGAGAAACACAGGTGTAGAATAACCAGGCCAAGGCAACACTTGTGCAAGACTGGAAGAAAACCGCAGAGAACTTGCATGAGGCTTTCTACATTCTGGATAAGATCTTCCATAAAAGTAATTTCTCTCCTACAGAAGAGGGGTGTTCTGGCAGGCAGCTCCGCGAGAAATGATCTGCAGCCTTCATACCATAGGAGTCTCCTCTGAGATCAAAAGCACGGTTCGGTTAGGCGGCCCCTCCCCCTCCCACCACCCGCAGCCTCTGGGATGTTACAAGTCATTTCCCTAATTATATATTTCCACGGGTTCAAATGATAACTTTGCTTTAAGCAGTTTTAATATGCATTAGGATTGCTATTGTTTTTGGCAAGCTTGAATTGTGAATCACTGCATCTCTATAGCAACTAAGTACAAAAGGAAGTGAAGCAAAGCCCTCCTCTCGGCAGGGACCTGTGCTCTTCCGAGGGGAGCAAGCGTCTGCAGCATTTGGACACCTGCGAGCCCATCTTTGCTGACAGTTGGGGGAGAGAGAGCAGTCATGGAAGGGGAGCAAGCTGGACAAGCGAAGTCCAAAGACAGAGGTGTCAATGCCGGCTTCCTAAGGACTCTTTTCCTTTAGAGACCAAGATAATACACAATTAACTGCTCAAGGAGTCAGGGCTAGAGTGAGACCTTTCCCTTGGAGAAATAGCTGCTACGTTTCACAGATACTCTTTTTCGAGGGGCTCTCTAGCCACGGGGCTGTGTGGGGACTGAATGGAGCCCGAGAGAGCAGGGAGGGACAGAAGGAACAGTGTCGAGGGTGGGATGTGTAGGGTTTTCTCTGAATCTGCCCTGGATTTGTCAGACTGGAGGGCTATGGTTCCGTAAATCAGTCTGCAAAGGGAGCTTTCTGTGTGTTCTCTGGAGGGGCAGGGAAGTCAAGTTATAGGGTCTTCAGGGTAAAGAAAGAGGGACAGCATCAGACAAGTCACGTCTCACCTTAAGATCAGCTTCAGCTTCTGGAAAGTATAGAGAGCGCTTTGAAGCATGCCAACATTCAAGTCTTTCCCCCGCCCCCTCCCCCCCAAGAGGGTACGTGCCAGATTTCAGGCAATCAGGCTAGGCTTATGCAATGAAATACCCTCAGCAGAGCGCCCAGCTTCTTCGTTAGTTGCATGCAATTTATTAAACAAAGGAGCTCCACTTCCTAAGGCTATTGGATTACCCTGGCAGTTTATTGCCATCAGGCATGAAGCACATTTATTATCAAGATCAGCCGTCACAGACACAGTTGCAAAAGCGAGAGGCAAATGAGGACAGCTCTTTGGGGGAGAAACCGGTCCTGGGTTTGCCGCTTACCTGAGTTCTGAGCTGCCACCCGGGCTTTCCTGGGGCTCACAGAATCATTCTGCTCCGCCTCATGGGTTGCAGAAGCACTGATCACCAGCACCAGAAGCACTGCTGAGTTTTGGAGCATTCTCTGAGAAGTTTCCGCTAAGTTGTTGGTTTTTTTTTTTTTTTTTTTTTCCTCCCCCCCCTTTCCTCTTTCCCTCTCCTGGCTCGAGTGAAGATGTGGATCTGGATACACTGAGAGCCTAGGTGAGGATTTGATGAGGATCTTTTTGTTGCTGCTGATGCTGCTTCTGCTGGCGCTTTTGCTGCTGCTGCTGCTGCTGCAGTCGCTGCTTCTTGCACCTCTGGCTTTTGCAAACTGGGGGCCCAAGGGCTGCACCCAGGGATTTTATAGCCGTTCTTATCGGTCCTCAGGATCAGGGACCAATCAGGTCCCTCAACTGGTCTGGCCAGCCAATCGGAGGGCATGCTCATTGGGCTGGAGCTGTTTGACTTCTTAGAAATATTTTCCAGCAAATTAAAAGTACCTGCTGCCAATGTCTTATACGTGTGTGTGACTGTGTGTGCAGAGATGTGTGAAAAAGCTGTTTTCACAGAATTAAGGGATGACTTTGTATTGATCTAACGAAAGGGAGATCATAGGACCATCTCAACAAGATGCCTTGGGAAATCTATCCATCTCTTTTAAAAAATGTGCTATGGGGAGGAATGGGCAGCACAGGCAGGATGAGTAGTGTGGTCTCTTTCGATTCGAATTTAGCCTCATTATAGCAGTTTTTCTATCATTTTCACAGCCCATTCTCTGTGTTGTAAGCTACATACACCATACCTCCCTGTCTTCTCAGTTTAAGTATGTTTACAGGTCTGTGAGGCATTTTGGTTGTATGTGGACATCCTGAGTTTTCACATGTATGAGCCCTTGGGAAGGGACAGATAGGAGGGGGAAGGGCCCTCATGGACTGGAATATGACAGCTCTGAGCTGTGGCCCGAGTTCCTCTTTTGATTAGCTCTATGACCCTGGTCAAGTCCTTTTACCTTGTTCTACCTGTTTCCCGATCTGTCAAATGCCAAAGTTGGAGTCTAGCATTCTTTACGCCTCTAAAACTATGATTCTCTAGTAACACAAATTAACCTCGACTCCATCTTTTTTGTTACCATCACGACTACAAACTCCAAGAGTGTTAGTTACTACAGGTAGACACACGCACACCTATGTACACCACGCTCAACAGGGAGACATCATGAATGCCTGGAAATTAATAAACTGTGTATTCAAGCCCAACAACTTCATAATCACGTTGAAACCATAAGCTGGCCAAAGTAAGACTAAATCTGCTGGGTAAACCAATTCATTTCTTGGGGAGGGGGAGGGGTAAGGGGGTGGACAGTACAGGGAGGAAGGGGCAGGAGACCAGAATGTGTAGGAGAAAAGACAGATAAGCTCTAGACATAATAAGAAAATTACAGTGGCATCACAAACAAGCCTAGGATAGAAGCTCATATTTTCTTATAAGTGGGTTGTAGGCAACACTGAGGCTTGTCACTAACTTGTGAAGGAAGCTAATGATCTCAGAGAGGACTTAGGGTAGAAAAGTGGTCATTAAGGGCTGGGTTGAAGTAAAGGATTAAGCAAGACAACCTATAAACATTTTGGGGAGGTAAATGAGAAAGGGCCATTGGAGATTCATACAGAGAGGGGCAAGATGACCTTGTAAGGAAACAGAGCCAGTGGCTTCTGTGTAAATCCTCCAATCTTCAAACAAAGGTTGAAGAAAGAGCGCCAACCCTATTAACCACAAACCAAGAATCAACCCTATGTGTGTGTGGGGAGTGAGCTTGCTGAGTGATTAGAGGTTCCCTTGCCAAAAAAAAAAAAAAGGTTGTTTGGAAAGCATGAAGTTTGCTAGAAAAAGAGATAGAGGAAATAAAGGATAGAGGGCATAACCAAAGAAAAGAAAGGGAATTTTCAAATTTCCATTAAATAATAGTGTTTTTCAATTTAGATTAACTGACAGTATTTGTCAAGTGTCTTCTAGGCTGGGAGCTAGTGGATGAGTGGGGGAAGGTAAAGGAGAATAGAGATAGAAGGAAGAAAAGTAGTGATTCTTATCATCGAGGAGCTTGTAATCAAGTTGGGAAGACAGTCAACCCCAGTCATATTTCCTAAAGGTTCGAGATGTCAGGACCTTGCATGGTAAGAGAAGAGCATGGTCAACATTGGCTAGAGATGTGGGGAAGGCTTCACGGAAGGGTCAGTGCAGGAAAGATGTGAGCTGCTGTTCGTGCCTTTTAAGAATGTAGGAAAAAGCCATGATATTTCATTTTTTAAAGCGCTTGTGTTCCGGAAATCTCAGAGGTTGTTTTTATTGCTTTAGGCAGGAGTGGTAGGTGTATGGCACTGTGGCACGGCAACATAGTCGTTCAGTGTTTTCTTCTAGAAGGAAAAAGAGGACAGATGCATGCATATTATTCCCAAGGATTTGGATTTCTGTTCCTCAACATTCTCTGCCTCCTTAGCCATTGTTTATTTTTCTTATTTTTTAAAAAATAAATTTATTTATATATTTATTTTTATCTTTGGCTGCGTTGGGTCTTTGTTGCTGCGCGCGGGCTTTCTCTAGTTGTGGTGAGCAGGGTGAGCACTTGGTGAGCACTTCGTTGCAGTGTGTGGGCTTCTCATTGCGGTGGCTTCTCTCGTTGCAGAGCACTGGCTCTAGGTGCGCGGGCTTCAGTAGTTGTGGCGCATGGGCCTAGTTGCACCATGGCATGTGGGAACTTCCCAGACCAAGGTATTGAACCCGTGTCCCCTGCATTGGCAGGCGGATTCTTAACCACTGCACCACCAGGGAAGTCCCAACCATTGTTTATTGTTAATGGCAGTGCTGTTTCTCTTGTTAGACTTTCCCTGTGTTGACCTACTGGCTTTGTAGGGTGATGACTTACTTTCCACCATCCACATTTTTCCCCTACGCTCTGGTGCTCCCACCAGAACAGATTGTTCCACAAGTGTCAGGATGTGTTTTGCGTTTTCTCTGATGTTGATTTATAGTTTCTCCTTATTTCACTCACTTACTATCATGTGCCTGGAGGTTCCTAGCTGGGTGTGTGAAGTGTCTCACAGTGACAGATAAGCTGTCAGCTGAAGAAATCCAATAGTGGGCAGCCATATTGGTTTGCATATTAATTAGTGCATCAGTGCATTTGAGAACATCAAAGGCAGAAGCTGAAGCCTAAGTAGAAATGCCCAATGGAAATAAAGTTTCTTCCCCAGAGTTCAAGGACCTCTAAATGTCCACAATCATTGTGCTCCTCTTGGACTTTGATATAGCAATGATAGAAGAGTCTTGGGAACACTGGAGGTGATGTCTAGTTTCTAAGGAATTTGAATATCAGACTTCAGAGTTTGAATACTATCTTGCAAGCAACAAGGAGTCAAGGGTTCTTGAGTAGGAATTGTTAAATGTGTTGAAATTAGCATCTGGAGAAGGTCTTTTGATTGTACTTAAGATGGTTTGAAGGAAGAAAAGAATGGCGGTTGTAAGACTAGTTAGTAATATCAGTTTGCTTTGATGAGGTCCTGGACAACCACAGTAGTAATAGGAAAGGAAGGGAGAAAATTATGAGAGATATTTTAAGTAAAATGGAAATTATCAATTAACCTAAGAAATTGATTGGAAAAAATCTTTCTCGTAGTTTAATGATAATGGAGATAATATACATCAGGGTTTTCCCTTCCCCATTTATTGGTTATGATTTTTAGTGGATAAGACTATCTAGCATCTCAGTTAGGCAGGCACTTTCTGGGATTCTGTTAAGGTAGTAATTCACCCAACAAAAGGACTTGACGTGCTTAAGGTAGGTGAGGAACCGTACAGTAGGTGGGAGGGGAGGGAAGCCTTTGCCATTACCCCCAAGCAGGGAAAGTGCAAAGGAGTGGGTGGCAGAAGCTGCCAACACCTAAGGCTGGGTGATGGTGCCCTGGCTGTGCCCATGCAAGGCTGGCATGAGTTCAGTGAGAAGATGAAGCCAAAGATCTCTGGGGCTTTGTTGGATTTGGCTAGCTTAAAGCTGAGCAGTGAATGGCTCTTCGCCTTTTGGTGAGAGCAGCCAGGAGCATGGTTTCTTGGTAAATGTTTCTTTTGTTGTTAACAGAGTGCAAGGCTCATCAAGGTTGGTGTGACATGGTGACCAAGGTTGGAGTGTCATCATCATTCTTTTATGGGAATTTTAGGCCTGACTGCACGGTTGGACTATTGAGTCATGCCTTCCTAACCTCAAGAAAAAGGAGGAGAGGAAGAGGAGAAAGATGAGGGGGAAAAATGATTTTCATCCTTCTGTAAAGATACCAGGTTTTCTGTGTGGACAGTCTCAAATTCTTGAGTCTTAAATTCTTTACCTCTCTAAGTTGTCTTTGATTGCTTTAAACTCTGCCAAAGAAAGAAAGGGAGAAAATATATTAAGAGGGCGAACTCCCCTCACCCCCACTGATTTAGGGAGGGTTACTGAGTGCTTGGCACTAGGTCAGGTGATGTGGGAAATGCAGAGAAACGTTTGATGTTTTCCTGTGCTCCATGAATTCCCAAACTAGTTCTTAACGCACGAATGTTGTATTTGATGAGGAAGAATATCTGTTTTCTGGAAATATAATACGGTAAGTGGGTTGGACTAGGGTTTACAGGTTTAGATTCAATTAACATTTACTGGGTGCCTATCTGCTCTATGCCAGGCATTGCTGCCGGTGCTTCATATCTGTGAGAAAAAACCCTGGTCTCCTCTCCTCCCACAGGAAGAATATGGGACCAGAGAGAAAATGGTTTATGCATGGTCATAGGGTGGATGGTGGAGCTAGGTTACCTGAAATTTCTTATTCTAGAAGGTGCTCTGGGTTCTTCAGTTGTGTGACCCCCGCAGTGCAGGAGAAGTTAGTGCCCTGCCCCTTGGGGTGGGGCAGGGGAGGGAAAAGAAATACACGGGATGACCTAACATGTTTAAACCAGAACAGGCAAGTTGACCTTAGCCTCTACGCCTGTGAACGCTGGCATACCATCCTTTCAGGTGTAAGTTACAATGTCACTTTATATCAGGGAGGACAAGTTCATAGTCCCTGTCAATCTTCCGCTTCATACGAGGCTCCTGAAACAAGTACAAAGAGGATACGTGTGTCATTGAATCTGTCAGTACCAATGGCCCTTTGGAGACTTGAAGGGACATTACTCTATTGAGGCACACGAGGGCGCCCGAACCAACCAGCAAGGAGATGTTTCTTCTACGTTAAAAAGAAAGTGTGAATGCTGGCTAAGTTAGATTGACCATTGATTGTTTCAGGCCATCAGTACGCTTTTTTAGGGACATGACTTATGTTTGTGGTTTAGGTCAGCGGTCCCCAACCTTTTTGTCACCAGAAACCACTTTCGCGGAAGACAATTTCTCCACGGACTGGGGGTGGGGGGATGATTTCAGGATGATTCAAACACATTACATTTATTGTGCACTTTATTTCTATTATTATTACATTGTAATATACAACGAAATAATTATACAACTCACCATAATGCAGAACCAGTGGGAGCCCTGAGCTGCTTTTCACTTGCCACTCACTGATAGGGTTTTGAGATGAGTCTGCAAGAAACTGATTTATTATGGTCTCTGTGCAGTCAGACCTCTCTGCTAATGATAATCTGTATTTGCAGCCGCTCCCCAGCTCTAGCGTCACCGCCTCAGCTCCACCTCAGATCATCAGGCATTAGATCCTCGTGAGGGGCACGCAGCCTAGATCCCTCACACGTGCCGTTCACAGTAGGTTTCGTGCTCCTATGAGAATCTAATGCCGCTGCTGATATGACCAGAGGTGGAGCTCAGGCGGTAATGCGAGTGATGGGGAGCGGCTGTAAATACAGATGGAGCTTCTCTGTCTCGCCCACCTGTGGTTCCTAACCCCGGGGTTGGGGACCCATGGTTTAGGTAACACACCTGTGACTTAGCCAGTGAGCTTGCAGATGACTAGCATGGTTCTACATATTTAGAAATTTTGTGATATAACCATTCTGTTTACCATCCTATTATTACCTAGTAGAGAGATAGGTTGTAGGCAAGTTTATTAACTATTCTACCCCAGCGCTAAGGGGAGGATCACGTCCGTACCTAACTGTTCAGGGCAGATGAGGGGATACGTCAGATAACACATGTATTGTCTGAGCTCTTTGGTTTAAAAAAGGGATTCTACTTTAAGGTGGCAGTGAACGTTTCACTTTGTTAGTGAAGAAAACAAAACTTCTTTGACCCATTTTTCTACTTAGCGTTCTTTCTTCCAGGGGTCTGCAGACAGAGGTCAAGGCTGACTAACTTTCCACTCAATTTCTGACACTTTTTTGCATCTATCCTACGGCTTGGAAATCTTCCTGGGGAGTGTTGGGAGGTCGACGTGGAGGCAAATCTGTGCATGAGTGTTTTCTCCTGCTTCTCGGTCCTGCCCTCAAACGCCTTTGCGAAGAGGACATTTGTACTCCGTTAGATGCAGGAATAGCTGAGGGATCGGACTGACCTGTCACACTGCACACTTCTGAGAAAGCCTTCCACCCAGCACTTAATGCAGACCTCTCCAGTTAGAGACCAAGGCTTATCACTTGTTGACAGATCCATCCATCAGTGTGTATTCCTTAAGCTCTCTGTGCCTGGGATGGTGCTAGCACTGTGAAAATACAGACAGTGCAGTGCGGGGTGAGACATAGAGGGGTGGACCTGAATCCAAGGCAGCAAATCCACAGGACCCAACTGTGAGCTCTAACGAGTGAGACTGATGAGTGATGCCAATGAGTTTGTGAAATAGAAATTTTAAAAAATCCACTCCAGCAACCCATGCTGAAGCATCATTCTGACATATGTAGCCTAAAGCCAGCTTGTCATTTGCAAAATGCTGTCCAAGTATAAAGAAGTGTCTTGCAGCCATTCTTGAGTGCTAGACAAATCTATTATTCTGAATTTATTGGCTGAGAAAGGGGGAAGTGGAGAGGGAGCAGCCTCTATACAAAGTTACCTTGCAAGTTAGCAAAGGGACCAGACTAAGAGACTAGAGATTTCTCTACTTGATGTTTGGAAAGCTTGCCAAGAAATTGATTATGGCAATTCAAGTGCATTCTATAATCAAGTTGCATTTAATATGCTTTAGGCGAAAGTGCAATGAAGATACACCGGTTCCTGGCTCTGGATGGGTGTCGTGGGAGTCTCATCATATTCTGATTACTATATCAGTGTAATAAAGTATAGAATGCAGAGTCAGAATTTATACTGTAAGGATTTTATAATGGTAGCGAAAATGGTCACCAAGTGCCATTCTGTTTGCTTTCATGGAACACGGTTTTTGTCAGCTGTTTGAGAAATGGACTCTCTCAGCTCTTTTAAAAATTAATGGTAAGGAAATTTAGTGGAATTAATGGAAAATCCTAGTGCAAAGGAAACACACTCTGGCCTCAAGGCAAGCATTTTCTCGAGGATGTCATTCTGCACTCTGCAGTGACAATAATAGGAAGGGGGAGGAAGAGAGAGAGAGAAAAGAAGTTACAGCTTTGGAGGAAGTGGTGAAGTCCTTAAGGGCAAAAAATGTCATCAGGGAGTCACTGCGCTAAGACAGGAAAATTTAGCTCGAGAAAGCATGGAGCAGCAGAATTTTATTCTTCTCATACAGCAAATTTTAATTATATTTTCAGTGTTCCTCATATTTGTGCCTATAATAATTTCTTCACATAGTTGTGATTGATTGCCTTTACTGTTTTTCTTGTTAAGTTAACAAAGGAAGTGCAGTTTCCTCTGTGTGTGTGTGTGTGTGTGTGTGTGTGTGTGTGTGTGTGTATGGGGGGGGCGTGGTGGTTTACCCTTCACTTGGCATTTAAATCACTCACAGCAGACTTTAGAATATGGAAAACAACTAGAAGTGAGCCACCCTGTTAAAATCAAACATTAGAAGTGAGAAAAAAGTATTTCCTAACATGATGTTAAACAGACCCTGAGAAGTAGATTGAAGGATGGGTCAATGTTTGGAGCTTTTAAAGTCATAGCTTCCCTCTCTCTCTCTTTTTTCTCCAAAGAAGTAGAGACACCGACTGATAGTTTTGCCCTATTCCATGAGCCCAGATGTCTTTCTGATCATGGAGAAAGGTGCAGGGATATGGAGTCATGTCTCTTACGACCTCAGGTGTGGCCCGCACATACAACCATCTCATCTCAACCCGGGCTGACCCTCTGCGGGACTCGGGGAAGCTGGCTGTGTCCATAGTTACAAGGCTCTGAGAATCTATACCTTTCCTTGTGTGTCTCTTTTCCAAAAAGTGATAAATTTTAAGAAGACCTTTGAAGCAGTGAGATTTTCTTTCGGCCCCTCTCAAAACCTTTCCCCGACTCCCTCCTTAAAATGTTGCCTTTTGCCATGAATCGGAAAGAACCCCTGAAAGCCCAGGGCTGCTTTCAGAAGCAGTGAATGCAAAGCCATCAGCTGTAAAATATGTGCCCTGAATGGCTTTGCATAGAGAGGGGGAGAAAGCTTTGCCTCGCTGCAGCCTCTGCGGGTATTGCCAAAAAGGATTTGCTACGTGGTTGAGAATCCAAACCTTACTGAGTCCTTGAGGACTGCTTGTGGAAGGTGGGGAGAGGGGACCCCCCAACCGACCTCACTATTAAGTGATTGAATCTGACTGCTGCTCTCATGCCAGGGGCTTGGTTTATAATTTTGGTTCCTAATTGGTTGGAACTTCTCCAGCTCCTGGTTGTGTGTGTGTGTGTGTGTGTGTGTGTGTGTGTGCGCGCGCGCGCACACGCATGCACATGCACTTATGCACCTGCATTCTTGTACATTACGTGATTTAAAGGTATGGCCCTTATCAAGGTAACCAATGGTCTTTCTAAACTCTAGGCTCTCATTCTAATGGAGCTCCTGAATAGTAAATGTGTTATGATGCACCTATATTCCAGGAAAAGTACATTTTTATGTAATTCTATATGACGTGTTGAACAGCAGTTGACATAATAGCATGATGGTACATTTTGTAGACATTTACTTAAATATCTGTTTCAAATTTTTGCAGTTTTCTTATCGTATTTTTTTCCCTTTGGAACCAGCAAAATTTTTCCCCAGTTCTTCATCATCTTTAAGCCCTTGAAGAACTCATTGATGCTGGGTACCATACTATAATGCCTAAGGTACAAGTTGGTTCTGAGCTTTAGACTTAAGGAGTTATCAGACAACCCAGGGGCCCATTCATTTAAACCAACATTTCCTAGATTGTGTTCCAAGAGGTAATAGTCCCATGCACCATGAAAACAGGACCCCATGCTCAAATCCATTGGGGGTGGGTGGTTTGTGGTGAGTATCTAGCATATCAAAGTCACCCAGGAACCTTGCAATAAGAAAACTATTAAATTGTTTAATCCAGTGTTTCCCAAATGTATTATTTAGAAAGATTTAAAAATAAGTAATACTTATCAATATCCTGCAGGACTAGCATTCCTTGGAACTAACTTTGGGGAATGCTAGTTTCAAGCTGATCAGCTCCTGGTCACCTCCTCTGAGTTTACCTTGGCCTTGCCCTGGACCAGCTTTCGTCCTTGCATCCTCAAGCTCCCTTCTTTACAACCATAGTTCTAATTAGACCTACCTTTACTTGAGTGTCTACAGAGCTTTAGGTGCTCGACACATCTCATTTAATCTTCCCAACAACAGTGCAACACAGGTATTATTACGAATATTGTACTTACAAAGAGAGTGAGGTTCAAAGAAGCATAGTCATTAAGAAGTAGTACCTTGATTCAACATTGGGGCTGACTCTAGAGCACATGATTCTAACCAATGATTCCATAAAAGAAAACGGAAACACTTAATTCAGATGTAAGTATATTTAGGAAGACAATAGAAAGAGTGTGTTTCTCTGTAGATTTCTGAAAACTCTACCTTCAACTGAACAGGACTCTCCCAAACTGCCTGTTGGAGCAGAGCAGAGAGGGAAGGAGCACAGGCACTCCTGAATGGTGTTTCGCCTCCTCTCTGCTGCTACCAGTGATTCAGGGTTTTCAGGCCAGGCTGCACCCAGAAGTTTAGGAGGGCTGCTTCCTTTGGAATTTACCTGCTGGGTTCAGCTCCTCATTGGCTGTCTCCCCACACTACTTCTTCTGCTGAGTTCGCTACCGGCTACCCAAAATACTGCAGCAAAACAAAGTCATCTGGGTTGCCCTTGTCTGTGCTTTCTTCGTTGTTCTACCACCATTGCTCTTGCCTCTTGCTGGGGAATGGCTCAGTCTCTGACTCAGGGTAATTTTCTTGTCTGGAGAAAACGGGAGGGGGAGCACAGTGGTGGCTTTGATGAGTCTGACAGAGCTCAGTGGTGTGTTGGCTTTCTCTCTACTTAAAGAAAAGACTTTTAGAGTCACAACTATTACTGCTGCTCATTTGAGGGGTCCTGAGTCATCACTCCTCAAAACTGCTGGGGAAATTCTAAACTTATGCCTTTCCCCATTTGTATGTAGTAGAAGCGATGTATACCTGGTAAAGACTATACATATAATTTTTTAAAGCACCTCTTTCATGGGAAGACATCTATGTGCCATCCCAATAGTTGATCCTCCATGTGAGGTCTTTTGTCTGTCTATAAAGGTATGTATAGTAATAGCCTTCCTCTGTCTCTTATTGGGGGAGTGAGGGACAGAAATTTGTATATATATATTCTCCAGGCTTCACAATTATGTGAAGCTTTTTATTTTTATTTGATTTTTTGGCCATGCCGTGAGGATTCCTGGATCTTAGTTTCCCGAGCAGGGATTGAAACTGTGCCCCCTGCAGTGGAAACACGGAGTCTTAACCACTGGACCGCCAGGGAAGTCCCTGCATAACTAAATGAAATGACACAGGGAAAAGCCAAACTATGGAAATGGAAAGGATTATCCATGTTATTTTTTTTTCTTTCACCTATTTCTAAGCCAAGAACATCCGTGGGGCTAGGGAGAAAAAATTGTTGTTAAATATTACTTAGGTGCTTGACATGTTATGAGGGGCAAAGTCCAACCACATTCTTATGTATACCATTATGTTCACTCCTCTATTAATATCAGTCGTTTGACTAAGTGGCAGTTACAGGCTAACGCAAGCAAAGAGTCATCAATGTGCTGAGTGTTACAACTCAAAAATTCAAGACAATAATCAGACCGCGTGGTCAAAGAAGGTTTCCTAGAAGAGGTGTTGAAGCTGAAATCTCAACAATAACCATGATGTAGTTTGGCAATAGTGAGGGTAGGGCGGTTGGGTTGCACAACTCTAGGGATCACCAATCATAGCCCTCTTAGTCTAGGTATATGATAACCTCTAGTTATTTAACCCTGTTGTGGAAAGGTGTGCAATGGAAGAGGGGGAGAGGTGTCTAGTGGGAAGGAACAGCATGTGTGGCCATCCTGAGATGCAGTATGGTGGACCTGAGGAACTGAAAGTTGTACAGTAGGTGAAACTTAGGGAGAGGAAGAGTGATATTAGGTGAGACCGAAGTGGTTGAATCTAGCTAGATCAAGCATGATTTTGTAGTCCATGTTAAGATTTCTCAACTCTTTCCTACAGGGGAACGAGAGACCAGTAAAGAGGTTTAAGCAAGCAAGTGTAGCTGGTAAGATTGGTATTTAAAAATGTGTATTTCATACTGCAGTGTGAAGGAGGGATTGGTTGAGAACTAAGGTAGGGTAGGCACACTAATAGGAGATGAGTGACGTTTGGACTACAGTGATAGTGGGATTAGAGAAAAATGTATGGGTCCAAGGGACATTTAGGATATTGGATCCGTGGGATCAGGTGATTGATATTTTGGGGTGGGGTATAGTAAGGCGAGAGAGATGGTAGATTCAGAGATAATTTCTGAGTTTCTGCCTTGAACTGGATGGATGGGGTGACATTTACTAACATATAAGACACTAGTGGGAGAGATTTTTGTGTGTGAAGGCAAAATCATGACCTCAGTTTTGGACTGAATTAAGATGCTAAGTTGTCTAAAGGGAGATTTTGAGAGTGGGCTGGATATATAGATCCGGGAGTCAGGAGGGGAATCTGAGCTGTAGTTATACATTTGGTGGTTGTCAGGGTTTAGAAACCCTGGAAGTGGTTGAGATCGTTTAGGAGAAAGTGTTGGGTTAGAATCAGAGAAGACCCCCAAAGAAAGAGGTTTCTGGAAATCACACATTAAATGGTTGGGTAGATGAAGAGGAGGTTACAGAGGAGACTTAAAAGGAGAGTCCAGAGAGATAAGAGGGTGCAATTATCAGAAGCAAGGGAAGAGAATGTTTCATGAAGAAGGAAGTTGTTAACTGTTAGATGTTGTTGAGGGATGAAGGGTATAAGGTAGGATATCTTTAGCTGCAAACAACAGAGGATCTGATTCAAACTTGCTTAAATTTAAACAACCAGGATATGTATCAACTCTTCTAACTGGAATTTAAGAAATATACAATAAAAGTCTTCAGGTTCACCTTATTCTAATGGCTCTGCCTTCATTACTCTGGATTGGGTTGGTTTTATCTTTAGATGATGATGATTATTGTTACTATTAATTATAGTTGCTTCTGGCTTCATATCAATACTTCCTGGTGTCCAGAAGTGAGAGTTTGTCTATTCCAACTTGCTCACCACTGAAAGTGACAACATTTATTTTATAAAAACCCTTGGCACACTATTCTGGCTTATTATTGAACTGTACTTAGTCACATGCTTATTCCTGGACCAAATACTGACCAGAAAAATACCTTGCATTGAACGAGTTAAATGTGATTCCTGAAACTATTACTGCTTTGGGGTGGGGTGGGGGGGAGACATAAACAGACCAATAAGACCAATCCCAGGAAATAAGGCTGGAGTTATTTCCTCTTGTGGCACAAATCTGGAGTTCTTTGGGGAATGATGGGGAAGAGAATGGATGTAGGCTGGGCAACCAACAATGTCCAGTATATTAACATAAGAAAGGGCTGAGAATTGTACTTTGGAATTTAAAAAATTCTATATATATTTATTGAGGTATAGTGGACATATATTACATTTACATTTCTAAAAGTGTACCATGAAATGGTGACCACAATCAGGATAAAGAACATATCCATAGTAACAAAAGTTTCCTTATGACCCTTTGTAATCATTTCCTCCCCTTTCTGCCTATCATACCCCTTCCTCCTTGACCAGTCCTCAGGCAATCACTGATTGTTTGTGTCTTCTGAGGAATTTATCCCTTTCATCTACATTGCCTAACTTATTAATATAAAGTCCACAATGTTCCCTATTCCTTTTAATATCTGTGGAATCTGTAATGATGTCACCTCTCTCACTGCTGTTATTGTTTACTTATGTGTTTTCTCTTTTGTTCTGCATCATTCTGGCTAGAGAATTGTCTATTGGATTTCTTCCTCTTCCTCCCCCTCCCCCTCCCCAACCTCCTCCTTCTTCTTTCTCCTGTATGTTACTAGAAAATGGAAATAAAAAAATACAAGTTGAGACACCCGCCTAAAGCAAGTACCTCTCTAGTCACAGCAAGTTTTAACAATTTTTTTTAAAATGTTAAGTTACTTTATATAAAGTAGTCATTTTCATATTGTGAAAATTTGCAGTATGCAAGATCAGAAAATAAAAATTAAAAGTCCTATTTTGTTTCTCACCTTTGTCCCTTTTTTACAGTTTCCACACACCTTGACCTCCTGATGGGATTATTCGTAACAGTTTGGTGCATATTTTGCTAGATGCAATGTTCTCATTGTTTTAAAATTTAAATGGAATTACCTTGCACACATTGCTCCATAATTTATTCTGTTTCCTGTAAAAATATTTTGTAGACACTTTCAGTTAAGCATACACAGGTAGACATCATTTTAAAACCGTTTTATAGAATTAATGTGCAAAATATATAGCCAACTCCCTAATGGGGGGCATTTAGCTTGCTCCCATACTTTCAACATTACAAAATATTCTGCAACATTGTAACTGTCTTTTGCAGCACGTGTAAGACTTTCTGTGGACTAGTTTCCTCAAAGTAAAATGTCTGGGCCAAAGAGTAAGCATACAAAATGTTATAGAGGTTGAAAAGCATCCTCCTTTAATGAAATAGTGCCATTTGCAGAGACATGGATGGACTTAGAGATTATAATACAGAGTGAGGTAAGTCAGAAAGAGAAAAACAAATAACGTATAGTATCACTTATATGTGGAATCTAGAAAAGTGGTACAGATGAACTCATTTGCAAAGCAGAAACAGAGTCACAGATGTAGAGAACAAACTAAGGGTTACCAAGGGGAGAAGGGGAGGGTGGGGTGAACTGGAAGATTGGGATTGACATATATATACCACTATGTATAAAATAGATAACTAATGAGAACCTACTATTGGGTGCTCTGTGGTGACCTAAATGGGAAGGAAATCTAAAAAAGAGTGGATATGTCTATACGCATGGCTGATTCACTTTGCTGTACAGCAGAAACTAACACAACATTGTAAAGCAGCTATACTCCAATAAAATAAGAAAAGAAAAAGCATCCTCCTTTCTACTGCTTCTTTGAATAGTCCATGAGAAAGAACATTTCATCCGTACACTCACCAATGCCGAACAGCAGCAGTTAGAAAATATTAGGTGAAATTATATTGTCATTTTATTTTATTTCCTAGATTATTATTATGTCTTTCAAAGTGAATCCTTCCCTCTACTTTAAATTTATTTTCATTTTTTGCTTTATTTGGATTTTCTACTCTTTTTTACATGTATGTGGGCAAATTATATTTTTCCTAGAAGAAAGTCATCCATCAATATTTATATTACATTGGTATAAATTTCTTCATGGTATTCCCTTTTAATTTATGAAATATCCTCTGTACCTGTAATTAAGACCATTTGTTGGCTTTTAGTATTGTTTATTTGTACCTTCTCTCTGTTTTTTTGTTAATCAGACTTAGTAAAGATTCTTTCATTATATTGTTTTCATAGCACCATTTTTAAAAAGTCTTCTAGTTATTTGTTCTAGATTATTAATTTCTATTTTATCTTAATAAATTTATTCTTTCTACTTTTAAGATGCTTATTTTACTGTAAGTTTTGCAGCCTTTTGGCTTAGGAGTTTAATTTATTTGAAAAATTTCTTGTTATATAATGCTTTAAGTGTATATATTTCCCTAAAAGCTACTTGGTCACGCTCTAAGAATTTTACCAGTTTTTTCAACAGTTTTTAATTTCATATTGTATTCCCTTTAAAAATAAGTAATTATTTAGATAAATTTTAGTCTTCTAATGGTACCACTAATATTTTAAAAGATATTTGGAGTTATGTTTTTTCTTGTGATGACTAGTGTTATATTCTCCCTCAAGAATATTATCATGCAACTACTTTTGCTTTTTCCAGTGTCACCATGTCCCAAATTGCTATCTAATATTTGTTGTTTAGGTGTATGAAAGCCTTTGGTTGAATAATATGCCATTGCATGTATCTACCACATTTTCTCTATCCATTCATCTGGCAATGAATATTTAGATTGTTTTCCACATCTTAGCTATTGTGACTAGCACTGCAGTGAACATGGGACTGCTAATATCTCTTTGAGATCCTGATTTCAATTTTTAAGGATAAATACCCGGAAGTGGGGTATCTGGATCATATTGTGGTTCTATTTTCAATTTTTTGAGGAACTTCCATACTGTTTTTTATGGTAACTGCACCATTTTGCATTCCCACCAAAAATGCACAAGGATTCCAATTTCTCTACATCCTTGGCAACATTTGTATAAAATTTCAGTGAAGCAAGATGAATAAGTTCTAGAGATCTGCTGTACAACATTGTACCTATAGCCAATAATACTGTGTTATACAATTAAACATTTATTAAGAAAGTAGCTCTCGTGTTACGTGTTCTTACCACAATAAAATAAAATTAAAAAAAAAAGACTTTGGATAAAATATGGGTATCAGTTCCTCATTTTCAACCAAATTTTAACAACTCCCAGAGATAATATAGACGTTACCCTTTTAATCTAGCAATAGCACATTTGCAAAATTAAGAAGAAATCCCCAAACAATAACAAGTGATATTAATCATAATGTAATCCCTCCATCTTGCAAAGTGAATAAATAATGCACATTCCTTTTTAGCTCTTGAAGTGGCTGGAGTTTGTGGATGCTTTTTGCTTCGTACTTCCCAGTTGATGAGATTGCTGTTATTTGGTTTGTCTGTGCCAGGACTTTCAACTTTTCTTCTGGACAGTTTTCTTTTAATGGGATTCAAGCCAAGAATCTGTTATCTGGAGCACTGGTCACCTAAATAGGTCATCGAACATTCCGGGATGATAATCATGGGCCTTGAGCAACATAATCAACAGAGACATCAAGAATGACTAGTGCCTTTCGTCCATCCCATAATTACATCTGGGTCTCTGAAAAGCAGCATAATGCCTCTCTTTCCCACTTTCAGTAGGATTTGGACACTTTGGCTCTCGGGATGCCTTCTGTTCACCTCTAGATACCTGGCAAGTCAGTAGTGGACATGACAGCTGAGCTACCTACACTCCTGCCTCCCAGGTCTGAGACTCTGGAGCTTCCCCCATCTTTATTTTGATCCAGTGAACGTAAGAACCTGACTGCCAGCATTTCTGGAAATATTGAGGAAAGAGGACTGGAGTCTCAGCTCCTTTCCTTTTGTGGAAAGTTCCTCTCTAGAACTCTCTGTACTCACACAGCTCATGGTGCAGAAGGAAGGATAATTGTGGACTCTCATGTAAGCACCAGGCATGCTTAGCTCTAGCGATATTGTCCCAGGGGGCAAATTCCTCATCTCTGATGCTAATGATATTAGTGATGCAACCTTCCCCAACTATTGCTCCTCTCACTGTCACCCTTTATGTCTTCAGATCTGAGAAGGTAGTGGGTGCTAGACAGAAGTTTCAGGACCTGGAGTCACTCATGTCCCATGAGGGGTGGGTCATCCTGCTGCGGTTCTGCATACAGTGCTTTTCTCTGTGTGCCTGTGGACCATGCCTCTCTGCTGCCACTGCCAGGTAGCCTGTCCCACACCGTGGCCTTCCGTCACTTGGGATGGTACTCCCTTTCTCCTGTGCTTTCAAAAGTATTTTTGTATTATTTATTCAAGTTTGAGAAATTGTGGCATAAAGCATTGCCTCTTGAGAGTCCTAGTAAAAATGCTAATATGTTCCTTGGCAAGATCAAAGGTTAATGTAACTACTTCCAACATTCATCAATAAATCTGTAAATTATATCAGATTAGCTAGTTACCCTGCATCATACGTAATAATGTCATGAACACTGGGACAGCTCCATAGTGGTGGAGATAGAGGCTTAGGATTTATTTAGAATCTACTAATTCTAACCATGAGGTGCTTGTCTTATTCCATTCTTATTCTACCCAGACTGGGTGGCTTATTAATAAGAGAATTTTATTTCTCACAGTTCTGGAGCCTTGAAGTCCAAGATCAAGACACCAGCCTCCTTATGTTCTTGTGAAGGGCTACTTTCCAGTTCCTAGCCAGCTCCTTTTCACTGTCCTCACATGGTGGTGGAGGGGGTTAGGCATCTTTCTGGAGCTTCTTTTATAAGGCACAATCTCATTCATGAGGATTTTTCCCTCATGACTTAAGTACCTCCCAAAGGCACCCCCTACTAATACCATCACTTTGGACAATAGGAGACACTTAAGGGGGAACACAAACATTCAGACCATAGCAATGCTAAAGAAGAGTAATAGGAAAATAGGAGAAGGCAGGGGACAGTCTTCTCTTAATCAACATTTTGCTTTTGTGTGGGCCTAATTTGACAAAGATTTAGTGGATAAAAGAGCTTCCTGTGACGGTAGATAGACCTTTGCTGGAGATGCTGGTTTTTAGCCCCTCGTATGCACCCTCTTCAATCCCCGGTCCTCAGATGAGCACGGTGAGCCTCAGTTTCACTTGCCCCTTTTTACTCTTCTCAGCATTGTGTTGGGAACACTAATCTGGTTCCGTCCATCATTTTATGTTTGAGGAAACTGAGCTCTATTTATCTCAAAGTGACTTTCCCAAGATCTCTTATCTTGTAGCCTGTGATAGTCACTGGCTCCCCTCAAAAAATTCATCTCCAGCCCCCCCGAGTATGGCAGTGGACAGCGTCCCCTTGTGAGTATTCTCCTTCTGAGACCAACCTCAGGGGATCTAAGCACAGCTTTGCAAAATTCCTGGTGACCTTCCTTCCATGCAGTTTGTTTTCCTTGAATTTTTGGAATTGACTTTACATAGAGCCACGGTAACAGTGAAAGCTTTTGACAGTGATGACCTTGGCTTTAAGTAGACCACTATAATATAAAAAGAGTTATTTGAGGAAAATGTGGCAAACTGGTAGATGACTGTCTGATTTGATGGCAGGCATGTAAGCAGGGAATAGAGAAGTATTTGTATACCTAATATCTCAGGGTGAATGTTGTCTTGAGAAGACTGAGAGGGAAGTATACAGGGGAAGAAAAAAAGTAGATCCCTGGAAACCTCAACTAGAGAAAGAGCTGGAGATGAGAGTCATGGCTTGTTTGCTTCCCCATGACTATCCTTTCTACTTTGATTCCCAACAGTTGGTTTAACTGTATTGTGTATCAGATTCTTTCTCCCTCTCCCTCTCTCTCTCTTTTATTTAACAGAGATTATTTCCAAAGAACTTACCTGTGTATTTATCTACTTATCCATCTATCCATCATCTAATAGTAATAGCACACTTTGGGCTGCTTTTAATGGCATTTTTAATGGGTTTATTCATTTCTCACATTGTACTGTAATTGTTTCATTACTGTAAACATGTTTTTTTTGAACATCAGACTAAGTTCCTTAAGGAGAGAATCCATGTCTTATTTGAATTCTGTATCCCAGCGGTCCAGCAGAGAGAGCTTTGGGATGAAGGAATGAGCTCATAATATAGAGATTAGACACACTGCCCTTATTTTAAATTAGTGTGTGTGTGTGTGTGTGTGTGTGTGTGTGTGTGGGTGTGGGTGTGTGTAAGGTAAGTGGCTAACAAGTGGTACCAATATAAACTAATAGAAGAGTTGAGAAAAGCCAGAATGCATGAAGGCATTGTAGGGATTAGGCACTCAGCTGGTCCTTGAAGGATGGAGATAAATTGAATAGGATGTCAGAAGATGTTTGAGGACAGAAAGAATGATGTGAGCTAAGATGTGGATTCAGGAAAGTATAAGGTGTGTTTGGGGGAACAGTTTGAATGAGGATGTTCAAGGTGGCTGAGTTATGTTGGGGAATGATTGGCAGAAGGCTCAAAGTTTGGCCTGGTCTGTGAGCATCTTGAATATCTGTACAATATGCACAAATGAGGGCACAAATGAGAATATTGGGATATGAAGTAGGATGGAAGGTACCAGCAGCGTTGATGAGAGAACTGCCACGATGAAAGTACAGGGGTAAGAAAGAGTTTAAAAGCAGTTTATTCATTCCATACATCCTGTGTGCCATGCACAATGCTAGCTTGGGATACAGCATTAAATGTATCCTGAGAGTCTGTAAGTATCCACCCTCGAGAGCTATAGAAGAGGCAGACAGACATTCACAATACACATGATAAGTGTTAAGGGGTCCACGTGAGATAATTGGCCATTAGAAGGAGCATCTGAGACATTCTTGGAGGATTGGCTGGGAAGGTTTCCTAGAAGTGACAACTTGACAAATAAAGGAGGCTTTCTGAAAAGGAAGATCCAGAGTGCCACAGAAAAGAGCATGGCACTTTCATGGCATTCCAAGTAGTTTAGCCTGGTTTGAGTATGGAGAAAAAGAGGATGGAGGGGGGGATGTGGTGACCAGGAAGTAGTGACTGATGAAATTGGAAAAATGAGCATGAGAGCCCTGGCTTGCAACCCTAACCTAGTTAGAGATTGCATTATTCATACTTAAAATATTCTTCTTCCTTATACTCCCTCTGAGATGTTTATCAAGGTTACTCTTTTTCATACGATGTCATCTAAATTCATTGCATTCTCTTTTCCACTAACAGTAAGGGCTTTCTTAGGTACCCAAGTCAAAATCAGTGGACTTCTGCCCTCAGAGTACAGAGACTGTAGTTTTCTCCTTTGATAGTCTAATGTCTATTACAAGATTTCTAATATTATTATCATTCTTGAGTTCCTGGAATAAAACTTGTTTTATTAAAAAAGTATTTTTCTGATAATTAGTGAATTAATTTACCAGTACTCTATTCTAGATTTTTGCTCATATATTTTGTCAGAGAGATTGTTTTGCAGGTGTGTTTTTCAGTGGTCAGATATTAGAGAGGATAAGTATAACTTGCTGAAATGAATCACCAAGTAACTTTCCATTGTTTTCTATGGTCTAGTGCATTTTAAACCGTACAGGAATGATCTTTCCCTGAAATTTCAAAAGCTTTATTATTTAGTAAGGAAATCTTCTAATGGAGTCTTTATGATTTTCAGCATAAGAAATCATGTCAGCTGCAAATTGAGACAATTTTACTTCTTCCTTTCAAAATTTGATGCCCTTTATTTCTTTTTCTTGCTTGATTACTCTGGCTGGGATTTCCAGTACTATGTTGAATAGGAGTGGAGAAAGTGGGCAACCTTGTCTTGTTTACTAAATTTAGAGGTAAAGGTTTCAACCTTTTAACATTGATTTTGGTGTTAGTTGTGGGCTTGTCATATATGGCCTTTATTATACTGAGGTACAGTCCTTCTATACCTAATTTGTTGAGAGATTTTATCATGAACAGATGTTGAATTTTTTTCAAAAATTTTTTTGCATTTATTTAGATGATTGTGTGATTTTTTCCTTTCATCCTATTAATGTGATGTATCATATTTATTGATTTGTGTATATGTAGTGGAAGCACCTGAGAGTTGGCTTTTTTGATTGTCAAGCGCGTGCACTTGAGGCATCCACTTCAAAGACAGCTATCTCGAATAAACATGCTGCCAGCCACATCACAAGATAAAGAGCCAGCACCTCCCTCAACCCAAAGTTTTCTTTGTTTTAGTGATCTCTGGATGACTTAGATAACTGACCATCTGACCCCTTGTTTTTCCCCTCCTGTATTTTAATTCCTGCTCTTATGTTTCAAATTCAACAGTAAAGAGTGGACCTGTGAGACCATAGGCACCCCACCCTCAACCCCAATAAAAGCAGAACCCCAGGCCCAGTCTCTCTCTCTCTCTCTCTCTCTCTCTCTCTCTCTCTCTCTCTCTCTCTCTCTGTCTCTCTCCTTGTGACCTCACTGTGTGGCCCCAGGCATGCTGTGTGCCCTCCAGGACCTATGTGTAATGAAACATTTTTTTCCCAAGCTTCCCTGATGGTTATTGCTGAAGTGTGTCTTACAATTACAGTAAGAACTACAAAGACTGGTCTAGCCACAATATTGTTTCCAAAAGGGTAAATGTCTCTGGGGGGCTCATTGTGGGCCCACATGAGTGCCCCCAGGCATTTCTAGCTGACAGCATCACTATCAATGGGCTGAGACCAGCACAAAACAGTATGTTGAACCATCCTTGCGTCCCAGGGATAAATCCCACTTGATCATGATGAATCATCCTTTTAATGTGCTGCTGAATTTGGTTTGCTCGTATTTTGTTGAAAACTTCTGCATTTATATTCATCAGGGATATGGCCTATAGTTTTCTTTTCTTGTAGTATCCTTATCTGGCTTTTGAATCAGAATAATGCTAGACTTGAGTTTGGGAGTGTTCTCTCCTCTTTGATCTTTTGGAACAGTTTGAGAAAGATTGGCTTTAATTCTTCTTTAAATGTTTGGTAAAATTCACCTGTGAAGCCATCTGGTCCTGGGCTTTTCTTTGTTGGGAGATTTTTGGTTACTGATTTAATCTCCTTACTAGTAATAGGTCTGTTTAGATTTTCTATTTCTTCCCAATTCATTCTTGGGGGGTTGTATGTTTCTAAGACTTTTCCCATTTATTCTAGTTTTCCTAGTTTGTTGGTGTATAATTGTTCATAATCTTTCATGATCTTTTATATTTCTGTGGTATCAGTTGTAATGTCTCCTCTTTTGTTCACAAATTAGTTGATTAGGGTCTTCTCAGAAAACCTTCTAATGGCATGAATTTTCCTCTGAGAACAACTTAGGCCCCACAAATTTGTTTAGTTATATAGTGCTTGTATCTTATTATTTTTCCATGTAATTTATGATTGTGTTTTATATTTCCAATTTTATTCAAATATTGCTTGAAAGTGTTTTGTAGTTTCTAAATTGGTTTCCGCCATGAATTAAAGTAGTTGCTATAATTTTTTTCTTTTTAAAAAATAAAATTGTGATCATAGATTTTGGTCTAGATTCAGAGTAAACAAATTTCTATAGATGGCCGGGTATAGTGGCTTTGCAGGTGTATGGTCTCTTTTGCAACTGCTCAGCTCTACCATGGTAGCAGGAAAGCAGCCATAGACAGTATGTAAGAAAATGAACTGTGTTCCTGCTACTAAATGATCAGAAACATTGAGGTCCTTTCTCAGCATAAGGCTAAAATATTTCTGTAAAGAAATGGATATTTATGTGTTTAGTAGGCTTTATTTTTAATGTAGAGACAAGAAGCTAAAATATTTCACCATTCACCTTAATACTAAACACCAAGCAATCCATTTGCATATTCACTGTGAATACTACCCTTTAACATCATATTACCCTCTTTGGAATGTTTTATGCTTTTGGCTATAAATTCTAATTTGTCCATAAATAGAGCTATCTCTAGCTTATTTATTGCCTCTTACCTGGAAAATCTTTGCTTGTTGTTTTGTTTTAGAACTTTCTGGATCACTGTAGTTTAGGTTTGCACACAGAACTGATAGAGGATGGGAAGCATGGCATTTCCCAGTATGCACTGCTTGTAGGGTTTCTCTTGTCTCTCTTCAGCACACAGTGCTTTAGGCTCATTCCTGGAAATCAGTAACCCACTGCCTGCCTTCTTTCAGCCCACTTATTTCTGTAAGACGTCCTCTTCTACTTGTTTCAAAGAGTGAAACCTGGTTTTGCCATGAGGAGAAGTCTTGATTGGGTGTTTCCCATCCACCTCTCCTCAGTGGAAAAAACAATGTAATGTTGGATCAGAGTCCGATATTACATTGTCTCTAAGTCTTAGGTTTTGGTGTGGTAAGTTTTCATATTTCTCTCAGTTTTAGTGTAAATTTGGTAGAGATGGGCACCATTTTAACCAAGAAGGTCTAAGAGTTATTTTTCATTAGTGATCCCTCCTCAGCTAGAAAGGGGGTTAATGTTTCTGACTTAAATCTTTTTGTTTTTCGTTCTGCATGAATAATTTGGGGGAAAACAATTTTTTTTGCTTAGCATTTCACTTTCCAGAAACATCAAGTATGTTATGGCCATTACTTAGAAACAATGCATAGTTTGTTTGGGTCTTGTGTGTTTGGTGTGTGTCTGTGTTTTTCTAAACAGATGTTGAGTAAAATCTTCAGGTCATGTGTGAGCCAGAGTACTTAGAAGAATGCTTCAGAGCCCAGCCAACTTTAAACACCTTGTCAAATCCATTGTTTATTAAAGTGAAACAATGGAAAAGAGGAAGTAGTGGAAAGCTGCTGGGTTAATATTAAATGAAAGTCATCCCTCTCTTCCACATAAGACATGTCAAACCACAATGAATTATAAGCTAAATGAAGTTTAGAGAGCTGGTTCAGAAATCTTTGAACCAAACTATAACAAAACACAGCCCTAATGGCATGAATTCCACTTCAAATATTTTGCTAGGTTGTTCTACAGACCAGCAGTGAGTCTGCAAAAGGTGGGTTCTCAGGGTCAACCCTGGAACTACTTTGCCAAATAGGAGAAGAGGTGTAACTGATACAAGCCTCAAGAACAGTGGATTTAGAAAGTCAGGGAAGATATTCCTGCTGAGAGAGAAGATCTGGCTCCACATTAAGTTGACAGAATGCTTGTTTGTAAACGTTTCTTCAAGTAAGATCCAACGTCCACTCCAAGTAGGCTGTGAACTCCTCAGGAAGCCAAGCCACCAGGCGGAGGAGGCAGGGTTGGAGGGATCAAAATGATTCCCAGTTTCCCTACTGTAATGGTTCATTTTATGTGTCAACTTCACTAGGCCATAGTATTCAGATACTTGGTCAAACAGCAGTCTGAATGGCACCATGAAGGTGTTTTTTAGGTAAGATTACCATTTAAATCAGTAGACCTCGAATAAGTAGATTACCCTCCATAATGTTAGTGGACATCAACTAGTCAGTTGAAAGCCTTCACTGAAAAAAGACTGAGGGCTCTTGAAGAAGAGGGAATTCTGCTTCCAGACTGCTTTTTGATTTGGGCTGCAACATCAACTCTTCTCTGGTCTCTAGCCTGCTGTCCTGCCCTATAGATTTCAGACTTGCCAGCCCCCACAATTGGTATGAGCCAATTCCTTAAAATAAATCTCTATCATCATCATCATCATCACCATCTATCATCTATCTCTATCCTATTGGTTGTGATTATCTGGAGAATCCTGACTAGTATACTTACCAAAGTGTAAAGAAGATATATTACTCCATAGCCCCCTAGGCAAGGGCCAACTCATCATTTCTTTGTTAATAACTCAGCCACCTTCCCCAAGCAATGTGGTCAGTTCACACTGGAATCTGAGAATCCCCTCGAGTGACTCCCCAATTCCCACAAAATCATACCCAGACTTCTCTGGCTGTGAATTAGGACCTATTAAAATCTGGCTACATGGCCACTATCCTATCACCTTCCAACACAAAACCTCTGCCCTAGGTGGATGGTTTCTCTTACTCCACCTGCATTTGCCAGAAGAATGTCCTCTTCTGCATCTTGACATAGTCAGGCATCGAATGTCCTTCTGTCTTTTCTTCTAAAGTCCTTCCACTCCTTCCAAGCACAGCTTAAGTTCCACCTCCTCCATGCCATCTCTTCTGACTTTTCCTATCTCTCAACTCCACTTGTATCTCTAGTCTGCCTCACATTGCAATTACTTGTTCTCCAATATTGATTCGAGTATGTGTATTAGTTCAACTTTAGGCTCCTGGAAAGAAGACACCAAGCATCTTACTAATTATGCCTATTCCCCTGGTGCCTATTCGAGTGCTTAGCACATGGAGGCATCATACGGTCCTTGACAACTGATGACTGAAATATATGTCATCTGGGGTTATTACAACTTGACCTTGTGTCGCCTAGACCTATAGCTACATGTTAAACTGGAGTCTGCCACATACTTTCTTTTCAGATGACATGGTTCTGTTTTGATGTGGTTTCAATAGGACAATGCCAATGACTTCCCAGTAATTATTGTTCATCTCACCCATTAATAAACTCCACTTAACTGCCCTGTGATAACTCCTGGTATAATTCTCTTTTGAGGTGTTGTTTGTATAGACTGTGCTTTAATATTTCATCAACTTGAATATCAGAGTTAAAGACTTGGAATGCTCCACAGTGCTTGGCACGTAGTAAGCCCTCCATTAACCAAATTATGATGTAAAGAGTATGGGGAAATGTTCTACCCTTTGCCACAATGTTCTTCCATTTCATACCTCCATACCTTTGTTCATGTAGCTTCCTATGCCTGAAACACTCTTCTTCTCTATTTAGAAACTCCATCTTATCCCTCAAAGCTCAGCTTGAATTTCACCCTTCTGTGATGCCTTTTCACTCAGGCTATGTTAGTTACTCCTTCTTAGACGTTCATAGTTCATAATTCTGTTGTAGAACGTGAATTGTGGCTGTCTGCTTCTTTGTATTTCTTTCTCTGTCTTAGCCATCAGTAGGATATCAGATTCTTGAGGGCAGAACCTGTGTCTTATTCATCTCTTAATCCCCAGTCCTTGGCCCATAACAGATAAGAACTTCTTGATGAATGTATAAATGAAGAATGAATGCTAGTCAAAATAGTTGAATATGCTTATTTTCGGAGTCTTGACTTGTGCATGGGGTGGAAGTTAATATGGTATAGTTTGAGAAAGTCTTCCTGATTTTCTATATATCAGTACCTTTTCCAAGTGCCCTCTGATTCTTTTCTTATTGATGGAAGATCATATTTTCCTTAGTGGGGACTGTGGCCTTCATTTTGCTGTTATGAAGTAGACAATATATGATGACCCTTGGGAAAGGTCACAACCCAATTGTTGCTCACCACGAATGGTCCTATAGTTAATACCAGAACTTTTCTGAGAGTAAACTTTGGTGAACGGTGGTAAGAGAATTGGAGTGGAGCATCAAAGTCCTGGATGCTTGATGAATTGGGTAAGACATCATAGTAAAAGGATGCTGGAAGTTCCAAGATGGCCTCTTTCAGTCACGCTAGGAACTCCACTGTGGCACTCTAAGATCACTGCGGGAGAGATCTTAATACTCCTTGCAAGTATTTATTTGCAATACAAATAAATAAGTATTTATTTGTCTCATTTATACCAATTTTGCTACCTTCTCATATTCAGTATTTAGCCCTCTATGTCTCATTTCCTATATAAATGGGAATTATATAACTCAGGGGTCAGTTATAGGGACTAAATGAGATCATGGATATGAGAAATGATACAGCCCTTTGCAAGTGAAACAGATTAGTGTGTTATTTTCTATTTTTTTCTGGTAACTAATACGTGCCTGGCATATAATGGACATATTTTTTGAATGTGACACATCACACATATGCAGTGTGCACAACTTGTGGCCGTGGTTGGGATTCCTGCAAGTCCATTTCAGGAATAAACCAGGAAAAGGGTTTGCAGGCAGAATATCTGACTCACCTTTTCTTTCTCCCCATGAGTATTATATTCTCCACGTCTGGTTGACCAGACCCAACCCAGCTGACCTCCTTTTTGCCCTTTTCCCGTTAGTGCACACACCTTATTTGTTAGAACCCTCTATTGTCACCTGTTGGATCCAAGAAACTTGGCAATTCTTTTGTTAAAGCCTCTGCATCAGACAACGCAGACTAGAGTGGACCATGGCCAGGAAGGGCTTCATGGAACACAGTCATACAGCGAATATTTTCATCAGCCTTTGGGAACTGGTCATATTGTGGCCTCTCACCCCATAGGAGATTCGCCTGACCCAAGGCTGTGCCTGTTCTTCCAGTTCCTTTCCCATCCAGAGGTTGCTCCACTACTCCTGAGCCCATATCATTGTTCATTTTTAAGTGCCCATTTATTTTTGAGAAAATTTCCCTCCTTTCCTGGGCTATGAGAGGAGTTGAATTTAGGGATGAAGGGCTAGTATTCAAAGATAACAGTAGATTGGAGAGAAGTTCAGAGCTCATCTCTCTGAACGAGCCCTGGAACACCATCGAAAGGGTCCTGCACTGAAATCAGCTACCTTGTCTTGGGCATGTGCCATTCTACCCCACTTCTTGCTGTCTAGCGGTCACTCAGAGCCAGTATCTTCTGAATATTCCTCGACAGTGGTAACTAGCAGGCCCACAGACTGCAGCTAGTTCATCGTGTTGAGAAAGTTTCTTCAAGAAGGAGGGAATCCCACAAAACAGGAAATGCATAGCGGCATGTGTCAGAGTGCGTTAGACTTTGTTACTTTGTCTCTGAAAATGAACAGCACGGGGATGTGGTTGGTGCTCTGGTGTGATGGTTAATTTTTTGTGTCAGATTCACTTGGCCGCAAGGTGCCTAGATATCTGTTCAGATATTACTGGGTGTTTCTGCAACGGTGTTTTTGTATGAGATTAACATTTTCTTATTTATTTATTTTTAAATTTATTTTTTTATTTTATATTGGAGTTAAGTTGATTTACAATGTTGTGTTCATTTCAGGTATATGGCAAAATGGTTCATTTATATATATATATATATATATATATATATATCCATTCTTTTTCAGATTCTTTTGCCATGTAGATTATTACAGAATATTGAGTAAAGTTCCCTGTGCTATACGGTAGGTAGGTCCTTGTTGTTTATCTATTTTATACATAGTAGTGTGTATATGTTAATCCCAAACTCCTAATTTATCCCTCCCCTCACCTTTCCCTCTTGGTAACCATAAGTTTGTTTTCGAAGTCTGTGAGTCTGTTTCTGTTTTGTAAATAAGTTCATTTGTATCATCTTTTTAGATTTCCTGTATAAGTGATATCATATGATATTTGCCTCTCTCTGTCTGACTTACTTCGTTTAGTATGATAATCTCTAGGTCCATCCATGTTGCTGCAAATGGCATTATTTCATTCTTCTTTATGGCCGAGTAATATTCTGAGATTAACATTTAAATTGATGGTCCAAGTAAAGCAGATTTATCTCCATCATGTGGGTGTGTCTCATCCAGTTAGCAAAGGCCAGCATAGCACAAAAAGGCTGACCCTCTCCTGAGTAAGAGAATTCTGTCTGCCTCGCTGCTTTCAAACTGGGATGTCAGCTTTTTCCTGCCTTTGGACTTGACTGATACATCAGCTCTCCTGGGTCTTGAGCTGCGGTACGTGGGCCTCTCACTGTTGTGACCTCTCCCATTGTGAAGCAGGCTCAGGGGCCATGGCTCACGGGCCCAGCCGCTTCAAGGCATGTAGGATCTTCCCGGAACCGTGTCCCCTGCATCGGCAGGCGGATCCTCAACCACTGCGCCACCAGGGAAGCCCCCTTCTGATTCTTAGACCTTCCAACTCAGACTAGAACTAACCCATTCGTTCTCCTGGGTCTCCAGCTTGCCAACTCACCCTGCAGATATTGGGACTTACTGATCTCCAAAATGGCATGAGCCAATTCCTTACAGTAAATCTCTATTTATACACCTTATTGGTTCTGTTTTTCTGCAGAATCCGGTATAATATGCCTGGTCTCTCTGTACAGTCCTGAGCTCTGCTTGAGATCTGGTGACTGGCCAGCATAATTGATAAAGACATAAAGTTCAGAGGGAGGTTATTCATTCAGCCAGCTCCTGTGGCCCTTTCTGGTGCATGGTTACTAATTCCTGTCTTGTGTTTCCAGTTTGGCAGGATCAGGGTTTCTGGTATTCAAGCATGGCCTGCCCTAGGGCCAGATTCTGCTCTGCCCATGTCTTCCAGAAGGGGATTTTCTAGACCACTAGGGAATTTGGGGCTTTTCTGATAATCTCTTGGTGGAAAGAATCTGCCTAATGGACCTGGAAGGTGCCACATAAGGATAAAATCGATAGAATAATAGGGATCGAAGGGAGCCAGTACAACTGGCATCATAGGAACCCAACCAGATTTTCTGAAGTGCAGTTTTCACCCCAGTTACACTTCTTGGTGTGTGCTCCCTAAACAACAGTAAAATGTCCTTTTTGACTCTAAGACTCAATAGTTTTCAGTGTGAGAGGTTTAGAAACTTTTGCCAACTATGTATGGGATGACAGTAAATGGGGAAATACTCTTCGAGTCCAATTTTATTGAATCATGAGGGTACATGTCTAGAAAAATTCTAGGGTAGAATGGGACTCAGTGAATAGCCGCTAATTCTATTTCTACTGTTAACTCAGGAAACGACCTTGGGAAAGTCATTTAATTGCTCTTGATCTCCTATGTTCACTTGCCTCCCCAAAAGTGGCCCTCTTAGCAACTCTCAAGTATATGATACGGTGTTGTTAACTCCAGTCACTATGCTGTACATTAGAGTCCCAAACTTATTTATCTTAGAACTAATCTTATTGTGGTAATCATTTCATAATATATACCTATATCAAATATCACATTTTACACCTGAAGCTTATACAATGCTGTACGTCAATCACATCTCAGTAAACCTGGGGGGAAAAAAAGAAAAGTAAGAAATGAATGCAAGAAAAAGTGGTTCTCAAACCAGCAGCCTCCATATCACCTGGAAGCTAGTTAGAAATTTAGAATCTCATGCCCTGCTCCAGACCTACTGAATCAAATCTACATTTTAACAAGATTTCCAGATGGTCTATTTACATATTAAAGTTTGGCAAGCACTGGTATGGAGGAAAGAGCACAACATTTTTGACTGATTTAGAAACTTCTGTTTCCTTGGTCTGGACAGTCCTGTGTGCTTTTGCACATGTCACTGAAAATCTCTGAGCCTCAACTTCCCTATTTCAAAACGAGGGATAAAAATATCTGCCTACCAACCTGATGGAATTTTCAGGAGGATCAAAATAATTTAAAATGTCGTACACAAGTATTGAGGGACTTCACTGTGCCTGGCCCTGTGCGGGCCACTCCAGGGTAAAGAGATGAACTGGACACAGCCCTGGTGTCCAGGAACTCTGCCTCTGACACAGTGGGAAAATATGTATGAAAGCGCTTTTAAATGCAAAGGGCTACCTAATGTTAGCTATTATTAGTATTAATGGAGATAATAATACTTGCCCTACTTATGCTGCATGGTCATTATTAAGCTTAAGCGAGATAAAGCATGTCAAAGCCATTTGAAAAGCTGAAAAGTACTGACGTAAGAACTTATTATTAGTATTATTATTGCCATCACTGAGTGAATGATAATTAAGTCCAGTAGGGGAAAAACCTAGATTTAATTACATTTACTCAGGCCGCAGAGGATCCTGGAGTTTAAATACCAAACTTGGGACTCTTTGTTTAACACGCAAGGGGATTCTCACTTGCTTTTGGTTCCATAGAGGAGCTGCATCGAAAATTAAGTCTGTTAATACTTCTGCTATTTTAGACTATCTGATCCTAGAAGCAGGGATTTCTTTGCAGTTTACTGGCGACTCACTGAAATGCATCCACCTGTGAGGTGGAATGTTCTATCTGATGGGCAGCCTGACAGTGGCACTACTCTGCCGATTAGGATGTGGTCAGGTGGAAAAAAATACAAGAGGCCTATGTTCTGCGAGGTCCTCTATCTGGGCACATGCTCAGGGGTAGTCTCCTGCTCTGTGTATTCCTGTCCTTGGAGCCCAAGGCATCCTGTTGAAACGCTGGGTGCTCATGGTGGGCAAAGGATCTTGGAAATCATCCAGCCTAGTCATCCATGCTTCTTCAGGGGAAGTCGCTGGCCTGGAGAGGAGACGTGTCATATGTACCCTGCTCCAGACCACACTTCAAGCTGATGAAAAAGGAACTTGGAAAATCAGTCCTCCTAATTCCCAGTCTAGCGTGCTTGCATTTCATCTTAACGCACTGGAGGATGCTTTTTTTCTTTTGGGGGTGGGTCTGAGTAATAAACATAGCAGTAGGGAGACAGTTCTCATTGCGGTTGTGATCGGGATGTCTCACGTGTCTACCCTCTGCTCTTTGTTTTTGGTGGTTTGATGGTATAGATGCAGTCTCTGCTCTTCTTGCCTACTGGCTGTAGATTTTCTCTCTTAATACTGCCTGTGACATGGTCAGCGCAAATTTTAATGAGGCAGAGAAAGGGCAAGATTAACATTTTCCTCCCCAGCTGTCATGCATGTTTATTCTCTCGTTGCATACCGTCTGCTTTGATTTCCAGTTATTCATGTGTCTACCTCTCCCACCAGATTATAAAGCTCTGAGCTCTGAAGGTGGCAGCTCTACTGTTGAAATCTAGCTTTATCACTTGGTTGCCCTGTGATCTTGAGTGAATTACATACCACTCTGAACCTCTGTAAATTGGGAAACAATCATATCCACAGATGGTGAAAATTAAATAAACCGTGTGAAGTTATTGATCCATTGCAGTTACTGCAGTAACTGTAGTTACTCCATCTCTGCTGCTCTCAGATGTGGTTTTGGGGGTAGATGGGGAGCAATATCTGATCAACTTCAGCCACCCCCTCACTTCCCCACTCATCCAAACAGATTCTCCAAACAAAAATGGCCTGAGCTCCCAGAAGAACATTCAATAGCCCATAGGGTCACTTAATTCTGACTATTGGTTCTTTTTCAGGGAGGCCGTGTCTGCTTCTTCACGGCCCTTCATTATCATTCCCTTTGTTCTTTTGTTATTGCTTTTCAGCTCTGACATCTCTCATCCTTTCACTGCCAAGCTTACTCCCATTTTGTTTTGAAGGATGGTGATGATTCCTTCAGGAGAATAATATTATCTGTTTACCTATGCATGGAGGAATGCGTGCTGAATTGAGAATAATTGGATGCCACTTGACTTGGGACTCTGATTGGGACCTTGACTCATGAGTCATGGCACATTTGCAATCATACCCTTTCTCATCCTGAAGCTCACAGTGGGCGGTGACTCTTCCTCCTTTGACCCTGCCCACCTAGACAGTATATATCTCAAGGGCAGGCATGCCTGTACTGCTCTAGCCGCCCCCCACCCGCCCCCAGAGCACCTTGAGTCTAATAGAAACTCAATACAGAGTTGCCTGATTCCTGCTTCTTGAACTTGGTGCTCCCCCTTTAATTAGAAGATGTTTTCCCTTAGCAGCAGATATTAGAAGTCCTTTGAGAGTGTCTCAGCTCCTTCCCTAGGAAAATGCCTTCTTAGTTCACTTAGGGCAGAAACTGAGCCTCCAGGGCCTGGATGAGCTGTTAGTGCTGAGGTTTCTGAAGGAGAAAGATACTTTGCATGACAAGCAGAAAAGTACTTTGCTGGGGAATGGGGGATTCAGGAAGAAGATGTGAGGAATGGAGAGAGAGAAAGAGAGAACTCGGCAGACAGGATGAGCATGATGGGAGAACGCTGTGTCCTTGATGTGATGACCTCTACCCAGGTCCCAAATAATTGGAGAAGCTTGGAGTGACTGGCTCTCCCTTGGATCCTGGTGAAAGGCTGATTCCTCCTGTGGGTGGATGGGAAGATAGCTCTCGAGACTTCGCAGCTCTGCGATTTCACAAAAATCTGGGGAGGAGTGCGGATAGGAAACAGACTGGACTCCTCCATACCTTGGAAACTGAGACCTGATGCAATGTGTGTGGGGAGCAGGAATTCAAGTAGTTTAAGTCTAGAATGCAAGGGGCAGAAGGATCTTTGTTAACCTCTGGCTTATTTTCACATTGACGCTGGCACAAAACCATGTATTGAAAGTGATATCCTGCCAGGATTTTTTGTTTCTGTAGAAAGGGATATGGCAACATTTCAAGGGGACACTGTTGATATCAGAAGGCCACTTTGGGTCACCTCATCCAGGAGTCTCTACTAGTTCCCATGATGCCCAGCCATTAAGAGAACTTTTGGCACTTGGCACCCGGCCTTTCTCCCTCTTGCCCTCTATCTCAATATACACAGGTGCAGCTACCACTGGCTACCAGGCATTTGGGGAATCTGAAGCTTGCTTGTGTCCTAAGCAACTATTATTGGCTCTGAACACAACCACCTCCTCTTTCATTGAGATCTGTGGCACTAGGCTGGCAGCAGATCTTGCAGACCTGAAAAGGGGTCTCTAGAGCGTAGACTCCAGGCTCAATTTCCTCACCAGCATGATCCAAAAGAGGAGACAGCCAACCAAACCCATGTGCCTGTTTTAAGAATGAACAGATGAAGTTTTCTGAGCTTCTCAAATTATCTCTTCAAAGAGCACCTCAACAGGCTTTCCCGTGCTCTTGCAGCTGTGCAGCTGGCCACAATTGCTTACAGGGATACAAGAGTATAAGAGGTGGATCAACGTTTTTTTTCAATATGCCTTACTCACAGCTGTTCACATATTTGGTTTCTTCTAATGTGCTTTCTCCTGGACTTAACCAGAAGAGGAGTTTCGTGAGCCATAAGGCAATATAAATTAAATTTAATAATGAAAGTTTTCAATTTAAAAATGACCTTAAATAATTCTTGGGTTAACAGAGAAATCAGAACTGCAATAATATACTGCTTAGAAAAGAATCAACAATGAGAATACTCCGTACGGAACTTACACCAGTGTTGTTCTCAAGGGAAATGTCATTGTGCTCAATGCTTTCAGAAATAAACAATACGAATGGAAAAGAATTAAACTGAGGAATGCAAGAAGTTAGAAAATAGTATACACATGAGGAAAGCAAGAAGAAAATTTCGAAAGTTGACATTATTAAATTAGAATAGCAAAATGTAATATAATGGATTAATAAATCTAACAGATATTTCTTTTCATACAATAAGACAGAATAAACTCTGCCTAATGTAAATTACAAATGTAATGAAAATACAAATATTTAATATGAGAAATAAGAAAAAATATGTACCCTAGAGAAAGGTGATTTAAAGAGTAAAAGAAATATTATGGACAACTTGATGTTGGTAATTCTGAAAATACTACTTAGATAAATGATTTTCTTATAACTGTGAATCACCAAGTTGATTCTAGAAGAAATACATAACAAGAACAGAACAGTAGCCATAAAATAATTGGAAAAAAATGTTTAAAGAACTACTTCTAAAAAAAGATCTTGGTTTGTACAGTTCTACTATATTCTTCTTTTAAATTTTTAAGGAAACCCAGAAATCATAAAAAGAAATGGACAGATTTGATTACATAAAACCTAAAAATTTATTATGGCACAAGATACAAATGAGGTGCCAAGTAAAATGATAAATGAAGAGGCAGTATGTACAATGTATAAAAAAGGGTTACTATTCGTTGTATGCCAAGAGCTCTTAGTCATTAATAAGAAAAATCACCTAATAAAATAGGTAGAGCTTAAGAACAAATGAAAAGAAAAGGAGATATAATTTGTCAGTAATATACACAAAGATACATACCTTTACTAGGAGTTAGGGAAAAATAAAACCATATTGAAATACCATATTTCACCAATTAGGCTGACAAACTGAAAGACTTATTTAAATGATTAAAACGTCCTTTACTGACAGGAAAGTCGGGACACTCACTCATACATTGTTGTTGAGGTTAAAGATGATTACAACCTCTTCAGAAAGTAACTGGCCACCTTTCTTAAAAATGCAAAATATGCCTGTTTATCAGAAAGCCTAGTTCTAGGAATCTATTTCTCAGAAATAGTTACTAGTTTTTAAAAATAAATGGATAAGGACTTTTATTGCACCATTGCCTTAAAATACCAAACATTCTGGAAACAATCCAAATGCTCAGTATAGGGGGATGATGATATACATCATGAAGGTAGTAATACCCAATTACTTTCTCAGACCCAAGTCTCTGGAACCATCCTTCATCTCAATTTTCATGTATACACTGTATCCAATCCATCAACAAATTCTGTTTGCTTTCCCTTAAAAGTGATTCCTGGTGGCGCAGTGGTTGAGAGTCCGCCTGCCGATGCAGGGGACACGGGTTCGTGCCTCGGTCCGGGAAGATCCCACATGCCGCGGAGCGGCTGGGCCTGTGAGCCATGGCCGCTGAGCCTGCGCGTCCAGAGCCTGTGCTCCGCAACGGGAGAGGCCACAACAGTGAGAGGCCCGCGTACCGCAAAAAAAAAAAAAAAGTGATTCCAAATATGAACGCACCTCTCCGCTTCCACGGCTACCCCTTGGTCCAAGCTCCCATATTTCTACCCTAAGACTCAATAGTCTCCTACATGGTACCCCTGCTTCCACCCTGCTCACCCTGCCGTCTCTTATGTGTGCAGATGCCAGAGTGAGGAATTAAAAATGTAAAATAAGTGCCACCCTCTTGCTTAAACCTCTGTAGTGTCTGTCTTCCCACTGCACTTACAATGGTATCTGTAATCTGACCACAGCTTAATGGTGCTCTTTGATCTTGCGCTTGGCCATTGCTCAAACTCATTTCCTACCCTTCTTCCCCTTGCTAACTTCTCTGCCAACAATGACTTCTTGCTATTCCTTGAACATGTAAAAGGACCACTGAACTTGATATTCCATCTGCTTGGAAGCCCCCCGCCCCCAAGTTATTGGCATACTCTCTCCTTCACTTCCTCTGGATCTTTGTTTGATTTTGCCCTTCCCAGATCATCTTATTTAAAACAGCAACTCTTCTCTGATCTATCTACATGACACATTCTGAGAAAACACAAGTCCCAAATGTAAGAAAGCATTAAAATAGAGTATATTTTATTTTTTATTAAAGTATATTTGATTTACAGTATTGTATTAGTTTCAAGTGTACAGTATAGTGATTCAGTATTTTTACAGATTATACTCCTTTCCAAGCTATTACAAGATAATGGCTATAATTCCTTGTGCTATACGATATATCCTTGTTGCTTATCTATTTTATACATAGTAGTTTGTATCTCTTAATCCTATACCCCTAACTTGCCCCTCACCACTTCCCTCTCCCCCCTGGTAACCACTGGTCTGTTTTATGTATCTGCAAGTCTGTTTTTCTTTTGCTACGTACATTTGTTTTTGTTTGTATTATTTTTTAGATTCCACATGTGATATCATACTGTATTTGTCTTTCGCTCTCTGACTTATTTCACTAAGCATAATGACCTAATTCTCTAGGTCCATCCACATTGCTGTAAATGGCAGAATTTCATTTTTTATGGCCTAGTAATATTCCATTATATATATATATATGTGTGTGTGTGTATATATATATATAAAAAACATATTTATCCATTTGTCTGTTGATGGACACTTGGGTTGCTTCCATGTCTTGGCTATTGTAAATAGTGCTGCTATGAATATTGGGGTGCATGTATCTTTTTGAGTTAGTGTTGTCATTTTTTTATGGGTATATAACCAAGAGTGGGATTGCTGGGTCGTATGGTAGTTCTATTTTTAGTTTTTTGAGGAATTTCCGTACTATTTTCCACAGTGGCTGTACCAATTTACATTCCCACCAACAGTGTATGAGGGTTCTACCAAATATATAAAGAAGATATAATACCTATCCTTCACAAACTAATCCAAACATCTGAAGGGATGAAACACTCCCACATTCACTCTATGAGACCACAGTTACCCTGGTACCAAAACCAGAAAAAGACACTCCCCAAAATGAAAATTACAGGGCATTATCTTTAATGAATATAGATACAAAAATCCTCAACAAAATATTAGCAAACCAAAGCCAACAATATATAAAAAGGATCATACACCATGATCAAGGAGGATTTATTCCAGGGAGGCAAGGATAGTTTAATATTTGCATATCAATGTGATACACCACATTAACAAAAGGAAGGATAAAAATCACATGATAATCTCAATAGACACAGAAAAAGCATTTGACTAAATTCAACAACCATTCATGATAAAAATTCTCATCAAAGTGAGTATTGAGGAAACATATCTCAACATAATAAAGGCCATTTATGACAAATCTACAGCTAACATTGTACTCAATGGTGAAATGTAGTTGAAATCATTGCTAAATTCTCTCAAACAACTCCCAAATGTGGGTGACAGTAGTATCCCTTACACCAATTTAACCACTTAACTGCCAAGCACTTTACACAAGTCGTCTCATTTAATTTTCACCATACTCTTTTTATCAGTATTCCTTATATACAGATCGTTAATCCAAGGATGAGTGACATTGAAAACTTGCTCCTGATTTCCTACAGTGTGAGTGGTGGAGCCAGGATTTGAACCCTGGCAGTAAGGCTTGGCAGCAACAGGCTGTACTGCCCCATAGGGCACTAAGCATTTCTTTCCTTCTTGCTTTTGTGTTGTCTCACAAAGCAAAGCAGCTGTCTTTAAGTTCATGTTTCACTCTTTAAAAGTTTCACAAAACTTCTTCCCCAAACCCAGCCCACACTGGCTAGTTGCTCTCGCGCTGTTTCCTCCTTCCATCCTCGGTCTCTTCTGCCTTGGCTGTGTTCAGTGTAAAACAGTCTGGAATCCTGGCTTCCTGAGCTCTGTATCCCTAGCCACTGTGTCCTCATCTGCACACAAAAAAATCCCAAAAAGCAGCCTGGGCATGCCACACCCTCCTACAGTGGGGAAGGACTGGAGACAGGAACTTTGTCCCACTTATTTTCAAGCTCTTAGGAGAAGCCTCTGTAGCACTTTAGTACTGAACACATACTTGCTGAACCATTCCAAGTGGACATGACTTCACCTCTATTTCTTTTTTTTTTTCAACATCTTTATTGGACTATAATTGCTCTACAAAGGTGTGTTAGCGTCTGCTGTATAACATAGTGAATCAGCCATACGTATACACATATCCCCATATCCCCTCCCTCTTGCGTCTCCCTCCCACCCTCCCTATCCCACCCCTCTAGGTGGTCACAAAGCACCGAGCTGATCTCCCTGTGCTATGTGGCTGCTTCCCACTAGCTATGTATTTTAAATTTCGTAGTGTATATATGTCCATGCCACTCTCTCACTTTGTCCCAGCTTACCCTTCCCCCTCCCCGTATCCTCAAGTCCATTCTCTACGTCTGTGTCTTTATTCCTGTCCTGCCCCTAGGTTCTTCAGAACCATTTCTTTTCTTAGATTCCATATATATGTGTTAGCATTACAGTATTTGTTTTTCTCTTTCTGAATTACTTTGCCTGTATGACAGACTCTAGGTTCATCCACCTCACTACAAATAACTCAATTTCGTTTCTGTTTATGGCTGAGTAATATTCCATTGTATATATTGCCACATCTTCTTTATCATTCATCTGTTGATGGACACTTAGGTTGCTTCCATGTCGTGGCTATTGTAAATAGTGCTGCAGTGAACATTGTGGTATATGACTCTTTGAATTATGGTTTCCTTGGGGTATATGCCCAGTAGTGGGATTGCTGGGTCATATGGTAGTTCTATTTTTAGTTTTTTAAGGAACCTCCATACTGTTCTTCATAGTGGCTGTGTCAATTTCCATTCCCACCAACAGTGCAAGAGGGTTCCCTTTTCTCCACACCCTCTCCAGCATTTGTTGTTTGTAGATTTTCTGACGATGCCCATAATAAATGGTGTGAGGTGACATCTCATTGTAGTTTTGATTTGCATTTCTCTAATAATTAGTGATGTTGAGCATCCTTTCATGTGTTTGTTGGCAATCTGTTTATCTTCTTTGGGGTAATGTCTATTTAGATCTTCTGCCCATTTTTGGATTGGGTTGTTTGTTTCTTTGATATTGAGCTGCATGAGCTGCTTGTATATTTTGGAGATTAATCCTTTGTCAGTAGCTTTGTTTGCAAATATTTTCTCCCATTCTGAGGGTTGTCTTTTCATCTGGTTTGTGGTTTCCTTTGCTGTGCAAAAGTTTTTGTTTCATTAGGTTCCATTTGTTTCTTTTTGTTTCTCTTTCTATTTCTCTAGGAGGTGGGTCAAAAAGGATCTTGCTGTGATGTATGTCATAGAGTGTTCTGCCTAGTTTTCCCCTAAGAGTTTTATACTGTCTGGCCTTACATTTAGGTCTTTAATCCATTTTGAGTTTATTTTTGTGTATGGTGTTAGGAAGTGTTCTAATTTCATTCTTTTACATGTAGCTCTCCAGTTTTCCAGCACCATTTATCAAAGAGGCTGTCTTTTCTCCATTTTATATTCTTGCCTCCTTTATCAAAGGTAAGGTGACGATATGTGCCTGGGTTTATCTCTGGGCTTTCTATCCTGTTCCATTGATCTATATTTCTGTTTTTGTGCCAGTACCATACTGTCTTGATTAGTGTAGCTTTGTATTATAGTCTGAAGTCAGGGAGCCTGATTCCCCCAGCTCCGTTTTTCTTTCTCAAGATTGCTTTGGCTACTCGGGGTCTTTTATGTTTCCCATACAAATTATGAAATTTTTTGTTCTAGTTCTGTGAAAAATGCCATCGGTAGTTTGATAGGGATTGCACTGAATCAGTAGATTGCTTTGGGTAATATAGTCATTTTCACAATGTTGATTCTTCCAATCCAAATACATGGTATATCTCTCCATCTGTTTGTATCGTCATTAATTTCTTTCATCAGTGTCTTATAGTTTTCTGCATACAGGTCTTTTGTCTCCTTAGGTAGGTTTATTCGTAGGTATTTTATTTTATTTTTTTTGCAATTGTAAATAGCTGTGTTTCCTTAATTTCTCTTTCAGATTTTTCATCATTAGCATATCAGATTGCAAGAGATTTCTGTGCATTAATTTTGTATCCTGCTACTTTACCAAATACATTGATTAACTCTAGTAGTTTTCTGGTAGCATTTTTAGGATTCTCTATGCATATTATCATGTCATCTGCAAACAGTGACAGTATTACTTCTTCTTGTTTGATTTGGATTCCATTTCTTTCTTTTTCTTCTCTGATTGCTGTGGCTAAAACTTCCAAAAGTATGTTGCATAATAGTGGTGAGAGTGGGCAACCTTGTCTTGTTCCTGATCTCAGTGGAAATGGTTTCAGTTTTTCACCATTGAGAACGATGTTGGCTGTGGGTTTGTCATATATGACCTTTATTATGTTGAGGTAAGTTCCTTCTGTGCCTACTTTCTGAATGGTTTTTTATCATAAATAGGTGTTGAATTTTGTCAAAAGCTTTTTCTGCACCTACTGAGATGATCATATGGTTTTTCTCCTTCAGTTTGTTGATATGGTTTATCACATTGATTGACTTGGGTATATTGAAGAATCCTTGCATTCCTGGGTTAAATCCCACTTGATCATGGTGTATGATCCTTTTAATGTGCTGTTGGATTTTGCTTGCTACTATTTTGTTGAGGATTTTTGCATCTATGTTCATCAGTGATATTGGCCTGTAGTTTTCCTTTTTTGTGACATCTTTGTCTGGTTTTGGTACCAGGGTGATGGTGGCCTTGTAGAATGAGTTTGGGAGTGTTTCTCCCTCTGCTATATTGTGGAAGAGTTTGAGAGGATAGGTGTTAGCTCTTCTGTAAATGTTTCATAGAATTCGCCTGTGAAGCCATCTGGTCCTGGGCTTTTGTTGTTGGAAGATTTTTAATCACAGTTCCAATTTCAGTGCTTGTGCTTGGTCTGTTTATATTTTCTATTTCTTCTTAGTTCAGTCTCGGAAGGTTGTGCTTTTCTAAGAATTTGTCCATTTCTTCCAGGTTGTCCATTTTATTGGCATATAGTTGCTTGTAGTAATCTCTCATGATCCTTTGTATTTCTGCAGTGTCAGTTGTTACTTCTTTTTCATTTCTAATTCTATTGATTTGAGTCTTCTCCTTTTTTTTCTTGATGAGTCTGGTTAATGGTTTATCAATTTTGTTTCTTTGTTTGTTTTTCTTCTCAAAGAACCAGCTTTTCATTTTATTGATCTTTGCTATCATTTCCTTCATTTCTTTTTCATTTATTTCTCATCTGATCTTAATTATTTCTTTCCTTCTGCTATCTTTGGGGTTTTTTGTTGTTGTTGTTCTTTTTCTTTATCTAATTGTTTTAGGTGTAAGGTTAGGTTGTTTATTTGAGATTTGTCTTGTTTCTTGAGGTAGGATTGTATTGCTATAAACTTCCCTCTTAGAACTGCTTTTGCTGCATCCCATAGGTTTTGGGTCATCGTGTTTTTATTGTCATTTGTTCCTAGGTGTCTTTTTATTTCCTCTTTCATTTCTTCAGTGATCTCTTGGTTATTTACTAGTGTATTGTTTAGCCTCCATGTGTTTGTAGTTTATACAGTTTTTTTCCTGTTATTGATATGTAGTCTTACAGCATTTTGGTTGGAAAATATATTTGATATGATTTCAATTTTCTTAAACTTACTGTGGCTTGATTTGTGACCCAAGATATGATCTATCCTGGAGAGTGTTCCATGAGCACTTGAGAAGAAAGTGTATTCTGGTTTTTTTGCATGGAATGTCCTATAAATATCAATTAAGTCCATCTTGTTTAATGTGTCATTTAAAGCTTGTGTTTCCTTATTTATTTTCATTTTAGATGATCTGTCCATTGGAGAAAGTGGGTTGTTAAAGTCTCCTACTATGATTGTGTTACTGTTGATTTCCCCCTTTATGGCTGTTAGTATTTGCCTTATGTACTGAGATGCTCCTATGTTGGGTGCATAAATATTTACAATTGTTATATCTTCTTCTTGGATTGATCCCTTGATCATTATGTAGTGTCCTTTGTCTCTTTTAATAGTCTTTGTTTTAAAGTCTATTTTGTCTAATATGAGAATTGCTACTCCTGCTTTCTTTTGATTTCCATTTGCATGGAATATCTTTTTCCATCCCCTCACTTTTAGCCTGTATGTGTCCCTAGGTCTGAAGTGGCTCTCTTGTAGACTGCATATATACAGGTCTTGCTTTTGTATCCTTTCAGCCAGTCTACATCTTTCAGTGGGAACATTTAATCCATTTACATTTAAGGTAATTATTGATATGTATGTTCCTATTACCATTTTCTTAATTGTTTTGGGTTTGTTATTGTAGGTCTTTTCCTTTTCTTGTGTTTCCTGCCTAGAGAAGTTCCTTTAGCATTTGTTGTTAAGCTGGTTTGGTGGTGCTGAATTCGCTTAACTTTTGCTTGTATGTAAAGTTTTAATTTCTCCATCGAATCTGAATGAGATCCTTGCAGGGTAGAGTAATCTTGGTTGTAGGTTTTTCCCTTTCATCATTTGAAGTATGTCCTGCCACTCCCTTCTGGCTTGCAGAGTTTCTGCTGAAAGATCAGCTGTTAACCTTATGGGGATTCCCATGTATGTTATTTCCCCTTGCTTTTAATATTTTTTCTTTGTATTTAATTTTTGATAGTTTGAGTAGTATGTGTCTTGGCGTGTTTCTCCTTGGATTTATCCTTTATGGGAATCTCTGTGCTTCCTGCACTTGACTGACTATTTCCTTTCCCATATTAGGGAAGTTTTCAACTATAATCTCTTCAAATATTTTCTCAGACCTTTTCTTTTTCTCTTCTTCTTTTGGGACCCCTATAATTCAAATGGTGTGTTTAATGTTGTCCCAGAGGTCTCTGAGACTGTCCTCAATTCTTTTTTCTTAAGTCTGCTCTGCGGTAGTTATTTCCACTGTTTTATCTTCCAGGTCACTTATCCGTTCTTCTGCCTCAGTTATTCTGCTGTTGATTCCTTCTAGAGAATTTTTAATTTCATTTATTGTGTTGTTCATCATTGTTTGTTTGCTCTTTAGTTCTTCTAGGTCCTTGTTAAACGTTTCTTGTATTTTCTCCATTCTATTTCCAATTTTGGGGGTCATCTTTACTATCATTATTCTGAATTCTTTTTTAGGTAGACTGCCTATTTGCTCTTCATTAGTTTGGTCTGGTGGGTTTTCATCTTGCTCCTTCATCTGCTGTGTGTTTCTCTGTCTTCTCGTTTTGCTTAACATACTGTGTTTGGGGTTCCCTTTTTGCCGGCTGCAGGTTTGTAGTTCTCGTTGTTTTGGGTGTCTGCCTCCAGTGGGTAAAGTTGGTTCAGTGGGTTGTGTAGGCTTCCTGGTGGAGGAGACTGGTGCCTGTGTTCTGGTGGATGAGGCTGGATCTTGTCTTTCTGGTGGGTAGACCGTGTCCAGTGGTGTGTTTTGGGGTGTCTGTGAACTTACTATGATTTTAGGCAGCCTTTCTGCTAATGTGTGGGGTTGTGTCCTGTCTTGCCAGTTGTCTGGCGTGGGGTGTCCAGCACTGGAGCTTGCTGGTTGGTCTTTGAGTGGAGCTGGGTCTTAGCGTTGAGTTGGAGTTCTCTGGGAGAGCTCTCTCCAACTGATATTACTTGGGGCCGGGAGGTCTCTGGTGGACCAGTGTCCTGAATTCGGCTCTCCCTCCTCAGAGGCTCAGGCCTGACAGCTTTCTGGAACCCCAAAACCCTGTCAGCCACCAGCTGGAGAAGATGGGCTATGAGTTTGTTGTCAGCCACTGCCCTGTTGTAGGTCTCTCTCAGCTGTCTCCAAAGGTCACCCAGATACATTGGGTTATTCCACCATTCCTCAGAACTTGCACATGCCAGTCTGGGATTTGTAGATGTCTTCCTGATACTCTTCATTGAAATACCTTGCATTCATGGTGGTGAGAGATACTAATAGTGTTGGTTCTCTTCAGTTCAGAGGCTAGAACAGTCTGAGCCTTCATGTGGCCAAGTCAGGAGCAGCTGGCCAACAGTCCCAAAGTGATAACATGTCAGATTCCAAGAAGGTTTTCTGCAGCACCCGAGCAGTAGTCCCTAGCAGCCGCTCTGCTCAGCTGCAGCACTCTGACTGGGGAACTTGGTGGGACCCTCAATCGAGGATTTCTGCCGGCCCTAGAGGCTGACTTGCCCACCCTGGCAAGGAGCTGAGGAGAGTGTCTCCTGGCCCTGTCTCACCAGAGGAGTGGACACCTGGAAGCTGCTTCACCTCTCTTTCTATAGAACATATTACCGATTCCATTCATTTCACCCTAGTATATAACAATATAAGGCAATTGGTAGCTGTGCTGCCTTGAGAAAGTTACTTTCCCACTGCATCTTAGTTTCTTCCTCTGTAAAATGGGGAAAAATATCTACATTTTGGGTTCATTGTAGGAATCAACAAAAGTTACCTAGTAATACTCGATATATAGCTGATGCTTATTAGATATGAGTTGATTTTGAATCCGAATCTGAAGACAGAATATGTACCTTTCCTCATACTTGCAATGTTGTGTCATTGTATGTATTGTATTTTCTGGAGGAAATCACTGGAAAAGAAGCCTAGATTTCACAGCAAAGGAATATCAAGATTACATGGTATATAAAAAACAAAAGAAGGAAACAAACAAAATACATGTAAGCATGCTTCTAACCCTCCTGTGCACGGTTTCCAGGTCAGACATTTCTAAATGTAGCCTTCGATGGACACCTTTGAGCACTGGATGCCCATGCATGGCATGATGGATATGGAAATGGACTGAGATAGGGGATCTGAATTCTGGTCACACTTGCCTCTAACCAGCCGTGTGATCCTGCTCAAGACACTTACTTTCCTTAGGACTCAGTTTTTTTGTGTCTTAACTGGGAAATACCCATAAAACAACCAACCAAATGACAACAGAAACCTTCTCTGCTTGCTTAATAGGGTGGCTGGATCAAGAAAGATAACCTATAGGAAGGTACTTTGTCTATCATAAAAGAAAAAAAAAGTATAAAATATGAGAGAGTGTTATACTAATTTTCTTGTCTTCCTTTCCATTGAAAACAAAATGCAGCTGTAAGTAAGCATTTCCCCCAGTGTTGGCTTGATCGCCGGGCGCATTCTGTAGATGCTGAGCAGCTTCCACTCCTCCCTTTGGGGGGGATGCTGCTCTAGGGCAGTCGCATCAGCATCAGGCTTAGGAAGGGCATGGTCAACAATTGGATCTTGAACTACAACTGACCTCCGTAGGTCATTTGATTGCTTCCTCTGCCTCTGATAGGACTGTGACTCAGCTCTATGGGCAGGAAGGGGTCAATGCCTGGTGGCCATGGAATGATCTCAGTCTCTCTCTCCCTCTCTCTCTCCTATCTATGCAGATCTATTTATTTTTTTAGCCATGGCTGAGCTTCTTAATCCAAATTCCTCTTTTTGCTGCAAAAGCGAGGTTTATTTGATGTTGTAAAATAGGAATGCTCCAAAACGGCTACCTGCCACACAAATAAAGACATATAGCTCTCTATTATATGTTTCCAGATCTTTCTATCAATCTATCATTCCAGTGACAGATAACAAAATGATATCATTTTGTTCAATATATTCATTGACTTCTACCTGCTAGAGTGTACCCTTTTTCTTTATCTTTTGCCTGTCTTTGGGCCCAATCTGGCATAGGGACTATGGCTTCCATCCAAGCAAGTTTCATTCAGTTTGTTCTCAGCCAAGTGATGGTCTAAATTTAGAACCCCCCAGAGGTTTCGAGAATGTCTTTCAACCTTTGGATGATTATCTGAATTCAATCCAGACCTTCATGCTTGAAGACTCTGCTGTTGTAAATTGTAGATCCTCTTCACTGCTGGTCAGTTACCTGGCTGTTTTCCTTTTGCTTAGGAAATGACCTTGTACAGATTTCCTGGGTTGTTTAAAAACCAGCTGCATGGCAGAGGCTGACTGATGATGGGTGAACCAAAGAAGGTTGATAGCATTCATCTTGGCTTTCCCTGGCCCAGGGCCCAAAGCCCCAGGCTTTGCATAAACTCAAATGCAATTCACCTGAAGAGCAGCTTTCGCTAATAATTGTTTATGGTACTGTCTAAATCACAAAAGCCTTATGAGAACTCTGGGCCAGAAAGCACAGGAACAGGCGTGGCCAAGACAGCAGTGGGGATAGGACAGTTGATTATAGGATGCAACCTACCTCCCTCATCACTGATGGAGCCTTCGTTTGGCAGTTTGATTTTAGTACATCCTCATTTGGTCCCCTCTACATTGAATTCTAGCTGGGGACTTGAGAAAGAGCTTTTATTTCATTCTTGGCTTAAAAAAATAATAAAGGCAATATGTTCTTTTAAAAGAGAAAACAACAAAACAGGTTTTGCAAGGGCTGGATTTTCAGTTCTGGAGTTTCCCACATTACCTATGAAAGGCCTTGGCAAGAGCAGCCCATGGCTGTTCAGGGTGAAAAAGGTAAAAATAATATCTTATATTTGAGTAGAGGTTATACTTTACAGGTCTTTTCAACAGTCATTGATTGCATACATAATTTCTGCTAGGCGATGTGCTAGGGGAACAAAGAATGTAAAGCAAGGTCCTTCCTTTCAAGCAGCTTCCAGTGTAGAAGAGGGGGACAGATGTAACAACCCACTGTTCATGCTACCATACTGTGCATCTCTACAGTGGGGAGGAGGGAGGAGACAATTCTGTTGTGTTGAGGGTAGGACTTAGAAAAGTAGGACAAAAATATTCAAGCTTGATGGAACTTAGATTTTATATAATCTTACATACTCAGTTTAAAGACGAAAGAATTTCATCCCAGATATGAAGTGACTTACTTGAGGTCATGCAGCTAGATGAGCAGCGTGATGGGTCTGGTATATTATTCTTTCATTTCTCAGGACAGTAATTTTTTTGGGTTTTTTTTTTGTGGTATGCGGGCCTCTTACTGTTCTGGCCTCTCCCATTGTGGAGCACAGGCTCTGGACGCGCAGGCTCAGCGACCATGGCTCACGGGCCCAGCCGCTCCGCGGCACGTGGGATCTTCCCGGACCGGGGCACGAACCCGTGTCCCCTGCATCGGCAGGCGGACTCTCAACCACTGCGCCACCAGGGAAGCCCAGGACAGTAGTTTGTTTCTCCCCATAACGGTATCTTGCATCTTCAGGAAGGGACCTGAGCAGTTTGATTGGCTCTGGACTATGCTGGTGAGGATGCCACTTCTTCCTTGTCCTGCACACAGAGCTGATTCAAGGCCAGCCGGGACTCCTGCCCTTCCTCTGTGCCTTTTGCACTTTCTTTCAGTGATGACTAGAGTTTTGGTCCTCAGGGTCTCTCCAGGATTCAGATATTCTCACACAGTCTACGGTGTTAATGATTTCATTTTGTAATCTCCCTCAGAGCATAGCGCCTAGGAGAAGGTCTTAGGAAGAGCATCTAAGAGCCAACTTTCAGGAATTTAGTACAGATACATTTGGGGCAGGAGAGGTACCCATATCCTACCAGTCACACTCCACCAAGGACCACTCAGTAGTTCTAGTTTCTGGGACAGTGAAATTTTGGGGGAAACCTCGACTCTCGTCAGAACCATTCCTCAGCTCACGGAAGTGCGCTGGGAACCTGTACCATGGCTCACAGCTAAAACTAGGTAGAGGAGCTACTGGTGTTTCATGGGAGAAAATCCAGAGGAGTGAGGTCAAGGTCACATGGCTGTTATGGGACCTTGGTGCTCACGCTGCCTGATCGAGTCTGACTTCCTTTTTACCAGCCTCTGGCTCAGTGTGGACACTTACAAGTGCAGTGAGAGTGGTGAGACCTGAGAGCCAGGAGTGGAGGGAGAGGCTCTCTGTGCAACTGTGTGTGTCCATTACTCTCTGGGCTCTTGGTATTGCCTCACCCTTCTCCCCTGAGTTGATCTCAGGAAGGAAAACAAAGTACTGTCCCCATTACTGGACAAACACTTTATGTTGTGGGTCTATTTTGTTCCTTAATCCCTGGTTGCTTTTTGGCTCTATGTGCAGAATATTAGTTCCTGGGACAGCTGTGTGTGTGTGTGTGTGTGTGTGTGCGTGTCCCTCTCTCTCTACATGTCACACAATATACAATAAATTTCCGCAGTTTGGTCCAGGCATCTGAGTTTGGTAATATTTGGATTATGAAGACCTGAATCCCAGAATATTCTAAATTAAACATATTTCAAGTTAAAGTCATAGAATCTTTATTTTTTAAAATCCCAGAACTATGGCTAAGAATTATATCTTTACCTGTATCTATCTATCTATCTATCTATCTATCTGTCTATCTATCTACCTATTTATCATCTATCTATCATCTATCTATATCTATCTATCTATCTATCTCATCTCTATTAATATATCTATATATTTTAAAATATAATATCTATTTATTGCTTTTTGCCACAGGTGTATTGCAACTATACCCTACCATGTGCAGTGTAAATAATGCTAGATTGGAATCAAGGATGTGGAGTAGGTATAGGAAAGGGAAAAAGGAGGAAGAAGCATATTATAATTTTTCAAGATGGAATGATTGACCCCTTATTTTTTCTAAATAAAAATATTTACTGTGTCTAACACATATGTGAGCAAACATATACATATTCACCCATATTTAAAATAATAAAGCTAACAAAGCAGAATTTATATATCAGTTTATAGTAAGGATCCCCAAAAAGGCCACCGGTCTCTTTAATGATCATGTGCTTCACGGGAAGCAGCATGGAGTCCTGCGGAGGAGAGAGTGGCTGTGTGTTCAGGTTTCAAGTTGGTGCTGCTACTTACTAGGCCTGTAAGCTTGGCAATGTTACTTCCTGTGGGCCTCAGTTTCCTACCCTGTAAAATCAGGGGAAATGACGGTATGTCAGGGGATTGTGAGAATTAAACAAAATCTTAAATTGCCTGGCACATGGCCAGCATTCAATAAATGTTAGTTTCCTCATAAGCTTAGAAGCCTTTCTGTTTACAAAGCACTTGCACATTATTATGGGCTGAATGTTTGTGTGTGTGTCCCGTCCCCCCCCCACCCCGCCCCCGCCCTATATGATGATAGTTGGAGATAGGACGTTGGGGGATAATTAGGTTTAGATGAGGTCATGGGGGTGGGACCCCAACGATGGGCTTATGCAGCCCTGGAAGAAGAGATGCCAGAAAGCTTTCTCTCTCTACCATGTGAGGACACAGGGAGAAAGCGGCCGTCTGCAAACCAGGAAAAGAGCTCTCCCTGGGACAGAACAGAGTCAGCTGGGACCTTGATCTTGGACATCCAGCCTCCAGAACTGTAAGGAATAAATGTCTGTTGTTTAAACCACTCAGTCTGTGGTATTTTGTTATAGCAGCCCAGGCTGACTGACACATATATGATGGTATTTTATTTATATAATCCCCAATCCTGGGGGTAGGTAGGACTGACTTGGTTCCTATTTCCTGGATGAGGGAGTAGGAGGCTCAGGGAAGTCATGAAGCCCAGCGTTTATACAGAAGGGTCAGATTCAGGGTTAGATGCCATGTCTCTAGTGTCTATAACTCAGCATTCTTCCGTGATACCACATTGCCTCTCTATAATGATGGGGCTTGTCGTGTCAGAACTGGAGGGAGTATGGACTTTAATCTTATTTCTTTGTTTCTGATTCAATTCCTTATTGGGCTGACAGCAGTGCTTCTCAATCTGGGGCAGTTTTACCCCCCAGGGAGCATTTGGCAATGTCTGGAGACAGTTTTGATTGTATCCATTTAGATTAGGGTGAAGGGTGCTACTAGCAGCTAGTGGCTAGAGGCCAGAGATGCTGTTTCAGTGTATGGGACAGACCTCACAGTTGAGAAATACAGTGAAAGACAGTGGAATGCATTTTTCACCTAGAGATGACAATACTTATACTGTTTGCCGTCTGCCATGGGCTCTGCTGAGTTTGGGGATCAACAACTTGCTGCAAAGTACAATATAAAGCTAGAAGAGGAAAATACAACCCATCTCAGAAATAATAGTCCTTGAACACTTACAAAAATATTATGGCACTGATCAAATCATATTAAAATAACAGGAGATTTCTAAGATAAAACATTTCTGAATCTCATTACCTAATTAAATTGTCCCCATACATACTTAAAATATGAGATATTCATAGCCATCCAAATCTTAAGCTTATATGTAAATGTTCACCTGATTCTAGAAAATGGCTGTGTAACCCTAGAGAACTGACAAAACATATTCTAGAACGTTTCTCATGAATCTGTTATTAAAGAAACTATCTGAAACTTTGATGAATTGGATCCCTCACTAACTGGAACTGCTATAATCGTGTTTAACAGAAAAGATAGAAATGGCAAGAAAATAAACTCATGAAGGGATTTAACGATGAAAGGAATTCCCAGGACATTTGTCGGGTTCAATACTGGTTCCCTACCCCCTGTAGGTACTGGAACAATCTGGTCTCTGATATAAATGATCCTAGGGCTTGTGACTGCTTCAGTTTTCCTGGACAGAGTTGCCCTGCTTTTGCCAAGGCAGGAAAGTAAATCTAGAAAAAACTGCATCGGAATAAAGGACTGGGGGAGAAATGCTGTAAAAATGTCTTTTGGGGGATTCCACATTAATTGCTTGCAAAAATCAATACCCCAAGTGCTCTATTAATAGGGTTTTACCGTAAAACGCCCCTGTATATGTGAAAGATTGAGCTTGAGGTTTGACAAGGATGCAATGGAGGTACACTCCAGCACATACGTTTTATAGAGGTTAGAGGTTACTGCAAGAAGCTCAGGGAATTCATCCTCAGCAGAGCATCCTGAGAGGTGTTAGGCTGGAGGATATTTGATGATGGTGCCTTCCATGATTCCTCCCCCAAAGCACATTGAGATTGTGGCAAAGAAATTCTTTCTTTTGAGGATAAGATCCATGAAGGTCATGGAAAGCCCTGAACAGTAACTTGGCAAACTTCTTTTTTAAAAAGGAAACTATTCTTTTTCTTAAAGAATTGAAATCCACAGAAAATTAAAAGAAAAATACTATAATGTTTTGAGAACTGTAATGAACACTATGTACCCCTCACTTAGATTTTTAAGCTGCTAGCATCTTGCTACACCACCTCCATGTTACTTTCTCTAGATAAACACGCTGCCTTTGTGCCAAACCATTTAAACCATTCATTAGTAGCCTGCAAACATCATGACACTTCAGTCTTCAATACTTCAGCATTCATCTCCCAGGAAAAAGAGAGTTCTCATGCATAACCACACCATTAACAAACCTAAGGAAATTAACACGAGTTTAATATTATCACCCAACAAACAGTCCCTACTCAAATATTCCCAGTTGTCCCAACAATGTCCTCAATAACGTTTTGCCATTGCATTGCCTAATATGTTTCTTTAGTTTCTTCTAATTTAGAACAACCACCAAGTATTTCTCTGTTCTCCATAACACTGAAATTTTTGAAGGGTCTGATATTGGTCTGACAGTGTCTTCCTGATTAGAATCAGGTCAAACAATTACAGCAAGAACACCACACAAGTGACATTGTGTGTACTCATTGTGTCACACAGGAGGCATAACGTGTCAGCTGTCCCACTATTGGGGATGCCAGGCTTGACCATTTAGATTAGGAGGTGACCACCAAATTTCTCCATTGAAAAGGACCCCCCCCCCCAGATAATAAGTAATTTGTGGGATGACACCTTGAGGTTTTGCTTTTAACATACATTGATGATCTTTGCCCGAATCAATTATTACCTTGGAGGGTTTTCTCATTTTAGTTACTAGTTGGCATCTCTCTGTAGAAAGATTTCCCTTTTGTTCTTATTTTCTCTCCACTCCCTTCCTTGCCCCTTCCTCTTCCCCCGATGCCCTCTCTCTCTATTTTTCAAGTATCAGCATTAACTTACACATTTTTTCAATGTTGTAATCTACCACCATTGTTGTTCCACCCCAGTTTTGGACAACGAGAGCCCCTGAAGACAGCGCCTGTGTTCTTTTGACCTGTATCCATCTGTCTTTGAACACTTGCTCCCTTTCCGGCTCAAGATGTGTTAGGCTCATCTTGTTCTTTCCCTGTCTAGGCCTGGAGTCAGTGTTTCTCAATGAATTCTGGTTCCTATTAGTGGGGAGTGGTATTAGAAATACGTACACACGCTCACTTCATATTTATACACGCTCATTTCATATTTATACATCTAATTTACATAGAACATCACAGAATTTTTCCTCAGCTTCTCTCATCCCATATTTATATCTCCCTGCCCTCACAGTGAAAACGCTGGCTTTGCTGTTCTTCTTAGACTCCATCCCCTTATATTTAGATTACTTGAAATAAGTATTTTTCTCTCACTACATGTGTTTTTACTCTGATATAAGTGTTACTTATTTTTGTTTGTATTAAATTTTAGAGTTTGCTTGTTACAACATTTGTGATTTTTATTTTTCGGGTATGTAATATTATTTTTAGTTTTTTAATATGGTTCAAAAGTCAAAACTCTATAAAAAGATATACTCAAAGAAACCTCAGTGCTTTCTGTTATCTTCTCCACTCCACTCCCACAGCCTTGTATAGGTATTATTTTCATCAATTTTTAGTTTATCTTCCCTGTTTTTCCTTTTCATAAAAGGTGAATGAATACATATATATACTCATATGTTCCCATATTTCTTTTACAGAAGGCAGCATCCTCTATAACTTCTTAAACAGGTTAATGTATAACATGCAAAATGCAAGTTCCCTCTCTCCTCCCTCCCCACTCTACTGTCACTTTCTAGAGATATCAGAGCTCCCAGTTAGCCATCTAGCCTTCCTTGAAGCGTTCTAAGTGAGCAATGGGATCTCAGTGAGCATCTCTGGATACCAGTTTGGAAGTCCTGCGGGATCCTACCCTCTACTGTCCTGTCATGCTTCGAGTGTTTTCAGGGTGGTCCAAAGTCGTCCCAGGCTTCTTGTGCCTGCAGTAGTCGTTCATCATCCAGAAGCCTAGGTTTGTTAGGGGAGACATGTAGCTGGGTATGAGCAGAGAAAGGGGGGCATGGGCCAGGTGGCAGGGAATCCTGCATCTTGTAAACAGCGGGGGTCCGTGGGCAGACAAAGAAAAGCAGGAACCTCCAGACTGACAGGAAACGACACATTTTGAGTGATAAGTGTCCTGGAGACAGACAAAGGAAGGTGGGGAAAGGAGGGAATCCCCTGCGCCTGGATGTAACCTGTTGTTCATCATGCTCTCATTACAAGAAAATTAGCCTTGCAGATAAGAAGTTCTCATGATGCACCGGTGCCATGACACGTCCCATAAAAGCTAAATAAGGACAAAAAGCCCTCCTCCCCTGGGGAAGGTAGAGCTGGGATGAAAATCAGGGAATACAACCCCCAAACTCCTCCTCCCTAGTGAATATTCTGTCCCTTCATTTGTATGTTCCTTATAATTGGTTTGTCAAAGAAAGCCAGGGCAGCAGCTCACCTGTCCCTCTGAGAGTGTATTCTCGTTTAAGTAAGTCCTCACTTTACCTTCTTGACCTCCCCGTCTCATCTCTTAATTCCTTCTGCGATGAGACAAGAACCTTAAATTCACCCGGGGAACAGGTTGACCCTTAATTTTGACACAGCTTTCCGTTACCTTGCAAATCCAGGACTCCCTTGTCTGGGGTGCTAATGAGAGAAAGCTTTGTTAACACAATCCTCTCGATTAAGATATTTTATATACTGTGCTTTTTAGTGTAGTGGTCAGGGAGAATAACACACAGCATATTTCTCTTTGAGCAATGCATGGCTCCCCAGGGGGCTTGTGATGGTTCATTTTACGAGTCAACTGGGCCAAGTTGTGCCCAGATTAAATATTATTTTTAGACGTGTGAGTGTGTCTCTGGATGAAATCAGCATTTCAGTTGGTGGACTCAGTAATGTAGACGCCTTTCTCGATGTAGGTGGGCCTCATCCAATTCATCGAGGGCACGAATAGAACAAAAGGCAGAGGAAGGAGGAATTCACCCTTTTTTGCTTCCTACCTGCCTGATTGAGCTGAGACTTCGGTCTTCTACCCTTGGACTGAGATTTACACTTTCGGCTCCCCTGGTTCTCAGGCCCTCAGATTCTTCAGACTGGAATTACACCACCAGCTTTCCTGGGCCTCTAGCCTGCGGACAGCAGGTTATGGGATTCAGTGTCCATAACTGCATGAGCCAACTCCTCATAATAAATCTCTCTCTCTATCTACATATCTATCTATCTATGAACTATCTATCTATCTATCATCTATCTATCTACACACATATATTCCTATTGGTTCTGCTTCTCTGAGGAGCACTGACTAATACAGTACTGAAAGTTTATGTTTGGTTATAAATTTAACAATTGGCTGAAATCACCACCAGGAGTGCCTTGAATGACAGCACCACTTCTGTTAGAAAGAGGCAGGCTGGGTAGATCCTGTTAATGCTGGAAAACCTATTTAGAGATTCAGAAAAGCAGATAGACTACGTTTTCAAATTTATAACTCTATGTACTGCCTGTAAAAGCAGCTTTCTGCTAAATTCCTCTTGGCCCCAACTGTATAAGGTATCACAAATTTCAGTTGTTTTCACCATGCATAGAGAAATTATCCATGAGGCAATAAAACAAAAAGATCCTTTCCAGGCCCTGAGCATCATCTCAGCAGAGCTGTGGCAAGAGTGGCCCCCTCAAGGGAGAGTTTGCTAATAATGCCATGGAGAGAAGTCCAGGGTCAGGATGGCCTAGGAAGGGGTTGCTTTGTTAAGTTGGAAAACGCCACATGAAAGCATGACCCTTTTTCCCGAGGAGCTCTTGGAAAGGAAACCATAAACACAGGGCTTTGGGGCAGACTCCCCTGGAAAACCATTTATTGCTATAGCTTCATGGGCTTGGAAATCCTGTCTCCAGCACAGCACTAGCTTGAATTCGTTCTGTCCTGCCCAAGCAATTGGGTCATGTCCCCACTAGGGTGCTTGCCACTCAGATAACTTTGGGAGACAAAGACAACAAGGTATTAGTACAAATCTCTCCTGGTGCCCTATGTAGAGAATCCAGGTCCTTCTGCAATGCCTCTGGATGTCTGCCAGATTTACCATCTGCCCATCTCAAAAATGTCCCATCTTGTTCAACAGGGAACCAGTTTAACTCTGGGTCCCAGGCTGAATGGGTCCTGCAATAACATTATATTTTATCAGGATGAAAACCAGAGAGGCTTTTGCCCATAGCATGAATGCTCAGACTGAAGTGCTTCTGGGGCTTTACTTTTATCATCTCCTTCTTCCAAAAAAAAAAAAGCAGAATTACGTGATTATGAAGAATAAGACATAGGGAAAGTGTTTATCTTTTCCCAGGCTCCCTTATACAGAGACTGGAGATGGTGGCAAGAATTGTCATCTCCATTCTACCATTCTAGATGGGGGTGGATTAGTATTCTGTAGACCACATTCCCACCTTTCCCCAGATCTCTTTGACTTCCTCAGTGCCCTGGAAAGTGGGAGTGGGTTTCAAGAACAGAGGATAGTGAGAGGAAGGGGGAGAGGAACTAAAATGTGTTGAGTACCTTCTACTTCCATAACATACTTTCTTTGTGAAAACCTGTCAATGACCCTGCAAGTTAATTATTTCTCTCTGTATTCTACAGAAGAGGCAACTGAGTTTCCCTCAACTGAACAGTTTGCCTAAAGTCACACAAATAGTGAGAGATGGAGCCAGGATTTGAATCTACTCTTGCCAGCCCTTTTCAGTAAATCACACTGCCTCTCTACACTGGAGTCACAATAAAGGATCCTTATAGGAGAGAAAATGTTGGGAAGAAATGAAACAATGCCCAGTGCTGGGAGAAGAGGCAATAAAAGACACCCTCAACCCTTTCCTCTCCACTCATCTCCCATTATCACAGGATCAGGGGTGGAGGGTGGGCTGCAGAGGGTGGGACTTCTTTGGAGATAAGTGAAGGGAAGACAAATGAAGGACAGCGGGAGGACACTCTTTTGAGAATCTGGGAGAGAAGGTCAAAAGGCAATTACCTTTTTCTCTCTCTTCTTTTTTCTTTCATTGTTAAGACTTCAGCCCAGTATGCATTCAGCTGAAAAGACACTTTTGACTATTGATAGCCAAGAGTAGTGGTTTTCAAACTTTCTGGTCTCAAGGTCCTCTTACTTCATAAAAATTATTGAGGAACTTTACGTGGTTTTGTTTATGCAGGTTATATTTACTGATATTTACTAAGGCAGAAATTAAAATAGAGAAAATATGAAAATATTTATTAGCTATTTAATAGGAACAATAATATACCTATTATATGTTCACGCGTTTGCTTAAAAAGGACTATATTTTCAAAAAAATGTAATGCATAGATTGGCTTTTTTTTTTTTGCAAATCTCTTTTATGTGTGGATTAGAAGACAGTGGTATCCTCATGTCTGCTCTTGCATTCAGTGTGTTGCAATATACTGTTTTGGTTGAAGTATATTTGGTAGGAACTTCATACAGCTCTGTCATTGGAAAAGGGATTACTTTCATAGCTGTTTCAGATAACTGTTAATATTCTTTGATACTTCAACAAAGCTTAACAAATGGTAGTTTCTTAAAGGAATGTGGAATGGGAAGCCTTATCAACGCAGTGTTCATGTTTTGTGAAACTGAAATCGATTGCTCTATCTTGAACTTTCAATATGTCTTTATTCATGCATGATTTTGTAATTTTCCTACGTTGGTTATTTGGAAGATATGAGTTGACGAGTCATGCAGATCTTCCAAATGTTGATTGATTCCATTAAAAATCACATTCGTTAATCACTAATCTCATCAAAAAAGTCTCTAAGTACTGGAAAGCTCTCAAACTCTTAATAACAGATACAAGTTTTCCAATATTCTTATTGTTTCTTGAAAGTTCACATTTTACCACTGATGACAAACATTAATGACTGTTTCTCTTTAAACGACAGGCTCACTTGGCTCATTTTCAAGAAAATGTCTGCCCTATACACAGATCTAAATAACCAAAGTATCATGGTTAGTCATTCTTTCACGTAAAAATGGTACTCCATGAAACAAGTGGATAGTTTAGCTCAAGTTCAATAGTCACACAAGTACTTTTCCTTGAGACAACCATTGTCCTTCAGTTTGTACCAGAAGTGCTTTAGGCATATGGCCCATTTTGTCACCTTGAATATTAAAAGGTCTTGTACTCTGAGATCAAAATTTAATAACATTACTACTTTTTCCCTGTCCTTCATCAAGGACACTCTAAAGAGAAACTGGTATTTTTCATCCCCTTGCAAGTATGTGGGTTGAAGAATATGACTGCTAGGAGAGGTTGGTGTCACTTCCTTGATTTATGTTAGTTATGTTTTATCCACCATTGCTACTGCACCATCACTTCAAGTGTCAACATAATTGGTCCAGGATAAAACATCAGATATTTAAAAATTATTCAACCCTTTGAATATTTCAGTACCACTTGTGTTTGCTGCCAAGCACTCATGTAGAACATCTTTGATCATAGTTAGTGCTAATTCCAGACAAATTCAAGCAAAACTACAAGTCTAGCCATAGGTTCATCTGTAACAGTACAAAAGTACAATTCTACAGATGTGACGCTAACTCATTTTTCATGTTTACAGCTAAATAATTTGTCAAGTTACTGTATTTTTGGAAAGTGGCAGGGTCATGATTTCTTTAAACAACTTTCCATCCAGCAGGCATTCAGCAAATGTCAAATGTAGAAGCTTTATTGAAGTCTCAGTTACTGTGTTCACTTCTCCAGACAATGCCTTGGACACTAAATCTCAAAATGATGCCACCATTTAATTGACACCAAAGTGCTATTCAACAGTGTTCTGCTGCATAATACACAATAATTTAGGTGGTTATTATCATTAATAAAACTGAAGAAAAGATAGCTTTCTTTATATTTTTGCATCTTATTTACATTTTCTTCCAGTTTCTTTCTAGTAGTTTCTTCTCTCTCATGAGTCAAAAAACTCTTTGTTATCTCAATTTTATCTTTTTCAGCACTTTAGAGGTAGACAGTACAGTTGTACGTTGAAAAGTAAGTCTTAATTCCCCCATTTAAGCCAACAATCCGTCCTAAAATACAAGGAAAACATTTTTAAAACATTTTTATTTGTTTCAGAATAAAATTATATTACATTCCAAAATAATGTTTTGATAAAACTTAGAAAGTTTAAAAGGTAAAAAAAGATTTTTTTTGCAAAAGAAGACAAAAATTATATTCATTTTTTGTTGTATTTCCACATAGGTATGAAGAAAAGTTAGAAGTTTTAAAATAATAATTTGTTGGAGGGTAAGGAGATAACATGAATTATAGCTGGTGTAACTGAAGATAACTAGGAAACTCTCAGTAGAAGTCTTGAGAACAAACTGAGCTAATCTCACATGTTTATATCCTAAACTCACAACTTAAAAACATTCTGAAAAACCCAGGAATACACAAACTAGCCATCAGAGCAATGGCAGCATCCCATACCATATAGCTTGAGAAAAGTACCTCTATATATTTGTGAGAGAATAAGAGTGAAAAGGGTGAATAACATCTTAGTGATATTAGGACAAAAATTTTGACATCTGGAATTCCCTCACAGAACTTCTGGTTGCTTGAAAACTGCAGGATAAGAGAAAACTGAGCTAGGATCAGAGCAAAGAAAGAAAATGCCTAACTATTCAGGACCTTTTTTTTTAATCTTTAAGGGAGAGGGATAAGGGACTTGAGGCTTCCACATCGTTGGCCCTAGCTTATCTGAGTAGGCAAGCCGAGAGGAATTTGGAGATAACTCCTCTAGCCAGGAATGGAGGGTAATTCAGCTGGAGTGTATCTTGTTTTGTGATTCTAAGTTGACTCTATATAGAAGATTGCTGGTCTGGGTACCAATCTCATGGAGTGTTGGGAACACATAGTAGCCATCAATCAGCCTGAGGTCTTTTAAAGGTGAGAAGGGGAGAAAGAGTGGAAAAAAACCCTGCATTTGAAAGAATTACCTGCCCACTCCTGAACCTTCAAATCTCTAGTTCTTACTTGTCTTTTTCAAATCATACTTTAAAAATTAGGTGAATATTTACTTCTTCACCAAAGTTCTTCCATTATCATTTCTGATTCGCATCGTCATGTGTCCATTTCATTGCTTAGGATTTGGATTAGTATTGCCAGATGGTACAGAAACCATGCTGACCCAAAGGTGACTCATTGAAGAGGGGTGTCTCAGTCCATCTGGGCTGCTATAACAAGATACCATAAATTGTGTGGATTATAAACAAATGTTTATTTCTCACCGTTCTGGATGCTGGGAAGTCCAGGATCATGGTACCAACACAGCTGGTGTTTGGTGAGGGTATCCTGGTTTATAGATGACTGTCTTTTTGCTGTGTCCCCACATGGTGGAAGGGGCAAGCTAGCTCTCTGTGGTCCCTATCATGGGGGTTCCACCCTCATGACTCAATCATCCCCAAAGGCCTCATCTCCTAATACCATCACCTTGGGAGTTAGGTTTCAACAAGTAAATTTTGGGGCACTCAACATTCAGACCATAGCAAGGTGTAATGTTGGGTCTTCAGCATCAATGATATTGTCTGGAAAGGAATGGCATTCTAATTGTTTAGAAAGAACAGATGCCCTTCTGATTAATTCTCCCCCCATTGAATCCTAACTGGCCGATTCACAATTTCCATTGTTTTATACTTCATCTTTCCCCACTCTATTCCATTGGAAGATTTAAGATAAATAAAAAACAAAACGAAAAATATTAACAAACAACAATAAAACTCTACAGCAGCACAGTTCATTAAAACTTTCTACAGTGATGGAAATGTTCTGTATCTTTGCTGTCCAATATGGTAGCCACTCACCACAGTGGCTATTGAATCTTTGAAATTACTAGTACACTGTTAAATTGAATGTTTTAATTTAACTTAACAGCTTAATCTTAAATAGCTAGATATAGCTATCAACCATATTTGATAGCACATCTCTAGACAGCTTTAGCCACGATCGTTCTTCCCGGTTTCATTTCTTTTTCTGTACTCCTAAGCTCCTTGGGTTTTGTGGTATTGTGATTTCACAGGGGGGTGGGGGAAATGCTGGTATTCTTTTTTCCCTACCTGATGCAGTGGTCATGGGACCAGGGCTGGAACTGTAAGGCTGATAGGAGGGATGATTCCTAAGGCAAAATCTGTAACTGTGTTTTTACCCTTTACATCAGAATTCCTAAGGGACTGATGAGGCAGGATGTGCCTTCACCTCATCTGGTAAAATTGGGATTAACAGTGAATGCAGCTGTATTGCCTGGTTGTGAAGATAGCCCACTAGTTCTGTGCCTATGTAATCTACATGACTAAGCGAACAGGAGTAGACTGAGGGCGGGGGATGGGGGACTTGCCGCCTGCAATCTAGACCAGCACAGTCGCAGAACCCATCCAATGGTGTAAAAGTCTGAGTACAAATGGAGAGAAGGAAAAGTGGTAGACGAATAAATGGGGTATGTAATGAGGGAAATCCAAGGTGATAGTAGCACCTCCAAAGAAGCTCAGAGCAAGAGATGATACTGTCTCTTCGCTCAAGTACACCAGATGCCTGAAAGGGTAAAGTCGTATGTGTCTGACATCATGTCTGCTTTTGGAACCCAATAAAATCAAATGGAAGTCTGCAAACCTGCGTGGCCTTGCCCTGGGAGATGTTTTCACAGGATATGATGATGGAATGGGTATTCGCTAATGACTGAATGGGATTATAGTAATGTGCCAGTATCTTTTGACTTTTATGATTGTTTTGCTATAGGAGATTGTGTTCAAAGACCCCGGAGGGGGAATGTGATATTGTAATTGATAATAAGAAATGTATATTTGGTCTTCATCTCTATTTCTGGCACAGAGCCCTTAAAACCCTTGAAATTTCCTAAGTGATAAAGGTGTCTTCTGTTATGTTCGTGAGGTGACTTTTGGACTGCACCAAAGCCTCTTGGGGTGGTAATAATGAGGGCATGACCAGGGAGTTAGATAGACGAGTTAGCAATTCAGGGCCAAATATCAGACAAAGATTTTCTTGGACAGGTGTCATACGCACCTCTATTCAATGAATAGGAATCGTAGAACTGCACTAAAGGCATGGTTTCTATCAGATGGGAAACAATGCTCACTAATTGTTTGTGAAATAAAACTGGATAAAACGTAAATGTAAGTTATATGTTTTATTTCATTTTTTAAAATTTATTTATTTATTTTTGGCTGCGTTGGGTCTTCGTTGCTGCGCACGGGCTTTCTCTAGCTGGCGGCGAGTGAGGGCTACTCTTAGTTGCGTTTCGCGGGCTTCTCATTGCGGTGGCTTCTCTTGTTGCAGAGCACGAGCTCTAGGTGTGCGGGCTTCAGTAGTTGTGGCATGCGAGTGCAGTAGTTGTGGCTCATGGGCTCTAGAGCGCAGGCTCAGTAGTTGTGGCTCACGGGCCCAGTTGCTCCACAGCATGTGAGATCTTCCCAGACAGGGATCGAACCCGTGTGCCCTGTACTGGCGGGAGGATTCTTAGCCACTGCGCCACCAGGGAAGTCCCAGTTATATGTTTTAGATATAAAATGTATAAAGTATAAACCACATATACATTGAAGAGAAATATACAGGTCTAGGGTGAATACTTTCTGCCATCAAGTAGCTCATATTCTTGATAGAGAAACAAAGACATAGACACCTAGATGGAGCAATACCATAATGCTATATTAATTTGAATAAAAGATGAAGGTAAAAGTGATTAGCTCTGTTTTTTATGATCACATTCTATTTTTCCAAATATGAATCCACCATTTGCGCAGTGTTTTGAGGGTACAGAGATGTTTGTCGGATAGAGGAATGGATGACCTCTTAACAAAGAGCTTTACTTCTGGTTCTTGTAATCTGAGCCTCACCTCATTACAGCTCCTTAAGATGCTTTCAAACTACCAATTCTAGACCAGTTTTAACCCTGAATACTTAGACAACTTTCCTGGCAACTGCAGATAAACATTCAGTCAGTGTTGTTGGAGCATCTACCAGGAAGATAGAAGATCATCTTTGGAAGATAATGTATAGGTCCCTGTCCTCAAATAGCTTAGAACAAGAATAATGCATTTAAAATTTTGCCACCAATAGAATAGAGTGTACATTACATGTCAGATGAATGGTATAGACGTTAAGTACTAGGCCAGTTCCGAGGAGGGAAGGGTGTTTTCCAGCTGGTGTGATCCAGCTGTTGTGATTAATCAGCATGAGGATGCCCTGGGGGATGGTAGCTGGCTCTGTTTTCTGAGGCCTTTAGTGCTGACTTAGCCGTTCCAGGAGTAAAGGAAACTGACTCCAGTGAAAAAGTCCCAGCCTGACTTCTTTTCTAGAAAAGCATTGGCAAGTGGACTCTCTATTGTAATTCAATGATGAACAGCTTGATACAACTGTCATGGATTGTCCTGGCTTCTCCTGGATGTGAATTAGATCCTTTTGTAAGCTGCAAAAATTCCTTAAGGTCACAAAGTACCATTCTGCTGCCTTGCTCTGCACATTATAAAAGGCTCCCTTAATTATGTACTTGGGAAGAGTACAAAGATTCTCATAATGTATTTGTAATTCACGGTCATGTGAAGTAAGATCTGTATTTGAATTCCATTTTGTCATTTGCCAGCTGTGTGACCTTGGAGAAGTCAGTCTTTCTGGTCCTTCTTCACTCTCCCCCCGCTCCGCCCCCATAGATTTCTGCTTTTAATCCTGAGTATGTAAGTGTTAAATGACATTACACATTTAACCAATAGTTACCATTCAGGTTAATAAGATCCAGGATCTGTAGTTTATCCATTTTCCTTTTCTTTTTTTTTTTTAAATCAGATAATTCTTTCTGTTTCTAGTTTCCCCCTTTGGATATGGATTGCATTATACTATTTCCAATATAATTACCTCAAGAAGGGAGACAATCAAACTTCCACCAGAGGCACCTAAAATAAGGGCTGTACCTTTAAATACCGGTAGGGAGACACCCCACCTAAATTTAGTCTATCATGGTTGTGCTACGGTATAGAGATATAGGCTTCATGAAAGATTATCCCGTTAAGGATAATCATTTATTCCCTCTTCAGCATTCTTTCTTTAGTTATATAGATCTCACTTTCGAATTATTTTCCTTCTCTGTGCAGAACTTTAAAAAAATTCTTTATCTTTTAGAGCAGATTTAAGTTTACAACAAAATTGGGAGAAATGTACAGAGATTTCCCACATGTCCCCTTACCCCAGACAAGTATAGCATCCCTCCTTACCCACATCTTCCACCAGAGTGGTACATTTGTTACAACTGATGAACCTGCACTGACACATCATTGTCACACAAAATCCGTAGTTAACATTAGGGTTCGTTCTTGGCGTTGGACATTCTACGGGTTTGGGCAAATGTGTAATGACATGTGTCCATTATTGTAGTATCATACAGAGCATTTTCATTGCCTTAAAAGTCCTCTATCCTCCACCTATTGATCCTTCTCTCTGTCCTCAGCCCTTGGTAACCACTGATTTTTTACTGTCTCCATGGTTTTGTCTTTTTCAGAATGTCATATAGTTGGAATCATAGAATATGTAACCTTTTCAGATTGGCTTCTTTCACTTAGAAATATGCATTTAAAGTTTCTCCATGTCTTTTCATGGCTTGATAGCTCATTTCTTTTTAGCACTGAATAATATTCCATTGTCTGGATGTACCGCCCTTCATCCATTTACCTACTGAAGGACATCTTGGTTGCTTCTAAGTTTTGGCAATCATGAATAAAGCTACTATAAACATATGTGTGTGGGTTTTTGTGTGAGCAAGTTTTCAGTTTCTTTGGAAAAATACCAAGGAGTGTGATTACTGGATTGTATGCTAAGAGTATGTTTAATTTTGTAAGATGCTGCCAAACTTCCTTTCCAAGTGGCTTTATACCATGTTGCATTCCCAACAGCAGTAAATGACAGTTACTGTTTTCCACGTCCTCACCAGCATTTGGTATTGTCGGTGTTCTGTGTCTTAGCCATTATAATAGGTGTGGAGTGGTGTCTCATTATTGTAATTTGCAATTCCCCAATGGCATATGATGTGGAAAGCTTCTGTTAATACTTGTTTCAGGGTAGGTCTGTGAGCAATGGCTTTCCTCAGTTTTTGTTTGTTTGAGAAAATATTTCCCCTTCACTTTTAAAGGATAATTTTGCTGGATACAGAATGCTTGGTTGGGAAGATTTTCTATCAGCCCTTGAATATTTCACCCCACCTTCTTCTTGCTTGCATGGTTTCTGGTGAGAAGTCCACTTTAATCCTTATCCTTGCTCCTTTATAGGTAAGGTGTTTCCCCCCGTCTTGTTTCTTTAAAGATTTTGTTTTTGTCTTTGGCTTACTGCAGTTTGAATATAATATGCCTAGGTATATATATTTTTTGATATTTACCCTGCTTAGTATTCTCTGAGGTCCCTGATCAATGGGTTAATGCCTGTCATTAATGTTGGAACATTCTCAGCCACTATTACTTCAAGTATTTCTTCTACTCTGTTCTATCTTCTTCTGGTATTCCGGTTATCTATATATTACATTAAAAAAAGTGTCCCACAGTTTTGGGTGTTCTGTTCCTATGTTTTTAATTCTTTTTTTCTCTTGGAGAAAGAGAGTTTGAAAAGTTTCTATCTGACCTATCTTCTAGTTCACTGATTCTTTCCTTGGCCACGTCCAGTCTACCAATGAGACCACTGAAAGCATTCTTCATTTCTGTGCAGTTAGTTTTGATTTCTAGCTTTTCCTTTAGATACTTTCTTAGGATTTCCACTTCTATGTTTACATTATCCATCTGTTCTTATGTATTTTTCACTTTTACCTTGGATCCTTTAACATATTAACCATAGTTGTTTTTAAATTCCCTGCCTAGTAATTCCAAAATGGATGTCATGTCTGAGTCTGATTCCGATACTTACTTTGTCTCTTCAGACTTTTTTTCCTTTCCTTTTAGCATGGCTTCTAATTATTTTGTTGAAAGCTGGACATGATATATTGGGTAATAGAAATTGAGGTAAATAGATTTTTGGTGTGAGATTCTATGTTACACTGGCTAGGAGTTGGGCTATATTTAATGCTACTGTAGCTGTAGGTTCTGGAGGCTTTAAACTCCCCCAGGTGTCCTTGCTTTTGTCTCCCTTGTTGTCATTGGGCTTCCCTAAGAACTCCTCCTCAGATAGTCTCCACCTCAAATTTTGTACAGCTATAATCCATTGTTATAGTAGAGTCCTGTTGGTATGGTGGTAAGTTTTGAATGAGGAGGAGAAGCATTCTAAAATCTTACGATTAAATCTAGGTCTTTTAGTGGATCTGTGTTTCTGAGCTGTGACCTTCACAAGCGTTTCTTAGCCCCCGCCCCATCTATTTTTTTCACTCCTAGGTGAGACAGCAAAATTAGAGAGGGCTGGATTTGAGAAATGCAGTTTCCCCAGGTGGAATAAAATCTGAAAAGGCATTTCCTCCAGAGAACAGGCCTTTGTTATAAAGATTGCTCGGGGTGTATTTCACAATGGTTACTTTTCCTCTCCTTTTGCTGGAGCCAGAAAGGGATGTTTCTTGGCTCTTCAGTGTAGGAAACTGGTGGAATCCCTGGAGGTAAAAGCGATGGAAGTGTACAGGTCCCTCTCAGACTGTGTTCCAAAGAGTTTCTCACTCAAGCTAGTGCACACTCAGCCCTGGGCAATTCATCCAAATTACCATTTAAGTGTTGCTACCAGTTTATGGCTCCAGCAGCTTCAGCTCCAGGATCCTGGCAATGAGGCTCTGAATTTGCCCGTCTCTCCAGATTTCCAGTGCTAAAGATGTACACTTTGACTGTTGTATTTGAATGGACCTTCCAAGTTAGCTGAATTTTTCATATGTGTCCTTCTCACATGCAAATCAACCTTGGCTCTGAAATAACACTTGGTTTTCAAGCTTTTTGTTTAGGTTTCTTCTAGGGAGGCCTTGGGAACACAAGGAAAGATGAGCTTTGCATTATATTTTGCATCTAATGAATTCTTCAGCTTCTGTTTTATTTCTTGGGCTTATGGAAACAAGTTTTTATAATTACAGAGGGACACCCTGAAAAATCTTGTAATTCCTTATATCTGTGATTCTTAGTTTATGTTTGCGATTGCGATAAATAGGAAGAAAGCTTATGTGGCTTCAGAGGTTTTTTTCCAATAGGAGATCAGAGCATTTGGTGGTAAAAAACTCTCCACTTATTCTGCTATTTTCCTCATTTTTTTTTTTTTTTTTTCCATGGGATGTAAGCGACTGACCTATTATCGAATCAGGATAGACGGAAGAGAACTGGCCTTCTCTGTTCAGGTCTGTGCTGGCTCATGAAACCTGGAAGATTTCCTGTCCCTTCCCTCAGACCATGCAGACATGTGTGTTGCAGCTGCTTTTATTAACCTGGTTGGTCGTCCTCCTGAACTAGATAGCCACACACTCTACCACCAGCTACCATCGTGTATGGTATATCTTAGAAAATGAATCATTTAAGAACACTTTAAAAATATAAATGATATTTTTATTTCTTTATATTACAAAAACTGCAAAATAGAGATAAATAACAAGCCAATTTATTTCACAATGAATTTTCCCTTTTTATAGTACATTTCCTTCCTTCTTTTTCTTATACATGTTTTTCATATAACTGCAGTCGCAGTTAACGTAACTACATAATATAGGTAACGTGACCGTGGTATCGTGAACTTCTAGTCATTCTGATATGTGGGATTTTCTACCCACAGCACCAAGAAATTCTTCAGCACCACCTGGGTGTCCTACAATTCAACTCAATTCTGACACTATCTACCCAGAGATAGCATCAGGTTCCACAGGTTAAGGGCTCAGTCCCACAAGACTGCCCTCTGCTTCAGATTCCAATCACAAGTCCAGGTTGTCACCTGTGCTTCTGACAGACTGGCTATAGATCAGAGGTTCCCACGACCCCCTCCTTGGGTTCAATTGATTTGCTAGAGCAGCTCACAGAACTCAGGAGACTAGTTTACTCACTAGATTACCATTTTATTACAAAGGATATTAAAGGATAAGAATCAGCAGCCAGATGAAGAGATACATAAGAAGGTTTTGAACAAAGGAGCTTCTGTCCCCGTGGAGTTTGGGGACCTGACACGGTGGCACATGAAAGCACTCTGGTTCACCAACCTGGAAGCTCTTTGTAACCCCTCTTTTTTGGTTTTTTATGGAGGCTTCATTACATAGGCATGATTGATAAAAATCGTTGGCCATTGGTGACTGATTCTACCTCCAGCCCCTCTCTCCTGCCTGGAAATCAGGGGATGGGATTGAGAGTTCCAACCCTCTATTCATGGTTGGTTCCCCTGGCAACCAGCCACCCCAACCCCATCTTTAGGGGATTTCTAAAAGTCATCTCATTAACATAAACTCAGTTGTGGTTGAAAAGTCAGTGTTATGAATAGCAAGACACCTATTTCACGTTTATGGCTCTGAAGCCATTTGAGGAACTGGGGACAAGAGACCAAATACTATAACAAAAGATGATCCCCTCACCCTTCTTTTTTTTAGTTGAAATATAGTTGATTTACAATGTTGTGTTAGTTTCAGGTGTATGGCAAAATGATTCAGTGATACATAAATATATATCTATGTTTTTCAGATTCTTTTCCCTTGTAGATTATTATAACATATTGAGTATAATTCCAAGGGTTTTAGGAGCTGCGATCTAGGAACCATGTACAAAAACAAAAATATGTATTTATAACTTATATAATACTGTACATCAACTCAACTTCAATTTTAAGAATTAAATTTAAAAAGTAAAATAAAATATCCCTTAAAAATGTATTTATTATAAATCACAGAATCACGCATAATTAATGTTAAGAAAGCAGGATACAATTTGTCATGGGAGGCAAGAAAGGACTAGGCAACTAACTGGCCTTCTGCTCTCAATCTGTACTCACTTTGGTGCCAGAGACTTCAGGGGGGTGCAACCCAAAGGTATTTCTTTGACATGAAGTCATATTTTCTGATGGCAGTTACGGGAAATGAGATTGGAAAGGGTTAACAGATGGTTTTCAGTTCCTTCAAGAACCCTGCTGACTTTTGTACAGTAAAATAATAAAGTTCCAATTTGGGAGAAAATTTGCTACTGTGACACTAATACAGCCCCAGGCTATTAGAGGATTAGATGAGCCCAAAGCCTTATGAGCCATCAGCTGTGGCACTGGAGGGTGATTCAGCATGTCGGTTGCTGGGAGCAGAGCTGTTAATTGGAACGGGAGAGAGAGGAGCCCTAGTTTGGCAGATCAGGTTTAAATGGGTGGATTGTCTGACGGAGACTTTTTCTGTTCTCTTCTGGCTTTGTTCAGTGCTTATAGCCAGACTGTCCTGCTCCCAGATGGACGTTGCTTGCCTTGGAATGGCTTATTTTTTGGTCGCTTTGTAGTTCCAGATTTCATAGGGCTTGGGTAAGTGAGAGGGGCAGTAGCCTACTTTCATCATCTGACTCTGTGATTTCTCTGGAACCATATTTTACTTTCCAGCTCATTTCATTCTTCTGTCAGCATTGTCCTATGCTCCTTCCCTCCTAATCATAGAGCAGGCATTGCTGCAAGTTTATTTTCAGTACAGTTCAATTCAGCAAGTGTTTATTAGGTCCCTAATGAGATGGCAAGAGCAGAGGATGTGGTAGCCAAAGACCTAAGTTCAGAAAGTGGTTTTACTACTTAGATAGATAACTTGTAAGTTTGATTAGTTCCCATTTGTTTATTTTTGCTTTTATTTCTATTGCCTTGGGAGACTGACCTAAGAAAACATTGCTGTGATTTATGTCAGAGAATGTTTTGCCTATGTTTCCTTCTAGGAGTTTTACGGTGTCCTGTCTTTTTAAGTCTTTAAGCCATTTTGAGTTTATTTTTGTATATGGTATGAGGGTGTGTTCTAACTTCATTGATTTACATGCAGCTGGCCAGCTTCCCCAACACCACTTGCTGAAGAGGCTGTCTTTTCTCCATTGTATATTCTTCCCTCCTTTGTCAAAGATTAATTGATCATAGGTGTGTGGGTTTATTTCTGGGCTCTCTATTCTGTTCCATCGATCCATTTGTCTGTTTTGTGTCCATGCCACACGGTTTTGATTACTGTGGCTTTGTAGTATTGTCTGAAGTCTGGGAGGGTTATGCCTCCAGCTTTGTTCTTTTTCCTCAGGATCACCTTGTCAATTCTGGGTCTTTTGTGGTTCCATATAATTTTTAGGATTATTTTTTCTAGTTCTTTAAAAAAAATGTAATGGGTAATTTGATAGAGTTCACATTAAATCTGTAGATTGCTTTGGGTAGTATGGCCATTTTAATAATATTAATTCTTCCAATCCAAGAACATGGAATATCTTTCATTTCTTTGAGTCATCTTCAATTTCCTTGATCAATGTTTTATAGTTCTCAGCATATAAGTCTTTCACCTCCTTGGTCAGATTTATTCTTAAGTATTTTATTTTTGGATGCAATTTTTTTTTTTTTTTTTTTTTTTGGCGGTACACGGGCCTCTCACTGTTGTGTCCTCTCCCGTTGCGGAGCACAGGCTCTGGACGTGCAGGCTCAGCGGCCATGGCTCACGGGCCTAGCCACTTCACGGCATGTGGAATCTTCCTGGACTGGGGCATGAACCCATGTCCCCTGCATCGGCAGGCAGACTCTTAACCACTGCGCCACCAGGGAAGCCCTGGATGCAATTTTAAAAGAGATTTTTTAAAAACTTTCTCTTTCTGATATTTCATTGTTAGTGTAAAGAAATGCTACAGATTTCTGTATGTAGCAACTCTTTCTTCTGATGGCTACCTCTTGCGTTTATTACTATTTGCTGACTTTTCCATTTTATACAAAAATCTGTTGACTTCCTATTATAGAAGATGTGAATTTATCTCTATTTCATCTCTTTTCCTAAACAACCCCTCCCCACCACCATATTAGTTTCCTGCTACTGCTATAACAAATTACCACAAACTTAGTGGCTTGAAACAACAGAAAAAAATGTATTCTTTCATATTTCCATAAGTCTAAAATTAGTATCGCTGGGCCCAAATCAAAATGTTGACAAGGCAGCACTCCCTTCAGAGGCTCTGGGGGAGATTCTATTCCTTGCTTCTTTTGGCTTCTGGTGGCTGCCAGCATTCCTTGGTTTGTGGCCATATCACTTTGATTTAAGCCTCCATCTTCATACTGTGCCTTCTCCTCTGTGTGTCTGTCTGACCTCCATATGACTCCCTTTCATATGGATACGTGTGATTACATTTAGGACCACCAGGTAATCCCGGATAATTTCCTCATCTCAAAATCCTTAATTTAATCACACCAAACAAGGACCCTTTTCTTTTTCAAATCAGGTCACAGTTACACGTTCCAGGGATTAGGGCCTGATATCTTTGGGGGACATTATTCAGCCTTCTTCCTCAGCTGCATTCATTATGGATTAATTGGATGTTTTGCTCAGCTAATATTTTGTGCTGACAGTTTTTCTTATGATTATGTAGATATTGTGCACGGCTGAACCATGTAGTATACTATGATGGCATTTCTTTTTTTGTGTGTGTGAACTTTCTTATTTATGGTAATTTATAAAAAATATGGTTTTTAAAAAAATTTTTTTAACATCTTTATTGGGGTATAATTGCTTTACAATGGTGTGTTAGTTTCTGCTTTATAACAAAGTGAATCAGTTATACATATACATATGTCCCCATATCTCTTCCCTCTTGAGTCTCCCTCCCTCCCACCCTCCCTATGCCACCCCTCCAGGCGGTCACAAAGCACCGAGCTGATATCCCTGTGCTATGCGGCTGCTTCCCACTAGCTATCTACCTTACGTTTGGTAGTGTATATATTGCTCACCATGTGTTTTCTTTGGAGGAAACCATTTTTGATTTGTGGGTTTTTTTAATTAGTTTTCTAGGTGCTCTTCACCAAGTCAGTCTCAATCTTTCTCACAGAATCATGAAACGCCCCTCAACATGGATAAGCTTATGAGGGGCTCCTCGTCACTCTCCTCTTTTTTAACTGGATGCTCCAGTCTGGGCTGGCCGCTCTGTTCTGTGGCATAGCTGTCATCTCAAGACTTCTCTCTACCATTGTCCTCACCTTTCCTTGATCCCTTGCTTGTGCTGGAGCCTCTGTCTCTTGGAGCCCGTGTCTTTTCTCTTCATGGTTTTCTTCCTTGTTTTGATAGAGTAAATCATGGGGTCGGTTTTTTGAGTGCCTGAAAGATAACAGTTTGGAGATCCTTTATTTCTGAAAATACCTTTATTCCACCTTCATCTTTGATTAATAGTTTGGGTATATGATCAAGACTGTACCAAACAAATCCCAGAATGCTCTGGGGGTTGGTTTCCAGGGGTCACTCCTGGTACCAAGTCCTATATCAGCCAGGTTTCAATCAGAAAAGAGAAACCACATTACGTACTTGAAAGAGATAATTTAATATAAGGATGGTAAAATGGGTGCCGGAGAACTGAAAAAGTGAAAAAGGGCCCCGAAGGAAACACAAAGATAATAATTGTAGGAAGAGGTAGCATACTTAGGGCAATGAAGGGAAGGTGTTGGGATCCTTAGATCCAGAAGCTTGAAGGAGGAGCCTCATGGTGTTAAGATCCAGACCTCAGATGAAGAGGTGTGGCCAGCCAGTGCCGAGCTCTCTGAGGGGTAGCACGAGATTGGTTCTGGAGTTCTAGGAAAATAAAATACCCAAAGCCTGGAGAGTGATCAGCTGCCCCAGCCAGGGTAAGGGCTGTTGATGCTGATGGGAGTAGAAGGAAACAGGAAAGAGCCTGTACTCGTCCCTTCTCCAGAATCCCAGTCTCCCTCTCTGCCACCTATTGACAGACTCTAACAGGAAGCCAACTAGCGAAGGAGAAATGTGTGGCAGAGTCCCAGCTGTGGGGGGATTGAGGTTAAGGGGAAAGCTCAAAACCCAGCACAATTGTCTTCCTGCAACTGGTGTTGCTAGAAGTTTAGAATCTTCTCTGTAACCTTGGTGTTATAAAATTTCACTTAAAGTACCTTTGAGTGGATTTTTCTTTCAATGACTGAGTTAGGCATTGGTGGGTCCTTTCAATCTGGAAACTATATTCAGTTTTAGAAAAATGCCTTACATTACTACTTTGGTCATTTTAGCCCCTCTATTTTCTTTATCTTTCTAGAGTCCATACTGTATATCTCCTTTACCTCTTTGATTGTCTAATTTTCCTATAGTCTTGTCTTGTGTTTCTTATCTCTTTTTCTTCTTGTGATGCTCATTGTGAGATTTTTCTCAACTTTCTATTCTAACCCTTTTAAGTTTTAAAATTTCTGCTAATATATTTTAAAATTTCCAAGACCTCTTTTTTAATCATCTTGTCTTCTATTTTAAATGGCACTCTATTCAACAACAAATAGCACTCTTCATAGATCTTGACCTTGTTTCATCCTTTCTTATGTCTCTTATGCTATACTAAATATATTTAAAATTGTTTCTTCTATAGCACTTCTTGTCTTTCTCGGTCTGTCTGTTATGTTATAGGCTTTTCTCAAATCTCAGATACTGATTGGCCATCCTTTTGAAGGACCAAGTACTCAAAGGCTGAATGGAACAGCTGAGTGTGGGGACGGGGCTCTCTGATTGCTAAATCTCACTATTGGATACTCAAGTAAGAACCTGGGTAATTACTTTGTAATCAAACAGCAATATCTATAGGTATTTTTGGTCCGCCTCCCCGCGCCCCCATCCTTGGACCTGTCAGGTTGCACAGAGAGGAGCTTTTTAGTTTCCAGCCGGGCGCTGTATCCTGGTTGCCTTCTCTGAGAGTTAACTAGGGAAGGTGGAGGTGCCCACCATTCATGACTCATCTTCTATCAAAAGCTCCTGTGTTCTATGCAGTGTCTCCCTCCTTCCCATAACCGTGCCTAGTATTCCTGTTTCCAGAGCTTCTTTGTTTACTCTGTTCAGAGAAGAAACCTCCCCTCCTCTTCCAGGATAGGAGATGGCGTGATGTTGGCTGTACACGCTGGGCGAGGCCTGAGAGTCTATCTGTTCCTTGCACAGACTTCCAACCAGTTCTTCTCTTTTCCTCCCTCTGGCCTTTGGAGGCTCCTGCTGCCACCAAGCGCTGAGCTTTTGGAGCTCTCTCTCCCTCAAACAGAGAGACGTGAGAGCTCATCTCTTTTGGACGTGCCTACTGCCCTGTCAGGACTGAAAACCGGCAGGCTCAAGCATGTTTCATTTGGAAAAGATATTGTAGGAAGTTTACTAAATACTTGTTCTACTGCAGTGAGAAGGTTTTATGATATAAGCATTCCAAGGAGCCCCCTTTTAGCTCCACTTTACACACTCACTCAGGACAACTGGGTGTGCACAGGTCTTTGACCAATTATGTGCTGCCCACCACATTCTTCCTGCCTTGCTTTAAGCACCCAGGTGACCCTCCCATCCTCCGTGAAGCCTTCCTGACTATTGCAGTTCACACTTCCGTCTTTCTTTCTGGTTCTAACTATCCAGGGTGCTGATCCCTAGGCTTCCCTGGGACATCTTCTCACCTTGCTGTCTAGTATGATTTACTCATTGTTTAGGTGTTTACCACCTTTGCCCTGCACGGATGGTGGGTACTTTGGGGGGATGGTGGAGCCGAATTCCGCTTGTTTGTATCCCTTCATTCTGTGCAGAGTGTCTTCTTACACACACACACACACACACACACACACACACACACACACACAAACCCTCCCTTTACTTCAACCAGCAGTTATTTGATTATGAATAAATAATGACTGAGGGGAATATTAGTATCACACGTATATAGTTCTTTATAAAAAACCTTCGCATGCTTTATGCCACTTAATTTTCATAATTGGGGAGGAGGATGTGTTGTACCTTTTTTTTTTTTTTTTTTTTTTTTTTTTTTTGCGGTATGTGGGCCTCTCACTGTCATGGCCTCTCCCGTTGCGGAGCACGGGCTCCGGACGTGCAGGCTCAGCGGCCATGGCTCACGCGCCCAGCCGCTACGCGGCACGTGGGATCTTCCCGGACCAGGGCACCAACCCGCGTCCCCTGCATCAGCAGGCGGACTCTCAACCACTGCACCACCAGGGAAGCCCTGTGTGGTACCTTTTTGATGGCTGAAAACACAGAGGCTCAGAGAGGTGAGATAACATGCAGGACTGGCAGCCACGTCTTTCCTTATGACAATCAAATACTCTTTATTTTGGACACAAATATTCTTAGCAACATTATTTGTAATAGGCCTAAACCGGAAACAACCAAAATATCTAACCATCTGAAGATGAATGGCTGAGCAAATGGTGGCAAATCCATACAATGGAGTACTACCCTGCAGTGAAAAGGAATGAATGATTGGTACACACGTGGATAAATCTCAAGATAATTTTACTGAAAGCAAAAAGCCAGACAAACAAAGAATGCATCCTGTAGGGTTCCACTTATATAAAACTCTAGGAAACGCAAAATAACGTATAGCCACAGCAGATCCTGTGGTTGCCTGGGGATGGGAGTGAGAGTCAGACACTCTTTGCCATGCACTACAGCTGACTCTCTCACCAAAGGAAGGCCGGCAGACCCTCACCCCACCCGCTCACAGAAGGGCAGCCTCGGCCCTGGCAGCACACGAGTAGGTAAGTGACCCGACGAGGCTGGCAGAGCCCAGGTGTCTAGTCTCCCAGTCACCTTAGACCCCGCTTCTTCTCAGACCAATGTGGGATTGTTCTGTCATAAAAATACAAGTGTAGTCATAAAACATATCTTTGTGGGAGAAAAAAGTTCCCAGGCCTAGGAATGTGTGTGTGTAAATGTGAGACAAGCTAAGACAGGTGTCACCCCCTTCCCTCCCCTAGCCTGGGGCCAGGGTGGCCAGGTGTGAGCGCGTGCTAACCTACAACACGAGGGAAGCCCTGAAAGGCGGATGGCATCTGATACCTTCTGTATCAGGCTTAGAACAGTTTCCCAAAAGCTTTGCATTCTCTGGGTCAAGAGCTCTGTTTTTTTTTTTTCCCCCCCCAAACACATGTGTATTTCAGCAGAAATTCAATCCCTGGGGTTCCAACTCCTTCACACTTACATCAGTTAAAATAGCATTTCTGAAGAGACATGTGATCCTGCAGAAGTCTCTGGAGACTAAGCTCAGCTTGGTAGCCCTTCTCATTTCTTGACCTTAAACCAAAAAAGAGGAAATCACATTTCGTTTTCTAGATCATCTTGACGAAGTCTTTCCCTTGGATTGGCCTGGATTGAATCTTCTTCTCTCATGGATTCTTTTGCCACATTGTCATATCGCTTTGCCTGATGGGAGCAGCTGTCAGACCCCAGGCTGTGGCCAGTGGGCTGTGTCCCTGAGTCCCAACTGCCTGGTTCCTCCATAGAGCTGACCCGAGGGAGACTGGGGCTCTGCACCAGGTCAGGTGAGTTGTAGTTCCCGAAGCATCCTAGAGGTTATCTTTCACTTCCTTGCTCCCCCTTCTAGAGATGAAGAAACTCATGCCCAGGGAGCAAGTGTCTTCCTAGGATCACAGAGATAATGAATAGAGATTCCCATTCTTTTAGGGACCGAAACTGCCAGACATCATGCTAAATGTTCCACCTTGATTATCTTATTTATCTTGTTCAGTAATTCATTACTAAGTCACTGTTAGCCCCATTTTACTGATGGGAGAAATGAGGCAACTTGTCTAAAGTCACAGCGCTTCTGTGGCAGGATGGAGATTGGAACCATGTGCCCACGTTTGTGTGTTTCTCTCGACACATGTGCTATTTGGTTCCTGCAGGACTTGGGGGTGCGAAGAGGAGGCAAGAACCCAAGCCTCTCCACACCTGTCCTCTCATGTGTTTCTTGGTTTTGACATTCAGAATATTTTATGTAACCACTAGACTTCAGTGTGTATGTCTAGTTCCTCAAAACTTGAAGCTATCTTCGCCTGACTTTGGTGTTGTGAGAACTGATACTAGGTGATGTTGATCTAGCTTTCCGCGCAGTTGTTTTCTTTCTAACCAAGTCTAGCCCCTCCATATCTCTTCTGTTCGTATCTTCCACCTCTTGTTGGCACCCAGTTCTCTCTTCCTTTTAGAAAGTTTCAAGAAAGGATCTACTCTTGGTGTGTAAACTTCAGCCAATCGAGACTTCTGCTGGGGGTATTTGTCTTATTCCTGGTGGTGGAATGGAGAGATTTCAAGGAAGAAGGAAAAAAGCAAGGACGTGCCACTCACTGGGATGTATTTTGTGTCAGCTATTGTTCTAGATTCTGTTACATAACTTTACTTATAAAACACTTCCTTTCCTCCTCCCCGTTTTTAACAGATAAGGACACTGAAGCTTAGAGATGGTAAATTACTTGCCCCCAGTCCTCCAGTAGTGACTTCTATTTGTGGGATTCTTTCCACTGTACCATCAGCTAGAAGGGGAGGATTTTGAGGGTGATCATGTTGGGAGGGAGGGGCTTCTCTGCATCCTTGGATCGACTGTGAGAGGCTGACCTCTACTGGAGCACATAGCACTTGAACATGAAAAGGGAGAAATAATTTTCTTAGCCTCAAGTGATATACTCTCACATTTTGGAGAGGAATCTATTTAACATAGCTATGGCAAATGCCTCCTACCTACGAAATACTGCCCTAACTGAAAAGGTAAAGCAAATATAAATCAGTGGGCCTGGGTAAGTAACAGTAGGAACAAGCGTCCTACACCTGGTGTGGCCAGCGTCACCAGGGAGGTATTTCCAAATAGTGAAAGACAAGACTCTTCTCGAAGGACTGGAAGACTCTGGTTTAGCCAAAGAGCAGCCCTTCTCTAGGTATATCCTTCTCATATCATACTCCATGTGTTATAATAGGCACATCTGCATTCTGTGTCATTATTTTTGTCCCCTTGTCCACTTTTTTTTCATGCAACATTGATTCTTTAAACAGGCATGTTCTCTGAGAATCACATAAAATGATTTGAGACACAGAGAGCTGACTCTTATGAATGTTTTATTTACTTATCTGTCATTCTTATCAGTGGCCTTCTCCCCTGTCTCTGGTTACCTTTTTCACTTAGCTGGCCAACTGAGAATTAGATGAAGGATGGAAATAAATTGGCAGGTTGCCTTAGCTGCTAGACAAGGGTTCTTTCTTTCTGTGGTTTAGATTCACAAAGGGTTTTGTAGGCATTGGAAGTTGGTACAAAGCAGCATGGTCTAAAGGTTGCAGCCCAGGAGTATAAACGAAGAAGTCAGGTTCGTTGGCTTCATGCTGCCAGTTTTTGATGTGATGAAATCACTTGTATCTTTTTTTTTTCATTGAGGTATAGTTGATTTATAATGTGATAGTTTCACGTGTAAAGCAAAGTGATTCAGTTATCTATTATCTATGTATCATCTATCTGTCTGTGTATCCATCTATCTATTTTTTTCAGATTCTTTTCCATTATAGGTTATTGCAAGATACCGAATATAATTCCCTGTGCTATACAGTAGGTCCTTGTTGCTTATCTATTTTATATATAGTCGTGTGTATCTGTTGGTCCCGTACTACTAATTTATCCCTCACACCCTTTCTCCTTTCGTAACCATAAGTTTGTTTTCTGTCTGTGAGTCTAGTCATTTATACTTCTTGTCCCTTTCCGGCACTTGGAAAAATTATTTGGAATTATAGTTGATTATTATTATTATTTTACATTTTATTTGGAAGTTAGTGCTAACTGACCAGAGAATGTGTCTACTGCAGTCGTGTAGTACTCAGCCTGAATGGCATCATTTAGCAGCTGGGGATCATGTACAAAGTCACTCTGCATATAAAAGAAGCACTTCTCTGTTAATTTCTAATGTTTTATTGTGCTTGTCTTATTACAAAAGTATTTCATGCAGAAAATTTGAAAAGTACAGATAAGCAACAAATAAATACATAAAAACCACTTGAATCCTTTCACCCAAAGATACCCACTGACAACATTTTATATTATTTTTTATGCTTTTTAAATGCATCTTTTAACAGAAGCAATACTATGCTATTCACAATATTTTTTGAATTCCTTTTTCTTTCAGCAATATATCTGAATATCATTCCATGTCATAAAAATCTTCTAGAATATCGTATTTCATGGTTCCTAAGTATGTGGTTCATATAGGAATATCATAATTTATTTAACTACTTTTTAGGAATATTTAATTTATATCCAACATTTTGTCATTTTGTCACATTTTTGCTCTAAACATCTTTGTTGCTAAGACTTTGTGAACATCCATGCTTTATTCTTTAGATCAAAGTCTAAGGGTATAAAAAATTTAAGGGTTTTGATATTTGTTGCCCAGCTGATCCCAAGAAAGTTGTATCAGTGTGTACTGTTACCCGTCGAATCATACTTGGGAAAATAGTAGGTGATCGATTATTTTAAAATTTTGCCAATTTGATAGACTAAAGTAGTGTCACATATGTAGCTAAATTTCTTTGGTTATTACTGAAATCTAACAGTTTTTGGATTTTTACAATATACTACTGATTTTTTAACCTTTAAAAGCTCTTTATTTTAATTTGTATATATTTACATTAAGAATACATAAAGCATGGTTCTGAAGACAAACTGACTGGGGTCCAGCCCAAGCTCTGCCATTGCTAGTCATGCTTAGAAAGACCTACATTCAAGACCATATTAATATTAACTCCTATTTTTTCCAGGTACTTTGGAGTTCAATTTTCTACACTTCTACATTTAAAAAAAACTATGTTAAAAGGGCTCCCCTGGTGGCGCAGTGGTTAAGAATCTGCCTGCCAGTTCAGGGGACACGGGTTTGAGCCCTGGTCTGGGAATCTCCCCCATGCCATGGAGCAACTAAGCCCGTGCGCCACAACTACTGAGCCTGTGCGCCTAGAGCCCGTGCTCCACAACAAGAGAAGCCACCGCAGTGAGAAGCCCGCGCACCGCAAGGAAGAGTAACCCCCGCTCTCCACAACTAGAGAAAGCGCGAGCACAGGGAACAAAGACCCAATGCAGCCAAAAATAAATAAATAGCAATAAGTAACTTTAAAAAAAGAAAAAAACTATGTTAGTGACTTGGTTGCTTATTCTCCAGCACTCCCTCCAGATCCATTTCCTATCCTTTTCCAGCTGCTCTGTGCCACAGGGGCTGCAGGAATGGGTTGCACCAGTGGGCTGTCTTGCCTTCTGGCTTTGGTTGGGTCCAGCTAACGGCTGGCGGTGAACGGAAAGGCAGAGGCTGGAATATTCTATTGCAGAGAACAGCATGTGTTAGGCTGAGGACTTTGGATTTAAAACTATACCTAGAGGGAAACTGAGAAGGCTTTTAGGTAGAAGAGGAAGAGGATCAAAAATCAAAGTGGTTGGGCTTCCCTGGTGCCGCAGTGGTTGAGAGTCCGCCTGCCGATGCAGGGGACACGGGTTCGTGCCCCGGTCCGGGAAGATCCCACATGTTGCAGAGCGGCTGGGCCCGTGAGCCATGGCCGCTGAGCTTGCGCGTCCGGAGCCTGTGCTCCGCAATGAGAGAAGCCACAACAGTGAGAGGCCCGCGTACCGCAAAAAAAAAAAAAAATCAAAGTGGCAAATTAAGACAATTTGGTGGCACTGGGCAGGCTCGCAGAAGGCTGAAGTCATAAAGTGCCAGGGGAATGCTAGAAGTACAGTAATGAGGCTCAACTTGTATAGGTTGACCACGGGGGAGGAAAATCATAAAGAACTGATTTAAAAGACACTTCTAAAGAAAATGGACTGGTCTTAGGGGGTGTAAGGAATCGAAGAGTAGCACTGTTGCCTTTCTAGTGTGACATCCCACTTGGATCTTTGCAGGGAGAACCTACCTAGTGGCTAATAAGGAGAACAGCTTCCTTTATCATCTTGTTACTAAAGCCAAACAATGTTTGTGTATTTTCTCTTTTGTTTGATTTCCAGACTTTAGAATATTTTAATTTCCTGAGAACATATACTTAAAATAACAATGACTAACTTTTTTTTCCTTAGTACTTACCTATTATCTCATTTAATATTTTTATTCCTAGTTGGCCTAAATGTTATTGCATAATCAGTTGAAAATCCTAATTGGGAGGCCGCCTGGAATAGAGAAGAATATGGGCTGGGAGGCGATCAGAGTGGGTGCCAAGCAAAGTGGGGCATCTATGTGTGTCTTTCCTCTTAAAGACTCTCCAGCTGCTCGTGTGCAGTCCTTTGGTAACTTCTTTATCCTCTAAATACTTTACTTGAAAATACGATTTCATCTGGGTGTAAAGTATGTGAAGACGTGGGAAGGAGAGAGAATTTAGTTATAATACTTTGAGATATATGGTAGATCTGGACTCCGTTGCCATTGGCGCTGCTTTCTCTTAGGCATTTACCAAGTTACTAGTTCTGGTCTAATCATTGAGCAATGGTCATTGTATCGACTAGTCACATCGAAAGTGATTTTAGATATCGTGTAATCCAATCTCTTCATTTTGCCCCCAAGGAAACCAAAATTCAAATCCCCCCTCTTTATCCCTTGGTCTCCTCACACTGGAAATCTGTCACTTTCTGTGAATCAGCTCCATTAAATGCTGTTGATGTCTGGATAACTTGGAGGTCCCTGGCAAAATGTGATGACCCTCATCACGAGCCCTTGGTCTCTCCTCCAGCTCATTGGTGATTTCTTCATGTTGTCAGCTCCTATTCAGATTTTATATTTGCTTTTACTTCTGAGGGTGTTGATTTTGGTGACGACTAGAGCACATTGGGGCTGGGTAAGGAGCAAGTGACCTTTACTCAGCAGGGTTCAATAGAAGAAATGGAGAAAGAGGTACACCTGTGACCTGTTGGGCAAAAAGGCAAGGTTGTATCTGGACAGGACCCTCCACGTAGCAGAAAGTCTGTGGAATGAACTCGTTTTCAATAGAAAAACCCCTGTGGGACTGGAATGCTATTCTCTTTTCCATGTTTTTAGATTTTCCTCTTTGTATATTTCTTCATTCTCCAAATTTTCTGTCATGAATGTCTAACTTTGGTATCCAGAGAAATTCATTTTATTTGTATGTATCTATATCACAATTTCTAAAGGAAATAAAATGCTTGGGGGAAGCAGCTTTGAAAACTTTGTGGACAGTTTTCAAGAAGATTGAAATGGAAGCCCTAAACAGCATTTCCTAAAGTGTTTTGTGGGAAGCGGTCTTGGAAAAAACGTTGCCTGGCCAAATACACTTGGAGCGATGTGGTTCAGCCTCTTCTTGGAGAATTATAATGCCCATTAAGGGCGCTGGAACTTTCTGCAGGAAAAATGAAACAAAACACGAAATTCTGTTTCAGTTCTTTTAACTCAGTGTTTCAAAACATATCTGACTTAAGACTACTTTTTGTGCCTTAACATTCCAGCAAAACCAGTATTTTTTGAAACGTGCTTTGGGAGGGCACCCTTAAGAGAGTTCCACAGAAACTCTTTTCGAAGCCCCGTGGGTCTCAGAGTAAGCCTTTTGGAGTCTGAGGCAACCAAATCATGATGTCTCTTCTTTCCTCTGTTGTTGTCTGGGTGTCCATCAGTTAAAGTGGATATTAGAGCTTGCCTTGAAGGGGAAAAGAAGCCCTAAAACCACAAAGCTTGGAGTAGGAGGGGGAGTGTCTTAATGGGGGAAGGTCAGACTTAAGGCCTATTGGCAGGGATACCCTTGCATCAGTGTAGCTGGAAGGGTCTCCCCTTCTCATTGGCCACTAACTTCCTAAGTCACAGCCCAGGAGTCTGGTTGCAGCCACTTCCCCAGCCAGGAGGGGGCGCCTCTCTTCTCTGTTGGAGGCCCCAGGGAGGTGACATCTGCATGTATTGTACTGGGTCCATCCTGTGTGTACAGCAGCCTTCTAGGCACCCTGGGGTGGCCAAAGGAGACAGCTTCACTCCTACCTTACAAAGCTAACAATCTAAGTTGAGAAGATGAGGCACATCCGTATAAAGTGTCAGAAAATATAAGGTTATCATATTGTGCTTTGTCATGTGATACAGATTTTAAGGTATTGTAGACATTTGGAGAAGAAGAGGACATCAGTGAGCTTGGGGTGATTAGACAGACTCTCCCAGGATGTGGCAAGTAGGGACAGAGGAATGAATAGAATTTGAAAAGGTAGAGATGAGAGGGGAAGGCAATCATGCAGGGGAAAAGCCTGGAAGAAGCACATGATTTGTCCAGGGGCAGCATTACCACGTCCCATTAGGAAGCCCCCAGGCCACTCTGAAAGGTGCTACACTCAGCAGAATTTTTCAGTTGGATTCTAGGCGTGGCTGGAGGCCTGAGCACCTCCTCCACGCCTTCTTCCCTGGCCACCCTAGTCTCTTCTCTGCTGTGGCAGTTGTGGTTGAGTAGCTGGTCCACACTTCACAGTTCTGGGCTTGCGTTTATGTCCTGTGAGTGTATCTTGTTTCCTCGTTAGGCCTAAGAGCATTTTGAAGGCGTGAGCACAATGGTCTTATCCTCGGCTTCCCCTTTCCCTCCTACCCGTTGGCCTAAAGCATGTCACACGATGCTCAGAATAGATCATGCACTTAGTAAATGTCTGTGGATGGATCTGCTGGATTCTGAATAAAACCTGTGGCTTAGACGCACATCTACGACCTCATTACGTCATCAGTGACTGCTGGTGTCTCCATTGCGCTGGGGGTCGAAAAGGGGATGGGGGAACCCCACACACTTCAAGGTGGTTAGAGAACCTCATCTAAAATCTCTTTTGAGGCTTAAGAGGCCTTTGCTGGCTCAATTCAGTGTAACAGTAAGCATTTGCTGAGTCCTAGCCTCAGTCTAGTTTGGTGTGTGGATGTGTGTGTGTAGCAGTGGGAGTGGAAGGGGAAGAATAAAGTGCAAAGACGACGTGGCTGTCTTCCTACCCTCAAGAGGCTTACACTCTGGTAAGAAGAACCAGGGTCAGGACCATCACCTAGAAAGGAGCTGCCAGCCAGCCTTTAAGGCTGTAGGGGTAAGAGGTGCCCCTTCAGTTACCTGTAGATTGTTACTCACTGTTCAAGAAAGATGGGTCAGGGGTCTCTTCTGTTGCTTTCTGCAGAGCCTCTTTTCTCATTGATGCTGACTAGCCTGCCAGCACCCTGGCCTTATCCCCCCTCTCCTCGTGCCCTGGGGCAATGACAGGAGGGTGCTGCAGCTTCCTCGCAATCCAGAGCAGCCCCTGTACCTCCAGGCACAGTCCACCAGAGGGTGCAAAACAAATGAAACACCCTTCATCGTGGTCTATTTAGCTTATCAAACCCGAAATTGGACAGCTGAGGAGAGAACTTCGTTTCCGGGAATTTTCCAGTTCTGAGTTCAGCCAGAAGGGTGTGAAACTGCACCCTTGAGACCCGAATAGAACATTTGGAGTAGATTTAGAAATTAAAAACGTGTGTGCGTGTGTGTGTGTGTGTAAAGAGGTCTTCTTTGTAGGCAGAAAGGAAGCACTTGCCTACATGTGGAGTCTGGGAGACCTCCTGCCCTCACCCCAGATATTCTTCCACCTCCTGGCTCAGTGCTAAACTTTCATGCCACAGAATCGTAAAGGTGTTCAGGTATTAATACTCTAGGGAGGAGTAATAATGCCTCATATTTATTCAGAGCCTTGCATGTACTTTCATACCTATGATTTCGTTACACCTTTATAACAACCCCGTGAAGCTGGTGATGTTATTATAGTTGTTTTATGGATGAGGAAACCTAGGATCAGAGATAGTAAGAGTCCCGAGGTTACACGCTTGGTCAATGATAGAGCTGCTATAGATCAAATGGACATCTTCAAGGGTCAAATCTCTTGCTCTTTTTCACTCCACTGGGCTGAATTCTCTCTTTGAATGATTGCAATCCAATTTTTTTGAAAAGTAGGTGGTGAGAGGGAGAAGGAAGGGGAGAGTGGAGAGAGCTGAACTCTTGACAGAGCAGAGAACGGGCAATCTAAGGGAAGACTGGGCACCCAGAGACAAGATGTGCTTCTTCAAGTTTTCTTGGGCCAGTTGTGTGTGTGTGTGTGTGTGTGTGTGTGTGTGTGTGTGTGTGTGTGTGTGTGTGTGAGAGAGAGAGAGAGAGAGAGAGAGAGGGAGAGAGAGAGAGAGAGAGAGAGAGAGAGAGGCATACTCACATATACATACATGAACACAGAGTAAGTATCACCTTATAGAGATGATGCCCTGGACTCTTGTGGTTGCAGTGAAACAGATGAGAAAATCAAGTTGTACGGGCTTCCCTGGTGGCGCAGTGGTTGAGAGCCCGCCTGCCGATGCAGGGCACACGGGTTCGTGCCCCGGTCCGGGAAGATCCCGCATGCCACGGAGCGGCTGGGCCTGTGAGCCATGGCTGCTGAGCCTGCGCATCCGGAGCCTGTGCTCCGCAACGGGAGAGGCCACGACAGTGAGAGGCCCACGTACCGCAAAAAAAAAAAAAAAAAAAAAAAATCAAGTTGTAAACAAGAAGTAATAGAAAATAAGCAGATGAAAGCTGTTTCCCTGTTAAATCAAGGTTGCACCAATACCCCAGTACAGCAGCCCATGCCAACCGAGGAAACGTGGTTTCCACGCCCTTGCCTGACCTCCTCTCTGAGCTGCCTGTGCACTTGCCCTTCTGGGCCACATAGGCAGCATGTTGTGAGCCCATCACCATACCTGCTCTGCATCTCTCATTCTTGCCTTTCCCCCAGCCCCCGACAGAACCTGCGAGACTGTCACAGCCCTTAGAGCCTGCCAAGTGAGCACAGATCCTTGAGAATCATCTGTGCTAAATATATTAGTGAATGCTAATGAGTTAATGGGTTGCTTAGCTAAGATTTTATTTTATTCAAAGCATTATACACAATTTAAAACAAAGCAATATGGAGGTTTTAGGCACTGATGCTGGTCAGGTCTTCAAGGTTGCCAAGACTCCTCAGGATCTTGCACACCACACCGTTTGTCTGTGCAGTCAGCCCATGGAGTCAGCTTTGTCGCCTGCCCTTAGAAATGTTTTCTGTTAAGGGGTTATATCTAACCAGGCAAAGTCATTCCTATCTTCTCTCTTCTTTCCCACTTTAGTGCTCCTGGTCTAGTTAAGATTCCTAGGACATCCAACCAGATTATTGCAATAATCTCCTATGGCCCATTTCACCTCCAGCTTCCTTGTACTTTCATCCTAGAGGGTGGCTGCTGGAAGATTTTTTTTTTTTAATTTATTTTTGGCTGTCTTGGGTCTTTGTTGTGGTGCGCGGGCTTCTCATTGCAGTGGCTTCTCTTGCTGTGGAGCACGGGCTCTAGGTGTGTGAGCTTCAGTAGTTGTGGTGTGCGGGCTCAGTAGTTGTGGCTCATGGGCGCTAGAGTGCAGGCTCAGTAGTTGTGGCGCACGGGCTTAGTTGCTCCGCGGCATGTGGGAGCTTCCCGGACCAGGGCTCGAACCCATGTCCCCTGCATTGGCAGGCAGACTCTTAACCACTGTGCCACCAGGGAAGCCCCTGGAAGATGTTTTATACAACTTCGGTGGATCGTTTTACTTTCCTTCTTGAAAATCTTAAATACCTCTCCCTATTTCTTTTTTTTTTAACAATGGCTTTATTGAGATATCATTCACATACTATAAAATTTACCCATTTAAGCTGCATGAATCAATGTTTTTTAGTATATTCACAGAGTTTTGCAAGTATCACCACTGTAATGGACTGAATTGTGTACCCCTAAAACTCATATGTTGAAGTCCTAACCCTAGTGCCTCAGAATGTGACTGTATTTGGAGATAGGGCCCTTTAAAAGCTAAGTAGCATAAAATGAATTCATGTGGATGAGCCCTAATCTGATATGACTTGTGTCCTTATAAGAGGAGGAAATTAGAACACAGACAACCTGAGGGGCTAACACATAAGGACACAGAAGTCAAAGAGAGAGGCTTCATAAGAAACCAAACTTGTTGACACCTTGATCTTGAACTTCCAGCCTCCAGACTGTGAGAAATAAATTTTTGTTGTTCAAGCCATCCAGTCTGTGTATTTTGGTTTTGTTGATTTTTTCCTATAGTTTTTCTATTCTCTACATCATTTATTTCCACTCATATTATTTCTTTCCTTCCTTTTGCTTTGAGCGTAGTTTACTCCTATTTTCTCATTTCTTATATCAAAGGTTAAGCTACTGAATGGAGCTCTTACTTTTTTAAAAAACAATATCTGTATTTACAAACACAAATTTTTTTCTAAACACTCCTTTAGTTATATCCCATAAGTTGTAGTACGTTGTATTTTTGTTTTCATTTGTCTCAAAGTATTTTGTTTCCCTGTGATTTCTGCCTTGACTCATTGGTTGTTTAGGAGTGTGTTGTTTAATAGCCATATGTTTGTACAATTCCCAAATTCCCTGTTACTGGCTTCTAATTTCATTCCACTGTGGTCAGAGAACATACTTTGTATGATTTCAATATTTTAAGTTTGTTGCCGCTTGTTTTATAGCCTATCATATGTTCTATTCAGGAGCATATCCTGTCTGTGCTTAAGAAGAATGTGTATTCTGCTGTTGTTGGGTGGAGTGTTCTAAAGCTGTCTTTAGGTCTAGTTAGTTTATAGCGTGTCCACATTTTCTACACTCTTGTTGATCTTCTGTGTAGTTGTTTTAACCATTATTCAGACTGGGGTATTGAAGTCTCCAGCTGTTATTGTTGAATTGCATATTTCTCCTTTAATTCTATCCATTTTTGCTTCATGTATTTTGGGGGCTCTGTTGTTAGATGCATATATAATTGTTATATATTCCTGATCACTTAAGTCTTTTACAGTTATACAATATCCTTCTTTATTTCTAGTAACTTTTTTGTTTTAAAGTCTATTTTGTCTCAGAGGCGTTATGTCTTATAGACACAATACTGGCAATCTAGCTTTCTTAGAGTTGCAATTTGCATGATATATTTTTTTCTATCCCTTTTCTTTCAAACTATTTGTATATTTGAATCAAAATTGCATCTCCTGTAAACAGCATACAGTTGCCACTTGTCTTCTTATCCATTCTACCAATCTTTGCCTTTTAATTGTATTAATTCATTCATGTTTAATGTTCTTATTGACATGGTTTGAATTATGTCTGCCATTTTGCTTTTGTTTTCTGTATTTGTATTGAATGGATATTTTCTAGTGTAACTTTGTAATAACTTTGATAATTTTTAAAACTATATTTTTTGAGCTAATCTCTCAGTGGTTACTCTAAGTATATATATTAACTTATCAGAAAATATATTTTAAACAATCAGAATCAGATTTATACTAACATAATTCCAATGAGATAGAGAAAATTTACTCATATATAGCTCTATTCCCCCCTCACATTTTAGCTATTATTTTTATACATATCACATCTATAAATGTTACAAACCCAACTATACCTTATTGGTAGTACTACTTTATATATTTTAGTCTTACTTTTAAATGAGCTAAGACAGAAGGGTAAATACATATTTATAGCTTTTTTTGTTTTAAACATTTACCTTCTTATTTACCATTTCTGGTTTTAAAAATTTCTTCCTGTGAATTTGAGTTACCATCTTACATCATTTCCTTACCTGAATATAGCTTTGTTTCTGCAAATATTCATCAAATGTGTTACATTTCTATATTTATTTTGTAGGCTCAACAATAAATTATATATATATACATATGTATATAGTTTTATGCAGTTGCTTTTAAAATCCGCTTTGAGGAGAAGTAAAATTAGTCTTTTATAATTAACGATATGATAACCTTACCGGCACCCTTTGTTTGCGCCTGTGGATTTAAATCACTGTCTGGTGTCACTTCTTTTTTGCTTAAAGAACTTCCTTTAGTATTTTTTGAAAGACAGGTCTGCTAACAATGAATTCTCTCAGTTTTTGTTATCTTGGAATGTCTTTATTTTGCCTTAATTTTTTTTTTTAAACAGCACTTTGAATTAGTTACCTGTTTATTTTTAAATATTTATTTATTTGGCTGTGCCGGGTCTTAATTGCGGCACGCAGGAGCTTCTTTGCCACGTACAGGATCTTCCTTGCGGTATGCGGGATCTTTTTAGTTGCAGCATGCAGGATCTTTAGTTACAGCATGTGAACTCTTAGTTGCAGCATGTGGGTTCTAGTTCCCTGACCAGAGATCGAACCTGGGTCCCCTGCATTGGGAGTGTGGAGTCTTAGCCACTAGACCACCAGGGAAGTCTCTAAACCAGCACTTTGAACATGTAATCCCACTGACTTCTTGTCTCTGTTGTTATTTTATGAGAAGTCAGCTGTGAATCTTACTGGGGTTTCTTTCCTTATACTGAATTAATATTCTATGCTCCTTTCAAAATTTTATCTTTGTCTTTCAACATTTGATTATGATGTGTTTCGGTATAGACCTCTTTGCATCTGTCCTACATTGAGTCCTTTGAGAATTTTGGATGGGTATATTAACGTTCTTCATCAAATTTTAAAAATTTGCAGCAGTGATTACTTAACATTTTTTAACGCTCCTCTCTCGCTCCTCCCTTTCCAGTACTTCCATTTAGTGTATGCTTGAGTGCTTAAATATTGTCTCACATTTGTCAGAGGCTTTGATCATTTTACTCTATTTTTTTATCACTCTGTTTTCAGATTGCATAATCTCCATAAATCTATTTTAAAGTTAGCTGATTCTTCCTTCTGCCAGCTTATATCTACTGTTTAGCTCTGCTAGAAAAATGTTCATTTCTGTTATTGTAATTTTCAACTCTAGCATTTCCACTGGGTTATTTTAAAAATAATTTGTATCTCATATTGATATTCTCTATCATTGTTCCTTTCTTTAATTTTTTAGGTGTGGCTTTCTTTAGTTCTTTGAACGTATGTGCAGTTGACCTTTGAACGATGTAGGCATTAGGGGTGCCAACCTCCCGCATGGTCAAAATTCTGTGTGTAACTTTTGACCCTCCCAAAACTTAATTATTATTAGTTGAATGGAAGTCTTACTGAAACATAATCAATTAACATATTTTTAATGTTATATGCATATATGTATATCTATAAAATATATCTACATGTATTTTATGCATTTATGACATACCTTTCTCTTAATTTTTTGGTATTTCTAGGCTAAGTGGTTCATCTGTGAGTTTTTTCAAATTTTTGCAAATCTTAACATTTTTCCAGTATATTTACTGAAAAAAAAAATCCCATATAAGTGGACCCATGCTGTTCATATCTGTGCTGCTCAAGGATCAACTCTACTGGCTGTTAAGTTAGTAACAATCAGGCCCTATCCTAAGTACTTTCTGTTGCTTGCTTTTCTTCTATGTATGGGTCACACCACTGTTTCTTTGCATGTCTCATAAATTTTTTGTTTAAAGCTGACATTTTCTATAATACACTGTAGCATTTCTGGATGCTGATCTCCTATCCTGAAATGTGAAAATGGGTGGTAAAAAGGATATACTGTTCGATATGACTTCTAACCTATTCCCTTGTCTCAATTCTCTCAGAAAAGATTCATAGTAGATGTTAAAGACAAATGTAAGAAAGAGAAATAGAGAGGTATCCAGGAAAGAAAACATTGAGAAGAGGTATAAACATTCTCTATTCTAGAGGGTAAGATAGATACCTTTTTCCTACCTCCCCAGGTTGAATACTATGGGATGGATGGCGTAAGAGGACAGCTGGAAGGAGAGCCAAAGCAAAGAGAAATAACTTCTCTATATACTCTTTTTGGGAGTAGTGTTTTGATTTTACACTGATCTACTTTAAAAAAAAAAAAAAAAAGGGCTTCCCTGGTGGCACAGTGGTTGAGGGTCCGCCTGCCGATGCAGGGGACACAGGTTTGTGCCCCGGTCCGGGAAGATCCCACATGCAGCGGAGCAGTTGGGCCCGTGAGCCATGGCCGCTAGGCCTGCGTGTCCGGAGCCTGTGCTCCGCAGCGGGAGAGGCCACAACAGTGAGAGGCCCGCGTGACGCAAAAAAAAAAAAAAGCCTTATGAACTCTGCTTTTGGAAAACAAGTGAGAGTAGGACAAATCCAAAGGAGAAAAAAGGAGAGATGACTATTTAGCATTGTCTTTGAAAATGAGAGATGAGCCCTTTGAGTTTTCTGTCTAAATCATCTAGTGTAAGTGGCTAGAAGGGAAACAAAGGCACTTTTTAAGGAGTAAAATCTCAAATAATTAGAAAGAGTTTGAATTTGAGTGGATTGTGTCCCTGTGTTGTTATGGTCTGCCAGCCTCTTTTCCCTTATTTCCTAGTAACATCACCCCCTTTAATTTGGGGGGAACATCTCTTCCTCCGTTTCTCATTCAAGAGGAGCAGTTGATTCCAGTGCTTAACCCCCTATCCTTCAAGTCTTCCTGCACATTCTGTGAACTTTACTGTATTCATGTGATAAATATCTTTTCCCCTTCCTTAGGTCAGTCAAAGTTTGTTTCTGTTGATTGCAATAAAAGAATCCCTCAACACCCAGACCCATGTGGTAGATGTCTCTCTAGAACTTTATTGAAGTTGATGAGATCCCGTAACACATGATACTATTACTAACCCAATAACACTGATAGCAAAGCAAACATCTATTTCAAATTCAAAGACAGTAAAAAAGAGAGTGATTATAAAATGAAGAATTTGTTTAAGAGAGCTTGATACTACTGATCCTTGAAATGCTAGTCCAGAGGAAAGATTGAAAGCGTAGTTGGATGCCAGAATGACTAAATTCAGAATTTGAACAGGGGACTGGAAGGAACCTGGAAAGAGGCCAAGCTATTGCTTTGAACTACTTTAAAGAGGAAAACAAAGAGCTAACTGTAATGCAGAAACTAGTATGAGAAAATCCTGCACACACCACCAAAGCAAGTTCTGTGCCCTGGCTGTTTCCTCCTTACGCCCTACCCCTCTGGGACTTCTGTGCATGAGCTGCGCTCTGCATGTTAGAGCACTTGGTCTGCCAGCTAGAGCACTTCCTCCTGGAGGGGCCGTAGCTGCTGCTGGGAGTGCAGCGTTGCCGGCAGGTTCCCTAGGGCTGCCCCCTCCCCAGGGGTCATCTGTCACCCACCTTCCTTGCTGAACCTCTCTCCCACCTCTGCTTTTGCCCTCTGTTCTCTGTTGCTGGCCCCTCTGATGACCTCACGCCCGGGCTCTTGTATTACCGTCCCCTTTCTGTTCTGCCCCTGCTCTAGTCTCTTCCGGACATGGCAGGACTCTGCCTTCCCTTCTGGCAGAAAAAGTAAATTCTTCAACACCTCTTTCCACGACCCTCCCTCCAGACACAAGCAAACACACTGACCCTGGCTCATAAACATGAGCTCTGTTGGTTAGCTGTCAGTGCTCCCCAGGGCTCAGAAAACAGAGGATGTCTGGGTCAACAACAGGTTCCAATTCCATAAAATCAAGCTTTCACCTTGCTCTTTCCCCAGGATGAGAAGGGACAGACTGAGCAATCGGACCCTCCAGGCAGAAGCACTGGATGCCGTCCTGTACTCTTCTTGATTCCCAGGTTTCTCCATGGGGGATTACAATCGACTTCCTATGCCTAGAGCTGCATGAGGTCCCATCACAGCTAACGCCTGCTCTCTTCTTCATCTTCTTTCCCCATTCATTTTACCCCAACAGTCCCATCTGTCTTTAGGGGGAAAATCCTCCTTCCTCCTTCAGTCACCTTGCTTTATGGCTCCAGCAGCCCTGCCCCTCCCCGCTCCTTCCCACCAGACACATGCAGTTACCTGAAGCCACATCGTCATGGACTTCCTCATTAGGAGAGATTTTAGACCATCAGCCTTTCAGGTGAGAGTATAGTTTTGGGGATTCCACAAGTTGAGAAGATGCGTGGACCTTGTTGTGCAGAGCAAGGTTGACACATGGCGAACAAATACCTCTATCGCAGCAGGCTCCTTCCACACGAAAGGTAGGGGCGTGTGCCAACGTGTGGGCGAGTCACATCACCCCTCCTCTGGAAATCTAGTGTTTGAGCATTGGAGAACGGTAAACTTAACTCTTCTTCTGTGTTTCAGAGACATTCATTGACTTGCACTCGATGGTCTGTGCACTTCACAAGTTCTTTAGAGAAAAGGGGAGGGAGAGAAAGTTCACACAAGTATGAGAGAATTGAGAGGGGCATCTCAGGTGTTCGGAAATGATTCCTTGTCCTTTGTTTCTTTACTTTTTTTTTTTTTTTTTGTGGTACGCGGGCCTCTCACTGTTGTGGCCTCTCCCGTTGCGGAGCACAGGCTCCGGATGCGCAGGCTCAGCGGCCATGGCTCACGGGCCCAGCCGCTCTGCGACATGTGGGATCTTCCCGGACCGGGGCACGAACCCGTGTCCCCTGCATCGGCAAGCGGACTCTCAACCACTGCGCCACCAGGGAAGCCCTGTTTCTTTACTTTTAAACAAAGATTAAATTCAAGAAAATGGGGACAAAGATGACAATGGAAGATGGACAAAATATGGCAGGTTTTAGGAAAGCATTTTTAACACTGTAAGGCTGAATAAAAGGTTCTAAGGAAACATAGTACCTTTTTGATAGTGTGGAGAAGATTAAAAGAAATAAACCTTGAAAAAGCAACATTTCTTAAAAGATGTTTTTTATCAGAATTAATTACACATTTATCTTACATAAAACAAACAAAATCCTGATTGGAAAGATTCAAAATACTTCAGATTGAGGTTCAGTGGGTAGTTATTGAAAGCTTATTACATGTAAAGATGTATATCTGAGGCTTTCATGTATGTAATCTCATTGAACACCTAAAGTAATCTTATAAAATTGTCATCATTATTCCCATTTTACAGATGAGAAAACTGAAGCTTGAGCCAATTAAATTATTTCCCTAGTGTCAAAGCGAGAGTCAGATGAAATTCTTTCCTCCCATCTCCTCCCCATCTTTACTGAGGTATAATTGGCAAGTCTAATTGTAAGATATTTAAAGTGTACAGTGTGATGATTTGATGTACGTATACATCGTGAAGTATACTCCCATCGAGTTATTTAACACATCCATCACCTCACATATTTACATTATTAATTGTATTATTTTTGGTGAGAACATTTAAGTTCTACTCTCAGTAAATTTCAGTTACAAATACAAAATACAATACAGTGTTTTCCACTACAGTCACATTAGATCCCCAGATCTTATAACTGAAATGTGTACCATTTTATCAATCTCTCCCTTATTTCTCCCAGCTTCTGGCCCCTGACCATCACTTTTCTACTCTCTGTTTCTATGAGTTGGACTTTTTTTTTTTTTTTTCAGATTCCACATATAAGTGATACCATCTTCCTAATGTTCTTGAACTGTTGCAAAACCAGTACAATTACTGAGACCTAACAGAAGCCAAAGGAAATGACTGACCATGAGAGATGAGCAGAACCCTTTCTCCAGCCAGGAGGAGAACTTGCAGGCAGGCAGTTATCCTGTTGCCTAGTGGAAAACAGAAATTTTCTCCAGGGATGGTGCAGAGCCCTCAACTACCAAAGCTGGGGTTTCAGAGGGTCTCCTAATCCAGGCCTGAGTTCATAAATATCCATCAGGCAGAAGCGATGGCATTGGGAGAAGGGCACATGCCTACCACCTCGCAGAGGACAGTATCCACAACTGTTGGAAATGTGACAGGTCTATGAAAAACAGGGGAGCTCAGTCTCATAAATTGTCATGAATTTTTTGAGCCACTGTAAAAGGCGCACATTTTTCATCATGGTGGGAAATGAAAGCAAAGTACAACTGTGAACACTTGTAGAACTCGTGCTTCAACTGCAGGAGGGCTTGGCCTACCCACAGCCCAAGATGATGTGTTCAGCTCACCCTGACTGGTAGGCAGGGGTCTTACTCCTTTGGAGTGGTCTTCCCTGCCTAGTAAAATCACGTCTTGGAGAGACGCCCACACCCTACTCCTTACCATGTTAAACTACTCTGCATGCAATCCTGCCCTGAAGCAAACATTTTATTCATGCTCTGCTCATGCCTCTCTTGGGCGTCTGTGGGGCTGAATCCCTTTATTTCAAAATGAGAGACGCTGTTTTAAAACAGTTCTCTTACAGAACTCAGGCAGCCTGATATCTCAAGTAAGAGTAAAAATAACTGATGCTCAAGCTTTTTTGGAGGGCTTATTTGGAGGTTTGGGTAGAGCCAAGGAAGAATCATGGTGGTGGTTTAGTATAAGAGAACTCTCCCAGCCTAGGAGTCAGAAGCCCTTGATGCCAGGTCTGGTGTTCAAGGTTAAGGGGTGATTTTATTTTTATTAAAAAAACCTTTTATTGAAGTATAAAAGTATAAAATAAAAGTATAAACTATTGCTGTGTGATATTATATAAGTTATAGGGGTACAATATAGTGATTCAAAATTTTTAAGGGTTAAGCTCCGTTTATAGTTATAAAATAGTGGCTATATTCCCTGTGTTGTACAATATATCCTTGTAGCTTATTTTATACAGAATAGTTTGTACCTTCTAATGCGCTACACTTATCTTGCCCCTCCCCGCTTACCTCTCCCTACTGGTAACCACTGGTTTGTTCTCTATATCCATGAGCCTGTTTCTTTTTTGTTATATTCACTAGTTTTTTGTATTTTTTAGATTCCACATATAAGTGAAATCACACAGTATTTGTCTTTCTCTGACATTTCACTTAGCACAATGCCCTCCAAGTCCATCCATGTTGCTGCAAATGGCAAAATTTCATTCTTTTTTATGGCTGAGTAGTATTCCATTGTATATAATACCACATATTCTTTATCCATTCATCTGTCGATGGACACTGAGGTTGCTTCTGTGTCTTGGTTATTGTAAATAGTGCTGCTATGAACATAGGGGTGCATGTATCTTTTTGAATTAATGTTTCTGGGTTTTTTCGGATATATATATACCCAAGAGTTGCCGGGTGATAAGGTAGTTCTATTTTTAGTTTTTTGAGAACTCTCCATACTGTTTTCCACAGTGTTTGCACCAATTTACATTCCCACCAACAGTGTACAAGGGTTCTAAGGGGTGATTTTAAATGAGAGGCTTCTATAAAGTGGATCTGTTCTATAGTATTTAATGAGGACATAGGTAAGATAAAGTATATGAAAGCATTAGGTATGATTCCTGGAACATAAAGACCTGAAGACATTGGTGAACTGAAGATGGGCTTGGAAGTGGCAGAAAGGGAGAAACAGGCTGAAGGGGAAGCTAGATATTTGAAGACCCATTCCCCTGCTTGGTGGGTTTTTCAAGGGTAACCTCTAGGGGGCTCAGAGGTAGAGGTTCTCAATAGGTGCTAGTTTCCTTCCTGCTCTTTTCTCAGTGGAGTGGGCTTGAGGGCCGTGGATGATACTGATTGCTCCAATGACACAAATGCTTCAGTTTTTCCAAGTGAAAAACAGAGTAAAAACTGGTTCCTTGCCAAAGTCCACCTGATAATGAAAGAGGACTATGTTGTTTCCTTTCCAGGTATGTGGGCTTTCCCCCCAGCCCCCTGGAATACTGCAGAGTACCCTAGTCTAATTGTCACAAATGCAGACTTAGGAAAATGAGGTCGCTCTTGAGATAGCCAAAGTAAAATTTTGAACATCTGGGAACATCAGGTCAACAGCTATCTCTGGCTCAACTGTCACTTTGCCTTCTTTGGGATGATCCAGAGGAAGAGAACTGAGTTGTTGAGGAAGGGAATTGCTCAATTGCAAATTCCTTTGATATCAGGCTGGTGGGTAGAGTTTTAGAGAAGGAAAGCCTTTTTTGTTGTTGTTGTTCCCTATGACATTACTCTGGAAAGTTCAGATTGCTGAGACCATGCATAATTGACTTTTGAGACAGTCATTGGTTTTATGATTACAGGTGAGCTCTTGGACTTTACGTTTGGCTGGGCAAGAGTGTACAAGAAGAGGCAGTATTGATTCTAGAATTTCTACATTGGAGAGGCCTTGGGTAGCAACCTGCTTGCAAGTATGGGTCGGCGTAGGACAGAGTGTGGTGGGCTGGGTCAGGGGTTTGTTGGGTGTAGTAGGTACACTGCTTTTAGAGAATATACTGCCCTGGGGTGGGTTGGAGAGCATGCTGGTTCTGATTATGGGAGAGGGCACCTAAGCCCTGTCAGCAACTCCACGGTGTCAGCTCTTAAGAGGAGATGAGTTGGAGAAGCCAGGGCAGTTGCTCACTGAAGTATAACGGACAGTACTTGACCGAGGAAGTTGGTTCTTAGATCTGAGTTCCAGCCCTGGCTCTGCTAACAGTCTCATTGTAGGCAAATCAGACTCTCCTCTTTTTTAGGTATCAGGTTAGTTATGTTTAAAATGAGGGAAGTCATCTAGATCAGCACAGTCATGTAGAAATATAATGTGAGAAACGTATGGATTTTAGAATTTTCTAGCAACCACATTTTAAGAAGTCCAAAGAAACAAGTAAAATCATAATGGTCTGTTCAACCCCCTATATCTAAATTATTACCATTTCAACAGGTAGTCAGTGTAAAATTTACAAATGAGATGTTTTACATCCCTTTTTGTATTAACTCTGCAAAGACCAGTGCGTAGTTGACATAGCACATCTCAACTGGACCAACACATCTGAAGTGCTCTGTGGTCCCACGTGGTCAGTGGCTGCCATATTGGACGGCACGAATCAGGATGATGTCTGAAGGCACTTCCAGCTCTAACGTTCTGTGATTCCATGACAGGCCATCCGTGGATGGCTTTGCCTTTTCCTTAGTCATCCTTCTTCGTCTGGGTTCTCAAGTTTCAAGGACCCCTGTGTCAATGCGAGTACAGGAAGAAATAATTTGTGACTAGACCCTCCTGTCCCAGATAGGCTAGAGACCTCCCAGGAATAAAGCAATTAACTCCCCTACTTACCTTGGGAAATTGCCTCGAGATCCCGTGTGAAAGGAGATGATATATACAAATACAAAGTAATTAGTCTGTGAGCATGTCTTCTTACACAGTCACCTACCTAAGTGCAGTCTGCCATGCATATTCCTGCCCGGAAGCCTCAGGAAGCCTAATTAACTATCTCCTGTAAAGTGCGGGAGGTGCTCCAGATGAAAGGTGGCCAGTGGGAGCCACACTTCATCCAGAGGAACATTTGAACGTGCCCATCCCCAGGCTGCACCATTACAAGCCCGGACAGAAGTCAGTCACTTTCTGCAGGTAGCAGCTCTTCTGCCTGGGGAAAGATGTAATGGGAGTGTTCAGGCCTCACCAGATGACCCATTAAAAGAAAAAAAAAAAAAAAGAAACAGCCCCAGACTTTTGCTCCAGCGACCTTGCTTTGTCATAGATTCCAAGAAGCAGATCCCATTCCCCCTAAATTGCACACTTATTGCCTAACTGAGTGCTCTTCTCCTAAAGCTGAAGTCACTTCAGGTAGTAAATGCTTTGAATACAGTTTTTCTCATTTTCTTTCTGCTAAGTTGAGCTGGCGTTCAAGGCAAATGTGAAGAAAGTGGGGTTTATCTCCAGCACCTGTGTATTTTCTCTTCCCAAGGCCCATTGCTCTTCCTAAGGACGCAGCCATCTAGCAGCCCACCCAAGCCCTTGCTTCTGTTCCTCATCCCCTCCTGCCCTGCCATCTGCCATCTCCAAACCGGGCCCTGGACTCATTTACTCCCCTCTCAAATTTTTTTTTTTTTTTTTTAAGTCTTTATTGAATTTGTTACAATATTGCTTCTGTTTTATGTTTTGGTTTCTTTGGCCCCAAGGCTTGTGGGATCTTAGCTCCCCGACCGGGGATCGAACCCACACCCCCTGCATTGGAAGGCGAAGTCTTAACCACTGGACCACCAGGGAAGTCCCTTACTCGCCTCTCATCTTTACGACTGCTTTCTCACCATCGGCATCTCATAACAATTTTACCACATTCATTCTCCCAGATGTGAAGCCTCAGTGGTTTGTCTCATTTGCTCCTTCCTGCATCATCCGTTCGTTAACTCAGCATCTGTGTGTACCAGTCGGTGTGCTTGGTAGGCAATGAACCAGGCTTAGAGGTAAATTGTGCCCCTTTTGATGTTTCATTTTTTCTGTCTGTCCTGCACATTCTGATGTTCCCCTGGTTTCCAGCCTCCTCATTCATTCACAGAACGTTCTTTTCATTTCCTGTGCTCTCCTGAGGCCCGCTGCCCTTGGCAGTGAATATTGTGAACTGTGCAACTCCAGGGAATAGTGGGATGGAGTTGAGTTCTACAACAGTTGGTCCTGCTTTTCCTGAGAAGTCTCAACTCTCCCAAGGACCTCCAAATCTGTATCTCTAGGCCTCTTCTCACTCTCGAATCCTAGGCCTAGATTTACTTTTCTCCCCCTTTTTTAAAAAATTGAGTTAACACATACCTAACCAGTGTGCCTAAGGTGCTATCTTAGATTAAGACACTTTAACAAAAAACCCACACACTGGGTGGCTTAAAAAACAGACATTTACTCTCATAGTTGTGGAAGCTGGGAAGCCCAAGAGCAAGGTGCAGTTGGTTGCTGATGAGGACCCTTTTCCTGGTTTGTAGATTGTGTTCTTGTACCCTCACATGGGGGAGAGGGAGAGAGAGAGAGAGAGAGAGAGAGAGAGAGAGGGAGAGGGAGGGAGAGGGCATGCCTCTTCTTATAAGGGCACTAATCCTATCGTGAGGGCTCCACCCTCATGACCTAATCACCTCTCAAAGGCCCCCACCTCCAAATATAATCACATTGAGAATTAGAGTTTCAACAACGAATTTCGAGGGGGCACAACATTCAGTCCTTAACAGGTGCTCATCTTAAGTTGCTGTGTTTCTACATATGTGTGTTCTTTATCTGGTTCAAAATATAAAATCAGTCCAGCTTCCTAGAAGGTTCCTTCATTCTCCTCTTCAGTCAGGCAGGACCATCCTTTGGAAGGAACCATTTTAAAAACTTTTTGACCATAGATCAGTTTTGCTTGTCCTTCAACTTCAGATACATAGAATAGAGTGTGTATACTTTTTTGGTCTGGCTTCGTTCATGCAACACAGTATCTGAGAGATTTAGCCTTGCTATTGCCTATATCAACACTCAGGCCCGTATTTCTAGTAGTATATCTATCTACCTCTATACCCTGCTGAGAAATCCAGTGCTATATATCCATAACCGAACACATTATTTCTATATTTTGAAATCTGATGGAGGGTCACCCTATCATCAAAAGAATTAATCCTGACCTGAAATAAAGTTAACATGTCAAAGAGATAATGTACGTAGGACACTTAGCAAAATTCTCAAGTAGTTAATGTCAAAAAAATTATTCAGAGTTGAGGGAGGAGCGCCATTCTCCTGGGTCCACATTAATCTTAGCTGCTTACTTTCTGTTTGTGGAAAGTGGGCTCTGAGCTATCTGGTGGTCATGCTTTTATCTTAAATAAAATTTTAGTCTTTAATAAGACTAAATAAAGTGATTTTTTTGCTCCGGGAATTTAGCAGTACATTGGGGTCTACTGATTTGTACATTTGAATGGGAGTTAATTTCTTAGGATATACTATCAGGTTTGGAAGTGACTTAGTTGACAATTCAGTGTTAGAAAAACAGTCTAGACCTTTTGTTACCTTTCAGCATAGAGTGACACTTTTAATCACAGAGTGAGTCTTAATACAAATAAATTAAAAAATCAATATGAAATATTAACACCCTTATAGGCAGCCTCCATTCCAAGTAAACATTCTAGTAAATATCAGACTAACTCTATTGCTAGAATGGTGAGTTATTCACTTTGCATTACCTTAAGCTTTAGACATAACGTGAATCTATGGTTCTTACTGACGCTCTACCAAACATTATAAATATCTAGACAAAGGAAAGAAGGAAACAAAATTCCAGTTCTGGAAATTTAGAGTAGAGAGTCAGGGAATCTCCCACTATAGGAACAAATACTAGGATCTAGGAAAGCAGATGAGGATGAACTGCAGATGTCCGGAGTCAGGAAAGAGCTGGGAGTTACTAGAAATTCTACAAAGGAAAAGTTAGCCTCTGAACAGGAATCAAAGTTTCACAAATCTCTGATGCTGTAGCTTTAGTCATTGTGATGTTCCTACTGTAGTACACAGCTAACATGCCATATCATTGGCAAAATTCTAACCCCTTCCACACCGAACATTGTCAATGTAGCCTAATGTGAAACTTTGGTCGTCATAACACACTTTAAAAATAGAAACAATAGGGAAATAAGGTTTACTTTATACAGATATACTTCTCAGCTCATTCTGTGGTCATGAATTTATTCTATAATATAATGGATTCTTTAGTGAAAGGAAAACATTCGTCATTTTTTTCCCCCAAAGTCTCCTACTTCTCAATCTCTTTGTGTAAGTGCAGTAAAGAGAATATAGGAGCGACATCATGATGGAAATGGAGAGTCTTCTAGTGGCCAAGTGCGTCTGTTGGCTACTGAGAATTTGGGGTAGCAACAGACCAGCTGAAAGGGTGGCCACAATCGGGGGGGTAGGGCTCCTTCTGAGCGAGGCTGTGAGGACCCTCATGTCAAAGAGACAGAGTTCCCTCCCAGCAAGGCAGTGACAAAGTGTGGAGTTAGCAATTGCCCTAACCTCCCTGTCCCTTTGTTCTCCTCTCTGAGTTGACGATACTAATGGCGTTCATTGAATATTTATTATACTGGCTCAGTATAGGATATTGTGTTAGGTATAGAGCAGCACAGATATGAGAAACACACGGAAACTCCTGCATTATTGCTGCTCCTTCTTTACCATGAAGATGACCTATTTCATGAGAAGAGCTGTTGGCTTGGAGATGGAAGAACCAGACATAAGAACTTCGGGTCATGGCTTTGTGGGCAAAGGTCAAGGAGAAAGAATGTGTGATGGGAGAAACACAGCATGGTGTAATCCTAGAAGTGTGACTAGTAAATCAGGGTTGAAATCTCACTTCTCTGCCTTCCTTGTGTGTGACCGTGGACAAGTTACTCTACTCTTGGAACTTCCTTTGTAGAATGGAGATGATAGGACCTTCTCAGGGCTGAGGTGAGGATCAATGAGGTAACATGGGACAGGTGGAGGAGAGGAAAGAAAGTGATAACAATGTTTCTTCATCCTTTTATTAAGAAACTACTCTTTCAATGATTCCTTTTTTCACTTACCAGGTGCTAGGGCCCAGTGATCTAGCAGAGAGCAGGACAGCCCTTGCAGCATGGAGAAGGTCAAGTCTGCGGCAGCACACATTAGGGTGAAACACAGCTCTTCTGGGGCTTGGATTGCAGCTTGGGGCCAGATCTGTGTTGGATGGCAGGTTAGGAAACATGGGCCATACCAAGAGTTATCTTCACTTGATTCACTTAAGTTGGCATATGTATTTCATCATATATTTGCTTTACTGTCAAGAGTATTCTGGGGGTGAGTGGTATAAAACAGGGATGGAGGGAATAACTAATATTTCAGTTTGTGGATATCTGTTTAATTAGCCTAGATACTCCTACAAGACTGTCATTTGCCTTCAGGGAAGTTCATCTCCGAAATAAACTGCCAGGGTGCAGAGAGGCCTTATTTTGCACAGCAGTTGGTTTCCTAAGAAGTAACATGTAAAAAAAAAAAAAAAAAGAACCTTATTAAACCCACTAGGGCAGTTGTGGATTATATATGCTTAGGTAGTTCTAAACATAGATAAGTAATCAGTCCCTAATTTTATTAATCTTGTAAAGTTAGATGACTGAGTCTTGGGTTTTCTCAAAATGAGAGATATCCTTATATTTAGTAACAAAAATGAACAGCCACCACGTGGGCTTCCTGGGGGCAGTTAAGAGCAGGTTATTCAGCTCCTGCTTTAGATAAACAGTGGATAAGAATGTCAAGTCTCTAGCCACCCCTCCCCCCCTTTTCCGGCTCCCCACACACTCCCCCCAGCTCTCCCAGATGTTTCAGATTCCAAGAATGTTTGCATTGATTAAACATTCTATTTTTTTACTTATTTCCCCATCCCAGACCTTGAAAATGTTATCTTTACTTTATTGCTGGAGATCACGGCTATTTCTGGAAGCTGTGGGGTTCAGGGGAAAAAAAAATCACATTTTGTGCTCTTCTCTCCCCTGTTTTTTTTTCTTTTGTACAGGTGGGAGCTAACAGGGCTTCAAGGGCAGCTCTTGGAGGAGGAGAGACTATCTGAAGTCCATCAGTGAAGGATTCTGCTGGACTGTTCCCTGAGCAATAGATAAAGGAGCGTCCAGGGTCTTGTTATGTGTCAATGATTAAGGCATCTTCCTGAGAACCCTGCAGTCCTGGCTTAGTAGTTTGAGTATGGATGAATCTCTGTATGTGTGTGTGTGTGGAGGGGTGGGTTGGGTTATATAGGGGAGGGTGAGGATAGTCATATCCCCATATCCTGGGGAAGGAAGTCAAGGGCAGCAAGGCTGAGTGACTGCACTTTGGAAAATAAGTCGCACTCTCTGGGGTTGGCCTGTCAGTCATCTAGCAGTCTAATTTTAACTCTAATTCACTTCAGTGATTTGGTACCTAGGTCACTGCCTTCAAGCTATGCCTGGGCCAGTGATCAGAGGCAGCCACGGGATAAAATACAACACATTGGAGACTTCAAGTCAGGAGCCTTGGAATAAAACTGGATGCTGCCACTTCCTAACGCCATAGCCTTGGGCAAGCCAGTGAACCCCTCTGAACCTCAGTATCTTTATCTACTAGAACAGGGGTGACAACATATGCCTTATAGGATTGGCATTTCAGTGTTATTGTTAAGAATGAAAGGGAATAATGTATGAGGAGATTCCAATCCAGCGTTTGGCACACAGTAGGTGATTTGAACTTTCAGGAATTCTGAAGTTCATAGGGTACCCTTTTCTGGGAAGGTCCCTTCCTGGGGTCTTCTATGCTCCAAAATCACTTTGAAATGATCTTCACTTGTCTAACAGTAAAAGTGATTTGGAGAATTCTGGGTCCAGTCTCTATCAAAAGGGACATTTTTCAATTTTATTTTATTTTTTTGCGGTACGCGGGCCTCTCACCATTGTGGCCTCTCCCGTTGCGGAGCACAGGCTCCGGACGCGCAGGCTCAGCGGCCATGGCTCACGGGCCCAGCCGCTCCGCGGCATGTGGGATCCTCCCGGACCGGGGCACGAACTCATGTCCCCTGCATTGGCAGGCGGACCCTCAACCACTGCGCCACCAGGGAAGCCCAAAAGGGACATTTTAATTCATATTTCATCAGCGGCTGTTCTCTGTAAAGTTTCCCTCACTTGCTATTGTGTGAAATAGGGGGCTTTTGCCGAGACTGAGGGGGTTATGGTTTTGGGAATGATGGGGAGGCTTCATTTCCTCCAGTCTGGAGCTTTAGTTGGGGTCCATGGAATTGCCTAGGGAAGGTGCCAGCACTCAGGCCCACGACAGACCTGTTGCATCAGAAAATCTAAGGGTGGTGCCTGGAATTCTGCGTTAAAAAATCAAGTCCCCTTAATGAGTCCTGTGCACAGAAAAACTGAAAGCCACTGCTTTAAACTGTTATTTTGACTTGTGTGGCTGGAAATCAGGGAAGGAAAGTTGGCCCAGCTTAGGGTGAGCGCTGGGAAGTCAAGGTAGGAATAACCAAGGACCAGTTCTGCTGCCTTCATTGATTTGAGGCCCAGTTCCCTGCCACATCAGAAAACATCATGTTCTATGGAGGGAGAGGAGGACTGATGATTCCCAAGCACTTGAGTCTAGAGTGAATCAGTAAATTAACTCGCATTTTTTTTAATTGATTTATTTTATTTATTTTTGGTTTTGGCTGCATTGGGTCTTTGTTGCTGCGCGTGGGCTTTCTCTAGTTGTGGCGAGCAGGGGCTACTCTTTGCTGCGGTGCGCAGGCTTCTCATTGCAGTGGCTTCTCTTGTTGCGGAGCACGGGCTCTAGGCATGTGGGCTTCAGTAGTTGTGGCACGCGGGCTCCAGGGCGCAGGCTCAGTTGTTGTGGTGCACGGGCTTAGTTGCTCTGCTGCATGTGGGATCTTCCCAGACCAGGGCTCAAACCCGAGTCCCCTGCATTGGCAGGCAGATTCTTAACCACTGCACCACCGGGGAAACCCCTAACTTGCATTTTTTTTCCCCTGGAGTTTTGGTTTTGCACAAGGTTCTGACAAAGCTCGGTGTTGGGCTTGTGGATACATGATAGGAGGCTTAGAAAATGTCCTTTGACTGTGGATTGGGCCGGTGGGAACTTTTTTTCCTCTCCAGTAACCTTTTTGAGCCCAAATCACATATTTGCTGGCAGCATTAGAAACAGGCATGAATTAAGTTATTGCATTTCCTCAATTTAACTCTGTCTTTGTACTACTCAGCCCACAGGAATAGGGATATGTTTTCTTCCCAGTGACACATCTGCGGTTTCTCCTCTTATCTTCCACCCAAACTTCAAGAAAGGGAAGAGAGCTTTAATACCAAGCACAAGGAGGTTTCAGATAATTCAGCAGGTTGTTGTGAAGTTCCTGGAATGGAGCAGAAAGCTCAAAATAGATATCAGCAAAAAAGAGGAAATGGTGACAAAGAACTTACTTTAAGATGGCAAGACCCTCCTTTTATTGCCACAGTTGAGTCACGTAAATTTTTAGTCTCTGCCATGGAGAGGGGTGTTCCCATAGATTGATTCATGTTCTTTGTTTCCTCCTTGAAGAGAAAAAAGAAAAAAAAAAAGGAAACTACTCTGCCGATCTGAGTAATTCCAGCCATCAAAGTAGTGAGGACTCATGGATCTCAGGTTCTCGCAGAAATCTCAGTGAAATAAGGCAGGGCTTAGAGATTCTGTTCCTGTGAAAATTCATTCACTCAACAAATGTCGATTGGGTGCCTACTATATGCCAGATGCTGGGATACAGAAACTAATACGAGATTGCCCCTTGCATTAAGGACCTCTTTGTGGGAGAAGACACAAAGTAAATGAGGAATGCTATGAAATACGAACCTAAAGGACCACTCTGACTTTCTCTGTGGCCCTTCAGGGGCTACTGCCCAGTGAAATCCAGCTAAAAGAAGAGTTTCACAGTTTAGTTGCTGTAGTGGGTTGTATGGCGTTCTCTCAATGTTCACGTCCACCCGGAATCTCAGAACGTGACATTATTTGGAAGTAGGGTCTTTGGAGATGGAATTAAGATGATGTCATATCAGGTTAAGGCGGGTCCTAAATCCAGGGATTGATGTCCCCATGAAAAAAGTAGAGGGTACACAGAAATACACAGGGAGAAAGGCCGTGTGAGGATGGATGCAGAGATTGGCATGATGCCGCCATAAGCCTAGGAACGCCAAAGGCTGTCAGTAACCAGAAGAGGCTAGGAGAGAGGCATGGAACAGACTCTCCCCTGAGCCCCCAGAAGGAACCAACCTTACCAAAATCTTGATTTCAGACTCTGCTCTCCAGAGCTCTGAGACGATTCATTTTTGTTGTTTCAAGCCACCCAGTTTCTGACGGTTCGTCACGGCAGTTCAGCAATGCAGAAGTTTCCATGGTTACTTTCTTCTTTGCCTTACACTTTGGTATTTTTTAATCAGTTTATTCTGCCTGGTTCTTAATCCCTCAATACTGGTAATTCCCTTGGCTGTCGCTGTCTTTCTCTCCATTCTTACCTGCTGTCCTCCTCCACTTGAGTTATTTCCAACATCCTTTTTAGAAAAGACTTTGATCCTTATAACATTCTCTTGTATCTATCCACATGGAACTGCTAATTCATGGTTCAGTTGTGATTCCTTGGCAAAGAAGGTAATGACTGTGTGAGTAAGCCAGAGTTTTAGCTCTATATGCTTTCAGTTTTACTTACAGATGTAAAAATGTTAACGCAGGGAGAGGCAAACCGAATAACATTTTCTATCATATTGATACAGAAGTTGACACAGAAGTTGAGGCTGGTTTTCTAATATTTCAAAATGATCAGCGCCAGAGTTGAGATTGAATCAAAGATCCTTCCCTCTACCTCCCTGCCGGCTGTGTCGGGCAGGAATGGCATGGTCATTATTCCCCAGATTCCAGCAGCACAGATGCCAGAGATAAGGCTTTCTCTATCAGGTTGGTTTGTCTGGGAAATTTTAAAAAATTCGACTTCTCTTCCCTTCCCCCAGACTCATTTATGAAGCAGATGCCAGATGGTGAATTTCAGATTGTATTTCAGTTTCTCCATTCACTCAGAAATTTTATGACCTTGGTTTCATATCCACAGGGGGAAAAGTGTTTCCAAAGAAGCTTGAAAATTATTGAGGGGGTTGAATGTCTCCCCGGTCGCCCCCTGGGACACATCTAGGGGTAAATGTATCTTTTTAATCTATTCATTTTTCTTGTCTATGGGGGCTACCGGATACATCATTTAGAAAGAAAAAGTAGGTTAATTTAATCAAAGAAATGGCCCTACTCTCTCCCTTTGCTATTCCTAACGATGATTGGTTATGAAACTTGTTCTAGAAGGGGAACTCAGGATTGTTACTGGGCCAACCACCCACCATACTTCCACTTTACAACATCGGCACCCAGATCATCTACCAGCCAAGGAATAGGCCAGCCATACTGAAAATCATCACAGCAGCCGTAAGCACCCATTCCCACTTCCAAGTACGTACCTGAGTGAAAGGACTGCCTTCTGAGTGGCGCTAGTACTTATCAGAGGTGTCACTTTGGGAAAGTTGCTGAACCTCTCTGGCCTCGGTTTCCTATCTGTAAAATGATAATCATGCTACCCACTTCTCAGGACTACTATGAGGATGAGAGACAAGGTACCTAAAGCAATGCAAAGAGTCAGTACTCCATAGCTAGGAACCACGCTTATCATTTTTAAAATTACAGGGATCATCTGTGTATCTTTATCTATAGGCTTGATCATGATGAAATCTTCAATGGGAGGAAACTTCCCTTAGGCTTATTCATTTACTAAAGAGGTAAGACATCTTTGAGTCACCTTCAGTCACATTTTGGCTGCAGTTCATCTGCTTATTAATGTGTCTGGACTTTCTCGAGGCTCCTGGCCAGCTGAAGGTCCCATGACCTCTGCCCAGTCTCAGGTGCCCAGATGCAGGGACTGGGTAGAGGGCAGTAGGAAGAGGCAGTGAGGGATCCCCCCTCCAAGGTTTCCTGCACACTTGGCTGAGTTGCTCCAGCCCCAAAAGACTCGTGCCTTAAAGGGGACATCTCAGAGGTTTCAGATAAGAGCAATTCACATTAGGGGGACATCTCATTGTGCTGTCTGGCCCCTCCGGGAGAGACAGATTCTCTGCCCTGCAACAATCACATCAATTCTTTCCATAACCGTTTTGCACGCTGTTTGATCTCCTCTCCTCCATTTTTTTTTTTGCATATTTCTGACAAGATAGGGCACTATTTCCCTTATCATCTAACAGGAATTATAGTTGGTGCTTCTCAGTGCTTAAAGGAAAGATTATGGCTGGTGTGTTATTAGGTTTGCTAAAAGATCTGAACACATCTAAGATTAAAAAAGCACCTACCTAATATCTTCCTTAAAAGGTGAAAATTTATACGATCTGAAGAGAAACCAGAGTATTCTAATATCTTCCTTAAGGTATCAATTTGGACAAAACATTAAGTATCTAAATACTATCCAAAATTGGGACCGGGGGGGAAGATGGAGGGAGTTACAGATAAACAAATGAAGAATTATAAACGAAATGGTGACATTGTCTGTAGGCATAGGAGTTTCAGTCTGAACCTCTGGGCAGCTGTGTTAGACTGGAAAGGGCACTGCATTTGACATCAGAAAATTTGAGTTGTTTCAGCTCTGCCTTATACCCGTGCTCTTACGTCGGGCAAAACTTGAGCCTTAGTGTCCTGGTCTATCAATGGGGATAATAACGCCTGTCCTACCTGACAGACTGGTTGTGTCAATCAAATGAATTTAACGTCTGTTAAAACGCCCTATAAATTACAAAACGCCCCAGAAATATTATTATCTGGTTATGGCCCAATAAAAAGGGGCTCCACATCTGTTTTTATATACTCGGTGCAGAGCCGATCTTGATCTCCAAGGAAATTGGGATCGGCTAATGACTTCAGATGGAAAAGCTAAAGGAACGTGTCTGCTCAACCCAAGTTACCATCTATGGCAGCTTCTTGTCATTTCCAAATGAATCCAGGAAGAATTCAGCAGCGGAAGCAGTTTCACTGCTTCATTTGCTTTCAAAACCTCAAGTCATCTGGAAAATTACAGGGTTGGAGTTGTTGAGAATGTAAAGTCACTGAGGAAGGCATTTCTGGAGGGCCCTGTGGCCTGGTGCTGCTGGGTTGTGCTGCATACACCATGGAGAAGTTGGCTGTTTTCAAGAGAGATGGGGTTGAAGAAACTGAACTAACTGGGAGAGGCTTTCTGTGTTCAGTCCCGAAAGCTGAGGAGGAAGTTAATTTGCTCAGGCTTTTGCTCAGGACCTTTCTGGTGCAGTGGAGAAAAGACCAAAAAAAAAAAAAAAAAAAAAAAAATCCTTCATGAATAGGAGGATGTGGAAAGCTCTGGACACCCTGTCTGAATTGCTGGGGCAAGAAGGATCCAGCACAGGGCATGGAGAATCAAGTGTGCCCCTCCCTCGATTCCTTACCTTGATCTCTTTCCTGGCGGGCTAGGCAGAATTTGCTTCACTAATAGAGCTCTTGAAAGATTTCAGCCAGCATGTGGGCTCATGTAGGAAACGCTTTTGAGTGGTTTTCCCTCACACCACGATAGTGGTGGACTTACGTTAGGACCATGAGGTATGTCTTTCATAGCGTGCCCAGCTGAGGGATTAATGCTAACATCAGTTTTTAAGTTCATAATGGTTCCCATCTCTGGGCCTTGGTGTTAGAGAGCCATAAATGTTCCCAGTCCCTAAAATTCTTTAGGATTAGACCTACCTCTAATGGGGGGAGGGGGAAGGGAGGTGACTGGCTCATGGTGAATAAGCAACACGCCCCAAATGCTAATAGCTTCATTTATTCACTGGGTTCTGTGCTTTACTTACTGTGTTTTCCATGTACTTATTCTCATCTAATCATCAAAACAAACTTATGAGGGAGGTATTATTACCCCATTTTTCAGAGGAGAAAACTAGTGCTGACAGAGGTTACATAACTAGCCCCTCATAGCCACACGGTACTAGATGTCAGAGCCAGGATTTGAACACAAGTCTGTCTATAGTTGACTGTACTGTTTCAACTAAACAAAGGTTTATCGAGAATTCCTCAATCCACACTCTTGAAGATGCTGTGCTGTCTTACTCTATGCCTTCAATGGGTTTTCTATCTTATAGGACAAGAAAAGAACACAGATACCTGTAACATAAGACCCTACATGGTAGATGTCTGAAGGATGGGTTAAATTCACCAGATTGTAACAATAAGTAACTGACCAATCAGAACAGGTTCTGACATGAAACAGTTGTCCTGCTGTATCAGTGGGTACAAGCTGATTGGCACTCCCAGTATTGGATAAACGGTTTGAAAGCCATATTCACTACCAACAGTCAAGGAGGGATAAGGTGAATCATGGTTACGAGCCTACAACTAGAACACAGTTAAAACTTTTGTAACTCAAGTTATAATTCAACAAACGCTTATTGCACTGTTGTGGGAAATTAGCTCCCCATCCTACCCCAAGTGTCCCCCAGTTACTTCTGGGAGTTTGCCCCATTGTTTGTGTAACACTCCATGGGGTCTTTATCTGTGGACTGCTGGTCTCCTAGGCACAGCCGTGGTTTTTTTTGTTTTTTTTTAATTTTCTTCCAGATTTGTTAGAGTAATGGTGTGTTGCTTCATGGTTCCATCCCATCTCCTTTATTTAAAAAAAATTATTTTATTGAAGTAAAGCTGATTTACAATGTCGTTGTGTTAATTTCTGCTGTACAGCAAAGTGATTCAGTTACACATACATATATATTCTTTTCCATATTCCTTTCCATTATGGTTCATCACAGGATATTGAATGTAGTTCCCTGTGCTGTACAGTAGGACCTTGTTGTTTATGCATCCTAAATATGATAGTTTGCATCTGCTAACCCCAACTCTCAGTCCGTCCCTTCCCCACCCCCTCCCCCTTGGCAACCACAATTTTGCTCTCTAGGTCACAGCTGTGTTTTGGTGACTGCCATCATGACCCCCGCCATGGACTCTACAGAGGGGCTGCTGCTCTCCTTTACCCTGTGATAGACTCATCATCTTAGGGGTAGTTTTACTCGCAAACCATTTTGCTGTTTAGAGTCTATTTTTTTCAATTCTCAGGGATCCTTATTCTCCCTTACTTGTCTCGGAGAGTGATAGCAACATGGTTTAACTCGGGCACCATCCTCTTTAACTCATTTTACAGCTGGGCTAAATGAAAATGTATCCTTCAGCACCTAAGTCACAGAACACACATTGAGCTCTTACTGTATACCCTGCTAGGTGCCCTGTCAGAGACAAAAAAGACAAGGCACATTTTAACTCTTGAAGGGATTTTTACCTTTTCTAGAGAAACAAGACCATTGAACACATGTGCTGTGATGGGGACGGAGCACTGAAGAGGGAGCTTGGAGAATCAGCTCTGCCTTTTGATCCTGGTGTGACCTTATTCAAGTCACTCAGCCTCATATGGAGTCTTCATGTTCCCATCTGAAAAGAATTGGCCTAGATGATATTTCATTGCCATTCCAGCTCTTGTTTTCTAATTCCATGAAACACAAGACAGCAATGCTGAATGGTTTATAACCTGCTGTGAGGATAAGACATGGACCGTATGTGTTCCAAGAAAGGGAAGAATCATGATGTGCTGGGGGTGTCCCTGGAAGACTTGATGTATGAGAGGGGACTCATTTGAGTATTAAAGAGTAATAAGGTTTGGATTAGCAATAGAGAGGAAGAATTTGGTCCATTTCTATCCTGGGTGTAAATGAATTGGGTTAAGGGAGTTACTATCAAAAGTGAAATTTTAGTTAGTAGGGGTGGTATACGAGTGGGTGGATTAAGTGTGCACTTTTGATGAATTTGTTGTAGTTCTGTCCCCAGTTTGTTTTCCTAAAACCCAATTCCATTTCTTGTGCTTTCTTCCCTGCCCTTTAATCAAAAAATCACATTTTGGGGGTGCATTTCACCACTTCTTGTTCCTGAATTCTGAGGGGAAGAAAAGTTTATGCGTGTATTTTTTTTTTTTTTTTTTTTTTTTTTGCGTCACGCGGGCCTCTCACTGTTGTAGCCTGTCCCGTTGCGGAGCACAGGCTCCGGACGCGCAGGCTCAGCGGCCATGGCTCACGCGCCCAGCCGCTACGCGGCACGTGGGATCTTCCCGGACCAGGGCACCAACCCGCGTCCCCTGCATCAGCAGGCGGACTCTCAACCACTGCGCCACCAGGGAAGCCCTATGTGTGTATTAATAACTGTCCATTGTTTTTCTTTCTGTAACTCCCTTCTCAAAATCTTCAAATCATCCTAAGGGCTCTCCCCCATGTATAAAGACTACAGTGGTAGTTAGTCTTCAAAAACACCCTCCCACCCTCAGAGAATCATGCCTCACCTTAATCATACTCTTGTATAGACCGCTCTTTCTGAATCTGGACTAACCTTGAAACTCATTCAACAGAGAAGTGATACTGCATGACTCCCAGGAATAAGTCATAAAAAGCTTTCATGATTCTTCCTGAATCTCTTGGAAGTTTCAGTCTTGGAAAACTCCCCATTGGAAACTAGCACTATGTAAAGAGGATAGCCACTAGGCTATTCTGAGGACCATCCTGCTGGGAGATACCCAAGTCATGTGGAGAAGCCCAGGAAAGTGAGATGTCATGTGGGGAGAAAGGTCAACGGACACCAAGATGGCTGACATGTAGGTGGTTAAAGTCACCTTGAAAGTAGATTCCCCCAGCCTGGCTGATGCCACATGAATCAGAGACAAACCTACCAGATTTTTCCCAAATTCCTGACCCATAGAATCATGATCAAACAAAAGTAGTTATTTAAGTCACTAAGTTTTGGGGGGGCAGTGTTTAAGCTGCAGTGGATAACTGGAGTGAGCACCACCAAGCCACAATACTATTCCAGAAGTGTTTGCTGCAGGAGATTGGAAGATACGAAAAATGGCAGTGGACTGTGAGGCTGGAAAGAGAATTCAGGCCAGACTGTATTATTCTAAGACACTTGGGTTTTTTCCATTAATAATGGAAAACTATTAGAGTTTTTGATTAAGAGAATGACCTATTTGAATAAAAAATTACCTAGAAATCTGGCTGGTGCATCAGAGAGGAAAAAAACGGAGCCAGAAAAATCACTTAAGAAACCTAGGAAAAGAGGAAGGAGGGTGTAAAGTAGGAAAATGGCAATGGCAGTGGAGAAAGGGGACTGGGCAAAGTATGTTGGCAGGATTACCATAAACAGAACTTAACAACTAACTAGATTGGGGGTGCAAGGAAGGACAGAGGAGAACCTACGAGAAACCTGAGTTTGTAAGCCCTCACGACTTGGAAAAACTGTCCATTAATAGAACCAGGGGATTTCGGAGGGGGGTTTAGTTGGGAAGTGAGGGAGGGGATGGGAGAGGATGGATGATAATGACTTCAGTGTTGAGATGTTTTATTGGTTATCTAGTGTTGTGTTACAAAGTACCCTAAGGCTTAGTGACTTAAAACGAACATTTATTATATCACAGTTTCTCAGGGTCAGGAATCGAGGAGTGGCTTAGCTTGATGGTTCTGGCTCAGGGTGTCTGCTGAGGTTTCAGTCGAGCTGTCAGCACGGGCTGCTGTTATCTAAAGATGTGACTGGGTCTGGAGGATCCCCTTCCAAGCGCACTCACGTGGCTGTTGGCACGAGGTGGTAGTTTCTTGCCACGTGAACTTCTCCAGTATGGCTTCCTCCAGGGCAAGTGATGAAAGAGAAAGAGGTGAGAGGAGGAAGGAAAGGGAGGGGAAAAGGTGAGGAAGAGGGAAGGAGGGAGGGAGGTAGAGCCTGAACCCAAAGGAAGTCATAGTCTTTGCTATGGTCCTAGTGTGTCCCCCCCAAATTCTTATGTTGAAACCTAACCCCCAAGGTGATGCTATTAGGAGGTGGGTCCTCTGGGAGGTGATTATCTCTCATGAATGGGATTAGTGTCCTTATAAAAGAGGCTCCAGAGAGATGCCATGCTCCTTTGCACCAGTACTTATCCTGCAGGGAGGATACTGTGGGAAATCCACGACACGGAAGAGGGCCTTCCATGGACCATGGCCCTCTGATCTTGGACTCCCAGGCTCCAGAATTGTGAAAAATAAATTTCTGTTGTTCATAAACTTCCCAGTCTGTGGTGCTTTGTTACAGCAGCTCGAAGGAACTATCAATAAGACAGCCTTCCTATAATCTAATCTTGGAGTGGATACACACTCGCCCACTTCCTTCTGTTGCTAGAAGCAAGTCACAAAATCCAGCCTCTACCACAAGGTAGGGAAGTTAAGCTCTACCTCTCTAGGAGAGAGAATTTGTGGACATATTTCCGTTTAACTTTTAATTTTATATTGGAGTATAGTTGATTAACAATGTTGCGTTAGTTTCAGGTGTACGAGGAAGTGATTCAGTTACCTATACATGTATCGATTCTTTTTCAAATCCTTTTCCCAGTTAGGTTGTTACATAATATTGAGCAGAGTTCCCTGTGCTATACAGTAGGTCCTTGTTGGTTATACATTTTAAATATGGCAGTGTGTACATGTCAGTCCCAAACTTCCTCACTATCCCTCCCTGCCACCCTTCCCCCCCAACCATGAGTTGGTTCTCTAAGTCGGTGAGTCTGTTTCTGTCTCGTAGATAAGCTCATTTGTATCATTTTTTGATTCCGCATATAAGCAATGTACGATATTTCTCTTTCTCTGTCTGACTTACTTCACTCAGTCTGACAGTCTATAGATCCATCCATGGTGCTGCAAATGGCATTATTTCATTCTTTTTAATGGCTGAGTAATATTCCACTGTATATATGTACCACATCTTCTTTATCCATTCTTCTGTCAATGGACATTTAGGTTGGTTCCATGTCTTGGCTATTGTAAACAGTGTTGCAATGAACATTGGGGTGCATGCATCCTTTTGGACCATGTTTTTCTCTGGACGTATGCCCAGGAGTGGGATTGCAGGATCATATGGTAGCTGTATTTTTAGTTTCTTAAGGAAACTCCATACTGTTCTCCATAGTGGCTGCACCAACAGTGTAGGAGGGTTCCCTTCTCTCCACACCCTCTCCAGCGTTTATCTTTTGTTGATTTTTTTGATGATGGCCATTCTGACTGGTGTGAGGTGATTTTTAAAATCACTGCAGATGTAAGTTTCAGCTGCTGAGAGTCTATCTAGGTGAAGACAGTTGGTGGACCTTAGGAAATGTGTGTATGGAATTCAGGATTGAGGTTAGAGTGTAAACCAGGGGTTGACGAGTTCTTTTTTGGTTTATTCTAGAATTTTATTCTGAGCATCTCCAATGTCCCAAGCACTCTGCAGAGTGAGGGGTATTCGGGGGTGAATAAGACAAACAAGGTGCCTGTTTTTATCCTGCTTACAGCCGAGAGAAAAATTCAATTAAGTCAACAGGAAGTTAAAACTACAAAATTGTAATACCCTAGGAAATGAGGAGCCGGGGGTAAAGTTTAAGATGAGATTTGGAGGATGTGTAAGAATTAACTGGATGAAAATGGGGTTAGAAGAGAGACATAGAGGCCAGTGTAGGGATAACATGGAAGTTGGGAAAAAAGGATGCTGCCTAGGAGCTGGGCCATTGTTTTCAACCCGGCTGCTCATCAACAGAATCTGGCCCATGGACTTATTTTATTTGGCCTGAATTCTGTTTTTTTTTTGTTTTTTTGTTTCTTTTTAATGAAATAGTTGCCAGTGTTTAAAAGTCCTGGATTTCTATTTTCTGTAAAACTTTGCATTCTCACATGGCACACCCTGCTGGTGCTGCCTTCTTCTGAAGGGTCTTTGCTCTCGTTTATCCCCCTCCCTGACACTTTCAGTTAACTCCACTGCCGTCGTTGCTACTTGTCTCATTTACGCTGTCCGATTGGCTTGCTTTGCTCAGCCACACTTTCTGCCTTGTTCTTGTTGCCATGTAAGTTTGCATCCTAGATTTGACATTTGGATGTATTGGGTTGGCCAGAAAGTTGTTCGGGTTTTTCCATAAATTGTTCTGTAAGATGTTTTGGCCAATGCGATACTATGGTTCATAGAGATGTTTAAGTCCTCCAAGATGATGGCAGATGTGGGATTGGGAGAAAAATGATCCCACAGAAGAAGAATTTTAGAGGGCATGGCAGAAAGTTCTGGAAGGGAAGGGAGGCTTGGCAGCATGGCCAGACGAGCAGGAATACTTGGCTGTATTGGATGAAGTGCTGGAGAGGACAGTGTGTGGGATTATAATCAGGGCTGTGAGACATTGTGAGTGCAGCGGGGCCACAATCTTTGAAAGAATAAGTCCTGGCAGTCCCCTGAAAGATGATGAAAATAAGAATAGCCAACTGTTACTGAGCACTTTATATGCCACGCCCTCCTCTGGGTCCCTCATAGGACTGACCTCAGTTTGCTCTCACGACAGCTCTATGAGGAGGTACTAGGATGACGTCATCTTTTTTTTTTGGCACATGGGGAAACTGAGGCAGGAATGAATTGTGCTATTACAGTTAGCCACAGGCAGAACGGGATTTTACCCCGGACTGTGCGACTCTAGAGTCTGAGGTCTCAACCCCCAAACCGTGGGAGAGAAAATTTGAAACTAGCTTCAGAATGAGCCAGTTAAGACCTGCATTAATTGCATTTATAAGGGATTCCTCCTCTCTGGTAGATGTAGAGAAGCCAGTCTCCCTGAAAGGAGGTAACTTCACTCTGGATTAATTGTGTATTCTCAGTTTTAGTTTATTATTTATTTATTTGTTTGTTTTTAAAAAAATGTTTTTGGCTGTGCTGCACGGCGTATGGGATCCTAGTTCCCTGAGCAGGGATCAAACCCGCGTCTGCCAGAAGTGGAAGCACGGAGTCTTAACCACTGGACCACCAGGGAAGTCGCAGTTTTAGTTTATTTGTAATTTTTGGGCAGGCTCCAGGGAGAAGTGGTCTGTCTTGACGCTATTGGCAACAGATTCCCCAGACAGGATGAAGGGGACCGATCTTGCCTGTGAAGATAGTCTCAGACGGCACATTGGTGGTCAGATGCCTGGTTTCTCAAGGCTGACCTAAGTGCACAATCCAATCCAAGATTTCTGGAAATCCATATTTGTTACTAGTCACAAGCGCTTCTCAGTGGTGGGTCCATTCTTGAGCTCCGTCTGTTGGGATCTTGTGTAGTCAAACATGGCTCAGGGTATGCAGCCACCAGTGGGGTGCTGGAGGGCTGTACCTAAGCCTCAGAGAGTGCCCTGGCCTCACCAACACAACTGGAAATGTTCAGTCCTGACGGCCTACTGTTCTTTGCTTCCAGCTCTATCTTAATGATGACTTCACTCTAGAATGGAAATCTTGAAATTCTGATGGCTAAAGCCTCCTCTTTTTTAGACCAGGTTTCTCACAGAGGGACCAATCAAATTCACAGATGAAGATAACTTTAACTTGAAACGTAGTTTATCAATATGGATCTTTGCAATATGGTTTGGTTTATCTCTTGGCCCTTCTTGAGTCCTGGGGACACTCTGAAGAAAACATGAACCCTTCTGGCTCCTGATTTGGGTAATTACCCTTAGCACTGGCTGCGAAGATTGCTTCCTAGCTGTATGGTGCCAGTTTTCTTTCTCGTTTTTCCTTCTTTTGCTGAATCAGAAAAAGCCTCAGAACAGAAACTTTCTCTACAGCAACATTTGCCCAACATAGGCATCTCGGACTGACAGCAATATTGCTGTGGCAGTGTGGACTTCCTGGAAATATTTTTTTCACAGTTGGAGACATGCTTAAATAATAAAACTAGGCTGTCATCCCTGGGTTAAGGGTGAAGGAGCTATTTATAGATGAACCAAAAAATCTATGTGATAACTCACATTATTGAACAAGGACAATGGAAAATTCTCCAGGAGACAGATAGCATAAAAAGAATTTGAAATTAACCTCATCACATTTTATTCATCAGGACCTTAAGTGGACTTTTTTTTTATGAAGGCCATGTAATTTTGATTCCTTTTAGTTCTTTTTTTAAAAAAAATAAAGCAGCAAGCCATTTAAATAATTATGCCAGGTCACAAACTGTGATCCTATGGGCCTGTCTTGCCTCGAGACCTACTTGTTTTGCTCAATAAATATTTAATATTTTAGAAATTTCTGTTTAAGTCCTGAAGCTGGGCTCAGGCCCTCGAGTTCACTATAGTCTACGCTACTCTTGCCTGCAGTGCCCGTGGGCATCCAAGTGTGTGATTCCTGCTCTGGGTCTTCTCATGCCCTGTGCAGCCCAGATACATTCTAAGCCCTATGGCTTTGCCTCGTGTATTGCAGCCCCAACTAGTGTATCTCCCCTTTCTTCCAATCCGAATCTTACATATCTCATACACACTGCTGCCAAGAAGCCTTCTCAGGCTATTTTGACCCATGGTGATCTCTCCCCTTCCTGTCTTCCCAACGCACGTAGTTCCCGAAGACTAGGGGAAACAGAGGAAATGTGATCATTAAAAGGTGTTATAACAGTGTTATGACAAGATTTAAGATCCCTGAGGGCAGTTATCATGCCATCTAATTGAAAATGTGCACCTCAGTGTCAGGCACAAATCTTACACCTTGGAGTTCATTTAAGCATGTTGCATTTCAGGTTTACCTGGCTCATTTGTTGTAAAACTTCAAATAACGAAAACTGCGGGGTAGGAGGGAGAGGGGGGTAGGGGGAGAGAGAGAGATTAATTGTGAAGAAGGAAGGAGGGAAAGAAGGAAGGGAGAGAGGGAGGAAGGAAAGACAAAAAGAAAGAGAAAGAATAGAAAGAGAAGGAGGGAGAAGGAAGACACGAATTTGGAGTAATATAATGCGTAAAGAATCACCGAGATTAAAATTGGATCAGACCTTAAAGAACATCTAGTGATCCTCCCTCATTTTAGCGCAGGAAGTTGGTGTGACTAATTCAAGGTCATACTGCTAGTTAACGGAAGGGTGGAGCTAGTAATGTAGTCTGCAAATTCCTGTTACAATGTCATTTCTCTCTCTCTCTCTCCCTCCCTCCATTCCTCCCTCCCTCCTTCTCCCAAAGCCTGAGTATGAGTATGTGTGTACAAACAGGTGAGGGTGTGCACGTGTGTGTGCAAGCATGCGTACCACGGTATACATAGAGGATGCTTTGGAAGTCTGTCTATAACAAAAGCCCACTGATACACCAGAAATCTTTTCATGCTAATGGGTAATGGATGAATTGAAGGTGTAATATTAGGGATATATGGTTAATTTGAATTGAGAAAGGGAATCCAGGGATACCTTTTAGAAAATTTTTCATCTGTAATGGTTAAAACAAAAGGTTGGTGCTTAAATGTGTCAAAACCCTTCAACCAACTAGAAAGTTTGACTGTCCTGACTGGCTCCTGCCCAGTTTACAGATGGTTAAGCTTTTACTGCATTTCCATTAGTTAGCAAATGTGATGCCTCAGCCTGTCTGAATCTTGGGAGCCACGGAGGGAGGCTCCAGGTGGAAGGGGTGCCCTTGCGGGCGGCTCCTCTTGCCTTCCTGCTCTGTGTGTTTCGGGGATTGATATGCAGCTGTTCTCCAGATGCCGGCTCTTCCCCAGAAGCAGCTGCGTCTCAGCAGGGGCCCCTTCTATCAATGTGACAACCTGCTGAGGGCTTTGGAACTCTTCCAGATGTAAGGCATGTTGGGGCTATAAAACATAATCATTAGCATTATCTCCATTTTCGTTTTAGAGTCTCAGCTGTTAAAGTTTCTTGTACAGATTTAGGGCTTAATTGTTCTCATTTTTCTTCATAGGTAGCTTCTTTTAGACAGCATGGGATCTTCCCTTGGAGCTGCTTTCCAAAAAAGAAAGAAAGAATAGCTTATGAGAAATGTTCCTTCATTCTGGCAGGCTGAGAAGGCTGAGATTAGGGAGCAGTATTTTCCCAGCTGCGGTTATATGTGTGTCTACGAGCTAAACAAAATCGTCTATGGCTTTTTTTTGCTGAATCACAGGGCTTTCTTTTGCTGAATTCACTTGGAATCAATTTCTCCTTTCTTTTTTCTTTTCTCCCTCCCCACCCTTTGTCAACACAGCCCCTGGCTTCCATATTGCCTGGAGAGAATCTCTTGTTACTTCATTTTTCTTGAGATCTATGCCTTACTCAAAAGGGAGTATATATATATATATATATATATATATATACACACACACACATATGCACATATATATATACACATATATATAACATATATATACACATATATATAACATATATATACATATATATATATTTGGGGGGGCTGCTACTTGAAGATTAAAAAGCTAATGTTTCTTTGCAAGACTGTAAAAAGGCATTTCATAGTGAAGGTGAAGAAAATTGGAAACATGGAGTTTGAAGGTCTGTGGAAACATTAACCAAAGACACAGAAAAAACAATGACCTCGATAAATTTGCCCGTAGAAATTCATCTTGTTGGTTTATGCTCTAGCTGTTTTGTCTTGGAAATGGCATTTCTCAGTGCACAGCCTCATAATCACACTGAGTTTTGATGACAGGATTAGAAGTATTCGCAGAACTCCACGCTGATCTTTGCAGGCAGGCGTCTATGGCATCAGCTCCAGGCGACTCGTGCCAGGAACTGCTGAGAAGCATTTGTTCACATAGGGAGCTCAGTAACTGGCCAGAAGACAGAGACTTATGCATACTGATGTCTAAATTTCCTGCAATGGTTTACAGGTCTTGAATTTGACATTTAGAATGTTCTTGTCAGTTTCCCAGACAGTTTACAAGATGCTGGACAGGCTTTAGCTACAGACCTCTCCTGAGTTTGGGTCCTGGGCTAGGTGGCCTTGAGATCCACTGTAAGCCTGGCTTCTCCAAGGAGCCAGAGTCTCTGCAGAGAAAGACATATAGGCTGGACAGTGGGTGCCGAACTTCATGTCAGAAACTCCTTATTTCACCTAACAACATAAAACAGTATGCATAGTAAGATCCTATTTTTTAAAAAAGTACATACACACCTATCATTCTATCTATAAAATATTTGTTTAAAGGAAGATTGTAAGACACAAAGCTAATACTGGTTTTGTCTGGGTGATAGGATTATGGATTATTTTTTTCTTACAGAGAAATAATATTTTGAATTTATAAAGTAGCGATTTGTATTCATTTTTTAGATTTTTGTATTTTCTGATTTTTTTTACAATAACCATGAGCTACCTTTATAATCAGAAAATATCTACCGATGTGTACAAATTTCTTAAATATTTGAACCCCAAATTGGCTTCAGAATTGGACAGTATCAGCGTTGAGAGTCTTTTCTCTACAAACCTACTCGAATCTCATTGACTCGGGAAATCCACTCTGTGTGCCATAAAAGCTAATTCAGACAAAGGCTGCGGAAAACCCAGATTGACCATTTTGTCATCAGTGTTGCAATGGGTTTCTCTAATACCCATAATTTTACATATCCTTTCAGCTGGTTATTGTGGTGAATTCACTTGTCAAAACTCTAAAATCTCTTATGATCTGTGTATTTTACTGTTTTTAAATTATATACCAATAAAAAAGAAATAAAAATAAAAAGTCAATATAAGGAGGAATGTACTTTTTCCAGACCTTTGTAATGTCTGTGAGATTATGCCACAAATTGAATGACCTGGTCAGACCAAAAAAAAAAAAAAAAAGTGCCCGATGGGCACAGAGTATTAGTCTGTTATTTATGTAGTACCAGAACCAAAGTATGAGATGTGGTTAATTTCCCTAGGTTGGAAACTGGGATAAATATAATATTAGGAAAAGCCATTAGGCCATCTCTTCCCTAAGAAACGGAAGCTTAAGATATGCTGTCTCTCCTGTTGGAAGACTTCGGTATCAGGGAAGGAAGGTCCTGAGCAAAGGCCTTTAGGTGTCGTATTGGGAGACTGACACATGAGAATAGAATAAGAGGCCCAGTGACATGAACACGTTTGCTGGTTACAAAGCATCATCTGTAATTAAGACTCGAAAGAGGATATTAGACAAGATAACTTACATGGGATATCTTTCATTTTATAAGTAATAAGGTAACCTTCAAATTGTGATTTTTCTCCCTCAGTGTTTGATGTGAAAGATACTCAGCCTGAGGGTTCAGGTCTGAGCCCAATAGAGGAGAGATGTGCTTGCAGAGCTGAGGGAATTTTGGGGGGGCATTTCAATAATGAGTAACTGGCCTTAAACACCTGATAAGACCAAGAGATTATTTCTTAGGACTTCTTTTAAATTTCAGTGATGCAAGGTGAATTGGATGATTAATCAACTATGTTTTGTTATTTAGCTAACGAGGTAAATGTAACTAGTGGTAAATATTTACCTAATGAGGTAAAATTAGAAAAATTCCAATGAGTGTCTCAATCTTCGATCTTAGGTTATACATATAGAAACTTTTTTTTTCTTTTGTTTTGTTTTTATTTTTCGGCCGTGCCATGGGGCATGTGGGATCCTAGTACCCAGACCAGGGGGTCGAACCCGTGCCCCCTGCATTGGAAATGCGGAGTATTAAGCACTGGACCACCAGGGAAGTCCCCTAGAAACATTATTATACGAATAATAATATTTTAAGTTTATAGTGCGTTATAGTTTGAAATGCATTCTCACCTACATGCTCTCAGTTATTTACCCCGACAACCCTCCAAGAAGTCAGACTAGAAATTACTATCTTTTTATTTTAAGGAAAATTAAAGCTCAGTGAGGTTAGATGACTTTCCCAATTCCACTGCTAGAAATTGGATCTGACCCCCACTTTGACTCCTGATATCCCCGATTCAAAAGGGACCCATGCTACTTATTTCTACTTTTGAAAAATCCGGTTAACCAGAATCCACTATATGAATGGTCTCAGACACTCCAGATAAGTGAGTATCTTGTGCCTTCTGTTTACTGAGTCTGCATCAACTGCAGGCTCCTCACGCCATCACTGGTCTGTGCACTCAAATCAGGTCACTGTGACAGTCATAATTTAAATTTCTCCAGATCAGGCCAACCCCTTGAACAAGGTAGGAACTTCAACCCTCCGTTCCCCACTACCCACCACGTTATTTCCTTCTCGGCATGTTCTGTGAGTTCTCATGAACGATCTCATTTCTTCCCACTAAGGGCCCATGGGCTTGGTGGTACTTGGAGGGCAGCCCCAGACCACTGGTATTGCCATCATGGCCTCCTGGGATGCTGTGTCTGACAAGGGTGTCCTTGCTCAGGCCCTGCATTACCAACCCTGCAGATACCAGACTAGCAGAGGTAGGGCGAAGCTGGTACCAATGATTGGACTTGGAGATTCAGACAGGAGTCAGCCCAACTATGTCAACTGTCAAAATAAACTGGTAGTAAACAGCTTAGCCCATGTGTCATTGAAAGGGGTCTGCAATTCTTTTTTTAAATGGGACCCAAATCTGCTTTTGGTAGCCCTAACCTTCCCTAAATCTCCCTGCTAGGCTGAAACCCTGAGAAGCAGGCAGTATGCTTCTCTTTATCACATGGGCATCAAAGTAGAAGAGCTTAGGGGCTTCCCTGGTGGTGCAGTGGTTGGGGGTCCGCCTGCCGATGCAGGGGACACGGGTTCGTGCCCTGGTCCGGGAAGATCCCACATGCCGCAGAGCGGCTGGGCCTGTGAGCCATGGCCACTGAGCCTGCGCGTCCGGAGCCTGTGCTCCACAATGGGGGAGGCCACAACAGTGAAAGGCCCGCGAACCGCAAAAAAAAAAAAAAAAAAAAAAAAATAGTAGAAGATCTTAGCTCCCTTGCCTCAAGGGAAAAAAAAAAAAAAAAATAATCCCTTAGCTCTGCTAGCAAATCTCCCCTCTGTTGGGCTCAGACCTGCACCCTCAGGCTGAGCACGGAACTGATATCTGAAGTCAGGTACCTGACTCTCCCCAGCTGCTGGTCTTCCCCTCCACCACTTGGGGATGCACACAACCTAGGTGCTCAAAACCTTCAGCAAAGACCTCCTATGCAAATAACTTACGATGGCCACAACTATGAGTCATCACTCAGGCCAGACTGCTCAGACATATCTGGATCCCACTTTTGGCTCAAGCCAAACCTCTGCCTCATTATCCACTTGGAGCAGCAAGATTAACGCCTGTGAAAAGATTAGCGCAGGATCCAAGATAGAGTGTAATCAAATGCTAGACAAAATATACGGCCTCTAAGTTCTCTAGGGTTTCAGGGCCAGAAGAGGTTAGTGTTGTTAAGAAAGACCACAGGTGAGGACAGCAGTGAGCTGAGCCCTAAAGCAATGGCAGGAGTTTGATGAGCGACCCTGTGTCATTAATTCTACTTGAGGGGTATTGAACATGCACATCCTTACAGAGGACACTCCATGAGTTTTCTAATTTCAGGGTTTTAATTGAAACCAAGTTACTGGCTTATTTTTTCCCCCATCTTCTGGCACTAGAGAGAGAAGCATTTGAGTTCCAATTCCATGCTTTAATGTACTGAAGTGATCAGGCAAGAGATGCAGTGTCTTAGATCAAAGTAGAAACTGCAGAGACCGGAAGTTATTAGAGTCTAGTGTTTGCTGATGGATTGGATGTGAAGGTGAGGAAAAGAAAGGAGTCAAAAATGACTGCAAAAATTTTGGCCTGATAAGTTGGGAGGGTGAAGGCCCCACCAGCTGGGCTAAGGAAGGCTGCAGGTTGAAGATGTGTTTGAGGGGAGATTAGGAGTCCAGTTCTGGATACTTTCCATTTGGTATCCACATGGAGATACCGAGCAGCCAGTTAGATACATGAGTCCGGAGGGCAGTAGAAAGCTTTGGGGTGGAGATACTGAAGTCATTGGCATTGAGATGGGCTTTAAAAACCACCTAAAAATGGGAGGAGATGGAAAAAGAGGCAAAGTCCCACGTCTGAGCCCCTTGAGTTAAGGGGGCAATCCAACATATCCAACATTCTCAATAATTAATTTGTATTCAGATCCTTGGGCTTCCCTTCCCTGCAAGCTACTTCCAGTGCAGCTTCCGGAATCAATGAGCTGCCATGCGGTGTCTGCTGGATGCTGAGCAATTGTCTTCTGCCGTGCAGGACATTCGCAGACTCCACTACCTGAGCCAGGCACCACTGCCATCTGCTGGGCATTCATGAGGCTTCTCCTGGTGCAGCTGCACCCCTGGATGCCAGGATGCCGTCTCCTGCAGAGCTGTTGCTGTCTGGGGTGCGTGAGGTCTCAGAAGTGGGTGGAATGGTGGTGGTGTGTATGTAGGGGCATACAGGTTTACCAAAGCAGTACGGCTCACAGCCCCAAATTTAATAGCTGAAAACTCCAAATTCTCCCTCCTGCAGCCATCTACCCCCATCACATTCACAGAATTCAAAGCCTAGTGACAAATACCATGCCCACATGAGGATTGTCCCTTCCCTGACCCCACTGGACATGCTTATCTGTTTGACCTTCTCTTCCCTTGGAATGAATTCTCCCCTGGGAGGTTTCTTCATCCTTCATTCAAATAGACATTTGGCAAGTGTAGCACATCGGTTTGCCAGACATGCCTAGATATGCATCAGTCCAAACAGTGGGGCTTTTAGGCGTATCATGGGGCCCAAGTTCAGACTTTTTCATATGAGAATGCATCTCGCATATTAGTTACTGGGAAGTCTACTGGTTTAGCTTGACACATATCTGATTCATAGTAACATGCAAAAAGATGGGATCTGCTGATGGGTAGGTTTGTTTTCTGAAACGTCTTTGATCATTAGCCTGAAGGAAACAGAATTTCAACTGGCATCAGCTAAGACAAAGCACTTATGTGGCAGTCGCGAGCCATTTGCTATTTAGCTGGTTTGGAGGTGAAAATATGCAGAAGTCTCCTGGACAGTCATCATGCTTTTACATAGTGAACAACACTTAAAAGTATGTGGAAATGTGACTATTTTTTTTTTAACTCATTACTTTTAAACGTTTTTTCCAAAGACTGTTTGCTTTTAGTTTAATTTAATTTTTTATTTTTGGCTGCGTTGGGTCTTCCTTGCTGCGGGCGGGCCTTCTCTAGTTGCCGCGAGCGGGGGCTACTCTTCGTTGCAGCGCGCGGGCTTCTCATTGCGGTGGCTTCTCTTGTTGCGGAGCACGGGCTCTAGGCACGCGGGCTTCAGTAGTTGTGGCTCGCGAGCTCTAGAGCGCAGCCTCAGCGGTTGTGGTGCACGCGCTTAGTCGCTCTGCGGCATGTGGGATCTTCCCGGACCGGGGCTCGAACCCGTGTCCCCTGCACTGGCAGGCGGATTCTTAACCACTGAACCACCAGGGAAGTCCTGAAATGTGACTATTGAAATCGCATTTTTATTCATCTTGTTAGTTTTTATTATGCTCATGCTTTAAAATTTTTAAGTTTCAAAGTTTTAAAAAAAAATATATTACCATTAGGAACCTACATAGGCCTTAATATATACTTGTTTTTGAAGGGGGCAGGCCCCACAGAAGGCTTTGTCCATGTACGTATCTTACTGGTTATACCACTTCCCCTACTATATTATCTGTAGATCTGCTGAGACAAGGCTGACATTCTCCTGGTCAGTGTTTATTCTGACGGCTAGGAGTCCCCTTTGATGAGTCCATGCCAATGTCACATCAGTCAATAAATATTTTGAGTAGCATCCCCGGTTTTAGATAGAGCTGTTAACCTATTGATATAGTAATTTACATTTTATAGAATGATTTTACATACTTATTACCTTGGAAAATTATAACAACCCTATGAGGTAGATGGGGGAGGTGTATCGATAATAGTCATTACTTTCATTTGGAAGATAAGAAAACTCAAAGTCACAGTGACTATGCCCCAAATTATACCATAAGAAAATATCAATGTCATCTTTAGAACTCAGGACCCCTGATCCCCAGGAAAATGTTCTCTTCATTAGGCAATGCTCCCTTCTCAAGGTTCTTCTGCCTTTTGTGTCATTATCCACATGCACTCTGGTTTCTCTTCAGAGTTACTATAAAGGAGAAAAGGTACAGAGTGAAGTAAGTCAGAAAGAGAAAAACAGATACCATATGTTAACACATATATGTGGAATCTAAAAAAAAAAAGAAAGAAAGAAAATGGTCAGAAGAACCTAGGGGCAAGACAGGAATAAAGATGCAGACCTACTAGAGAATGGACTGGAGGATATGGGGAGGGGGAAGGGTAAGGTGGGACAAAGTGAGAGAGTGGCATGGACATATATACACTACCAAACATAAAATAGATAGCTAGTGGGAAGCAGCCGCATAGCACAGGGAGACCAGCTCCGTGCTTTGTGACCACCTAGAGGGGTGGGATAGGGAGGGTGGGAGGGAGGGAGACGCAAGAGGGAGGGGATATGGGGAGATATGTATATGTATAGCTGATTCACTTTGTTATAAAGCAGAAACTAACACACCATTGTAAAGCAATTATACTCTAATAAAGATGTTAAAAAATAAAAAGAATTTAAAAATTTAAAAAAATAGGAGAAAAGGTAGAAACTTTTGCTTTGACATACTTCCCACAATTCCTTTTGTTTACAAAGTGACATCGCCTCCTCATTCTGGGTTTGCATGTTTGGGAGGAATGTCCTATCTACATGAAAAAATGAAGATGTGAATTTATAGGCTGATGTATAGGCTAGAGGAGAGGAGTGTTTGGTGGGTGATGACAGGTGTGTGAGGGATGTGAGGTTGTGAGCAGGTGGGTGAGAGGGTGTGATGGAGCACAGTGATGTCAGGCTGAGTAACATTTCCTCTCCACAGGGTAATTTACTATGGGACACTTGACACAGCAGGAAATGGAGGAGTAGATAGTGTAAGAACAGCTGGAACACCTGGAGAAACTTTATACTTGGAGGGAACTGTGGATTCAACGTCTTCATTTCATTTGCTACCTGGTATTGTTTGTTATCTTTCTTTGGATGTATTAGCTGTTGTTTTGGGGTTTTTTTCCCCCCTAACTGCGTGCCAAGCTTCCAGATGGAAGGAATGGTATTTTGCCTCATTTTCTCCCTGCAGTGTCTGGCCAGCAGACATTGCATGTGTTTAGAACCCATTGTTAATTGATTGATCCCTGCCATTCCCAGTGGTCGTATATCTTATTGCTCTGCAAGCTGTAGTTAAAAAAATCCATGAGCCCCAATAAGGAAAATCAGTTCACAGTTGCTGCTTCCCTTAACTCTTAAGGAGTCCAAGCACAGCAATGCTGTCATTTTAGCCTGCAAATAGACTTTTTAGTCAAAAATTTAACCAAAAAACCTGAATAAACATTTTGGAAAGTCTGGCTAAAATAGTTCTCTCAGAAAGGTTTTGTTTACCTAACCATAATAATTTTACACCCTTAATCATTTCTTTTCCAAGTTTTGCCCCATGATCCATCTCATCCCAGATTTTCCTAGTTATCATTTGCTAGCAGTAGAAATTTAGTGGCAGGAAGGATAAAATGTGAGCTCCATGAAGGTTAAGATGTGGCACAAAAAAGGTGATTGTAGTAGATTGCAAACATGGCCACCAATGATTCTTCTCCCTCTTCTACAGCCCCTTGTAATTGATTGTATAGGTCTTGTCACATTTGGAGTCTCTTTCTCCACTCCTTAAACGTGGGCTGAACTTGATTTTTGTCAATGGGACATTAATTAATGTGATGCAAGCAGAGACTTGAAGAGTACATCTTCACTGGGACTTTGCCCTCCTGCTACTCTTGCAATCTGGAGATGCCATGTGAACAAGTCCAGGCTAACTGACCACACGAGAGCCACGCAGCTCAGTTGCCTCTGTTGCTCCCGCTGATAGCCAGCCAAACCCCAGAAGCAGAGACACCTTAGCTGACTGACAGCTGACCAAAGACACAGGAAAGACCCCCAATGGAGACTAGCAGAAGAACCACACAGCTGAGCCCTGACCAAATTGCCACTCTGACAGATTGTGAGCTAAATAAATGGTTGGTGTTTTAAAGTACTAAATTTGGGGTGGTTATAAAGCAAAAGCCAACTAATACAGTGCTCACTAAAAATTTCTTGAATAGATAAATAAAATGAATGAATGAATGAATGAAATGAAATAGGTGATTATTTTATGCAGTCTCTCCATTCCACAAGTAAAGAAACTGAAGTCAAAATAGTTAAATAACTTGGCTAATATTAGACAGCCAGTTAGTGGAGGGGCCAGTATAAAATACCGATTGTCCTTTTCTTTTAAAATGATGTTCTGGCTCCCTAATAATATTGTAAGTTTCTTGGGACCAGGAATCTTCACTTCTTTAGATCAGCAGTGTCTAACAAAGTATTTTATGCATTTTCTCTATAAAAATTACTTTTGAACATAGAATACATGCACACAGCTCCCAGGTGAAAAGTTACAGAAGCTTCAGTGAAAAGCAAATCTCTCTCCCATCCCTTTTACTGAGCTTCCCAATTTTCTTCCCTAGAGGCATTTACCGTCAAAAATATTTTTGTTTGCTTGGTGGTTTTGTTTTGTGTACAGTATGTAGTATACATCATACTGATGTATACTGATGGTCTGTCCTACATGTATACTGATGGTCTGTCCTACATTTGGTATAGAAGATGGTGACTAAAACTTCGGGCTTGTTTCCAAAATTCAGGGAAAAGAAAGTAGGGGCAACATAGAAAAGCCAGCCTCCTGCTTTCCTCCCAGCCACCCATTACGCTATTGACAAAGCCACACTATTTGTGGAGACAAAGTTGAGACAGAAAAGAATCAGGGCTGATCAGAGTAAATTTATCTTTTAGGTTTTGGTGATCTATATCTGTCCTGGTAAAGCTAAGGAAAACAACAGCAATGTGGAAACGTAGGAGTTTCCCAGGACACTGACCTAGATCCGTGTCCTTAAATGTTTTGTCTGGGTCAGAAACAACTGAAATGTATCTCCAAAGCATAAAGCTCTGAGGAACGGCCTTGGTTTGCTATACAGTTGGCCAGTGAACAACACAAGGGTTGGGGCCTCCACCCTCTGCTTAGCGACAATCCGCGTATTAATTATGATGGGCCCCTTCTTTTTTTTTTTTTTTTTTTTGCGGTACGTGAGCCTCTCACTGATGTGACCTCTCGCGTTGCGGAGCACAGGCTCCGGACGCGCAGGCCCAGTGGCCATGGCTCACGGGCCCAGCCGCTCCACGGCACGCGGGATCCTCCCGGACCGGAACACGAACCCGCGTCCCCTGCATCGGCAGGCGGACTCCCAACCACTGTGCCACCAGGGAAGCCCGGGCCCCTTCTCATAAGTGGTTTCTCCATATCTGCGGTTCTGCATCTGCAGATTCAACAATCCCCCATCCCTGTCACACACAACTGTAGTTATTTATGACCGAAAAAAAAAAAAAAGTCCGTGTAGTACTGGCAACAAAGGAGAAAGGGAAGAATTGGATCCCAGGACAAATCAAGAAGGGTGGGGCTTTCAACAGTTTAAAATGTGGTAGAGAAACTAAAAAAAACGAAGGCTGAAAAAGAGTGTGGGGTTAGTTGGAAGGAGGCCACTACCCCATGGAAGTTCAATATAAATACATTTAAGTAGCAGCTGGGAGGGAAAAGCCAGATTGCTGGGGATTAGGAAATGAGGGAAAGAAGGAAGGAGGACTTACAGAGAAACTGAAGGTAGCACATGATGACCATGTGTGCGAAGGTTTTTTGGCTCTGCTAGGAGAGTGAAAGATGAGGTGGTAGAAAAGGAGGAGACACTGAAATAAAGCTTTTTATATTTTTCGAGGTCATTTTTAATATAGGGAAGTTCAGAACATGTTTGAAAATGGAAAGAAGCTCCCAAAAAAAGGGTTAAAAAAAAAAAGAAAAATTTAAAGTAAGGGGGACACATTCAGTTGTATTAATAACACATGTAACATTTTGTCAAAGTGCTTCAAAGTACTTGATTTCACAGGTATTTCCTATTCTAAATATACTTACATGCCCTACAAATTTGTAGGTCTTTCCCTCTGTCCAGCAAGGCAAACATTTTTACCATTACATTTTAGGTTCTTATCAAAATTTTTAAAATACACATTTTCTTTTCTCACCTCTTCTTCCTCTCTTTCCCCTAATACCTTCTCCTGTTACAGTTCCTATTCTACACATGCCTCTTTGTTTCAGCATCTGTCCTGTCAGAGATCATGAATGTCATCCCCCTGACCCTGTCGGTCATCTTCTTTCAACACAGCTCCACAAAATTGTTCGAGCCTAAAATGTTGCTCTGTTTCTCCAAATTTTTCACTGTCAAAATTTTATAGTTCCCCTCTTCTCTACAAGAGGACTTTAGGCAGGGACTTTTCTCCTTCTCCAGAGTGACATAAGGTCTCACCAGCCATCGGATGCATAATACACTCCCCACACCATCTAGCCTTCCATTGTGGTGACCATCGCATGAGGCAGGCAGACCTCACTCTCAGCAGAGTGTTTTTTCTACCACGATGACATCTCAGTTTTGCGGGGTGAGCGTTTTTTAGGTCCTTGAGGCCTTTTTCACGTGTGCCAGGGTTTCCTGCAAATGGGAGAGCTAACTTTCTTTCTGCAGGTGCCCATGGAAACAGGTCCTTCTCAACATTGCCCTGCACTTGCTTCTTCTCACCCACTCCCCTTGCCTTGCATTAGGTATGTCTTCTTTTTGGAGGCTAACTGGAAGCATGGCCTAAGAAAGTTTTCACAAGAGAATTGTACAGTTGCACAAAATCAGATCGCCTTGATGTTTCATTCTGCAAATTTCATGGCCCTGGGAAATCAGGGAGTGGGTGGTTTGTTGTCAGTACTCCCAACATCTGTTTCTGAGATTCTGTTGGGCCTCTTTCCACTTCTCTCCCCAAAGGGCTCTTGCTGTTAAAACTGGGGCAAAGGGCTTCCCTGGTGGCACAGTGGTTGAGAGTCCGCCTGCCGATGCAGGGGACGTGGGTTCGTGCCCCGGTCTGGGAAGATTCCACATGCCGCGGAGCGGCTGGGCCTGTGAGCCATGGCCTCTGAGCCTGCGCGTCCGGAGCCTGTGCTCCGCAACAGGAGAGGCCACAGCAGTGAGAGGCCCGTGTACCGCAAAAAAACAAAAACAAAAACAAAAACAAACTGGGACAAAGACATTCATGAGAAGGCATCAGTAACTTTATAGGGAGAAGGCAGTGATGGATGTGGTCCTCCCATGATGATTTCTTAGACACCATGAAACTCCAAGGAAGAGATATGTTTGGGCCAGGGCAGGGTTTCCTAGGTGTTCTCCAGGCCCTCACATCCTCACCTTCTCTGCTTGCTCATAAGATGGCTCTGACGGTAATTTTCAGTACTTATGCAAAGTCTCGAGGCTGCCTTTTAGCCAGTGCCTCCATTTACCCCATCACCACCTCAAAGCTCCATCCTGCTCTGCCAGGCTGGCCCCCTGCACTTAAAGGTTGTATCTTCCCTGTCTTGTCTCTGGCAACTTTGGTGTTCAACTTCCCTGAACTGGTCGAAGAGGAAAGAAGAAGAACTGAAGAACCCTCCTGGTTGAGAATTCATTCCAGCACAGTTACCCAGCACCGAGCGGTGCCTCCCACACACAGCTCACGGCTCCCAGCATGGTGTCTGCACAGCCTGGCCCCTGTATCAGCTTTGATAAGAGCCCGGGTGTAATCAGCGCAGCCGCAGTTCTCTGGCTCTGATTTTCCCCTTGTGGCTTCTTCATTCCTGTGGATAATTAAAGGAAGCTTTTCTTGCCATGCTGAAGGCTATATAAAATAAGTTAATAAGTAATAAAAGAAATGGCTTGGAGCCAGGAACTGCTTCTGGGATCCTTCCCATCCTTGTGGTGTCGTTACTGAGGGGAAGCTTGGCTCAAAACAAAACTCAGCCTTTGGAATCGGATCGCTGGGAGAGCAGGCTCAGCTTGGCACTCTGCTGAAAATGTAAGATGCACAGAGAACATTCTGTGAGAGTGTTTATATGGGCCTTGGCCTTTGAAGGAGATGGACCAGTGGTATTTCTTCCTATCTTCCCATCTAGGATTTGCTTTTCTTAAACCCTAGATTTCTTAATTCTCTTTGTCATCTGTAACACTTTAGGGCTCATCCTATTGTATTAAGTTTAAAATAAATGCAGAGGAGACTTGATCTCCAAAGAGTATGTATACTCAAACATCAATTCCTTTTCCACCTTTTCAAAGTTTTATGTGGACCCAACATTAAAGATGAGTGCCTTGGGGCGTCCCTGGTGGCGCAGTGGTTGGGAGTCCGCCTGCTGATGCAGGGGACACGGGTTCGTGCCCCGGTCCGGGAAGATCCCACATGCCGTGGAGCGGCTGGGCCCGTGAGCCATGGCCGCTGAGCCTGCGCGTCCGGAGCCTGTGCTCCGCGGCGGGAGAGGCCGCAGCAGTGAGAGGCCCGCGTACCGCAAAAAAAAAAAAAAAAAAAAGATGACTGCCTTGAAAGAGTGCTGTTTATTTGGGGTTTACTGTCTGTCCACTTATGCTCTCTTGAAGTGGCCATGGGTCATTTTCCTCTTCCTGGAGGCCTTGGATAAACCCTCTGTAATGAGGTTTAGGCTCCATCACCTGTTTTGATTAGTCACAGATGCTTTTCTTGCATTCAGTCTGCCTTTGGCACAAAGGGAGAGAAAAAGTTGAGGCCATTCTTCAAGTTATTTGGGTTAAAAAAAATCCCCATAGTCAACTTCCCTGTCAAAAAAGAAGGTGATTTTGGATGTGAATGACCCAGGATGTCTGTTTCAATGAATGAGTATAATTGATGCTCAAGACACATATTTGCTTTTATCAGCTGCCCACCTTGTTCTCTGGCATCGAAAAGGCACAACGCTGTAAAGGACTGGAAGGACAGTTCCAGGAGCACCTCGCAGCAGAGCCTCTAATGCAACCCCTCTGAGGCCTCACAGCCCCCAGTCCACGGGCTTGTAAGTACAGCACTAACAAAATTAACTAAGGTCTATTCTGGAATTACGTGCAGTTCATCTCTGGTTTCTGTGTTTGACATTCAGCTTCCGGTTTCATATATTTCTCCCCATCCATCCCTCGTACTGACTTCGTAGTTGCATTCAAAACCTTAACGTGAACTCTCTTTCCTTCCGGAATGCTGATGCATCATTTCTTATCTGCTTCACATGTACTGTCCCAGGGTTAGTCTTGGTTGATTCCAGATTTTCTACCCTAAGTTGGCCCCTGACTCCAGCTCTTCTGAAGGTTACTCACTGTGAAACTTGACTGCAGGGCAGGTGATGAAACAGTTACTGCAGTACATCTATTTGCTGACTCATCCTGGAATCCCAAAGATATACTTATGATAACTTCCGCTGAAATTAATCAACCACATTCTAAGACCAGGGCTGCCACAATGCACAACTGCAGGGCACTCAGTTCACAAAGGGTGCAATGTGAATGGTGCTTCCCAGAGTTGTGCTGTGTGAAGACTTAGACGAAAGCTTTGTCCATGTCAACAAACTCTGTCTTCAACCTCAATGTACAAAACCATATTTTAGAAGAATCTGAAAACTGACATGTTTAGTGATTGCAAAAATTTTAAGATCAGACTTGCCATACAGTTAACTGATTTATTATTGTCTTCTGTGTCTACACCCTAGGTACAGGTGAAACAGCCACATTCAAGCTGGTCATCTACCATATTATAAAAACAGAAAGTGGATTATATATACCTACAAAAGACACTTTCTTTCACAGCCACTCTTAACACACTTAAGCATCTTTATCCCTAGTTTTCTCAACTGTTTTCAACCTGGGACATTTCCTACTATTCAGGGTCTTTGTTCTATTTTGGGTTAGCCAATCTCCTTCCTCACACATACTGAATCCTGACCTCCTCCTTCTTTTTACCTGTAAAAGATGGGTTTTGGCAATTTTGTTTGGCAATTATACTTTCTCATGTACCTTCTGGAATTCTTTGTTGGAAGGTTGGGAGAGATGGGTTCTTTTGTTACCAGGAATTGGACTAAGCTATAGACATATCCTTTCTGTGTGTGTGTGTGTGTGTGTATGTATATATATATATATATATATATATATATATATATATATATACACACATGAATATGACTCTGGTGTCGGCTTTGTATCCCTTCATTTATTTACTGTTACTGTAAGAGGATTGGATGATATAGCTCCAGTGATATCACTGGTTATTGAACATGTCACCTCTGATGATTTAGTACTTTTTGAATGTCTACTGTGTGCAGAATTCTGTGCTAGAACTAAAGTAGCAAATAAGAGAAACATGGATCTGATGTTATATCAGTGGAGACAAATATTTCACAATTTGTTACAGAATATTTCATTCTAGTTCCTTTAAGTTACCTTGAGAGAGAAGATAGTAGGCTAGAGGATGATAAAGGGCAACTAACATGTCTTGGGGGAAAGGAAAGACTTCTTTGAGCTGGAGTTGAGATTTGAATACAGAGTAAGAATAGATAAGGCAAAGCGGTGAAGTTATGGTGAAAAAAGAATTGGGCAATAGATGTGAGTTGGCATTATGTTCCAGGTAGGGCCTAAGACATATGAAGATCCTGAGCCAGGAAGAAAGATGCCATATTCAAGGAACTGAAAGAAAGACAGGATGGCAGGAGTATAGAGAGCTTGGGGAAGCATGTGATAGGAGTCAGCAGAGGTCGGGTGATATATGACCTTCTAGATCATGTTAAGGATACTATCACCAGTTGGACTCTCCAGGAAGCAGACTCTGAGATGCAGATTAGCAGGTAGGAAGTCTAAGGATCTGTATCCATGGCCAGGTGAAGAAAGTAAGACTGTCTGGGCAGAGAGGTAAGTTGGACTATAATACAGTCACAGGAAACTTATCAGTCCATCCTAGAGGGAGCTGCGAGAGCCCTTCAGAGTTGTTACAAGTTTAGGTAAGAAGGCTAGGTCTTTATAATTTCTCAAGTGCCAGTTGACCACTGGTTGAATGGTCACTTCCCTGAGAAAGGGTGTGTGATCATGGTTGAGGTAGCTTTCTTTCCCTGAGGGCAAATCCTGGAGAGGGATTCAGCTGAGAGCTATCAGCTGCTACATACCAGAAGCTGGGGGAATGCACACCTTGGTCCTGAGTGGGAAAACCTCGGTGCACACAATGGCATTCACTACAGATATTACTCTAAGTCTGGTTAGAAAGCAGTGGCAGGTTTTCAACCTGTAAGTAATATCATATTTGTGTAAAAAAGGTTATATTGGCTGTTGCGTAGAGGATAGATTGGAAGGTGGCAGGTTTGGCTCCAGAAATACCAGCTACAAGGCTATGGCAGCAATTCAGGTAAAAGATAAAAATAGATTGACTGTATGATGGCAGAAGAGATGAAAGTGTGCATCGGGTTAGTTATGGAAAAGAGGATCTGACAACAGATTGGTTGTGGGAGACTGAATGATAGAGAGATTCAAGTATAATCACAGAGTTCCTGGCTTACAGTACTGGGAGGATGGTAAGGTCATTCACTGAGCTTCTTTTATTTTGAGAAGAGTAGATCTTAGTTCAATTTAGGGTAAGTTAAACTGAAGTGCTTGTGAGGCATGCAAACAGTGGAGCTAGTTGGATGTGTGATTTTCAAGCTCAGAAAAGATGTCTGGGCCGCAGAGGTAAATTTTAGAAAGGTCATGGTATATGAGACCATGGGCTTAGGTAAAAGGTGGCCTAGGAAGTAGTGTGGAGTGAAAATGAATTTAAAAATGACCCTAGAGGAACTCCCACTTTTCAAGGTCAAGTGGATGAAGAGCTCCTAACAAAAACAGAAGAGGAATAACCTAGAGGGGTAGGAGGAAAGCTAAGAGAGTGTAACATCACAGAAAACAAGAAGTGCGTCAAGATGAAGTTTCAAATGCTGCTTCTGTAGTTGGTAAAACTATAGCCATGCTGTAGACACTTTTTATATTGTTATAAAATGCTATCATCGAAAAACGATGTAAATGTATGTAAAAATAAGGTTATGGAGTTTTCTGTTTCTTTTCCGGTCAGAGCTACTTTAGCCAAGGTTTTAAATAATTGATGGTTGTTCACAATATCCGAATTAAAGAAATACCTTCCCCGGATGCAAAGAAGGGAACATTCCTTTTACCACATAAAAAAATAACTGGTGAAGATCTACTGAGTGCCTACTCTGTTCCAGCACTCAGCTAAGTACTGTTGGATGCATGGAGGCCAAGGTCAGGTCTGTGCTCTTAAGAAGCTTAAAACCTACTTGAAGAAAGAAGACCTTCTACTTCATTAGATATGCCTTAATACCCAAATAAATGATGCTACAGGATATAAGAGCAAAAATTATGGGACAGGGAGATCAGGAAGGGGTTAGGTGGAGATACTGAAATTTTTCACTTGGCTCTGAAGGTTGGGTAGGATCTGGGTGGGAGGAAAGATACGTCAGGTGAAGGGTAGGATTTATGAAAAGGTGGAGAGGGTGAAATAGGCAAGATACATTTAGGAGATTTTAATAATGGAAAAATGCATAAACGTGGTGGTACGTGAACGCTGTTTAAAATAACTGTCATATTCTAAATTCTTATCTAGTTGAGAGGCCTTTGAATATCCTGATATTCAGTTTGTAATATCTTTTGATGTTTTGAAATTTTCTGATGAAATATTTGCTTTTCTTTTGAATTTTAATTGGTGTGTGCCTTGCTTTGTGGTTTCAAATTTCAGATTGGCTAACTTAGCCATCAAGCCCAGAGAGGTTTCCTCTGAAATGCAGTCCAGTGAATCCTACATTATACTTCATTCTTTTATCCCTACCCCACACAAAGAGATCATAGCATACGCTTTTACTAGTGAATTATAGATAACAGTTTGGGTGATGTTTTAAAATCCAGAATGGGTAATTCTTTGAAGCATCTAAAACCTTTGCTTACACACTCTTTCCACATTTATTTAGAATTGATAGACTGTAAAAAGGGGAAAATATGATCAGCACATATATGTTGAAATAGTCAGCAGGCATAGATCCACAGCATTATGTTTATGATAATTGAACTTATTTATTAAGTGGCAGATTGCCGTCTGGCTCTTTCCCAAACGTATGATACTGAATATCATTTAGCAGGCTTGTGCAAACCTAAACTGCTACATGCTTATCTTTTCATGTTTGCTGTGATTGCAACCAGTTCCCAAACTGAACAGCTCCGGAGAGTATCATTGACATCCTGCTTTATGTAAATTCCATCTTCTATATAAACAAAGAGATTAAAAAACAGAAGCTAAAAAACTATGAAAGTTGAAGGATCAGTATGTTCAATATCCAAATATGTTGGTACCCAGAAAGAAGAATTAATTTATTAGTAATACAAAATATTCACAAAACTACAGATCATGAGTTTCCAGGTTGAAAGGGCCTACCAAGCATTCAACATAATAAATACCTTTTAAAACAGTCACCCCTTAGCATCTCATTATGAAATTCAAGAACTCCCAGGATAAAAAGAACCAAAACATTTTCCAAGGGAAAATACGAAGGAATCACATCAAGGAATAGAAATCAGAACAACAATGGCCTTCTCAGTGGCAACTCTGGAAGTGATGAGGCCATGAATCAATTCCTTCAAAATTCTGAGAGAAAATAATTTTTACCTAGAATTCTATACCTAGCCAAAATACCAAACTAGGAACTAAAATAAAGATATTTTCAGACATGAAGTATGTTGGGTAATTTACCTCCCAAGCTGCTGAGTAATGCCGTCTGCCAAAATAAAGGAGTACCCCAAGAGAGAGGATAACTCAGAATCTAGAAAATTTAATAGCGTCAGGAACAAAGATCCTAAAACTATCTAAAAAGTTAAAACTTATACAAAGAATCAAAATACACCAGTCTTTTAGAGAACAATCCTGCATGCTAGAAGGAAATGGAACACAGCCTTTAAAATTCTTGGGGAAAATCTATTTCAACCAAGACTTCTTTATTCAACCAAACTATCAATCAGGTGCTGGAGTAGGTGAAGATTGGTTTGTGCCCATGCTACATAGGGTTAGATATTGGGCCTATCCCTTCCTCCTGTGGCTGTGGGGAAGCTAGTGGCTTCCATAAGGCCCAGACTTCACCTCTACCTACTTACACCATTTTCAGACAGAGCTACCATAAGTGGCACAGACTGTACATCGCACAATTAATCATAATTGAAAAAACTTTTTTTCTTCTCTTTCCTTCAGGACCTTCTGTTTGTTTTGGTCTCTGGCTTTCCTCAAATATCTGATGATCCATGGCGGTATTTAATATTTGGGAGTGAAATTTTAAAAGGTAACCTCTGTGCGAGGCTTGTCGACTGGTGTGTTCACTGTAGGATGACTGGGGCAGGCTGTTTCACTGGGCTGGTCAGTTTGTCCAGAAAAGAGTCGTTTCATCTTCTGTTGGGGGCTTATAAGCTGACTGTTTTTATTCTAGGAGTCAAATAAGGGACGGAACAGTGAGTCTCGCTGTTCAGTATGTTTACTTTCCCGTAATCCCTACGTAGGGCTCTGGTCCTCAGCTGAGCCTGGTGCTCCTTTAAGACATTCTTATGCCACTGCCTAAGACGCAGCCAGTCTTCTGGTTTCTTTTGGGGGGATGGGGAGGAGAATTATATATTTCTATTTTTTTGTCCTTGTAGATTTATGCCTTTAAAAAAACCCTTTTCCTTGTTTTTCATAGAGATTTGAAAGGTATTGAAAGTTGATCTTTGTTTTTAATCTCCTCTGTTAACCTGTGGCCAGAGGCATCCTCTTTGGAGCCCAGGGTTTCCTGTCCCTTTAGACACTTTCTAGGGCCGTGATGTGAATCTCAGACCTCCATATCACTGCAGCCACAGTGAATTCTAGAAGGTGATGGTCCGTGAAGCTATATCCACTAGCTGTGCAGAGTCTGCCTTCATGTGTGGTGGTTTCTCGCTCTTACTACAATCTCCAGTGTCCCTCCTTAGGGCCACCAAAATAACGCCTTACCAGGGTTTTGAATGGATTCCAGAACAAATAAAATGTGTTGTCTATTAGCCGGGCCACACTCTATGAATTCATTAGGCCTCTTGTCCTCTGGAAGACTCTGCCTGCCACCAATGAACACTTGAGTCCTGCCAGCCCCAACGCTGGTTCTCATCTCTGTCATCATGTCATCTACAATGCAGCCTCTCCAGGCCCCTATCTTCCCACTTCCTACTCTTCTCACCCCCAAGCTAACTCCTACATCCCTCTTCTCTTTGCTGCTCTCTTGCTCACCATTCCTGGTAGAACGACATGATTAACAAGCTTTTCTTTGTCTTTACATCTTTACAGAATTCTTCCTAACATCTTTGTTTAACTTGGCTTAACCTGACTACATTTTAAAACTTATGAGCCCCCTTTAAAATATTTCATAATTCTTTTGGTTCTTTTTCGTCATCTTTTAAAAAAAATTTTTTTAATTGGAGTACAGTTGATTTAAAATGTTACGTTAGCTTCTTTGGTACAGCAAAGTGAATCAGTTATACGTACACATATATCAACTCTTTTTTAGATTCTTTTCCCATATAGGCCATTGCAGAGTATTGAGTAGTGTTCCCTGTGCTATACAGTAGGTCCTTATTAGTTATCTATTTTATATATAGTCGTGTGTAATGTCAATCCCAGTCTCTCAATTTATTCCTGTCCCCTCCCCACACTTCCCCCCGGTAACCATAAGCTTGTCTTCTACGTCTGTGACTCTGTTTCTGTTTTGCAAAGAAGTTCATTTTCTGAGTTTAGAATTTGCTTATTTTTGAACGGTATGGGATAAAGAGATGCCTTCAAGTAAAATGTTTTGCTTGTGTCAGCGTACTTTTAAAGTTCATATTATAAATTTCATTAAAATACAGTTTTACATTGGATTCTCCAGCCAAGAAAGAGAAAAACAGAAATTTACATATATATATTAATAATAGAGATTATTCATTATTACCTATACATATTTAAATATTTTATCATATGTACATTTTAACTGTTCCCATTGAAAAAAATGAAGCATACTTTTTATTTTACTGTGAATTAAAACACATCTATTTTAGAAACTAAGTTGACATTTAATCATATATTGCTTCATCAAGAAAACACTTTATGGTCTAATGTTCAGGATTACTTCACTTTCCATTTTAACTGAAACTTAGCTCTTCTCATAAGGATGCTGTCTTCCTGCAGCTCTCTTGAGTAAAGACAGCTGTCCCCTCATCTCACAGGGCACAAATATGCCATCAACAATTTCTTCCCTCCCTTTGCCAAGCTGACCACAATTGTCTCAATTTCGGGAATTCTCCTTTATTAGTTAAGGGCGTTGTCACCTGGCTCACTGTCCTCTCCCATCTTCCACAGGATTGTGTGCTATAATGGTTGCTTGCCCTCTTCAGGCTGCGGAGGGGAGCAATGTGTCTTACATGTTTGACAACACTAGCCTGGAGCAGCTCTGCATTGCCTCTGAAATCGTAAACTCCACTAACTGTCCTCTACCCACAACTCTCTATGCCTGTAGTCCTTCCACTTACCCCAAGTACACTGGGATCGGACCTCACTATGATCTCAAATATCTCATTTCCTTTTACTCTCTTGGTCCATAAGCCTCCTTCATGGTTTGACTTCTTCCCCATCTAGCCTAGACCTCCATCGCATTATTTAACTAGTATTTTTTTCTATCATTCTCAATACTTTATTAGTAGTATCAAAAGATGACATTTATTAGCATGTTTAGGTGGTAGGTATGTTACTGACCACTTTACATAGATGATATGTCATTCTTTAAATAAAAAGCTCTATGGTTAGATACTTCCATTTTATCTTTAATTTATAGATGAAGAAACTATGACTGAGAAAGGTAAGAAACCTTGCCTCTGGTGACATGGCTGGAAAGAGTTATACTGACTTTCTGTTTAGCTCCAGAACCACTACTCTTTTAAATCATTGTGCTCACATCTCAGCTGTTTCCTCTTACCTGCCTTGCAACTGCCCCTTGGATCATTTTTGTCATCCCCTTTTTCTACACTTATATCAGGACTTCTGATTGCTGCTGGAGAAAAATCACCACAGTGCTTGGTACCATGACAGAATCATGGTCTGCAGAATCACCTGGGCTTTTCTGTTACTCCAGTTTACATGCACCTTATCAGAAAACTCTTTCCCTTTCTGCAGTGGCAATTCCAAACTTTCTTTACAATCCTCAAGTCCTTTACCTTCCTCCTATCTCGTTTGCTCTTAGCAAATGACTTTAACTCCTACTTCACTAAGACAATCATGACTATAAGGTATAAATTAATGTTCTGCCCACACTGACAAATGGACTTATATCTGCAACTACTGTAGCCTCTTTTCCTGCAGTCCAAGAAGATGATGACTCTGCTCAAGACTAATTCTTATGTCTGGGTTCTGGACTCATACTCTTCTATCTAGTCCAAGATAAGGATCACAGCACACATTTCTTGCTTTGTCTTCCATACTTCTGTCTTCCCATCTCCACTCGTTCCTTCTCCTCCCTGTGATCCATATCGTCTGTTAGCAGGCTTGAGATATGCATTAGCCATGTTCCTAGCAGAAGCAGACAGGGCAATTTGAAGAGAGTTTAATTAAGAGAGTACAGTGGACCTTTGAACGACCTAGGGAGGTTAGGAGCAATCTGCATATAAGTGGACCTGTGCAGTTCAAACCTGCGTTGCTCAAGGGTCAACTGTATTTGCAAAGCTATAAGCAGACGGCAGGGAAACTACAAGCCCAGTAGACACATAGGGCTGAGGGGCGAGGGAACTGGAAGTTACTGGAGTTACTGGAACCCAGAAAAGAGTTATATGGGTAGGGTCAACTTAAGAGGAGTTGGTCAAGGGACAGAGCTAGTCCTAGTTGACTCTATAGGAAGATTTCTATGCAATAAATATCCCAACCTTGTTCTTCTCCCTCCAGTTTCCTGCCAGAGACTTCCGTAGGCCAGACACAACCAGAAGCCAATGGACAAAAGATTCCAAATTATAATTAGACCCCTTAGAGACCAGTGTCTTAGGGCACAGAGTAGAAGAAAGAAGGATGAAAAGTGGATCTGGATGGGGCAAACAGAAGATAGAAATAGTGTATGGAATTTTTTTTTTTTTTCTGGAACATCTTTATTTTAATTTTCATTGGAATGTTAATTTTAAAGAAGATATGTCCTTTTAAAAGTTTTAGTTGTCATTATTTGATTTCTAGGTGGTAGAATAAATTTCAAAAAAATACGTAATTGAGAAAAGGTCCTAATTGGTATATTTTTTTGGTTCCATCATTCTAAGTGTCCATTTATTGTGTGCATTGAATGTAGGAGTTGCCAAATCAATGATTGATTGGATTTGTTTTAGCTTCACTACACACCGTTCTCTATTTGCTTGCATTTCTGTTGTCTTGGTAACTTTCAAAGGCTTCATTCTATAAACAACAAAGGTGAGAGAAAAAGCAAAAAAATCCCCAAAAACAAAAAAACCTCAGTTTTCTTTTTTCTCCAAGTATCGCAAAGTAAGAAACAAACTAAACAAAACATGGAACGATGTTACACACAGTGGGGAAATCTTAATTTTAAGGTAACGAAGTAGGCTTCCCCACCATGCCTGGTTTTGGCTAAGCCATGGTGCATCAAGGCCAAACTGTATGTGGCCAGGGTGGGCCCAAGGGAAGTCCCCCTTTCAGAACTGGCTGACCTCACACCTGCACAAACACCCTTTAAGAAAGGGGCAGTTGTATTTGGCGGCCAGTTCCCCATTGCTATTTCATCAGGGCTTTCTCTTGCTTTTCTCCATTTATTCACCATGGACCTTGGCTAGCATGTTCCTGACACGGATCTGTCTGTGGTTTTCCTGGGAGCATGATGTCGAAGAGGGTGGGTGTTGGCTTCCTGGGGTTGATTAAAGAGTGTCCTGGTTTGCTCGGAAACACTGAAGCCCTGAGTGTCCCTTGGGTCTGTCTGAAGGTTTGCACAGCTGTCTCATGCTCAGGATAGGGTGCATCACCACCAATTATTTTGTCAGCATTATATCTTGAAACGGTAACACTTTGCCACATGGGCGTATAAAGAAAATATGGGAATACACTGGTGGTTATGGCCTGGGGAGAGTGTGACATGCAAAGCTCAGCTTTATCTTGAAACCAGGCAGATCCTTAAGAAAACTCCATTGTTTTCTGAGGAAATTTGAATCATTTGTGCTTACCTCTATTTTCCCCTTCAATTTCCTATTTCCCTTTATTATCTACTTAAAAAACGTCTCCTACCAACAGGCATGAAATAGGACAGGCACATGTCTCGTCACCATCCTTTGATACCTGGACATCTGTTCCAGTCTGTACACTAAGCAGGTTTCAAATGGCCAGACAATCTTACAGAAGCTCTTCCTTGTTACAAGAAATCATAGCTACACTTTGGTTATACGCCACCAGGTGAACAGTGGAACTGGAACAGGTTAAATGCACACTGACTGAAAAATTGAAAAAGACAGGGATGTTATTCTTAAGAGTCTCACTCATTTCCATATAATTGAAAACCTCATACCGTACATACATTTGAATTAAGATAAGCCACAACTACTGAGCCTGTGTGCCACAACTACTGAAGCCCCCGTGCCTAGAGCCCACGCTCTGCAACAAGAGAAGCCACCGCAATGAGAAGCCCGTGCACCACAACGAAGAGTAACCCCCTCTCGCCGCAACTAGAGAAAGCCCACGTGCAGCAACGAAGACCCAACACAGCCAAAAATAAATAAGGCTTTATTCCTTCTTATTACTTTATAGTCATCTTCCCCTCTGTGAACAATCCTCACAAATATTTATTGAGGGCCTTTTATTATTTTTTGTTTTGTTCTGTTCTTTTTTGTTTTAGTTTTCTGTTTTTGTTTTTTTTTAATTTTCTTGAAGTATAGTTGATGTACTATATTATATAAGTTACAGGGGTACAATGTAGTGATTCAAAATTTTTTAAGGTTATACTTCACTTATAACTATTATTAAATATATTATAAAATATTTGCTATATTCCCCAAGTTGTACAAAAATAAATAAATAAATATTTTTTTAAAAAGAAGGGATTATATACTTTATCTATCTGTGATGGTTACTTTAATATATCAAGTTGACTGGCCATCTGGTGCCCAGATGAAACCTTATTTCTGGGTGTGTCAGTGAGGGTGCTTCCGGAGAGATTAGCATTTGAGTTGATGGGCTCAGGAAAGTAGATTACCCTCCCAAATGTGGGTGGCGTCCTCATCCAGTCCACTGAGGGCATGAATAGAACAAAAGGAGGAGGAAGGAAGAATTCACCCCTTTTTTCCTGCTTCACTGTTTAAGCTGGGACATTTTTTCTCATGTTCTCCTACTCTCCCAACTGAGATTTACACCGGTGACTCCCCTGGTTCTCAAGGGAGACTTAGACTGAATTACACCACTAGCTGTCCTGGGTCTCCAGATTGCAGACAGCAGATCTTGGGACTTCTCAGCCTCCATAATCAATCACATTAGCCATTTTCTCATAATAAATCTCCTTTATATATATACATATATATATATATATACACACACACACACACACACACACACACACACACACACACATATAAATGTTCTGTTTCCCTGGAGAGCACTAATACTTTATCTGTCTACCTATGTATATCTCTCTATATCTCTATCTAGCTAATCTATCTATTTATCTATTATCTATCTATCTATCTATCTATCTATCTATCTATCCCTCTGCCCCATATCATCTATCATCTACATATCTCTATATCCTATCATCTATCTATCTATCTATCAATCAAAAGTATATTGCTATATTTTTTGAGTTTCTGCCTGTTTGAATGCTTGGCGAGCTGGATGGCCATTCAGCCCAGATGATGGTGCAAATATAATATATTCATAGGATTTATTGAATCATCCTCCCGAGAGTCAGGAATGCTCAGAAGCAGGAACCAGGAACTGAGAAGCTTCAGCAGCCAAGGAATAGGAGAACGTTACTCACTGAGCCTGAGCTGGTTTTGTTTGAATGGCTACAAGTGGTCTAGTTCCATGGGTCAGTAGTGCTCAGAGCTTTCTTGGAAGCAGAATATGTTTTATACAGTAGGATTGGGCTTGTGAATCTTCAACAGGCCCTGCACTTGGGTGGCTGGCAGTCTGTGTTGGCTCTGTGAGATGCACTCGATAATAGAGGTGGGGAGGTGAGGGGATGTCTGGAAGCATCAGTAGACCAGTTTGACTGGAACAGAGGTTTTGAAGAGAAGAGTGAGAGAAAGTATTAGGAATGCAGGTTAAATTGTGGAAGGCCTTAAACAGTGCTTTAAGCAAGTCTTTATGGATGTGTAAGCCTTAGTTACCTCATCTCTAAAATGGGAATAATAAAACACATCTCATGAGGTGATCATGAAATGACTTAATACATAGAAAATGTCTAGCATTAATTGGACACATATTAAGTGCTTAATAAAGAATAACTGCTACTATGATAATGAAAATGGTATTTAAGGATGATTAATGTGGCAATAGTGTGCAGGGTTAGTTGGAGGAGGGAAGTAGTGGAATAGAGAGCCCAGTTACAAGGTTGTTTGAACAGTCTAGGCATAAATGTAGTACTAACGAGGCTGGGAAAGAAGAAACCAATGAGAAATAACGTGAAAGAAGAATTAAGAGGCTTTGGAGAGTGCCTGGGAATATGCCATAGAGGGGATGGAGAACTTAAAGATAACTGGGATTTGGGCCTGAGTGATGGGCAATTCCAAGTATGGAATTGGTATTGACTAGGGTTGTTAAATGACAAAACCACCAAGCAGGGGTGGGCTGGGAGAGAGCTTATGCCAAGAACAGGTGTCACACTGGAGAAAGGAAGATGGAGAGGCCAAGTAAAAGCTGAAGGATGAAAACAGACCAGCCCAGAGGAGAAATGTCCAATGGCAAGGCCTGATGATCAGGGAGAGAAGAACAGTGTCGAGGATGAACTGCCTAGTCAGCCACGGTAACTGGAGGAGAGAGTCCAGGAACTAAATCAGATTCCTTTCTCCTTCTATTCTTTCTTTCTTTCCTTCCTTCCTGTTTCCTGTTTTTCTGCCTTCCCTCCCTTCTACACTTTCTTCTTTGCCTCCCTTCTTCCTTTCTTCTCTCCCTCCCTCTTCCCCCCACCTCCTTTCCCTGCTTCCTTCTCTGCTTCCTTCCTTCGTTCCTTCGTTCCTTCTTCCTTTCCTTCCTTCCTTCCTTTCCTCTTTTCTTTCTTCCTTCCTTCTTCAGTTACAGATTGGGCTACATCCTGTGCCTGCTACTAGGTGGATAACGTTAAATAAATGAGATCCTTGCTCTCAAGAAATTCACTATCCAAAGTGAGTTAGACAAAAAGGCTGAGTAAAAATGTGAGAAATAGTTCAGTAAATTAGATCTGGTTATACTGAATTGGGAGAAAAAGAATTAACCAACAAAGTAGAGATCTTTTCATTTCTTTCTGGAGATCCAGGAAGTGTGAGATAAGGAGATTTAGGTGCAATTTATTTGTTTTATTTTTTTAGTTTATAGGTGATATGAGTGCATTTTCATCTGTAGGTAATATGAGTGGCTTTTCATCTGTATGTGATATGAGTGGATTTCTTTTCCAGCCCTTCTCTCTAAAGTGAAAATTATGTGAACTCTGATGAAGAAAGTCGATTTTGATGTTCATTTCAAGAATGTTGAGCTTACTAAGTTTGAAATGGATCCATCTCACCATCATGATATATGGCAAAATTTTTTCTTTACCTTTCTTTCTGAATTAAAAATGCACCTCCGGGGCTTCCCTGGTGGCGCAGCGGTTGAGCGTCCGCCTGCCGATGCAGGGGACACGGGTTCGTGCCCCGGTCCGGGAGGATCCCACATGCCGCGGAGCGGCTGGGCCCGTGAACCATGGCCGCTGAGCCTGCGCGTCCGGAGCCTGTGCTCCGCAACGGGAGAGGCCACGACAGTGAGAGGCCCGCGTACCACAAAAAAAAAAAAAAAAAAAAAAATGCACCTCCGCTGATGATGAGCCATTAGGTCCATCATTCTCAAGTATGGTTCGTGGACCTGCAGCAGCAGCAGCAGCACCTGGGAACTGGTTAGGAATCATTATTCTCAGGTCCCAACCCAGACCTACTGAAACAGAAGTTCTGGAGGTGGGACCCAGCCATCTGTGTTTTCACAAGACCTCCGAGTGATTCTGAGACCAGCTAAAGTTTGAGCACTGCTGCTTTAGAACCCAGTATACAGCCTTGCATTTAGTGGGTAAACAATAACATCTGTTGAATCAAATTAGTAATATCTGATGCTTTTTTCCACATCTACCCAAGAGGTGGTAACAAACTCTCGGGTGAAATGCTGTATAAAGTTCTCTTAGAAAGTGGAAGAAGCAGAGATTTCTTGTCCTCTTCTTGCCTGGCTCGATTTTCCTTTTGCACTTAACCTCGGCAGTTGGCATAGTAAGCTTTCTATTCTGCGTGAGACCCAGGTTCCATCTTGGGGACAGCTTCATCCTCTGCTCATTATGCTACAGTGAGTGACCCAAAGAAAGAGAGTCACGGGTGGCCATTTTTAGTGCGTTCCTCAGTCTCTAGGCTTTATATGGAATCAGAGAAACAAGCACAGGTGCTGGGTTTAGCCTCACCTCCTGGCCATGTGACAGTACTCGATCCTGTTGATTAATGCTGCCTTTTTGAAATTTGCCCTCTCTTAGCTTCCGCCCTGACCTCTGCTCTCTGTCCTTTGCGAGCTTCTTTTCCTGTTCTCTTTTCCTGCCCTTGACTGTTTCTCTGTTCTCTCTGTTTTGGTGATTTCAACCACATCCAGGGCTCCAACTACTATATCTAAGGGAATTTCTCTCACGTGTATCTCTCAAGCACAGGTCTTCATCAGAGCACCCAGTCTCTATTTCTAACTGTCCTCTGGAATCTCCACCTGGACATCCCACTTGTACCTTAAACTTAACCTGCTTGAAAAAAATTCCTCAATTTTTCCATCATTCGACCCTTCCTCCCAACTTCTCCATTTCTGTTCAGGGTGCCAACACTTGAAATACCAGAATCATCTTTCATGCACGGGATCAAGGCGAAGGCAGGATTAAGGCAGTGCCAGCACTGAGGATGCTTCCCCGCTGGTTCCCTGTCGGTTATGCCCCTGTGCTGGCTCACTCCCTCCTTTCTAGTTTAGCTCTTCACTGACTCTCACCTATGCTGCAGCAGTAGCTTCCTCCTGACTTACTTTCCTCTCTGTGTGAGACTCAAGGATACCGTGAGAAATCGCCCTTAACTTTCCTTTCTCATTTTCAAATTTCCAAGTCATTATTAAATATGTGGGGAAAATCATCTTGCTCTGCAGTTGTATAATAAAGCTCTTGGTGGTAGCTTGTTCAGCCAGCGTGGGCTTGAGATCGTAAACAAACGGAGGTCGTTTTGCCTCCTGGGGGCTTAGTTTTCATATCCAAGATTTTTCAGTTCCTGCTCATTTCCCCTGCTTCTTGCTTCAGAAGTGCCTCACAGCTAAATCCATTGATGGCTTCCACAAAACATAAATCCCAGAAAAGAATGCATAATTTATTCATTGAGGAGACCCTCAGACCTTCAATCTAAACATAGGTGATAATGTATGAGACGTATTCTCACGTGCGTTATTACCTGGCTTTGCACACTGCATGGAAACAGCAAATTAGATTTCTGAAAGGAGAGGGGATGGCGCATAATGCCAAGATTGGCTGACATTAGAAGTGACCTTTAGGGCTTCCCTGGTGGCGCAGTGGTTGAGAGTCCGCCTGCTGATGCAGGGGACACGGGTTCGTGCCCCGGTCCGGGAAGATCCCACATGCCGCGGAGCGGCTGGGCCTGTGAGCCATGGCCTCTGAGCCTGCGCGTCCAGAGCCTGTGCTCCGCAGCGGGAGAGGCCACAACAGTGAGAGGCCCGCGTACCGCAAAAAAAAAAAAAAAAAAAAAAGTGACCTTTCAAAACAAGCAAGGGAAAGAAAGGAAATGAATCGATATTTTTTTAAGTATTTTCCTTCAATTGTTCAGTCAATCCTGATGACATCTCTTATTTAATAGATGAGGAAACTGAGACTCAGAAATGTTTAATAACTCACTCAAGGTCATATTTCTGCAAGAACTAGAGATTTTAACTTGAGTACCTTGGACCTCCAAAGCCAATTTTCTCTTTATCACACCAGTATCTTCCAGAATGATTCAGTGGAATATGAGTTTGTTGGAATGGTGACCTGTATTCTATGTAAAAGTTTGAGCAAGTTACAGAACAGTCTCAATACTGCTATTTTATAGTCAACTTCTCTCCCTACCCAGATCCTGGCAAACATTGATCTCTTCTCTGTCCCTATAGCTTTGGCTTTTCCAGATGTCATATAAAGGGAATCATGCAGTATGCAGCCTTTTGGTTTATCCCTGCTTCTTTCACTTAGAAAAATGCATATGAAACTTATCATGTTGTATCAACAGTTTGTTCCTTTTTATTGTTAAATAGTCTTCCATTGTTTGGGTGTTGAAAAACATCCCGGTTGTTTCTAGTTTTTGGCAATTGAGAATAAACTTGCTATAAACAATCTCATATAGATAGGGCGGTAAACATAAGTTTCTATTTCTTTTGGATGGGATTGCTGGACAGTGGAGAAGAGCTTGGAATTTAAAGTAAATATTATATCTTCAGCCCCCACTGATTCTATATTTTCTTGATATCTCACACTTGACCTTAACATTGAAAACTTTGTCTGAATTTTTCTTAAGTATGTCTGGCTACATCTGCCCTAGGTAAGTAGGGCTACAGTTCTGTGGCTCCCTGCAAATGCCTTTTAAGTGCCTGCCTTTCTTTAGATTTCTTGTTAATTGTTGTCCTAAAACCTTAGCTCTGTGATGGACTTATGAAAAGTTTGCTTGTTCTTTTTGTTTTTTTTTGGTTGTCATTGTTGTAAGGGTGAAAGCAATTATATCTCAAGCTGAAACAAATCCCAAGCTAGAATTCTATTTGCTCATGTTTTAAAAAAAACCCAAATACAAGTAATTATTTTGAATAGATCCAAGAGATTCCAAAAACTGGTGCAGTTTACTTCCAGTATTGTTGATAGATGGCTTTATATGCATGGTGGAAAATTTCTTCGAATATAACATTCTCATTTGTAAATATAAAAGGTTAATTTCCATGGACTCCAAATTGTTATGTATTTCTAATATTATGTGCTTGTATGTCCTATAAAGAGGCTTGACATCTAGCAATAGGACTCTCTAGCTGATTCCATTCCAAAGTAAGGTTTCTTAGATCTATTAAGTCTTAAATCAATCTCATGTCTGTCTATGCATGTGTGCATGTGTGTCTTTGTGTGAGAGAGAGAGAGAAAGAGACAGAGAGAGAGATCCATATATAGAGGTTAGCATTTTTCGGTCTACTTCAAGCTCATGAAAAGAAAATACAAATACTTTTGGATGCCCATTCCTTCTGCTATATATACTTTCCAGACTCCCTTGACTTTGCTGTCATCATCTACCAACTTCTGATCACTATAGCATGTCCACTGGGACCTGGGAGTGTACAATCTTCCTATAAATCCCAAATTTTACCATCATCTAAACCATCCAATACCCTAGCCTCTCAGAATTGCTGGAGATAAATTACCAAAATGGTGCTTCTACAAATACATGTTTCCAACCTGACTCCAGGTCTTAGACTTCACTTCAAAATCCTTTTAGGTGCCCCTAGCCTACTTATTCTACCATCTACTCAGAGGACATCCCAACATATTAACCCCTCTTTAAAAATTTCAGGCTACTGTCCAATTGCTTATTCAGTTGATGACCTCACTGCCTACAGCCATCATGTGGGATTCATGACTAATTTTTTCCGTGCTCCACAGTTTATTTTTGTGCATTTGTCCTAATCTCCTCTTTTTGTTTTAGTTAATAACATTTTCTCTTCTAATCTAAGGTTAATATTTTCCTCAGAACCCAGCAATTTCCATCGAAAATTTTGAGCCAGCTGTCAATTTTGACAAAAAACCCATTGAGATTTTGGATGGGAATTACTGAATCTATAGAGAGATTCACATTAGTCATTAAAATAATAATTTTTGACATACCTGGTAATATTTCCTGCTTTAAGTTTACTTTTTTGATATTAATGTAGTCATTGCAGTTTTTTTTAAGTTTTTTTTTTTTTTTTAAAACGTGGACCATCGTTAAAGTCTTTATTGAATTTGTTACAATATTGCTTCTGTTTTATGTTTTGGTTTTTTGGCCGTGAGGCATGTGGGTTCCTGGCTCGCCGACCAGGGACCAAACCTGCACACCCCGCGTTGGACGGAGAAGTCTTAACCACTAGACCGCTAGGGAAGTCCCCAACTTTCTTTTGATTAGTATTTGCGTCCCCTTTCTCTCCCTTTATTCGTAATCGATCTGTTTTTATATTTAAAGTGAGATGCTTCTAGACACGTATAGTTGGGTTTTCCTTTTTTCTCCAGTCTGAAAATCCCTGTATTTAAATTGGAGTGTTTAGGATATTTATATTAACATAATTACTGATATGGTTTGGTTTTTATTTAACATCTTACTATTTGTTTTCTATTTGTTTCATCTGCTCTCTGTCCCATTTTCCTTTTTTCTCCCCTTCTTTTGGACTAATTCAGTATTTGATAAAATTTCATTTTATCTCCACTCATCGTCTTTTAGTGATATGTCTTGTTTTATTTTTTGAGCATTTGTTCTAAAGTTTACAATGAATCTTTAACTTATCACAGACTACCATTTCATGGATGATTTAAGACTCTTACAACATAAATTTCCATTTCCTTTATTCTGTTCTTTGTCTTGTACAAAAGTTTAAATCAAAATTTGTTTCTAGGTTCAGGGTCATCGCCACTATACCATTTGGAAAGGCATACTGTGATGGATACCAGCAATATTAAGACATAGACCCCTTCCCTAAGACGTTTACTTGAGAATATGGAACATATTTAAATAAAAAGTAATTGTAAGAGGGCAAAGAAATATATGTGGTAAAAGTCTAATGGCCAGAACAGATACCAAGTATAAAATAAACTAAGAGGAAGTCAGCATGGATTGGAGTGACCAAGAGAGGCTCCATGAAGAGGATGGAACTCAAAGGAAGGATTTACCGAAAGAATTGTATTAACTAAACAAGAATGAGCGAGATGGCAACTCTGGGATTTGGTAAAAGTAGTCTCGTGAAAATGAGCTTGACCAGAATGAGGAACTTGAGTTACAAATGTTAGAATACAAATTTGGAGAGGTTGGCATAATACTTTTGTAAAATTAAGCACAATGTTTTTTGCAGAACACCGCCTCATTATTTTACAAATTGTATTTCTACAGCTTTGTCCTTTTATGCTATTCCATCCCCTTCTTTTAGGTAACAGTGATTTGTTACACAGCGTTCCAAAAGCAGCTCTGCTTTCATAAACCTTGCATCTAATAACTGTTAATGAATTACTGGAGTGAGGAAAGCAGAGCTGGGAGGCAGAGAATTTAATAAGTTATTGAGAAAGTAATAATGAGTCTAGTGGAGAATATCACTTTTAGACTTGAGAAAAATCTGCTTGAAAAAGAAGAACAAATATTTCCTTTTTTTGTTGTTAAAGTATAGTTGATTTACAGTGTTATGTTCATTTCTGCTGTACAGCAAAGTGATTCAGTTATACATATACATACATTCTTTTTATATATTCTTTTCCATTATGATTTATCACAGGATATTGAATATAGTTCCCTGTGCTGTACAGTAGGACTTTGTTGTTTATCCATCCTATATATAATAGTTTACATCTGCTAATACCAAACTCCCACTCCCTTCCTCCCCCAAAACCCCTGCCCCTTGGCAACCACCTGTCTATTCTCTATGTCTGTGATTCTGTTTCCCTTTCATAGATGGGTTCATTTGTGTTATATTTTAGATTCCACATATGAGTGATATCATATGGTATTTGTCTTTCTCTTACTTCACTTAGTATGAGAATCTCTAGTTGCATCCATGTTGCTGTAAATGGCATTATTTTGAAGAATAAATATTTCTTAGTTTCATGCTCTCTTCTTTCATTCCCCCTACTGCACTGCATATCAGATTTCTCTCTCGTTTAAATATATCTCTAATTCATCCCTCATGTCACAACTTGTGCTGCTTCTTAAGCCTTAATTAATACTTCCATGACCTGCTCAGTGACCTCACTCCATAGGGGTTGCTTGATAGAAATGGTCTTTCACCTCTTTGATGGAACCATCTGAGTGGCTGTGCAGGTTATTCTCCTCTTCCTTTACTATTTCATGGCATTTCTCAAGGAGAACATTTTATTGATAGGATGATTCTCATTGATATAGGGAGACTACTCTTCAGTCAATAGTTTATTACTTCTATATAGTCAATGATATGTAAACAGATGCTCTGTATGGTTGCTAACCTGGCATTATGACACTTGCACTGCCAGCACCTCTAGCAGTGCACAACCACTGCTACCAACCACTGCCACCAAGCACTGCCACCACCAACACTACTTCCGTTTCCATTACTGCTCTCACTCTTGGCTGTTATGATCAGTACTGTGCTGGACTTCGTCTCTACATCTTTTCCAATCATCCAAGACTCCTGCATTATTGTCCTCTTGCTGCACGAGTACACTGATCATCACGAAGATTAGAGAATGTGTCTAAAGTTAGTGATCAGTAAAGCCGGGGAGTAAGCCTAAGTTTGTCTGATTCTAAACCTAAAGTTCTTTCAACCATCACAAACAGCCTATCCCCAAACCTCCATTAGCTTTACAATTCACTTTCCGAAGCCTACACTGGATGCCTACAGTGCTTATGCGGATAAACCTATTGTTGATATGTTCCCAAATGTCGTTCCGATTATCTTAATGGTTTTATTTGTTTTTATTTTCTTTCTTGTTCTTTTTGCTTCTTTCTTTTTTGCTCCAAGTTAAATGTCTGATCCATGGTTTGGAGCCTCTGTGGCAGTTGGTGATCACTCTAGTGAATGTCAATTTTATTTAAAAAATGCTGTTTAAGTGCCATTTAGCACCGTTTTCAATGTAAAGGCATCTCATAATAATGAAAATTGGCACTAAGTATCATAATGTTCTTAGAAGTGGTGGCACATGGAAAATCTAGTTTGAGTCTTTTCTGAGGGAGTGGAGAGGGACGTGTGATGGTCCATGAAGGTGTATGTTGTTAACTTATTTAAACACACTCACATGGTAACATTTCCACACTAGTAAATTGCCAATAGTATCTGGTCTCAGGTTAGCCATATTTGTGTTTCCTATATAACCTTAAAAAACTGCTGCAGCTGCTGGCTTTAATTATTTCATGCTTTGCCATTTTAACTCCAGTTCCATATTTCACATCTTACCCATTTTCTGTGATTCCTAATCTCTTGGATTTTCATCTTGTTTTGCTCTTTGGAGTTTTTATCCTGCCTTCATCAAATGAGCAGATGCCATTGGTTGTTCTTTTCATTCCTTTGAACACAGGCAGGGTTGCAAGCTTGGCTTTATCGCAGCAAGGAAGGGATGTATTTTGATGGGTTTTAACCAATCATAGGTAATTTCATTGTCCTTGACTGTGACTGATGTAACCATTGACATTTAATGTAATTTTGGCAAATGAGATGTGAGAGGAAGTCTGTTGAAGGATTTTTTGCAAGCTTTTTCTCATTGGTAAATATTGACAGTGGAGGAACTATTTTTCTTCTATCGCTCAATATTTTTGTGACTCCTGTGATGCATGGAACTGCAGCAGCTAACTTGTGATGATGAGGAACAAGCATAAAGTTGAAAGAAAACAGATCAAAGATGCAATGCCAGAAGATGGGAAGAAGCTGTGTCCCTGGAAACATTTTTGAACCTAGTTAATAAATTCCGCTGAAATTTAATATTTATGTGAGAAAAAAAAACATCAGGTGTGAAATTTGTTGGTGTTACTAAATATCTCAAACTTTGAGAAGAGGCCTTTTTTTTTCTCTCTCTCTCTTTCCTTTTTTTCTTTTCCACAGCAGCACTTGTCAGAGACTGAAAACCAATGGATATGTGAGGAAGAAGCTCATCAAATGGGAGGAGGTAGAGAAATTATTTTATAATTATTAAGATATAAATATCAGCTATCATTCACACTATATTGAGTTTCTAATGCATGCATTACTATTAAATGTGATCTAATTATTCTGGCCTTTATTATTCTCAAGAGTATAGAAAGCTTTAGAAAAGAAACATGGTGATAAAGTTTTCTGCTGACCTCAAAGTCTTCCATGAAGTGCTTTAGACTTCCAGCCACATCAACTCAGCTATATCTGCTTTTTCAAAGGAAAAAGGCACAGCTGAAGAGTTGGCTTATATGAACTTCTGTGACAGAATGCCACATTCAGACTTAAGTTTTTTAGGCGATAATAAACAGGAATGGCATATGTAAGGCTCATTGACTTACAGAATTTTAAGAAATAAACTGATTTGCCAAGTCCTACAATCGGGCAAGTGACTAATGTTCAATAATAATAATAGCTAAATAAATAACTAAAACAATTAGTAGATGTGTTTTATTCCTTCTGCATGGAACACGCTAGCTGATTTTCTTATTCTCCTCTATTATTGTCTTCAATAAGATCTAACTTTTCTGAGAACCCTAGATGTATTTCTTCTTCTTTCTTTGGAGCCATATCTATTTTATTTCTCATTCTGTCAAATGCTAGAGTTTTCTGACAAATTGAAAGTAATCTGATAAAAATACAAGATCATCTTAATGGAAGTCAGAAGACCTGGTTTCCTGATTCAGGGCCATCATTGACTAACTGCATAACTGTGGACCTGTTAAGTACATTTGCTTTATCCATTTTCTAAATGACATAATCCAAAGCCAAATTGAACTGATTTTTGGATAATCACAGCAGGCTCTTGTTGTCATGAATCATTGGAGTTGACTATAGACTCAAACTTGTCTTGCTTATCATATTATGCAAACCCAGTACTATTTTCTCACTGTAGATTATGAAGGCCCCTGACCTTCAATGCTAATAATACACAGGCATAGCTGGTCAAGATACGGTCTGGATCTCTGGGGCCAAGTAAAGCTCTTTGTCTCACATGGACACATTTCATGTACTTGTTATCCCTAAACCTCCACCAGCTGTGTTTATTGGCCTTGCTGCATTATCAACTTATTATGGATATCCATGCCAGAAACTGTTGAGATGGGTGCAAGATACTGAACAGATGCACAAATCCCATTAATGGAACTCTAATGATAGTGAGCTATAGAGCTGATTATGTGCTGCTTGTCATTCTAAGCTGAATGTTGACTTTGAAGATGGCATCAGATCCAAGCCTCTCCTCTGCTTCTCCATAGTTGATTTATAACCTATTGTCAAGTGATAATTTGATGAGATTAACTTATGTTTTCTAGGGAAATAAGCCTGCATTGCTCACACTTGAGAAAGTTTTAGGTCACACCTGTATTCTGGATACTTCACATAAAATTCAAACTTGCCTGTGCTGAGCTTTTATTATTTATTGACAAGACCTCTGTTGGTCCTCTTCAGACAGCTCACAAACAAGGGTTTTGTGTCAAGTTCAGACCAGCACAATAAGATGTGTGTTTTAAAGGATAATGCAGACCTGCTTATTTATCAAGAATGGAGGAACTTGGAAAACCAAGGAGGAGAGAGAAGAATGATGGATGGGGGAAGGGCAGAGCAAATATAACCACTAAGAAAATTCATCCTGCAGAAAGTGATAGGGAGGAATTTTCTTTTTAAGGGTTAGAAGATAATGGTGTTCTACACTTTTTTTGGTGTGCTTCTTATTTATTCTGGTCCTACTATTAGGTTTGCAAGGCCAGATAAGTTCATGTGCTGAATTCAAGTATCTCAAGGTCAAGGAAACACTAAAATATTGAAGTTTTTGAGTCAGAATGCAGCATTTTTGTTTGTTTTTTTGTTAGTTTTGCACCTGTGTTTGAGGCTCTATTCCTAGAGATTCAGTATTACTTAGAAATGCTGTAAAGATGAAGTGAGGTGATGGGCATGGAGAGAAGAGATTGTTCATCATATTGTTGTTCAAGCCAAATTGTGTGTGACAGTTTGAATGGGCAGAGCTTTATAGAGAGGTTGTGATTAGAGGTATCTTCATTGAACCATAGAATGACAGAGCAAGAGTGTGGGCCTTGATGATCAGCCTGTCCTTCTCCTTTTATAGACAGGACAACTGAGGATGAAAGAGATGAGACAATTGTTTCAAGACCACACAAAAAGTTAGTGTCAGAGCCAGTAGGCTATTAGGGACACCAAATACCAAAGGGTATAGGTATGTGGATTTTGGAGCTGGACTCTTCGGTTCTACCACCCATTAGCTATATATTCTTGAATAATTTGCCTAATCTTCCTGGAACTCATCTTCCTCATGTACAACATGGAGATATTACCTACTCTAAAGGTTTGCTTTTCTTACCGTATAAAGTGATTACATATGATAATATATGTAAATTATCAATAAATGTGAAGTAAATAAATATATTCTTGGACAATACCTAATAAGTGCTCAATAAATGTTAGCTACTATTAGTTATTGTTACATCAACTAGCATTTCTTTGGTGAATATTTTTACACATATTTACTCAAATGTTGATAGCAATAAAGATGACTCAAGGTCATAAAGACATCATTCCTGACTGTAAGAAGCTTAGGGTCTGATTCAGGGGTCAAGAAATGATGCCTGAATAGTTAAATAGCAGGGAAAGGTAGTAATATAAGCTGGTTATCCATAACAGCTGGCTTGCAAGATTAGGCAAATGGGAGCATTTGGGGTGGTGCAGGCATAGAAGTGCAAGTGACCTCTCGAGGGATTTTCTTGCAAAGTTGGAGTCTTTAGCAAAAGGTCCTAGGAACAGCTAGCTATTGAGGATAAGCATTGAGGGTATCACCAAAAAAAAACCCAAACAAACTTGGAAGCCTCATAGGAAAAAGACTCAGATTTAACTATTTTTTGGCCAGAAGGCAGCTTATGATGATGCTAGTCAAGTAACATTGTTTTTGTTCACATTACTTCTTTTATCTTCCTTTCCTCCTACCTCAGAAGAGGGGATCAGAATTAGCAGCTGGTGTGTAAAGGATAGAGATGAGGGAGAAAAAGTTACCTGCAATCCCTTTCCTAAAGGCAGATACCCTGATTTCAATAAGGCTTAGCTTGGGAAGGATATGGAGATAAGTCCTACTTTTAATCAGTATAAAATATTAGGCTGGATAACTTTGATTACTGAATTGAGAGAGTGTTTATGACTCAAACTGATGGTAAACCTTTTTATTACCATAAAGAATCTAGAGGAGCTAACTGAATTTTCATCCAAGGGCAGAAAAAAACCTGTAACATTACTGAATACCATTAAAGAAACAGTGGAAGAAAAACTAAAGTTACTTTATGATTATCTCCATAAGTCTTTTATCTTTGAAAAATCATGTAGCATTTTGACCCAACTTTGCTGTCAGCTGCCAAATTATTCCAGCCAGTTTTGTCAGTGGAAGGCATCATGATAAAATAAATTTTATTCTTTTAAATCGTTTTTTAGAACAAAGAAAGGAAAGCATACCTACCTACATATATATGTGTGTGTGTGTATTTACGTACAAACTCAGCAGAATTCTCTAGACTTTTTTATACTCACTTTTTCAGTGGTCCTTTACAATGTATAGCATTTGTCAGGCATGCACTATGGGTGAAAGAAATAGCACAGAGAGAAAATCTGCCTTAGTTGGTCAAACAGTACAACAAAACAAAAATTTTTAACAGTTGAAAGAAAAATGCACTAGTGAGTGAACTTCTGAAATGGCAGAGTAAAGATCTCAGTGAATTTTCTCTTCCTAGAAAATCACAGAATTATGGCAAAAACAACTAAAATCAATAATCCAAAATCAAATGAAGAAATCTGGTAATAATCAAAGCCATAGGACAAACTGGAAATCATCTATCCAAGGGAAACTATTGAAACTCAATGATACAGTGGGGTCTGTGACATTTGAACTCGGAGCTATTTCTTTTCCCTCACCTTCCCCAGCTCAGCAGTATGGTAACAAAAAGTTGGTAGCATTGCAAATAATGGAAAAATCTGACTGCTTTTTGAGATTTGCTAAAAGCACCATCCCCAGAGGACAGTCAATATTTTGTCCAAACATCAACCATGGGAAACTTCTGTTCTCAGAGTATAGTGGTTATTTGCTTTGACTAGAACTCAACTCAGTGTGTGTTTGTGTGTGTGTGTGTGTGTGTGTGTGTGTATGTGTGTGTGTGTAGATAGAAGCCTACCTCAAGCCTTTATCGAAACAATAGCAAGCTGCTGGCAAAGTGTCAGTTGCCTAAGTTTGTGATTTCAGTTGGGCAAACAAGAGCCTGACTTGTTTTAAAAGCAAATCCTGCAGAACTTGACAATCACAACAAACATTGAAAAGCTCAGACATAGTCCTGGAAATCTAGAAGGCTGCACATGTGCAAATGCCCAGGAAAGACCTGGGAAAGGAGAAGGGACCAGTCACTCACTTCTGGATGACCTTGAAGCCCTAAGCAAGCAGGACGTAAAAGTAAGACTGTTTTGTAAACTGCCTCAAATTTTAAAGCTTGAAGTTTTACACAGACCCCCTTGAAAAAGGTTGGAGGTTTTAAATGCAAAAGAGTTAATAAAACTTTCTGACCAACTGTTTGTTGACCACAAAATTATACTGAACCAGGTGTGACACCTAGGAAGTCAGACTTAAAAATAAAGAGCTTAAAAAAAAAAAAAGAAAGAAAAACTAGCAGAGAACTCAGAGGCCACACACTTCAGGGAATACAGAATCTAGGAAAGTTGCTAAACAATAATCAGAAAGAAGAAAAAAAAAAGAGTAACAACAAGAAAACTTGGGGTTGGGCGAGTGGAGGAAACTGATATCACAGTTGTTACAATATATTATTTAGGAAATCCAATTTAAACAAAAAATGAAGTCTTTGTCTAGTAAGTCCCTGAGGAAACCAGATGTTGGACTTACTAGACAAAGACTTTAAATCAGCTATTTTTAATATGCTCAAAGAACTAAAGGAAACTATGTTTCAAAACTTAAAGGAAAAGATGACAATAATGTCACATTAAATGGAAGATATTATTAAAGCGTTAAACATTATAAAAAATAGCTCAATAGAAATCCTGGCATTGAAAATACAATAACAAGAAATTTTTAAAAATTACTGTAGGGCAATAGCAGATCTGAACTGGCAGAAGAAAGGAGCAATGAACTTCACAAACTTTCAGTAGAGATTATCTAGTTTGAGGAACAGAAAGAAAAAAGAATAAGGAAAAATAAACAGTCTCAGAGATGTGAGAAACCATAAAGATACACATAATGGGAATCCCAAAACAGTAAGAGAAAGAAATGGCAGAAAAATATTAAATAAATGAAGAAATAATGACCAAATATTTCTCAAACTTGATGAAAAATATTAATCTACACATTCAAGAAGCTCGATAAACTTAAACATATCTATCTACACATAGACATATCAATCATAGTCAAATTGATGAAAGTCAAAGATTGTCAGCAAAGAATCCTGAATCTGGATAATTTCTTCTTTTTTGTTTTTTCTAAAGAAAAATTAAGATATTTTTAAACCAGAAGAAATAGAGAGGGAGAGAGAGAGAAAAAATGTTGCTTACAGACCTGACCTACAGGGATACTAAAGAAAATCCTTCAGGCTGAAGTAAAAGTACACTAGACAGTAACTCAAATCCATATAAAGAAGTAAAGAGCACCAGTAAAGGTAAATGACAGATATCATAAAGGACAGTATAAATATATTTTTGATTGCAACTATTTATTCTTCCACATGTTTTCTGCATAAAGTAGTAAGTATAAAAGTATTTTTATAAGCCCATCAATGTATAAAGACATAATTTCTTTGACAATAATAGCACAACAGAGGGGGTGGAGCTATAGAAGAGCAAAGGTTTTGTGTAATATTGAAATTTTGTTGGTATTAATTTGACTAAATTGTTGTAAGTTAAGATGTAAGTAGTTATCCCCAAGGCAATCACTAAGAAAACAATTTTTTAAAGTATGCAGTAAAAGAACTGACAAGGGAATTAAAATGATACATTAGACAATATCTATTTAACACAAAAATAGAATTGAGGAATAGAGAAAAAAGAAGTGACATATGCAGAAAAAAGCAAAATAACAGCCTTAAATTCTACTTTATCAGCAATTATATTAAATGTGAATGGATTACATACACCAGTCAAAAGATAGAGACTGGAAAATGGATTTAAGAAAGAAAACATGATGCAACTTTATGCTATCTACAAGCAACACACTTTAGATTCAGAAACATAAGTTGTAAATAAAAGGATGGAAAAAGGCATAACATGCAGATAGTACCCCAAAAAAGAGGTGAAGTGGCTATAGTAATAGCACTCAAAATAAACTTTAAGACAAAAAGTGTTATTATAGACAAAAAATGGTATTTTATAAGAATGTCAGTCCTTCATGAAGATGTAATGATTATAAACATATACACCTAAAACATAGCCCCTGAATACAGGAAGAAAAAGCTGATGAAAATTTAACAATAGTATTTAGATATTTCAATATGGGTAGAACAACTAAGCAGAAAGTCAACGTGGACATGAAAGATTTGAAGAACTAGACCTAACAGACATCTATAGAAAATGTCACCTTACAATGGCAGAATGCACATTCTTCTCAAGTATACATGGAACTTTCCCTGTGATAGATTCTATTCTGGTCAATAAAACAAGCCTGAATGTACTTAAAGGGTTTGGAATCATACAAAATATGTTTTCCAACCAAAATAGAACTAAATTAGAAATTAATTATAGAAAAACATTTGGGAAATTAAACAAAATATGTTGAAATTAAGTAATACTCTTCTAAATAAATAATGGGTCAAGAAGACATTGAAGTAGAAATTAGAAAATACTTTGAGACAAATGAAAACAAAAACACAACATACCAAAGCACATGGAGTGCAGCTAAAGCAGTGTTTAGAGGGAAGGTTATGGTTGTTAACAAACATATTAAAAAAGAAGTTCTTCAGACAATAAATGAACCATTTATCTTAAGAAACTAAAAAGGCAGACATAAAAACTAACTCAAAGGAAGCAGGAAGAAGGAAATAATAAATAGTACATCAGAAATAAATGAAATAGAGAATAGAAAAACGATAGAGAAAATCAATAAAATCAACAGTTGGTTTTTTGTAAAGGTCAACAAAATTGATAAACTTTTAAATAGACTGAATGAAAGAAGAAAAAAAGACTGAAATTATTAAACCAGGAATGAAGGAGAGGGCATCACTACTGACCTTTTAAAAATAAAAGGATTTATAAGGGAATACTGTAAGTAACAGTATGCCAACGAATTGAATAATTTAGAGAAATAGATAAATTCCTAAAATAACAGAAACTACTGAAACTGACTTAATAAATAAAAATCTGAATTGACCTATAACAAGCAAACTTGAATTAGTAATTAATTGCCCTTCCAACAAAGAAAAGACCAGGCACAAGATGGCTTCACTTGTGAATTCTACCAAGCATTTAAAGAAGAATTAATACTAATCCCTTACAGACCCTTCCAAGAAAATATGAGGAGGTAATATTTCCCAACTATAAGGCCAGTATTACCCTTTTACCAAAACTAGACAAGGCTATCACAATAAAATCATATACCAATATTCATTATGAATGTCGATGCAAAAACTCTCAAAAAAATGCTAGCAAACCAAATCCAGCAACATATAAAAAAGATTATACACCATGACCATGTAGTATTTATCCTAGAAATGCAAGAGTGTTTCAACATTTGAAAATTAATCAATGCAATAAACTAAATCAATAGAATAAAAGACAAAACACATGGTCATCTTAATAGATGCAGAAAAAGCATTTAATAAAATCTAAAACTCTTTCATGATAAAAATATCTGACAAGTAAGAATCACTCAACTTGACAAGGGGCGTCTATGTAAGAACCACAGGTAACATCATACTTAATGGTGAAAGATGAAATACCTTTCTCCTAAGATCAAGAATAAGACAAGGATGCTGCTTTTGCCATTTCTATTAAAACTTGTACTAATAGTTCTAGCCAGGGCAATTAGTGAAGAAAAAGAAACAAAAGTCATTCAATTTGAAAAGGAGGAAGCACAAGGATCTCTATTTCCAAATGATTTTGTATATAATTTCATATATAGAAATTTATAAGGAACCACTAAAAATATTTGAACTAATAAACAAGTTCAGCAATGTAGCAGGATAGAGGATCAATATACAAGAAATTGTGTTTCTGTACACTGATGAGGAACAATTTAAAAATAAAATTTAAAAACAATTCCATTTACAATAGCATCAGAAAGGGAAATATTTAGAAATAAGTTCAACAAAATATGTACAAGACTTGTACAATGAAAAGTACATTGCTAGAAATAAGGAAGATCTAAATAAAAAAGCAAAAATAAATGAATAAAAGGGAAACATCTATGTTCATGAATTTGAAGACTTAAAATTGTTAGGATGACAACAGTCCCCAATCTGATCTACAGATTCAACACAATCTTATCAAAATCCAAGTTTTGTTTTGCTTTTGGGTTTTTTTTTTTTTTTTAACAGATATTGGCAAGCTGATCCTAAATTTCATATGGAAATGAAAGGGACCAAGAATAGTCAAATCAGTCTTGAAAAAGAATGAAGTTGGAGAACTCACTCTTTGCTACTTCAAAACCTACCACAAAACTACAGTAATCATGTGCAACAATAAGAATTCTTGTTAGGTTGAGTTAGAGCTTCAAGTGTGGTGGAGCCAAAGGGTTCTGCCTTGGAGTCAGGAGACCTGAGTGCTGGCCCCAGCTCTGCCACCTAAGACAATCTCTCCAAGGTCCAAGTGCCTTCTCTATAAAATGAAGCTGACAGTCCTTTCCAACTTGTTCATACTATAGGGCTTTGAGTACACCCACATGGAACACCTCATAAAGTTTAAAAAGTTACCTTTACAACTCCAGATTGGGAACTGTTTGAAGGAAGGGATTCACTTTATACCCCTTGTGTTCAATGCCTGGCATACCATAGTATCTCAATTTTTGAGTGAATTTTTGTTTAGAGGTTAGAATGTGTCATTAGTTGTTAGAATTATTTCTGGAGAGCTGTCAACTGCACCTCTTTGCCTTTTTTAGAACTTAGGAAGCAGCGGGAGCCTTACCCCACAAATCCACATCTGCCCTATGACTTGGACAGATCATAGGAGACCTTAAAAGCCTAAAGGCTAAAGCAGATGGGAAGAGAGGAACCTAAGATCAAAGACCAACCCAGAGCAGAGTTCCTGATTACTGACAGTGACCATGACTCACTGAATCAAGATTTGTGGGGATGGGGAAGGAAACCCCAAGGAATAGTTCAAAATATCCTGCTTCCTCATTGACACATATACACTACCAAATGTAAACTAGATAGCTAGTGGGAAGCAGCCACAAAGCACAGGGAGATCAGCTTGGTGCTTTGTGACCACCTAGAGGGCTGGGATGGGGAGGGTGAGAGGGAGATGCAAGAGGGAGGGGATATAAGGATATATGTATACATATAGCTGATTCACTTTGTTATACAGCAGAAACTAACACACCACTGTAAAGCAATTCTACTACAATAAAGATGTTAAAAAAAAACCCAAACCTAGAGTAATCAAGACAGTGTGGTACTGGCATAAGGATATATGTATTCACCAATGGAAGAGTATTGAAAGTCCAGAAATAAACCCTTACGTTTATGGTCAGTAGGTTTTTGACAAGGGTGTCTAGAAAATGAATGGGGAACAGAATATTCTTTTCAACAAATGGTGCTTGGATAACTGGATAGTCACATGCAAAAGAATGAATTTGGTTCCCTACATCACACTAGACACAAATATTATTCAAAATGTATCATAGATCTAAATGTAAGAGCTAAAACTATAAAACTCCTAGGAGAAAACATAGGTGTAAGTCTTTGTGACCTTCAGTTAGACAGTGATTTCATAGATATGAAACCATAAGCACAAGTGACAAAAGAAAAAATGATACATCTGACTTCATCAAAATTGAAATTTGGGGGCTTCAGCCCAATAGAAACTTGGGGCTTCTATTAACAAGAAAGTGAAATACCCAAAATAGGAAAAATATTCAGAAATCATATATCTAATAAGGAATTTATATCCAGAGTATATAAAGAACTCTTATAACGCAACAATAGAAACACACATCACCAAATTGAAAAGTAGGTAAAGGATTTGAATAAACACTTAGCCAAAGAAGATATGCAAATTGCCGAAAGATACGTGCACTCTTAGTCATTAGGGAAATGCAAATCAAATCACAGTGAGATACCACTTCATACCCAATGATGATTGTTAAAATAAAAAGAGATGGAAAAGAATGTGTTGGCAAGAATGTGGAGAAATTGGAACACTCATACACTGCTGGTGGGAATGTAAAATGGTGAAGCCACTTTGGAAAATAGTTTGACGGTTCTTCAAAATGCTAAATACAGAGTTTTTCTATGATCCAGCAATTCCACTCCCAGGTATACATTCAAAAGGAATGAAAATGTATGTCCTTAAAAAGTTGTATATAAACATTCACAGCAGATTTATCCATGATAGCCAAAAAGTAGAAACACCTAAACATCCATGCACTGATAAATGGATAAACAAAATTAGTATATTCATACAATGGAGTTTTTTCAGCATTAAAAAAAGGATATTGATATGTTACAACATAAATGAACCTTGACATCATCTTGCTAAGTGAAAGAAGCCAGTCACGAAAGGTCACTTAGTATATGATTCCATTAGTGTGAAATGTGTAGAATAGGCAAATACATGGAGACAGAAAGTAGATTTAGGGTCGTCTTGGGTTGGAATGGGGCTGGGGAGCAGGAATACAGTGTGATTGCTAATGTGCATGAGGTTTCTTTTTGACCTGTTGAAAATATTCTGAAATTAGCATGTGGTTATAGTTGTGTAACTCTGTTAATATAGCAAAAACTACTCAACTGTACATGTTAAGTGGGTGAATTTTACAATACGTGAAATATATCTCAGTAAAGTTACAAGAAAAGACCTAGAATTCCAGTTTCTACAAACACCTCTTTTCATTTGTATAGTGAGCCTTTGTGAAATTAAACGGCTTGTTTAGTGTTATATATGGAGGATGTGGCAGATTCAAGACAGAAACTAGCTTGGTCTAACATTGGGATTTGTGTTCTTAACCCTACCTAGCTCTTTACTAAGTAAACAGATCTTACCTGAGATAACCATTTCATGCAGGATTGCAAAACACTGGGTGATTTAGAAATAGCCTGTGATATTTATCACATTGTATGCTAATGAAATGAGAAACTGATATAATTATAAATCGTCTGCTTAAAGAAGAATATAAGTATGCATTTTTCCCACCTATATGATTTAGATTGTCTTAGTACAACATTCTTTTCTATGTGATAATGGGAGTTTGATTCAAAAATTTTGAAGAAGTCAAAAAGACTGTATAATAAAGATTCTCCAGTAGGTAGATGTTTGTGAGGATGTGTGCATACATGGGGTGTGAAACATAGGTTTATATCTGTTTAGACCCCTATAACATTCAGGAGAGTGTTATGTACATGAGGAACCATCAGCAACCCCTCTTGCTTATACAATCAAGACCACCTTTGATGGTCCAGTATTTCAGGCTTTCTATTCATCAGCCATTTCATCCATATCTCCTATAAACATCTCTCCATATAGCATATGTTATAGCCAAAGTACCCATAGGTGGTTCCTTGGTCACTGCTTGACCTTAAAAGGTTCTGACCAAGGACACAGTCTTGGGAATTGTTTCCACAAGGATGGGGATACAGTAAAGGAGACAGAGAAATAGCCTCAGAGGCAGGAGCCTTCTCATAGCCAGACTACGGGTACTTACTGAGTATTTACAATGTGCTCACCTTGGCAGTGTAATCAAAAAGAAAAATATCAGGAAAACAGGGGTAGGCAGGCATTTTAATATGGAAAGATACTTCAATTTGGCGATTAGTGGGGGACTTCCTCATCAGGAGAGGTGAGAAAAATAGACCGATTATGATGGATTGTGAACACAATGAATCTATGAATCTGACTGTGAAAGGAAATAAAATTCACAACTATAAGAGGGACAGAATATTTTGTGAAGGGCTTTATAGGCTAGAAATGCAAAGTGTGTTTAAGCCAAGTGGAGGGAAGAAATAAAAAGATAAGGATTGCAGATTTTGGTTGCAGCCCCTTTGAAGGATATTTTAACAAAGCCATGGTCAAGGGTTCAGGTGTCATTCGGTCCAGTTAGCCTTCCATAATAAATGCTTTGGTATTTATTTTTGGACACAGCTGCATCCCTGGCCTTGGACTACCACTTGACATTGCATAACTTTTGACACAAGGAAAGTCAGGCAAGCCAGAGCTGTGAATGTTTTGATACAGATTCATCTCAATACCTGAAAAGGAAACTTGGATCTATACAAAATTAGTAATGGTGAAGTGCAGTAAAAATCCCACTAGGCTTGGATTTAGAAAATCTGGATTGCAATCCCTCTCTGTACTGTTCCCTTAATACTCTCAGAACACTTCAGAATATTTCAGTGCTCTGGTTACCTGACATGACTGGAAGTAGCATAAAAGTCTTCATTAAGACAATTTACCTGTCTTTTAATAAAAATATAGTTACTTCATAATCATGGCATGACAGGGAAGAAGGAGTATACTGGTTCAATCATTTGTTTATTCATTTAACAAATATTTATTGAGTATCTATCAATCTGTCAGGCACTGAACTAGGTAAGGGGACACAGAAGTTGAGAAGATAGACAAAGTCTCAGGGAAACAAGTAGAAAACAAGTAAACAAAAAACAGATAAGACTTTTAGAGATCGTGATAAGCTTTATGAAAGAAATAAAGTAGGTAATGAATTCGAGTAACTGAGGGTAACCTCTGTAGAGAGAGTGGCCATGAAAAGCCAGTTTGGTTATTCCAGAAACAGACTCTAATATAATGCCAAGTAATGCCAAGAATCACTGGAAAGACAGTGGGTGAGACAGAGGGAAAAGAGCCAATCAAGGATGATTTATCGATCATGTTATCACTTGGGCAACTGCAGCTGAATCTCCCCAGGAACTCTTGGAAATGATGTTGAACATGGTCTCTGAGTTATCCCATTCCAGGAGAGCGAGAGTTGGGATATTTACAAAATAATTACTGTCAGTTATTGGTTGAGAATGGCTGGGGGTGGAGGACACTAACGAGGGCATTCCTTGGCATTTCCATCCTGCTACACATGTGGCCAGGGGAAAACCCTCAGCTAAAGAAATGCAAGTGCAAGCAGTTGGAAGTCAGGCCTGCAAGGTAGAGGTGAGAGGACATGGGTGGGAATGACAAAGTCTGTCACAGCTTCCGGAAGATGGGGTTTGAGTAGATATGTGAAGAATGAAAATGATACCACCATATGAAGAGCTATAAGAGGTGCATTCCTGACAGAGGAAACTGCAAGTGGAAATTCCAAGATGTAGGAAAGAATTGGTGTGTTTGGACTGAAAGACAGGCCAATGTAGCTATGTATTGAGAGTTAGGAGAACGCTGTATATGATGTTCATAGGTATGATAATCCAGATCAGGTAGAGACTCAAAGAACAGGGAGAGGGTTTGACAGTTATTCTAAGAACAAAGGGGACTAATGAAAGAATTTTAAGCAAGAGAATGTTATTACAAAAAATCACTCTGGCTTCTATGGGCTGAATGAATTAGAAGAGGGGCAAGAGTGGACAAGGATGGTGGCAGTGGGGATGGAAATGAGTTTGATATTTGAAAAAAAAAGTCTAGAAATGGAACCCAAGGATCATGATTTGATAAGAAGGTGAAAGAAATGGAGGACAAAAGGCTGATTTAGATACTTGGTGTGAGCAGCCAGGCAGATGGTGGTGCCGTTTCCTGAGACAGTGAAGACTGGAGGAGAAAGAGTTTGGACAAACTGAGTTTGTTGGTGATGTCTGTTAGACATCCAGCTAGAGGTACTAAGTAGCATTTGGCGGATGAGTCTAGAATTCATGAGAGAACTAAATTTGACAAATGACTTTAGGAATTACCAACATGTAGTTGACCTTTAGAATTATGAAGCTAGATTAGCTCACCTAGGAAGAGGGTAGAGAAAAAAAGGAGGAGAGGTTTGTGCACTAATACTCAACAAACACAGGCATTTAATGATCAGTTTGAAAAGGAGGAATCAGCTGTGGAGACAGAAAGAAGGGCTTGAGGGGTAGGAAAAAATTGGGGTGTGTCCTGTCGTGGAGACTATATTGATAAATGCATTTTGGAGGCAAGTGATGACTAAAATAAATCTTCGCTCGCTTAAGTAAAAGAAAGAATTTATTGAACTGTGAAATCGAAAGCTCTAAGATTAGCCAGTTTCAGGCATGGTTAGATCCAAGGGCTCAAATGATGTCATTTATTATTTTTTGGCTCTATTTTCCTCTTTTTTCACCTTATTCTTAGGCAGACTCATGCATGGTCACAATATGTTCCTCTGACTTACAAATCCCAATGGCAAGAGAGTTTCTCTTTCCCACTGCCCATCCTGAATCAAGGACTGTGGTCAAAGAATGTGAGAAACAGAATAGTAAAGTGATTCAGAGTATCAGATTCAACTCAGCACCACCATTTATAAGCTGAGCGAACTTGGACTATTCAACTATTCTGTGGTTCAATTTTGTTATTGCTAGAATTGGCTAATGTATTTATCTCATTAAATGATTATAAATATTAAGTGAATTAATATTCCTAATATGTTTAGAACAATACATGTCTTGCACACAGTAAATACAATGTGCTATTATTATTTGATTGTCTGGGGCGGAGATAGAGGGTCATCCCTAGCTGATATGATATGACCAATGGAAAAAGAGGACAAAATAATGTTGTTACCAGGAGGAAAAGTAGGTCCCAGTGGAAGAAATTCAGTAGACATCCACTTCAGAAGAAGAAAACCGAAGAATGTTTCAAGAGGCAAGCATAGTAAACAGGATTATATACTGGCAAAGAAGAAGTCAGATGAGAACAGAAAAGTATTCATTGGATGTGGAAACATGAGGTCACCAGACAACAGAGGCCAGAATGAAATAGTGTAAAAGGAGACTTGAGGACGTGGGCAGAGATAATAAGACAACTGTTAACTTTGGCTATGAATTCATTGAAGAAACTGAGCAGCCAATGGTAGGAGATGTGAGGGTTAAGAGCTTTTTAATTGTTGCTGTGTTTTTTAGTGACAGATATTAAAACATATTGTATCCAATGGTAATGGCCCAATAGAGAGGGAGACACTGATTACACAGGGTGTGGAGAAGAGATAAAGGAAGAGGCTGAGGCTTTGAGAAAGCAAGAGATGATGGTTTCCAGATCTCAGGTGGAAAAAGATGCCTTCAATCAGAGCAGGACCTTTCTTCCAACGTAATAACAGAGAAGGAGGGGAAGAAGGGGCTGTGTGCACGCATGTTTATATTTTTGGTTAAGAGAACTGGGTGCAGTTTTCCTTCATTACCTTCTTCAACAGTGGAGTAAAAAGTGAGGTCAGGGCTTCCCTGGTGGCGCAGTGGTTGAGAGTCTGCCTGCCAATGCAGGGGAACACGGGTTCGAGCCCTGGTCTGGGAGGATCCCACATGCCGCGGAGCAACTAGGCCCGTGAGCCACAACTACTGAGCCTGCGCGTCTGGAGCCTGTGCTCCGCAACAGGAGAGGCCACGATAGTGAGAGGCCCGCGCATCGCGATGAAGAGTGGCCCCCGCTTGCCGCAACTAGAGAAAGCCCTCGCACAGAAACGAAGACCCAACACAGACAAAAAATAAATAATAAAGAAATTAAAAAAAAAAAAACACTGAGGTCATCATCTGAGAGTAAGTGTACGTTGTGGGGAAGGATTCTGGAAAGTTTGAGGAGAGAGAGAAGTTCTGATATAACCTTAGTGGGCCCATGTGAGAGAGTAGGTCATCATGATGAGATAGTAGACCTGTTAGTGGGGAGGGATGATGAAGCCCTTTCGAGGTTTGGTGCCCCACTGTGGAGGAGTCCTGGTATTCAGGGACTCTCATAACATGGAGCAAGTTAAGAATATTTCTGATCTCATTTTTCTAATTTCTACATTTATTTTCAATCACTCAAGTAACACGTCAGTATTCTAACTTCTGTCTCAACTCTGAGGAATCTTGCGCTGACAGTTCAGCACTGTCACCTCCCCACCACTGCCTCCTGTACCAAGTGAGAAGTTTCTCCTTTACTCTGGAGGATGCTCAGTGTCTCACTCTCCATCTGTGGATTTACAGATGTTGCAAGGTGGGATTTTTCTTTATGTGGTCAGAGCATGAACCATTTATAATAGTTAAGGTTCTTCAGAGAACTAGGACCAGTGGGAGAACCAGAAGAGCTGATGGTGTAATTCAGCCTGAGTCTGAAGGCCTGAGAATGAGAGTCTGATTGTACAAGTCCTGCTTGGCGTCCAAAGGCATGAGAACCAAGGGTGCCGATGTCCGAGGCAGGAGAAGATGAATGTCTCAGAGTAAGCAGAAAGAGCAAATTCTCCCTTCCTCTGCCACTTTTGTTCTATTTGGGCATTTAATGGATTGGATGATGTCCACCTGCATTGATAAGAGCGATCTTTACTCAGTCCACTGATTTAAATGCTCATCTTTTCCAGAAACACTCCCACAACCACACCTCAAAATAATGTTTTACCAGCTATCTGGGCATCACTTAGCCCAGTCAGGCTGACACATAAAATTAATCAGCATACTGTTTCTGGGCTCTCTTGGTCAATTTCTGGATTTTTGTAGAAGGGAAAGCCTCACTGGGTTCCCATGGGAAAGGCTGGAGTAGCTTCTGGTCATGGAAGATGAGCCACCTTCATTCCCATCATGACTGAGGTGATCCAGAACAGAAACTCAGCTGTTCAGCATAATTCATAAGTAATATACATGTATGACTGTCTTGATCATCTTTGAAAAATATATTCAAAGATAAAAATTTAAATAAAGTATGAGATAAAGATGAAAACATTAAAATGTATTTAACTATAATTTATTAATGATAGTAGAAGCATTTTTGCTTTCATTAAAGTGTTACTAATAATTGTTATTAATAATGATATATTTAGTGAGACTAAGGTCATTGAATATTGTGTTTGGAATTAAATGGAGTGATTTGGGTCCTGAGAATAGTTTTTTATGAACCTAACTCTTCTCTTTTTTTTTAGCCTTGAATAGCCCCAGGCTAGTCCTGGAACATGTTTAACTTGGCTTTAGCAAAACTTCACCTTGAAGCCATAATCAATTATTCCTGAAAGCGCGAAGCAGATTGGTTCAAAACAGAAAATTGGCAAATTGGGCGTGGGGCTTTTAATTCCAAGTTTCTGATTTTATTTGACCCATACTTTTGTTATTCCACCATTTTCTCATTGCCAAAGTTAATTATTTCCTTAGTTAAAGAACCCCCTCATTAACAAGCACCACACAGTATGTTGGGGCCATTTGAGGTAAAATGTGTTGCTTTCCCACTTTCCCACCTTTTATTGAGACTATAATTACAAAGGCAAAGTAAGAATAAAAAAAAAGTCCTTATGATCCCTTTCCTCTCCCCACCTTTTTTTTTTAACTAGGTAGTAACAAAGCATTGATAAAAAGACATCAGAATAATTGGTGACTTTTTTCATTTTTTAATCATTGATCATGCTAGATTGACCTAATTAGCAGTCTGGAGAGAACATTCCAGGCTGTGGAACTGATCACCTACATTCTATCTGCATCTTTAGTTAAAGGGATACCATTAAGGCATGACTATGAATGAAGTCTCATTGTGCTTTCTTATTGTCTTATTGTGCTTTCTCACAATAAACGAATATGCTGTGTGAGTGCATGCAGTCTCTTTTAAGGGAGACCCCTTCAAATGCAATACAGTTATACCAGTAATACTGTCATTGCTCAGGACAATCTTTATAAATTCTACTTTTTAATTGTCCTTAGAATTCATCACTAGTTACCCAGTGAAACTAGTGCTAGCATATTAAAAGTCCACTTAATTTTTAACTGAGTTCGATTGCATAAAACATTAGAAAATTCAGCCTTGAATGGATTTAGACTGTTTCTGAACATCGCGATGATACAAGAACATATGACAAGTTCTGAGCATAGTTCCAAATGAAAGCTAAATTTGGAAATGGAATTTGAGAGTTAGGGGGAAAGGGTCTGAGTTATTTTCAGGACTAAATAGTTAATACACATGAGAGCCATCCTAGCAGAGTCTGGCATTATTAGGTACATGGCAAATGCCATGTTGTTATGGTGACAAAGTAAGATCACATTTACTTCTTTTCCCTTTCCCATCCCTCCCCACTCTCGTGCAACTCCCTAAAGGCTTCTGTGTGCTTTTTGTACTGTTATTCACACTGCCCACTCTCCACTGGACTCTGGCCACTAGAGCTACTTAGCTTTCCTGCCACCCAGAGAGTCCAAAAGTACCTGGAATTTAATGTCCCACCCGAGGTGGCCATATGTAGGGATTATGAAAGCCCAGCTTCTTTTCCTCTTTCAGACCTAAGTCATGCTCAGTGGCGACTGGGCCTGAAACCATCCCTATCCTGCTTCCTTCCTTCTCTTCGTGGTTTCTCCATAGAGGCACGTCTTCAATGAATTACTTGCACGTGAACGCTCCCCCTCCAGGATCTGTTATTTTTGGTTTAAAAAATTATTTTTTATTTTCAGCCATGCTGTGGCTTGCGGGATCTTAGTTCCTTGACCAGGGATGGAACCCGGGGCCCCTGCAGTGGAAGCACGAAGTCCTAACCACTGGACAACCAGGGAATTCCCTAGGATCTCTTTTTGCACACACTGTTCTCCTGGTCTTGACATTTTTGTTTAAATCAGTGGCAGTGTTCAACTATTGCTACCATGTAAATATTCACTGCAGAGATAACTAGTAGGCCATAATTTTATTTCCTTTTTAGATTTTAATTTTTTCTTAGTTTTTTTTATTATGTCATATAGCGTCATCATAACCTGAACATTTTTCAAATACATCGTTTTGTTGATCATCCTATTGAAGCCTCTTTAAGATACTTCCTTCCCAGAGCCCTTCATCCTCCTTAATCTGGTATTCTGTAGGTTTTTGTACTCGTTCCCTCTGCTTAAATGTTCTTTGCCCAGATCATTACTTTTTATTTTTGAGATTTCAGCTAAATGCAAGTTCCTCAGAGAGGTCTTCCCTGACCATCATAGGTTAGTAGCTGACCCACCTCCAAAGCTCCTCCCTAATTTCTTGTCTATACTGTCATTTTGTTTTCTTTTCTTTAGGGCACTTATCCTAATTTGAAACTGCTTCATGTGATTAGTGTGTTTTGTTTGTTTGCTTGTATTCAGCCCCATACCTGCCAGTGGAATATAAGCTCTGTGAGTGATTGTTTTTGCTTTTTTGCCATTCTTTCTCAAATATGTAGAACAATGGCTAGTAGGGAGAATGTACTCAAAGCATATTGGTTAAGTGAATGAGTGAACTGAAAGTGTAATGAAAAGTGAAAAGGTCGGGCAGGAAATAGCTCCAAGCAGCATAAGGGCACTGGAAAAGAATGAACAAACCAAAATGAAAATACCCAATATTATTTCAAAATAATTTATATAACACAAATCATTCTGTGCCTAATGCCCTTCACTGGCTTTTCTTTTTTTTTTCTTTTTTATAAATTTATTTATTTTTGGCTGCGTTGGATCTTCATTGCTGCACGCAGGATTTCTCTAGTTGCAGCAAGCGGGGGCTACTCTTCGTTGCGGTGCGTGGGCTTCTCATTGCGGTGGTTTCTCTTGTTGCAGAGCATGGGCTCTAGGCACGGGGGCTTCAGTAGTTGTGGCACACGGACTCAGTAGTTGTTGCTTGCGGGCTCTAGAGCGCAGGCTTAGTAGTTGTGGCGCATGGGCTTTGTTGCTCCGCGGCATGTGGGATATTCCCAGACAAGGGCTCGAGCCCATGTCCCCTGCATTGGCAGGCGGATTCTTAACCACTGTGCCACCAGGGAAGTCCCCTACTGGCTTTTCTTACTCTGAAGTCCAAACGCCTTCATACAGCCTACAAGGCTCTCCAGGAGGTGATCCCTGCCCACTTCTCCTGACTGCACCAGCTCCCAAAACACTAGCATTTCCTTGGTCATCAGTAATTTAGTATCTCCTTTTCCTTCTGGTGTTTATTAAATAAACTCTTCTGAAGACAGCCCTGATCAAGATCATTTGTGATTTTTTACTAAAAAATAATTTAGATCCTCAAACTCCACCTTCAAAAGTACTGTACTGGGATCTGAAGATGAAATAGCATCTTTTTTTAAATTTTTAGCTAGCTCCACAGGTGCTGCTTTTGCCCTGCATGTTGGAGAACCTCTGCCTTACTCTGTAACATCTAGGGTCTGTAAATATCTTCGTCCCTATGTATCACTGGCGTCCATTATATTGCCTGTAGATGCCAATAAGTATTGAAGAAGTAAGTTCCTTTGTCATCGTATCTAAGTCACAGAGAATATAAGACAGAGCCTAGGTCTAAATAGTGGTGGAGGAATAAGATCAGAATACATGAGAAGAGGTCAGAGTTCTTACTGGTGCTTGATAAAGGAACCAGAGAGGGCTCTTCACTTCCAAATGACAGAAACTTACAGGCTACACCTGGAGAAGAATTTGTTGAATCATGCAGCTAAAAATTCAGGTGTATGCCTGTCTTTAGATATGAATGGATTCAAAGGTTCAAATGATGTCACCATTAGAACTCAGTCATTCACTTTTCTCACTGAGAACAAAGCTCTATTTCTTTTTTTAATTAATTAATTAATTAATTTTTACATCTTTATTGGAGTATAATTGCTTTACAATGGTGTGTTAGTTTCTGCTTTATAACAAAGTGAATCAGTTATACATATACATATGTTCCCATATCTCTTCCCTCTTGCGTCTCCCTCCCTCCCACCCTCCCTATCCCACCCCTCCAGGCAGTCAAAAAGCACGGAGCTGATCCCCCTGTGCTATGCAGCTGCTTCCCACTAGCTATCAACCTTACGTTTGGTAGTGTATATATGTCCATGCCTCTCTCTCGCTTTCTCACAGCTTACCCTTCCCCCTCCCCATATCCTCAAGTCCATTCTCTAGTAGGTCTGTGTCTTTATTCCTGTCTTACCCCTAGGTTCTTCATGACATTTTTTTCCCTTAAATTCCATATATATGTGTTAGCATATGGTATTTGTCTTTCTCTTTCTGACTTACTTCACTCTGTATGACAGACTCTGGGTCTATCCATCTCATTACAAATAGCTCAATTTCGTTTCTTTTTATGGCTGAGTAATATTCCATTGTATATACGAGCCACTCTGTATGACAGACTCTGGGTCTATCCATCTCATTACAAATAGCTCAATTTCGTTTCTTTTTATGGCTGAGTAATATTCCATTGTATATACGAGCCACATCTTCTTTATCCATTCATCCAATGATGGACACTTAGGTTGTTTCCATTTCTGGGCTATTGTAAATAGAGCTGCAATGAACATTTTGGTACATGACTCTTTTTGAATTATGGTTATCTCAGGGTATATGCCCAGTAGGGGAATTGCTGGGTCATATGGTAGTTCTATTTGTAGTTTTTTAAGGAACCTCCATACTGTTCTCCATAGTGGCTGTATCAATTTACATTCCCACCGGCAGCGCAAGAGTGTTCCCTTTTCTCCACACCCTCTCCAGCATTTATTGTTTCTACATTTTTTGATGATGGCCATTCTGACCAGTGTGAGATGATATCTCATTGTAGTTTTGATTTGCATTTCTCTAATGATTAATGAAGTTGAGCATTCTTTCATGTGTTTGTTGGCAGTCTGTATATCTTCTTTGGAGAAATGTCTATTTAGGTCATCTGCCCATTTTTGGATTGGGTTGTTTGTTTTTTTGTTATTGAGCTGCATGAGCTGCTTATAAATTTTGGAGATTAATCCTTTGTCAGTTGCTTCATTTGCAAATATTTTCTCCCATTCTGAGGGTTTTCTTTTCATCTTGTTTATGGTTTCCTTTGCTGTGCAAAAGCTTTGAAGTTTCATTAGGTCCCATTTGTTTCTTTTTGTTTTTATTTCCATTTCTCTAGGAGGTGGGTCAAAAAGGATCTTGCTGTGATTTATGTCATAGAGTGTTCTGCCTATGTTTTCCTCTAAGAGTTTGATAGTTTCTGGCCTAACATTTAGGTCTTTAATCCACTTTGAGCTTATTTTTGTTTATGGTGTTAGAGAGTGATCTAATCTCATACTTTTACATGTACATGTCCCCAGTTTTCCCAGCACCACTTATTGAAGAGGCTGCCCTTTCTCCACTGTACATTCCTGCCTCCTTTATCAAAGATAAAGTGACCATATGTACGTGGGTTTATCTCTGAGCTTTCTATCTTGTTCCATTGACCTATTTTTCTGTTTTTCTGCCAGTACCATACTGTCTTGATTACTGTAGCTTTGTAGTATAGTCTGGAGTCAGCGAGCCTGATTCCTCCAGCTCCATTTTTCGTTCTGAAGATTGTTTTGGCTATTCGGGGTCTTTTGTGTTTCCATACAAATTGTGAAATTTTTTGTTCTAGTTCTGTGAAAAATACCAGTGGTAGTTTGATAGGGATTGTATTGAATCTGTAGATTGCTTCGGGTAATAGTCATTCTCACAATGTTGATTCTTCCAATCCAAGAACATGGTATATCTCTCCATCTATTTGTATCATCTTTAATTTCTTTCATCAGTGTCTTATAGTTTTCTGTATACAGGTCTTTTGTCTCCTTAGGTAGGTTTATTCCAGGTATTTTACTCTTTTTGTTGCAATGGTAAATGGGAGTGTTTTCTTGATTTCACTTTCAGATTTTTCATCATTAGTGTATAGGAATGCCAGAGATTTCTGTGCATTAATTTTGTATCCTGCTGCTTTACCAAATTCATTGATTAGCTCTAGTAGTTTTCTGGTAGCATCTTTAGGATTCTCTATGTATAGTATCATGTCATCTGCAAACAGTGACAGCTTTACTTCTTCTTTTCCAATTTGGATTCCTTTTATTTCCTTTTCTTCTCTGATTGCTGTGGCTAAAACTTCCAACACTATGTTGAATAAGAGTGGTGAGAGTGGGCAACCTTGTCTTGTTCCTGATCTTAGTGGAAATGCTTTCAGTTTTTCACCATTGAGGACGATGTTGGCTGTGAGTTTGTCATATATGGCCTTTATTATGTTGAGGAAAGTTCCCTCTATGCCTACTTTCTTCAGGGTTTTTATCATAAATGGGTGTTGAATTTTGTCGAAAGCTTTCTCTGCATCTATTGAGATCATATGGTTTTTCTCCTTCAATTTGTTAATATGGTTTATCACATTGATTGTTTTGCGTATACTGAAGAATCCTTGCATTCCTGGAATAAACCCCACTTGATCATGGTGTATGATCCTTTTAATGGGCTGTTGGATTCTGTTTGCTAGTATTTTGTTGAGGATTTTTGCATCTATGTTCATCAGTGATATTGGCCTGTAGTTTTCTTTCTTTGTGACATCCTTGTCTGGTTTTGGTATCAAGGTGATGGTGGCCTCATAGAATGAGTTTGGGAGTGTTCCTCCCTGTGCTATATTTTGGAAGAGTTTTAGAAGGATAGGTGTTATCTCTTCTCTAAATGTTTGATAGAATTCGCCTGTGAAGCCATCTGGTCCTGGGCTTTTGTTTGTTGGAAGATTTTTAATCACAGTTTCAATTTCAGTGCTTGTGATTGTTCTGTTCATCTTTTCTATTTCTTCCTGATTCAGTCTGGGCAGGTTGTGCATTTCTAAGAATTTGTCCATTTCTTCCAGGTTGTCCATTTTATTGGCATAGAGTTGCTTGTAGTAATCTCTCATGATCTTTTGTAGTTCTGAAGTGTCAGTTGTTACTTCTCCTTTTTCATTTCTAATTCTATTGATTTGAGTCTTCTCCCTTTTTTTCTTGATGAGTCTGGCTAATGGTTTATCAATTTTGTTCATCTTCTCAAAGAACCAGCTTTTAGTGTTATTGATCTTTGCTATCGTTTCCTTCATTTCTTTTTCATTTATTTCTGATCTGATTTTTATGATTTCTTTCCTTCTGCTAACTTTGGGTTTTTTTGTTGTTGTTGTTCTTCTTCTTTCTCTAATTGCTTTAGGTGCAAGGTTAGGTTGTTTATTCGAGATGTTTCCTGTTTCTTATGGTAGGATTGTATTGCTAAAAACTTCCCTCTTAGAACTGCTTTTGCTGCATCCCATAGATTTTGGGTCGTCGTGTCTCCATTGTCATTTGTTTCTAGGTATTTTTTTATTTCCTCTTTGATTTCTTCAGTGATCACTTCGTTATTAAGTAGTGTATTGTTTAGCCTCCATGTGTTTGTATTTTTTACAGGTCTTTTCCTGTAATTGGAAAAGATACTTGAAACAATTCCAATTTTCTTAAATTTACCAAGGCTTGACTTGTGACCCAAGATATGATCTATCCTGGAGAATGTTCCTTGAGCACTTGAGAAAAATGTGTATTCTGTTGTTTTTGGATGGAATGTCCTATAAATATCAATTAAGTCCATCTTGTTTAATGTATCATATAAAGCGTGTGTTTCCTTATTTATTTTCATTTTGGATGATCTGTCCATTGGTGAAAGTGGGGTGTTAAAGTCCCCTACTATGAATGTGTTACTGTCGATTTCCCCTTTTATGGCTGTTAGTATTTGCCTTATGCACTTAGGTGCTCCTATGTTGGGTGCATAAATATTTACAATTCTTATATCTTCTTCTTGGATCGATCCCTTGATCATTATGTAGTGTCCTTCTTTGTCTCTTCTAATAGTCTTTATTTTAAAGTCTATTTTGTCTGATATGAGAATTGCTACTTCAGCTTTCTTTTGATTTCCATTTGCATGAAATATCTTTTTCCATCCCCTTACTTTCAGTCTGTATGTGTCTCTAGGTCTGAAGTGGGTCTCTTGTAGACAGCAAATATAGGGTCTTGTTTTTGTATCCATTCAGCCAATCTGTATCTTTTGGTTGGAGCATTTAGTCCATTTACATTTAAGGTAATTATCAATATGTATGTTCCTATTCCCATTTTCTTAATTGCTTTGGGTTCATTATTGTAGGTCTTTTCCTTCTCTTGTGCTTCTTGCCTAGAGAAGTTCCTTTAGCAGTTGTTTTAAAGCTTGTTTGGTGGTGCTGAGCTCTCTTAGCTTTTCCTTGTTTGTAAAGGTTTTAATTTCTCCATCAAATCTGAATGAGATCCTTGCTGGGTAGAGTAATCTTGGTTGCAGGTTTTTCTCCTTCATCACTTTAAATATGTCCTGTCAGTCCCTTCTGGGTTGCAGAGTTTCTGCTGAAAGATCAGCTGGTAACCTTATGGGGATTCCCTTGTGTGTTGTTTTTCCCTTGCTGCTTTTAATATGTTTTCTTTGTATTTAATTTTTGACAGTTTGATTAATGTGTGTCTTGGCATATTTCTCCTTGGATTTATCCTGTATGGGACTCTCTGTGCTTCCTGGACTTAATTAACTATTTCCTTTCCCATATTAGGGAAGTTTTCAACTATAATCTCTTCAAATATCTTCTCAGTCCCTTTCTTTTTCTCTTCTTCTTCTGGGACCCCTATAATTCGAATGTTGGTGTGTTTAATGTTGTCCCAGAGGTCTCTGAGACTGTCCTCAATTCTTTTCATTCTTTTTTTTTAATTCTTCTCTGCAGTAGTTATTTCCACTATATTATCTTCCAGGTCACTTACCCGTTCTTCTGCCTCAGTTATTCTGCTATTGATCCCATCTAGAGTATTTTTAATTTCATTTATTGTGTTGTTCATCGTTGCTTGTTTCATCTTTAGTTCTTCTAGGTCCTTGTTAAATGTTTCTTGCATTTTGTCCATTCTATTTCCAAGATTTTGGATCATATTTACCATCATTATTCTGAATTCTTTTTCAGGTAGACTGCCTATTTCCTCTTCATTTGTTAGGTCTGGTGGGTTTTTATCTTGCTCCTTCATCTGCTGTGTGTTTCTCTGTCTTCTCATTTTGCTTATCTTACTGTGTTTTGGGTCTCCCTTTTGCAGGCTGCAGGTTCATAGTTCCCCTTGTTTTTGGTGTCTGTCCCCAGTGGCTAAGGTTGGTTCAGTGGGCTGTGTAGGCTTCCTGGTGGAGGAGACTAGTGCCTGTGTTCTGGTGGATGAGGCTGGATCTTGTCTTTCTGGTGGGAAGGTCCATGTCTGGTGGTGTGTTTTGGGGTGTCTGTGGAGTTATTATGATTTTAGGCAGCCTCTCTGCTAATGGGTGTGTTGTGTTCCTGTCTTGCTAGTTGTTTGGCATAGGATGTCCAGCACTGTATCTTGCTGGTTGAGTGAAGCTGGGTGCTGGTGTTGAGATGGAGATCTCTGGGAGATTTTCGCAGTTTGATATTATGTGGAGCTGGGAGGTCTCTTGAATGTATCTCTTCAGTGTCCTGAAGTTCGCTGTCCCACCTCAGGGGCACAGCACTGACTCCTGGCTGCAGCACCAAGAGCCTTTCATCCACATGGCTCAGTATAAAAGGGAGAAAAAGTAGAAAGAAAGAATTAGTAGAAGTAGAAAGAAAGAAAGAAAGAAAGAAAGGAGGGAGCGAGGGAGGGAGGAAGGAGGAAGGAAGGAGGGAAGGAAGGAAAAAAGAAAGAAAGAAGATAAAGTAAAATAAATAAAGATTAAAATATAATAAAGTTATTAAAATAAAAGAATAATTATTAAGAAAAGAAAATTAAAAAAAAAAAAGGACGAATAGAACCCCCTCGGACAAATGGTGGAAGGAAAGCTATACAGCATAAATCTTGCTCTGAAAGTCCACCTCCTCAATTTGGGTTGATTCGTTGTGTATTCATGTATTCCACAGACATCAAGTTGATTGTGGAGCTTTATTCCGCTGCTTCTGCGGCTGCTGGGAGAGATTTCCCTTTCTCTTCTTTGTTCTCACAACTCCCAGGGGCTCAGCTTTGGATTTGGCCCCGCCTCTGCGTGTAGGTCGCCGGAGGGCGTCTGTTCTTCGCTCAGACAGGATGGGGTTAAAGGAGCCGCTGATTCGGCGGCTCTGGCTCACTCAGGCTGGGGGGTGGGGGTGGGGGGGGGGCGGGGCGGGCACTGCGTGCGGGGCGGGCACTGCGTGCGGGGCGGGCCTGCGGCGGCAGAGGCCAGCGTGACGTTGCACCAGCCTGAGGCGCGCTGTGCGTTCTTCCTGGGGAGTTCTCCCTGGATCCTGGGACCCTGGCAGTGGCGGGCTGCACAGGCTCCCTGGAAGGGGGTTGTGGAGAGTGACCTGTGCTCGCACACAGGCTTCTTGGTGGCGGCAGCAGCAGCCTTAGCGTCTCATGTCCGTCTCTGGGGTCCGCGCTTTTAGCCGAGGCTCACGCCCTTCGCTGGAGCTCCTTTAAGCAGCGCTCTGAATCCCCTCTCCTCGCGTAGCAGGAAACAAAGAGGGAAGAAAAAGTCTCTTGCCACTTCGGCAGGTCCAGACTTTTCCCCGGACTCCCTCCCGGCTAGCCGTGGCGCACTAACCCCTGCAGGCTGTGTTCACGCCAACCCCAGTTCTCTCCCGGCGCTCCGACCGAAGCCCGAGCCTCGACTCCAGGCCCCGCCCGCCCCGGCGGGTGAGCAGAGAAGCCTCTCAGACTGGTGAGTGTCGGTCGGCCCTGATACTCTGTGCGGGCATCTCTCCGCTTTGCCCTCCGCACCCCTGTTGCTGTGCTCTCCGCGGCTCCGAAGCTTTCCCTCTCTGCCACCCGCAGTCTCCGCCCGCGAAGGGGCTTCCTAGTGTTTGGAAACCTTTCCTCCTTCACAGCTCCCTCCCACTGGTGCAGGTCCCGTCCCTATCCTTTTGTTTCTGTTTATTCTTTTTTCTTTTGCCCTACCCAGGTACGTGAGGGGTTTGTTGACCTTTGGGAGGTCTGAGGTCTTCTGCCAGCGTTCAGTAGGTGTTCTGTAGGAGTTGTTCCACGTGTAGATGTATTTCTGGTGTATCTGAGGGGAGGAAGGTGATCTCCACGTCTTACTCTTCCGCCATCTTCCCAGAAGCCCCTGCTCTATTTCTTATTTGGTGCAGATTCTACACTCTTGGTGGCAAAATAGTTGTCATCAGCTCCAGGATTACATCTTTCAGCTCAGCAATCTCAGCAGAAGAACATCTCTCAAGTATTAACTCAGAGGAAGTCCCGAGATTGAGTCCATTTGAGCCAGTGTGGTTATTTGATCATTCCCACATTAATCAGGATGATGGAATTGATTGGCCACACCTGAAAATGTATGTGCTCCTTCAGTGGTGAGCAGTAGAGTCAGATATACCCGATCCATATGGATTGCGTGTAAGAGTGAGTTTTCAAAGCAAAATTGAGAATGCATCAGATCTCTGTTACTAGAAATTCATTTGACTAATCATTATTTTTTGATCCCCATGCTGTGTACCACATTGCTTTATGCACTAAGCATACAGCACGGAACAAGACAAATCAAAGTTTTACAGTTTGTGTTCATATGCAGCTTACTGTCTGTCCAGGCAGGTGGACAATTCCATTATAATTACAATAATATTAAGTAAGTGTTGCAATAGAGGATTAACATGAAGTATTTACAGAGAGAGTTTATTTGGGCCAGAGAATGAAGGAAGGTGTCCTGGAAAGAGTGAACATTGAGTTGAGCAGACTCCTGAAGATTGATTAGGAGTTAGCCAGAACTGTCAGAGGGTGGAAGAGTTCTAGGCAGAGAAACGGTTCCAGAGAATAGAGATCATAACACGTCTGAGAACTTGAAATAAGTACAGCTTGAGGGAAGGAGTAGTCCTCTCCATCTCTGTGGTCTGAGCTATTACCAGGCAGTTTTCTTGTGATACCACTTTCCCAAGGCAGCCCCGGCTTATCGGTTATGGTAATACTGTCTCTGCCCTGAGTCCCTCCGATTCTAAGGGTGGTTACAACGGTTGACTGGGTTACAATGTCTTCATTATGTCACCATCCCTCCTTTGGCTTTTCAACTCTTCCATCATTATGCAACCAATTTCGTGTATTAAATGCTCTCAGTTTGAGGTACCTAGAGTCGCTTTTATATTCCCTTTTGGACTATGGTAGAACTTAAAGCCATGAATGGTTAGCTTGTTTCAGTGTTTGATTTTCAGAGTTCTGTTTCTGGTTTGCTTAGTTTTCATTTCTCATTTTTCAAAGTTGATGTGCTAGAGTTCTTTACTTAATCTTGTGACCAGTATTTATGTTGCAAACATTTTTTCAAGATGATGTTGAGTTTTCACTCCTCATTCACATTTTTTGATGTCCTGAATTTTAAAAAAACTCAAAAAATCTAAACAAACATGTTATTTTATGTAATCAAATCAAAACCACTGAGTATATATTCACTTATATTTTTTCAATTCTTCTTTCTCTCTCTTGAAGTTTAATCTTTTATACATCTAGAATGTTTATGTTATATTGGGTGAAATAAAGAGCTAGCTTACCTTGCTTTCCCCTAAATGATGAGTTAGAATTATTTATTGTCACTCTATTCTCATTCTGCTGTCACACATTTGAATCATGTTTCTTTATCCAGGTACCATAAGGTTTGCACTGTAATGCATTTTTGTGTCATTGACATCTATTGAAGGACAGTATAAGAATATTTTATTGAATGGTTTGGGTATATTTTGAAAAACTAGCTGAAGCTATTGTACATGACATAGGTACCAAGACACTCAGGGGATAAGTATTTTCTTGAATTTAATTTAAAAAGTTTATTATCTCATTATATTTTCTGCAGATTGGAAAGAATTCCTTGCTCAGGATATAAAAACTGTGTAGTGAAATATACCATTTAACCAAAAAGTGAACATATTTAGCTCTGTATTAACTAACATCTAACTATTTAAGCCTTTCCCTTTTGGAGTCTAAAAAACTCTCTTCCTTCTGTTTCCTTAAACACTTCATTCAGGTTACTCTTAGTTGTTATGATTGATCTGCAAACTTACCTCAAATGAAGTGAATTTGGAAGACACAAATAACAACAGTAACTAAGTTCTTCAAGATGCCAGTTTCTCTATAAGACTAGGTATGAAAGCGAAGGTTTTTTTTTTTTTTTTAGATTTGTCCTTTATTTAAAGAATTCAATGCTGAGAAGCTCATATGGGAATAATCCATGAGCTCAATCTCATTCAAGTCAAATTAACAAGTCTAAACATCTAGAATGCATTAATTCATTCAATCAACAAATCAATCAACAAATTTTATGCTAAAAATATCAGTTAGGTGCTAGGGATTCACGGGTGAACAAGATACATGTTCCTTGCCTCCAAGTAATTTCCAGTCTGGTGGGCGAAATAGTATATTATCGATGTGACGTAGGTAGTTAGTAGTTGTTCTTTAGCGCACATGGGGACCATGTTCAATCTAGTTTTTGTAGGTCAGGGAATACATCTCGGAGGAAGCTCACCTGGAAATCTAAAGAACACAGGAGTGGTGGATGAGATATGTATGACTTTAAGGCAAAGAAACAGCATATATAAGGGCCCCATAAGAAGTCCATGGGGTATTAAGAAAAGTTCAAGTAGTGAGTATGATTTAATGACAGAGGGTGATGACCATGAAGTCCTTTAAGTCAAATTAAGATATTTGTCCTGAGGGGAGTAGGGAGTCACCTCAGGACTGTAAGCACAGGGGAGGGCATAATCAGATCTGCTTTTTATAAGCCTCATTTAGCTTCAGCTGAAGCATGGACTGGGGAGAGAAGGCCAGAAGGGAGGCAGGATGACCAATTAGGGGTTGCAGCATGGCCAAATGAGGGGAAGTGGACAAATACGAGAAAGCTTGAAGAAGTAGAATCTACAGGAAGCGGTGATACATTGGAGATGGGGCAGAGAGAAGAATTCAGGATGACTTTAGGTTTCAGTGTTGGTACAGTGAGTGAATAATGGTACAGTTTATCGGCATGGTGACCCCAGGAGAAAGCACAGATCAGAAAAGAAGGTGCAGTTTGGGGCAGGTTAAATTCAAGGTTCCTGTGGGACACCCAAGTGGAGGTGTCTAGTAAAGATTAGGGTACATGGGCGTAGAACTCAAGGATCCAGGTGGAGATTTAGAAATCACCAGTCTGTGAATGGAGAATGGCATCATGAAAATAATTGAGAAGATTGGTTATTGCTCACCTGATTCCGTCCACTACTATGGGCAGGAATGACTACCGAGCAAGTGGAAAGAAGCCTCCCTGCCATTTGCCTGGGTTATAAGCACAGGGAAGTTAGCGGTGTTCCCACCTGAACAATTCCATCTGTGATTTTTTAAGACAAGTACAAAGCTGCAATCTTGACACATTTGCAAAAATATAAATTGAAATATATTATTAAGGAAAGAAACAAAAACATTAAAAGTCTTTGTTGGTCAGTGATGTTCCCCAAAGCTTAGAAGATTCCTTGGCATGTAGTAGGCCCTTAATGAATATTTGATGACTATGTGAATAAATTACAAATTCTCTAAAAAGAAATATAGTATTGATCTAACGGCCCATAATGGTCTCCAGGCTTTTTATTAAAATTCGGTAAATGGCTCATTGAGTGTTTCTTTTATTATAGTTTTTAAATATCCAAAATTCATACCTAAAAGGTGAATTTTAAATAAAAACGTTCAGAGCCTAAGGCACAAAGCCCCAAATTGCAGAACCGATTCTGAACCAGGTCTTGCACTGGTCCCCAGTATTCCTTCTATTTCTGTGACTCTAAGATCAAGAGAAAGGGGGAAACAGATTACCTTGTTTTCCCACAAACTCATCCTGTGTTCCCAATCTGTATCTCCCCACGAAGCCAGCCCTCCAGTTCGATCCTTTGTAATCTCTGTTGCCACCTCTCTGTCCTCATGTGCGGAGAAAATAGTTATTTTTCATCTAAACCTTAGAATATGACCTGTACATGAGATATCCTAGTGAAAATGTTTTCCCAACCTGTTGTAGCTTCCTGCCCTTTGTTTGAAAAGAGTGAAACAACACGGACTTTACTTTTTGACCTTTGAGCATTCATGAGGGAGACAGAGGAGCGAGGCAGCAAGGAGGCCTGGGAGAACGCAGGCCCATAAACCGCTGTCATCATTTGAGCCTCTAAAAGGGCAAGCCTGTTGCTAAGGAAACTGCTGCTCTGGGAGGGCTAAACACACAGTGAAATCGCAGGGAAAGAAAGGCACAAACAAGTCAGATGCTTGGGGGAGGGGTAGCACGAAGCAGCCTGAGAACTTCTAAACCTTTATTGCTGGGAGCACATCAAAGGCTTGGGGGAAGGGAGGTTGACAGGATAGGAGGGGTTCAAGCATCCGTATGCCTTCCTAGAATATAACTAGCTGGAATTTAAAGGGATCCTAGACTCTTCTGTGAATTTAATTTTGCCCAGCGCACAAGCAGGAAGACAAAGTGGCTGTTAACTTTCCATTAACCTTCAGGAAGTTTATAGCAGTTTTTCAAGTTTAATCACCTTCATTTGTAATATGCCAGATCATTAGAACAGATTTACAGTGCTCAAAAGCATCTTGTGATTTATTTTGTGCTTGATGCTTACTATTAATGGGGTTAAACAACTATAGAGGCAGTCATTTTGGAAATTATGTGGTGTGCTTTTTAAAAAATTGCATAACTCTCTACCTTTCTTGAAATAAAAATTATGTTCTTAGTTAGAGAATATGTTTGACACTATTTTCTGTTACTCATTTGTAACCAAATGAGCCTTGAGTTGCTTAAGTGAAGAAATCAGCTAAATTAAGAATATTGGAAATAGAATTTTTAACTTTCTACTTAAAAATTAAGGACTATAACTTCAAAGACATTTTCTCTTGTTATAAAATGTCTCCTTTTTACACCAACGAAAAGTTAAATTTTTTATATAGAATGAGTTGGCACAGCATCTAACATGGACAATCTTTGGTCTTTCCATTGCCCTGGCTTGTAAAAAGATCTGCTTGCATCAATAAACATTTCCTTCCCTTCCATACTCTATTCCAGAATAAAATAAGTCATCAGTTCACAGCTATGCTATCTAGACTGGTACATTATTGAAGTTGGATTGTTGCTTAGAGATCATGTAATCCAAGCTTCTCATTTAGCATGTGATGATATCTACATGCAACTTTTGTTTCTTCTTTCTGGGGTCATTTCCAAACCCATTTATGAAAAGGTATCCGTAAAACTCTAAGATTAAATTCATGTGGATATACCACCAACACACCTAAAATTTTGGCTTTGAAAATATCCACCTCCTTGTTAACATCAGCAGTATCCACAAAGATTTTTTTTTATCTCAAGGGGTATTTTACCAAAATAAGCATGTGCAATAGAGCCATAGAAACTTTAAAATAAGGATAATTCTTTGTAAGTAACAGAAAGCTAAGTTGAGCTGCACAGCATTAAATGAGAAGCCAGGGACTTCCCTGATGTCCCAGTGGTTAAGAGTCCGCCTGCCAGTGCAGGGGACACAGATTTGGGACCTGGTCTGGGAAGATCCCACATGCCACAGAACAGCCAAGCCTGTGTGCCACAACTACTGAACCTGTGCTCTAGAACCCGTGAGCCACAACTACTGAGCCTGTGTACCACAACTACTGAAGCCTGTACACCTAGAGCCCATGCTTCGCAACAAGAGAAGCCACCACAATGAGAAACCCTCACACGGCAATGAGGAGTAGCCCCCACTTGCCACAACTAGAGAAAGCCCACGTGTGGCCATGAAGACCCAACGCAGCCAAAAATAAATAAATAAAATAAGTAAACTTATTTTAAAAAAATGAGAGGGCAGCAGAAAAGTCAAGAAGCATTCACCCACCTTGTGCCCAGCATCATATGTATAGATACACAAAGTAGAGTATGTGTATCTGCAGGTGTGTGTGGGCATGTGGAGGAGAATGAAAGAGAAATCAAAGATGTAAGCCTAGTCTGTTGGAACCTGTAATCCAACCAGGTTACTTGAAGGAAGCCAGCTCATCACTAATAAGTGTTTTGGTTCAATAGATGTTTACTTCAAGAGGTATTAAAGTGAATCTCAAGTGTGTACTTTGATGAACTCAACATACTATTACCAAATGCAAGGTCATGTGCCTGATGCACAGTCAGGCCAAACAAACCAAGATGTTGGAGTTTGGAGCAGAGAAAGGGTTATTGCAGGGCCATACAAGGAGATGGGTGGCTAGTGCCCCCAAACTCCCAGACTCCTCGAAGGGTTTCAGCAAGGCATTTTTAAAGGCAAGGTGAGGAAGGGATGTAGTTAGTTGTTGCAAACTTCTTGGTGTTGGAATCCTATGTTCTTACAGCTGCTTTTGTAGGTAAGGTCACGATGTTCTGTAAACCTCCAACAAGACAAATATTATTCTCTGTTCTGCAACTTATCTCTATATGAATGGACTCTTAAACGTCAGAGCCCTGAGAATAGGCTATCCTCTATATTTCAGGCTACAGGCAGAATTCTTTTACAAAAGGTGCAGACCAGCCATGACTAGGCACAGGCAACAAAGTACAAAGGTTGAAGTAGAAGGAACAGATCCAATATGGAGTCAGATTCATTCTTCCTTATTATAATACCAGACCCTAAACCCTTACCCAGACTGGCCTTACCAGACTTCATTGTTCATAAGGTCAGTGTTTGACTTCATAACATAAACAAAGGATAATTTTATGGGAAAAAGCTAAGTTTGTTTTCTTTTAAATTGGTGCTGAATTTCTAACTCAGTATTTTTATGGAGATATTTTGAAAGAAGCTCTTGAAGTCTTAGTGATATTGCTAAGCAGTCTTAAGAAAAATTAAACAGACAAGCATCCTAAATGGTCCTAGCTGATTTAAGTTAATTGTGAAAATGAGAAGGGCAAGAGTGCCTTAAAGAAAAAGGAAGATAGAGTAAAAAGTAATTTGAAAAATAAAGGTGGAGTTAGAAAGATATCTGAGAACATGTAGATTAATTAAAAGTCAAAGGCAGATAGAAGTGGTTCATTCATTTTAACAAATTCTTTTATTCATCATCCAACAATTAACTGAGGTCTGATTGAATTCCAGGCACTGTGTTAGGTATTTTGGGAAATATAATATTAATAAAATACAGTTCCTTTCCTCAAATAGCTCACACTTTAATATGTGGACTAAAGACAGAATTTATGCCAGTAATAATATATGACTTTATATGGGGCTTATTTCCTGCTTTATAACATTTAAATATGGAGAAGTATTAGAAATCACCTGTTATAATTCCTTTAAAGAAAGACTAAGATAACATTTCATGTTGAAAACCAGAATCTGTTTTACTGCTCTGCTTGTTTGGTCAGTGGTGAACTTCTGAAATGCATAAGCAACAACAAAAATATATGTTAATAAGGTTTTAGAATATACAAAACACTGCCATACCCATTATCCTGCCTGATTTGCACAATGTCAGTGCTAGATTTATTACCTCACTGCATAGGTATAGAAGTTAGGACAAAGAGAAGTGAGTGGCTTTCTCAAAGTCACTTGGCTGCTAAGAAATAATTCTGCAGTCCATATCTTTGGAACACAAATGTTCTTCTTTTTATAATCCTGGAGCTATGTGTGCAGTTTAATTTTCTAAGGAATATTTATTTTGATTTTAAGAGTATTATATTATATGCATTTTAAAATGAAAATAATAATATTATTTCATTATTGATTATTCTTTTTATTAGCCTAAGATATACACAACATAGTGTATAAAATACACAAATCTTAAGTGTACAGATCAAGGAAAAAATTTTCATATATCCTGTAACCATCATCCAAATTAAAGTACAGAATACTTCCACAGTCCAGAAAGCTGCATCATATAGCTTTTGAGTTGATATCCCCTTTCCTTCTCCCACACTGACCCTCACAAAAGTAACCACTATTCTGACTTTTATCACCAGAGGTTAGTTTTGGATGTCCTTGAACTTTGTATAGAGTCTTACTATATATTGACATTTGTGCCTGGATTTCTTACTCAGCATTATATCTGTGAGATTTGTCCACATGGTTGCTTGAATTCATAGTTTTTTTTCCTATTTTATTGTTCCATAATATTTCATTATACTCTATAGTATGAATATATTATAATTTTAAAATGCTTGCTATTATTGATGACTATTTCAGTTGTTTCAAGTTTTTGGCTATTATAAACAAAACTTCTATGAACATGTCTTTTGGTGGACATACTAATTTCTCTTGTGTATATATGAGCAGAATTGCCAGGTCATAGGGTATACATGCTTCTGGCTTTAGTTGGTGCTGTCAAACAATTGTTCTAATTGTTCTACTTTCTCATCATCTTACGCGGTTGTCAGTCTTTTTAAATTTGGGGCACTCTGTTTGTAGAGGTATCTCATTGTGGTTTAAATTTGCACTTTCCTGATCAGTACCAATATTGAGTACCTTTTCATACACCCATTGGCCAGTTAGAAATTCTCTTTTGTGCTTATGTTTAAACATTTTTATGTTGAGTTATTTGTCTTTTCCTTGTTAATTCATGGGAGTTCTTTTATGTCGTGGCTATAAATACTGTGTTAGAATATGTATTACAAATATCTTCTCCCAGCCTGTGGCTTACCTGTTTTTCTCACTTAATCATATTTTTGATGAATGAACGTTCTTAAGTTTAATGAATCTCAATTTATCAATTTTTCTTATATGGTTAGTACTTTATCTTTGTTTCTCTCAGGTTCATGAAGATATTCTACAATGTTTCTTCTAGAAACTATGTTGTTTTATACTTAAACTTCGTGTCTATGATACATCTCATATTTATTTTCTATATATTGTGAAGGAAAGGTAATTGGATGGGAGAAAATACCTCATTTTTAAAACTTGTTTTTTCCCCTAGCTTACAAATAATGTGGACAATTCTTTCCACTGCTTCCATTTACTTCTCATTTTTTTAAACCATTATTAGTTGCCCATCCTGTGCTAACACCAGAAATACAGCAGTAAGCAAAACAGACAAACATATCTTGTCCACTTGTATTTCTCCTGTGAGTGTTCTTGGTCATATTCTTTTTCATTTTTTTACTTGGCTGTTTGCAATTGTTTTTTATTTGTATGAGTGCTTTTATATATTTTTAGGTTCTTAAGCTTGTGTTGGTTGTTGATTATTTTTTTTCTCAGACTTTTCACTCATCTTTTGACTTTATGGCGTCTTCTGATATTCAGAAAGTTTAAATTCTTTTGAGGGTACAATCCATCACTCTGACGTTTTACCTTTTAGGTTTTACCGGGCTCAGTGCATCACTTAGAAAGTTTTTCTGTGATAAGAGAAAATCTGACAAAGACTGACTTAAACAAGTAGACCCTTGCTCTGCTATATCACAGGATGTTTGGGGATAGATAGTCTGGGGCTGGTGGTGGAACTCCAGGGTCCTTTCCACTTTTTCTGTTCTATGATTTTTAACACAAGGGCTGTTGTTTTTATGCTAATTTATGGTTGCCAGATGACTGCTGTAGTTTCCTATCCTGGGTTCATACTTCAGGCAGGAAAAAAAGGAAGCAGAAGAGGTAGGGCCAGCAGATGTCTGTGTACATCTCATTAGCCAGAATTGTGTCTCATGTACACAGAAAGGCTGGAAATGGAGTTTTCGTTTTTATAGTCTGTATAATAGAAGAAGACAGGAAATAAGCTAGAAATGAAAGATGGATAACTCAGTATACAGATGCTAAATTTAGGAAAAACTCTGTGGTGGATTGTCAAATCATTACTAGTTGCCTTTAATAATTAACTGTTAATTGTCCTATTATATCTGGAATTTTCTCCAACCTTGTATGGATACACCTGCTCCACACTTATTGCTCCCTCTTGTGGAGGAATTCTTAAATTTTTATGTCTTTGTTTCTTTCAACTCACCAGGCTAGCTGTTGGAAACCTTTCTTTTGTTTCCCAGAAAGTGAAGCTATAGCTTAAATCTGTGGTTCCTCTCTTGCCCACAGACCTGGTCTGTTTTTCTGAAAGCACTTTGTTACAGGTGCTGTCTCTCACTGCTGCACTAGGGAGTGTGCCCAAGTAGCCAGCTGCAGAGTGGGAGGAGGTGTAGGTTTGGCACTTTGTGTGTTGGGTGTGCCTGCAGACCTGGTGGGGAGGGGTCCTCGGGGGAGGTTCTCTCAGAGGCTTGTGGGTGTACTTCCTGCTGAAGTCCTGAGTGCAATCAGCAAGAACTGCATCTCTCTAATGCCTTTTGATCTTCTCATCTGCCTCTTTTCCAAAATGCCCCTGCCCCCAGCCATGGAGTTCCTACCTCAGTGTTCTGGGTGCTGCTGGAGAGAAACATGTTCCTCCAGCAGCATCCTGCACAGGTTGGTTAGCTGGGCACTCACCACTTTCCTTTCCCTCTCAGGAGAGGTTGCTGCTGGCTAATTCAGCCATGTGCTTTGTCACCCTGCGGGAGGCTGTGCTGGCAAAGTTCCTCTTAACCTCTCCAAATGTGTCCAGACTCATGTATATATATATGGTTCCAGTGGCATGCTGGAATATTCCCTCTAGAAGGATGGACTTCTACAAAATCTCTCTCATCCGTAAGTATCTTCTTAAGTCAGCGCTCTTCAAAATTTCCCTGACTGTGGGTGAGAAGGGTTGGGCTGGGTTTGCCAGTTCCTCCTCGTTCCATAACCTGAATGGAGGCCTATCTGTCTACTACTGGATGCACAGGTGGGCAAGATTCCTCCCTGGTCTGTCGGCTTATGGTGCTGGGTCCCACAGCTCCCACAGAAGCACTTCTGTTCGTGAACGGATGCCTAGTTAGTCGTTAAAAATGGGGACAAAGAGCATGTTGCTTCAAATAAAAGTTCTAATGACTTTTCTTGAACCCATTAGGGATTTAAAGTTGCAGAGGGGCTTCCTTGGTGGTGCAGTGGTTGAGAGTCTGCCTGCCGATGCAGGGGACATGGGTTCGTGCCCCGGTCCGGGAAGATCCCACATGCCGCAGAGCGGCTGGGCCTGTGGGCCATGGCCGCTGAGCCTGCGCGTCCGGAGCCTGTGCTCCGCAACAGGAGAGGCCACAACAGTGAGAGGCCCACTTACCACAAAAAATAAATAAATAAATAAAGTTTCAGAGAAAACCATCACCTAAAAATCTTATGCCACTGTGATGCTGACATCACTGAGAACCTAATCATTAATTAGATAATTACTTATCTTTTAGATTAATTAACAATAAGATAAATAAAAATTTTATTTTATTCTCGTTTATTCTTTCTCCAATGCTTTTCTTTTCTTTACCTGGACCCAATATTTGACTTATATCATTTTCCTTCTGGCCTCAAAACTTGCTTTAACATTTTTTTGCAGAGCAGATGTGACAGCAATGAATTACCTCAGATTTTGTTTTTCTGAAAAAGTCTATATTTCTTTTGTTTTTGATAGGTAATTTTGCTGGATATAGAAGTTTAGGTTGGTTTTCTTTTAAAAATACTTTAAATAGGGGCTTCCCTGGTGGCGCAGTGGTTGGGAGTCTGCCTGCCGATGCAGGGGACACGGGTTCGTGCCCCGGTCCGGGAGGATCCCACATGCCGCGGAGCGGCTGGGCCTGTGAGCCATGGCCGCTGGGCCTGCGCGTCCGGAGCCTGTGCTCCGCAGCGGGAGAGGCCACAACAGTGAGAGGCCCGCGTAATGCAAAAAAAAAAAAAAAAAAAAAAATACTTTAAATAGTTCATCCCATTCACTTCTTGCTTGCATGTTTTTTGATGAGAAGTCCACTGTAGTTCCTGTCCCGTTTCCTCTAGAAGTAAGTTTCCCCTCCACCCTTGCCTTCTTTAAATATTTTCTCTTTGTCTTCCTGTAGTTTGAATACAGTTTGCCTAAATATAGATATTTTTGGTGTTTATTCTGCTTAATGTTCCCTGAGCTTCCTGGATCTGTGGTTTGATGTCTGTCATTAATTTTGGGAAATTCCAAGACATTATTCTTCCCTTCCATGGCTGCAGAACTCCCAATCTAATTCCTGGAAGCCCTGAGGCACGTTAACTCTGTTTTTGCCACTTACGTGAGATAGGAAGGCTAAAGGGGGCTAGAGCAGGAGGAATGTCCAGTAGTCTGTCTGGGATAAGGCTCTGGAAAAGTTTCTTAACTGGAGAGTAGGGCTGTGTTATGGAGAGGGAACTGGGCACATTTTACAGTGATTATTCTTCCGTTCTCCCATCAGAACCACAAGGAGGAGGTGTTCCTGGTAGTAAAACCCATGAAATTGTGTGTGTGTGTGTGTGTGTGTGTGTGTGTGTGTGTGTGTGTATGTATGTGGTGTGCGAGGGGTCTTCTAATACTGCATTCCCTAGTAGTTTTCTTACTCTCACACTAGCCCACATTCAGGCTCCAACAGTTCATCCAAATTACCACTTAAGGGTTCCTACCAGGTTATGGTTCCAGCATCTTCTGCTGCAAGTAAACATATTTCAAATGTGGCTCTCTGGATATACTTCTCTTTTAGTATTTTGAGGTGATGGTTTTCCCTGCAACTTTAAATCCCTGATGTGTTCAAGAAAAGTTATTAGGATTTTTATTTTGTCCAACAGGCTCTTATTGTAAGGACAGGAGTGATGACTTTTAAGGTCTTTATTTGCAAGTTAAACCATTGACACTTATTGTGAGTAAAGCTTCTGCTATTTAGCATAGCTGAGGAGGGAGAAGAGAAGCTCCTCTTTCTTGAGTGACTCATATCACTTTCATCTTTATCCTTTCCTATTATTTTTAAGAGAAACTCAAGTTTTTCTCTTTATTCATAAATACAATTTCTGTAATAATTAATCAGCTTTTAATTGTCCCAATTATACTTTCAAAATTAAGTATTCTTAATTTTTGTTAGATTTCCAAAAAACGTATTTCTTGGTCTAATGATTTTTCATTTAAGTCAGTGTTTCCATCTACTTAAGAATTTTAATACTTCCTTGAATTTCATTAAAAATAAAAAATTAAAGATGTTCTAACAAGTTCTCTTTTTAAAGCAACTATTTAATGAAAGAAATACTAGTTCTAATTTTTTAGATTGGTCCTTTAGTTAAAAATGCAACACTCTTTTCTTATGCTTGACTCATCCTGACAAAGGGGGTCTACGCTGGTCTAATTGCGTATTGAGAGAGTTCTGTCAGCAATTAGGTGATTCATTATTGGAATCTGTCAGATAAAATTTGTCTTTACTTTGCTGGAATATAGGTACCTATAAGTATATTGTGTACAGCTATGAAATATAGCTACTGTTATAGAGTAAGGAGGAAGCTATAACTAGCAATATCTAAGTATAAATCTTTGTCTTTGGGGCAAATTATTTCTTTAACGGGTTTGTGGTGGCAACCTTCTTTAAATGGCAGAACTCTCTTGTTATGACATAGCCATGACACCCCCCTGTCATATTTAGCAAGCAAGCCATCCACGCCTAGGGTAAGCTAGAAGTAATCCTTGGAATAGGAAGTTTGCTTTGTCAAAACTCTAGTTTCTCTGATATGTCTTTAAGACCTTAAAAATCCCAACACTTGCCCTAAACAGCTATCCCATGAACATATCACTCTAAATTTAGGGTAGCAAAGACTGGTGGTTTATTCCATCTACTTCCCAGTGGACGGTTAGCCCTCCTCTATGATTAATCTGAAATTGGCCAGCTCTCCATCTCTGCTTTTATTTGGTGTATAGTTCTCTCATTTTCTGTAATCATATAGATTTTCCTTTATTTCCTTTGTCTACGGTAGAAAAAATTGGAAGCGAACAGAGAGGAGGGTGGTTTTTAATCCTGTGCACTCAGATTTCCATCTAGATCCTTAAATCTGTTTATTGTTTCCCCAGTCTCCAGGTTAAATCCCAGGTTTGAAGCTTTTCAGAGTATTTGATGAATATCATACTGTCAGTGTATTTTAAAATTTTAGAGAGTAACAAAGCAGCCCCATCAGTGTTAGAGATTACAACCCACAAAACAATGAATTTCAGTTTATCTACATCTAGCTGTCTCCTTACACTCAAAGTGACATGTATCTTACAAAAAGTTCTCTCTGTTCTGAGGCCATTTATATACACTGCGACATCTCTAAAGCAAACCCTGAATATTTGATAATTATCACTGGAAAGGCAAATGTTATGGACCCTTCACTATGTGTTAGTTTTTATAGTAGTTCTTTGCATGTGTCTCACCTTAAAATGAAATCTTTCATGAGATTTAGCTCTGAAATTTCTAATTTTGCTATTTCAAAAGCTCTTAAGGTTGGAGGATTTATCATAAGGCAATTTTGCTGAGCAATTGTCAGCCTGGAAAACTTGCTGTCAGAGAAAATTAGAAATAGCTTCACACAACCAAATTAAGAACGGAATTTGGCAATATATTTTGGTTGCCTGCCCAATATTTAATATTACTTCAGGGAATGTCTGCTTTTAATGAAAAATAGATTTGCAGAGTGAAAGAACATTTTTATTTTCTCCTTTATCAAAATTAATGATATAGATTAAGAATAAGGTTGTAGTTTTGCATATTTTTCTTGAATATTGCAGGTATTCTCTAAAGTTAACACATTCCACGTCTTGAAGAAGAATACCCTTATTTTATCCCTCTCCAATCTACCCAAGACTAGCCTTGAATAAAATTGTGAAGGAACTGAAGTTTATTTCCGACTATTCTAGAGTAACTAAGAACATATGATGTCCGTAAAGTCAGAGTGACCTCTAAGTAAATCTTCCTGAGCCTTAGTTCCTCATCTGTTAAATAAAGATAATATTACCTATGTCCTAGGATTTTTGAGAGGATTAAATGAGATAATATATACAAAACATCCAGTATTGTGCCTCTTACTGAGTAGTAGCTCAATAAATGACAGGTTTTTTTATTGTTTTTAAAAATTATTATTTATTAATAAATGCAAGTTCCCGTAGCCAATTCCTTTTCCTTTGGTGCCTGAAAAAGTAAGTAAAAGAACGAAGTAAAGGGAAGCAGTTTAGGAATAACAAGAGACTAGCTGTTTTGACTTTGAACTGATAATTAGACAGAGTCCTGAATCTGTGTTTCTGTTCAGCAATTTTCTGTTTCTACACAAAACATAGCAAATACCAACAACAAGCAAACAAATAGAAGCACACACAAAAGGCTTTGTACCATGGCAGAATACTTACTAATAATAATCAATAAGTGTGTATTGTAATCAATATGACAAAATTATGTCTGTGATTCACAGTGGAAAGTGCTTCTCAATTTTAATTCCAACAATTTTAGAAATATTAATGACAAGATTTTTTTTGTCTTGTTTTTGTTGTGGTTGATCTGTATCTATCTGGATGCCTAAATGCATGGATCAGTTGCAGTATGGTCCTTTCAATGGAACTGAACCTTTCCCTGAGCATATGCCAGCATGAGGTGCAGACTGGAAAAAAAGAACAGCTTTTATGAAATGAGTGATTAAATTCAGTTCATTGCATTCCACCGATTTTCCCCATTTTTTGGATCAGAGCTGTGGTTTGGATTGAGTTCAGAGAGAGAGGTTTTTCAGAAGTTGAATTGTTTATATGATTTCAGGAATTTGTGTAAACCCATGAGTTGTTTGCTGTAGCCTCCTTTTCTTCGCACTTCTTTTAGAATAAAGTCCAAATCCTTTTAACGTGGCCCATAAAGTCTCTCCTTTTCTAGCCACATCTCTCACCATCTTCCCCTCACCCTATGTGACTCAGCACTTCTCAGCTTTATTCAATTCTTTGAACCTGTCATATCTTCCCCTACATCTAGATCTTCACATGTGCTATTTCCTCTGCTGTGAAAACCCTTCTACACCTTCTTTGCTTTGCCTTCAGGTCTTCAGTTCTCAGCTTACAAGTCACTTCCTCCAGGAAGCTTTCTCTGATAACCAAGTCAGGGTCAGCTCCCCTCCTGGGTGCTTGTACATTTACATTATAGTAAAATAACATACTGGCTGTTTGTCTATAATACTCACTGTTCCTGTATTCCCATGTGGGTGGAAACCATGTTCATTTCTGTGTCAAATATAGTACCCAGCACGTAAGAAGAACTCAATGAATATTTGTTAAATTAATATACTCGATCTGTATCTTAAATAATAAACAGGGGGATTTTGTGAAGGTACTTCTGGCCCAAATATACATATGTTTTATTTACCCCTTAGCTATCTCTAGTCCTTTTTTTCCATATCTCTATCATCCTTTTCTGGAATGTGGGTTTTAAGTAGAATATTAAGAACCTTCACAGACAGGTATGTTTAATGGTATTGAGAACTTAAGTTTATAATGTGTATGATGACAAGGCAACATAGCTTAGATGTTAAATGCCAGATTTGGAGTTAGGAAAGCCTGTGTTTAAATCCACCCTTACAGGTGCTGATTCTCAACAGTTTACCTTATCTATGCAAGACTTAGTTTTATCATCTACAGAATCAGAATAATGATGCATTCATTACTCATAGGATTTCACGACAGTTACATGAGGTATCATATATATTTGATTTATTGAGCATTAGGGACTCAATAGAATATGAGCAGGAGGCCACTTAATTCCTTCTTTGTTTCCATCGTTTCTTTAAAATTGCTCTGCTGACTCCTTCATTTCCCCTGACTGAGATCTCAAACAGATAAACGTGTTTTCTGATCATTCTTAAGTGTTAGCATATAGTCTCATTTTTCAGGTGTTAAAAAGTCCAACCCATTTTAATTTCAAAACTTTCATTTCTCATTTAATTCTGATCTTTTTCCTGTGTCCAGCTTGATGTTGCCTCAGATTAGAAAAACCGTGGTTGGGAGAAGATTCTGGGGAACTTGTTCAACATTGCCCCACATTGTTCTTTTCCTCTTCCTCCCCTCATTCACCACACTGCCTCTGCTCTTGCAGGGTGAAGCCTGGAGAAGGGAAGACCACAAAAGACAGATAAGCTTGTTCTTGCTAGCATAGTTTTACCTGGTATTGGTGCCTTCCTAGTGTGGCAGAGGAAAATGCTGGCCTTTTCTCTCTTGTGCTCTTTTTTTGTTTCTCAGAGGATCTTGTTTCTGGGAATCTTCCTTCTGCTCTTCCCTACGTCTTCATGGCTGGTTGCTTAAGAGCTCCTTCAGCCCATTTCTATGTACTCCAAATAACTTTCTTGAAGGTGACTTATCCCTCCAAGCCTACCTTTTGGACAGGGTTCCTTTCGAGTTGACTCATGTCTGGTTCCCCTCCCCAGTGCCTACATCTCTTCTTGTCCTTGAAGCTCTAGAAATTCTCAAGGTGAAAGATGTTCTTAATGGGACCCCATCTATTCTCTGTCATGCCAAGTTGCTCTAAACAGCTTCTTTCGTTTAGAAGTTTTTGTTGTTGTTGCCATTGTGGAGGTGGTTATAAGTCAGGTACCAGCCCCCTCCCCCAAACTTTAGAGAACCTGTGTCAAGATTTCTGAAACTCATTTTATTTGGATGGGGATGGGGTGGGAGAAAGGAAAAATAGCATCTTGAAATGCTCTTGCTAGGGAAATGCTTACTCCCCAACACCTCTTCCCCAGTTGTCAAGCATTCCTGGTTGTGTGTGTCCTCTAGGTGTCCCAATGTTTGCTAAGCCTGTTTGCTGGACTACCTGTTAGATGAATCTGGTATCTCTCTTTAGAATTTTGGCTACTCATTACGTTTTGGTTTCAGGTTTGGGGAACCAACCAATATTAACATGATGAGAAAGCATCTCGTTTGATATCCTGTTGCACATGTCAAGTTTACATGTAATATAGGTAATTAGTAAGTGGTGTAGTAATTAGCTTGTTATTAAAGCAAAGCAGATGTGTCAGCGTCAATTCTGTCATATTGAGTCATTCTCCCTTTTAAGGATGGTAGGAAGATTTAAGTGCTGAATGTTATATAAAATGAAGGATGAAAGAGAACTATGTCTGTCTATGCCATAATCACCACCTAGTAGCTTTCCACTCCGGTTAGAGAAAGAGGTAGGAGGAAAGGATTTCCATTTCCTCACATATATTGGGATTTGATTCCAAATGCTATTTCTTTGGCTTGGAATCTCCTCTCATCTACCCTTTGACCCATTTGCTTAGAAAATTCCTATTTATTCTTTAAGACATAGGAAACGTTTTATTGTATTTTGAAGCTTTTCCCATTCTGTCTGCAGAGTTGGTCTTCCTTCATGCTCTTGTAACGCTCTATGTAGACCTTTACTTGGACACTTGGAAAATTGTATTTTACGTTTTTGTATTCACAATATTCTTAAGAGAAAGAACCATACCTTATCATTATTTCTCAGGTATCCAGCATACTTGAGGGGGCCCAAGTTGGCTTTCAATAAAAATCTATAGAATAGATATATCACAGCTAATTTGCTTATGTTGGCTCTCTAAAGTCAGAATGTTAAACACAAGTTGGAATATGCAGTGGAGCTTTGACTAAAATGTAATATTGGTGGAAATTTTATGGTTAGAAATATATAATACTCTGAGAAATATTTATTTCATGTCCCAGGTATAGCTATCCTTTCTATTGTTCTTATCAAGAAACATTTAAGCCCACTATACATCTCATGTTTCTTCCACCTCAACCTTAAAAACCATTCCAGGTATGCCAACAGTACTTTTCAAGAAACAGAGTCAAAATATAAAGGCCTCATTTTACACAACAGATATATTGGGGGAGATATTTTCTACTTTTGATACAAGTTTTGTAGCATAGTTTATTTGTATTAAGACCTTCAATGGATCAGTGGAAATAATAAACTTAACATTTGCAAAGAATGCTCCTGTTTACAGAAACACTATTATAGTTATTATCTCACTTATTTCTTAACACATTATGAGGTGGTGGGTTTATCATCCTCATTATAGGAAAATCGAAGCCCGGAGAGTTTAATAATTTGCCCAACAGCACATTAGTAAGAAGTAATATATAGGTTCATTATTCAAATCAATTCTCCTGACTGAAGGTTCCATATTCTTTTCATTATACCAAAGCTCATTTTGTAAGCTATACAATTAATAACAACAAAAAGTTGTAAATATGATTTATCCGGAACAGATCTAATGCATAATCTATTTATAGGTAGTGTTATCAGGCAGCCAATATTCAATACAAGAAATTATATTAAAATATTGTTTAAATGTATACTAAATTTTCATATTTTTATACACTTAATACTTTTTAAAATGCTTTAATTTCTCTACTGCTTCTCACAATAATCCAACTCTGAGACTTTTCCTCCGTTACTATCTTAATAACTCATAAATATTCCAAAAATATATATAAATTCAAGCATTTTGTGACATTTCATAATACAGAAACTCGATTACAAGGTTCTGGGAAAATGAAACCATAAATTATAATGCCATGTATAGATTTGAAACAGAGACATACTCTCTTCTTTTAGTGGTAAAGCGATTGTTCACCCATTTATTCACTAATTGTGCTGCTATCATCATTAAGGAACAGGCTTTAGACCCGCAGAAGATACTAAAATTAATAAAGTTTATCCTTTGCTATCAAGTGCCTTATATCAAGTACCTTCACATATTTGAGATTAAAATATATGACATAAACTTATACGATTCAAATATTTAGTAGGAAAGGATAAAAGACCAAAGAAGTGTTGACGTTCTGTGGAAAGAGACTAATACCACCTCAGGGAATCAAGACACACTTTAGGGGAAAGAAGACGTTTGAATGGGACCTTGAATGATATAGGCAAGTGAAAACAACATGGAAGAATCTTCTAGTCTCAGCGAATAATAAAATCAAAGGCAAAATATGAAAGCCCAGGCTGAGTTTTGGAAATGATTTGCCAGGTCATAGAATGTATGGCAAGGAGTACAGGAAGATAGATCTCACAAGGTATTTGAGGCCAGGTAGTGAAAAGCCTTGATTATCGAACAAGGAGGTGGATTTTATTCAGTGCACCATGGGGAGCTACCAAAGGATTCTGATTAGGAAAGTGTCACAAATTGCGAACTATAATCTATAAACCTTTTGATATTTGAAAAAAAGTAGAAGAGGCATCAATCTGAGTGACCATAATTGTAGATCTGATTATGTCATCCTTCTTAAATATGCTTCAATGATTTTTTTGTCTTTAGGAAACAATGAAAATATAACATTTCTGAGAAGACCCTGTGTTCTTTCTCTTTTTTGCTTCTCCATATGCCTTCACTTATCCCAACATGCTGTGCTCGCTCACTCAAGATACCTTTACATATGCTATTTTCTCTGCCAGGAAAATGCTTCCTCCGTCTTCTTTCTGGACTAACTTCAAGAATATGTGTAACCGTTATTACTTCCAGGAGATCTTGTAGTCTCTCTATAAAATAGTAAAATCTAAAAAAAAAAAAAAAAAGTAAAATCTCCCTAGCTATGTGTCTCCATAGTCCCATGAACTTCTGTTCTGATGCTTATTGCATTTTATTATAATTAGTTGTTTAATTTTGTGTCTTCCCAGTTATATTATAAGCTCTCTGGAAGCATAAACTGTGTCTGTCTTGTAGAATTATGTATCCCTAGCACAGTGCCTAGTTCATGGAGGTTTCTTTACAAATATCTCTGGAATATAAATGTGTGTATATATGGAAGAAATCCACATATGAAAGAAATCCTAGAGTAGCAGCAAAGATATACATACTATCTTATAGCTAAGAATGAAGATTATAATAGCAAATAAACACTTTAGCAAGTTACCTTGTATGTCCTTCCTTATATAGGTTAGAATGACCAAGCTTTTTGGTTGAGTGAAGTCAAATCATATATATTTCTGTCCACGGTGCTAAATATTAATATTTTGCCCTTGAGAATTGTTATTTCTCTGGGAGTCGGAGAGTGGGAAATGTGCTTCTTTTCTCTTGTGCATGAACTTACATGGATGTGCCTCCTATCAACATCATCATCATCATATCACCATCATCATTATCATCATTGTCATCATCACAGCAGCTCTCATTTTCTGATCGCCTACAATGTGCTAATCTTTGTGCTAAGAGTTTTATTCATTTTGTTTCACTTAATTTAAGCAACAGTATAAGGCAGTCTCTGTTTTGTTTAATGGGGAATTGATAGTGTTCCTTTAACCCATTAGCACCTCCCATCTATACCTTATCAACAGGTCACCTTTCTCTCCAGAAATGAAGCCTCTCATCTGTGGAATTCCCTTCCTCAATGGATTCCAGAGTGTCTTAAGCCATCTGTTCCCCTCTATCACCACTCCTATCCAGTCCCAAATCTACCCTCTTTTCTCGTTGGCCTCAGGCCTCAGTCACTAGGGGCAGATCAATGAGGCTGAAGAAGGGTATGAAGAGAAGTGCTCCTCCTTGGTCTGGGGCCAGCATCAAGCATCAGAACTCTTTAAGGTGGCTATTTCTCCTCTTTAATTTTTATAAAAACAATGTAAAATGGACCAAAGGAGAAGGTGTAAGTCCATAGATAGCTAGGTCTTAGACATGAGGTTGGCATTGAGAGTGAGGTAGTACTCAAATTCACAAGGTGATAGGAGCAGATCCTTGTAGGGACATGAAATGAGCATACTACTCAAATAGGAAAGGGATGAATAGAAAGGAATTGGAATAGAGACTTGCAATGGAGGCTAAGACTAAAGCCTAATTAGATGAACTGAGCCTGCAGTGATGGTGAACCAGGGGGAGCTTGAAGATACTCTAAGGACCAGGGAGAGGCTAAGATTTATGGTGGAAGGTCAGCAAACAGAGCACTGAGAAGCTGGGGCAACAGCAGCGAGTGAAATCAGGCAAGAATACTACATTCGTTGAAAGGAATCGTATCTAACTCCTAATTTGAAACAAAAGGGAGTTTACATTAGATGCAGTGGCAGAAATATTTATGTATATTTTACTTCATTTGATCCTCAGAACAACTATAGGTGATGCTGTTGTCCCATTTTTTCATGTTGAAAAGCACAATTTGCAACATGATTCTTGGTTTCATACAGAAAGTGCAATGTTAAAAACAGGAGAAACCGGGCTTCCCTGGTGGCGCAGTGGTTGAGAGTCCGCCTGCCGACGCAGGGGACACGGGTTCGTGCCCCCCGTTCGGGAAGATCCCACATGCCGCGGAGCGGCTGGGCCCGTGAGCCATGGCTGCTGAGCCTGCGCATCCGGAGCCTGTGCTCCGCAACGGGAGAGGCCACAACAGTGAGAGGCCCATGTACCGCAAAAAAAAAAAAAAAAAAAAAAAAAAAAACAACACGAGAAACTATGGTGAAACAGCAATTTCCTTTTTACTATGATCATTTTAGATATGAGCACTGTCACATCACTGTCTTTCTTAAGTAGCCAGAATTCTTAGAACTGGGGAAAAAAAAAACGAAAGGAAAAAAGAAAGAAATCCTGCTTAGCCACTATCTGATGGCTGGAAGTAGTTTTTCCTTAACACCATGCCAGAGAACATTTTTGCTCTGTGAGCTGTTGCTATGCTAGCCTTAGCCCTGGGATCAAACACTTTACATGTGTTGGCCCTGGGAGAGTGCCCATCTCCCTAAATGTTTGGTTTAGTAAAAGCTAGTGTTTGAACTCAATGATGAGGTCATCTGATTGACTATAGTTAATATTAACATAGGCTGGGGATGAGTTCAAGAATTTGGAGCTCTCCCTTATATTCTCTGTCCACCCCCCCAAAAAATTGAGTATGGAGAAGATGAATCTCGGTTGTCCTTAGAATAAATCTATGCAGCAAGTAAAGGTTTTGGTTAGTCTATGGCCAATATCTATGTGCCTGTTCCCTTATAGAATTGTCAAAACTTACAGAGCAGAATCACAACATTTGGAGGACAGAGAGACTACTGCAGTCTTGAAGTTTTTCCACCCATTTGCCTACTTCTTCATCATGCTGTCAGGGGACTGAGTGTCACAAATGTCAAAATATTTTTTTTTCCCTAGGTAGATTTTTTTTTTCTCCCTGTTGGTGATCAATCAGACAGTATTTCTTTGAGCAGAGAATCATTTTGGCAGGATGCCTAGCATTGTGTTGATGAATGAAAGTCCCTAGATTATAATATGCACCTCTGTGCAAAAAAACTATACTGCAATATGTAAAGTTACCCATATAATGAGAAAAGAACGCAATGGAAAATTTGGAACAATAGTGGCTCTGTTCTTAAGGTCTATCAGAAGTTTTTTGCCTTCAGGCAATAATTTGGGGTGTCTTATAGTGAGTGGCAAAGGAACTTAATCAGTACACTAATATGTCTTTATCATTGGACTGTACTTTCCCCCTGCTTAGGAAAATGGTTCCCTCAAGATTGGGATAATGAGCCAGACTTGTGTGGTGAAGTAAAGGGTCACACACAGTGTAGGTGAGATCTTTAGAAAGGGACTCCGAATTGCAAAACTTGGCTTTATAATTTCTAAACTGTGAAACCATTATATTCAACCTATTACAGTATCCAGAACCCTCTGTGAAAGAATTTTTTTTTTTAAACCAGGAAGCTAAAGGACTACTTTAGAGCCAGAAAACATTTTTTCCATCACAGTCATACATATGAAACTACAATCAGGTTAGAAGGCAGTTGATGAACATCTGGGATCAGGGAAAGAAGAGTTTAATAGAGCTTTCCATGTGTAAATAATCTCAACCTCAAACTATTCTGTTTGCTTGATATTGACTAGTGGGAGGAAAAGAAAAGAGTGATGAGGTAGAGAAGCGGTGGAAACATTTATAAGGATACAGGACTTGTCTCCAAAGGTTATCTATCTTTGTCCAATATAGTCAACAAAGAATCATGACAAATGTGTGGTTTTATTCTGTCTTGAGTAGACATCTAAGGTGGCATCATCTAACATGGGATATAAGACAAAAAGACATTTATGGTACTAGTAATACTTTTAATTGGGTATGTGGCACCATTGGTTTCCAGGTACTTAGAATGCTTGCAGTGGCATCAGGGAAAAGCTAAAATGTTGGGAAGCAAGTACCAGCCTTCTAGAGAAAGGCATTGATGAGACAGCGTGGTAGGGAGTCCAAGCAATATTCAACCCAGCTGGAGATGCAGATAGATCTCCAGGCCCAGCAGGAACCTTCAGTGCCAGGTAAGAATTAGAAAGCAGAAATCTAATTAGATGCAATGAACCAACATGCATGGAGAAGAAAAATCTTCCACTGATTATGGAAACTATCCAGTATATTAGGAACACAACAAAGTCTTAAATTTCTCTTGCTGCTGAGGCTGAAGTTTTTAAAATACTCCTGGACCTGAAAGGCTTGTTTGTGAAAGGTTTGGGGACTTAAAGTTAGTGTTTTTCAAGCTTTCTTTTAAAAGATCTTGTACCACTCTCTCCCACCCACCTTCTCTGCCCACTTTCTAAAGGAATGAAGAATTGAGTGATAACCATGGAGTGGAAATCTCTAGGCAGGAGTTCCAAATATCTTCATGTGCAAGTGCCCAGTGGAGATTTTTTGTGTCATCCAGACTCATTGACAGAATATGAGTTTAGAGTTTTCAGTAAACTCTGTTAAAACTTCAATTCTATTTTATGAATTTCAGTTTTGGTCATTCTTTATTTGCCCAGTTTTATTGAGATGCAATTGACACATAACATGATGAAAGTTTAAGGTATACAATGTGATTATTTGATACACATGTATACTATGAAATGATTATGACGATTAGATTAGTTAATATATCCATCACCACACATAATTACCTTTGTGTGTGTGTGCGTGCACGTGTGTGCGTGTGTGTGTGGTGAGAAGACTTAAGATCTACCCTCTTAGCAGCTTACAAGTATACAAAACAATGTTTTTAACTATATTCACATGCAGTACCTAAGATACCCAGAATTTATTCATCTTATAACTCGAATTTTGTACCCTTTGACTAGCATGCCTTTATTTTTCTGATGCCCCAGCCTTTGGCAACCACGAATCTACTCACTGTTTCCATGAGTTTGGCTTTTTTAGATTCTACATATAAGTGAACTCATTCAGTATTTGTATTTCTCTATTTGACTTATTTCACTTAACGTAATGTCCTCAAGATTCATGCATGTTGTTGCAAGTGGCAGGTTTCCTTCTTTCTCATGGTTGAGTAATATTCCATTGTGCATGTCACATTATCTTCATCCATTCTTCCATCCGTGGACACTTAGATTGCTTTCATGTCTTGGATATTTTGAATAATGCTACATCAAACGTGAGGGTTCAGATATCTCTTTGAGAGAGCGATTTCATTTCCTTCAGCTATATACCCGGAAGTGAGATAGCTAGATTATATGGTAGTTCTGTTTTTAGTTTTGAGAAACCTCCATACTGTTTTCGACAGAGGCTGTACCAATTTATATTCCCACCAACAGTGTACAAGGGTTCCCTTTTCTCCACATCCTCGCCAACGTTTGTTATTTGTGTTCTTTTTGATGATAGCCATTCTCACAAGTGTGAGGTGATATCTCATTGTGGTTTTGATTTACATTTCCCTGATAATTAGCGATATTGAGCATCTTTTCATGTGCCTGTTGGCCATTTGCATGTTCTCTTTGGAAAAATGTCTATTCAGTTCTGCTGCCCCTTTTTTAATCGGGTGGTTTCGTTTATTTTGTTGTTGAGTTGTTTAAGCCGTTCATACACATTGGATATTAATCCCTTATAGGTCATATCATTTACAAGTATTTTCTCCCATTCAGTAGGTTGCCTTTTCATTTTGTCAGTGGTTTCCTTTGCTGTGCAAAAGCTTTTAAGTTTAATTATGTCCCATTTGTTTATTTTTGCTTTTATTTCCTTGACTTTAGGAGGCAGATCAAAAAAAATATTGTTGTGATTTATATCAAAGAGTGTTCTGCCTATGTTTTCCCCTAGGAATTTTATAGTATCTGGTCTTATATTTAGGTCTTTAATCCATTTTGAGTTTATTTTTGTATATAGTGTTAGCAAATGTTCTAATTTCATTCTTTTACGTGTAGCTGTCCAGTTCTCCCAGCACCACTTATTGAAGAGAGTATCTTTTCTCCATTGTATATTCTTGCCTCCTTTAACAAAGATTAATTGCCTAGGTCATTGATTTTAATCTATTCAGTTTTTCTAACATAAGCATTTAATGTCACCTATTCTCTCTAAACATTGCTTTACCTTGATCTGACAGATTTTGATGTATTGTGTTCCTTTTCATTAGTTCACAATATTTTCTAATTTCCCTTGTGGTAATTCCTTGACCCAATTTCCTTTAGAAATTGGGTGTTAGATTTCCAAATACATGAATATTTTTCAGATTTCTTTCTGTTGTGAATTCTGATTTAATTCTATTGTGTCCAATTATATTTGTAAAATTTTAATGATAAAATTTTGCATTTATTGAGACTTATTTACTTTATGGAGACTTGTAGACAAGAATATGTTTTATCTTAGAAAAATTCCATATTCCATAAAAGAATATGCATTCTTCTGGTCGTGGTGGTGTGGAATGGTCTCTAAACATCAAGTCAAGTTGCTTGATAGTATTATTCAACTTTTCTATAACTTTCCTGACTTTTCACTCACTTCCTTTCTATCAATTATTGACAGAGGAATTTGAAATCTCCAGCAATAATTGTGGATTAATTTTTTTCCTTTTAGTACTTACTGTTTTTATTTGATATATTTAAAGCCATGTTAATAAGTGAGTACATTTTTAGGGTGCTTATTTCTTCTTTATTAACTAAATGGTTCCTTTATCATTATGCAGTGACCATCTCTGTCACTGGTAATATTTTTTGGTTGTTCTGTACCTACTTAGTGTGATATTAATGTAGCTACTCCTATTTGTGTGTATGTATGTGTGAGTGTGAGTGTACATGCATGGTATAATTTTTATATTTTTAACCTACATATGCCTTTATATTTAATGTTAACTTCTCACAGATAGAATGCAGTTTGACTGTCCTTTTTCATCTAATCTGTATAACTCTGCCTTTCAATTGGTATATTTTTATAATTCGCATTTAATGTAATTTTTAAAAAATGTTTATTTTCTTATTAGTCATCCATTTTATACACATCAGTGTATACATGTCAATACCAATTGCCCAATTAATCACACCCCCCCACCCCCCGCTGCTTTCTCCCCTTTGTGTCCATAAGTTTGTTCTCTACATTGTGTCTCAATTTCTGTCCTGCAAACTGGATCATCTGTACCATTTTCTAGGTTCCACATATATGTGTTAATATATGATATTTGTTTTTCTCTTTCTGACTTACTTCACTCTGTATCACAGTCTCTAGATCCATCCACGTCTCTACAAATGACCCAATTTCATTCCTTTCTGTGGCTGAGTAATATTCCATTGTATATATGTGCCACATCTTCTTTATCCATTCGTCTGTCAATGGGCATTTAGGTTGATTCCATGACCTGGCTATTGTAAATAGTGCTGCAATGAATATTGCGGTGCATGTGTCCTTTTGAATTATGTTTTTCTCAGGGTATATGCCCAGTAGTGGGATTGCTGGGTCATATGGTAGTTCTATTTTTAGTTTTTTAAGGAATCTCCATACTGTTCTCCATAGTGGCTGTATCAATTTACATTCCCACCAAGAGTGCAAGAGGGTTCCCTATTCTCCACTCTCTCTCCAGCATTTGTTGTTTGTAGATTTTCTATTGATGCCCATGCTAACTGGTGCGAGGTGATACCACATTGTAATTTCGATTTGCATTTCTGTAATAATTAGTGATGTTGAGCAGATTTTCATGTGCTTCTGTATGTCTTCTCTGGAGAAATGTCTATTTAGGTCTTCTGCCCACTTTTGGATTGGGTTGTTTGTTTTTTTAATATTGAGCTGCATGAGCTGTTTATATATTTTGGAAATTAATCCTTTGTCCAGTGATTCATTTGCAAATGTTTTCTCCTATTCTGAGGGTTGTCTTTTCATCTTGTTTATGGATTCCTTCGCTGTGCAAAAGCTTTTAAATTTCATTAGGTCCCATTTGTTTATTTTTGTTTTTATTTCCATTACTCTAGGAGGTGGATCAAAAAAGATCTTGCTGTGATTTATGTCAAAGAGTGTTCTTCCTATGTTTTCCTCTAAGAGTTTTATAGTGTCTGGTCTTACATTTAGGTCTGTAATCCATTTTGGGTTTATTTTTGTGTGTGGTGTTAGGGAGTGTTCTAATTTCATTCTTTTACATGTAGCTGTCCAGTTTTCCCAGCACCACTTATTGAAGAGACTGCCTTTTCTGCATTGTATATCCTTGCCATAGATTAGTTGACCATAGGTGCGTGGGTTTACCTCTGGGCTTTCTATCCTGTTTCATTGATCTGTATTTCTGTTTTTGTGCCAGTACCATAATGTCTTGATTACTGTAGCTTTGTAGTATAGTTTGAAGCCAGGAAGTCTTATTCCTCCAGCTCCATTTCTTTCCCCTCAATACTACTTTGGCTATACAGGGTGTTTTTTGTCTCCATACAAATTTTAAGATCTTTTTGTTCTAGTCCTGTAAAAAATGCCATTGGTAATTTGATAGGGATTGCATTGAATCTGTAGATTGCTTGGAGTAGTATAGTCATTTTCACAATATTGATTCTTCCAATCCAAGAACATGGTATATCTCTCCATCTGTTGGTATCATCTTTAAATTCTTTCATCAGTGTCTTACAGTTTTCTGCATACAGGTCTTTTGTCTCCCTAGGTAGGTTTATTCCTAGGTATTTTATTCTTTTTGTTGCAATGCTAAGTGGGAGTGTTTCCTTAATTTCTCTTTCAGATTTGTCATTATTAGTGTATAGGAATGCAAGAGAGTTCTGTGCATTAATTTTGTATCCTGCAACTTTATCAAGTTCATTGATTAGCTCAAGTAATTTTCTGGTGGCATCTTTAGGATTCTCTATGTATAGTATCATATCATCTGCAAACAGTGACAATTTTACTTCTTCTTTTCCAATTTGGATTCCTTTTATTTCTTTTTCTTCTCTGATTGCCGTGGCTAGGACTTCCAAAACTATGTTGAATAATACTGTTGAGAGTGGGCATCCTTGTCTCGTTCCTGATCTTAGAGGAAATGGTTTCAGTTTTTCACCATTGAGAATGATGTTTCTGTGGGTTTGTCATATATGGCCTTTATTATGTTGAGGTAGGTTCCCTCTGTACCCACTTTCTGGAGAGTTTTTATCATAAATGGGTGTTGAATTTTGTCAAAAGCTTTTTCTGCATCTATTGAGATGGTCATATGGTTTTCATTCTTCAATTTGTTAATATGGTGTATCACATTGATTGATTTACATATATTGAAGAATCCTTTCATCCCTGGAATAAATCCCACTTGATCATGGTGTATAATCCTTTTAATGTGTTGTTGGATTCTATTTGCTAACATTTTGTTGAGGATTTTTGCATCTATATTCGTCAGTGATATTAGTCTGTAATTTTCTGTTTTTGTAGTATCTTTGTGTGGTTTTGGTATCAGGGTGTTGGTGGCCTCATAGAACGAGTTTGGGTGTTTTCCTTCCTCTTTAGTTTTTTGGAAGAGTTTGAGAAGGATGGGTGTTAGCTCTTCTCTAAATGTTGGATAGAATTCAACTGTGAAGCCATCTGGTCCTGGACTTTTGTTTGTTGGAAGATTTTTAATCACAGTTTCAATTTCATTACTTGTGATTGGTCTGTTCATATTTTCTATTTCTTCCTGGTTCAGTCTTGGAAGGTTATACCTTTTTAAGAACTTGTCCATTTCTTCCAGGTTGTCCATTTTATTGGCATAGAGTTGCTTGTAGTAGTCTCTTAGGATACTTTGTGCTTCTGCGGTGTCTGTTGTAACTTCTCCTTTTTCATTTCTGATTTTATTAATTTGAGTCCTCTCCCTCTTTTTCTTGATGAGTGTAGCAAATGGTTTATCAATTTTGTTTATCTTCTCAAAGAACCAGCTTTTAGTTTTATTGATCTTTGCTATTGTTTTCTTTGTTTCTATTTCACTTATTTCTGCTCTGATCTTTATGATTTCTTTCCTTCTGCTAACTTTGGATTTTGTTTGTTCTTCTTTCTCTAGTTTCTTTAGGTGTAAGTTTAGATTGTTTATTTGAGATTTTTCTTGTTTCTTGAGGTAGGCTTCTATAGCTCTAAACTTCCCTCTTAGAACTGCTTTTGCTGCATCCCATGGGTTTTGGATCGTCGTGTTTTCATTGTCATTTCTGTCTAGGTATTTTTTGGTTTCCTCTTTGATTTCTTCAGTGATCTCTTGGTTATTTAGTAACGTATTGTTTAGCCTCCATGTGTTTGTGTTTTTTACGTTATTTTCCCTGTAATTCATTTCTAATCTCCTAGCAATGTGGTCAGAAAAGATGCTTGATATGATTTCAGTTTTCTTAAATTTACTGAGGCTTGATTTCTGACCCAAGATGTGATCTATCCTGGGGAATGTTCCCTGTGCACTTGAAAAGAAAGAGTAATCTGCTGTTTTTGGATGGAGTCCTATAAATATCAATTAAATCTATCTGGTCTGTTGTGTCTTCTATAGCTTGTGATTCCGTATTAATTTTCTGTTTGGGTGATCTGTCCATTGGTGTAAGTGAGGTGTTAAAGTCCCCCACTGTTATTGTGTTACTGTCGATTTCCTCTTTTATAGCTGTTATCAGTTGCCTTATGTATTGAGGTGCTCCTATGTTGGGTGTATATATATTTATAATTGTTATATCTTCTTCTTGGATTGATCGCTTGATCATTATGTAGTGTCCTTCCTTGTCTCTTGTAACATTCTTTATTTTTAAGTCTATTTTATCTGATATGAGTATTGTTGCTCCAGCTCTCTTTTGATTTCCATTTGCATGTAATATCTTTTTCCATCCCCTCACTTTCAGTCTGTATGTGTTCCTAGGTGTGAAGTGGGTCTCTTGTAGACAGCAAATATATGGGTCTCGTTTTTGTATCCATTCAGCAAGCTTGTGTCTTTTGGTTGGAGCATTTAATCCATTCACATTTAAGGTCATTATCGATATGTATGTTCATATTACCATTTTCTTAATTTGGGGGGTTTTGTTTCTGTAGGTCCTTTCCCTCTCTTGTGTTTCCCACTTAGAGAATTTTCTTTAGCATTTGTTGTAGAGCTGGTTTGGTGGTGCTGAATTCTCTTAGCTTGTGCTTATCTGTACAGCTTTTGATTTCTCCATCGAATCTGAATGAGATCCTTGCTGGGTAGAGTAATCTTGGTTGTAGGTTCTTCCCTTTCATCACTTTAAGTATATCATGCCACTCCCTTCTGGCTTGTAGAGTTTCTGCTGAGAAATCAGCTGTTAACCTTATGGGAGTTCCCTTGTATGTTATTTGCCCCTTTTCCCTTGCTGCTTTCAATAATTTTTTTTTGTCTTTAACTTTTGTTAATTTGATTACTATGTGTCTCGGCGTGTTTCTCCTTGGGTTTATCCTGTATGGGACTCTCTGTGCTTCCTGGACTTGGGTGGCTCTTTCCTTTCCCATGTTAGGGGAGTTTTCGACTATAATCTCTTCAAATATTTTCTCGAGTCTTTTCTCTCTCTCTTCTCCTTCTGGGACCCCTATAATGAGAATGTTGTTGAGTTTGATATTGCCCCAGAGGTGTCTTAGGCTGTCTTCATTTCTTTTCATTCTTTTTTCTTTATTCTGTTCTGCAGCAGTGAATTCCACCATTCTCTCTTCCAGGTCACTTATCAGTTCTTCTGCCTCAGTTATTCTGCTATTGATTCCTTATAGTGTATTTTTCATTTCAGTTATTGTATTGTTCATCTCTGTTTGTTTGTTCTTTAATTCTTCTAGATCTTTGTTAAACAGTTTTTGCATCTTCTCGATCTTTGCCTCCTTTCTTTTTCCAAGGTCCTGTATCATCTTCACTATCAATATTCTGAATTCTTTTTCTGGAAGATTGCCTATCTCCATTTCTTTTAGTTGTTTTTCTGGGGTTTTATCTTGTTCCTTCATCTGGTACATAGCCCTCTGCCTTTTCATCTTGTCTATCTTTCTGTGAATGTTGTTTTCCACAGGCTGCAGGATTGTAGTTCTTCTTGCTTCTGCTGTCTGCCCTCTGGTGGATGAGGCTGTCTAAGAGGCTTGTGGAAGTTTCCTGATGGGAGGGCATGGTGGTGGGTAGAGCTGGCTGTTGCTCTGGTGGGCAGAGCTCAGTAAAACTTTAATCCAATGTAATTGTTTATATGCATGGCTTTAAATCTACCATCTTGTTATTTATTTTTTCCCATATGTAAGTCCTTTGTTTTTCTCCTTTCTTTTAGATCAGTTAAATATTTTTCATAACTTGATTTTTATTTCCTTGTTGCCTTTTTTGTCTAGCATGTACATATACATATAATTTTTAATTTATAACAACCTTCATTTTAATAATAGTATACTGCTCCATGCATATCATAAGATAGTAAGAGATATTGCTGGCTATAGAATTACAGGTTGACTTTGTTTTCTAGTACTTCAACACTGTTGCTTCACTGCATTCTGGCTTGTGCTGTTTTTGCTTAGGAGTTTATCATCATTTTTACCTTTGTGGTTTTGTGTGTACTGTGTCTTTTTTCCATGGCTGTTTTTAACAATTTTACTTTATTGTTGTTTGGCAATAATTGGGTTATGATGTGTCTTCTTGTGATTTTCTTCATGTTTATTCTGCTGGGGTTTTTTGAGCTTCTTAGTTCTGTGGGATTATAGTTTCCTTCAAATTTTTGAGAATTTTAGCAATTATTTCTTCCAAAAATTTTTTGTCTCACTTCTTGCTCCTTTTCTTCTAAGATTCCAATCATGTATTTGTTACACTGCTTGATACTGCCCATAGCTCATTGTTACTCTGTTTATTTTTCAGTCTTTTTTCTCTGTGTTTTATTTTGGATAACTTCTCTTGCTATGTTTCTAAGTTCTAAGTTTTTTTTCTTCTTCATAATATCATGTCAGGGTGCTTTTATGTTAAACTTTATATTTTTATTCCCAGAAGTTAAATTCATGTCTTAAAATCTTCCATCAATCTTTTTATAATGCTCATGCTTTCCTCCATCTTCTTGAACATATTGAGTTATATTTACAGTAACTATTTTAACATCTTTATTCACTAATTTATCATTTGTGTTCTTTCTGAGTCTGTCCCTGTTGATTGACTTTTTCTACTTATTATTAGTTATATTTTTCTGCTGCTTTTCATGACTGATAAAGTATAACTGTATTTCAATTATTGTTACTTTTATGTTCTTGGGTTTTAGATTTTCTTTTACTTTTTAAATATATTTATTTGGTCTATATTCTGGGACATAGGTACATTACTTAGAAGTTTGTTTTTACCTTAGTTATGTGGATTAAGAGCAGCTTTTTGTGTAGGGTTAATTTGTCCCAACTAGTGAAACAATACACTTTTGCGGTCTCTACTCTAGAGTTGGCAAACATTTTCCTCTCAAGGGCCAGATAGTAAAACTCGCTCCAGGCAGTAATCTGGGGTAATCATAGGACTCTTAGTTTGGTTTAGTAGTTTGAGTCTTAGAAAATCATTGTCATGATTTTATCTGTTGTCCAATGTCTGAAAGCTGTTATTTATAGCAGTTTATATTTATATATTTTGACTTTTTTTAGACAGGTATATAAGTCTGGTCTCTATTACTCTGTCATAACTGGGAGCAGGAGTCACTTCCTTAAGTACTTTCTATTATACTTACAAAGTCTCAATGCTATTCATATTGTCTTTGTACCAGGATTCCAAGGGGATAAATTCTAACTTTAAAAAATATGTTTTACTCATTTTAGTTCTTTATGTACATTTTACTTGTGAGTTGAGACTTTGAAAGTCATCATTCATTATGGCATTTATTAATATAAAGTTTCTGAATCTTTCAACATTATTTCCTCTGAACTTATAAAAACTTGTAAATGTAAGAGGAAAATTTTCTGCCTTGTTTTTACTTTTCATTTTTTCCCACAAGCACATATTTAAACTTATTCTGCTAAAACTGCTCTTGATACTTACCATTTCCTATTCATATTAATGGATTTTGATTAAGAGACATTTCCTGCTCTATTCTCCCTGGTTTTCTAAAGGAGTATTTTTCTGTCAAATCCTAGCTTAAGGCTGAGAAGGAGGGAGGCTGAGAGGGTTCTGGCACAGCTTAGACCTTATTATATTTCAAGATTAAAATAAAAGAGTGGCAGTGAGTAGAACACTAAGAGAGAGACAAGAAAACAAGCCATTTGACATTTTAATGTGGGGTTGCACCCAGGGATGGAAGCAATTAGAAAGTCTAGGCAGGTAAATATCAAGATGTCCTTAGCTAGATGACAGAACAAAGTTGTCACTGAGCTCTTGGTTTTAGTCTGATGCCATGTGTACTATATCTGGTAAGACTTCTCTGGTAGTTGTACATGTGGCCTATACTCTTCCGTTGTTCATAGTTCTGATGCTCTTGGCCCTCATTCCTGTACCTCCTAGGTTATTTTAGCCTAGATATGACTTAGAAGGAAAAGGAGGGGAAGGGTCTGCACCCCAAGTGGGAAATTAGAACAATTCCGAGCAAGTTCGAAAGCTTCTGTGGTTACCTATTATGAGACATTTCAGATGCTATATCAACTAAACACTTCATTTAGTCCATCAAGATGTGCTAGGTACTTGTTATTTGGTATACTGTGTGCTAAGTAATGAGACTATAAGGATGATTATTAGTATGTGTTTTCAGCTTTTGTGAACGTTAGTTTCTGGTTGGGAATATAGACATGCAAATAATTAACTGTACTTTTTTTCTGTAGTATTAGGGGTATATGTGAAATGCTCAGGACCCTAATAGAGCAATTAGCAAGCCCTGTAATGACTTACTAGTAAATACATTCGTTTTAATATTCTAAGTCTTTATTACTCAGTGTAACAAGATACTCCTGTCTTGACCCTTTACTAATTATTTGCAATTTACTAACAGAGAAAAACATGGTGCTATTTTCTTTCTTGAGCTACCAATTTTCTTCTTTCTTTTTTGATATTATGGAGTAAATCATTATTTTACTTTTCCTTGCATTTGATCTAAATATGTTTTGGAAGTAGCATTTTTTAAATATAAATTTTAATAATCTACTTTTGGGTAGTTGGAAAAAAATTTCCAATCCTTCTTAACTCTAGAGGACTGATTGTCATTTTTAGTACCTTTGTGGCATGAGATTTATTTAATTACTCATCATCTAAAACAGATGTTGACTAAGAAGAAAAGGATCACCATATAATTTTAGGATTGGTTTCAGGTGATTTGCGGTAGGCGGGCCTCTCACTATTGTGGCCCCTCCCGCCGCGGAGCACAGGCTCCTGACGCGCAGGCCCAGCGGCCACGGCTCATGGGCCTAGCCGCTCCGCGGCATGCGGGATCCTCCCGGGCCGGGGCACAAACCCGCGTCCCCAGCATCGGCAGGCGGACTCTCAACCACTGCGCCACCAGGGAAACCCTCAGGTAATTTTGCCTATTGTCAGACTATGAACTAGTTGCTCCTTTTTCCTTCCTCCCTCCCCTACTTCTTTTTCTTCTCTTGGGCATGTTAAATTAACCTAGTCTGTCTCTTCCTGAGGCACAATGAGAAAGCCAATTGCAATAGTCTTGTAATAGAATTCATGTGTGGGTATTAGGCTATTTGAAAATAGTTTCTCATGGAGGATAGATCAAGATGATTATGTCTGCAGATGTCTTTGGAACCCAGGTACAGTATAAATTTGGTGGTAAAAGGATAAAGCCAGGTCTCTTCCAGAATGTTAGTTGTAGAGGTGAGAGTGTAAAGCAGCAACATCTGAATTGAAAATCACCTGAAGGGATGGCGCCTGTTTCACCAGAAGAACACGTAAATTGCTGTGGTGAATCTGAGTTATCATTCATTCACCCTGGCATTTATTGTTTAATAACCTCCTGAAATTCATCTGGTTGGTGTCATTTTTCACTTCATGTTCAGGTGGGATGCATGCTGGGGAGTGTATAATCAGACCAATGAGAGAAGAAACAGACCAAACCATGCAGCTGGCACCATGGGGGCAATCAGGAAATTCAAAGCCAAGTGGGCAAACTGCATAGTATCAGCAGACATCTGTATCTGAGAGTGCTTAATCCAGCAGGTTGGGACTAGCATTAAAGTCCAGGGGACAGACAGGGACATCTGAAGTGAGATGGTGAGCAACTGAAGATCTGGGGAGCAAGGCCAGGCCTACATGGAGGCTTTCAAGGGTGTCAAGACTAGGGAAGCTGGAGTCAGGGAATCAAAAGCAAAATATCCAAGATTGGACCAGCACAGTGGGGGCTAAGGTTAGGGGAAGGCTGTGTATATACAATGGGACTGGAGGAAGGGAAGAATTCACAAATATGATTCAAACTCCCCAGACATATTAGATACTGTTTTATGTGAGTGAGATTACTTTCCGTGTCTACTGCTGATATACTGTCCTTCTAGTTTTTAGATAAGCTTAGAAACTAACCAGGGCTGGGCCTGCCAATGAGGAGGTGAGGCAGTCAGAAGGTGACTTTTAGTGCTCGTGCACCAAGAGCAAACGAAGTGTCCTACCTGAATATCTAATTTTCCTCATGTCTATTATCTATGCTCCCTTTCTGCTTTCTATTTTTTGCTTAGATTTCATTTTGCTGGTAATAATTTCCTGTGAAAAATAAAACTTCCTTTAATCTATCTTACAGAGGGGTTAAATTAATAAATATAAGTAGGGTCTCTTCTAGCTCTAAACATTTATGATTTGGAATCTCTTTCTATATATGTCTATATAGATATATAGAGAGAATTATACCATCTATCTATATCTATCTATTTATGTATCTATATAGAGAGATAAATGTATATGTGTGTACATATATATGTAGATATGTAGATATATGTGTGTGTGTGTGTATATATATATAGAGAGAGAGAGAGATCTAGAGCTAGATGTCTAGAAATCTAGAGCTAGAAGAAATCTTACTGATACCTATTAGTTGTATAAACTTAAAAATTTTATACATATAAGAGTTATAAATATATCTTTATATGTAAAGATATGTGTATGGAAAAAATATATGTAGAGAGAGAATGATATCACATTATTTAAGAAACACATTTTAAGTCACCCTACTCAATAGCAGGTATTTATGACAACAGTCTTTAATATTGTCGATTCCTGCCTGTCCCTAGCCTGTCTGGTGAAAATCATTCATTTCTTTTTTCATTCAACAATATGACTAAGTACCTACTACATTGCTGGTGCAAAGAATGCAAAGATGAATAAGATATGGCCACTATTGAAGTCTTGCAACTAATAGGCACAAAAGGGTTTGATTCTTCTCCATGTCTAGACAAGACTGGCCTCCTTAATCTATAAATAAAGCATCTGCTGATGTTACCAATGTTGCCAGATGACCAGCAGCCTTTGTTGCCTAATCCTGGACCAGTCCTTCAATGAGCCCAATAGATGCTTATTCCAGATAAGGTTCATGTTTGGTTGATTTGGACTGATGTTCTTTTCCCGGATGGGGACAATCCTTTCTTCCTAGTAAATGTGTCCTGGTTTTACCTAAAACTAGTCCCAGCTTGCTCTCTCCTTTTGGCTGGAAACTTCCAGCATACCATGTGGTTTTAGCAAGAGCTGTATTAAGAAAAAACTGATTAAAATGTTATTTTTAGGCCATGAAAAAAATGTCATTTTACAATAGTAGTTAAATTCATGTTCATTCTATATATGATTTTTTTTCTTTTTTTGGTATTTGATTATTACCTTCCTCCTTTCAGACTGAAGAATAAGACATAATGTATCAGTTAGGGTTCATTCAGAGAAGTAGAACTACGAGTGATAAAGGGTAAGAGATTTAGTATAAGGTTTTGACCTTATTCAGTGGTGGGAGCTGGTGGAAGTGTCTGTACAATGCTGCTGTTCTGAGTCTGGGTTGATGTTGAAACCTTTATGAGCCAACCAGACTGAGAGGTAGGAAGAAGAGCTGGACATGTAGAGAAACAAGGAAAACTGGAACCAGAAAGGATGAACCCATAAGAACAAACTGAAACCTATGTCTGTCTCTCATCACCTGGAGCCGTTCCCATGGATGACCTGGAAAAGAAACTGAAACCTGTTGCCATGGGCTGTGCATGTTCTTGACGCAAGACTCAGAGCAACAGAAAGGGAAGATCTGGCAGGATCAAGGGTATTATTGGTCTATGGTGTTGGCAGCTTGGGCACTGTTATCAGATCAACCTTGGTGAATGTATTAGTCAGAGTTCTCCTGAGAAACAGAACCAATAGCATACCTATGTGGAAAGAGATTTATTATAAGGAAATGGTCGTGCAATTGTGGAGACAGAGAAGTTCCAGAATCTGCCATCTGCAAGCTGGAGATCCAGGAAAGCTGGTGGTATAATTCAGTCTGAGTCTGAAGGCCTGAAAACCGGGAGCAAAGAGGACAGGAGAAGACTGGTGTCTCAGCTCTTGCAATCAGGCAGGAAGGGCTAGAGTCTTCCTTCCTTCATCTTTTTTTGTTCTATTCATGCCCTTAAGGAATAGAATCATGCCCACCCACACTGGGGACAGCCATCTGCTTTACCCAGTTCACCATTTCAAATGCTAATTTCATCCAGAAGTACCCTCACAGACACACCCTCACAGACACACCCAGAAATGTCTGGCCAAATATCAGGGCACTGAATGAGCCAGTCAAATTGACACATAAAAGAACTTTTCCAGTGAGTGGAAGTCCACATCGTTAAGCACATGCATGATGTACATCATGCTGCCATAACCACTTTATCAGTCCACTGGGCAATGAAAGTGGTAGTTGGGAAAAGAGGCTGCTTGATGTCCAGAAAAAAGGGTAGTTTCATCCACCAGATTACCAAGGTCCTCCTCTGCTGAGGGCATCCATTGATGGGCATTCATATGGGACACAAATATCTCTATACTACACCCATTTAGGGTCTTCTCTCCACATACCTCTTCCCAAGATCTCCTTATGGACAATTTTTCAATTTTGTTCCTTCCAAGCCCCTAAGGATCCAGTTAAGCCATTAATCACTGTCCATGAACAAGCTATATCTGGCCACCTTTTTTATCTATGCCTTCAGAATCTGCTTAAATTTCCTCTTTTATATCACTTTCTGCTACTGTGCAGACTTTTTGGCTTTGTAGGTCAGACAACCCCAACAAATGATGGGCAGCTCAAGTCACATGGTAACTTATTGGCCCATGATTAAGCATTCAGGCTATACCAGGGTCCAGCCGTAAGCCAGAAGCTGTTCCTCAGAATACGAGTTATTGATAGAGGATGGCATAGCTTTGCTCCATAATCCTAGAAATCTGCGCTGTAATTCACCTAGAGATCCTGCCCAAGGCTCTTTGCTTCATGCCTATCTGCTTCAGATGTTTCAAGCACCATCATATCTGCTGGATCATACAGCCTGACAGCAGTTTGCTTGAGAGCCTGGACTGGTTGCACAGCTTTTTCTTATTCTGTGCCCCACTCAGTGTACTGACAAATAGAAAATCTTCTAAGTTTAGACTGAAGGACAAGACTGAATTTAAAAAATTCAACAGGTTATGGATACCTATGAAGGCTTTGGCAAAATAGGTAGTCAGCTTTTTCTTTGTCAGTGACACACACATTGCTTTTTCTAATCACTTTTGAAAGTTGTTCTTTTATTATTTTCTTTTTTTTTTTAGTTTCTTATCAACTAAAAACCTTAGAGCATTTTAAAAGATGCAGATGAATAACAAAGAGAACCACTGGGTCTGTACAGTCCTTCTAAACCCTGAGCATGCAGTCACACGATAAATTGGTTGAATTAATACTTGAACAAAGAATGAACCAATAATTATAAATGGGACAAATGTTCGCTTGTATGAATAGGTAGAAGATATAGATTAAATATATATGATAGTTTATATAAACCCTGATACCCTTATGTACCCAGATAAATTACTCAGTTTTTCTTTAAATTGAAAGTTGTATTTATTATAGGGAATGGATGTGATCAAATAAACTTTAGAATAGTTTTAGATTTACAGAAAAGATGTGAATATAGTTTAGAGATACCCCACATACAGTTTCTTCTATTATTAGTATCTCCCATTAGTATGGTATATTTGTCATAATTAGTGAACCAATGCTGATACATTATTATTAGCTAATGTCCATATTTTAAAATATTTCCTTAGATTTTTACCTAATGTCACTTTTCTGTTCTAGGATCCCGTACAGGATCCAATATTACATTTAGTTGTCATTTCTCCTTAGTCTCCTCCTGGCTATGACAGTTTCTCAGTCTGTTTTTGATGACCTTGAACGTTTTGAGGCATATTGCTCAGGTATTTGCTCAGGTAGAATGCCCTTCAACAGGAATTTGTTCTGATATTTTTCTTATAGATATATTGAAGTTATGTGTTCTTGGGAGGAGGACCATAGAGGTAAAAAGTCATTCTCGTCACATCTTCTCAAGAAGATACACATACATCAACATGATTTATCACTGTCGACATTAACCTTCATCATCTGACTGAAGGAATGTCTGTCAGGTTTACCCCCTATAAAGTTAGTCCTTTACCACCTTTCCATACTGTACTCTTGCGAAGGAAGTCTCCATGCAGAGCCCACATTTAAGATGTACAGAGTTACACTCCTCACTTGTGGGTGAAATGATAAATTATTTGGAATTCTCCTGCATGGGAGATTTATCTCTCCCCCCCCATTTATTTATTTATTCAGTTTTTATTGAACTATGTATGGGGTCATGATTATTTATTTTGTACTTTGTGTTATAATCCAATACTATATTTTGTTGTTCAAATTGTTTCCTCTTTGGTCCTTAGGAGCTCTTTGAGTTTGTCTCTGTCTTTCTTTGACATACCATCATCACTGTGAATTTTTTTGAATACTTTCTCATTTTCTGTCACTACAAGAGGCTCCAGGCTCATCTTGTATATTTCTCGCCTCAGGCCTAGAATCAGACATTTCCCCAAGGCCTTGGTTTCTTTTATTGGAGAATGGTATTAGAAACCAAGATCTGGGTACTAGGTGCACTCAATCAATGCTTCTATAGTGTCATTGTTTCTAGGCTCTCAGGTGACAGAGCAAAATATATGTGTGTGTGTACCAAACTGTGTATATACGCATATTCATAAATATTTCTATATGTAACCATCTGCTTCTATATTAAGCTGAGTTCATACTAATGAATTTCAATCTATTATCACATGGATCATTTTTAGCTTTCTTCCCTTGCTTTTCTGTAAACTCCCACTCCAAATATGAGAAACCTTACTTCTACCATTTGTCCTGTGTTTACCCAGTTATTCTATCCTAGCATGTAAGTGTTGTAGACTGAATGTTTTTGCCCCCTCATCAAAAAAATTCATATGTTGAAACTCTAATCGCCAGTGTGACTGTATTTGGAGATTGAGACTTTAAGTTGATAATTAAATGTTAAACGAAGTCATAAGGATGAGGCCCTAATTTAATAGGGTTGGTGTCCTTATCAGAAGATGAAGAGATGCCAGAGATCTCAGACCCCCATCTCCCCTCAACCCCCATCCCCACCCCATGCACACACACACACAGAAGAAATCATGTGAGCATACAGTGAGCTGCTTGCCAGAGAGGCCTCAACAGAAATCAACCCTGCTGGCACCTTGATCTTAGACTTATAGCTTCTAGAACTAATAAACTAATAATAATCAAAAACTAATAACCTATTAGTAAAATATTAATAATATTCTAGAAAAAATATCATTCTGTTGTTTAAGCCACTCAGATATTTTGTTATAAAAGCCTGAGCAGACTAAAACATGTAGTGGTTTCAGAATTGCTAACCCATATTTCCATGGGAGATAAATTTATCAACTAAAGTACAACGCTTATATACACTTTCTTTTGCTTTAGTCTTACAGTTACTTAGGTCAGCACCACCCCACCCCTGCGACTCCCTTCAATGAAGGAAGGAATTATTTCATACATTTGTAATACATTTAGATTCTTTTGTCACAGTCTGCATTCCATCCTGAAGTTCCCCAACATCCTAAATGATTTTTAAATGTTTACACACATCAGGATTTACTCTTTGTGTTATAAAGGTCAATGGATTTTGACAAATGCATAGTGTTGTGTATTCACAATTCTGGTATCAGACCATCAGACAAAACAAATAGTTTCACTGCCAGGGCAAAAATCCCCTGTGCCTCACCTATTCAGAAACTTCTGCCAACCACTGACTGATCTGTTAACTGTCTCTATAGTTTGCCTTTTCCAAAATGTCATATAAATTGAATTGTACAGCCTTTTCAGACTGATTCGTTTCACTTAGTAACATGCATTTAAGAATCATCCATGACTTTGCAGGACTTCATAGTGTGATGACCAGGTTTCCTAGTTTCTCTACTTGATGCTTTGACACCTTGGGGCCTTGCTGACCCTGGAGGGATTGCCCCTCCCAGGATTAGCTAGTTCCTAGAGAGAGCAAACAAATCACCTTTGAACATACCTTTCATATGTAAACTAACCAATCCAAAACCCACACCCCCAACTGTCTTCTTTGTTGGGCTGTCACATTTTAGGCCACTGTCTCCTTGCCCTAATCACACAGGGCCAGGTACCAGAAAATTAGGGACAGCCTTCCAGCCCAGAGGCTGCTGACATTATTCAAACTAATCCTAAACCTGCTTAGTCTGCTTACCCTGCCTACTGATTCCTTCCTGTGAAAATCACAATAACGGCTCTTGTCCACATTTGCCCCTTGCTCCTTGGCCTCCTAACTGATCTGTGTGGCCCCCCACGATGTGTATAACAGACTATCTTTTATATGGCAATCATTTCCAGCTCTGTTGGCCTTGCCATACCTGAATAATAATAAAGCCTACATTTTAAAACACGCAGGTCATTCCTTTTTGTTACTGAGTATAATTCCATTGTAGAGATACACTACAGTTTGTTTATCCTTTCACCTACTGAAGAGCATATATTAGTTGCTTCTAGTTTGGGGCAATTACACATAAAACTGCTATAAACATTCATGCGGAGGTTTTTGCGTGGGCACATGTTTTAAAATCAGTTGGGTAAGTAAATACCTTTGAGTTCAATTGCTGGATTATATGGTAAGACTATGTTTTGCTTTGTAAGAAACTACCAAACTGACTTCCAACTTGGCTGTACCATTTTGCATTCGCAAAAACAATGAATGAGAGTCTCTATTGCTCCACATTTTGCCAGAAATTGGTATTTTCATTATTTTAAAATTTAGCCATTCTAATAGGTGTGTTGTTTTATTTTGCATTTCCTAATGAAAAATGACATTCAGCATCTTTAATATACTTTTTTGCCATCTGTATATTTTTTTTGGTGAGATGCCTGTTCAGATCTTTGGTCCATTTTTTAATTGGGTTGTTTATTTTCTTATTGTTGATTTTAACAGTTCTATGCATATTTTGGCTACGAGTACTTTATCAGATATGTGTTTTGAAAATATTTTTTCTCCCAGTTGGTGGTTTGTATTTTCATTCTCTTAACATTGTATTACACAGAGCAGATGATTCTAATTTTAATAAAGTCCAACTTATCAATTTTTTCTTTCATGGACCACACTTTATTTTGTACCTAAAAATCTCTAAAGTCAGGACCACTTATACTTTCTTCTATGTTTTCTTCTAGACATTTTGTAGTTTTGAATTTTACATTTAGATCTATGATCCATCTGAGTTAATTTTTGTGAGAAGGTGTAAGGTTTTTTTGTGTTTCTTTTTTTTTTAATTTTTGCATATGGATGTTCAGTTGTTCCAGCAACCTTCATTGAAAGAGCATCTTTTCTCCATTGAACTGCCTTTGTACCTTCATCAAAGATTAATTATATTTGTGTGGCCTATCTCTGCTCTCTTTATTCTGTTTCAGTGATCTGTCTGTCTTTTTTCAGCAGATACCACATTATCTTTATTATTGTAGCTTTATAGTAACTTTTGAAATAGAGTCATGTGTGTCCTTCAAGTTCTTTTTTTTTTAAGAATTGTGTTGGTTATTTTATGCCTTTTGCCTTTCCGTATAAACTTTAAAATCAGTTTGTTGATAGCTAAAAGATACTTTTCTGGGATTGGGATTGTGTTGAATCTATTGATGATGTTGAGAAGAACTGACATTTTAATACTATTCAGTCTATCAGTCCATGAACATGAAATATCTCTCCATTTATTTAGATCTTCTTCGATATTCTATTTTTTCTTTCTTTGTTTTTTTTTTTTCCTTTACATTTCAGTTTGGGAAGTTTCTATTGACCTATCTTTAAGCTCAGTGATTCTATCCTCTGCTGTGTCTAGTCTACCAATCAGTCCATGAAAGATATTCTTCATTTAGGTAGAGTTTTTGTGATGTGTAGTATTCCCTTTGATTCTTTTTTAGAGTTTCCATCTCTCTGTTACCTATCCGTTCCTACATGTTGTCTACTTTTATCATAGTTATTTTAAATTCCCTATGTAATAATTCCAAAATCTAAGTCATGTCTGAATCTAATTCTAATGCATGCATTTTCTCTTCTGACTCTGTCTCTTCTTACCTTTTAGCATGCTTTCTAATATTTTGTTGAAAGCCAGAAATTTGTCTAGTAATCAAAACTGAGGTAACTAGACCTCTAGTGTGAGCTTTTATGTTAATCTGGGTATGCATTGGGTTGTGTTTAATATTTTCTTTAACCGTTGGTGTCAGAGGATTCAAAGTCCTTGTTTTGTGTCTCCCTTGTTTTCTCTGGGTTTCCCTAAGAACTCTATCTTAGATAAAGTCTATGTCTTAGTGCCGTTTGAGTTGTATTATACTACTATGTCACTGCCACTATACTAGAGACTTATTGGTATTGTGTAAGGTATAGGGGAAGGGAAGCACTCTATAATCTTATGATTAAATCTCAGTCTTTTCATTGGCCTGTCTCCTTGGGCTGTGACCTTCACACGTGTTCCTTAGCTTCTCTCTCTTTAGTTTAGAGAGTAAGTCTAGAGGAGGCTTGAATCAGAGAGATGACCTTACTCTACAGGGGATAAGGCTCTGGTAAAGTTTTTCCTTCTGGAGAATAGGCCTTGTTATGGAGAAGGTCCTGGGTGCATTTCACAATGTTTATTCTTTCTTGACCTCTGATATAACCATCTTTCTTGGATTTTCACGTTGAGAACCTTATGTGTGTCTTGAAAATAAAGCCCAGGAAAGTGTGGCATCCCCTAAGACTGGCTTCCAGGAGTTTTGCTCTTTCATGCTAGTCTACACTTAGCTTCCAGAGGCTTCTGCTCGGGGCAAGCAGGTGTCAGATGTAATTATCTGCAGTCACCTGTTTCTCCAGCTTTTGTGGTGGCAGTTTGCCATGAAACTTGCCTTATGCATCCAAGAAAAGACATTGGTTTTCAGTCTATTTACCTTTTAATTGTTGTAAGGATGGGAGGGACAGCTTCCAAGCTCTTTATGTGCTATAGGTAAAACTGGTAGTTGTGATCATATAGGTTTAATTGCTCATCTTTTATTGTTTTTGGTATAACATTGTAATGATGAGTAGTGTGTTTTTTTTCCCTGAGGTATTATTTACCCTAAGGAATTAGAGTCACTGTGTAATATAATTTTTTTACTAGATGTTTTATTTGGTTTTATGATTTTTAGTAAAGAAGACACTGCTTTCTTTCCCAAATGGTATACTTAGGCATTGCTTTTCTTTGAACTGAAGTACTTATATGCAAGATGTTTTCCAAGTTGTTAAAAATCTTTACCCGTCAATGGATATGATTCCCTGGCTTGGATTATAGCTTTGGGAGGTGGTTGCAAATTTGGGTAACTAAATAAAGTGACTTTTCCATAAAGATTATTTTTTTTATCCTATAAAAGTTTAATTTGCTAGAGGAATAAATGAAAAATAGGCCAGAAGAACTAAAATCTAAAAACCAACCAAAGTTATGATGAGAACACTTGAAAACTTTTTTCTATGTGGCAGAGCATACATCTGTATCTTTATTAAATGGAATTACTGCCCAGCAGATCACAAAATTACTTGATATAGTTTCCCTGAACTACAGAACTTCCTGTGACTCACAGATATGAACTACCTTGTGTTTAGTACTTTTCCCTAATACAAACCAAGAGCCAAATTAGTTATAATGCTTCCAGGAAAAGGAACAAGATTGTCTTCACTCTTATTCTCTCTCTTTAAAACCACAGATTTACTTGATGCTAAGTCTTTTTTCTTTTCAAATAAGAATTCCTTGCCAATTTTAATAAAAATCCAGAGCAACTGGCAGGCACTGATATTTCCTCTCTCCTCTGCATGTGTTATGAAAATGACCCTCCAATATGGCTCTGTGTAATTTACTTCTCCATTTCTGAAAACACCGTTATTAACATTAACACTGTTTTGAGAAATAGGAGTTTAATCTGCTTATTGGCTAGCTTAACAGTCGACCTAAACAATATTCAATATTCTCTCTGGTTATAGGAATTTCACTTCTATTATATCCTTGCTTGTAGAATATCAGACTTTTTTGTGTTCTTTTAACAGGACAGTACGATGACACTAATTTATTAAACAACTCTACTTTTCTAGAAATTTTAATATACAGTTCTTTCATTTAATTATCACTGTAATTTTTTTTTTCTTTTTTTTTTTTGCGGTACGCAGGCCTCTCACTGTCGTGGCCTCTCCCGTTGTGGAGCACAGGCTCTGGACGCGCAGTCTCAGCGGCCATGGCTCACGGGCCCAGCCGCTCCGCGGCATGTGGGATCTTCCCGGACCGGAGCACGAACCCGTGTCCCCTGCATCGGCAGGCGGACTCCCAACCACTGTGCCACCGGGGAAGCCCTGTAATTTTTTGTTTTTAACTAGAGAATTAACAGGGCTGAGATCCAGCTGGTTCACCCTAGTATGGTTACGTGGATTGTTTTGAGCATCACTATCCTATTTCTGACATGAGAACTATCTAGAGATTAATGACCTTACTCAAGATAGTTCAGCTAGTGGTCAGCTGAACTAACATCTGAACCAACCTGTCACACCATGCCAAGTTATCTCAGATTACTTCACTTTGCAGGAGGTCAGTGGCTTTCAATGGGCAGTGAGTGTTTCAGTGGAAATAGCAAATATAAGTGCAATTTTTTGATACAAAGACTGGAAAAGAGCAGTAGATTAAATTCGTCTCCCAGAGTATCAACTGGTGCAACTAGTTGTGCAACTAGTGATCAAAACCAGGACATGTTCCCATGACCAAGAGAAGAAATGTGAGTAACTTTCTTGCTCTCTGGAGTATTTTCCCACCTTCCCTCTCTTTCCCTTAGTTTCCTTCCTTTCCCTTCTCTTCTTTTTTCTCTACTTTTCCTTCCTTCCTTCCTTCCTTCCATCCTTCCTCCCTCCCTTCCTTCCTTCCTTCTGCCTTTTTCTTCTTCTTCTCCTCCTCTCTCTCTCTATACATATATATATATATACACATATATGTGTGTGTATATATATATCCTTCTCATTTTTTTTTCCTACTTATACTGAAAAAAATACAAGGAGAAATTGCATTTGGCTAAGTGGAATGGCAGTTGTTAATGTGGTAAATTTTGAGTTCTCGTCAGCATATTATGGTCCATGGGCCACATCTTTCTTGCCATCTGTTTTTATATGACCACATGAGTTAAGAAGGATTTTTACATTATAAAATGGTTAAAAAAGGAGAAGAATCATTCATGACACATAAATACTATATGAAATTTAAATTCAGTGTCCATAAATAAAGTTTATTGGAACACAGCCATGCTCACTTATTTACACATTGTTTCTGGTTTCTACCCCATTACAGTGCAGAGCAGAGTAATTGCAATAGAGACCACATGGCCCAGAAAACCTAATTATTTACTATCTGGCCCATTATAGAAAAGTGTGCTTTCTTAGAGGACTAATCTTTTTTTTATATATATATAAATATTTATTTTTGATGTTAATAAAAATGTATTGAAATCCTACTAATTGTATAACCTACTTTTGGTGATGTGGAGATATATATATATATATATATATTTTAAACATCTTTATTGGAGTATAATTGCTTTACAATGGTGTGTTAGTTTCTGCTTTATAACAAAGTGAATCAGTTATACATATACATATGTCCCCATATCTCTTCCCTCTTGCGTCTCCCTCCCTCCCACCCTCCCTATCCCACCCCTCTAGGTGGTCACAAAGCACCGAGTTGATCTCCCTGTGCTATGCGGCTGCTTCCCACTAGCTATCTATTTTACATTTGATAGTGTATATATGTCCATGCCACTCTCTCACTTTGCCCCAGCTTACCCTTCCCCCTCCCTGTATCTTCAAGTCCATTCTCTAGTAGGTCTGTGTCTTTATTCCCATCTTGCCCCTGGGTTCTTCATGACCATTTTTCTTTCTTTTTTTTCTTTTTGTAGATTGCATATATGTGTTTTAGCATACGGTATTTGTTTTTCTCTTTCTGACTTACTTCACTCTGTATGACAGACTCTAGGTCCATCTACCTCACTACAAATAACTCAATTTTGTTTCTTTTTATGGCTGAGTAATATTCCATTGTATATATGTGCTATATCTTCTTTATCCATCCATCTGTTGATGGACACTTAGGTTGCTTCCATGTCCTGGCTATTGTAAATAGAGCTGCAATGAACATTTTGGTACATGACTCTTTTTGAATTATGGTTTCCTCAGGGTATATGCCCAGTAGTGGGATAGCTGGGTTGTATGGTAGTTCTGTTTTTAGTTTTTTAAGGAACCTCCATACTGTTCTCTGTAGTGGCTGTATCAATTTACATTCCTACCAACAGTGCAAGAGGGTTCCCTTTTTAGAGGACTAATCTTCATCCTCAAAATCTTCACCAGTGCTTGGAATTCAACCATTAGACATTCCTATTTTGAATGGAGGGATAATTGTTTATTAAAATACAGGTTTTTCTGCAAGGCAAGTACAGTTGACTCTTGAACAATGCGGTGGGTAGGGTGCCAATCCTCTGAGATGTAGTAAAAACTCTGCCTATAATTTATAGTAGTCCCTCCATATCTGTGATTCTTTGGTGTCTGTGGTTCCGCATCTGCTGATTCAACTAACCACAGATCATGTAATACTTTAGTAGTTACTACTGAACAAGATATACATACAAGTGGACCTGTGCAGTTCAAACACATGCTGTTCAAGGGTCAACTGTATTCCTATTATTCATCTAGAATTAGTAAGACTAATAGGAATACAGTCCTAAAATGCATCTAATGAATAGCTAGGACTAATAGTTGAAAGATTTGAGAGGGCATAGTTTTCTCTGGGCCATTATGGAAAGATGGGGTAGGTAGGCTCTGATTGGGGTGCTGATCATAGGCTGAAAAATACAAGACACAGACATTTACTGCAGACTTAGGATTCAACCCAGGGCTATCAGTTCCCCCATAGCCATGATCACACTTAATTTTCTTTTCTTTTTACACAATTTTGTTTAGGATTGGCTCCAATTACATTATTGTAATATTAGCCTAACTCCTATATTATCAAATTCCTGCTTACAATAATGAACTCCCTATCAGATTAGTTGGTTGAGTTCTTTTGTTTTGTTTTTTTGCAGGCGGTAGTTGGGTGTTGACCCAGCCCAAACAGTTTTGATGTACTATATGGTTCCCTGGGGGATGGCTATGGGAAGTGATGACCCCAAAAATCGTACTGTGTTCCACCTTTTACTTCCTCTTCCCCAGTCTACCAGGTTAAATCTTATGGAATTGTCATTTAAAAATCAAAAACATTTGAAGTTCCAAAACAATTTCATGAGATGCAACCTAATATATTCATTCTGAAAAGGTCTTTTAGAATAGGAAGGGGCTGAGTAATTCTCTATCTCAGCATGTTGTTAGGGGAATGGGTTGCAAATCAGACACTGATCTTTCTTACTGCCAGTAGCTGGAAACACTTTCTTTACTACTTTCTATTTTTATCTTGAGCCACAAGTCCCTGCAACATGTATCATGTACACCTATTCTCCAAAAACCCAGTGGACCAGAAAAAATGTTTTTATTAATTTAGCTCTGATCTTCTATTACAATGACAGCCATATGATCAAATGTGTGTGTGGGTGTCCATATCTTTAATTATTTCCTAGGTTAAGGATGGAATGTGTCCAGATTCATTGGCCTTAACTCTCACACAATTTTCTGACCAAAATGCCATGAATCTCATATTGACTTCTTATATAAAGTTAGAGGCAATTGAAATGAATTATAAGGTGTTTCACAAGATTCTTTTAAAAATAGTTCTTACCTCTGTTTGTAATTCGTCATAACATCCTTTTCCCTTCACCGCTACCCTGTGTGGGGCTATTTGTCACTGCAGATTTTCTCATATCCTCGATTTTTTTCTCCTGTAGTTTTTCATTAATTCTGGGCTGCTGCTGCTGGTTTAAATTGTGGTTTTACTTTTTCCCGGTTAAAAAAATGAAACAACATGTAAGGAAAATTATCCATACAAATGACTCAATGTTTACAGATCTTCTGATGGAGAAAGAAAATGCCTGGCCTGATGGAGAGAGTTAGGGTCAGTGTGGACATTGAGAGAGAAAAAAAGAATTTCTAAATTATTTCATCTGTGGGCTTCTGGGGAGAATCACTATGGTGAAACTTACACAAAACCTGTCTCTGAACCTTTGCTGCTCACAATGTAGATTCATGGCTTAAAAGGACCAGATCTCTCAGTCAAGTCAGAGAAACAAGCAGCGCTGAGCTTAGGTTAACCTACTGGTGATTTTAGCTTTCTGTCTTAAACTCAAGTGACAGTTAGCCGCCTTTTCTATGTTCAAGGTTAGATAGCAACCACAGGTATTAATGTTATGATTAAACTTCACAGACTAGATCGTTGATTGTTTTACCCAAAATGCACTATTTAACTGGAAAGCCAATTTACTGACCCCTGTTGATTCTTTGTTTTCCTAACGCCATTGTTTAAAACTTAATGGACATTCAGGATATGCATTTTAGCACTGTGTATTGTATATTAAACAGATGCTACTGAATAGGACAGTGACTTACCAAGGTGTGGAACCCTCAGTAAATCTCAATATTTTCTTTTTTCACCCCACATATTGTAGATATGAAATACTAGATTTAAAAAAATGTTAAGGACAGTCTTAAGGAAGAAAGAGGTCAGAGAGAGTGGGATCTGTCAAAGGACAGGGTGGTGAGGAGTTCCAGCTCCATTTTAAAAAATCTCAGTGGTGAATAAATGTATCAAGAAGCAGAAGTGCACAGTGTATAAGCTGCCTAGACCCTGAGAACTGGCTTGGCAGTTTTGTCAATCAACCTATCCTCCGACCGTTGATCTGAGAAGGAGACCCAGCCATTACACAAGCAGACAAGGAAAATAACTTTAATTTATAGAAGAGATTGAAAATATTTCAGAAGGGTGTTGAATCCTGAAGATTTTATGATTTTTGTTTCAAAACATTAAGGAAAACCCAATGTCCATGCTACTTAATCTGTTTATTTTATCAAATCATTATAATATACAGACTACATTTTGGCAGAGGGAAGACAGATGATGAGAAAGACAGATGAAATTCACTAATGAATGTACAGTTAATTTTGCATAGTAAACAACAAAATTAACTGATGCACAGATTACTGAGAGTAAGAGGTGGAAAGGGCCTGGGGTCCATTCACCTCCTCAGTAGTGCTTGATAATCAGCAGCAGCTAGAGAAAGGGGATTTTTTGGTAGGGGGAACAACCAGTGTAAATGCTGAAGTTGCAGAAGGGTGTGTGGGGCGGGGGGGGAGCAGTAGAGGACATGAGACAAAGAGCAGGGAACCAGAACACAGGAGGCCTTAGGCCACACAAGTCTGATGTCAGGACCTGCAGCTTCAGCCCTCACTGAATGCATGTTAGAAATGCAAAATCTAACCTTGACCCATTGAATCACAGTCTGCATTTTAACAAGGTCCTCAGGCATTTCTCAGACATATTAAAATTTAAGAAGCACCGTGGATGTAAGACTTTGGCTTTTACTTGGGGCCAACTGTTGCCTGCCCATTGGTAGAATGTGGGGACTTTAAAAAATAATGATACCCTACTGCCACGCCCAGATGCTCTGGCTTAGTGGGTTCAGGGTAAGGTCTGAGCATTAGTATTTTAAATGCTCCTGCTGATTCTAATGGACAATAAGTTATTTGGCTGCTCCAAATAACATGATTTGATTTTCCTTTACAAAGGATCAGTCTTGCTGCTAGCAGAGGTAAGATGGCGTGAGGACAGGAGTAGAAATAGGAATAAAATGGGCAAAAATCCAATTCATGCCAACGCGAAAAAATTTAAAAATTGGTTTGGAATTATGTGAAGAAAAATATGTAACTTTATTGAGTATACATTAATAAGGATTTAGCAAAAAATAAAGTGGAAATTCATACTGTCATCTTAGGAAGATCCAAAGGGTAAAGGTGTCCACCCTGTTTTTAATGATATATTTATTGAATTCATTTATCATCAGAATTCCATAAGATTTTGTTGAAACTTTATAAAATCCTTCTAATCCTCATCTAGATGCATTGAAAGTATGAAGAGAGGGACCTACATTTTGATAAAGAAGAATGAATTATAGAAAGTAGTGCCGGAAAGTGTTAAAACCTAACAACCTATAGTAACTATTTCAGTAGATGTATCAGTGGAGATACAATAAAAAGTCAACAAATAGACATAAATACATGTAAGAATTTAATATTTTCAAAAGGTGATATTTCAAATTGATGCTAGATTACTCATTTGGGATGTTCCTATCTCATACATTTAGATAAGCTCCAGATGGAAGTATTAAAAACATATATGTTAAAGAATTCCCACAAAACACAACTAGAAAAATACTGTGACTATGCATATATATATGTGTAAATATATTTTTGAAGTGGATGAGAATTTTTTAAAGCATGATAAAGGCAGAAAGCATAAAGGAAAAAATGAGTTTGCTTAGGTAAAAACAACTTATACATGAATAAAATACAAATAATACCCTATAGGAAATATTTGTCACATATGTGTTAGTCAAAGGATCACATGTGTGTGTGTGTGTATATATATATATATATATGTATATAAATCTTACAAATCAGTAATCAAATTGATAAATACTCTGGTATACAATGTGAAAGGTTACCCAGAAAATACAGAAGAAAAAGTACTAATGGAGGGTAAACATACTAACATATGTCCAACCTCAGTGTATTTTCAAGAAATTTAAGTTAAAAGCATAATATAACATTTTTTGCCTGTTGAATTGAAAAGTATTTTAAAATTATTTCATATTAAAATGATGATACTTAATCTGTAAAGAATATAGCAAAATGAGCATTTTCATATACTTCTTTTCAAACTTGGCATATCTGTTAATCCAAATAATAATTTTATGGGAACTTTTATTAAGACAATAATTATTACTGTAAATAAAAATTTGGCCCCAATATATTTTCACAGCATGTTTTTAAAGAATAAAAAGATAATAACATAAAAATTTTCTAGTTGTTCAATATTTCAGTAATTTAAGATAGATCTGAACAATGTTACACCGTATAGACATACTGTAGGAAATAGTCAATATGATTGAATGTTGAAAGAATGCATGTTCTAAATTAATATTTGACAAATAGATATACTTACACATACTATTAAGTAAAAACTGTATTTGAAGATAATACATGCAGTTTGAATTAAAGATATTTTTTCATAGAAAAAAATCTGGAAGTGCCAAAATTTTGGCAAGTCATCTTTGAGCTATGATTTCTTCATATTTCTGCTTATCTGTATTTTCTGAATTTTCTGTAATAAATATATATTTTTTTGAAAAAATAAATTTTTTAACTTGGAGTAATTTTAGATTTACAGAAAAGTTGCAAAGAAAGTGGAGGTCCTATGTAACCTTCACCCAGTTTCTCTTAATGTTAATATATTATAAAACTGTGATACATTTGTTAAAACTAAAATGTTAACGTTTGTACATTACTGTTAACTAAACTACAGATTCTTTTTGTATTGCACCAGTTGATCAACTAATGTTCTTATTCTATTCCAGAATCTAAGCTAGGATACCACATTGCACTTAGTGTATTACTTTTCTAAAAAGATAAAGCCTCCAAAACTCACTGAAAAATAATAACAACAACAATATAAAACCTCCTAATTGAGGAAAACTGTAACATTCGAGCATAAAATGGGCTTTTTCTGGGCTCTATTGGTCAAGAAAAAGAGGGAAAGTTGAGAGGAAACATAGCAATTCATCGGCTGACACTGTTTCCCCTACATACTTGAGGCAGGTAATTGATGGCAATAGGGAAATTGGGGGGAGATATTTACATACTTTTTCAAGGAACCTGATAGAAAAACATATATTTCTCTGCATGACAGCTATCTATAGCAACAGATCATTAGTCTGGTTAAAACTATATTGACCAAGTATACTTCTTTAATCCTGCTCAGAAACTGTCATTAGCTGTCATACCTTATAAGGAATTGAAAACTGGTTTATTAAATGCAATTTGGTATACTTTTGTGTTCTGTTGGGGGAAAACAAGAAAAGATATTTGATGTTTAGAAATACCTGTGGCTTAAAGAAGTATTTATTGCCAACTCTTATTTAAAAGGAATCAGATTGTGTTGGTTGATTCCATTTCTCTTGCTTTGCTCCATTAGAGACAAGAAGCTTATCTTTCTTAAATTCCATATATATGTGTTAGCATACGGTGTTTGTCTTTCGCTTTCTGAGTTACTTCACTCTGTATGACAGACTCTAGGTCCATCCACCTCATTACAAATAGCTCAATTTCGTTTCCAGCTCGGTGCTTTGTGACCACCTAGAGGGGTGGGATAGGGAGGGAGGCACATGCAAGAGGGAAGAGATATGGGAACATATGTATATGTATAACTGATTCAATTTGTTATAAAGCAGAAACTAGCACACCACTGTAAAGCAATTATTCTCCAATAAAGATTAAAAAAAAAAAAAGCGTATCTTTGTAAGGCAGCCGACGCAAGACTTTAAGACAGAGTGAAGTTTTAAGGGCCGGTCAGGTTTTGCATATCTGAGAACTATCTTATTAATGTATATGACACCCAAGGAACTTACTCATTTCATGTCCTGAAGCCTGAATTTATTCAGTGGAAAAATAAGAAGTATTAGGTGATCTCTTTTTTTCCCAACTGTAGTGCTCCTTGCTCTGAGATAGGACCAGTATCTCAGGATTTATCTGGCCTCATGAAATAGAGAGGATTCGACTGGAAAAATCCAAAAACTCAACCTCATTGACTTAGAAAGCCTTCTTTCTACCAGTGTTCTTTCATTTAGTGGGATGATAGGGAATTGCCATTGTGGAATGAAGCTATATAGCTGAATGTCAGATATGTTTATTGAGTTCTTTGATGCCTAAAACAGATTGTTGGCTGACATCTGGTATAAATCCACTATGTTGATTTCCCTGGTACCCCATCCTTTGCAATGGTATCTAAGCTGTTTTATACCTAGGCAGTCTAATTCTGGATAGAGCATAGGTAGTGAACCATAGACTCCCAAACCTGTGCAAGAATAAGCATTGCTGAGGCACAGGCACACTTGTAAAACCAATCTTGCTTAGGAAGCCTTGCTGTGTGATGGACCCACACAGACTTCGGAGTAAGGTGGAGCTGGGTGTAATTCTGTCTTTGTCATTTACGTGCTGTGGGATTTCAGGTTTGTTCCTTACCCTCACTGATCTTTCATTTCCTTATTCATTAAGAGGAGATCCTATATCCTTTGCAGAATTATGAGGATTAAATGAAATAATGTCTATAAAATATTTGATACATAGTAGTCGTTCAATTAATTATTCTCTTTTTGGTCCTGCTTCTTCCCTGAAAATCATGCCGTCTTGATCCCAAAAACATAATTCTTATGCAATCATATTGTTTTGAAGCAAGGAAAGGGCAAAATGAAAATAACAACACCTCTGTATTTCCCAGTAAAGTCAAGTGACTTGAGAGTTTGGGATGTGAACATAAAGACATGCCCCTTTGGATCATGGGTTCTCAGAAAGGTGGGGTGAAATTATTCTGTGATTTAAGGCTCCCATCAGTCTGAATTTCCAGAACTAGTTACTCTGTAGAGGCTTTGTGCTGATAACTCAGTTTCTAGATTCATTTGATCAGTTCTCCCACTAAGCCAGAAATAAATGAATCCCAAATGACTTCAAGCTATTCTAGGACGAGTGTCATTTTCCTTAAAGCCAGTCATTACACCTCTTCCCCTGAAGTGTATCTCACATTTTTCCTGCCGAGCAATTTCTGTAATAAAGATTACAAAAAAATGAAAAAAAAGTGTTTATTTTCAAAATATTCCTAGCTACTCTAATTGAAAGAAGATGAAATGTAAAAACATCAGCTCTAGCACTAATATGATGTAGTTATGAAGCTCTAAAAGAATGTAAGAATGAAAAAAGAGAGAATTTAATTGTATTTTATTAGAAGAGAAGAATTTTGTGCTATAAATGCACTTTTAAAAAACGAATGCACCAGTTCTTAAGCCTTTGTACATCTAAAAACTAGATGGATTGTTTAATTTGAAATGTGAATTCTTAGGTTTCACTAACAAAGATCCTGAATCAGTGGGCTGGGCTGGTACCTCTGTAATATTCCTTTTAAGAAGGCATATGGTGGATCTCATGTAGATTTCCTTTACACTATATTTTGTGAAACAATTGGAGAATGGAACTTTTTGGCGTGCAGGTCTTCGAGTAATTCAGCTCTCCTTCTTTTCACAAAATCGCCCTATCGGCCTACAGTTCTGAATTGTTTAAATCATCATTATTTCAGCCTTCCACAATTCCAGTATTCCAAGGAGTTCAAGGTGCTCTGAACTTAAGCATTAAGCCAAGGTAGTTTAAAAATTGTAGAAATAGCAAACACCCTTATTTAGGGTATACAGAAATGTCTCCATTATTCAAAGAAAGCCATGGAGACTGCTCAGAACTAGCACAATGAGTTAATGAGAAACACACCTGACTGAAGTTACCTAGAAATGTAACTGAGATTAGAGAATTGCATCTTGCATATTGGATCTAGCAGTAAGTTTACTTAAAATTTTAACCTAGAGACTGGTAGTACAGACCAGAGCTTCTCAACATGTGTTCTGTGGACTGATGTCCATCCTTGAAGTGTTTGTTACCAATTGGTGACAGAATAAGTACAGAAATTAAGATTAATTTTTCAGAAACTTTAATAGCCTTTTGAAAGAGTAATTTTATGTTTGTTGTATTTAGTAAGTAAAATAAATTAGGCTTGCATTTCGTACATCTTTTCTTACTTACACTTTTCCAGTAATTCGTTTTCATTGAAATTACAAGGTTATTGGACCATGATGTATTGGAGATTTTAAATAAAATTGTTCTCTCACCACCAATAGTTTGAGAAGCGCTGGTTCTAGATCACCTTATTTGCAGTTATCCTTGAGATGGTTATTTAAAATTACTCAGAAATTGACCATTTCTTCTACTTCCTGACTCACACCATTGTTGTTGCCAACCCTGTTTATAACTAGACAGTGAAGATAAAGGGAACTATTAATTATATTTATTACAGTATATCCAGTTTGTTCCAGAAAGGACTTAAGGAGCCTGGCTCGGGGGCTAAGAATGCAGAGATAGAGTGAGGCTCTCTAAATTTGGAAGACATTTTCTGTTTTCAAAGGAAGGTTTTAATGGCCTTTGGATGGGGGACCTCCTTCTTTTTCTCCCACCCTCTGACAGATGATTAGCAGATGGGAGCTGGCTTTGTCTGTCTCATATTTGGATTTATGTGGGTCTCAACTCTGGTTCATGTGTTGACTATGTGTAAGGCTACTTATCAGGTGGAACACAGAAAAAGCTACTCTGAAAATTAAGTATGAGTCATGTCCTGTATTATTTACTAGTTGACCTGGCCTATGCGTAACTTAGAACTCCCCGAAATTAAATTTGGGGAGAAGAGAAGCTTTACCTATTAATACTGATGAAAAAGTACACCTTTATTACATTTCTGAGTCTCATTCCCCACCTGGCAACTGTCCCATGGAATGAAGTAGATGGTGTTAGGGAGTCCCCAAGCCCAAGGTCAGCATTTTCAGAGTCCATTAGATTCTACCTATTAACCTGTAATCACTAGGCAGGTCTAACTCCTAATTCTCCAATAGATGCTTCCACATAATACTGCAAATACCATAATTTTCTATGACCCTGTGTTAGTTTCTTATTTCTATTGAAACCAATTAGCACAAATTTACTGGCTTAAAACAAATATATTTATTCTTACAGTTTTGGAGACCCAGAGTCTGAAATGAGTCTTACAGGGCTAAAATCAAGGTGTCAGCAAGGCTGGTTCCTTCCCAAGGCTCCAGGAGAGAATCTTTTCTTTGCTTCTTCCAGCTTCTGGTGGCTGCCATCATTCCTTGCCTTGTGGCTGCATCATTCCAATCTCGGCTTCTATCATCACCTCGTCTTCTCCTATTCTGTGTTAGCATCCCCCTCTGCCACTCTCTTTTGAGGACACGTGTGTTTACATTTAAAGACCACCTAGATAATCTAGGTGGGCTTTAAATTATGTTTAAATGTAAACATAATTTCCCCGTCTCAACATTTTTAATCACACCTGCAAAGTCCCTTTTGCCATATAATGTAACACAATCACAGATTCCAGGGATTCAGACATGGACATTTAAGGGGGCCATTATTTAGCCTCCCACAGGCCCCAGTAAAAATCCCTTGTCCCCTTTTCCTCTTCCCATCACATTTTTGAAGTGTCGCAGCAGAGACTACAGAAAAGTGGTTAAGACTATGGACTCTGTAGGCTTAAACTATGTAGGTTAAAGCTAGACTATTTGGTTCAAATTTTAACTCTGCCACTTATAGTCTCTGTGAAATTGACCTGTTTGTGCCTTATTTACCTCATTTATAAAATGGATAATAGTACTTCCTAAGCTTATTATGAGGTTTAGATGAGTTAGTTTATGCAAAGAACTTAGAAGAGTATCAGGAAATGTAGTAAGTGCTCAATAAATGTTAGCTGTAGCCAGTATTACTAAGCAAATATATATTGGCTCACCCTGGGCCAGGCAGTGTGTGAGAGCCCTGGGATTTTTTTCATATGTATTATACCATTTCATACTCATAATAAAAGCTGTGGTGAATATTGAGAGTTGACTCACTCAACCTTTATTCCATCTACTTCTAACATGTCTGTCTTAGGTGAGTTTCGCAGGAAACAGATTCTAAGGTGAATATTCATATTCAGGAAGTCGGTATTGGAGTGACCATGAGATCAATAGTTCTGGAGAATAAAGGGCATAGGATTGGGCAGAGAAAGGAGTTGAACTGTGAGGCTGTCACAACGAAGGACTCAGTCAATTATATGAGGACCTCTGGAGCTGGGATGACCTTCAGAGATATCCTGCCTTGAGGCAAAGGGTCTGGCTCTTTATACCCTCATGGGGATCAGTAATTATGGGGATGCCCCAAATGGCCCTGCCAACAGTGCCCTCCTAAACTAGATGTGCTGTGAGTCCAACATCTCAGGGTCTTACACTGCGTTCCAGCTAGAGGGCTGCATATGATTTGGGTTCTAGCAATGAGAGTACTACTGGGAAGTTTTGATTCAGAACTGAGTAAAGGAGGGGAAAGAGCAGATGGTAGACATTCACCTTGCTGAGTGGGGCTGTGTCACAGGCATGGTGGTTTTTGGTTGGCAGTTTCATTATATTTCATTGGTGGTGACAGCTCTGCTGCCATCATGGCAGAGGCAGTGTGGGAAATGTTTCAGGAAGTCAGCCAAGAGCTGGCTCTTTCAGCTTTCCTGTGATTTTGTAAGCCACTTAATAGTACCTGTTAATAAATTATCTCTGCTTAATTTAGTCAGAGGCTAAATATTTTGCAACTCTACCCTAACCAATTATAATAATCTTCCCGTATTTTGTTTCATAGATAAAGAAACTGAAGTCAGAGAGGTGCAGTGATGTGCATAGGATCAGAGCTTGTAAGTGGCGAAGCCCAGATTCAAATCTAGACACTCTGGCTCCACGCTCTAATAGCAAGGTTACAAAATACACGTTATGGGTTCCATCACTCCAACTCTCTTCCCTTGTCCAGAAATGGACTCACAATCTTTAGCACAAAGCTCTATTAATTGATAGAAGTTAGCATATAGATAAAATCTGTTTTTAATTTAGCTCAATATCACACAATATATAGCTTCACTAAAGTAGGCAGTCTTGTTTCTTGGTTCTCTTCCTACCTTTCTTTCTTTCCTCTTCTCTTTTAATATGTTTCATGAGCTCTTCCCAGTCTACACTCTCAGAGGTCAGCCATTCTCTTCTGGAAAGATGTTGTCAATCGAATGTCTTATCCTCATACCAGGGATTTTGACACTTAAAGGAAGATCTTCAAAAGAAAGAAGACAATGCTTAACCCTAAAGAAGAAACTAATAATAAAGGGAGTTTATAACACTTTAAGAGAGACGTTTCAATAATTTCTGGGGACTGGCACTTCCCCTAGTACAGCACTTTGCACAATTTTGCTCAATACATATTTTTTGATTGAATGCTTTTCTAATTTGTCTGCTAATGGCTGTGTGGGCAATGGCAGAAGACTTGGTTTCAAAACAAAGAGCAGTATTAGGGTTAAAATGGTTTCTTCCAGGGACAGCTCCCAGGGTAATATTCTGGAGCATAAATTTAGCTTGGCTGATCTTTTGTGAAGGAAGTAGAGGAGTCTTTATTTATTTTGAAATGCAATAGCCAAGGATTCAGCCTTTGATTTCTCTCCAGATATGGTTGGAAGTCCTGAATAGGTCTCTGGGTGCCTTGATCTTGCTACCCCAGTGCGAATCTTCTTGGTGTCTCTCCTGGGTAGCTATAATCTGCCTTTGATCTCTCTATTTCTGGGTGTGTGTGTGTGGATATTTATAGTTGTACATTTGTTTGCTTCCTTCTCTTTGCCCAACTGATCCATTTTTCAGCTGGGGGTCAATAACCAAAAGCTATGACATTTGGTGGCACTGCCACCCACCCCATTCTTAAAGTGAACACATCTGTGTATTATATAAACAGGATGGCATTACTCTCGCTGGGGAATTTATACCAAAGCTCTGTGTTTTTTCAGATGTATTAAATAAAATTTTCCTTGACTACATTGGTGGTTTAACAATGGATTTAACCTAAAAGCGACCATATGTAGACCTCACCCAGTAGGACGCAGATAAAGGAGCTAACATTCCTTGAACCTTAATTATGTTAGTCACTGTGATAGGCATTTGAAATATACAAATTTTATTTAATCCTCACCATGTTTTATGACATAGGCATTATTACTCTGAGACATAAAATAAGCCAAAAAAGGGCACAGAGATTTGAATCTACTTGTAATTGACTTCTCAGAACATCATTTTGCCTCCTGGTGGTCTGGGTAGGATGTCATGAATTCAACAAGTCAGTAATACAGACTTTCAGAGACCTTTATATATTGGTCCAAAGTAGACAATTATTTTTGCCCACCTTAGACTCAGACACATTCAGAAAAAAATATATATTTATAAAAATAAAATGGCAAGCCTGATCTCACCAATTAATTGACAATCTTAACATCCTATACTTGTTTATTTGAAAATTTTCTGCATAATAAGAATAGCTGAGTGATTTTTCCCTGTCCTACCTCCATATCATATGAAGCAATGATAAAAATATTTAAATTACTTTTTGCAAAATCAAAACCAAAAAAGCCTGCTGGAGGTTAACTATGGAGATTTGCTGACCAGGTGTGGTCTTAGGTTTTACCTTCACTCTATTCTTTCATTTATGTCCATGAAAGTGGAGGAAAAAGTGGACTTGGAGTGAGAAACCATGAATTCCTATGCCAGCGTTGCATTAACTTGCTGTATAATCGGCAAAATATTTTACTTGTTTGGGCCTCTTTTTCCTCATCTGTAAAAGGGGTGAATTGGGCTAAATGATTACCATTTCTCTCATACAGCTCTCCCAGCTGCCTGGAAGTGGGTAGAGAATGTTTCATAAAGGATATTTCACTTGATCTGAGTCTGGAAGAATGCACAAGAGTTTACCAGTGACGGAGAATTATGGCTGAGAGAGATAATAATAATACTGAGAAAGAAGAATACTGAGAGAGAAAACAGAATGTTCACCTCTACATGTATGGTGTCTTGGAGAATGGTGAGAAGCTAAGACTTTGGATAGAACACACACTGAGACGAGAAGAAATATGAAGCCGCAGAGGTAAGTTGGGGTGAATTGTAAAGTGCCTTGGATTATCATTTAAGGAGTTTGGATTTAATCCTGTATGTAGGAAATCAATGAAAACCTTTAATCCGTGCAAGTTATTGTCAGAGCTGTGCTTTAGGAAGATTTGTCTAGCAGCAATACTGAGAATGGGCTGGAGAGAGGAGAACTAAGATGGTAAAACAATAGGTTTTGCATATCAATTGTCCAGGCAAAAAACGATGCAGGCTGAAATGAAGATTTTAGCAAAAGGAACATAAAAAAGATACAAATTTCTAAAGAGAGATCTGGGGAACAAACATTTTCCTGTCATAACGATTTAAATTCTCTTGTATATTTCATAGATTCTAAATGCACAGAGTTTTAAAAAACATTTTTGAAAATGGGATTCATCTTATCTTTGGTTTATCCTGATTTAATTGGCACAGTATTCTTTTTTCTTTCTAAATGAATACAAATAATGGTGACTGAAGCAATCTATGGTGTCTTATAGATAATGAAATAAAATCAATAGTCGTCCAATTATTCCCTGTACAAAAGCCTTCTAAAATCTTCTAGTCCAGTTGAGATTAAAAAAAAAAAAAGTTACCTTTCTTTTGTTGAGTGGAGCAAAGTAAAAAACTAAAAATCAACTTGGATCTCCTTAGTACATAAAGGATCTAATTGTTTGTTTAACGTATAAACCCATTCTCTGTTAAAACTGTTTGTATGTAAAGATGAAGTCAATTCTCTTCTCTAAATGAAACAACCAAGTAATGATTCCTGCTGAAGAGAAGCACCAAGGGATAATTTTAAAAAATAATAATTTGTCAGAAGCTCTAATTTTGAGTTCTGTGTTTGGGGCACCAGTTGTGTGACCTTAGGCAAGTCTTTTAAGTCTTTCCAAGTTGCTCAGTCATCTCACCAGTAAAATAGTTATAAGATCAGTCTCATAAAATTATTGGGGGACTTCCCTGGTGGCGCAGTGGTTAAGAATCTGCCTGCAAATGCAGGGGACACGGGTTTGAGCCCCTGTCCGGGAAGATGCCACATGCCGCGGAGCAACTGAGCCTGTGCGCCACAACTACTGAGCCCGTGTGCCTAGAGCCTGTGCTCCGCAACAAGAGAAGCCACTGCAATGAGAAGCCCGCGCACAGCAACGAAGAGTAGCCCTTGCTCGCCACAAGTAGAGAAAGCCTGCGTGCAGCAACGAAGACCCAACTCAGCCAAAAATACATAAATAAAATAAATAAATTAAAAAAAATTATTGGGAGGCTCAAATCAGATAACATATTCACATGGGTGACACAAAAGGAATTTCCCAGTTGATCCATTATCTTGTGTGAGTACTTCGTAAGCTTCAAATTACCATGCAAAACCTAGGTATTAATTTGCTGGCTATATCTGAATGCCCTCATGGTGTGTTCATAGCCTATCTATGGCCCAGTATCTCAGACCTCCAGAGAGTCGTCCTGTCTAACCTGTTTTGTGATTTGGCTCAGAAAGCACGTTTTGGTGGCGGATGTGGTATTACAAATGTTCTAGAGGGGAGAGTGGTTTGCCAGGAAGTTTTGCCAATTGAAAGCAAAGTGAAAATTCAGAATTACGGAGGTTTAATTTCCTGCTGAATAATTCTCCACAAGCTGTGTAAACTTCACTGAACAAATACTCCGGATAAAATACCTTAGATGCTCTTTTCCTTTTTAATAAGAAATGTTCATATTATTTGAGAGTGGAGCCAAAGGAAGAAGAAGGTCCGGCGCTCCTGAGCTGAGTTTGTGTAAGTCATCAAGAATCCTGCTGTGCCTTCGACCTGTGGAGTTTGGAAGGTTGGGTGAGAAGAGTCGTTTTCCAAGGACTTTTTTTCCAGCCAGAGCCCCACAGATTGTCCATGGGCAAGTTCTCTGCAGTCTGACTTTATGGTTCTTTAATGAATTAACCTTTTACAGAAGATGCTTTAAAATAGCACTTGAGCACCTACAAGGTGCCATCCTTGAATAGCAAAATAGGAGTAGTTCTTGACTTCCTAGAACGCAATTTAGAAGAGGATTCAACCAACAAATATTCACATAAATAAATATAAGGGTGAAAACTTTGATAGGTGTTAGTTTATATCAGTGCATCAGAGAAAGATGCTTTCAAGAAAGGACATTTGAACTGGAACCTAAATGGTAAATGGGAGTTGGCTAGCTGTCAAACACTTAGATGAATCTTTTAGTCAATGGTGGTCTTGTGTGCAAAGTCCCCAAAGTGGGGCAACAGCTTGGTGCATTTGAGAAGCTGGAATGAGGTCGGTATGGCAGACAGGACATAGTGAACATGATGGAGAATGGTACAAGTTGAAGAGAAAGCATTGGTTTCAAGATAGAAGCTCCCAGTGACCTGCAAGGACAGTGAGAACCCACTGAATAGTGTAATCAAGGGAATAACTTGATCAGATGATGTTTATGAAATCACTTTGCCTGCGTGTGGAAACCCAGTGAAGAAGAGCAAACCATACAAGCAAGAAAGCCCTTATAATTGAGGTGGACTGACTTGGTGACAAAGGTGATGAAGAGCAGTATACCACTCTCAGATGTGTTTGAAGTCAGGATCCACATGACTTGGTTCTGAATTGGATGTGAGAAGTGATGGAGAGGGAGTGATCAAGGTGGAGTCTCAAGTGTCCTGCTTGAACACGAGCTAGGTTTATGGTGGCGCCGTTTACTGACTCAGTTACACTGAAGGAGGCAGGTTTGAGGGAAGAGACCCAGCTCAGCTTCAGTCATATTGAGTCTGAGCTTCCAAGACTCCCAAGTGAAGTCATAGAGTGCATGTTACATGCATGTGGAGCTTTCAGCAGAGTTCAAGGTTGGAGTTACAAATTAGGCAATTCATCAGCAGGTGAACAGTCTTGAAAACCATGAAATGATGGGATTCCAGAATATTGTCACTAAGAGAATTTGGGGCAAGCTCTTCCTCTGGAGCTAATGTGTTAAGATTAGTTGATGGAGTCAGGTTATTGGGACACAGGCCACGATCGAGAAGGTCAAATCGATCATTATAAAATGAGAGCAATTAGGAGTCAAGCTTCTGTTTTGTTTTGTTTTTTAAGCAGCACTGTCTCTCATTTGAAACATACATTTTTGATTAAACACAAACCGTGTAACAGGCACTGTGCAGGCCATTTTACAAACATTTTTTCCAAGTTAAAAGTTTTTAAAAGTTTGTATTTTTATAAAATTTATATATGCATATAGGTTAAGGAGTCAAATCATTCTACACAGATTATTATAAAAGTAAGTTTCCTCTGCCCTACCTTGTCCCATTGCCCATTACTCATAGGCAATAGCTTTTCATTCTTTTAGCTTTTACACTTGGTATTAACAAGTCTTGAATAACATGTTTATAATGTTAATTCTTGATTTTTATTGTTGTTTAGTTATAGGCATTGTATTTTGGCTTTTCTCTATAAAAGATGAGAATTTAGCCCTTTTTCATCGAGCTCCTCCCCTCAAACACAAAGGCACTGAGAACGTGTCCCCTGAAGTTATGGACAGCGTATAGTAGAATGCATTTTAAAAGCCTCTCTAGTGGTGTTTGAATTGTCAGCGGGGTCTTGAAGTGAGAGATATATCTTGATGGGATGTGAGGGCATGGCAGAAACAGCTCACCTGGAGAAGAAACATCTCCCTGGAGAGGAGTGTAAGATACAGACACCTTGGAGATGACCATAGCACCTTGCATTCCAAACGGTTTCTCTCTTCACAGTGTTTTTCACACCGACTCTCTAAAGGGTTCCTGATATTTCAGTGAAAAGGTTGGGTGGATATTATTATTCAGACTTTTTTTTCCTCAAGGAAGTAATTGAAGTTTAGAAAGCATGGCCCATTAAACCAAAATGAGTGGCAATCGTGGTCACAGGAATGAGAGAAATAACTGATAGCTGAATAGCCATATATCAAATTCCAAATGAACATATGGGTAATGTTCATGTTTCCAATAATCAAGAAATATACAATATACCTTATATATTACATTGTATATTGCAATGTAATATACATTATTACATGTATATACATGTGTATATATTACATGTGCATATAAATTATATAGGTGTATAACAGTGTATGATTTCATTCACTGTGAAAATATCCTGTGTGTGTGTGTGTGCATGCATATGACATAAATTGGTGCAAACATGGTAGGAAATATGAAAAGGTAAAATAATTTAGTTGGGAACATCAGATTGTGAATGATGGATAAAAACTGATTTTCCCCTGCTATTTATACAGTTACATTATATTTTCAAAACAAATTAAAAAGTGGTGGGACTTAGTAGGTATTGAAACCAAATTTTAAGAGTTTTGGATTTTACACTGGAAATGCTACAGGCTCTTGTTTAGAGAGCCACACAAATAGAAAATTTTAGAAGAAGTTACCAAGTGAGCATAATTATGGTTTAAGAGAGAGAATAAGGATACAATCTCTCCCCACTTTCTAATACTCCCTTCCCAATTCCTACTTCTTTACATATTTCAAAATTGCAATTTGGGGGATTATGTTATTCAGTGAGTCACGATTTATCCTCGAATCAGCCATGTAAACTCATGAAGAGATTTACCACTGCCTCTCTTCAGCATACAGCCACACACCCATGATTTTGTCATGGTGCCCCTCTTCAGGGTAGTCATGATAATGCTTGCTGGGAAAAAGAAAAACTAGATCAGAGAGGGATTTATTGCTGTGAGTTAATCACGAGAGAGAGAACTACCCAGATGAAGGTAAGGGTAAGGTAAGAATTTGAAGACATATTTTCCCTGAAGTTTGGTTGGGAAAAAAAATCAGTATTCTGAAAACTGCTTAATATGTGATGATTTCTAAAACTTCAAGGCAGTGTAGCAGGCATGTCATTGAAAAATAATTAACTTAGCAATTGGAAGTAGAGTTGAGAATGTCAACCCCCTTCTGTGCGTCTGTGAAAAATGCAAGGTGCCTTTAATGGATTTAAACATGAACTGTTTAGTGTAACATCCCTTGTGAGAACATAATGCCTGTAAATGTAATGAAAAGTCATGAGAGGCTAAATTGCAACTTATTAGCATAACTACTAGAAGAGTGAATTGAAGAAGAAATGTAACCTCCCTGGCCTGATTCCATAATGGATATGACACACATTCAGATGGCAGCCCACACTCTGGGTCACACAGGTATAACCGATGCTCTGAATGATCGCAAGTAAATAGCGAGCTCTACTTTGTTCCCTGTGATATGCTTATCTCTTGCTGATGAATGCATTACTTATTTTGTAATGCTAAGTGACTACTTAAAATGAATTTTTCTCCCTAATTAGGAATACTTCCCTATGTGCTGTATTCTCTCCCCAAGTGAAAATTTGATTTAGTGGGAAACTTGCTTTAAGAATGTCTGCATGGACATATATACACTACCAAATGTAAAATAGATAGCTAGTGGGAAGCAGCCGCATCGCACAGGGAGATCAGCTCGGTGCTTTGTGACCACCTAGAGGGGTGGGATAGGGAGGGTGGTGGGGAGACGCAAGAGAGAGGGGATATGGGGATATATGTATACATATAGCTCATTCACTCTGTTATAAAGCAGAAACTAACACACCATTGTAAAGCAATTATACTCCAATAAAGATGTTAAAAAAAAAAGAATGTCTGCATGAAAAAAGAACAGGAGTACAGCTTAGAGTGATCCAGGAATTTTGCATTTTATTAATCTCGCACTCTCTATTGTTGTAGAGATGAGTTTTCATCTACTTTGAAATAAACCCTTTATGTCTTGATAAGCGCTTTACACCCACATGTAGAGCTGATTTAAATTGTGCATCTCCTTCCTCCTTACATTAGGGATTTTTGATAATGCTTGTCAGGAACCATCTGGTCCAGGTTACCCTCTGTGGGGCTTGGGACCCAACTTCTGTGTCCCTTTTCTAGTTGAATCCATGCCTTTTCAAGGTTCCTGTGTCTCAAGTAATGAGCCTGCAGAACAGCTGGTAGAGGGAAAAATCCCAGCACTGTGCTGAATAAAATGGGCACAGAGAACTGTTAAAAGGAGGATCAGTCATCAGACTCCTTGGACCAGACCTCATGACCTCCTACACCAGAATCGAAGGATGATTTAAGTTTCTATGTCACTGGATTAGTGAGCAGAGCTTTATTGCCCCCAGGATAGGAGATAGGGGCATCAGTTTGCGTTCACAAGTGAACAATCCAGGGGCTGTTTCTCTTAAGAAAATCTTGAGCTGTAGAATGAGGTGGCAGGGTACCTCATTTGGCTTATGGAAAAATAATAGTTGAAGGCCATTGTACGTTTGGTAGTGCATCTTTCATTGGGGGTGACCTTCTTCACTCATCCTCCCTCACAGTGAGTAAACCTGTCTCCCTTTGTTGTGGTTTTTACAGTCGTGGCAGAAGTCAAATGGTTGAGGAGAATTAAAACGTTCTCAGTGATTTCTTTCTCAACAGGCTCTTCTAGTCCATCATTTGTCCAGCCAGTACTATTTTCAGGGTGACATGTGTTTGTGCTTTTTTTGGGTTGAATATCCACAGTCTGGCCTGTTTCCCTGGATATTAGCCCCTTCCTTCTTCACTCTTCCAGCAGAAACAGAGCTGCTTTTCACCTCTTTGTGACTTCCTAGGGACAAGTGCCCAACCACAATCTCATAGACTATGTATCTCCACCATAGGAAAATTCAAATTTAATACACGTACTCGCATGCATGCACACACACACACACCCTAGGTCCTTGCTGCCTGTGGCTGCAGATCAGGATTCAACCCAATTTTTTCATTTTTTTTTAAGCAACTCTCTTTGAAGGGATAATCACCTATTATTCAAAGCCTCCATTTTTTTGATCAGTCACATACATCAGGGTGTGTGTGTGTGTGTGTGTGTGTGTGTGTGTGTGTGTGTGTGTATTTAAATCTGATGAGCGTGAATCTAGTCTTCCTACCAAGGATGTTGTGTGCCCTCCTTTCTATAATGCTAACTCCTCCCCACTTATCCCCAAGGATACACCTTCCTGCCCCCTTGCCCCACCCAGACTTGTGCATATTGAGTTTGAATCACTTTATGCTTATTGGGTACCTACTTTTCTTGTGAGCATTCTGTTTACGTACATTGCCCATTGTTCTACTGGAGGTATCTTTCCTTAGTGTTTTGTTTATTTATGATCTATTTTAATTTCCATTTCGGATGCTCCTTCTGTGACTTAGCTCAGATATTTTGCCAGAATGTGTTACGCAGTCAACCTCTTCTTTGATTTCACCTGGGATGTGATGAGCTTTCTCAGTTTCATAGAGTAAGGTTTTGCTTGAAAAAGTTTCACTCTTTTATATCTTTGATTGGTATTTGGGTTCCATACATTCTCATATGGTCAATCCTAATGATTCATGGATGCTGTATTTGTGAATTTGCCTACTCAATGAAGTTTATTTGTAACCTTGAAATCAACGCTTGTGGCACTTTTATAGTCATTTGTGGACATTCACATGCACAGAGCAGCAAAAAATTTCAGTTCCTCGTGATGTGTAAGTTCTCAGCTGAGATAGATAAAACAACACTGCCTTTTTGTTTCAGCTCTCATACTGGAAAAGAGTGTCCTTTTCATGGTGTATTTAATGCCACATTTCTTTACATTTTGCTTTTTTTGTTGGTGATTTCTCTGTTTACAATGGCGCTCAAGCATAGTGCTGTTCAGTGTTCCAACATGCAAGAAGACTGTCACGTTCCTTATAGAGAAAATGAGAGTTTCCAGGCAGGAATTATAGTTCTATTGGCTGTGAGTTCAATGTTAATTAATCACCAATATATATTAAATAAGGTATCTTTAAACAGAAATACACATAAAAAGGTTATGTATTAATCAGTTGACTAATGTGTCCAGAAGCTCACAGGAACCTAACTCTGTATTTCCCCTGGAAGCAATTGTCCAGGATTCACTAGTTCAGTGTTCAGAATGACTTTATAGAAAATAACTACCACAAATAATGAGAATTGACTGTATATCTTTCAGAGGCATTGATATTTTGAGCCTGTCCTCTCTTTCTACTATTTCCCTTGTTTGTTAACCTTTTGATCTCTTAGATTTCTTTGTGAATTTTGCTAGCTTGACTCCACTCAATTGATTCAGTTTTCTTTTTAACAGGATTAAATATGCTTTTTTACCACCTCCAGTAAGGACTATCAGCCTTCTGTTTTGTTGTTGTTGCTGTGATTTTTCATCTGTTTGTATCTTTCTGGCTATTAGCGTGAAAAATCTGAAGTCTTACCAGAGCTTACTGAAGAGATGTCATTTTGAACTAGAAGTCTGCTGATTATTCTGGTTTTGCTTTCAGTTGTTTTATGTGTCATGAGACTTAGTATATCATAATGACATGCAGACACAAAGATATTATCTTCATTCAATTTCTTCAGTGATAAAAAGGGCTACCCTAGAATATGTCAACCAGTAAAAAAAAGGTTCATTTTCCCTTAAAATTGACTGAATTATCCACCCGCCCCCCACTGTGGTTCTACTTTTAGAAAATTAAAGCCAATGATTATCCTTAAAATGAATGAATCCACAGTAACATCACTCCTTTTTTAGTATGAGGTGAAGTGGGGATGGAGCAGGAAAGACAGCCGTGAGATTCTTTTACCACAAGAAACTCACCTTTATTGATCCTTGTCAGGCATTTAAAACACTATCTTAATAATTACAAAACCAAATAGTATAGGCATTTATACACTCAGTATAAGAGTAAGTTAAGAGCTGGGGTTTGGAGGAGACTTCTTGCATTTTAACCCTGGCTCTGTTACTTATAAGAAAAATAATGAGCTCTACCTTACAAGGTTATTATGAACATTGCATGAATTAATTCATGCAAAGCACCTAAAAGAACTCCTGGCACTTAATGTTCAGATATAAGTGCTATTTTTTGGTAAAGAAAACATTTTTAATCTTATAATACAGTACCTTAAAAGTACAGTACTACAGTACAACAGCTGGTGCTTCTTAGAAGTACCAGCTACCTCACCGCTGCTTTTACGCTTGCTTCCAGGCATCCTGGGCTTGAAACAAAGATACTGTACTACTGTACTCTATACAGTACTGTGAAGTACACAAAATCACAACCATAAGTGCTGTTTTTGGAACTATAACAATCTTTCAAATGAACTCAAACTCAGAGATCAAGTAGTTTTTTTGAAGTCACAAAGAAAATAAATGGGAGCACCAAGACTCAGACCAGACTTTTCTGAATTTAGATTCCTTATCCTTCTCGTGCCATTTACTGTCCCTTAAGATAAATATTACAACCTGTATTTGTGTTATAACTGTATGTGCGGCAGGGTTTCAAGGAGGCAATGATCAATGTGTTCTTCAAAATGGTCACTTCTCAATAATGATAAAAATGATAATTGACTATGCATTTAAAAATATTACTGGTATTACATAAATATTTACATACTTCCTCTGAAAATATGTGCTTTTCACTAATTTTTCCCTTTACTGTTTTGCACGTCACCTGTTGACCCTGCCATGTTGCAAAGATCTACCTTTCCTTCTGGCAGTTGGGTTCTCCTTGACCTTTTTAGCTGGACGGATGCACTGAGGCCTAATCTCAGTAGATAGAGTCTTCTGTGCCATGACCCTGTGTTCCCTTCCATGAGTAATTCAAGAAACCCATTTTGAAATCTGTTGTGTCCCAAACACAGAGCTTTACTGTCTGTCACCCCTTGCAAATATTGTAAAACAAATCTGGTTGTTGTGGAGATGTTGAAAATTGGTTCCCAGATCCTAAAAGCTGTCTCAGTGGCTCCAGCCCTCATGACTAAATGGGCAGAGGTATAAGATAGCCAAAAGACTACAGTCTCTGGAATAATTAAAACCCTGGTCTGGCCATTCAATAACAATGTGACCTCAGGCAAATTAGTTAATCTCTATGACTCACAAACTTTTCATTTAAAAAATACCATAATGACGCGTATGATAGAGAATAGTTGCAAATATTTAATGGGAAATATATATAAAGCATCCATCTATGTGTCTGTACATTAAATGTATTCTTCTATTTATCCTCCCATGATAACTCCCACTTTCACATGTGTGTGAAGAGCGTGCCTCACTTCTTAGAAGGTTAAGATGACATTGCAGCTTTCAAAAGGATTTAATAAAGAAAATAGGATCAAGGAAAGAATTAACAGGAGATGTCATTTCAGGATAAAAGGCTCTAGGGTAAGTGATGAGATTAAGAAATTTTCCCTGAATATTACCATCAATTTTTGACCCTGGTTTCCTAATTTAGGGGAGTTCTTCCCTGTTGTTCTGGAAGCATTGCTTTCATGGGGAAAGTATGTAGATGTGCTACTTCTACCATCATGTGTTTTAGACTGATATAGATCTGTGTGTATATACAGTATAACACTTCAATAATCAATGTAGCCACCACAGTGAAAATAAGTCAGAGCTTTTAGCATCATAGAAACACTTTATCTTAGAAAAAAGAATTCTTATAGCTTATTTTGGAAATAGAGATGTGATCCCAGAATAACCAGATGAAAGGTGAAAACAAGCATCCTTCAAAGTAGTGTCCTATTGGGGGTATAGGAAAGAATCACCTGTAGAAACTTTAAAATATACTCATGCCTGACATCAGGTCTCAGAGGTTCTTATTTGATTGGTGTGGGTGGGGCCTCAGTATCTGTATTTTGTTTTATAGCAGCTGTATTAATATAACTCACAAACTAAGTAAGGTATCAAGTGGATTCAAGCATGCATGCATGGCTACAGCTTTCGGCCATGGTTTTATAATTTTCATTGTTTCCCCTATTTTAAAGATAATGCTATACTAGTTATTTTTCTTTTGCTCATCCATGTTCAATGTCCACTCTTTTCTATCCTGATCTATGATAGGATAAGCTAATCTTCAGGGTATTCTTTCCATTGCTTCCCCCCTGGCAAAGGAATCAGTCCTTGGGCAACCTCTGAACTCTCTGGGATGTGCTAAGGATGCCCTCCTCCAGACCTAGAGGGTTGTAATACCTCTTGGCTCTTGTTAACCCAGAATATGGATTCTGTTTCTAGCCCCAGCTACTTGGTTTTCTTAAACCTAGTCAATACCATGTGTGATGGTTAATTTTATGTGTCAACTTGACCAGACTATGGAGTGCCCAGACATTTGGTCAAACATTATCCTGGGTGTGCCTTTGAGGGTATTTGAGGCTAACACTTGAATCAACAGACTGAGTAAAGCAGAGTGCCCTCTTGCTGTGTGGGTGGGCCTCATCCAATCAATTGGAAACCTGAATAGACCAAAATGGTTGAGTAAGTGGCAACTCCTCCTCCCTGACTACTGAGCTGGAAAATCAGTCCTTTTTGGCCTTCAGACTGGCACTGAAACATTAGCTTTTCTTGGATTCTTTCTGGATTTCAGTCTGGAAATATGATCATTGATACTCCTGGTTCTCAAGACTTTGGACTAGGACCGGAACTACCCATTGGCTATTCCGGGTCTCCAGCTTCCTGGCTCCAGATCTTGAGACTTCTCAGCCTCCATAATTGCATGAGCCAATTCCTTATAATAAATCTCTTTATCTCTCTCTCTCTCTGTCTGTCTGTCTCTCTCTCTCTCTCTCTCTCTCTCTCTCTCTATATATATATATATATATAAACACACACACACACACACACATTCTATTGGTTCTGTTTCCCAGGATAACCCTAACTAAATATAAGTTGTAAGTAACAACTTTATCAAACTCAACTCAATCAACCATTTCTGATGAGCCATAACCCTGCCTCCTGATGCATATACCTAATTCAATGGCCTACGATGACTAATCAGTTATTCCACAGCTGTCTTTTTCTTTTAAATTAATTTTTATTGGAGTATAGTTGCTTTACAATGTTGTGTTAGTTTCTACTGTACAGAAAAATGAATCAGCTATATGTATACATATATCCCCTCTTTTTTGGATTTCCTTCCCATTTAGGTCACCACAGAGCACTGAGTAGAGTTCCCTGTGCTACACAGTAGGTTCTCATTAGTTATCTATTTTATACATAGTATCAATAGTGTATATATGTCAACCCCAATCTCCCAATTCCTCCCATCCCCCCCTTTCCCTCTTGGTATCCATACATTTTTTCTCTATGGCTGTGTCTCTATTTCTGCTTTGCAAATAAGATCATCTATACCATTTTTCTAGATTCCAAATATATGCGTTAATATATGATATTTGTTTTTCTCCTTCTGACTTACTTCGCTCTTTACGATAGTCTGTAGGTCCATCCACATCTCTACAAATGACCCAATTTCATTCCTTTTTATGGCTGAGTAATATTCCATTGTATATATGTACCACATCTTCTTTATCCATTCCTTTGTCAGTGGACATTTAGGTTGATTCCATGTCCTGGCTATTGTAAATAGTGCTTCAATGAACATTGGGTTGCAAGTGTCTTTTTTTTTTTTTTTTTGGCAGTACGCGGGCCTCTCACTGTTGTGGCCTCTCCCATTGCGGGGCACAGGCTCTGGATGCACAGGCTCAGCGGCCATGGCTCACGGGCCCAGCCGCTCCGCGGCATGTGGGATCTTCCCAGACTGGGGCACGAACCCGTGTCCCCTGCATTGGCAGGCGGACTCTCAACCACTGCGCCACCAGGGAAGCCCGCAAGTGTCTTTTTGAATTATGGTTGTCTTTGGGTATATTCCCAGTAGTGGTATTGCTGGGTCATATGGTAGTCCTATTTTTAGTTTTTTAAGGAACCTCCATACTGCTCTCCATAATGGCTCTATCAATATACATTCCCACCAACAATGCATGAAGGTTCCCTTTTCTCCACACCCTCTCCAGCATTTATTATTTGTAGATTTTTTGATGATGGCCATTCTGACTGGTGTGAGGTGATACCTCATTGTGGTTTTCATTTGCATTTCTCTAATAATTACTGATGCTGAGCACCTTATCATGTGTTTGTTGGCCATCTGTATGTCTTCTTTGGTGAAATGTCTATTTAGGTCTTCTGCCCATTTTTTGATTGGGCTGTTTGTTCTTTTGATATTGAGCTCCATGTGCTGTCTGTATATTTTGGAGATTAATCCTTCGTCAGTTGCTTCATTTGCAGATATATTCTCCCATTCTGAGGGTTGTCTTTTCATCTTATTTATAGTTTCCTTTGCTGTGCAAAAGCTTTTAAATTTAATCAGGTTCCATTTGTTTATTTTTGTTTTTATTCTCATTACTCTAGAAGGTGGATCTAAAAAGATCTTGTTGCAATTTATATCACAGAGTGTTCTGCCTATGTTTTCCTCTAAGAGTTTTATGGTGCCTGGCCTTACATTTAGGTCTTTAATCCATTTTGAGTTTATTTTTGTGTATGGTGTTAGGGAGTGTTCTAATTTCATTCTTTTACATGTAGCTCTCCAGTTTTCCCAGCACCACTTATTGAAGAGGCTGTCTTTTCTCCATTGTATATTCTTGCCTCCTTTGTTATAGATTAGGTGACCATAGGTGTGTGTGGGTTTATCTCTGGGCTTTCTATCCTGTTCCATTGATCTATATTTCTGTTTTTGTGCCAGTACCATTCTGTCTTGATTACCGTAGCTTTGTAGTATACTATGAAGTCAAGGAGCCTGTTTTTTCCAGCTCTGTTTTTCTTTCTCAAGATTGGTTTGGCTATTCAGGGTCTTTTGTGTTTCTGTGAACATTTTAAGATTTTTTGCTCTAGTTCTGTGAAAAATGCCATTGGTAATTTGATAGGAATTGTGCTGAATCTGTAGATTGCTTTGGGTAGTATAGTCATTTCCACAATATTGATTCTTCCAATCCAGGAACGTGGTATATCTCTCCAACTGTTTGTGTCTTTGATTTCTTTCTTCAGTATCTTACAATTTTCTGTGCACAGGTCTTTTGCCTCCTTAGGTAGGTTTATTCCTAGGTATTTAATTCTTTTTGTTGCAATGGTAAATGGGTTTGTTTCCTTAATTTACCTCTGTGATCTTTCATTGTTAGTGTACAGGAATGCAAGAGATTCAAAATTCAACACCCATTTATGATAAAAACTCTCCAGAAAGTGGGCATAGAAGGAATGTACCTCAACATAATAAAGGCCATATATGACAAACCCACAGCAAACATTATTCTCAGTGGTGAAAAACTGAAAGCATTTCCTCTAAGATAGGAACAAGACAATGGTGTCCACTCTTGCCACTATTATTCAACATAGTTTTGGAAGTCCTAGCCACGGCAATCAGAGAAGAAAAAGAAATAAAAGGAATCCAAATTGGAAAGGAAGATGTAAAACTGTCACTGTTTGCAGATGACATGATACTCTACATAGAAAATCCTAATGAGGCCACCAGAAAACTATTAGAGCTAATCAGTGAATTTAGTAAAGTCACAGGACACAACTGTCCTTTTGATTTTTGACTATATTTTATAAAAAAATCTCCAGTAAATCTATATAAATTGACATTATTGACTTTATAAAATTATTGTGTTTTTATGCCAAAAGTAATCTACTGAGGAGTTTTATAGACATTTTAGAGCATTTTAGAAAATTAGTTTCTTTCTGCAAGTATTTTGCTTTTTTTTATAAGTTCCAAATGTAGGAGTGGATTTGCTTTGTCATCATTCATTTCAGTTTGTTTGTTGTCAACTCTACCAGGGCACTGGTATGTGTGGGTCTTAGTGAAAATAGTTTAGTTCCCAGTGGAAAGAGTGTCCAATTGTTTTAATTTCTTTTATCACAGCTGTTAAGGAGCTCTTTCATCTTTGTAGTGGATCAACTTTTGTTGCATTTGAAATCCTTCAGAATGAAATTTGGTCAATTCATGAGGAGAATATTGACCTTGGAATCTGTGGGCACTGATTAAATGTGCAGGGTCATGTAGGGAGAAAAGCTGAGTACTCTAGTGAGGGCTCCAGTGACTGGGGTTGTTGATCTACTTGGAAAAAACCTTGACTCTCATCTGGAACTTACTGAATAATCAATTCATTACACTCTTTGGCTGAATCCTCACTAGCTAGGTAAAATTTATCTAATATGAATCCCCACTGAATTTCTTCATTCTTGTCCAGAAGTGGATCCATCATTTCAAGCAGTGAAGGTGAACACAGTTCTTTAATAAGCTTAAGAGATATCTACCACTAGGAATGGTTCTCCCCTGATCATCTGTGTGATTGAGCAGAGTTATGCTGCTGTATGTGTTTCTTCTCTCCAATATAAAGCATAATTTCTCTACTACAAAAACATTTATGCAAAGACAGTTATAGGCTCCAGATATTAGGAAGGAACTTAGTTATTATCTAATGTATAGGTTCTCATTCTGGGAGCCATGGGTTGGACATTAGGGGTTTGTGAACCCATGAAATGTAAAATTTTGTAAATGTGTACCGCATGGGGGAGGAGATGAAAAGCCATAAAATGCAACTGGTTGGTTGGTTTGTCTCATGAGAAGCTCTCTTTGAATCTTCATCATCCATACAAAAATCTAGGGATCTCTCGAGCGGAAGGGCGAGTTCAGGTCACAAGTGTGCGCGTGTGCGCGCGCGCGCGCACACACACACACACGCACACACGCACGCGCACACGCACACACACACACACACACACACACACACACACACACACACACACACAGAGTCCCTTAAAGACTGAGTCTGTCATTCATGTTCAAATGATGCAGCCCAACCCATACAGAGCCCAAAGAGTGAGGAGAAATTAGTGAGTTTGTTCCCTATTCAGAAAGGAAAGGCCTCTCTCAGAGACAATTGGGGCATCCCATGTGGATACATCTCTGCCAGTGGTGATCTCCTTACTTGTGTTCTAGCTCCCCTTTAGCACAGTTATTTGGTCCTTTAACCTCTTCTTTTTCTCCAGAGTTCTTGCCTCCTTGTGTATTTCACTTGCTGGAGAGGACAAGGGGAAACTTCAGGTCCTGTGTGTAGAGGAATGCGAAAGGAAAGACAACAGGAGTCCTTGCTTTTGGATAAAGTCTCTAAAAACAATCAGACATCAAGTTTACATATCAGCCAGGGGATCAAATTATTAAAAATACCTCTTGTTGTTAGCTTGCTCTTGGAAGGTACCAAAGTGGAAAATAGAAAATGTGAGAGGAGAGGCATTTGTCCAGCTTTGTACATCCCTTCTGTTGAGAAAATTTATCTATCACTTTTGTGAAATTGTCAAAGGAGTATATGACATAGAAGGATTTAAGAGCCACTGCTTAAATGGAAATTTCTCATTTCATAGATAAGAAAACTGATGTTCAGGAAAATGGGGGGAATTGCCCAGGCTCACACAGGTAGAGACAGCGGGGTGGAATACAGCTAAAATGCACTTTTGCAGGCTTTGTTTCTCATTTCAGCACTACTTCAGAGATACACTGCTGACTCTAAAATCACATATAAAAGGAGGTTTTACAAAATTTTTCTCAAGGAAGATGACATATAAGTTCAAGTTAGGGTTCTGATTAACAGAAGAGCTACTTTTGAAAAGGCCTAAATCAAACCCCCCAGTTAGGAATGCAGTTTTGGAACTGGTTTGTTTCTTACGGGTGATGACTATGAATGACAGCTGCAAATGACCAGCATCTCAGTATTTACTCTGACCCATAATGGGAAAGCAGGAGTGCTTTATGCTGGGAGTAGGGGCCAGATAATGCTCTGTGAGTGGGAGAGAGAAGAGAATTTCACTTTCCTTTTCTGGCTTTAATCACCATGGATACAAATTGAACATGATAAAATATTCATTCATTTTGCCTCCTTGACCCATATCTGCATGTTTTTAATCCATATATATTAAAATTCAAGCATTTAATCATAACCATAGACTTATATAGAACCTGCAATTGTTAAGGCTCTTTAATAGTATCTCGTAACTCATCGATCTCTGATAGATCCTGTGTCTGTAATGCTTCCTAAGGTTAGCTTAAGGTACTTGTAACTACTTCTGTTGCCATTCTATTGTGCAACAAAGAACATTTTTTCCTAGTCTGTAGCTTCCATTGTACGCTCTCTTTGTGTGCATAAGAATCCCTAAACTGAAAACTGTGTCTACTTGCTTCCCTGGTCCTTTCTATCTGGGAACCAGTTGGCTAAAGCACATTTGAAATTTACCGTAATACACACACAAGGCATATGCACACAAAGCATATGTACAGAATGTGACTAGATCTTGTTCCTATGCATGTGATTGACTAAGGTTGGTTACTAGCCAAGACGTATGAACTGGTCCCAGTAAGCAAACTGATTCTGGGTAGACCTGAGTGGTCCACATATACCACTGTAGCCGTGTCTAAACCACTTTGATTCCTCCGATTGCCTCCAGAAATTACCTGCCCACCACAGCGTAACACAGTTACTCGGATCACATAAAGCCATCAGAACATAAGCAAGGTATCACTTACACAATGACTGAAATAAGGTAGTTACTTACATGCTTCCTATGTCTCTGCCTCTTTACATATACACACCTTTCTCTGTAGTCTCTCTAACATGGGGAGAAAGGCTTAGGCTATGTCCTTCTACTTTGTTAGGAGGGTCCAGACTTAGTAGCTTGGGAGGACAACATTGCTGTTCAGAGCATTGCTGGTAGGTTCCAGGGTGACTTTTTGATTTCTCTAATCAGAAAAGGACTTACAGACTTTTTTTTTTAGTATTTTCTCTAGAGATTATAATATACATCTAATTTATCACTGTCTACCTTGAATTAGTATAACGTCATTTCACTTACAATGTAAGAGTTCTACAGCAGTGTGTTTCTATGTATGTCCCTATCATCTCCTTGCTATAATTGCCATATATTTTACTGCTGTTATAAACCCTATAATATATTGTTATTATTTTTTTGCTTCACTGAGTCAATGGGCTTTTAAAGGATTTTGAAAAAGAAAGAAAACTAGTCATTTTTGTTTTTTCACATAGTTACCATCTTTACTGCTTTTTATTTCTCCCTATAGATTTAAATTTCCATCTGACATCATTTCACGTTTATCTGAAAAACTCCCTTTAGCATTTTTTGTAGTACAGATTTGTAGAAGACAAATTTAAGAAGATTTTATCTGAAAATGACTTTTCTTTTGCCTCCATTTTAAAGATATTTTTCACCTAGATGTAAAATTCTAGGCTGACAGTCCTTTCTTTCAGCATTTAAAAAATATTGTTCCACTGTTTTATGGCTTCCATAGTTTCTGAGAAGTCAGCTTATTGCTATCCTTGTTTCTCTATAGGTAATGGGCCTCCTTCCGTGGACTTCTTTTAAGATTTTCTCTTTATTTTTGTTTTGTAGCAGTTTGATTGTGATACACCTCCGTATGGATTTGCGTGTGTATTTATCCTGCTAGAATTTCCTGTATTTGTGTGATGCCATTTTTGATCAGTTTTGGAAAAATTTCAGCCAACATTTCTGCAAATATTTTTATTCACAATTACCTTTCCTCTCTCCTTCTGAGATTACAATTACACACGCATTAGACAACTTAACTCTGTTCCCCTTGTCATTGACACACTCTTCATTCTTTTCTAAAAAATTTTTATTGTGCTTTAATTTTTAAACATTTTTTTGACTTTTTTTTTTAACATTTACTGGTTTTCTGTTGTGTCCAGTTTGCTGTTATTACCATCCAACAATTATTTATTTTCAGTTATCATATTTTTTAGTTTTAAGATTTCCTTTTGTTCTTATTTATAACTTCAATATATGAAATATGGCTTCAGTACAGGAAAAAAATATATATCTCCCTTGAAATTCCCCACCCTTTTGCCATTTAATCCATTTTTGTTTCCTGTAGCTTCTTTAACATAATATGTATCATGGTAACTTAAAAGTCCTACTTTGTTAATTAAATTTGGGATGTCAGGGACATTCGTAGTTTTGTTTCTATTAACCATTTTTTTCTTCACTTATAGGTCATATTTTTAAACTTCTTTGTGAATCTAAAACTGCTTTATTTTATCTAAAGATTATAGAATATATTAGATTCAACGTTGCAGAACATTGTAGAGAATTTGGATTCTGGTATCACCCTCTGAGGGGTGCTGAGACTTGTTCTAAGCTCCCTGGAGTCTTACACATGTATTGTTCAGGGATCAGCAAAGAATTTGAGAGAAGTTTATACACTAATTTTGTAGCTCCCCTTCTGTGACTTCTTCCATTAATTTCTAGCCACTCTGGCAGCTCCAAATTCTGTCCCATGACTCCTAAGGCCAATAATGGTATGAGTTTGAGTTCTATCCTTTGAGTGCAGTGCAGAGAAGGGAATAACTTCAGCAGAGTTAGGACAAAGGTAAGGCAATAGAGGCATCTAGGATACAACATTAGAGGAGGTTTTCACTATTAGCATCATGCAAATGCACGGTCATTACTTGGGATCAAGTGCCTCCTTACATGGACCCCAGGCACCTCTCTTCCTCATCCCCCTCCCAGTCTGGCCTGACCTTCAGGAGAAAAGCTATATACATTAGGAAGGAGAAAAAAAATGGAAGGAGAAAAATAATACTACCTTTATCACTACACAATAAGAAAAGAAAGGGAAAGAAACACCTCTATTCTCTAATGAAAACCTACTTTAAAAACCCATTATATACATATACACATACATATGAATATATGTATACTCTCCAAAAGGAAAAATAGAACTGAGGGGAGACTGTGGACCAGAGATGTCATCAGATTTAGAACAAAGGAAACAGCTGGCTGAGTGGGATTTGTTCAGCATAAAGGAGAAAGCTGAACCCTAAGGGCTTGGAGAAGAAATGTGAATGAGAAGCAAGGTCATCTGAATCACAGAACTCTGGAAAGGCAATAGGTTACCTAGTTTACTAGGGCATAACTAAAATCAGGGAGTTGGAAATCTGCGTAAAGATTAGTTAAACCCTAGTACCTCTCCTCCTGTCCCAAACAGGACACCTTGCCCAGCTTCACCAGCACTTCAGAGGACGGGAGGTTATTTCTAATGGAAATAACCATGTCTTAGGCCAGCGGTTAAGCACTGTATAAAAAGCAGTTGAGAAGCGTGTATTTCAAGAGAAAATACATGTCTGGTAGGGATATTCTTGGCTGTCTTTTGATACTCTTCAGCTAGCATGTTGGCAGCCAGCCTTCTATCTCTCTTGGCAAAGGATTGGAAGATTATTCTCTGGAAAAACTGACCCAAGAGAAACGCCTACAGATACTAACATTTGGGAGTCCACCAATGAAACGTTCATGACCTGGCCAGAATTATAACAACAGTGTGAGATTTAAATCCACTTATCTCAGAAGCTAATAAGCCAAAAGAAAGAAAAAGTCTTTAATTATGTTAGAAAAATCTTTGATACATAAAATGTATCTAATAAACCAGAGATGAGAAAAAAATGGACTATTAATAAAATTTGACTGTGTATTAAGCCCCAAAGAAAAAATGTCCATAAGTTTCCATAAAGCAGAATTTTTATGAATATTTTCTAGGTCTAAAGTAGGAAATTATAAATTACCAATAAAAGTATTTTTGGTTGCAAGCAACAGAACTTACTATGACTATTTTCAGCAGCAAAGAAATTTATTGGAAAGATAGTAGAGAGCTTACAGAACTGACTGTAGGTGGGAGAACCAGGTAAGATACAAGAAGGACAGGTCAGACAGAACTCATGGTGAAGGTCCAGTTTGGATGTCATCTTGTGCATGATCATTTGATACTCGCTGCCACTGGAATCTTGCTGCTACCTTCATCTCTGGAGTCTCCACCAAGACTCATCCCGCAGAGGCTGACCTCCAAATTGGAGGGGTGGCTGAATGCTAGGTAGCACAGAACAGCAAATATCAACTACTGGAAATAACAACAACAAAAGAAAATGAAAAGAAATACCCTCTGCTATTCACATGAATATTTTCTTAAAAATTCTTTTAAATAATTCAAGCTAAAGAAGAAATCAATGTTGAAATGACAGTCTATTTGGGAACGAATGAAAATGTGAGCAAAATCAAAACTGCCAAGGCAATACTTAGAGTAAATTTTTTAACAAAATTATATATTAGAAAATTACATATAAAAATTATATATTAAAAAATTGAAGATAAAGCACATCACTGAATAAACTAAAAAATAACCACTGTTTCAATGACAGAATACCTGAAGATACAAATAATCATGGGAAAAACAGAACACAGTTGCAAATCTGTCACTTCAGTGAAGCTACTGGCCTACATTACTGAAAGGAATTCTACCTAATCTTGAAGGGATAGGTAATTCTATTTGAACTGTTCAAACAGAAAAAGACAAGAAGTCCACTAATCTATTCTGTGTGGTTACAGAGTGCTCATGAAAATTACTGGACAACGATAGCATAAAGAAAACTGTAGATCAATTTTACTTGAGAGCATTAATGCAAAAAAATATGAGAATGGTATTTTTAAATTAAGTACAGTAATGGATTGACAGAATAATCATATTCTAAGCATTGTTTATTCCAGGATTGCAAGAATGATTCAACAATTGGAATCTATTACTCTGAATCAACATATTAATTGAAAAAACAAACACATATTATCTTCTCAATAGATGTCACAGGAGTTTTGATAACATTTAATATTCTTTCCTGATTTTAAAAGACCTCATCAAGCTAAGACTAGAACCGAGCTTCCTCAGGCTGATACAACTCTCTATCAGAAAATTACAGTACCCAGCCTAATAATTTCTTTTTTTAAATTGAAGTATAGTTATTTCAATGTTGTGTTTATTTCTGCTGCACAGCATGGTGATTCGGTTATACATATATATATGCACATTCTTTTTAAAATTTTCTTTTCTATTATGGTTTATCATAGGATATTGAATATAGTTCTCTGTGCTATACAGTAGGACCTTGTTGTTTATCCATTCTATATATGACACAAATGTTTCTGAAACATTAGACACAGTCTAATGTAAGTCACAGTAAGTCAGGGTGGCAGGCACTCTTGGTTGTCTACCCATTATACCTTCTTCCTTTCTTCCTTTCTAATAAAACGTCACTGTCCTTTTGGGGGACGAAGATGCTCAGTTAAGTACTCATTTTCTCAGCTACTTTTGCTGTAAGAGGTGGTTATAGGATTGAGTTCTGTCCACCCAGTTGTACATGGAAGTCCCCTGTGCATTCTGAGAAAGCTTGTTTTTCTTTCTTGATAGAAGGAGGTACCAGACTGTCCCGAATTTCTCCTCATTCTTTTGCCTTGATTGTGAGAAGGACCCGTTTTTCAACCCACAAATAGTGAGTCTAAGGAAAACCCAACATACTAAGGAAGATGCAGAGAAAGATATAAAGAGCTCGACTCACTGTTGGCACTTTTCTTGAACAGTTGTACCACACCAACAACCTATGAACTTCTAAGTACTGAGGGGAGAAGGAAACTTTAGTTGAATTATTCAGGACTGAACACATCTAACTGAAACAGCCAGAAATAAGACAATAATACCCACCATAACCAATATTATTCAGTGGTGTATTAGAGCTTAAAGCCAATGTAGTAAGATGAAACAATTAAACAAAAACTTCAGGAAGGCAATAGGACAAATTTTCACTATTGACAGACAATATGCCTGCCTATAAAATTCAAGGAAGTCAAACTGAAAGATATTAGAATAAAGTAGAACAGTAAAGTGGCTGGTTACAATACCTATGTTCAATGATCATCAGCTTTCCTAATCAGTATTTACAACCAATTAGAAAATATGATGGAGTAAACAGCCCCATTCACAAGAGTAACAAAATCATAAAGTATTTAACAGGGAAAGTACATGATCTGTATATGATAGGAACACAACTGAAGGACAAATAGAGACAGGAAGACATACCATGTTCTTGGATAGAATGACTCAATGTTGTAAAGATGCCAATTATTGCAAAATTATTTTTAAAATTCAATGGACCATGAAGTTAAGCCCCTGATAGGATATTTTATTAAGCTTAACAAGCAGGTTTTAAAGTTTCACAAAAGATAAAATGGACAAAAAAGGCAAGTATGTTTGAAAACACCATCAAAATATAAATGAATCTGCTCTATCATATGTCAGCGTATTAAAAAGCTATAACAGTGAAAGCAATGTGGAATTGTCACAGTAATAAATCAGTCACAGAACTGGATAGAGTCATGTTTATCATCAGTGTGTCTATGTGTATACATATGTAGGTCAGCCTCTTATATGTCTGGAGTTAAGGGCAACACCATGCTTTGGAGATTTTTTTTATTAAAAGAAGCATCATTTAGGTGGGCTACATTAGTTATGTAAGTGTAAGTGACCCGTTGTCCTAGTAGAAGGGTACTCAAAGGTGCTAGTGAGAATATTGTTCAATTAATATATGGGAGGAAAAGCCATACCTCTAACCCCTTCTTTTTTATAGTCCAGTGTTGTTATAACCCTCTTGATGGCTTGAGATTGTCCCACTCAGATCTATTAGAATCAAAAGACATTAAGAACCTAAGAGGGTGCCCACTGGAAAGGCGGTGTCTTGTAGGGTTCAGGCGGGGTCCTCTGGATTGGTAACCAGAGCTCCACAGCAGATCTTGGATTGCAAGAAAGAGTAGGGGGCTCTTTCTCACACCAACTGTAGTGAGTCTTGAACCACCTTCAAGCTTTGCCACTCTGGCAAAGTGTTGTGATGTGGGGATGAGAGCTGAGCATGTGTGTGTGGGCTAACAGATTGGCCACTTTGGAAGAGAAGGCAACTGCAACTGCAGGCTTGGAGACATCTGAACCAGCAGGGGCACAAACACAGCAGTGGAAAAGTGATCATCATACTGTGTCAGGGTCAATGTATAAGAGCAAGGCCCTGTGGCGGGACAAAAGTGACAGTACTAGTGAATAATTCAGCCTTTTCAGTGCTATTAGTTCGTCTGGTATATGGAAGCAGTCTTGAAGAGGACGCCCCTCCCCCCACCCCCAGATTTTGTACAGAATTTAAAGTTAGGAAGGTGAGAAGCCTTCCAGAAAGATAGCAGATTTCCTACTGGTAAAATATTTGAGGTTTGATGATTAGAAAAATAAATCAGATATGACTACATATATTTCCCTAATTGATGAAGATATTCACAATGGTGCAATAGATGAAGTCTGTCTTTTCTTCTTAAAATTGCAGATGGAATTACAGTATAAATGTATTGAAATAAAATTTAACTGTTTTTACTTCATATATATTTTAGACTTTTTCTATGTCAGTACACATAGATATAATCCATTCTTTTAAAGTGTTTTCTAAGATCTTATTGTAGGGATGTACAAAAATGTATTTATTTTGCCCCCTCTTGATGATTATTAATTCTTTCTGCTGTTATAAAAATGCAACGAAGAATATCCTTGCAATGATATCTTTGTGACATTGTGTAATTTGTCTATAGAACGAATTCCTAAAAGTAAAACTGCTGGATCAAAGTGTATGTATAAAATATTTTGAAGCTACTGCCAAATTGAAAATTATGTTTCAGTTTATAGTCACCAAAACAATATTTGAGTGGGCCTGTTTTCTTATTAGCAAATATTGAATATTCTCAAACACACCTTTGCCAATCTGATATATGGAAAATTGCATCCCTTTATTACTTTCTTTTGAATTTCTTAAAATATGAGAGGCTGAGAATGTTTCTGAATTTGTTGCAATTTATATATGGGTTTGTAGTTCTTTGTATATGGTTACCTGAATTATTCTTTGAACTGAATATTTAGTAAGTATTAATATTACCATTTTTAATTTTTTCATTTTACTGATATATTTTTCCAGGTTTTGTTTTTAACCTTTCTGTGTCATTCTGTTTTATATATTTCCTTGGGAAATAATAATGAGCTATTTTGAAACTAATATAATATTCTTGATTTTAAATAGATAAGTTGAACTTATTCATATTCATTATAAATTCTGATCTGCTTGGTTCACTTTAGGGCATATTATTTTATTTTATTTCACCTCTGTATACTGTGTTTTTTAAGTTAAATGTCCTCTCCCACTTCCCATTTCCTTAACAGTAAGATAAATACATTTTCTGTTTCATCTTAATTCCTTAAGTGGTTTGGGCATGATAGATCTCAAGTATGTTCTAATAATATTTATGCTTAAATTTTTAACAGACTTATTTGAATTATCTATCAAAATGAAAAATCTATACACTAATAACATACTATCAGAAAGAGAAATTAAGAAAACAATGCCATTTAAAATTGCATCAAAAGAATAAAATACCCATGGATAAATCTAACTAAGGAGGTAAAAAACCTGTACTTGGAAAACTGGAAGATACTGATGAAAGAAATTGATGATGATGCAATCAAATGGAAAGATATACTTACTGTGTTCATGGATTAGAAGAATTAATATTGTTAAAATGACCATACTATCCAAGGCAATTTACAGAGTCAATACAATTCTTATCAAAATACCAATGGCATTTTTCACAGAACTAGAACAAATAATTTTAAAATTTGTATGGAAGCACAAAAGACCCCAAATAACCAAAACAATATTGAGAAAGAAGAACAAACTAGAAGTATTATGATTCCTGATTTCAAATGATACCACAAAGCTACAGTAATCAAAACAGTATGGTACTGGCACAAAACAGACACACAGATCAACGGAACACAATGGGGAGCCCAGAAATGAATGGACATTTACATGGTCAATTAATCTATGACAAAGGAAGCAGGAATGTACAATGTGGGGAAGACAGCCTCTTCACTAAATGGTGTTGGGAAAACTGGAAAGCTACATGCAAAAGAATCAATGGACTGCTTTCTCATACCATGTACAAAATAATCTCAAAATGGATTAATGACTTAAACGTGACACCTGAAACCATAAAACTCCTAGAAGAAAACACAGGCAGTACACCCTTTGGCATCAATCTTAGCAATATATATTTTTTTAAAAGTCACCTCAGGCAAGTGAAACAAAAGCAAAAATAAACATATGGGACTGTATCAAACTAAAAAGCTTTTACACTGCAAAGGAAACTATCAATGAAATGCAAAGGCTACCTACTGAGTTGGATAACATATTTACAAATGATATATCTGATAAGGGGTTAATATCCAAAATATACAAAACTCATACAACTCAACACCAAAAAAATCAAACAATCCAATTAAAAAATGGATGGAGAAACTGAATAGACACTTTTCTAAAGAAAACATATAGATGGCCAACAGACAGATGAAAAGATTTTCAACATCACTAATCATCAGGGAAATGCAAATCAAAACCACAATGAGATATTACCTCATACCTGTCAGAATAGCTATTATCAAAAGGACAGCAAATAACCAATATTAGTGAGGGTGTGGAGAAAAGGGAACCCCATGCATTGTTGGTGGGAATGTAAATTGGCGCAGGCACTGTGGAAAACAAAATAGAGATTCCTCAAAAAATTAAAAATAGAACCACCATATGATCCAGCAATTCCATTTCTGGGTATTTTTCCAAAGAAAATAAAAACGCTAACTTGAAAAGATGTATGAACTCCAATGTTCACTGCAGCATTATTTGCAATAGTCAAGATATGGAAGGAGCCTAAGTGTCCATCGATAGATGGATGAATAAAAAGAGATGTGGTATATATTATATATACAATGGAATTTTACTAAGCCGTAAAAAAAGAATGAAATCTTGCCACTTGTGACAACATGGTTGGACCTAGAAGGTATTATGCTAAGTGAAATAAGTCAGACAGAGAAAGACAAATACCATATAATTCCACTTGTATGTGGAATCTAAAAACCAAAACAAATGAAGGAACATAGCCAAACAGAAGCAGAGTCACAGTTACAAGGAACAAACGTGGTTACCAGAGGGGAGAAGGGTGAGTGAAATAGATGAGGGAAATTAAGAGGTACAAACTTTCAGTTACAAGATAAATGAGTTACAAGAATGAAATGTAAAGCATGGGGAATATAGTCAATAATAATATATCTTTGTATGGTGACAAGGGTAGTCAAAAGGTACAAACGTCCAGTTATAAGGTAAGTAATTACTAGGGCTGTAATGTACAACATGATTAATGTAACTATATGTTATTTACGAAGGTTATTAAGAGGGTAAATCCTAAGAGCTTTCAACACAAGGAAAAATTTATTTCTTTTCTTTTGTATCTATATGAGATAATGGATGTTCACTTGACTTACTGTGATGATCATTTCATGATGTATATAAGTCAAATCATGGTGCTGCACAGTTTAAACTTATACAGTACTGTACATCAATTATCTATCAATAAAACTGGGAAAAAAACCCAAAAAATTTAAATGAAGAATTATATTATTAATAGTCTTCCTTTTTTAAACAAGATAAGATCTCAGCCTTTTTTAACTTTCCTCCTTTCCTCCCAGTCTGTTGTCAAAAATATTTGTTTTGCTAAAATAATCTGGAATTTTAGCTTTAGGTTGCTATTATTATTACCAACTTTATTTTATATTTCCCACTTGTATTTAAATAATTTTTTTTCCCTAATAAGAGCAGTCAATTTCACAGACATTATGAACAGTGGCTTAGATTTACTCTTAAGTTTTCCTGTTTGGAGCTTATCACTATTTCTGCTATAGCATGTCTTCTCCCTTCCTGAAGTATTGCTCAGATTCAATTTTGCTTATTTGGTACACTTCATCAGGGATTTTTCTCCAAAATTTATTTAGGAGAAAAATAAATAGTAATTTTTTGTTTTTATATATTTAAAAATGTCTTTATTTTTCCCTCACATGGAAAAATAATCAAATTTTCCTGTTTATACCTTTTAAATGTCACAGTCTTTGAACTGAGAGTGAAGGAATGAGTTTGAATTCTAATCTCTAAGTTAACTGAGGGAGACGGGAACATTCCAGACACAAGGAAAGGTATTTGGAGAAATTTTAAGGCACTGATTTTCATTAGATTTATCTTTGGATATAAGGAATGATGGAAAGGAATATATTGAAAATAAGGAGATAGTTAAGGAAGAAAACAAATGGAGTGGCTTGGGAAGTAGAAGAAAAAACATAAACATAATGCTTTATGACATCATTTTCCAGTTGAGAAAACTGGTAGACGTGGTAAGACCATACAATATAAATGAGAAGCCAAGATCAAAGAGAAGCATAAAGAGAGGTTCAAGAGTTAAAAAAGGTGAAAGATTCAGACTTAGAAAGATAGATAGATAGACATAGATGATAGATGATAGTAACTAGATAGATAGATCGATGGATGATAGAAAGAATTGGGTTTGGCTAGCAAGAATTAAGTGGTGCCTCAAAGAAGACAGTGGGCATGAAAACTATAGAATGTTTATTTGAGAAACTTGGTTTAAAGGAAAAGAGAGGTCTAGTCTAGTAGTTGAAAATTAGCCTTCATACAGAAATGGTGAAATGGCTGTAATTGTCCTGTTTCCCTCAATGTGTAGAACATGCATCTGGAAATATAAGGAGGTCTGACATTGAACTCTGCTTTTCCAAACAATTGTTCCCTCTCTTGACCTTAACTTAAAATATGGTTTTATTTTTTATTTAGCTGATGATTTCCCATGTTTCCCAGGAAGAGTTATAAATTCTATTTGGGAAATATTCCTGACAGGGGCACCAATTATGTTTATATCATAGCACTGACTACTGGCACAGGGCAAGCCTCCTCTGACAGACCTCCTTTGCTATCTCTGACTGCGTGCATTTATTTCCAGGTAAAATGATTACTGCAAATGGAAGACTCTTCTCAATAAATTTCCTGTGACAGTCTTTGAGCGACCTCGGTTTACCTTCAAATGAGGAATGTTCAGGTAAGAATTCTGCAGAGACTGGTTTAACATAGCTAAGATCATCTGTCCTTGGTAGTGGAAAATGTTTTCTCTCTGTTTGGATGCTTGGATTCAGCCCCGTGGGCTTTCTCTTAGATGAAGCAAGGACATCAGTCCTAGTTACAGCTGGGGTCTGCCCAGCTGCTGGCTTAGCTTATCTAAAATTGCTCAGAGATGGAGTAAATACCGTAGAGATGGTAAAAGCCGAGAGGTCCATCACTAACACTGGGAGTGTTCTATTTGGTTTTATGTATCAGGCATTAAAAACAATTAAGCTATCTTAAGTAAACTTTTTTTTCCTGCATTTGCAAAGAAAAACCAAGTAAAGAGAATGATTGGATATTAATTCTGTGCACAGGTATTCCAACTTTGAGGTTTACTCTGGGAGATAGAGTTTGTTGTAACCTCTTCATACCCCTTCCTCCTAGTCTCCTGGCACACATAGCCTGCCACTGGCCCAACAGGGAGGTGATTTTGGAAACATTTTCTCTTCTGTCCTAGGGTAACATTTCTCATTGGGTAAATATCCCTCCCTTCTTCCCATCGCCACCCCGCTTTAAAAAGCGGGATAAATGTAAATGGGTTGAGTGATTTACAACTGCTCTCACTCACAAAGCTGGAGAAAATTGCTTTTACACAGAGCTGATTCTTGCTTAGTGCTCTTAGGTATTTTCCGATTTTTCCATAAGCAAGCTGTGCTGACCAGGGAGAGGGGGCGTGAGTAATCTTTCATTAACTTGACAGCAGAAAAGCACTTGACAATGTCACAGCATCCCAACTCCTGGCAGTGTGGAAAGGTGACCTGTCTCTTTATACGGGAACAGGGAATGGCAGAAGGTATCTTTTTCCCTGAATGAAAGCTGGAAAGAAAGGAAACACTTATTATATATTTCTTACTCTGTATTGAGAACTGTATTAAATGCTTTTGTTTGCTAGTAGTTATTACTTTGACACTCTATGAAGTAGATAATAGTGTTCCCAATTCTACAGATGAAGAAACTGAGACTCAGGAAGTTTAAGATACTTGCTAAGGCCATGTGGCAATACTCTTTGGCCAATAGCAACTGTCCAGTCCTGCCAAATAGTGAACCTGATCATCAAATTCTTTGGCTCCTTTGGAGGGAAGAAGTGCTGAACTAATTCAGACCACATGATGATCAAGTTCACTTGCTCCCAAAAAGATTCAGGAAGAGTTTAAAAAGCCTCTTACACCTTCTAGTGCACACAGTAAACATGCTTCTAGGTCAGTGGGCATGCAGCATTTTCTAGAAACACATTTTATATTGTGACCCATAACCAAACATGCATACTGTTTTTTACAGATGTCTATTTCATTAGAAAAATGCTCATTGGTGCACCACGAAATTGATTTCATGATCACTTATATAGTGGCCTGCCATCCTAAACCACAGAAATGAAAGGAAAAAAAAAGTTCAATCCCTAGCCTCACCCAATCTTTTAAAATATTTCTCCAAGTTTCTCTGACCTTCTACTAACACTCCTCATTTCAAGATCTAACTGCTAGATCCACCTTTTCCTTCAAACTACTGTGTTTATTGAAGACCTTTGACTATCACGGGTATATTTGGTAGAAGTTAAAATTTGGACTTGACCTTCAAAGGAAGTTTAAGATTTGGACTTGACCACTCAGAACCATATATTAAATTTTAATAAAAGGTAGAGGCATGGTGTTTGTTTTAATTTTGTGAATTCTTCATGTTAGGAATGGTCTTAAACCATATAGCATACTGTGATCCCTTGCTTTAAGATGTCATGGTATCAATATTTAAACTTGAAGATGCCTGATGAATGTTCCGCATTGGTGGGAAGGCCAGAAAGTGGAACAGAAACTAGTAACTTGCATGGCTTGAGTGATGGCCTCTTGCAGCTATTTCATTATAGCCACAGGGGTATCCAGAACTCCTGGGTACAAACTTAGAATTCATCAGTTATACCATGAGACTTATCGTGAGTCAGAAGACTCAATGTGTCCCCTCATCTCCTTTTTTAAAAAATGATTTATGAGCAGTCTGACACTGACCTTACCGTTCTATTTCTTTAGTTTGCAAAGTTGAATATAGTAATTAACTATAGAGGTGAACTGTAAAGGCAGAAATCATCCTGCATAAATGTTAGTATAAATATGTGACATTCTTTGCTCAACTTGTGTCCCAGTCCAAGTTCCAGAACCAAAAGAGATTTAAAGGCTTGTTGTTGCTGGTGGCTCCAGGGGTTTCTGGGGCTACTGATTTGTAGCATCTCTGTGGGAAGTCAGCAAACAGAAGCAGAGGTGTCATATGCTTCAGTGGTGAGGCATATAATCAGGCTCCAGATGAATCCTTTTCAGTTCTCCTCATGGAATTCCATGCATCTTATGAGCTCAACAAATAAATATGTATTTTATAGGAAAAACATGAGGAAAGGAGGACCCAGCAAAGCCTCCCAGAACTGTTGGTATCTTTGGGGGGACAGAACTTCAGCAGAGCTTTCAAGCAAGTAACATTTATCTGCCTGCATATTTTCTAGGCTTTCAGAGTACAAGAAGGGGACAGATCCAGGTTGTCATTAGTCTTTCCAGACTGAGGCTATTGGAGAAGTGATTAAATGCTCTCACTGAAGCTAATCAGGGAGAATTCAGGGTAAATAGCCCTGTGCTTTCAAATGTAGTGCAGACCCAAACTAAATGTCTGAATGACTTTTGTTATTAACACCATCAGGGCAGGCTATTTCAAAAGCTGTCTGTTGTCTTGTTGCGGAAGACTTCCTCCTAAAACAGGGCAAGTCATAGTACAGATATTTATTTAATATTTCTTTTTTTTAAACTTTTAATTTTATATTGGAGTATAGCCGATTAACAACTTGTGACAGTTTCAGGTGCATAGCAAAGGGACTCAGCCGCGCATATACATGTATCCATTCTCCCTCAAACTCCCCTCCCATCCAGGCTGCCACATAACACTGAGCAGAGTTCCCTGTGCTATACAGTAGGTCCTTGTAGGTTATCCATTTTAAATCTAGCAGTGTGTGCATGTCGACCCCAAACTCCCTAACTATCTCTTGCCCCCATGCTTCCCGTCGGTAACCATAAGTTTGTTCTCTAAGTCTGTGAGTCTGTTTCTATTTTGTAAATAAGTTTATTTGTACTATTTCTTTTTAGATTCTGCATATAAGGGATATCCTATGATATTTCTCAATCTTCCATCTCCATTTTTACCTGGACTAGAGAAATATACCCAGGCTTGGATGTCTTCCTCATATTTGTTTCTTACACACCATAAATTTTAATTTCTTAAACAACAATCTGCAAAAAGACTGCTTACTACTGCAATCTATTTTGCTTCGTTGCCTTGGAAATAGATTAATTTCTAATGTAGATAAAAACTCTCTTAAAATTCATTTCTATTTTTCAGTCAAGAAAGAGAAATAGGTTGGAAAAATATAATGCCATATGTAGAGGCACTCCAGTTCAAGAATTTCTTGCCCTTTCCTCAAAACTTGATTGAATGTGAGTCCCCCAAGGATAGGTATCTTTGCTTTCTTTATTGGTGTATCTCAAGCCTCTAGAACCTTGTCTGACATATAATAGTTGCTCAAAATATTTTGTTAAATCATTTGCTAAACTCTTCGATCTTCAGAAGTCTGGTTTTTCATCTTCCTCAGGGACATGACAAGATGCAATCTGGACTTAAAATTGAAATCAATCATACAGTGGGAATTTATGGAGCACCTCATATGTGTGCGTTCCAACCATTTTTTAAATTACGTTTGTTGCAAGGAAAGGCATTGAGATTGCCTTTGGGTAAAATATGAAATAGGAAAATTTTCATATTGCTTAGATTCCTTTCTTCTGCTCCCATATAGAGTAAATGCCCTGTTGCTCATTACCTTTTCTCCAGCCCACAGCACCTATTTATCCTTGTTTAAGGAAGATATAGCCCAATTATTTACACCGTAGTTTGAAATTAGGTGAAAAAGATAATGAATGGGAATGCCTAACTAAGTAGGGGTAAATAACTACGTGTTCCTTTAGGGCAAAATTTCTCAACTTGGCACTACGGCATTTTTGAACCAGATGATTCTGTTATAGGGTCTGTCCTGTGTATAGTAAGATGGTTAGCAGCATCTCTGAACTTTATTAGATGCTAATAACACCCCTATACTCCCCACTCCCTCTTACCCTGTTGTGACCCTTTAAAATGTCTTCAGACATTGCAGATATCTCCTGGGGGAGTGGCAGCAAAATATCCTGCTGGTTGAAGACCACTGCTTTAGAGAAATATATGATTTCTCCAAGTATATGCAAGCTGAGTTTCTTGCTAGAGGACTTTCAAGAACCTGCAGTTGGTATAATAGGGAGGTATTTGTTGGGAGGTCTTTTGAAGCGCTTTTAAAGGGACTGCTTATTTCATTTGCCTTTTAGAACAGTCCCAGTTCAGGTTCTTATGACCTTGCGCCTGGGTAGAGGTTGAGTAAATGAAGCATCTATGGGTTATCCGAGGACTCTTTTTTTTTTTTTTTCCCTTGCGGTACGCGGGCCTCTCACTGCTGTGGCCTCTCCCCTTGCGGACCACAGGCTCCGGACGCGCAGGCTCAGCGGCCGTGGCTCACGGGCCCAGCCGCTCCGCGGCATGTGGGATCCTCCCGGACCGGGGCACGAACCCGTGTCCCCTGCGTCGGCAGGCGGATTCTCAACCACTGCGCCACCAAGGAAGCCCCGAGGACTCTTTTTGATTGTATATATTGGGTTGGACCTTGCCCCAACCTCATCCCCACTGACCTTGCCCCAGTTTTCAGGATTGTTGGGATATAATTTTTCTATACTTAATGATAACATTATAGTGATGATATGATTATGTTATTATAGTGATGAACTGGTTTTGGTATTATCATGATAATTATAATAAAAATGCTAGTGAGTGCTTTCTTTGTATGTGCAGGCACTGTGTTAACTGCCTTATGTAAAATAACTCACTTAAGCCTTTCAGCAGCCCTGTGTAATGGATGACGGTGACAATTGTTTAGCAGGCAGAGCAGATTTTATGCTAATAGCCATCATTATTAAAACCTGATTTCAGAAAAAAAAACTCTTCCTGAATAGTTGATATGGGCAGAGTACTCTGGGAAATAAAAGGAATTATATCCCACACTAGCTGTCTTTAAATAGTTGTTAAATAGTTTATTGTGTCATCCATCCTGCCTCGCAACTATTTGTATACATGTCTGTCTCTCTCCACTAGACTCTTTAACTATTTGTGAGGGTCTCACTTACTGCTTTTGGTATCCTCAGTGCTCACCTCATAACAAGTACTTCAATGTACTAACAGACAGAATTCCCTGGCGGTCCAGTGGTTAGGAGTCTGCGCTTTCACTGCCGAAGGTCTGGTTGGGGAACTAAGATCCCACAAGCTGTGGGTAGAGTGGCCAAAAAGAAAAAATACAAACAAAAGAAAAGTTGAATGTGTAACAGAATGGGTAAGCAAATAGAGGGTATGCCGTGTTAAAGAGAACAACACAAGTTCTGCTGGCTTGCCGTTTCCAGATTATTTGGTTGAAACATCAAGACTTTTTTTTAATTTATTTTTTTATTTTCTTGGTCCCTTTTAGTTTCTTTTTCTTTCATATCTACTATGGAATTCTTATATGTTGTCTCATAAATGCAGTTTATAGAACAAGTGTTATTATTTTGACTGAAAATTATCGTCACAACTGAAAATTTTTGGAATTTGCCTTTGTTTTCTTTTTAATTTTATTGAAGTATAGTAGATTTACAATGTTGTGTTAATTTTTTCTGTACAGCAAAGTGACTCAGTTTTATATATATATTCTTTTTCATTTTCTTTTCCATTATGGTATGTCACAGGATATTGAATATAGTTCCCTGTGCTATACATTAGGACCTTGTTATTTATCCATCCTACATATAATCATTTGCCTCTGCTAATCCCAATCCCAAGGAAAGGATTGAGGGTTTGGGATCAGACATCAAGACTTTTAAAAAGTATCCTCTCCCATACCTCTTGCTCTGGGAGTAGAAAGTTCTTAAGTCTTATTTTATAATGCCATCCTTGAGGGTCAGAATGAAAGAGAGAGTGGCATTTCCGTGTCACCCATTATGTGTTAAGCACATTCTCAGATGTTATTTCATTTTATCTTTGCATGGACCCTTATAGGTGGGCCTTATTTCCATCAGCTTGACGATTAAACAACTAAGGTTTAAAGAAGCTGTTACGGGGCTTCCCTGGTGGCGCAGTGGTTGAGAGTCCGCCTGCCGATGCAGGGGACACGGGTTCGTGCCCCGGTCCGGGAAGATCCCACATGCGGTGGAGTGGCTGGGCCCGTGAGCCATGGCCGCTGAGCCTGGGCATCCGGAGCCCGTGCTTTGCAATGGGAGAGGCCATAATAGTGAGAGGCCCTCGTACCACAAAAAAAAAAAAAAAGCTGTTACATTCCTTTTGTTTCAGATTGATCATTACCTTTACAGGGCATTTTGAAAGCAGGTCTTTTGCTCCTTTCCTGTTTGCCCATTTCTGTTCTCCTCTAACCTTAAAAGAACCTAATTATAGGAATTGTGATCTGAATTCACACCATGCCTTGTCTACTCTATTGATTATTTTCCTAGATTAAAAAAAAGTACCCCCAAAAGCCCCCCTTAGCAATCCTGCAGGCAGGTCACACAGGCAAGAAAACATCTCAAGAAAGAGTCAGCCAGTCTGCATTCAATGGAGAATGATGCAGAACCCAACCTCCTGCCTTGATGATTCACTGAGATTCTTTCACCCCATTTTTCCCTTTAAAAACTATCATGGTGGCTGAGCAGAATCTTTGGAGTTGGTCTCTGGACATGAATCCACCATCTCCCCATTGTTGGCTTTTCTGATTAAAGCAACTTTCCTTTCTACTGACACTTGCCTCTCGAGTTATTGGCTTATGAGTGGCGAGTGGCTGAACCTGGGTTCGGTTACAATTTCACTTGTACTGAATTTTTAATTTATAGTTCAAGGTGCACATTGGTCTGACCTTCCTCCCCCCCACCCCCACCAGAAAGCTCCATCATATAAAATGACTGTGCATTCCAATGTAGGGACCAAATTTTATTATTGCCTTTCCTTTAACTTACTGTGGGATTCTGATGTCTCATCTTTCTCATCCTTAAAATATGAGCATTGTTCATTTCTGCCATCAGACCATGTCAGTGAGTACTTTAAAAACCTTAAATGAAAGACCCTACATAAACAACAAATATGGCATTCCAGTGGCAGTAAACAAGAGAAAGAAAGTAACTTGGGGTTAAAGTGTCAAGTTTAATCCTTTGAAATCTTTTATCTCCAAGCAAAGCCAGGGTGGGTACATCTTTCCCTAAACTTCCCAAGAACCACACGCTAAAGAGTTGGGAATTCTCTTTAGTTCTGCAAAAGATAAAGAGTTAAGTAAATCATACCAGGGCTTCAGCCCATGGCTCCAAGGAGTCTAGGTACATCAAACCAGATGTTCAGACCACTGAGCCATGCCCTCCAGCTGTCCCAGGAAAACATTTTTTAGACTAAGAATGAACATCTTACATGTCATTGTCGAGCTGCACGTAGCTTCCAGCAAAGTGAAGGCTGGTATACTTTTAATTTGTTTTGCTATTCTTAAACTTTGTTCATTCTTGTGGTCTACTTTATTTGTGTGTGAGAAAGAAAGGCTTAAAAAAAACCACACATATTTGTTCTCTGTTTCTTTTGGTATTTTCTTGGGGACAGTCTTAATTGAGGACAATTGGGGATTTGCCCATTGGCCAGTAGAGTCGTGCAGACTGTTGTCTTGTTTTCCAGTAGGAGGCTAAAGGCCAGCAACTGTTTCCTTCTGAAAACTGTCAATATGCAGAGATGTCTGGCCCCAGTTTTTGGGTGTTATCTTCAATTTTGTAGAAAATATTATTTTGGCGCTTTAGTGTTCCAGAACACCTCTACCTTCTGCTATTTCATCCTTTATGCTAATTGAGACTTTACCAGTATAAAAAATGGGACAGCTGGAGCACAGCATTAATAAAAAGCAGGAAAAACATCTGGATTCACTTATCTTTTGGACATCTGCCTCTTCCCTTGCGTTTAATCTACCATGCACGAGTTCTGGGTACCAGGTTAGAGAATAGAATGTCCTAGGACATTGGTGTCTAAGATATTTTCCTTCTTCATGATATCAGAAAAGATGAAATCACTTGAAAAGCATTTTTCCCTCTTTCAACTAGCAACTGTACGGTAGAAATTAGGTTAAGTTCCAAACCAGTGCTTCGGTAAAGCTGACGCCTAACAAAATAAACGGGACAGGTAGCATTCCCCCCACCTCTCTTTGATGGCGGTTTTGACAGTGCAAACCTTGTTACCTTAGAAATATGCACCATTGCGTAAAAAGCTTTTTATCTTGGGACCAAAATAAATGCTTTTGCAGTTTTAAACGCACTAAAAGAAACCTCAAGAAAACCTGGAGCAAATTAGTCAATTGATGTCAAAATGACAGAGGCTGGTATATTTGCCTTCTTACTGTCACAGACCGGCTGCTACAACCTTCTGAGTTTCTAATAGCTTCCCTCTAATTAATTTACAATATTCAATGTATTTTTGTTTTGGTTGTTAGGTACTGTTTACTTTCATCCTTTGGCAGACTAGCGAGTTACTTAGAGACAATTTTTTTCTCCAAAGTGATGTAAAAGGAGGAAGTATACCATTTCATTTTAAATCGTGGGGTTTCTCAGAAAGTGAAACAGAGCTTCAGTAATATGCACTTAAAAGAAGTCAACCAGACAAAACTAGAATTCAAAAAGATACATGCATCCCTATGTTCATAGCAGCACTATTTACAGTAGCCAAGACATGGAAACAACCAAAATATCCATCAACAGATGAATGGATAAAGAAGATGTGGTATATATATATATACATTGGAGTACTAATGTAACTACAGATGATCATACTAAGTGAAGTAAGTCAGAAAGAGAAAGACAAATACCATATGATATCACTCATATGTGGAATCTAAAATATGACATAAATGAACCTATCTACATAACAGAAACAGACTCACGGACATAGAGGACAGATTTGTGGTTGCCAAGGAGGAGGGGGTTGGGAGAGAGGTGGACTGGAAGGTTAGGGTTAGCAGATGTAAGCTACTATGTATAGACTGGATAAACAACAAAGTCCTACTGTGTAGCACAGGGAACTATATTCAATATACTATGATAAACAATAATGGAAAAGAATATGAAAAAAAGAATGTATATATGTATAACTGAATCACTTTGTTGTGTAGCAGAAATGAACACAAACATTGTAAATCAACTATACTTCAATTAAAGAAAAATTTTAAAAAAGAAGTCAAAACCTCTGCTTATAAAATCTGTGTTTTGCAGCATCTTGAATCTTTTGCTATCCCTTGCCTGATACCAGTTCATGAAAGGCACACTCGTGCTTGTAGTCAAGATTCAGGAAACCACCTTCCATTTTGAAACTGGGTGACGTTGAAATACTTTCCTCTTGCTTACTCATCTGAAATTAAAGCTTTAGACATTACTGATGGCCTGACAGTGCCAATGTGGAGCAATTAATAACTGAAGACAAATATGTCCAAGGAATGCTTTCTCAAAACAACAACTTAAGCCAAACTTTTTGAGAGACAGCATGGGTCCTGTGCCACACGAATTCCGCATCACATTTTCCTGTTGTTTTGCCCTCCCACATGTCTCACTCTGTCTCCTACTCTTCTTATATCCTTTATTCAGATCATACTGAAATGTATTGCCTTTCAGTCGGCCTTATGACTTGGACATGGTACAAACACCAGAAACCTTCAAAGTAATCAATTATGGGAAATGGTAAATTTCAATAAAATAAACACGGAAGTATAAGAAACACATTTTATTGCTGAAACTTGACTTCCCAACTTCCTTCCTTTTCCTCTTCTCTCCCTTTTTAAACCTTTATTGGTTCTACGTCTTATTTGGGGAGAGGGGAGGTTCTGGATGCTCACAAGAATCTGAGATATGCCATTATTTCAGTATAGTTTTCCAGAGTAAAAGGATTAGGATAAGTATAGTTGTTGGAGGTATATGATTTTTCTGCATCTTGTCATTGATTGGCATTAAGATTCATTAGGACATTAGCAACAAGCTTACCCCTTAGGTTTCTTGGTTAGTATTAATAAAATGTTTAATAAAATTCTATCTGAGGCATTACGGTATGTAAAGCACAGAGCACAAAGCAATTTTTCAAGACCCATCATTGCTATATGAACTTATGCTCACAGATACTCTTCAACATGATCTGGTGGGGATAAAGTTTGAATTAGGGATTACAGCCCAATTCTTTCTGCCTATTCAAGAACTGTTTAATGAAAAGATAGCTCTATGTGGCAGTACCGTAGAACAAGTTACTGGGTATACAGAAAAGTCATGTAGAAACTGTCAGGTCTCTTAAATTAGACCCATGGGATATGCAAAAAATGCAGACGAACAAAACTTCAAGATAATAATATGAGATTCAAAATATCAACAACCTTTCTGTCAGGTGTTTATGCGTGAATTTTGGGAGATACAAAAGATGAATTTAACCAAACAGGAAATACAAGAAGAAAAATTCCAGGATTCTTTTTATGTCACGAAATTACATTGTTGATCAAGAGTAATTAAGATCATGTAACTGGGTTCCAAGTTACTTTGGGATACATGTTTTTATATGTATCATCTGACTGAAGACTCACCCAAAAACATAAATAAATAAAAGAGTAATTGAGATCATAGTTATACGTCTGATGATTCACATGCCACTGAAAGGCAGAAAGTTTCAAAAGGCTTGAATCTCTGAATATGAAGAAGGTTTAGAAATAAGCATTTGGACATGGAAAAACAGTAGTTATGTTCATTTGTATAAATGAATGTTTTTGCTGGACTTAAATATATGTCTATACTTAATATAGTGTTTCTTATTTCCAAAAATCTTGTTATTTAAATGGAGAGTATATTAAAAATATTAAAAATATATATTTTATCTAAACTCTGAGGGTATAACAGTGACAAAAGTCCCTGTTCTCATGGAGTTAATCTTCTCATCAGAAAAGATAAGAAAAAATTTTAAAAAAAACAAAAAACAGAAATGAAATGATTCAATTTAGTAACACATATTGTGGACTAAATAAACTAGGCTGTGAAGTAAGTTCTTTTTTCTCCTTGAAACTGTCTCCTCATCTGTAAAAATGAGGTGTTGATTTACCTGTTCTTGAAGCTCACCTCTGGCTTTAACAGTCTAAGAATCTATTGACTATGTATTAATGAAATATATGAGCTCATATAAATTTTACAAAAGATGTATAAAATCATCATTATTACACTTGGTGCAGTCAAAGGGGCAGAAGGTCACTGACAAGTTTTGATGGGGATTGACGGTCAGCACCACTTTCGCCTTCTAGCTTTAAGGAGAAGCTGAGGACTCAGAGATGGTTAGAACAGTGACCGAGAGCTGACAAGTTGATATAGAGAGAGCAGGTGCTATGGACTGAATGTTTGTCATCCCCCTCCCCACCCCCACCCCTGCCATTCATATATTGAAGCCCTAACCTCAGATGTGATGGTTGGAGGTGAGGCCTTTGAGAAGTGATTAGGTTTAGATGAGGTCATGAGAGTGTGATTTTCATGACGGGATTAGTGTCCTTATGAGAAGAGGAAGAAAGAAAGTTCCCTCTCTCCATTCACAAGCACTGAGGAAAGGCCATGTGAAGACGCAGAGAGAAGGCAGCTGTCTACAAGCAGGAAGCAGGACCTTACCAAGAACTGAATCCGTCAGCACCTTGATCTTGGACTTCTCAGGCTCCAGAATTGTGAGAAATAAATGTCTGTCATTTAAGCCCCCAGTGTATGGTATTTTGTTACAGAAGCCCCAGTTAACTAAGACAACAGATAACGGTGTTGACTAGGCCAAACAACTAAATCGGAAGAGTTAGAGACAGCAGGCATGCAGAGGAGGGAGGACCAGACTCAGAAGGGCTTGAACCCCGCCCTGCACTTTCCTGTTGTGTAACTTTAGCCAGTAGCTAAAGTTGACTTCTTCAAGCCACCATCTCCTCATTCATTAAGAGAAGATAATATCTAATTTACAACATTGTGAAGATTCAAGATATGTGTATAAATAGACTGAAACATGACAGACACATATTATTTTTTTCTTTCTTAGGCAAGAATTTTTGAAAGGCAACAATCTCCAAGGCGCATCAACAGATTATGCAATTCTGCCCTAAAGATTCTCTGTGCCCTGCCTATTCATCCCTTGCTCCAACTTGGAAACCACTGATTTTTTATTGTCTCCAGAATTTTGCCTTTTCCAGAATGTCCAACAAGTTGAAATCGTACTGTATGTAGCATTTTTAGATTGGCATTTGAGGGCTAGTAATATGCATTTAAGTTTCTTCCATGTCTTTTCATGACTCGTTAGCTCTTTTTTTTTTTTTAAGTGCTGAACAATATTCCATTGTCTGGATGTACCACGATTTATTTATCCGTTCACCTACTGAAGGGCATTTTGGTTGCTTCCAAGTTTTGGCAGAGATGAGTAAAGCTGCTATAAACATATGTGTGCAATTTTCTGTGTAGCCGTAAGTTTTTAACTTCTTTGGGTAAATACCAAGGACCATGATTGCCAGGTCAGAGTACTTCTTTTTCAACTAGAATTTGAATTATTGTTCCAAATCCCCACAACTAATAGACATTTAAACATTTAGATTTAACATAAATCTTATTTTGCTATTTATTTTATCTGCTATTACTATTTTTATTGTGGTTAAATAACACATAACGTAATCTACTCTCAAAATGTTCGTAAGTGTGTATTACAGACAGTACTGTTAGCTATATGCACATGGTTATACAGCAGATCTCTAAAACTTTTTCATCTTGCAGGACTGAAACTCTATACTCACTGAGCAGTGCCCCATTTCCCCCTCCCCCAGCCCCTGGCAACCACCATTCTACTTTCTGCTTCCATGAGTATGGCTACTTTAGTTACCTCCTACAAGTGGAATCATGGAGTATTTGTCCTCCTGTGACTGCCTTATTTCACTTAGCATAATGCCCACAAAGTTCATACATGTTGTAGCATATGACAAGGTTTCCTTCTTTTTCAAGGCTGATTAATATTCTAAGTATGTATATAATAACTACATTACCTTTATCCATTCATCAATGGACATTTAAGTTGTTTCCACCTTTTGGCGATTGTGAATAATGCTGCAATGAACATGAGAGTACAAATACCTCTTCAAGATCCAATTTTTAATACTTTTGGATAAATCCACAGAAGTGGGATTGCTGGATCATGTGGTAGCTGTATTTTTAATGTTTTTAGAAAACTCCATGTTTTTCAGTTATGGCACCGTTTTACATGCTCACCAACAAGACACAGGAATTCCAATTACTCCACATCCTCATCAACACCTCTTATTTTCTTTTATTCTCCTTTTTCTCTTTCACTCCTATACCCCCTCCCTCCCTTTCTCTCTCTCCCTTCCTCCCTTTCTTCCCTCCCTCCCTTCCCCTTTTCTTCTTTCCATCCTCCCTCCTTCCTTCCTTCCTTCTTTCTTTCTCTTCCTTCCTTCCTTCCTTCCTTCCTTCCTTCCTTCCTTCCTTCCTTCCTTCCTCCTTTCCTTTCCTTTCCTTTCCTTTCCTTTCCTTTCCTTTCCTTTCCTTTCCTTTCCTTTCCTTTCCTCTTTCGGCCATCTCAGTAGGTGAGAGGTGATATCTCATTATGGCTTTGACTTGCACTTTCCTGGTGATTAGTGATGTTGAACATCTTTTCATATACCTGTTGACCATTTGTATATCCTTTTTTGGAGAAATGTCTGTGCAAGTCCTTTGCACATTTTTAAATAAGGTCATTTTTTTTTTTTTGCTTTTGAGCTGTATGTGTTTCTTATATTTTTTGGTTATTAACTCCTAATCAGGGACATGGTTTGCAAATATTTTATTTCATTCTGTAGGTTGCCTTTTCACTCTGATTTGATGGTTTCCTTTGCTGTGCAGGAGTTAGTTTAATATAGTCCTACTTGTCTGTTTCTGCTCTTGTTGCCTGTGTTTTGGGGGTCATATGCAAGAAATCTTTGCCAAGACCAGTGTTATAAAAATTTTCTCATATGTCTTCCTATTGGAGTTTTATGGTTTTAGATCTTGTTTGGAGGTCTTTAATCAATTTTGAGTTGTTTTTTGTGTATTGAGTTGTTTTTTGTGTGTGGTATAAATTGAGGGTACAATTTCATTCTTTTGCATGTGGATATCCAGTTTCCCAAGTACTATTTGTTGAAGAGAGTATTCATTTCCCTTCATGTAGTCTTGGCACCCTTATAGAATGTGAGTTGACTCTATATGTGCACGTTTATTTCTGAGCTCTCTATTCTATTCCATTGATCTATTTGACTGTCATTATGCCCGTATTATACTGTTTTGATTATTATAGCTTCATAATATAGTTTGAAGTTAGAGGAAGTGTGATGCTTCTAGGTTTGTTCTTTCTCAAGATAGCTTTGACTATTCAAAGTTCTTTGTGGATTCATAAGAATTTTATAATTGTTTTCTTCTCTTCTTCAAAAATGCCATTGGGATTTCAATAGAAATTGCATTGAATCTTTCAAATGCTTTGGTTAGTATAGGCATTTTAACAATATTAATTCTTCCAACCCATGAACGTGTATGTCTTTCCATTTGTTTGTTTGTTCTTTAATTGCTTTCATCAGTGTTTTGCAGTTTTCAGTGTATAAGTCTTTCACCTCCTTAGTTAAGTTTTATCCTAAGTGTTTTATTTTTGGGGGGCTATTGTAAATGTTTTTTTTACTCTTAATTTTATTTTCAGCTAGTATATTGTTAGTGTATAGAAATGCAACTGATTTTGGCATGCTGATTTTTTATCCTGCCACTTTATGGATTTTTTTTTATTAGTTCTAACAGTTCTTTTGGAATCTTTGGGGTTGTATAATATCATGTAATCTGCAAACAGATAATTTTACTTCTCTCTTTCCAATTTAGATGCTTTTTTTTTCTTGCCTAATTGCTCTGGCTAGGACTTCCAGTACTATGTTGAACAGAAGTGGTGAGAGTAGGCATCCTTGCCTTGTTCCTGATCTTGGAGGAAAAGCTTTCAGTTTTCCCCTTTTGAATATGATGTTAGCTGTGAGCTTTTCAGATATGGCTTTTATTATATTGAGGTAATTTCCTTCTATTCCTAGTTTGTTGGAATTTTTATCATGAAAGTGTGTTAAATTTTGTCAAGTGTTTTTCTGGTATCTATTGAGATAATCATGTGATTTTAATCCTTTGATATGTTAATGTTTTTCATATGTTGAATCATGCTTGCATCCTAGATATATCCACTTGGTCATGGTGTAAGATCATTTTAGTATGCTGTTGAGTTCTATTTGTGAGTTTTTGTTGAGAATTTTTGTATTTGTACTCATCGGGGATGTTGGGCCATAGTTTTCTTTTCTTGTATTGTCTTTGCCTGGCTGTGGTATCAATGTAATGCTAGCCTCATAAAATGAGTTAAGAAGTATCAATATTCCCTCCACTTCAGGCTTTTGGATAGTTTTCAGGATTAGTACTAATTCTTTAGTACTAATTCTTTATTAAGTGTTTAGTAGAATTCTCTAGTGAAGACATCTGGTCCTGGACTTTTCTTTGTTGGGAGGTTTTCACATCCTGGTTCAATACATTTATTAGTTATAAGTCTGTTCAGATTTTCTATTTCTCCATGAGACAGTTTTTGTAGGTGGTGTGTTTCTAGGAATTTATCCATTTCTTCTATATTATCCAATTTTTGGCATATAATTTTTCATATAATTGCCATTTTGTTAAGTGTTTTATGTTTGGTTTGTAACATTTTTATCCCTCTTTCCCTCTCTTGCTGTTTTCTTTGTGTTTTGTTGATTTTTAAGTGATATTCTTTAATATCTTTTTCTTTTTCTTTTTGTCTTCTATGGGTATTTTCTTTGTGGTTACCATTGTGCTTACATGAAACATCTTATTCATGACAGTTTAGTTTCAACTGGTAATAGCTTCAATTACTTATAAAAAGTACTATTTTACTTCTTCCCTCTCTCACCACACTTTATATTATTGATATCACAATTTATATCTTTTATACTGTGTATCTGTTAACATGTTTTTATTAGTTATTTTTTATACTTTTTCCTTTTAACTTCTACACCAGAATTAAAAGTGATTTATCCACCACCATTGTTGTAATACTGTGTTCTGTATTTGTTTATATATTTACCAGCAAGCTTTATACTTCCATACGCCTTTGTTACTATTTAGTATCCTTTCATTTCACCTGGAAGGGCTCACTTCAACATATTTTTTAAGGCAGGTTAGAAGTGAGATACTTTCTCAGCTTTGGCTTATCTATAGAAATCCGTATTTCTCTGTCATTTTAAAGAACAGTTTTGCCAGAATCTGCATTTTTGGACAGCAGTTTTTTTCTTTTAGTACTTTGAATGTATCATCCTATTCCCTTTCTACCTACAAGGTTTCTGTTGAGAAATCTGCTGATAATTTTATGGAGACACCCCTGTATGTGATGAGTTGCTTTTCTCTTGCTGCTTTCAAAATTCTCTTTTTGTCTTTGACTTTTGACAATTTGATTATAATGTGTCTGGATGTTCACTCTTGGTTCATCCTTATTGGAATCCACTGGCATTCTTGAAACCAAATGTACTTTTTCTTTTCCAGCTTTGAGATATTTTTGGCCACTATTTCTTTAAATAAACTTTCTGCGTTTTTTCTCTCTTCTACTGGGACTCTCATAATGCATGTATTCTTCTTTGTGATGGTGCCCCATAAGTCTTCTAGGCTTTCTATATCGTTTTTCATCCTTTATTCTTTTTACTTCTCTGACTGGATAATTTCCAATGATCTGGCTTCAAGTCCACTGATTCTTTCTTCTGTTTGATCAAGGCTGATGTTGAAAACCCCTCCTCCACCCCCAGTAAGTCTTTCAAATTCGTTATTATATTCTTTAGCTCCAAATTTCTCTTTGGTTCTTTTTAATAGTTTTTTAATCTCTTAGTTTATATTCTCATTTTGTTCATGCATTGTTTTCCTGAGCTTTTTGAGCATCTTTATAAAGGTTATTTTGAATTATTTGTCAGATAATTCATATACCTCCATTTGTTTAGAGTTAGGTTTTGGACTTTTATTTTTCTCCTTTGAATGGCCCATGTTTTCCTATTTCTTCATGTGTCTTGTAACTTTGTGTTAGGATCTGCATATTTGAAAAAAAACAGCACTTTTCACAATCTGTATGAACTGGCCTCACAAGAACTTCACCGATCAGGTTGGCTAGAGATTATGTGGACCTCTCAAACTTTTCCTGCGGATGGATCTTCTCTAGATTTGTGGGTAAATTCTCAATTTGAGAAATTTGCTGGTGTCTTCCTTCAGGAATCTGTAATCTCTTCCTCCCTCTCATGTCCATCTGTGGTACTACAGGTGCTCCAGAGCTGCTGCAAGCCTCCCAGCTCTCTTTTTTTACCCTCAGCAAGCCCCCAGGCTTCTAGAGTACGCCAGGTATCATCCATGCTCCAAATTTGTGAAACAGAACTTGGTCCCTCAGGTAGCCCCCTGAAAGTCTAGAATGTTGTACACATGTTCCAACTCTTTCCCACCTCAAGGAGAAGCTGGAAGTTAGGGGTTTTCTCCTGCTTATTCCAAGTTGAGCCAGGAGGAGGGATTATGGTCAGTAAGTGCATGCTAGCCCAGAATGTCACCTTTGTCCTCAGTGGTTCCCAACCTGGAACACTTTCCTTCCAGCACTGAGATTCAAGCAAGACAGAAGCCAGTCCCACAGGCAGACCCTCAGAATGTCTGAATATTGGATGTACAGTCCAGTGTTCTTTTTCCCTCCTCAGGAACTAACCTGGAGCTGAGAGTTTCCTCCTAACTCCACTGCACTATGCCGGTGGGAGGGACTGTGATGAGTGAATGCCATGAATTTTCCCACCAGCTTTGATGGAACTGGTTTCATGCTCACTTGATGTAGAAATGCCTCTTAACTGTTTTTCTGTTTTGTTTTGTTTTTTTTCAATTCCTCACAAAGGGAATTGGTCCATATATTGTTGTTCAGTTGGTGCCTCCATGGGAAGAGGAGGATCTGGGGTTTCCTATTCCACTTCCTAACTGGCATCATCTCTTATTTTGCTATTTATAAGTGTAACAAATTTTAATAATCATTTTTTAAGAAGCATTTGATTAATATCTGGTAACACATATAAACGTAGTGTTTTAAAAATATTTCAAAATGCATTTATCATTTTAATATATCTTAAGTACTTTGATTGTCTGATAAACCTTCCCAAATTCTTAAGTAGATTTTATAATCTAATAAATTAATTTTCTCTAAAAATCTCTTAATTTGTAATTGTATATTAAGTTTATAAGATTTTGAAACTTTTGAATATCAGTTATTCAATTATATGTTGTAAATTTGTAATCCTAAGACTGATCAGTCAGATTCTCTTTATATTGCACCTAAATGCCAAATACCTATCTTTTAGAACCATAAATCAATAATTCTACTGACAATTAAGAATTGGAAACGGATTATGTCCACTTCTCTCAAGCCATTGTTATCAGAAACTTTCTCAGGTGTCTTGTCCTCCCTCCACCCAAACTGAGCCTATTGTTTTATGGAGCTGAGATAACCTAGCATGACTTGGACTTAGGGGAAATTTTATTCTTTTGACTGGCAGCATATTGATATCAAGAGCTCTCCCTGACTTGATCTCTTTCATCTGATGTCAGGGGGATGGTTTTTGTGGTTTTGAGATTTTCAAGGGCAGTGTTTGTCATCTTCTTGAATCTTTCTAGCATAAACGAAACCTTAAAAAATAGCCTCACTCCCCTTTTGCCTTTCCAGTGGCAGGTGGATCTGTACTACTTCTCCAGATTAAGGTAGACAGAAAAATATCTCCAGCATACTTTTCATCTTCCTCCTGTATCCTTTTGAAAGTCTCAGTTTACCATTAATGTCTCCACATTGCTTCACTGTTTTCGTTTATTTATTTATTTGCTTGTTCCACATGGATGCTCTTTATTATATTACTGCAAGGAGGTTTTTTTGCATTTAATTTATTTTTTAAATTTTAATTTTCTTCCAGTTTTATTGAGATATAATTGAAATGCAGCACCGTATAAGTTTAAGGTGTACAGTGTAATGATTTGACTTACATACATCGTGAAATGATTACCACAATAGTGAACATCCACTGTCTCACCTAGATAAAAATATCAAGGGAGTAGAAAAATTTCCTTGTGATGAGAACTCTTAGGACTTACTTTCTTAACAATTTTCACATAAAACATACAGCAGCAGCAATTATGTTTATCATGTTGTGCGTTACATTCCTACTACTTATTTATCTTATAGCTAGAAGTTTGTACCTTTTGACTGTCTTCATCCAGTTCCTCTTCCACCAACCCCCACCTCCGGTGACCACAAGTCTGATCTCTTTTACTATGAGTTTGTTTGTTTTTGAAGTATAATTGAACTCCAAGTCTACGTTAGTTCCTGTTACACAACAAAATGATTCAGTATTTCTGTACATTTCAAAATGATCACCACGGTAAGTCTAGTTACCATCTGTCACCATACGAAGATACTACATAGTTATTGACTGTATTCCCCACACTGTACATTTCATACATGTGACTCATTTATTTCACAACCGGAAGTTGGTACCCCTCGATCTCCCTCACCAATTTCTCTCCTCCCCACAACCGTCTTCCCTCTGGCAACCACCTGTTTGTTCTCTGTATCTATGACTCTGTTTCTGTTTTGTTGTGTTTGTTCATTTGTTTTCTTTTTGAGATTGCACATGTAAGTAAAATCACACAATATTTGTCTTTCTCTCTCTGACTTTTATTTCACTTAGTATGATACCCTTTTAGGTCCATCCATATTGTTGCAAATGACAATATTTCATTTTTTTTATGTCTGAGTAGAGTAATATTCCATTGTATACATATACCACAGCTTCTTCATCCATTCATCTATTGATGGACACTTAGTTGCACACTCAACTTTATGGTTCGGTGGGTCTGATAGCACCAAGTTCATGAAGGACAGCTCAGGTCCATGGTCATTTGGTGGACCATGCTCAAGCATTCAGTCTATAGTAAGGACCAGTAGCAGGCCAAAGCTGTTTCTCAAAAGAAGGGTAATTATCTGCAGATGATGCCAAGGCCTTCCTCCAAACTCTGAAAGGCCTGTGCTGCAGTTCGAAATAGCATCCCTATGTATCACTGACACTTCAGTGTCATTGAATCTGCTGGACCATACGACCCAACTGGTGAAGCAGCTCACACAGCAGCTTGGACCTACTGTAAAGCTTTCCCTTATTCTGGGCTCCACTCAAAACTAGCAGCTTTTCTGGTCACTCGATTAACAGGCTGCGATAAGACAGCCAGATTAGGAAGATATTGCCTCTGAAATCCAAAGAGAGCCACCGGGCGTTGTGCTTCTTTCTTGACTGTAGGATGGACCAAATGCAGCACCTCATCTTTCACCTTAGAAGGGAGATATCCCAACATGCCCTACACCACTGTACCCTTAGAAATTCCACTGAAGTAAAAGGCCCCTGAATTTTAATCCAATTTATTTCCCACCCTCTGACAAACAAATGCCTTACCAATAAGTCTTCTATGTCTGATTATTTCCCTTTCCCCAATGTATGGTGTACCTTGGTAAAAAATAATAGGTCATTGAGCAAGATTGGAAAATTGGTGACAAAGAAATTTGGTAAGCGGTATAGGGATAGACCTTTCTGAATCGGCAAAATACATGAAGATATTTGTGTTCCGCCAAAGGGTGACCTTAGCAGAGGATGATTTTAATAATCGAGTCTACCCTTCTGTAGATTCCTGTCATTGCCCAATGGGCTCATGAACATATTGGCCAGGGTGGCAGGGACGCAGGTTATGCATGGACTCAGAATCATTGACTTCCACTGACCAACGCTGACCTGGTGATGGCCACAGCTATGTGCCCAACCTTACAGCAGCAGAGACCCCCTGATACAGCACCATTCCCTGGGTGATCAGCCAGCTAGCTATCTGGTGGCAAGTTGATTACGTTGGACCACTTCCAACATAGAAGGGACAGTTTTGTTTTTGTTGTAATAGACACTCTGGACATGGATTTGCCTTCTCTGTACACAGTGCTTCTGCCCAAACTACCATCTGTGGACCTAAGGCTGTCTTATCCATTGTCATAGTATTCCACACAGCATTGCTTCTGATTAAGAAACTTACTTCACAGCAAAATAAGTGTGGCAAAGAGCCCATGATGATGGAATTCGCTGATCTTACTATGTTTCCCACTATCCTGAAGCAGCTGGCCTGATAGAATGATGAAACAGCCCTTTGAAGACTCAGTTACATTGGCAGCTAGGTGACAGTAATTTGCAGGGCTGAGACCTCCAGGAGGCTATAAATATCCTGAGTCAGTATCCAATATGTTTCTCCCATGACAAGGATTCATGGGTCTGAGGATCAAGGGGTAGAAATAAGAGTGGCATCGCTCAGTAGTACCTCTAGTTACCCACTGGCAAAAAGTTTACTTCCTGTTTCCATGACTTTATTCTCTACTGGCCCAAAGGTCTTATTTCCCAAGGGAGGATTACTTTCACCAGGAGATACAACAGTGGTTTCATTGAACTGGAAGTCAAGTCAGCCACCAGGCCACTTTGGGTTTTTCATTCCTCCGAATCAACGAACAAAGCAGGGAGTTATGGTGCTGGCTGGGTTTATGTGTGGGTCATAGGAGATCCTTTAGAGTGTTTCTTAGTGTTACCGTGCCCATGATTAAGGCCAGTGGAAAACTACAACTCAATCCAGGCAGAAAGAGTAGTGTCCCAGACCCTTCAGGAGTGAAGGTTTTGTTCACTCCAGCAGCTAAAGAACCATGAACAGCTAAGGTGCTTCTGAAGACAAAGGGGATACAGAATGGTAGTAAAAAACGGTAGTTATAAATGCCGGTCATGACCATATGACCACCTACACAAATGAGTAGTGTAGTTGTCATGAGTGTTTCCTCTTTATTTTGTTATGAATATGTTGTATGTATATATACATATATGAAGCAAATTGCTTTGTTTTCCTTCCTCTCTTATTCCCTTATCACATAGTATCAGATGTTAAACACTTTACATCAGTGTTTAAGGATTGCTAATTTCACATCTAGTATTTAAGTTACAGGATATCAGAAGAATAAATGTTATTTAAGGACTTTGCCTCTCTTCTGGGGAAGGGATTAGTGAATTTTTGGTTGTAAGCAAGATAGTTGTATCATGTTAAGTTGGATTAGGACCTTGTTAATATTTTTATTTGCAGATTAAGTTTGGTTTAAGGAGATGCATATGAATGCCAAGTTGACAAGGGATGGACTTGTGATTACAATTACCTCACTGGTTTTCCTGCTTGCAGATGACAGATGGCGGACTTCTCAGCCTCCATAATCACACGAGTTAATTCCTCTAATAAATCTCTGTTGGTTCTGTGTTTCTCTGGAGAACCCTGATAACACACTCCCATATCATTAACCAGTCATTCTTCATTGATCTGAATTAAAGTGAAAAGAGTATTTTACTTTTTGTTTTCTTTTCTCTCTGATAATTACAATTGACTTTAAGGCAACTCAGGAATAAACCTGATATATCTGATTCTAGCAGAATTAGACCTCGAGTTGATCCCTTCTTAAGTTTTGTCCCCCTAGAAATTGTTATATCATCATCATCTTATCGCTTTCATAATTACAAAACTAGAGTCACACATACATTAAAATATCTTCCTATATTTCTTACCACATATAGGATTCTCTAAGTGCCATCAGTTTTATCTCAAGTTGCTCCCTCGTGCAGCTAGGTAGCTGCTATATGTGGAAGCAACACAGTGTTTGAAAGTTTCATCTTTTGATTGCGTATTTGATGACAGTAAAAGGGGTGTTACAAAGGTGTACATGGTAATGACCATACATCCTAAAAATAAGTGTTATAGGCATTCTGAAGGAGACAAGAGGACATCAGCCTGAGGTTGACAAGTATGGCCTTAACGAGGAGGCAAGATTCAAGCAGGAAGTATGGTGAGATTCAGAGAGGCAGAAGAACTTGGGATGATGGGAGCAAAGACTTGATCTGAAAGCATAAGATGAGATTTGGAGAAAGCTGATCGGTTTGGCTAGACTGAAGCATTAGAGGAAGATTGATGTGAGATTTAAACCTGTATGAGTTTAGGTAGAAGAGGAACAGAATCCTAGAGATGGTTGAAATGTTAATGCCTGGAGCCTTGAAGAGGAAGTGGCCTTGGCCTCTGAAGAGGAAAGTTTGGTACATGGGGGGAGCATGTGAATTAAAGAACGGCCTGGACTCTCCGCTACTTAATATCCCCTGGTATTGAGCCATTCTGTTTGAGATAGCTTACAAAAAGGAAAGAAAGGAGATTGTTCAGAGGTTTATCAATGGATGTGCTGTCTGTAACCATTTTTATAAAGTCACTGTGTCTTGCTAGTGTACACTTTAAAAACTTCTGTTGGGTCTTCCTTTTCATGTTCATACTGCTTTGCGGCTCACCTGGAATCTTATAGTGCTTGTACCAAAAGGCTCAAGTCATGCTGGGCATCTCAAGAGCCAGAGATTAATCTGATATTAAATCTGAGTTTGGCTTGCATGTCTAGATGAAGAGATGGACTTTTTGTCCAAGTTTGGCAGTCGCTTAGATGTTGAAGTCTCAATGTTTCAAACTCAGCTCAAAATCCTTTGGTGTGTTTTGAGTTTGGCTCTTGGCAAGGCACGATTTCCTGTTTCTAAGAAAAAAGACTCATGAGAGAGCCTCAATAAAGCTTCTTGGACATCAAAACAACATTTTGATGAATTAATTGTAAATGAATCAGAAACATATGGATTCATTCTCTTGAGACACACATGTGTTTAAAAAAAGAGGGGGGCGGTTATTGCTCAGGGCTAAATGTGTTTTGGGTTTTATCAAATGCAAAATGCTTAGGGGGCAAAAAGAGCAAAAAGGATGTATTGGAACTTCTTCCTTGTCTTTAAATAGACAGGCCTATTAACTATCTTATTTACTGCCACCTATTTTTGTTCCAGAAGAAATTCAGCAGTCATGACTAATCACTACCAGTCACGCCTGGTGATTTACACCATTACATAGTTTTCAGTCTTAGTGGCTTGAGACCTTAGGCAAGGCCTTTGAGGCTTAGGAAAGAATAGGTCTTGTTTTCGTATTATGAACAGAGTTAAGGTTGGTGAGGATTGTCTCTTATGTCGTCTCTTATGAATAACTTGTAAATCTACTCATCTTTTATCGAACACTCTTTTGTCCTCTTAAATGTAATGGCTGAAATGAAGAGCGATTTTCTGAAAATCCTGTTTCAAAAACAGAACAACCATGAGATACCATTTCACACACGTTAAGATGGCTACTTCACAAAAACAGAAAATAATCAGGGTTGATGAGGATGTAGAGAAATTGGAATACTTGTGCGCTGTTTGCAGGAATACAAAATGGTGCAGCTGCTATGAAAAATGGTATGGCAGCTCCTCAAAAAATTTAAAATAAAATTACCATATGATTCAGCCATTCCATTTCTGGATATTCCCCAAATAATTGAAAGCAAGGCCTCTAAGAAATTTTTATATACTTATGTTCATAATAGCATTATTCACAATAGCCTTTACATGAGGTATCTCAGGTAGTCAAATTCTTAAAGAAAGAAAGTAGAATAGTGGTTTCCAGTGGCTGCAGGGAGAGGGGAATGGGAAGTTGTACGTTAATGGGTATAAAGTGTCTGTTTTGCAAGATGTCAAGTGTTCTGGAAGTGGACGGTAGTGATGGTTGCACAACAATGTGAATGTACTTAACACCATTGAAATGTACACTTAAAAATGGTTAAGATGGTCAGTTTTATGTTATGTATATTTTACTACCATTTAAAAAAACAACAAAATAAGGGACCTTTATTTGAATACTGTCAACCAGAGTCGTCTCAAGTATATATGACATCTGCAGCCCAAAGGATTTTGTTCTTTGCATTGATGGAGTCCAATTTCTGGACTAGAAGGATTTTGTTATACCCATGAGAAGGTGACTTGACCCCCCCCCGCCACACACACACACATACACACACAGAGATCTGCCCCAGCCCCACCTCAAACTAAAAGTTCTATGACATTTTCCAACATACTCCCCTGGCCCAAAGGCTGTGCTTGGTGTTCATTTTAAGTAACTATCACCTGGAAATCAATTTTGTGCTTGGAGAAGGGAGCATAATTGAGTCTCCAAGTTCTGCTTCCTTGAGGATGGTCCTGTTTATTTCTGCATATTATCATGCAATTTACATCAAGTTCTAATAGGGTTATTTACATATAGGAAATAAAGGAGAGTGTTGTTTCTTGGTTAAGTTTCATACATGACATTTTTACTACTATATAAAATACATTTTACCCTGGATGTTTTTTTCCAGCTTATGCCTGTAAACACTTTATCTTTTTTTGAGAAATGAGAGAAAATATGTAATTTATGGATTATATGATTGATTTATACTATAGCTCATTCCAAAAAGGATGTGAAGTAACTTACAAATAAGATAAAAATAAATTGGTGGTAGAATTAGGATTAGTATACAAAATATATGCAATAGGAATGATATCGTTGCTACAGAGAGGTTAAAAATTTAACTCTGGGCTTCCTAACCAATAAAGCAAGGAGGAAAATATACATTATAAGACTCACAGAAATGAATCTTTCTCCACCTGACAAAGGGCCTCTTGAAATAAATACACTAGATATCTTAGTCTGATTTTATTTTATTCTCCATATTTGCTTAATTCAATTCACCAAAAAATTTGTTTGGTGCTGTAGAGTGGCCGAGAGACCCATGGTTTACTAACTTTAATAGACAATACTGGAATTCATAATCTATGAATTACCTGTTTTTTGAGTCATCAAGATCTTTGCTTATCCCTTCCTCCTTCAAACTCTTCTAATTCTCTATTCTTATTAATATCTCCTGGAAAAGAAATAAGGATTAGATGAGAGGAAATAAAATTCAAGTTTGCCCAGTTTTTCACTGTGTTTGCTTAGTTGATTCCTTTAGAAAATCTCAAGTTTAGTCACTATTTGGTTCTTCCTATTTAAAATATTTACCTGGAGGTCTAAACAACCACGTGACTTTAGGAACCTTCTCTAATCCTTATTCTGTGCTATGTTAACAACTGGGTAGATTGGCAGAGTGGAAAAGGCAATCTATTAAGAGTTAGCTAGAAGAGTTAGCTAGCACGTGGTGTGAGAAGATACTGGCTTGTCTGTGCCTCTGTCCTGGTCTCTAATAACACAAGGAGGGTGATATGGACAGTCTCCTAGGTCCTCCTCAGCTCTACATCATACGAGTTCTTTAATCTTCTTGCTCAGAGAAGACTCAAGTACATGAAAGTATCCTGTCGTGTAGTGTTGTCTTTCAATCATCTCTATTCAGCAACCTCTAGCTAGGAGATGTTGATAATAAAAAGACTGCCTAAAAGTGCCTCTGAGTTTTTGGGGGCAGGAGTCCAAGAAGAATGCTTTCTGTAATTAAAAAGACAGGGACATGAGTGAGAGGCAAGGGAAAAGAGGTTGGGATATTACCCTAGGACGAAAATGACTACTCTGTACACAATGGAATTTGGCAGCCTAGATTGTTTTGCCTTTATTTCCATTCTCTTAAAACAAATGTGTGCGGGAAGAAGTGTGTGGGAGATGGGGACGGAGGAGATATAAGTTATTTTGGGTATCGTGCATTAGTCATTTTTCATCTGCGAAGTCACCACCTGAAAGAAACATCACATGGCAACAGACGTCATTCATAAGCAAAACGTTTTGTTTTGAGAGAGACATTTATGGATGTGATTAATCCCTGTTAAACATCCTATGCCACTGGGACTGGAAGCCATTCTCATTGTGTATTCTCACTTGTGAAATGTCACGAGTCAGGAAATACATGAACTTTAAAAACTCTTCTGGCTGGATCTATACATACTTTGGGAACTGGGGAAGGGAGATATAATAATCTGACTACTCAAGCCTTGAAGATTTGGAAATTTAGTCATAAATCACCCAGATGATTCCCTTAATTTTCTGTGTCCTTTTTTGGAAGTAGATACTGTTGATTTTGCATCCAAAAGCAACTTATTTTTTTTTCATTTAACTATAATACTTCAAATTATGTCCATGGTAATTTACTGGTACAACTTGGAACAATAATTATATGCACATTTACAGTAATTCTCTACAATGTTGCTTGTGATGGTCTTAATCTAAAACTGGTGGGCAGGATTTTATTTTTAATGTAACCTCAGTATTTTGCTAGAAGGAATGAAAAAGTCTTTACAAAAGGAAAGGACAAATAGCTTTTGTATTAAGGTAAAGCCCTGGGTTAATATATATGTCCAGACAACTCATTGACTAAACAGACACATCGGTGAACAATCTGAAAGGGTGGTAGCCATGAGGTGGACCTGTAATGTGGGTTTTTCCTTTCCCAAATTTGGCCATAATTGGAAAATATTCCAGAATTTATTGACAACTCAAATGATCAAATCCACATTTGATGTGAATTAAAATACATTTAAAAATATTTTGAGAAAGAGCCCATAGTAAGTAATGCCATTTTTATAAATTTGAGTTAGTAGTGAGTTGTAATTTTATTTGGGTACATAAATCACTCTAGCAGTATGATGTTAATTCCTAATACTACATTGCTGGTATTTTAAAACTGGCTCCATTCACAGTTTAATTGATTAATTAAATGTAAAATACCGAAATGTTTAATTTGCCCTACCACTCCCTGGTTTGACAAAGACTGCCATGACGCAAAAATACAAAACCAAAGACAATAGCAAAACCCAATGAATAGAAGTTAGTTGATATGTGTATCCAAAAGTCAAAAGAAGCTACTTGGCATATTTTAACAGTTTAATTCTATTATAACTTCCTGTTGATTCAAATAGAAGCTCACATATAATAAATTCATTTGGAGGATCTAAGTTTGGTCACAAGAACATGTCTTCAGGGTAGTCTTTGATATGTGTAAGATGTAAAATTGGTGAGTGACTTTGTGGAAGTTCAGACAACAGGTGCTCCTGGAAGGCTTTTATCCTTAAGCTTTGTGAATTGACATTTACCTCTGAATTTTGAAGTTTCCTGTTACTTTCTGCTTGGAACCTAGAAGCAATCCATCATTGTAGTTCCGAGGTATAAAACATCTTCAAAAGGTTCATATCTTGAGAATTGTTCAACTCTCTAAAGAGTGAGCCTTGATCCTCAACAATTTATTTTATCATCTATTTAGAAAGAATCTTACTTAGTTAAATTATAGTCCATCTCATTTTTAAAAAATTTTAATTGGCTTAAAATACCCGTAACATTTACTGTCTTAACCATTTTTAAGTGTACAGTTAGCATTAAGTACATTCAGTAGCATTAAGTACATCAATAGCGTTAAGTACGTCAATAGCATTAAGTGCATTCACATTGTTGTGCAACCAATCTCCGGAATACTTTTCACAAAACTGAAACTGTATACCCATCAAACAAAAACTCCCTATTTCCCTCTTCCTCCAGCCCCTGGCAACCACCATTCTACTTTCTGTCTATGAATTTGACTATTCTAAGTACCTCGTACAAATGGAATCAAAAGTATTGTCTTTTTATGTCTGTCTCATTTCACTTAGCATCATGACCCCAAGGTTCACCCATGTTGTAGCATGAGTCAGAAGTTCCTTCCTTTTTAGGGCTGAATAATATGCTGTTATATCGGTCACCTATTTATCTGTCGATTGACACTTGAGTTGCTTCCACCTTTTCGCTATTGTGAATAATGTTGCTATGAACATGCTTGCACAAATACATCTTTCATAGTATTTCTTTCTTTCTTTTTTTTCTTTTTTTTTTTTTTTGGCGGTACACGGGCCTCTCACTGTTGTGGCCTCTCCCGTTGCGGAGCACAGGCTCCGGACGCGCAGGCTCAGCGGCCATGGCTCACGGGCCCAGCCGCTCCAAGGCATGTGGGATCTCCCCGGACCAGGGCACGAAGCCGTGTCCCCTGCATTGGCAGGCGGACTCTCAACCACTGTGCCACCAGGGAAGCCCTGTGTCTCTTGTTTTTAATTAATCTCTTGCCAGATCATATGCTCTACTTTAGTTTTTTTCCTTTTCTTAGTGATTCATTAGAACTTTTAATATATTAAGGATATTAAACATTTGGGTGTTGTGTGATGAGAATGATTTTTTTTCACTTTTTATCATTCACTTTAATCTTCTTAACAGTGATTTTAGTATTCACATATTTTAAATTTTCAAAGTCAAATATAAGTACATCATTGTGAACTCTTCAGTTTTTTCTTAGAAACAGTAACTATCACATAAAGGAGATTAAATATACTTACACATACATCCTTCTATCATAAATGGTTTATTTGGTTTTTTATGATATTATGGACATGTTGTACATATAGATAAAAAGTAAATACATCATCATTAATCAAAGGCAATAGCTGTCATTATTTTGGTATTTATGATTCCAGATTCTTTTTAACATTAAAATATACATTGTTTTTTTAACTTGTTCTTTTCACTAAATAATATATAGTACATTTTTTATCATTTCATAATCTAAAAATTATTTTTATAACTCTATGACTTGTATTTCTTTATTAAGAAAATCTTTTTTTCTTGAACATTTTCAGTCTTCTGCTATTGTAAAAAAAAAATGTTGCTAGGATACCATGGTAATTAAATCCTTGTGGACATTCATGATTATTTCCTTAAGATCTGTTTCTAGCACAAGTTAGTATGTCATGGGTATGTCTACTTTAAAGTCTCCCATCAGGGCAACAGACTACTAATTTTGAAGTGGGACGATGAGGTCAGGCTGCTTCAGTTAGAATGTTGGTTTTGCCCCTCACTAACCATGTCACAAATTCTCTGTGTCATTTTTCTCATTTGTATATCATCTGTAGTAGTATCTACCTCAGAATTGCTATGAGATTATGTGAGCTAATATATACACTAGCAAGAGTGTTTGGTACATAGCAAGCAATCAATAAATGCTTTTTATGGTTGTGTATAGCCAAATTGTTCCTGTAAATATTGTGACTATTTACAATTTTACCATTACATTAAAAATTCCCACTTCTACAGGTTATTTTATTTAAAAATCTTATGATTAATTGTATATTTAAATTTGCATCTATTTAGCTTTCTAGCAAGACTAAACTTCTTAATTCATATATTTGTAGCTGATATATGTATATATATTTCTGAATTACTTGCTTAAACATTTTCCAAAATTTGTAATGAGATGCTTGTTTCTTATTTATTAATAAGATTTTTTTAAATGCATTGATATTAACTCATAACTTAAATACTACAGTTATTTCCTGTCAGTTGTTTGCCTTTTAAGTTGTATACATATTATGACTAATTTTTATGTAGTCGAATATACACATTTCGGGGGGAGATAGAAGAAGTGGTACGATACTTTTTTTATAAAGAAACTTCTTTCTGTGATTACTAACCTGTTCCCTAAAGTACTAGAAATTTATAGACATTATAGGAATTAAATATAAAGTTTACAAATCCAAGGTAATAATAAAGCAAAAGCTTGGATTTAGAAATTTTTTTTAATGAAAGAATATTTAGTAATATATTTTGAGTAGAATGTGTGTGTGACAAAGAGTGAGAGAGAGAGAGAGAGATGAGTCCCCTCAGTAATTCTTGAGATGATTTGGGACTATCCCATTTGGCCCTATGAATAAAGACCTGGAGTAGTTTTACGAAACAATATAGGCACTTCACCAAAGCCAATATTGTTTCACCTGTAAAAATCTGCAAGTGGAACTCCAGTTTCTTCCCTAGGAAGACAAAGCCCAATTTTACTGGAGACAGAGAAGAAAGTTCAATCCCCTCTTCATTAGGGTGTACCAACTCAGCCTGGAGTTATGAAAATCTCTATATCTCCCTTACTACCTTCAAGTACCACCACCCTCCATTTTATTATACTACCCACAGGATGAGTGTTGAAGGGGAAATTAAAACTTACTTTGTTTCATATCTTGTTTCTGGTGTAAAATGCCACTCATTTGGAGGAAAAATTATCTCCTAAATCCACCTTTGGAACTTAGAAAACTTGTCTTTATTGCACTCAAACAAAAGCCAAGATTAAAGATTTACAACTGTATTTATCTTAAAAATTAATGGTTCCATTATTTACATGTTTGTCTTAATCTGGTGTGTATTAGTGCTCATGGAAAAATAAGATTCTCACTTAATTTACTATTAAATGATTGACTAATTTCTCCGGTTCCATGAATTTAAAATTTACCATTTCAGCATACCTTTAGAATATAATACGTATAAAATTTAAATTCATGCATAAATGGATCTGTATCCTACTATGCCAATAGAAATACCGTTTTTATTATCATGGGTTTATAGTATGTTTTACTCTCTGAGAGGATATTAAATCCTTTCTGACTCTTGTTCTTTAACATTTTCTGGCTGAACTTTCCTCTTTATTTTTCCCAAAGAAGTATAGGATTTCTTAAGAGAAAAAATATTAAAACTATTCCAGAGGGTTTTTTTCCCTAATTTTTGAAAATTTATGTATACATTTGGTGAGTATTGCTATGTTTATAGCATCTTCCCATCTGGGAACGTTATATATGTGTAATTAATATTTTATTCTATGTCCCTAAAAGTAGTCATACTGTATACTCTACCTATGTGTGTATGTATGAATGTATCTATCTATCTGGACATACATATATATACATACTTTGTGCATAATTAGACAGTTTATAAGTATAAAATGGTTATGTACTCTTGTATATTTAATATTTTAAAATTTGAATTGCCAATACAAGATTTTACTCATATATTCTTTCAGAGAATTGCTGATAAACAGCAATACTACTAGTTGTCAGACATTTATCTTCATCTGGATATCTTAGTAAATTATTTTTGTTTAAGTAGTGCATCATTCTCTTTAGATTTCTAGATAGGTAATCGTGTCATCTACAGATGCTATTCTTTAATTTCCCAGTAGAAATTAGTTTTTTTTCCAGTTTCACTCACTTATCGGGCACTGATAAGATAGTGTACATAACTGTAGTAAAAATTATTTCACCTTAAGTTTTGCTGTTCTCTTTACTTTCAAACATTTCTCAAAGAAGTGGTCGAATAGATGTTTTCTACTATCTAGTCTCCAAAGAACACCAGTTTTGACAATCACCCAGAGGCAAGAGTGCCTTTGTGGAAGTCCGGGAATCCAGCAGAGAAGTTCCTGCATATCACTTGAGTGAAAAAATACAAAATTGATGCATCGAAAGAGCATAAAAAAAGTTTCACTTTACCTACATCACCCCTCACTCGTGGCAGAACAGGAAGTTCCGAGAGAGATGTTCTCAGCCAGAATTTCTCCCACAGGGGAAAGTGAGGGTATGTGAGTGAAAAGCTGGTGTTCCCAGAAGTGCACGCCACTGCCAAAGGGCTCAGTTTGGTCTTGCCCCATCCAGAATAGAGGAGTTCTGCATAACTAGAGGGCAGGGAGAAGCTGGGGGAACATCACACAGGGTTTTCAGAGAGGACTAACTAACCACTGTGGGGTCCATCAGGAAGTCTGCCCATGAGTCACTGGGGGTGCCTTGACTGAAGATTCTCTCAGCAGTCAGTTGGAGGAATCTGGAGGTGGTGATTGCTTCTTCAGATTTGAAGGTAGCAATGCAAGACTTCAGGGAACATGAAAGATCAAGGAAACATGACACCACCAAAGGAAAACTAAAATTTTCCAGTAGCTGACCCCAAAGGAAAAGAGATCTGTGATTTGCCCAATAAAGAATTGAAAATGGTTATTTTAAGGACGCCCAGTGAGCCTCTGGAAAACAATACATGAACAAAACAAGTTTAACAGCTTTAAGGACACATATAGGTGCAAAGCGATGGGCTAGAAAAAGGTATTTCATGCAGATGGAAACCAAAAGAGAGCAGGGGTAGCTATACTTATATTAGACAAAATAGACCTTAACTCAAAAGCTGTAACAAGAGACAAAGAAGATCCTTATTTAACGATAAAGGGACCAATTCATCAAGAGGATATAAAAGTTGTAAATTACATGTACCTAACATTGGGGCACCTAAATATGTTGAGTGAATATTAACAAATCTGAAGCAAAGAAATAGACAGCAATACAATAATAATGGGGGATTTCAGTACCTCACTTTCAATGATAGATAGATCTTCCAAACAAAATTGATAAGAAACCATTGGGCTTGAACTACACTTAATACCATATAAACCTAACACATATGCAGAACATTCCATCCAACAGCAGCAGAATACATGTTCTTCTCGAGTGCACGCATAACATTCTCTAGGATAGATCACTGTTAGGCAAGAAGACAAGTGAAATTAGTCAGAGAGAGCAAGACAAATACTGTATGATCTCACTTATATGTAAAATCTAAAAATGAAAAATTAAAGTTGAACTCATATAAACAGAGAGTAGAATGGTGGATACCAAGGGCTGGGGGATGGAGGAGATGGGGAGATCCTGGTCAGTAAAAGAGTCCAAGCCTTCAGTTATAAGATGAAAAAGCTCTGGGGATCTAATGTGCTGTCTAGTGACTATGGGTAATACTATATTCTTAAAAACATATTTTTTGTAAGTATTCTTTAACACTTCTCTATGTGTATTAACAGTTACATTCATTCACTGATATAACACCTTTCTCAAATGTAGCAAGCAAGTAGCATTTTTAGAAATATCCTTTTTTTAACAGCTGTTCTTAAAATATTTCTCTAAATGCATACAGAATGTACTGAGAGTAGACCGTAAGTGTTCTCGCCATACACACACAAAGGTCACAATGCGAAGCAATGGATGTGTTAATTAAAATGATTGTGGTAGTCATTTCACATAGTATGACAAATCATCTATTTGTATACTTTAAATATGCACAATTTTCTTTGTCAATTATACCTCAATAAACCTAAAAATTTCTTTGTTTTGCTAAAGAAAACAGTATTTTCTAAAAATCAGGAATAGGAGTTCACTCATCAAATTATAATTGAAAAAATATTAGTCAGTACTTCCTATGAACACAGTATTAAGTATATCACATGTCCGATTGCATTGAATCCCCAAACTCTATAAATCAGGTATTATAATCTCAGTTATACAGATTAGGAAATCATATTTTGGAATGTTAAAAAAAACTTTTCAAGTATTATATTTGAAAGTGGTTCCTGAGTTTCAAATTCGTATCTTAAATAATCTATGTTCTTTTTTTTAGGGTTTTATAAACACAATTATATTCTTTGTCTCCTCTGACTTACTATAATGAATTAAAGTAACTAATTTTTCTTTAAATTATTTTCTTTCAATTCCTACAATTGGCCATGCCGGTTACTTATCATGTAGTGTTGGATTCAAGTAGGTAGCACTTATTTATGATACATTAAATTATATACATACAGCTTCTCTGCATTTGTTTTTGTTTTGTTCAATTTAGAAACAAGAATTAAAGTATATCATACTTATGATCTCAATTTCTCTATTTTCATTTCTCTGGCCACGCTCCAATCTCACATTTCTACCACATTATTCAAATTCAACTGAATTTGTCACTTCCATGCTACCTGTCAAATTTAATGGTCAATTCTCTGTCCCTATTCACTATCTTCAGCAAACTTTGAGACAGCAAACCCATCCCACTATCTTGAAATGCTTTCATCACTTAGCTTCTGAAACAAATCACTGCCAGATTTTCTTTCTCCTTCACAGTTTTCCTCTTTCAATTGCCTTTTCTCGGTCATTTTCCTCTTCCCCAGCTCCAAATGTTAAATTTCTCTAAGACTTAGTGCTTGGACTCTTATTTTCTCAAATTACACTCTCTCTCTCTAGATGATCTTAGCCAGTCCTGTGGCTTTAAATGACATCTATATGCTAATGATATTTGTGTAGGAAAAACCCAGTTCTCTTCCTGTTTCTCCTTTATTCTCACACTACGACCACAGTCACATTTCTGACACCAGATGTATGGGTTTTTTTCCACACCAAGTAATTCTGCAACACCAGCTGTGTGTCCTACAATTTACCTCAATTCTGAAACTATCTACCTAGAGATAATGTCAGGACCCACGTTAAAGGGCCCCCTTGCCAACATCAAATGCCATTAAGGGCTCAGTTTACAAGACTGCTCCCCCTCCAATTCAAATGCCAATTGCATATCCAGTTTTTTACCTGTGCTGACCAATTGGCTATGAATTGGAGGTTCCGATGACCCTCCCTCTTCAGTTTTGATTAATTTGTTAGAGCAACTGACAGAACTCAGGAAAAAAGTTTACTTAATTTTTTACTTAATTACTGTTTTATTAAGTAATTAAGTTAATTTAAAGTAAAATTAATTTAAAATAAAATTAAAGTAAAATTAAGTAATTTTACTTAATTACTGTTTATCAGTTTATTGTAAAAGGATACAATAAAGGATACAGATGAAGATCCAGAAGGAAGAGATGCATAGGGAAAAATATGTAGGAATGGACATGGAACTCCCATGCCTTCTCCACTCTCCCCACCTCCACCTGCTCACCAACTCAGAAGCTCTCCAAACCCCATATTAATTCTATTTTCATCCCTCGTCCCTCTCTGGAGAATCAAGGATGAGGCTCTCAATTCCAAGCTTCTAATCATGGCTTGGTGTCTCTGGTGATTGGCCCCCATTCAGGAGCCCACCAAGATTCACCTCATTAGAACAAAAGACACTGCTATCAGCAAATTCCAAGGGATTTAAGAACTGTGTCAGGAACTGGAGTAAGGAACAAATATTAGAACAGAAGGGGCTCCTAGTGCTTCAAGGACATTACACTTAGGAAATTATAAGAGTTTGGGGAGCCCTGTGCTGGGAATCTGGGACAGAGACCAATATCAATATTTTCTATTATCTCACAATATTCAAATGTTTCCAGTCTCGGTTTATCCAGTGAAATCCAGACTTTTCTTTTTCCAACTAACTTTTTGATTCCTCCATTTGGATATCTAGCAGAATTCAAAATTGGCATAATCAAAATGAAACTTAGGACAATTATCAATTTTAGTGGTTAAAAATAAGAAAAATGTGTTTTATATTTACTTCATTTCTGTTGTTTCCAGCCCTCTTCCACATTTCTGTCTGGTATCATACTCCTTCAGCCTGAACATTTTCCTTTAACATCTTGTATATTTCAAATATTCTGAAGAGGTTTTATATTTTATCTTCATTTTTTAAGGGTATTGATATTTTACAGAATTCTAGATTGCCATTTTTTCAGTACTGTAAAAATGTCACTCCATTGTCTTTTGAATTGCCTAATTTCTGCTATTGTTCTTATCTTTGTTGCTTTGAATACAATTTGTTTTTTTTCCGCCTCTGGCTGCTTTGTGGATCTTGTATTTATCTTTGAGTGTTAGCATTTTACTATTTGTCTGTCTGTTTGATATTTATCCTGCTTGGGTTTCTTTGAGCTTCTTGGATTTAGGGTTTGATGTATCTCATTATTTGGGGAAAATTCTTGGTCATTTTCTCTTTAAATATTTCTTCTACCCATTCTACCTTTTCCTCCTAGGGTTTCAATTACCTGTAATTAGATTGTTAAATACTATCCAACAGCTCTTGAATGTTCTGTTTTGTTTTCACTCCTTTTCCCTTTGTGTTTCAATTTGAATATTTAAAAAATAATGTGTATTAGCTTATTTTCTAGGTCACTGATTCTTTTATCACCTGCAATAAATCTACTGATGAGCTCACCTAAAGAATTCTTTATGTCTGCTATTGTGTGTGTATTTATTTATAACATTTCCATTTGACTCTTTATCAGTTATCAGCTTAAATTTCCCATATGTTTATCCATGTTTTCCATCTTTTCCACTAAGCCTCTGGCATATTAATCATAGTAATTTTTAAATTCTCTGATTGATAATCCCAGATCTGATTCATCCCTGAGTCCAGTTATAGTCATTGCTTTAGTTCTTGACAGAGGGTTGTTTTCTCCATGCTCTGTTCATGTCTTACAACTTTGTGTTGAATCCTGAACCTGATATAGTGGATATCGAGGTAAATTATATCCATGGCCGGAAATGGACATGCGTCTTTATCTGCCTTGCTGTTTGTGTGGAGGTTTCACTTCTTTTAGCCAGGGGTTGAACTAGCTTTTGGTTTTTTTGCTGCTATCATTACCTCTAATGCTCCACCGAATTCAAAGTTCTCTAATAGTGCTCTTCTGTTGTCTTGTGGTTAGGGTGGGGACTGAAATATCAGAGGGTTTTTGTCAGTATTTCTTCTCTGCCCTCAATTTTCAACCATCCCTTCATGCCTGAACCACATATGGGGCTCTTCCCACGTTCCTTCCCTTCTCCCAGCAGCTCACATATCTTGTTTGTTACTCAGGGCCAGGTTCATGGCTGGGACAGATGGGTCTTCGTCCAATCTCAGTCTTAACTTAACCTCAGTCTTGCTGTGCTTGAATCTCAAGTTTAAGATTTCTCAGTGTTCTTGCCTGTCCTCTCCTTGGAAGGAAATCTCTGTCTTCACAGTTGATTTTGAGAGGGAGAGATTTTTTTACTCCCCCAGTGGTAGCGGACCTCTGCTTAGTCTGCTGATGATTTCTTGCCCTTCCTCCAGAGAGAGATAATTTATCTCATCTTTTTTCAAGCTGCAGTGCTTTTTCTAAGCATCCCTCTCCAAGGAGACCAATGTGTCCTACAGTTGGAAAGGTCTCCAATTTCTCCCCAAGAGGTAGACAGACTGTGCTTCTCTTCAACTCCCTAGAAGCAATCAGTCTTTATTTGTGCCGAGTCAGGAAGTTTGCTATTCTCTTACAGAAGTCCATGGGTGTTCTTCTGATGAGAGTGTTATACAAACTATCCAAAGATGCCCTCTCTCTATTGGTTCTACGTTATTTATTTCTTTACAGCAGGCTGGCACCTTTAGCTCAAAAGCCTGCTGGGGCCAAACTAAAATTTTTACATACGCATTTGCTCAAAAATATAGTCGAAATCAGCATATTTTTAGTGAATTAGAGAATGCCTGCTTTGCATCCTCCCCAACATTGCACTCAAAACCTGTTAGCCATAGATAAGACAAACACTGGGATTAGAAAAGACCCAAAACCACGGTGCCTTTTGGAATTCTTTTACCCAGAGACTCCCCATTGAACTGCTGAGTGACATTATCCAGAAACAAAGGCTCCCTCACAAATTTCTCCCTCTCTCAGGAGTTCCCGAGTCCTTTTTCCCTCCTAGAGGGTAAGCCTGTACCATTGTCTCTGGAAGCTCTCATGCTATGAGGTACTCCCTCCACCATCCCACATGCAAATCTATCAAAGTGCCACCCAAATAAAGCTTTATTGTTTGTTAGTCACCTTGTGGTCATATACTTTTCCTTAATCAGCTCCAAGTACATGAAATCACCACAAGTGGCCGTGAGGACCAGGTGATTTTTGGTGATGATCAAGGAATTCTATGGTGTCTAACCAGTTCATAAAACAATCTATTGGAAATCCATCCTGGACATCCTTGAGTGGTTGAGATGCCAAAATTTGGAATGCCTATGTGTTAGTTTGGTATGGCATTGCTTAGTCTGTATTAGGCTCTGTATTTTTCATGGTCTCCTCATGTGCTTCATTAGCCTGGCAGTACCACCAGTATTGGAGCGAACCCATACCATTAGAACTAACTTTGGGGGTCAGAAGCACCGAGCTGCCCAGGGAAAGTGGTCAGCCCACCTGCCTGGGTTCCCCACTAGGCAGGTGCTGATCTTTGTAATACTTGGGGACATAGTAGAAAAAGAGGAGAATTGCATGCCTCTAGACTAAAGATGGGGCACTGATAACCCCATAACTGGCTAAAGTGGCAGGAATTCCCCGTAGCTGGGCCAGTGATTTGGGGTACTCTGAGACTAGAGGATTTCCTCACCTCTGGGGATTTGTGTAGTTGGTAAACAAGCCAATAAGGCACAAACATGAGGCTGCGGCCAGTCTCCAAAGTACAGTTGGAAGAATAGCCTTGCAAGCAGCTAGCATGCCTCTGTGGTACTTAGTTATGCTGCTGTGATGTCATCATTGCAGTTTCCTCTCAGAGGACTATTCAGACCCCATCTCTTGGCCTGAGCTAGGTAGATTGTAATTTTAAGTGAATAAAGGCAAGGGGATTTAAATCCTTGTCCATCCCAGGACTCCAAAGAGATAGCTGTGCTGCTGAACAGAGGTTCCAAACCATAAGTTACGTGCTGGGCCTTGCTTGTGGTAGCTTCTCACCAGGAGGTCACACAGAGAGGAGGAGAAGTCCAAGGTCTTGAGGGAGATGATACAGAGTGGAAAGACCCTAGGAAGGTGGACTGGTGCTCTCCAGATGAAAAGGCAGCACAGTGTCTCCATTACTGTGACTGGGATAATTTGCCCTCTGCTTTGACAGTAACAAAGTAATAAGAAATACAAAAGTAAAGGGCCAAATTCTTTTTCCATTTAGGTTATTACAGGATATTGAGCAGAGTTCTGTATTATACAGTAGGTCCTTGTTGATTGTCTATTTTATTTTATTTATTTATTTTTTGAATTTTATTTTATTCTTTTATATAGCAGGTTCTTATTAGTTATCTATTTTATACATATCAGTGTATGTATGTCAATCCCAACCTCCCAATTCATCACACCACCACCACCACACCGCCGTCACTTCCCCCCTGCGGTGTCCATACAATTGTTCTCTACTTCGGTGTCTATTTCTGCCTTGCAAACCAGTTCATCTGTACCATTTTTCTAGATTTTGCATATATGCGTTAATATACAATATTTGTTTTTCTCTTTCTGACTTACTTCACTCTGTATGACATTCTCTAGGTCCATCCATGTCTCTACAAATGACCCAATCTCATTCCTTTTTATGGCTGAGTAATATTCCGTTGTATATATGTACCACAACTTCTTTATCCATTTATCTGTCGATGGGCATTTAGGTTGCTTTCATGACCTGGCTATTGTAAATAGTGCTACAATGAACATTGCTGTGCATGTGTCTTTTTGAATTATGATTTTCTCAGGGTACAACCCAGTAGTGGAAATGCTGGGTCATATGGTAATTCTACTTTTAGTTTTTTAAGGAACCTCCATACTGTTCTCCATAGTGGCTGTATCAATTTACATTCCCACCAACAGTGCAAGAGGGTTCCCTTTTCTCCACACCCTCTCCTGGTTATCTGTTTTAAATATAGTAGTGTGTCAGATACAGTAGTTAACTATGTCAGATAAATGTATGTATAACTGAATCACTTTGCTGTACACTTGAAACTAACACAGCATTGTTAATCAACTATGTTCTAATATAAAATAAAAATTAAAAAAAAAAGTAATGGGCCAAGAAGGAGGAGAAGGGTCTCAATTGGAGGTGGAAACACAGCTTCTTTCTTACCCTGGGGACAAATCTCTCCTCAAGGAGCTAACCCAGGAAACAAATTAAAAAGGGGCTACTTTGTTATGTAGAATGTATCTGATGCGGAGTGAGCTCCAGCTAACGGGCTGAATTTAAACAATTGGCTACTGTAGTTTTGGATGCAAAAATTGGATTTGGATCCTACTAAAGGATCTTGCACAATTAGCTCAGAAGGTGGGAAAAATCCACAGAGGAAGCTTTGGACCCCGGTACACATATACCTTGCTTATGTGGATTTTCAAGTCCTGGAAAGCTATTCAGCCTACATGAGGTCTCATAATGGCCTGGGCAGACTGTCAATGGAAAACGTTAGCTGAGACCAAAGATCTCTTCCACCAGTTAGGGATTTTGGACTAAGTTTATCAGGCAACAGATGGTATTGTAGCATGATGACTTGGCAGGTCCAGAGGGCGCTGATGAGTATTGAATCCATCTAGATGTTTCTCAGAGTGGCTTCTGAAAAATATAAGTTCTCTTTACTGGCAACGACGGCCAATAAATAATTGAAGAGACCAGAGATATCCTGGATTTATTACAAGTTCTGATAATCATGTCCTAGGAGTTATCCACACACATTAAACAAATGGCCTAAGAACTGGAACTCATGGCTGAATCTCATCATACTTTAGGGCCCATAGTGTTAAATGACCATGTGATGCATTACTTATTGGCTGATGAGGGGAGGGGGTGGTCTGTGCACTTGCTGAGACATCTTCCTGTAGATAACATTCATCAAGTTTTACTGATAATCAGAGACATGTACCAAAGGGCCATAATGTTACTCTATTATAAATAATTAAACAAATCAAAGTCTTCTTTTCATCTGTCCTCCTGAATTTCCCCAACAAACTGGACAGACTGGCTGCAAATGGACTATGAAATCCTAGTTGTGGCCATATAGGATTTTGGGTCTTTAGACTGCTTTATCACCTACTCCAAACTCAGGCTTTATGAAATAACTTACCCTTAGATTGTATAACAACATGGGCCACGGGATATATTGTAATACAAATGAGCCAAAAATTACCTCTATATATTGGTCCTATGTTTAATTCTTCACATCAGGCTTTTGAGAGTGGGACCACTCATCCAATTGCTTTAAGTATAGCCCATGAAATTTTGAGAGAGTCTAGAAATTAAAAGAGGCTTTGAACTAAAATAAAATGGAAATACAGGGACTTCTCTGGTGGTCCAGTGGTTAAGACTCTGCACTCCCAATGCAGGGGGCCGGGGTTTGATCCCTGGCCAGAAAACTAGATCCTGCTTGCCACAACTAAGAGCCCGCATGCTGCAATTAAAGATCCCACACACAGCAACGAAGATCCTGTGAGCCACAACTAAGACCTGGTGCAGCCAAATAAATAAATAAATATTTTTTAAAAATGGAAATACAGCTTATCAAAAATTGTGGGATACAGTGAAGCAGTGCATAGAGAACATTTTGTAGCATTGAATGCATATATTATTAAAGAAGAAAGATTAAAATCAATAATTTAAGCTTCCATCTTTGGAAATTAGAAAAAAAGAACAAATTAAATTCAAAGTAAGCAGGACAAAAGAAATATGCTATTAGAGTGTAAATCAATGAAATTAAGAACAGGAAATCAATAGAGAAAAATCAGTGAAGCCAAAAGCTGCTTATTTGGGGCTTCCCTGGTGGCGCAGTGGTTAAGAGACCTCCTGCCAATGCAGGGGACACGGGTTTGTGCCCCGGTCCGGGAGGATCCCACATGCTGCGGAGCGGCTGGGCCCGTGAGCCATGGCCGCTGAGCCTGCACGTCCGGAGCCTGTGCTCCACAACGGGAGAGACCACAACAGTGAGAGGCCCATGTACGGGAAAAAAAAAAAAAAGGGTATTTGAAAAGATCAATAAAATTGATGTAACTTTAGCCAGATTAAGAAAAAAAAAGGAGAGGATACAAATTAGAAATGAAAGAGGGGACATCGCTACATATCATATGGACATTAAAAGGATAATAAAGGAATATTATAAACAACTGAATGTCTCTTAGATAGCATCATCCATCAGAGGGCAGATAGCAGAAGCAAGAAGAACTATAATCCTGCAGCCTGTGGAACAAAAACCACATTCACAGAAAGAAAAACAAGATGAAAGGGCAGAGGACTATGTACCAGATGAAGGAACAAGATAAAACCCCAGAAAAACAACTAAATGAAGAGGAAATAGGCAATGTTCCAGAAAAAGAATTCTGAATAATGATAGTGAAGATGATCCAGGACCTCAAAAAAAGAATGGAGGCAAAGATCGAGAAGATGCAAGAAATGTTTAACAAAGGTCTAGAAGAATTAAAGAACAAACAAACAGAGATGAACAATAAAATAACTGAAATGGGGCTTCCCTGGTGGCGCAGTGGTTGAGAGTCTGCCTGCCGATGCAGGGGACATGGGTTCATGCTCTGGTCTGGGAAGGTCCCACATGCCGCGGATCGGCTAGACCTGCGAGCCATGGCCACTGAGCCTGCGCGTCCGGAGCCTGTGTTCTGCAACGGGGGAGGCCACAGCAGTGAGAGACCCTCGTACCGCAAAAAAAAAAAAAAAAATAACTGAAATGAAAAATACAGTAGAAGGAATCAATGGCAGAATAACTGAGGCAGAAGAACGGATAAGTCACCTGGAAGACAGAATGGTGGAATTCACTGCTGTGGAACAGAATAAAGAAAAAAAACACAAAGAGAAACACACCGAGACACACAGTAATCAAACTGGCAAAAATTAAAGACAAAGAAAATTTCTTGAAAGCAACAAGGGAAAAACGACAAATAACATACAAGGAAACTCCCATAAGGTTAACAGCTGATTTCTCAGCAGAAACTCTACAAGCCAGAAGGGAGTGGCATGATATACTTAAAGTGATGAAAGGGAATAACCTACAACCAAGATTACTCTACCCAGCAAAGATCTCATTCAGATTCGATGGAGAAATCAAAAGCTTTACAGACAAGCAAAAGCTAACAGAATTCAGCACCACCAAACCAGCTCTACAGCAAATGCTAAAGGAACTTCTCTAAGTGGGAAACACAAAAGAAGAAAAGGACCTATGAAAACAAACCCAAAACAATTAAGAAAATGGTCATAGGAACATGCATATCAATAATTACCTTAAATGTGAATGGATTCAATGCTCTAACCAAAAGACACAGGCTTGCTGAATGGATATAAAAACAAGTCCCATATATATGCTGTCTACTAGAGACCCACTTCACACCTAGGAACACATACAGACTGAAAGTGAGGGGATGGAAAAAGATATTCCATGCAAATGGAAATCAAAAGAAAGCTGGAGTATCAATACCCATATCAGATAAAATAGACTTTAAAATAAAGAATGTTACAAGAGACAAGGAAGGACACTACATAATGATCAAGCGATCAATCCAAGAAGAAGATATAACAATTATAAATATATATGCACCCAACATAGGAGCACCACAATACATAAGGCAACTGCTAACAGCTATAAAAGAGGAAATCGACAGTAACACAATAATAGTGGGGGACTTTAACACCTCACTTACACAACCGGACAGATCATCCGAAATGAAACTAAATAAGGAAACAGAAGCTTTAAATGACACAATAGACCAGAGAGATTTAATTGATATTTATAGGATGTTCCACCGAAAAACAGCAGATTACACTTTCTTCTCAAGTGTGCATGGAACATTCTCCAGGATAGATCACATCTTGGGTCAGAAATCAAGCCACAGTAAATTTAAGAAAGTTGAAATCATATGAAGCATCTTTTCTGACCACAACCCTATGAGATTAGAAATGAATTACAGGGAAAAAAACGTAAAAAACACAAACACATGGAGGCTAAACAATACGTTACTAAATAACCAAGACATCACTGAAGAAATCAAAGAGGAAATCAAAAAATACCTAGAGACAAATGACAAAACACGACGATCCAAAACCTATGGGATGCAGCAAAAGCAGTTCTAAGAGGGAAGTTTATAGCTATAGAAGCCTACCTCAAGAAACAAGAAAAATCTCAAATAAACAATATAACGTTACACCTAAAGGAACCAGAGAAAGAAGAAAAAAGGAAACTAAAAGTTAGCAGAAAGAAAGAAATCATAAAGATCAGAGAAGAAAGAAATGAAAGAGAAACAAAGAAAACAATGCAAAGATCAATAAAACTAAAAGCTGCTTCTTTGAGAAGATAAACAAAATTGATAAACCATTAGACTCATCAAGAAAAAGAGGGAAAGGACTCAAATCGATAAAATTAGAAATGAAAAAGGAGAAGTTACAACGGACACCACAGAAATACAAAGTATCCTAAGAGACTACTACAAGCAACTCTATGCCAATAAAATGGACAACCTGGAAGAAATGGACAAATTCTTAGAAAGTTATAACCTTCCAAGACTGAACCAGGAAGAAATAGAAAATATGAACAGACAAATCTCAAGTAATGAAATTGAAACTGTGGTTACAAACCTTTCAACAAACAAAAGTCCAGGACCAGATGGCTTCACAGTTGAATTCTATCAAAGATTTAGAGAAGCGCTAACACCCATCCTTCTCAAACTCTTCCAAAAAATTGCAGAGGAAGGAAAACTCCCAAACTCATTGTATGAGGCCACCATCACCCTGAAATCAAAACCAGACAAAGTTACTACAAGAACAGAAAATTACAGACCAATATCACTGATGAATATAGATGCAAAAATCCTCAACAAAATACTAGCATACAGAATCCAACAACACATTAAAAGGATCATACACCATGATCAAGTGGGATTTATCCCAGGGATGCAAGGATTCTTCAATATACACAAATCAATCAATGTGATACACCATATTAACAAATGGAAGAATAAAAACCATATGATCATCTCAGTAGATGCAGAAAAAGCTTTTGACAAAATTCAACACAAATTGATGACAAAAACTTTCCAGAAAGTGGGCATAGAGGGAACCTACCTCAACATAATAAAGGCCATATGTGACAAACCCACAGAAACATCATTCTCAATGGTCAAAAACTGAAAGCATTTCCTCTAAGATCAGGAACAAGACAAGGATGCCCACTCTCACCACTATTATTCACATAGTTTTGGAAGTCCTAACCATGGCAATCAGAGAAGAAAAAGAAATAAAAGAAATCCAAATTGGAAAAGAAGAAATAAAACTGTCACTGTTTGCAGATGACTTGATACTATGCATAGAGAATCCTAAAGATGCAACCAGAAATCTACTAGAGGTAATCAATGAATTTGATAAAGTTGCAGGATACAAAATTAATGCACAGAAATCTCTTGCATTCCTATACACTAATGATGACAAATCTGAAAGAGGAATTAAGGAAACACTCCGATTTACCATTACAACAAAAAGAGTAAAATACCTAGGAATAAATCTGTCTAGGGAGAGTAAAGACCTGTATGCAGAGAACTATAAGACACTGATGAAAGAAATTAAAGATGATACCAACAGATGGAGAGATATACCATGTTCTTGGATTGGAAGAATCAATATTGTGAAAATGACTATACTACTCCAAGCAATCTACAGATTCAATGCAATCAATCCCTATGAAATTAGCAATGGCATTTTTTACAGAACTAGAACAAAAAATCTTAAAATTTGTATGGAGACACAAAAGACCCCGAATAGCCAAAGTAGTCTTGAGGGAAAAAAACGGAGCTGGAGGAATCAGACTTCCTGACTTCAGACTATACTGCAAAGCAACAGTAATCAAGATAATATGGCACTGGCACAAAAACAGAAACATAGATCAATGGAATACGATAGAAAGCCCAGAGATAAACCCACGCACCTATGGTCAACTAATCTATGACAAAGGAGGCAAGGATATGCAACAGAGAAAAGATAGTCTCTTCAATAAGTGGTGCTGGGAAAACTGGACAGCTACATGTAAAAGAATGAAATTAGAGCACTCTCTAACACCATATACAAAAATAAACTCAAAATGGATTAGAGACTTAAATGTAAGACTGGACACTATAAAACTCTTAGAGGAAAACATAGGAAGAACACTCTTTGACATAAATCACAGCAAGGTCTTTTTTGATCCACCTCCTAGAGTAATGGAAATAAAAACAAAAATAAACAAATGGGACTTAATGAAACTTAAAAGCTTTTGCACAGCAAAGGAAACCATAAACAAGATGAAAAGACAACCCTCAGAATGGGAGAAAATATTTGCAAAAGAATCAACAGACAAAGGATTAATCTCCAAAATATATAAACAGCTCATGCAGCTCAATATTAAAAAAGCAAACAACCCAATCCAAAAATGGGTGGAAGAGCTACATACACATTTCTCCAAAGAAGACATGCAGATGGCCAAGAAGCACATAAAAAGCTGCTCAACATCACTAATTATTTGAGAAATGCAAATCAAAACCACAATGAGGTATCACCTCACACCAGGCAGAATGGGCATCATCAGAAAATCTACAAACAACAAATGCTGGAGAGGGTGTGGAGAAAAGGGAACCCTCTTGCACTGTTGGTGGGAATGTAAATTGAGACAGCCACTATGGAGAACAGTATGGAGGTTCCTTAAAATACTAAAAATAGAATTACCATATGGTCCAGCAATCCCACTACTGGGCATATACCCAGAGAAAACCATAATTGAAAAAGACACATGCACCCCAACGTTCATTGCAGCACTATTTACAATAGCCAGGTCATGGAAGCAACCTAAATGCCCATCGACAGACGAATGGATACAGAAGAAGTGGTACATGTATACAGTGGAATATTACTCAGCCATAAAAAGGAACGAAATTGGGTCATTTGTAGAGACGTGGTTGGATCTAGAGACTGTGATACAGAGTGAAGTAAGTCAGAAAGAGAAAAACAAATATCGTATATTAACACATATATGTGGAACCTAGAAAAATGGTACAGATGAACCGGTTTGCAGGGCAGAAATTGAAACACAGATGTAGAAGACAAATGTATGGACACCAAGTGGTGAAAGCAGCGGGGGGTGGGGGTGATGGTGTGATGAATTGGGCAATTGGGATTTAAATGTATGCACTGGTGTGTATAAAATTGATGACTAATAAGGACCTGCTGTATAAAAAAATTAAATTAAAAAAGACTTGTTCATCATTAGGAAATCTATTGAATAAAAAGGTAAAAGCAAATAAAATAAAATAAAAAATAAACAACACTATGCTCACGAAGTTGATAACCTAGATGAGATGGACCAATTCTTTTAAAGACACAGTCTCTCAAATCTCACACAAGAAGATGTAGATTACCTGCTTAGGCCTATATCTGTTAAGGAAATTAAGTCAATAATTAATAGGAAAATTAAAACAGGAAACACCAGGCCCAGATGGATTTATTGGTAAATTCCACCAAATATTTAAAAAAGATATTATGCCATTTCTCTAGAATCTTTTCCAAAAGATTGAAGCAGAGATAATAAATCCCAACTCATTCTAAGCCAGCATTAACCTAATACCAAAACCAGGCAAAGACATTATGAGAAAAGAAAACTGCAGAGCAATACCTCTCATGAGCATAGACACAAAAGTCCTCCAGAAAATATAAGCATATCAAACCTAACAATATATAAAAAGAATTATACACAGTGACCAAGTGGAACTCATCTCATGTATACAAGGCAGATTTAACATTCAAATATCAAGTAAACTGATCCGTCACATCAGCAAGCTAAAGAAGAAAAATTACATGATCATATCAATAAATGCAGAAAATGCATTTGACAGAATCCAACACGTATTCATGATAAAAACACTCATCAGACTAGAACAAGGGGGTACTTCTTCAACTTGAAAAGAACATTTGCCAAAAAATCCACAACTGATATTATACTTAATGATATTAAATATGAAACTCCAACTTATTCACCAAAATTAGGAGCAAGGCAAGGATGTCCTATCTTACCATTCCTTTTCTCCATCATACTGGAAGTCCTAGCTAATGCAGTAAGACAAGAAAAGGAAACAAAACCCATGTAGATAAGAAGGAAGAAATAAAACTATATTTGTTCCCTTATGACATGATTGTCTATAAAGAAAATCCAAAAGATTTGACAAAAAGCCTCTTGGAACTAATAAGCAATTACAGCCAGGTTGCAAGACATAAGGTTAATACACAGAAGTCAGTCACTTTCCCGTATGCCAGCAATGAACAAATGGAATTTGAAATTAAAAACACATTATCATTTATATTAGTACCTCTCAAAAATGAAATACTTAGATATAAATCTAATAAAATATATTTAAGTTCTATATGAGGAAAACTTATAAGCTTTGATGAAAAAGACCAAAGAAGAACTAAATAAGTAGAGAAAGATTCAATATTTATGCATTGTGAGTCTCAATATTGTCAAGATGTCAGGTATTCTCAACTTGATCTATAAACTCGGTACAGTTCCATTCAAAATATCAGCACATTATTTCTTGTATATCAACAAACTGATTCTAAATTTTATATGGAGAGACAAAAAAAAGTCAGAATAGTCAACTCAATATTGAAGGAGAAGAACAAAGTTGGAGGACTGACATTACCCAACTTCAAGACTTACTATAAAGCTACAGTAATCAAGACAGCGTGTTATTGGCAAAGGAATAGACAAGTAGATCAGTGGAACAGAACAGAGAGCCCAGAAATAGACCTCCATAAATGTAGTTAATTGGTCTTTGAAAAAGGAGCAAAGGCAGTATAATGGAGCAAAGATTTTTTTTTCAACAAATGATACTAGTACAACTGGACCACCACATGCAAAAAAAGAAAAAAAAAGTAAAAGAAAAAAAGAAGAAAAAAGATGCATCTAGACACAGACCATACATCCTTAACTCAAAATATATAATATGTATAATGGACCTAAACGTAAAATGCCAAACTATACAATTCATAGAAGATAACATAGTAGAAAATCTCCATGATGCTGTGCATGGCAATGACTCTTTGTTACAATAGCAAAGTCACAATCCATGACAGAAATAATTGATAAGCTAGACTTCATTAAAATTCAAACTTCTGTTTTATGAAAGACAATATCAAGAGAATGAGAAGACAAGCCACAGACTGGGAGTAAATATTTGTAAAAGCACATCTGATAAAAGACTGTTATCCAAAATATACTAAGAACACTTAAAAGTCAAATATAAGAAAATGTACTGCCTGATTTAAAAATGGGCAAAATTGCCAACCAAAGAAGATATACAGATGGTAAATAAATATACGAAAAAGTGTTCATTATCATATGTCTATATGGCATTGCAAATTAAAACAACAATGAAATAAACCACCCACCTATTAGAATGAACAAAATCTAAAACACTGACAACACCAAATGCTGGTGAGAATGTGGAGCAATAGGAACTCTCATTCATTACTGGTGGGAATAAAAAATGGCACAGCCACTTTGCAAGACAAGTTGGCAGTTCCTTACAAAATTAAACATACTCTTAACCATATGGTCCAACAGTTGCACTCCTGGGCATTTACCCAAATTAATTAAAAAGTTATGTCCCAAAATAAATGGGCATGAGGATATTTATAGCAGTTTTATCCATAATTGCCAAAACTTGGTAGCAACCAAGATGTCCTTCAGTAGGAAAATGGATAAACTGTGGTACATCCAGACAATGGAATATATTACAGCACTAAATGAAAATAAGCTATCAAGTCATAAATACACATGGAGGAAACCTAAATGCATATTACATAGTGAAAGAAGCCACTGAGAAGGCTACATATTTTATGATTCTAACTACATGACACTACGTGACACTTTTTCTTACGGAAAAACCCGAAAGAGCTTTTTGGCCGACCCAATATATTAGTGGATACACGTCGTTACCCATTATTAAAACCCAGAGAATGTGCACCTCCAAGAACCCTAATATAAACTGTAGACTTTGGGTGATAATGATGAGTCAGTGTAGGTTCATCAGTTGTAATAAATGCATCACGGTGGTGCAGGACGTTGTGAGGTATGAGTGCAGGGTGTAAATGGGAACTCCATATCTTCCACTTAATTTTGCTGGGAACCTAAAACTGCTCTAAAAAATAAAGTCTATTAAAAAAAATCTGTACAGTTAATTCTCAAAGTACTTTCTCAAAACACTTTTTGGTTTTTTTTTGTTTATTTGTCTTTAGGTTGTTTCCTATCCAACTGCTGAAAATAGTCTAAAGTAGAAAAAAATACCATTGAGTTTTTGGTAAAGGATTTTTTACTTCTCTTCCTCTTCGTCTTCCTCTGTTTGTTTTTTTAACCTGAACATTTTTTTACTGGTAGACTATAGAATGTAGTGTTTTAGAGTGCCCTAGTGGTATCAGACTGACTTCATTCAAATCCAGGCTCCACCCCATACTTGTTGTATGGCTTTAGGAAATTTACTTACCTACTCTAATCCTCGAGCTTATCAGATATACAATGACAGGGGAAAACACATACCTCCTTTGTTTGTCATGAAGCATTCTGTTAATTTTAAATTCACAGAAGCTATTGTTAATATGCTTGTTGCCACTGAGGAGGGAAATGGGATGGTCCTGGGGAAATGGGTCTATTGTACAGACAAGTCTACTCAAATCCCTGATCTCTGTCCATTGCTTGGTTGTACTTAGTCATCCTAAAGAGTAATTTCTGCCTTTTAGGTTATGCCCATTACCTGTCATTAAAGATTTAGTTTTTGCACAAAATTTATACTTCTCTGTGAACCCAAAGATGGAAGAAGAAGGAAATTTTTCTTCACAATAAGGAAGAACTCCATGAGAATAAGTCTTACTAAGAAATACAGATTGCCAGCAAACACATGAAAGAATTCTCAACTTCACTAATCATTAGAGAAATGCAAATCAAAACCACAATGAGGTATCACCTCACAGCGGTCAGAATGGCCATCCTCAAAAAATCTAGAAACAATAAATGCTGGAGAGGGTGTGGAGAAAAGGGAACCCTCTTGCACTGTTGGTGGGAATGTAAATTGATACAGCCACTGTGGAGAACAGTATGGAGGTTCCTTAAAAAACTACAAATAGAACTACCATATGACCCAGCAATCCCACTACTGGGCATATACCCTGAGAAAACCATAATTCAAAAAGAGTCATGTACCAAAATGCTCATTGCAGCTCTATTTACAATAGCCAGGACATGGAAGCAACCTAAGTGTCCATCAACAGATGAATGGATAAAGAAGATGTGGCACATATATACAATGGAATATTACTCAGCCATAAAAAGAAACGAAATTGAGTCATTTGTAATGAGGTGGATGGACCTAGAGGATGTCATACGGAGTGAAGTAAGTCAGAAAGAGAAAAACAAATACCATATGCTAACACATATGTATGGAATTTTAAAAAAATGCTTATGAAGAACCTAGGGGCAGGACAGGAATAAAGACACAGATGTAGAGAATGGACTTGAGGACACATGGTTGGGGGAAGGGTAAGCTGGGATGAAGTGAGAGAGTGGCATAGGCTTATATACACTACCAAATGTAAAATAGATAGCTGGTGGGAAGCATCTTCATAGCACAGGGAGATCAGCTCGGTGCTTTGTGGCCACCAAGAAGGGTGGGATAGGGAGCGTGGGAGGGAGGAACAAGAAGGAGGGGATATGGGGATATATGTATATGTACAGCTGATTCACTTTGTTATACAGCAGAAACTAGCACAACATTGTAAAGCAATTATACTCCAATAAAGATGTTTAAAAAAAAAAAAACAAGAAAAGTCTTACTAGTTTAGGGGTCGTTAACTAGTTTAGGGGTCATTAACTAGTTTAGGGGTCATTAGCAGTCCTTGCAAGCTTTTTTCAATTATTCATTTATAAAATGGAAATGATGATATTTATATTAGAGCATGGTTGCAAAGATTAAATGAGATTCAGGGTGCCATCCTCTGAAAATACTAGCTCCTTTTGCAAATCCCTGTGATTTTCATCCTTTTATCTTATCTGAAAGGAACAAATCTTAATTTCCCACTTTTTTTAAACATCCATAGTTGTCAAGGTGCCACACATTATACACAGAAAGGCCCTATTTTCACCTTCTGCTTTAACGTAGCACTTATTCTACTGTAGCTAGGGCAAATATAAATATCAGTGCACATACTTGAGGACAGAAACTTGCTAGAAAGCTAAAAATGTTCCAGCATCCCCTACTATACTTTCGTTCCTAACTTTTCACGTGTGTGTGTGTGTCTCCTATCAAGGAGGGAGGCAAGTATTACCCTTGTGCATGCACGCTTCAAGTAAGCATTCATGAGGGCAAATGGCAAAGCAGTCAGTGAGTGGAGACCCAGGTAGAAAGCAGAATTCCTGGGCAGGCTCCCTGAGTCCATCTCAAAATGAAAGTATTTCCCTCTTGCTAATGTCTATATATATATATATATGTATATATATATATATATATATATATATATATATATATATATATATACACATTTTAAACTTTTTATTTTATATTGGAGTATAGCTGATTAACAATGTTGTGATAGTTTCAGGTGCACAGAAAAGTGACTCGGCTATACATATACATCAATGTGTACATTTGATATAGTCATCAGGAAACCATATATAGCAGACTGCAGTCATTAAACTTCAATTCGAATTATTACACTGTCACTCACAAACTCTGGGGCCATAGCAAATTTACATCTGTGAACATGAATTTCTTCATCTGTGAAGATAGGAATTATACCTGCTTTGGGGTGAGATAATGAATATGCACAGAAAAGATAAATGTTTGTGTGACTCTAGTCAGAAAGATCTATGTAAACTTAGCAGAATACATTAGTGTCCAAGTGGAAGAACATTTCCTCAGTCCCTCACTGCTCTAGCCTCCTGCAATGGAAAACCCAACTTTAAGATCCTCACCAATGAAGACACAATTACTTTACTTTTTATGAGTAAGTAATTGCAGAATATCAAGTGCTTTGTGTTTGTAATTTCCATGTCAAGAAGAGTACTTATAAGTGAAGATTTATGTGCATTTCTAAGCAGGATCTTAATGAGAAAGTGAATATTACAAAGTCCATTCAACCCTTTGTTCCCAGTGAATATTAGAAATGTCCATTTAGCCCCATAGCATGTGATTATCTTCTTGATATCTAGTTTATGAATGTAGGGAGTTCTGTGTCCTCAGTTTTAAGTCCCCTTAATAAATATATGCATTGCTTTCATTGATTTATTTATCCATATCCCTTACAATCTTCTTTTCTCAAGAAAGGCAGAATAGTAAAAGATAGGGAGGCACATTTGTGTCATATTTATCATGGCTCCCCTTTCTTGTGCCCACAGCAGACATCACGAATCAATAACAGAACTCATGGTCTCAGAATCATTCACAACACAGGGTTTCAAGTAGTCACTACCAATCTGTAATGTTTGACTAATAAAATAAAATCCATATGCCATCCAGTCTATAGGGAAAGGAAGAATGCACAGGAAGTTAACAGGATTGCTTTACTCTCAACTGTCTTAGAGGTCTTGGATATATCACACAACTTGTCTAAGACTTACTTTTCACATTTGTAAAACAAGACAATTGTGGTGGTTTTGTGATGTGTCAACACAGCTGGGCTGAATTACATACCCATAATTTCCTTTCCTGTGTGTTTCCAGCTAGCGCTGGCCAGAAGAAAGATTCTTACAGGAGACTTGGAGGACAGAAGTGAAGCAGCAGCCATTCTGTAGACCATACACATTGTCACTCATCTGCTGATTCACCTTGCTTGTGTGAGGCAGCAGTTGAGCCTGTGATAGCTTCACCTTGCCAAGGATCCTCTTTCTATTTCTCCAAGTCCTGGGCCATGTATGTTTGTATCCCTGGCTCCTGCAGGATATCCTCATCACTAAGTACAGAGGTGACAAGTCTGTTGCAGGTTTCACACCATCCTTTAGCTTGTGCTTGTGGGTTCCCACTTGATCTTACTCTTTCTCATCCCTCACCCATCTTCCCTTCCCAACTTCTGTCCTGTGAACTTTAGACTCCAGAACTGGACACAAAAAACACAACCTTAGACCTGAGGCCCACAGCTGCATAGGATCAAGTCACTGTAACAAATCCATGTATAACCTAGGGATTCTACTTCTGTGATTGCACCCTGACTGATGCAGGAATTAAAATCACATGTCAGATAATTTCTAAAATTTCTTCTATTTCCTTCTTCTTACACATGGGAAGCTCAAACAGCAGAATGGTTAGGCGCCCACACTTTGTGGTCTAGGCTAACTCACGTTCAAATCTTAGTTCTGACACTAGCTGCTCATGTGTCTTTAGACAGTTTTTAACCTCTCTGAGTATCAGATTTCTTGCCTGTAATAGAGCGGTATTGTTTATCCCTATCATAAGACCATCATGAGGATTAAAGAAAATTATAGAACGCTTAGCATAGTGCCTGACACTCAACAAATAGTAGCTTTAAAAAAAATGTAACTATAGATCTTTAGTCTTATTACATTTTGGATTGACAGGATACTAAAATAAAAACTCTAAAAATCTTCTTTGATTAACTCAGCTGTGAATAAGCCATGTATGAGAAGGAAAAAAATAAAAATATCAATTTTATTGACAAAAAAGTATATTGCTTATACTTCCATTTTATTTTTCCTTAAGCTATAATTTGCTATTTGATTTATAGTTCATTATTTTAAATCAGTGGCTTTACATTTTGAAACAAAATACTTATCTGTCAATTAATTCTTTTTTATGCTGTCCTAAGTCTGTGTATGTCAGTGTCGTACAGTAGAAAGTACACCCAGACAACTCCAAAGTCCTGGATTCAAGCTTGACTTCCCCGCTTCTGACAGGGAACAATTAACATAGCATTACTAAAAATTGCTTCCTTATCCATGAAATGAGGGTAATACCTCATAGGAGAACTTGACTTTAAAGGGTTGTCATGAAGGTTAAAGGCGAAAGAATGTTGGTAACTTCAGAGTGCTATAGAAATGTATGATAGTGTCATCATTATTAGATGTATTCTTATTAAATGCCAATCTGAATTGTTCTCTTGCCTCTGCTTAGCCAAATAGTAGTACTATTTAATTTCCACTTTAGGAAGATAACTTGGGAAGCATGAAGTCCAAAGGGAATCAAGGTTTGCTCTTACTCCTCAAATGAGAATAATGCAACACATTGTGTTTATTAATTATTTAACCATTTGGAAATGTGGGAGGAAACAAAGTAGAACTCCTAACTTTCTCCATTATACTTTTTTTTTGCATGGTAGGTGTTTATTTTGAATAAATGAATAATTAAATGCTAGCTCTAAAAAATAAAGTTAGCACACATTTATTCATTGCTTAGAATGGTCAGGATACTTGGCCAGGTGTGATAAGCGTACCAAAAATGAAATTGATAGAATCTCTGTCTTTAAAGAGAAAGAGACCTAATAGGGAGAATAGATCATGTCACATGTAGAAATTAAATATAATTCACAATAGAAGATGAGTGTCAGCATCTGGAGGAAACCCCAGCTTAGATAATCAGATAATTTCCTTCTCATTCAGGGCATTTTTGTATGACCTTATACTTTTTACCACCAAGTTTACTGAAATTGAACTAGCATGATCCAAGTGAACTCCAAGTTAGGCAATTAGGCCAAGGCTTGTTATCTTGATCAAAAATAATAAAAATAGAGAAAAAAAGGAAAGATGGCTCCATTGCATGTATTTGTTAGTGAGGCTGTTGAGAACGCTGAGAGGAGATGATTCTTGATCTTATTTGTGTAGAGAAGAATGTCGTTTTTGATGAAATGTGATTTATTTAGACAATGACACTCGGTAATGAAAGGAAAGGAAATTTTCTTTGCATGGTCAGGAATATTTTGGAGAGGAAGTCTAAACTTGGTCATGGGAAATAAATTTTGGTGGAAAAAATTGCTCAGATAATTCCTCGTATTCATAGTTAAAACATGGGTAAATAGGATTTCCAACTATTAGATCAATATCTACTTTGTCTCTACTAAACCCAGATGCTATACGGGTCTTGATTTACTGTCTGCACACATAAGGAGTTATTCATTCTAGATTTCTCTAGCACACTCTTCCCAATCCCTGGAATACTTTCTTATAAATTAAGATTCACTTGATTTCTTTTAATTACCTATCTTGATTCACCATTGCTGCTATTTAGGTTCATTATTAATTTTAGTTTATTGACTTTTTTGCAATATCTTATTTCCAATAGGTCATCAATTCACATAGATTTTTAAATTTTGTTTTCAAATTTGTGAATGCAACACACATTCAAAAAGAAAATAAAGAATAAATGTCCAGTACAATGAATAGTAAAATAAATATCTATACAACTATTGTACAAGTTAAAAAAAAAAAAAAGAATACTGACAAAATCCCAGAAGTGCTTCTTCTGGGTTTTCTATGCAGAAAATAAAATTGTCTTTTTATAACAAAAATTTTGTTTCTTCATTTCTAATTATCTTATCATTCTTGTTTTGTTGAGCTGCATAGAATCTAGAGTATTATAATTACTATTTCTTATGCGGGATCGTATTTAAATGACATAAAACCCAAATAGAAATTTTGAGATACTAGATTTTCCCAAACAGGAACTGGCAAGTGGCATCTCTCTCATGGTGACTATAGAATCCCTTTTAGTATCTTGGATAATTAATGACCTTTTTTCTGATTTCCTGTCATATTGGTACTTTTTATTTATTAATTATATAATTTTTTCATGTTTTTGTTTAAGAAATGTGACTTAGCAGTTCATAAATGGACTCACCAAAAAGCTTATGATATAGCTGGAGAGCTAAAACATACACACATAAAACTTAAAAATTTTTACTGAATATTTAACAATGATGTAGTAATTAAAATATGATGTAGGCAATAAATGCTTTAAGATTTCTCGTGAGATGATATGTATAGAGAGCTGATTTACAGCTGGACTGGAAATGCTGGATCTTTATCTCTGGGGACCCCTGGATGTCTGGTTTTACTTTTAGCCAAGATAATTGCAATGGTATTTATGATGCGCTGAAACTCCCCTAGTGACCTCTAGGTCAGTTTCTTTACTGAAGGTCTGTAACTGGCCTAACCGGTTTGATAACCTCACTTGATTATTTAAAGGGCCACTGAGAGCTTTTGGGAGGATTTCTTCCTAAGATTCTTGGCACAGATTTTCTGGTTCAAGCAAGAGGCTCAGTCCATTGCCTGGTGCTTAGAGAAAGGGTCCTGGGGAATTTGGGCCAAGTGACATCTCTTGGACCTCTGATGCTCCCCTGCATTCTCTTTTTCCTGCTGTCCTGTACCCTTTACCTTGAAATAAAAGCCTCACGTGAGTACACTCTGTAGAGTCCAGTGGTGGCATACCCAAACTGGAGAACACCTTGAACTTAGTTGAACACCAGACAGCCACCCAGATGGGACGACTGAAATGACACTCCCCAATGCTGTAATTTAGATAAGAAAGGCTAAGGCGTTGTCTAGGAAAAGGAAAAATGAGGTAAGTGGTTAGGAATGAAAACATCGTTTCCACGTGGTTTCTCCCTGTCCACACCTAGGCTGAGGTCCCAAAAATATTCCTTCTACTCATGAGCAGAAAAGCATTTGTAGACCCAGGGCCTAGGGAGGTAGCTAAATGGATAACACAAGGGATTCAAACAGAGGGGAAGTCAGTCAAGAAGGTGTGTCTTTCTAGTGACTATAACAGAAAAGATTGGGATTGACATATACACACTACTATATATAAAATAGGTAACTAATAAGAACCTACTGTATAGCACAGGGAATTCTACTCAGTACTCTGTAATGACCTATATGGTGGACATATGTATATGTATAACTGATTCACTTTGCTGTACAGCAGAAACTAACACAACATTGTAAATCAACTATACTCCAACAAAAATTAATTTAGAAACAAAGAAACAGACTCACAGATACAGAGAACAAGCTAGTGATTACCAGTGCGGGGGAGGGGCAATATAGGGGAGGGAGGGTGGGAGGTACAAACTACTGGGTATAAGATAGGCTCAAGGATCTATTGTACAACACAGGGAATATAGCCAATATTTTATAATAACTGTAAATGGAAGGTAACCTTTGAAAACTGTATAAAAATAATTTTTTTTTGTAAAAAAGTAAGAGGTGGCTTTTTGCTCCTGTCTGTTCTAACTAAAGTGACTGAAAGCAGAGTGAAGCTACCAGAGTCACTGTGTTAGGGCCTGTGACTGTCTGTCTGTAAGGGGGAGGAATGGAGTGTCCAGGAGGAATTTGCTTTGACTGGAATTTGGTAAAGAGTTAAGTTACCTTTTCCATACATTTTGCAGCTCTTTTTGGAATTGCTTTTGAAATGGAAATTGGATTTGGAAGGTTAGAGGTGACAGCCTGTGCAGTCTTACTCAGGATCCTACACTGGTTTGCAGCCTTCCTAGAAATGGGTGTAGAGGGACAAACTCTCACTCTGTTAAATTGCATAAAGACAAGAGTATGTGGTGTGTGCCCTGAAAAGGGATATTGCCTACCTCCTCTCTTAGATATTAAATGGAATCCCCTGAGGCTGCTGAAATGCTGGAAATGCTAGTAGCTTTAGATTGGTTGCATGACGATGCATAACCCAACACTAAGACTCTGACTCAGGTGATGACTGATGGTGAGATAAAAGGGAGCTACAACTTCGTGGAATCCTCAGTACCTACATCGTTGGGGGGATAAGAGCATGTGAGGGAAGCTGCCCCAGATCTCCTTGCTCAGCTCCCCTGAATGAGATTTAATGATAGGAGAAAAAGATTAGGAAGACTCAGGAGAAATGGAATGATAAGAATATGAGAGATGGGGGGAAAAACAACCTTGGACAACTGAGCCAGGCAGAAATGTCTTATAGTTGATTCAAAATGGCATGAAAAAGGAAGAGATCAATGAAGTAGTCAGTAACTGTTAATGAATCACTATAAAAGATTACAAAAGCTCCAACATCAACTCCTCAGATTATAAAATGACAGTCACTCAATTTATCCTTGCTTTGATGGATTAAAAATCTGAGTATTACACATAAGCAAAGTCTAAAATCTCTTCAGAGCCTAGGCCAATGGAAAAAGTGCAGAGCAAAGAGAGGCTTATGACTTTGATGGGAGAACCCAAGTCCCAGAAAAACTCCAGCCAGGGACCCAAGGCCATTTACACTGGTCTGGTACCAGCAGCCTATGGGTGGTGAAAAAACTATTGGGATTGCTGGACATTGGTACCTAAACCTGCTCATGAAGGGTTTAAGGGCAATATAATTACATTTGGAGAATATGGTGATGTAAGTGTAGAAGGCTTGCAAGTGAAAGTATGGTTCAAAGTGGGGATTTATGAATACAAATTGTGCATAGTTATTGCCTCGCTCTTACAAAGAATGTGTCGTTGCAATGGATATGATGTCTGAATGGGGACCCTTCCCTTATCCGAATCATTGAGAAAGGGATGTTGTGCAAGTCTGCTCCTTCCCCCACTTCAATTAGACATGCTAGATAGGAAAACTTTAGAATTGCCTGAGGCCACTCAAGTGGTTAATTTAAAACAATATAGGATGCCCTGGAGAGCAATTTTGGCTTTAAGTATGGATCTGTGATATGCAGTGATATCAGTGACCACAAATCCCTTGTTTCATAGTTCAGTAAATTCTCCAAGAAAAGCTGAGAGCTTGGAGGTTAACTGTACATAGTAAGAGAACTGAATAAGGAAATCGGTGATGATGGTGGAAGTTTCTACTACCTGCAGTTCTGCTGACTGGCGCTTCTGGCAAAAGTCTGTTACTGCCATCCAGCGGCAACAGCCAGGATTATTGGATGAGGACTAATGGACTGGTAAAGTAATTTGGAAAAGGGGGGCTTAGATGACTAGAAAATTAAAGGAACATTGAACTGGGGTCCTCTGTTATGGAAAACCTTACGGACCTGAAGAAGGAAGTTAAAGTGGGACATATGTTTGCACATCAAAAAGCCCCCTTCCCATTTCTAAGGTGACGAGCCAAAAAGTAAATGCCCCACTTGCACCTTGAGGGTAGACTTTTGGATACAGGAGATCAGTGGCTGGAGAGACATTCAAGCAACGCAACAATGGGCAGGAAAAAGATGTATTCACCTATCTCACTCAGAAACTTGAAAGGTGATTAAAAATTGTTATTTTTGTTGACAAGAACATGAGAGACTAAAGCTAGCCATGGGCTTCATACCAAGGTGATCTGGGTCCACCCATAGCTGGCAGGTAAATTTATGATTCTGTGGTGGATTCCAATGGGTCTTCACTGGGATAGATATTCATTCTGGGTTTGGATTTGCGTATCTGGTAGCTGAAGCAAATTCCCCTAACACAGTAGAAGCTAGAACAGAAAATACAGTTTCAATTTGGACTTCTTGCTTATTTATCACCTAATCAAAGAACCAATTTTATCACAGGTACACTGCAATGTGAACTGAAAAGCATCATATACAAGGAAGTTTACCCCTACAAAGTCATGGGTTGACTACAAATTGGAATAAGCAGATGAAACACTTGCTTACTAAATTGAGAATGATCATAGACTGAAGGGATGGCTTCCAAGATTGGATAAATGTGTGTTCAAATTTAATATGCATAGAAGTAAGGGGGGGTTGTCATTAGATAGATTGTTGAGAAACTGTGGAGAAGATGGAGAGGAGGGGGTGGGGCATAGGAACTTACATAAACTTTTTCTCTACTTGTAAATTTTTTTCTTTATCCTTACCTGATACTGTAGTGTCAGGACTTGGGTTTCATGTAAGAGTTTCAGGTAAAGAATCAATTGCTTAGCATGACACCATGATGGTAGCCCTAAATATCACTGTACAGTTTCCTAAGGGAATTATAGGTGGTTGTTTTTCCCCACCTGCCTAAGCTGGATCTCTGTCTGCTTTCCTACCCAGTGAATGGGATAGTCATAAGCTTGTATTTATCCAACCCTACTCCATTTGACTGAAATGGACAAAGGGGAAGACATTGACAAGACTCCCTCTTGCCGCCTGTATGGGTCAGTCCTCTTCTGAACCTTACGGTTGTACTGAGAGGATGGAAGGAGGATGTGGGTGAAAATCAATAGCAAATTAAAAGAAGAAATGTTTTATGATCTCAGGGGGCTTTCAAATTACAATGATGGGGCAGACATAGAACAGACATTCCCTTTCCAAAACTGAGAAATGGTAAGGAAGCAGGGGGTCATGGGTCCTCAACAAGTCTGAAAACTAGCAGAGAAAATTCCATTCGATTTTAAGGCTTGAGACTAACCCTCTTTGGTTGAATGCTTTGTCTTCTGGGGCCCTCGGTGGCAGCCCTGGGTGATGATCTGCTTCCTCTGCTCCTGGGAAGCAACCCCGCCCCTTGGAACTCATGATGTGGCCCTACATTTTGGAACTGAGAAGCCTCCCTTGGCCTTTAGCCTCCAAGTCCTAATGTCAATGACAGATCCACTGGCCTCTGAACTTCCCTTGAGGTCATTCTTCCCTTTTCTCAAAGAATAACTGATATTCACAGCCAGATAATTCTACTTGCCTGTTTCCTGCCTGTAGAATCCCAGAAGTCTGACAGCCTTCCTTTATTTCATCTCATCTCTATCTCCGTCAGTCCAAGCTGCAAGTGTTTCTGCTGAAATGGTGGATTGGACTCACAAATCACATGCCTAGTCTCCTTAGCAAACGGTTGTCCAGCTACACCCCTGGTGTTCTCTCCAGAACATGCTTACTCATTTTGTGCAATGTGGATTGGCTGACAATTTCCACATCTTCGCATTCTGGTTAAAAATTCCTTCTTTGGTTTATTACTTTCCCCACTTACAATTTCTTCTTGCAGCCCAACAGAACACGATTCAGATAAGCTCTCTTCCTCTTTATGATAAGGATGACCTTTCCTCCAGTTACCCATAACATACTCTTCATTTCTATCTGACATACCGCCGGAAGCACTTTTAACATTCATATTTCTGCAATATGGTGCAGTTGCTCCATATTACATTCACACCGGCAATGTATGAGGGTTCCAATTTCTTCACATCCTTGACAACCCATTATTGTGTTACATTGTTATTTTTATTATAGTCATCTTAGTGGGCATGAAGTGTTATCTCATTTGCTGTGCACTGCCCTGATGGTTAGTGATGGTGAGAATATTTTCATGTGGTTTTTGTCCATTTGTTTATCTTCTTTGGAAAAAATAACAGCTCAGATCCTTTGACTGTCTTTTAATTGGGTTATTTTATCATTGAGCTGTACAATTTTTAAAATGTATTTTAGATTTCATGAGTGCAGTTGAGCTGGGAGACAGAGCACAGCTGCCAGGTGTCTGAGTAGCCATGTAAAGCAACAAGGCAAAAATGAAGGAGTTAAGCCTTTAATCACTAGCCAAGATGGTATAAACAAGAGGTTAAAATCAGAGAAAGTACAGACTCCCCTGTTCCATTTTTCCCCATGGAATAATGTACCGTTTGAGAGTCACGTGGATCAGTCTGGTGCAGGGCTTGTCTCATGGTCAAGGAAGCCCCCAACAAAAGCCTCTAGCAGTTTTGTGGACCATGGATTTGGGAGGAGAAACAGGGGTAAAGCTTGTGGAAGTGCTGGGTACCGAGTTGGAGTAGTTTAAAGTGTCTTCAAGGTGTTCTCCTCCTCCCCTACATAAGGAGGTCTTAGCAGAGGTGTTTGGGAAGATCTGCCCAAGGCTAGGAATGGAGTTAGGAATGCAAAAAAAAGAGCATGACCTTGACCAGACAGAGAGGCTTGAGTCCTTGACTACAACTCTCTTCAGAAACTGCAGTGCATAGCTATGCACCAAATTCGATGTGAGGAGGGAAAGCTTTCCCATATGAGGCCTGCCTGGTAAAGCCATTGTAATTGCCTCTGCTCAGATATGAAAAATCACACATAGATTTTTAATCAAGAGTTGAACTTCTTATTAGATACAAGTTCTGGTACTAGATACCAGTACAAGTATACTAATTACAGTATGTTTGGGGAAACTTTTCTCCTATTACCTACATTGTCTTTTCACCTTCTTGATGGTTTGGGAAGTGTATATTGATCTATCTTTAAGTTCACTGATTTTTTTTCCTTAGCCGTGTTCAGTCTACGGATGAGCCCATCAAAGGCATTCTGCGTTTTTGTTACAGTGTTTTTGATTTCTAGCATTTCCTCTTGATTCTTTCTTAGAGCCTCCATCTCTCTGCTTATATTACTCATTTGTTTTCACATCCTGTCCACTTTTTCCATTAGTGCCCTTTGCGTATTAATCATAGTTACTTTAAATTTCCAGTATAATTCCAACGTCTCTGCCACATCTGAGTTTAGTTCTGATACTTGCTTTGATCCTTCTGTCTTTTCTTGCCTTGTAGCCTGCCTTGTTATTTTTGTTGAAAGCCTGACATTATGTGTTGGAGAATAGGAAGTGAGCTAAATAGGCCTTTAGTGTGAAGTTTGTCTTAATCTGGGTAAGAGTAGGTTGTGCTTAATGTTTACTGTAGCTGTAGGTGCCAGAGTCTCCCAGTGAATTTAGTGTCCTTGTTTTTGTTTTCCCTGTTGACTTTGTACTTTCCTAAGTATTACTCCCCAGAGGGAGTCTGTGTCTTGGAAAACTAGCAGCTGCAATCCACTGTTATTCTGCTGGAGGGCTGTTGGTGTGGTGGTAATGTGGGGTGGGGGAGAAGAACCATTTTGTAATCATATGATTAAATTGCCTTCTTTTCGTAGGTCTATGTCCCTGTGCTCTGACCTTCACAGTTTTTTTAGGAAACATTTTCAATTTTTATCCTCAGGATTATTAATCAAAATGGCAGAAGCTTATTTACAGAGCCATAGATCAATAATAAAACAGGAGGGAAATGAAACTTACAAGAGATATCTTGAAAAATTCCAAAGGAATACACACTAGCTAAAAATCTACAGTTAAATTGTGGCTGCACAACTGGCTATAGTCAATCCTGTATTTAATCCATAAGTTCTTCTTTATATCATAGGCTTTCTCTTTTCCAACTTGTCACGATTTGGCTTTACATTCGAGAATTTTTTTTTTCTTCCAGTTTTAGCCTAGTGATAACCACCTTGCTCAGATGGACGTCCACGTGGACAATTGTACTCTTAGCTTTCTCGCAGCCACTTGATGTAGATGATATATTTCTTTCTGTGCACCTGCACTGCGTTGCCAATTTGCTGACCTGTGTAGTGTTCCTGGGCCACCTGGAGCTCGTCGTCCTTGCAGAGGCGGATAGACCAGACATTGTACTTCTGCTGCATCTCCCCTGAGAGCCAGGCAGACATGGGCCAGGGGGCACTGAAGTGGTGTTTGCTGCAGTCCTAGGTCACAAAGGGATTGAACTTCATGATGACTGTCTACCTGGCACCCGCTGGGCTCAGAAGTGTGCGCTTTCACATGTATATTTTAGATCTCCTCACCTCCTTTGGTGAATCATGAAATCTAGAGGGTGACGCAAGTGAGAGAAGTGCCCTTATTGCAGGTATGACAGACTCTGATGAAGTTTGATTTTTCCCTGGAGAATAGCCCTTTGTTGTGGAGAAGACTTTAGGCATATTTCACAATTGTTACTCTTCCTCTTTTCCTGCCAGAGCCAGGAGGGGCTCTTTCTCAGAATTTCACCATGAGGACCTAGTGGGTTTCCTGGAGGTAAAGCCCAGGAAAGTGTGAGGCCCCATAAGACTCCGACCAGCAGGAGTTTCTCTCCCATAGGTTGGTCCAATTCAGTCTCCAGCAGTTTATCAAAATTACCGTTTAAGTGTTCCTACCAGTTTATGGTTCCAGTGATTTCTGCTCTTCGGGTAAACAGATCTCAGCTGTGACTCTTTGGAGTCACCTGTCTAGATTTTGGGGTGGCAGTTTTCCCAACAACCTCAGTTCTCTGGTAGGTCCAAGAAGACTTGTTGATTTTTAGTTCATTTTACTTGGCTTAGTTTTTTTCTGGTTATAAAGATGAAAGTGATGACTTCAAGCTCTTTACATGTCAGAGATGCTAGAAGACATATGTGAGCTATTAGAATGTTAACTCTTTATTCTCTGATTTTCAGAGTGGATGCATCATCCTCTTAAAAAAAAAATCCCTCTCAGTTCAGATTTTTTTTTTTTTTTTTTTTTGGTTGGAAATGACTGGTTGGGGTATTTCATGTCACTGCAGGCAATAGGCAATGCACTTAAGAACTTGACTCTGAAGTCGAAAGATGAGAGTTTGAATTCTGGCTCTACTTCTTTTCCAAGTACGTTACTTTGAGAAAAATATTTCACACTGTTGTTCCTTAGTTTTTTCATCTGTAAAATGAGGTTCATAATAGTAACTTTCTCTCAAAGAGAGGATTAATTGTGTTAATACATACAAAACATCGTAGAACAGTGTCCAGCACAAATTAAGGACTTAATAAATATTGACTATTAATAAATTTCTCCGAAGTTTATTTGTTCCTCTATTGGTGTGAGAGTGCGGGTGTGTTTTTAAGACAGTGTTTTCACTGTTCCTGTAGAGTTTAGAGAACAGGCTCAGATTGGCATCAGAACTGATAGAAATCAGCAAGCAACGGTCAAGCCATGAGCGTAGGCTATAGCAAAGGGTTTTCTAATTGAGACACGCCTTTGATTCTGACAACGAAGGGCAAAAGTCCAAGAGCTTTGTTTTATTTTGTTGAAATCATTGTGTTTTCGAAGAATTATCTTCACGGATAGTTTATGGATTCTGGAAAACTCCCTACAAAAACAAGACTCTTTGATCCACGAGCGTTTGTTTTTTATCTCAAAAAAAAACACAAAAAAACAAAAACAAAATAAAACCACCACCAACAAATAAACCCAATAGAAAATTTTAAAATAAAAAATTTTGAGGAGCTTTGAAGGCCTGTCCTTCTCCCTAGAAAGCGTCCCTCACTGTTATGATATACACAACTGCATTGCCATGACTGGGAATGTGACCCAGGTCCTTCAGCCGAAATAGAGATGTTCATGTAAAGGGGGACGACCATGTAGGAGGATGTTCTCTTCTGAGCTGACTGTTTGGTTCCACAGTGATTTTTTTTATCCGTGCCAAGACTGGCTAATAAAGACATATTGAGGTAAAAAAGTTTGTCCTCAAGAATACCCAGTCTATTTTGCTCTGTTCACCAGTTTCATCTTACCTTCAAGCCTGTAAGCTTCCAGTATCATGAATAGCAAACATTAATAGGTGTCTGTAAGTTGCATGCAAATGTGTTATAAATTATGAGAAACATCACATGGGGTTCTTGCTCTCCAAGGTTTCACGGTCTAGTCTTTTATGCTGCTCTTTGAAACTTCGACTTAGTTCTGCTTTCCTTGAATCTTACTCTGTATTTTCTCTTTAATTTTTCCACTAAATTACATACCCTTGGAGGGAAATATAAAACTCATTTAACCCCATTCATTTAACATTTTGTGGCAAAGATAATGCTATCATGCTGTGTGTCCAACGTTTCAGCTTACCTTATATCTAAGGAATTCACTTTATTCATTAATTTTCAGAATTGATGTAGGTTATCCACTCTGTGGATGTCATGGAGTTTTTGTCTATGGAATGTAGTCAGAATGATAGAAGCTATCTTCAGGTCTGGCTCTCAGATGATCCTACAAGGTCTTTCTTGCTTTCTCCCTGTGGAGCCAAAAATGAAGGACTCCAAAATAACAAAGGCACAATATGGAAGGGGACTGGTCCCTAAATTACATCTTGTCAGAGTGCTACCCCAAGGGCCATTTAAGAGTCACCTGATAAAGAAAATCTTCATCCAACTTTGAGATCAGAGAATATAATTTATTATTTATTAATAATTACTGATTTATTAATACACAATAAATGAGTTTTTTACAGGTGTTTGTTACAGCAGTTATCATTAAATAATACCCAGGTAGAGAACTGAATCTCAGAGAGTTGAAGTAGTTTGTTCTAAATGACATATGGTTTTGTGCCAGGGCTGGAACTAAAACTTTCTGATCTCTAATTTGATTTCATTTTCTCTTTATTCCTTTCACTGTCCAGTCTCAGCTAGTTATAAAAAAAGGAAAAAATATCAAAACATGAAAAATTAACATTGAGCTGTTTAATGTATAATAATTCCACTCAATTACTTCCTCTCTGCACTTAAAAAACACAACTACTGAATTTCAAGACACTCATTCTTTGGGTACTTGCCATTGCTTCTCCTAACATAATTTCTAAAATTGTGAATTTCAAGAAGTCTAGCTAAAAGTTGGGGAGATGTATATGGATATTAGACAATTAGTCAAAATTAAATCACGAGAGTTATCACTAACTCTGTTTATGAAATAAGTCCATTTTCTGTCCCAGGGATCAAATTTCCCTTTGAATTGAAACAATAGTCACATGAGCTTGTTAATCTTTAACTCCATTTAATACTCCATCTATGCCAATGGGATGAGTTGGACAGTTAAATGGATCTGAGTAAAAGAAATAATTTAGGGACAAAGTAAACAATCAAAATGCTTTGCAACAGAGCAGATGCAAATCTTAGTGGGTTTCTCACCATCAGCTGAGAAAATAATAAAATATTCATATCCCACAGAAGCATTTTAAAAAAGATTGAAAACAGGGCAAGGTTTGTTACTTGTTTCCTGTATGCTACAAGTCTGAGATCAGTTGCAGTAAAAGTTGAAGATTACTTGAAGAAGTCTGGCCTGTTGCACACAGGGTACATAAAGTGTTCCCAAAGCAAAGCTCTTTAGTTCAATGGCTCTGAACGTAAGTGGTTATGACTAAATCACAGAACGTGACAACTTCTGAGGACCATGCTGTCACCTCAAATGCTCCAGTGAGTAAATGAGGAATGCCAGCCGGCGATAGGAAGAGTATTTTCTTGCCCAATTCTCTTTTTTGGCATAGTGAAACATTTGCATAAAGTGACTCAATCAAAAGCAAACTGCATATCTGTTGTTATGAAATCTTACATTCTTCCACAGTGAAGGGAAAGAGAAAAAAAAAAGCATAGAAGAAGAGGGCCTTTTTATTTTACAAACAACAAGAAGTTAACTTTTTCTGTGAGTTTTTCCTTAGGAACTTGTTGGGAATCTGGTAGTGTTATGAACTATATTTCAGTTTTGATTGGTGGATTTTGTATTTTCCAATTTTGGAAACTTTCCATGTTCTGTTTCTTTCTTTCTTTCTTTTTTTTTTAACATTTGTAAAGTAATTCCATGAAATGACTTTTTAAAAATCTTTCCAGAGTTCTCTGCCAAAGATCTTTGAGTAACTTTTCCTACACTGTGTTACTACAGTTCTTTCTTCAGAACTGATGAGCTACTCATATGCCCTAGGGCAGGGCTATATGGCCAAATAAGACTAGAATGGCTTTTGAGATGTATTCATTCATATTTTGTCATTCATATAAAATGAATACACTGCACACCATACAGTTTCTATGTAGTAATCGTCTAAAGAAAATATGTCTGTGTAGTATAAGGATAATTACTACAAAAATCTCATCATAGGGAGTATTCTAATGTGAACTTTAGAGCAGGTATTTTAGAATAGAGTAAAATATAGAGAGTATACATACATACTATCTTATGGTGTTAATTTAAACTTTGATATTATATGTAATAAGCACTGACCTGAACAAGATAACCTATATGTTTTATACTCTATTAAAAGTGAAGAATTTCCTCATTCAGTCTTCAGAAGATAGGAGAGATTGTGCTACATATGCCCTTATTAAAGCTGGCAATCAGATTGACTTTGGACTTTGACCTAAAGCTCAAGGGCTCTGGACTATCAACTAAGGAAGCGACCTCATTGGAAAGACCAAAAACCCAAAGGAAAGCCACACCTGTTCTTCAAGGGGAAAACAGATGATAAATGACATGATGTACTTTCTCCCATAACTATTTTCTTTTTTGCCCTTGAGTAATTTTTCAGATATAGGCGGTCCCCATCTTGTAAGTTCACAAAGTTCATTTGTCAGGAGAACTGTTGGAACTGAGAACATAACATCCCATAAAATCAGTGTTATGCTGGTGGTTACTGAGGTTGATGTGTTTTGTTTTGTTTTTTTTCTGGATAAATCCCTCCCTTTTCTGCTGTAGATAGTACCCCCTTCTCTACCTCTTACCCCATGGCCCTCAGAGAACACCTCCATACCCCTTGACAGCAACTTTCATCAAAGTTCAGTGATAGTCAAAGAAGAGGACACAATTTAACTTGGGGACAATCCTAGTAATCCTCCCTAGCCCGTAGTCATAATGACTTATCTAAGTGGTGGGCATGTGGCTCCAGCTGAGCCTGGCTAATTGGATTCCTTTCCAGGAATAGTTCTCACTGGAGCTGTAAAGAAAGAACTCTATTATCTCTGTTCTGAAGCTGTGAGGCTGTGAACCCACTGCTTCTAGAGTCAAAGTCTCCCACTGTGTGAAGACACTGGCTTATAATAAGAAAGAGGAAAACTAACAGGCAAGGCCAGAGATGAAAAAGGAAGTGGAGGAGGGAGAGAAACCTGACAACATTGGATCCTGGTTTTCATTACTTGAGGACCAGAACTGCCTTAGTTTCTGTTTTCTGAGGTTGGTTGTTCAACTCTTTGTTTGAGTATAAGCCCCCAGTACTCTTCAAGCAAAGCAAACAAAACCTCTCTCATCCACATTTTTTTTTCCTTAGGTTTTTTAAAATTGTGTTTCTGTCTCTTATAATCAGGTGTCCTACCTAAAATGGTTGATTTCTGAGGCTAGGATTTAGAAATGTATTCTGTCTGTAATGTAGGAAACTAGCCATTCCGATGAGTGTAGGGACCCTCTTCTTCCTTTTTCCTCTGATCTGCTTTCAACAAGCGTTCAGTGAGAGCAGATAACCTAAAGGGAGAAAATTCAGGCCCAGGATTTTAAATTAAATAGCTCCTTCCCTAGCTGTAATCACAAGTGATAACAGTATAGTGAAAAGGGAACATATTGATTTGAGAATTACTGCAGTTTTCTGGGACCCTCAGACCAAGTAAAGAGGCCAGGGAGACCTTTAATGTTGTGTAGGCTGACCGTTAAAAACAGTATTTATGAAGGAGGCAGGTACAATGCTGACAATAACTGAGATAGCCAGGGCTTTAATCATTTAAGAATGGCTTTCATGGCATACTCACCCACTCATTTGTACTTTGTTTTGTTTTCCAAAACAGCTGAATCATCTCAACAATGGAAAAAAACTTTAAAAAAAGTACTGCTCAAAATAGCAGTTACATTATTGTGATGATTGTGATTATAATCAACATTTATTAGAGTAGTTCATTTCAGATGAGAATATTCTTCATTTTTAGAGGTGCAAATCTTCTGAGACTCTGATAATACTTTGCCACACCCTAGAACAATTAATTCTTATGCACTTTTAAATTACAGATGTTTAATCTTATGTATGTGCTCTACCATCTCAATGACCACCTAAAAATACACACACACACACACACACACACACACACACACACACTAATGTAGGTACATTCCCCATTTCAGAGCCATCGTGTCCACTGCTTCTTGGCATAGCCACACTCAAACCAAATACACCTGTACAACAGTGTCTTTGGTGAAAGGCAGGGGGTGATTAGAAAGAAGAGTACATCATTGAGCTACTAAGTAAAACTGTTTAAAACTATTATACACAGGGCTTCCCTGGTGGCGCAGTGGTTGAGAGTCTGCCTGCTGATGCAGGGGACATGGGTTCGTGCCCTGGTCCAGGAAGATCCCACATGCCGCGGAGCGTCCGGAGCCTGTGCTCCACAACAGGAGAGGCCACAACAGTGAGAGGCCCACGTACTGCAAAAAAAAAAATTAAAAAAACCCTATTATACACATAAAAAGGATCCAAAACAAACAAAAAAAATGATATAAAAATACTCAATAACAGAGTTAAATGAAATCAAATAGAACTTCTAGATATAAAAGTGACTCGGGGTTATTAGCAAGATCTTAGGAAGTCCCAGCCCTTGTTCTGTCACAGAAACACTGATTTAACATCAATGTATGGATCAAAATAACTTTATGCAATTTCCAGGATCCAGTTAAGAGGCTGCAACGTCCCAGATGAGCACAAATCCAAGAGTAAACTCATTGAAATGGGTAAGAAGAGCAGTTCACTTTTTCCATGTTAGACCCTCCCCCAAGCTGTCTCAGGTCAGCACTGAGAGACATCACCTTGGACTGAGATGTCTTCCTTGGGAGAAGGAGAGAGTAAAACATGCATTCAGTGTCTCTAGTCTTTTGAGGCATTGCCCAGGAGATCTACTTCGGTCCCACTTAACCCAGAGTGAAGTGTTGAGGGAATAAGTAAAGTGTGAAAGTCTAGGGGTAGATAAGAACAAAAATGGGCAGTTGGCTCTCAGCAGCCAGCATGATCTACAAGGTTGGGAAAAGGTGTATAGGCCATGAAGCTTTCCCTTTAGGAAGGAAGGAGAGAAGTGGAACTTGCACCCAACATCCAGGCCATTCACTGCATCAACCTAATGAAAAGGAGTGGGTAATTTATGGTAACCTGCATGGCTCTTCAAGATTAGGAGAATGTGCATACCCCTGAAGCATCTCTTCCAGGAAGAAGGATGAGGAATGAACTATGCATATTCATAGAGAAGGTTTTCGAGGGTCCCAGAATTTCAAGCCAGGCTGATTAGTGAAGATCTCTCCCTGTCAAAGTCAGTCCACAAAGACTGAAAGGATGACTCCTTCTTCAAATGTGCCAACATGAATGCAAAGCTACAAGAAGTATGAAAAATCAGGGAAATTTCCACAAGCAAAATAATAAAATAAGTCTCCAGTAAGCAACACTAAAGTAACAGAGATCTATGAATTGCCTGAAAAAGAATTTCAAAATAGTCATTTTAAAGAAGCTCAGTAAGCTACAAAACATAAAAAAACTACATTAAATCAAGAAAACAATACATGGACAAAATGAGAATATAAATAAAGAGAAACCATAAAAAGAACCAAACAGAAACTTTGGAGCTGAAGAATACAAAAACTGAGCTTAAAAATATAACAGAGAATTTAAATAGAAGACTTGATCAAGTAGGAGAAAGGATCGATAAACTCAAGACAGGTAATTCCAAATTATACAGTCAGAGGAGGAGAACAGAAAACAAGAATTTAAAAAAAAAAAAAGTGTAGAGAGCCTAAAGAACTTATGGAATACCATTAAGTGAGCCAATATGCATTTCAGCTGAAAACGTCCCAAATCTCAGGAGAGAAGTAGACATTCACATTCATAAAGCCTAAACCTTCCAAAGAGGATGAATCTAAAGAAATCTACACCAAGACACATTATGATCAGATTGTTAAAAGTCATAGACAAAGAGAAAATTCTGAAAGCAGCAAGGGAAAAGCAACTCGTCACATATATGGGAGCCCCCATGACTATCAGCCGATTGCTCAGCACAAACCCTGCAGGAGAGAGTGAGATGCTGTATTCAAAGTGGAGAGAGAAAAAAAATTGCCAGCCAAGAATACTGTATCCTGCAAAACTGTCCATCAAAAAATGAAGGAGAAATACTTTTCAAGACAAAAGATAAGGGAGTTAAATCTTCACTAGACCTGCCATATAAGAAATGGCAAAGGGAGACATGCTAAAGGGAGTTCTTCAAGTTGAAACAAAAGGACATTAAGCAGAAACACAAAAGCATATGAAAGAATAAAACTCACTGTTAACTATACAGACAAATACAGAATACTATGGTATTGTAATGTTGTTGTGTAAAACAATTTAATTTTAGTATAAAAGTTAAAAGAATTTGAAAAAGAACAGAAAAAAGTTAAAAGACAAAAGTATTAAGTATAACTACTATTACAAAAGTTTGTTAATGAATATCCAATATAAAACACATAAATTGTGACATCCAGAAGATGGATGTGAGAGAAGTAAAAGTGTAGACTTTTTGTATGTGATGGAAGTCACTTTGTTATCAGCTTTAAAAGGACTGTGTAACTATAAGCTGTTTTATGTAAGCATCATGTTAACCACAAGCAAAATACCTGTAGAAGATACACAAAACAAAAAGAAAAAGATATTCAAAGAATATTACTCTTAAAAAGTCAACAAAACACACAGATAGCAAGAAAGGAAAGCAGAAACGAACAAGAAGATGGACAGAAAACAATGATCAAAATGACAGTAGTAAGCCTTTCCCTATCAATAGTTACTTTAAATGTAAATTGAACTCCCCAATGAAAAGGCATAGAGTGGCTGAATTGACTAAAACTCAAGATTCAAGTATATGCTGTCTACCAGAGACTCGCTTTAGACTTAAGGATACACATGGGCTGAAAGTGAAACCACAGAAAAAGATACCCAAAAGAGGGCAAGGGTAGTTATATTTAGACAGAATAGACTTTAAGCCTAAAACGGTCACAACTGACATAGAAAGGCATCATATAATGATAAAGGATCAATTCATCAGGAAGATATAACAATTACATATAAATACATATGCACTCAATATGAGAGCTCCTAAATATATAAAATGAATATTGATAGTACTGGGGGGAAAATAGACAACAACAAAATAATAATAGGAAAATTCAAAACCTCATTTTAACAATGAATAGAACATGCCAACAGTAAATCAATAAGAAAAGGGAATTTGACCAATACTAAAGACCAAATGGACCTAACAGACATGTACAGATCATTTCATCCTACAGCAGTAGAATACACAGACATCTCAAGTGCACAAAGAATGTCCTCCAGGAGAAATCATATATTAGGCCATAAAACAAGTCTTAAAAAATTAAGGAAAACTGAAATCATACCAACTATCTTTCCCAACCATATTGGTATGAAGTTAGAAATCAAAAACAGAAGGAAAATTGGGAAATTCACAAGTATGTGGAAATTAAACAACACACCCCTAAGCAATCAATAGGTCAAAGAAGTAATTAAAGGAGAAATTTTAAAAATATCTTAAGACAAATGAAAATGAAAGCACAACATCCCAAAACTTATGAGATGCAGCAAAAGCAGTTCTAAGAGGGAAGTTTCTAGTGATAAATGCTACATTAAGAAAAGAGAGATCTCAAATAAACAACCCAATTTTACACCTCAAATAAGAAAAACAAACTAAGCCCAAAGTTAGCAGAAGGAAGGAAATAACACAGTAGAGCAGATAACAACAAAATAGAGATCAGAAAAAATAGGAAAAAATCAACACAACTAAGACCTTTAAAAAAAACAAAACAAAATTGACATTTAGCTAGATGAAGAAAAAGAGAACACTCAAGTAAATAAAATTATAAATGAAATAAGAGACATTATAACTAATGTCATAGAAATAAAGGACAAAATAAGAGGCTAAAATGCAACATATGAAAAATTATACATCAACAAATTTAATAAGCTAGAAGAAATGGATAAATTCCTAGAAACATACAACCTATCGAGACTGTCATGAAGAAATGAAAACTCTAAACAGACAAAAGTGAATAAGGAGATTGAGTCAGTAATCAACATCCTCCCAACAAAGAAAGGCCCAGGATCAGATGGCTTCACTGGTAAATTTTACCAATCATTTAAAAAAGAATTACCACCAATCCTTCTCAAACTCTTCCAAAGAATTGAAAAGTAAGGGACACTTCCAACCTCATTTTATGAGGCCAAGCATTATCTTGATACCAAAGCCAGACAAAGACACTGCATAAGAAGAAAACCTATAGACCAATATCCCTAATGAAAGTAGATGCAAAAATTCTCAACAAAATACATTATACACAACAGTTAAAAGCTGAAAGCTTTTCATTTAAGATAGGAACAACACAAGGATGCCCACTCTCATCACTTCTATTAATATAGTATTAGAAGTCCTAAGAGCAACTAGGCAAGATAAATAAATAAAAGGCATTTAAATCAGAAAAGAAAAAGTAAAATTATCCTGTTTGCAGATAATGTATATAACAGGTTGTATACAAGCCTAAGGACTCCACAATAAAACTGGCAGAACTAATAATTCCATAAATTGGAGTAAAATTTTAAAAATTAAAAGAGAAGCAAGAGAATGGATTCAAGGCACCACGTGGAAATGCATTATGTTATGGAAGAATGTTTTACACTCATTCTCTTGGAAAAAGAAGGATTTGGCAAGTTATGTAGTCTTCTCTCTTACTAACTCTTCTATTGCTCAGATCCTCTTCACTATGAAGCATTGTCATCCTTGACCATGGCTGTCACACAACCCTCAAATATTCATGGCATTTCACAGTAATTGTTTTTTTCCCAAGAATTCAAGAGAACGTTTCTAGGCATCTGAATGATGTTACTTGTAAGACCAGATATTTAGTTTTAGGTTGCAGTGTACTAACACAGTGCTCACTTCCAAGTGACAATAGTTTAAAAATATTCTGTGTGTGTTGTCATATGCAGGACATTTTAAAATACAGAATCCAAGAACCTCCCTTGCCCAAGTGTTCAAGTAGTGCTGCCAACTGGAGTACTGGAAGGACAGAATAAAGAGAATGCAGTATTAAAGAAGGAATGGGTGGAATTTTCTCAGAAATAAAAGAAGACATAACGGCTTAGAAGCTCAGATTCAGGAAGCCTAAGGAATCTAGTGAAGGATAAATAAATTAGATTGAGCTAAACACATCACAGGGAACCTCAAGACACCAAAGGAAAAAGAGATTCTGTAAATAACTGGAGATGAAAAGTAGATGAAAAGAAAAAGTTCTTTTCTACAAAGAACATGTTTACCATTAACATACTCATACTGAAGGAGTCTCAAAGAATGTACTTCCTGAAGAAAAACAATAAAAACCTAAGGAAGATAGGATATGCAAGACAGAATGGTAAATAAATAAATTGGTACACATGAGGGAAAGTATGAACCAACATTAATGGTATAAAATAATAATAATGAAGACTAATTTAATGGAGGGCATATACAGGTGCAACTAACATATTGGCCAATGAATGATATGATGTAAGTTGAAAGGAGGATAATTGAAATTTAAGTGTTCTAAGGCTCTTGAATATTTTGGGAGAGAGTGAAAATTATGATTTACTTTATACATTGTTGAGGAAATACATGTGCTACAAATTTGAGGTAATCAACCAACAACAGAAATATAATGTATAAATGTCAAACTTAGTGAATAAAAGAAAAAATAAAACAAAGAAATCTGTAGCAGCAACATGGTAAACAGAAACACAGAAAAAGATAGTAAACATAACTTTAAATGTATCAGCAATAAGACAAAGCTTATCAGCTAAAAACGTATGCAATTTAATAAAAAGGAAAAAAGGGGACTACCCTGGTGGTTCAGTGGTTAAGAATCCGCCTGCCAATGCAGGGGACACGGGTTCGAGCCCTGGTCCAGGAAAATCCCACATGCCACAGAGCAACTAAGTCCATGTGCCGCAACTATTGAGCCTGCGCTCTAGAGCCCACGAGCCACAACTACTGAGCCCATGAGCCACAACTACTGAAGCCCACACGAATAGAGCCTGTGCTCTGCAACAAGAGAAGCCATCGCAATGAGAAGCCCATGCACCGCAACGAAGTGTAGCCCTTGCTCACCGCAACTACAGAAAGCCCCTCAGGCAGCAACCAAGACCCAAAGCAGCGAAAAATAATAAAATAAATAAATTTTTTAAAAATTTAAAAAGGAAAAAAATAAAGAATTTCAGTTACATGAAAACATATCTAAAACGAAAGTGCACTGAGAGGTTGAAAGTAGAAAGATAAAAGTTACAATAGACAGATCACCAAATAAAAGCTAGTGAAGTTACAGTACTATCAGAAAAAATATTTTAAGGCAGAAATATAGAGATAAAATGGTTGCTGCATAACCATAGAAAGAAGAACTTATGAAGAGGATACAAATGTGTATGCTTCAATCTGTATAAAGCTTCACACCATATAAGGCAAAACTTGATAGAATTACAAGAAGAAAAATATAAATACATCATTGTAATGACAGAATTTAGAGTATGTCACTAGGTGATTAATTGATTAAGAAGAGAATATCTTGGTTAACCATATATAAAAGTTAAACCAGACAATGAAAACATGATAGATAAACCATGATACATAGATAGATATGGATATATGTAGATACATATAGATATATATGTAACTTATGAAATTGCCTCTATTCAAAGATTCTTTTTTTTAATTAATTTATTTAATTTATTTATTTTTGGCTGCGTTGGGTGTTGGTTGCTGCCCGCGGGCTTTCTGTAGTTGCGGTGAGCTGCTCCACGGCATGTGGGATCTTCCCGGACCAGGGCTCAAACCTGTGTCCCCTGCATTGGCAGGCGGATTCTTAACCACTGAGCGACCAGGGAAGCCCTATTCAAACATTCTTGACTTAATAGAGAATATAGAAAACTAAATCCATTACACATTCTTTTCAAGCACTCTTGATAACTAAAAGTTATCACAACTAATAAAAGTTTATTAAGGTAACTGGATACTAGAGAAACATAAAATTTAACTGCTTATTGTAGCCCAGAAGGCAAAGGTAAAATCTAAAAATATAATGAAAGAAATGTTTATTTCCCAATTGCAATTTTAAAAGACCCTTAAAATACTATATAGAAATAAATTTAATAGAGCTACATAAGACGAATGATGAATTAGTAAACTTAATTATACAAGAAAATAATTTTAAAATGTTGCGGTGTTCTAAAGTATAAGAACACTAAAGACTGTTGACTGATAATTTTCTAGCAGTTTTCATCTCTACAAAAGAGGAGATAAAACATTCTGGAACTGATTTAAAGTAGTAAGTTTGTGGATGTGGCAGAAGGAAAGGAATAAAAAGGAATTGAGGGTTCTGGTAAAAGGGTAATTGATTGTCTCTGGGGCCCTGCCTTGGTAAGATTAAGTGGTAAGTGAGGGTTGAGAATTTTTTTTTTAAATGGAGGCTAGAAACATATAAAGGCAGTGGCAATGGAAACAAGAGGACATATTCAAGAAATGCTAATGAATTAAAATAGGTAGAAATTGTGATTAAGTGAAAGTGGGGGTTGATGGTGAGAGAAATACCTAGAATAACTCCAGTGCTTCTGTCTCAGATAACTGGTGCATTTATACATTAGGGAATATGGAAGGGGGGGGGCAGGATTAGGAGGAAAAGGATAAAATCAGTTATCAACAAATTGAGTTTAAGGTGCATGGGGATAATCCAGGTGACCATGTTTAATAGACAGTTTTATAAATAAATTACAAGTCCAGCAGCATCTTAGGTCAGTTTCCTCAGGAGATTCTGGGAGAAAAATTCATGGGCAAGTGGTTTATTAAAGTGCTTCCAGCAGTAGTGGAGGCTGAATGAGGAAGAGAAGTCAATCAAGGGTGCAGTCTCAGGTGAAGTCCCAGCCTCCTCTGATCTCAAAAGGAACTCTGGAGAATAAACCACACGTCATACTTGACTTGCTCAGTACAAGGGAGCTGGGCTTTTATACTGTTGCATCCATCATTAGCTATGGTCTGCCCCACAGGACAAAATTCCAAGTACTTAAGTTCTTCACATGTTCAGGCAAAGTGGCTCCAGTAGCCCAAGAATTGCCTTCAGAAGAGGGATGCAGATGCAGAGGCAAGCCTTCAGAAACAAAACATGCAGAACCTGAGGGTGGGCACATGGAACAAGAAAACGGGATACGAGAAGGATCTAGCCAGAACACTGAAGCATCCAGAAAGAGACCTAAGTTTAGAATTCATCCACCTGTTTGTAGAAGTTAGAACAAGAAGTGGATGGGATATGAAAGCAGATGGTTTAAAAGATAGAAATGATCTTTGAGAATATGATAGAAATGATCCTTGAGAATAACATTTCAAAGGAAGAAAGGCCTGTGAAGAAACTTGAAAAAGCGAAGAAAGCATCAAGAAAAATAAGAAGAGGAGCAGACTATGGCAATATCCTGGGATGTAATCATTATTGGCTTTTGCTTATTTGCTTTATAACTATTCACATACTCATACGGCTGTTTTAGAAGAGCCAGTTGTGGGTACCAGTGGAAAATACTTGTCAGCGTGGTACAGATGCCTCTCCTGGGGAAGTCCAGTCATCTATCCCAGAAGCACCCTTCAGCTTCCTCCCCTACTTTCCATAGAACCCCAACTAAAGCCAAAGGACCCTCACAACTGTGATGTATACTGAGCCATGTTTGAATATGGAGAGTCTTGAGAGAGCTCAAAGTCTTCTTGACCAAGTGTGGAGTGTTTTTAATTAGGCAGTCTAGGAGGCATCAAGGACGATCAAGCACAGACATTCTGAAAGGGTGAAGGGAAATTGCCTGAGGGACTTGGAAAAGCCTTGGGTAATATTTATTTAAAACAGTGAGTGAATCAGACTGTGCTCAAGTCTTCTGGTCTGAGTCCCAAACAGGAAATAAAGCCATAAGAATTGTGACTCAGAGGCTAATCTCTCTACTTACCTGGCAGGAAGAGGGAGAAGGGAAGGGAAAGGGGAATCTGGAATGGGGATGGAAATCTTTCCCATCGCCCAAGAAAAGCCTTCTGGTACTCTCAACAATTCTGATTCTTTCCCTCCAGGTCCATCCTCTTCTATATTTTTTAAAGGACAAAGTTCGCCTTGGGTGTGTTGTTATTTGATACTTGCTACATAAGAATTATTACTTAAATAACACAATATTTACTTTGGAAAAATGATAAAATCAAAAATCATTTTGAAAATCACCTGCATTCTTATAAACATAACTTTTGGACATTTCACATGAGTAAAAGTGTTGATTCTTAGAATTATATTGTGCTTTATTTTTATGGTAATACATATTTTAAAAAATAATATTGTCTTATGGCTATGCCTTATAGAATATTCCTTTGTAGAAATATCACAATTTATTCAACCTCTTGACTATTGTTTGACTTTTTTTTCTAGCCTCCTGTTTTTAAACTAAGTAAAATAAATAAGACTCTGATACCGGGTATGTAACTGGCATTCGGTGGCGTGGCTTGGATCTACTAGCACCTGCATTTTCTGGGGATAGCCATTGATTGTATTTGGAGGAAATGCATCACTGGTAGATAAGATGAGTGTGTAATTTGAAGCTCTAACAGAAAGAATTGTATCCAGATAGAATACCTCCAACTCAATTAGTAATATGAAATTATTCCCCAATTTTACAAAAATATTTAAAAGATAATTGTGCAAGCCTAACACATTTGAAGTCTGTGTGAAATTTTGGAATCCAAGGGGACTATCTCCAGTAGCACAACAGCCACCACTTCTCCCTCCTCTTCATAGAGTAGGATAAGAAAAAAATGTAAAATGTACTCTGTGACCTGAAAGAAAAATGCCATCTAACTGGGAATGCAGAACAACATAGGCAATATAAAAATTATTCCTGCCACTCTCTCCACTGCCCTCCAAAATACCCTTCTGATATTCTTAACCTCTTTACAACCACTGCATTTATATCCACATTTTCTCAAACTCTCTCTGCCATGTCTGCACTTTGAGGCAAAATGATTCCAAATGCCAGTGAATTTGGATTCTATTTCTCTTACTAAACTCTCCTTATTTCCTTCATGCCACCTGCTCATTCCAATTTTTTCATCCTGATCTCCAAATACCCAAAGCTGTATGTTTTTTCTCTTAATTCTTGTAACTCATAGCTAGGTCCATTACCTTCTAAAGTTCTGGATCTTATGGTCAGACATTCAAAATCTTTTTCATGAATAGCCTAGCATTCTTGTTTCTTTCATACTCCACATGTTTACTTCTGATTCTTAGTTTGTTATGTGTTGCCAAAGAAAGTCTCAAATCTAGGATATCATATTCCCTATAAATTCATGATTTTCCACCTTCATTTTTGTATTGACAGCTGCTCAGTAATCCTTTCATTCACATTTTATGGATTTCTTATGGCATTATCCACAGCTGCTATTCCAAAACTTTTCCATACTCCTTTGAACAATCTCTGTAAATTGCTTGACCTGAAATATTTCCCCCTTTGTTATTTGCTAACAGAAACCCCCTTTTATTCAGGAAGCAAAATGCTCAGCCCCAGAATAAAACTTGTGATTATTCTAAGCCAGTCATGCTAATCTCATTTTCTTTGCTGATTTATGGTCATTTATTGACCAGTATTGGTCAATGAGATTAGGGGATATTTGCTAGTGGCTTCTGTAAAACATTAGATGTGTGTGTGTATGTGTGTGTGTGTGTGTGTGTGTGTGTGTGTATTTATATATAAAATAGCCATATGTAATATCTATCTATATTCAGGAGAAAATGTGTTTCTTTTCTATCTTTTTTCTCCCTTCTTTGGAGAGGTCATGTGAAATCTTGATGCAATACCCATCTTACCACTTTCAGAAGAAGATGGAGAAGATTTTGAAAATGACATACCTGTATCCTAACATTTATTGAGCTCCTCAAGTCATCCTGGAATTGCCTGTTTCTAGGTTTCTAATATATGAGATAGTCAGTTGCCTGTCAATTACTCTTAGTTGGCAGTTATGCTACTTGTGAGCCCAAATATCCTAAGGGATCAACTTCTTAAGCCCCAAACCTTATTACTGCCTCTTGATATCAGCAGATGTCACTGCTTCCTACTTTACTAACTATCCTGCAAGGGCACAGCTAGATCACCACCCGTTCTATTCTCCCTTTCTTCTATTTAATAGGATGAAGCTCTCTTTCTTGGCAAAATTAACTCATTTATCTACCCGTTGGAGTCCCTCAGCTTATCCCTGCTCTAGGACATTGCTCCATCAAGCCTCTGTTTCACTTGAGCCTTCATTTCTTTTTTGTTTGTTTGTTTTTCTTGCCTCCTCCTCACCATTTTGGTGACAGAGGGATCCCCACTGTAGGGTTATGGGGATGGCCAAACACATGAAACCTGACGCTGTACAGGTTCATTTGACAACAGTTTATTAGTCACATGTACTCACAGACCAGAGGAGGACACCACTTGTGACGCATGGTCACGTGGGGTTTGCATTCCGAAAATAGTGAACCAGAGGCTGCCGTAACAAGGGCGTGAGGGGAATCCTGGTACCCATAAGAGGACGTGACTTGTTTGTTTGAATAGTTCTGTGGGCTGGCAGGGAACTGAAGCCTGCTACTTAGGGATAAGGAGGTCTGTGCCTGGTCCCCATGATAAGGAGGGTTGTTTGGCTAAGGGAGCTTATCGAAAACACAAATGTGAACATATTGTTCACATAACAATAAACTTAACACCTAAACATAAACTTAAATATACTATTGATATATTTTTAAGACTTGTTTTCTTTTAATTTTGTGAATACTTTTCATTTAAGCGTGTACATCTACGGTGTCTTACTCATGATTGTATTGTCTTTACTCCAAGACCAAATTTTAGATACTTATTTGTTTCTGATGGTATGCCCTTGTTATATTTTTGATGACTATTCTTATGGCTAGATATTTGCACATATAAGTGATTTTTTTCCTTCGAATTAATGCTAGGAAGTAGAATGTAAGCATTAGCTACATGTTAATTGTCATATAAAAAGTTCATCTTAATTTATACCCTCAAAAATGTACTAGAGTGCACATCCAATACTTTTGATAACACCAAGCTTTATACTATTTTAATTTACTTCAGTGTGATAAGTAAGAAAACTGTCACTCTTGTTTAAATCTTTGTCTCTCCATATGTTTATTGGCTATTTATATTTCTTCTTTCATAAACCAGGGATTAATATTATTTCTCATTTTCCTGTGTATATGTTCATATCATTTTCTGACTGAATATTTATAGGATATTTTTATTCTAGAAATAATTTTTAAAATTTCCTGTGTCTAGTGACAAATATATTGTTGGAGTGGGTACTTTTTCATTAAAATTATCTAGTTTTTATTTAGGAGCCCTCTGCATCTAAATATCAAAGTTTTCTTATCTTAGGGCAATTTTCCTCCCTTTTCTTTACTGTCTTCTCCTCAATTCATTTTTTAAAAAATTCCTATTATGACTACATTTGACCTCCCTATTCTGTTATCTACATTTCTGACCATTTCTCTCTTCACTTTTATGTCTTAATAGTCTTACTCTGATTTTTCTAAGTAACATTAAAATGTCCTCTAATTTTTAAGTTTCATTTTAAGCACACTGCCTCATTTGTACTTTCTTTTGTTTAACAATCAAGTTTTGTTTAATTTCTATTCTGTCTTGAGTTTCTTTCTTTTTCCAATTTCACAGATGAAATATCTGCTCAGGTTTCTTTGAAAGTTTAATTAAAGATATTCTAAAGTTTTCTTCTGCTTCTTTCAGTAGCTGTGTTCCATAAGATATAGTCACTTACTGATTTCTCCTCTATAGTGATGCTTCTGTTTATTATTCTAATAGAAAGAGACCATATTTTTCTATTTTAGAGAGTTGAAATGGATGCTCTTGGATAATGTTTAGGCCCCTGTTTAAGTCACTGATAACCTATAGGAGGTGGAAAAATTTATATTTATTAGAGTTTAACCTTGCCAGGCCATATATCCAAGACCATTGCTGAAAATAGAGGGCTGTATCTCATGAAGGCAGGTTTGCTTATGTGTTAAATAGTTGCCCTTTACAAGGCTGTTGTGGCAGCCTAATTATGTCTTAGCCCATGACCCCCCTCTTTTGCTAATCCCAACACTGGCCAGTAGAATATTACCCACATTTCATTTAGCTTGTTCTTTACTCAGCAACTCAAAGGTATGACTTTAAAAAGGGAGTCTTTACCTCCCCCAAAATATCAGTAGGATAGAAAGTAGGCTTTTGCCAATTCCCCCAGAGACTTCTTCCCTTTCAGTGTCTTGTTTTCTACACCAGAAGATGTTATTATAGTTCTGCTGGGTAGTGAGTTCTGTGTCCCTAAAACAGACTTATTCTATTATGTGGTAAACAGCAGGTCACTCAGTAATTCCCTCAATTCTGTCTCACAAGCAGGTATATGTCAGATATTTTTCTTCAATATTATTCAAAGTGTTGGTGTATTGCTGGAACTATTCTTTTGTTTTTAGTGTCAATACACTTTTTCTCCCACTATTTTTATTTCTTATGATTATTTAAAACAAACTTTGATAGGGATGATGAAGGATGATTCTCTTCAGTTTGTATTAAATATTTTAAATGGATAGTTGGTACTCTTTTCTCATAATTTTTTAAAATCAATAACTCATTATTAAGTCCTTAAATCCACTTACTGCCTAGAAATAGACAACTAAAAGTTCTGGTTATATTAATTAGTCTTAATTAATAAGTTCTTATTTTTTCTTACTCCCTGTATCAGTCAGGATAAGCTATCTGTATGCTACAGTAACAAACAATCCCACCACCTATGTCTTTAAACAAATGAGATGTATTTCTTGCCCATACTGCATGCCCTTTGTGGGTTGGCAGGGGGCTCTGATGCTCATACACTATGTCCTAATTCTTTGTCCCAAGCTAATGAAGCATCTATTATCTGAACCTTCCGTCAGGGCAAAGGAAACAAAAGGAAGCATCGGGAAGTTCTCATTGACAGAGCTTTCAATGGAAAATAATATGTATCACTTTCAGTCACATTTCATTAGCAAAACAAGTCAGGGAAACACAACCTTTAATGTACCACGAAGAAGAGAGAGCTAGAATATTTATGGACAGTTTTAATAACTACCACATTTCCTATCATTTTTAACTTCTAATACTATTGCCAACCCAAACTTCTAAAATTTCCTCTTTGTTTTCCATGACACGAAATCCCTAGCTCTCTGATTGTTTATCATATTTTCCTCCAACTTCTTCTCTTTTTGCAATGACCTAAGTGTAGTTGATCCTTAAATTTCTGTCCTTGTTCATTTTCCATTTTATCTCTTTTGTCTGTCCTTGAGTGACCCTATAGTAACATTAGATACATATTATCAACCCAGTCTTTCATCATTCATTTACCAGGCATTTATTGCCAGTCTTGTATGTGCTATGGGACATAATCAAGATAAAAGCCCTATCTTCAGGGAAGTCACAGATTAGTTGGAATGGCAAAACTCAAACAGTTTTTGGTAAAAAATGTGCTGCATGTTTTAGTAGATTTGTGGTATATGTGATAGTAGAACTTATGATTCTAATGAGTAAGATAACTAAGTAATTTGAAATCTGACAACATTCAAAGTTATTCTTATAAAATTACCCTTAAAATATGAATAATAACAGCTAAATCTCTGAAATTCTTAATGACATCTTTTACTTAATCATTTTCAGGTAAAATTTATTGTTTGAATATTTACATGAAAGAACTCTGGAGGAAAACTATCATGAAAAGGAAGTTTAAAAGTCATGCCATTTTAAATTTAATACTTCCTGTGGATTATTCCTGGTTGTGAAAACACTACTAATCTGGAAATTTGAAATGACAAATGCCAAGGTTTTTTTTTTTTTTCATTTTCTCTAAAATGATTAGAAGGTGTAAGAAATGGTTTTGACTACTTGAAAGTCAAACTCTACCTCTTGATCTCTGCGTCAAGCAAAACACTACACAAAGTAGTGCCTGAAAAATATTTATGAGATGAAATGAAATTGATTTATTCTCTATCTTAGGAAAATTTGGTTTTTTCACCCTACTTATTACTTGGAAGTTAAAAGAATCCAAATGGAATATAAAGATTAATAAAACAATAAAATAAGGGCTATTAGAGAAGAATGAGATTGGAGACTTGAATCTACCACTGTCTGTGCATGAGCAAGTTACCTTACCTTACTGTGGTTTGGTTTTCTAGCTTTGAAGCTTGAGGAATCAATGATTTTGAATTGGAATGGGATGGTGATAAGAACAAGTCTAAGGTAGTATCACTTTCCCTTTTTTACCTTTGAATTTATGTGTATTTGAGCTGTTCAAAGAATCTAACACCCTCAAAACCCTAACCTCCAATGCCAAAATCTGTATTATATATTATTTTGAGAGTCGACATGATGTACAATTTTTATAGGTAGCTTATGGAAGTCAGTCTGCACCCATCTTAGAAAAGTAGACATCTGAGGTAAGTGTCCAAATTAATAAGGTAAAAACAAATATTTTCCCATAGAACCCAATAAATCACTGGCATTTCTCAAATTTAGTATAATGGGGACCTGAGAAAGAGGTAAGTAAGAGAGAAAGAAGTATCGTTTAATTACTTTCCATTTCAGGACCTGCAGAGTCTCTGAATTGTATATTTTTATAAAATGAAAATCAGTTACTTGCAATCATATTAGTTCCCTAATACCTTGGAGAAACCCTTTATATAACAGATGTGTGTTAAGATCATTTGAACTATTAAGGAAGCCATACTCAAGCATCATTTAAAATTTAAAGAAAACAGTAGGGATTTGATGAAAAAAGATGACCCTGAAGGGTGAGTCTGTTGGGTTTAAACCTGTAAAGGGACAGTCAGCCTCAAACATGAGGGTGAGTGAACGTCCACATCGTAACTCAGAAGTTAAAGGCACGTGTTTGGTATTTGGAGAAAATGTGAGACTTTTCATTAGCAGGTGAGACCCTAAATGACTCTGCAGGAAGAAAGCGTCCTAATTGTGAATTACACATCAGCCATTGCAGATGCTCTCAGTGGAGACTTTCACTATAGCAATCTTCTCAGTAGATGACTAAGCCAGACCTAACTGTCTCTGTTAATTAAATGCTCTGTCATGATGTTTCTTTACTAAACCATGTTGGAGCATTTAATTAACACATTAAAGTGTGCAATATTTTCTCTTTTTTTCATAAATTTGTTTATTTATTTAATTTATTTTGGGCCGTGTTGGGTCTTTGTTTCTGCTCGCAGGCTTTCTCTAGTTGCGGCGAGCAGGGGCTACTCTTCGTTGCGGTATGCAGGCTTTTCATTGCAGTGGCTTCTCTTGTTGCGGAGCACGGGCTCTAGGCATGCGGGCTTCAGTAGTTGTGGTGCGCGGGCTCAGTAGTTGTGGCTCGCGGGCTCTAGAGAGCAGGCTTAGTAATTGTAGTGCGTGGGCTTAGTTGCTCCATGGCAAATGGGATCTTCCCAGACCAGGGCTCGAACCCACGTCCTGTGCATTGGCAGGCAGATTCTTAACCTCTGTGCCACCTGGGAAGCCCTGTAATAATATTTTCTTATGTGGGACAAGAGGTTAGCTTTTTTTAATACAAGTTGAATTTTTTTCTTTACCCCTTTTTTCATTTTTTTGGCAGAAAATGGATAAAAGATGCATGATTTCCAATACAAATCTGAGTACATTCACTTGAGGAATAAAAGTATAATGGATTATTTATGCTATATTGTTTTCATGATGTGCTTTAGATCAGTACATTCAACTTGTCACCTTTAACTACACTTACAAAGTTGAAAATAATTCTGTTTTGGTTCCCTCCTTGGCTGTGGAGAGCATGAGTTCTTTCCTAGTAGAGCTTATGAGTCTTTCCATTAGATATATTTGAGTTTGGGACTCTGACTTCTCAGCTTATTGTTTCTAAGGAAATGGCTCGGAAAGGTCACACATCAGTTTTTTAGAGTAAAAATAATGAATGGGCATTTGAAATGAATAAGAATTAGTTCTCACCCTCTGCCCCACCTAGGCCACGTGTTTGCCTTGTGCCTCATTTCCCACAACTGGAAGCTCCCAGCTGAATAATCACATCAAAACATGCTGAGCTAATTGAAGAAAGGTGCTATATAAACACGAGGTACTATTATTATGGTCATTTTCCCAGACCTTGGGCTTCCCCACCCACTTCCTCTAAACGTACAATGAGGTGGAAGGCATTGCTTCCTCCAACTAGATGCAGAGTTTGAGAGCAATGCCTTTGGTGCCCTCAAGTGGTTGCCTCTAGAAGACATCTGCTGTGGAGCTGAAGTTCATGGCATAGAAACGATGCCCTAGAACCCGCCAGTTTAGAGGGGGAAATATATATGAGAAAAGCATATAAGGCTTCTTAGGTTAATATTTTTCAAACAAAATTATTTACACGTATTAAAATGCCAGGCAGTCTTCACTATATTTCTTTATTTATTTTTATTTTTTAACATCTTTATTGGGGGATAATTGCTTTACAATGGTGTGTTAGTTTCTGCTTTATAACAGAGTGAATCAGCTATACATATATCCCCATAACTCCTACCTCTTGCGTCTCCCTCCCTCCCACCCACCCTATCCCACCCCTCTAGGTGCTCACAAAGCACGGAGCTGATCTCCCTGTGCTATGCAGCTCCTTCCCACCAGCTATCTGTTTTACAACTGGTAGTGTATATAAGTCCATGCCGCTCTCTCACTTCATCCCAGCTTACCCTTCCCACAGCCCTGTGTCCTCAAGTACACTTTCTACGTCTGCGTCTTTATTCCTGTGCTGCCCTTAGGTTCTTCAGAACCTTTTTGTTTTAGATTCAAAATATATGTGTTAGCATATGGTATTTCTTTTTCTCTTTGACTTACTTCACTGTGTATGACAGACTCTAGGTCCATCCACCTCACTACAAATAACAATTATGTTTCTTTTTATGGCTGAGTAATACCCATTGTATATATGTGCCGCATCTTCTTTATCCATTAATCTCTCAGTGGACACTTAGGTTGCTTGCATGTCCTGGCTATTGTAAATAGAGCTGCAATGAACATTGTGATACATGACTCCTTTTGAATTATGGTTTTCTCAGGGTATATGCCCAGTAGTGGAATTGCGGTGTCACATGGTAGTTCTATTTGTAGTTTTTTAAGGAACCTCCATACTGTTCTCCATAGTGGCTGTATCAATTTACATTCGCAACAACACTGCAAGAGGTTTCCCTTTTCTCCACACCCTCTCCAGCATTTATTGTTTGTAGATATTTTGATGGCCATTCTGACTGGTGTGAGGTGATACCTCATTGTAGTTTTGACTCTCATTTCTCTAATGATTAGTGATGTTGAGCATTCTTTCACGTGTTTGTTGACAATCTGTATATCTTCTTTGGAGAAATGTCTATTTAGGTTTTCTGCCCATTTTTGGATTGGGTTGTTTGTTTTTGTGATATTGAGCTGCATGACCTGCTTGTAAATTTTGGAGATTATTCCTTTGTCAGTTGCTTCATTTGCAAATATTTTCTCCCATTCTGAAGGTTGTCTTTTCATCTTGTTTGGCTTCCTTTGCTGTGCAAAAGCCTTTAAGTTTCATTAGGTCCCATTTGTTTATTTTTGTTTTTATTTCCATTTCTTTAGGAAGTGGGTCAAAAAGGATCTTGCTGTGATTGATGTCATAGAGTGTTCTGCCTATGTTTTCCTCTAAGAGTTTGATAGTGTCTGGCCTAACATTTAGGTCTTTAATCCATTTTGAGTTTATTTTTGTGTATGGTGTTAGGGAGTGTTCTAATTTCATTCTTTTACATGTAGCTGTCCAGTTTTCCTAGCACCACTTATTGAAGAGGATGTCTTTTCTCCATTTTATATTCTTGCCTCCTTTATCAAAAATAAGGTGACCATATGTGCATGGGTTTATCTCTGGGCTTTCTATCCTGTTCCATTGATCTATGTTTCTGTTTTTGTGCCAGTGCCATATTACCTTGATTACTGTTGTTTTGTAATATAGTCTAAAGTCAGGGAGCCTGATTCCTCCAGCTCCATTTTTCTTTCTCAAGATTACTTTGGCTACTCAGGGACTTCTGTGTTTCCATACAAATTGTGAAATTGTTTGTTCTACTTCTGTGGAAAATGCCATTGGTAGTTTGATAGGGATTGCATTGAATCTGTAGATTGCTTTGGGTAGTATAGTCATTTTCACAATACTGATTTTTCCAATCCAAGAACATGGTACATCTCTCCATCTGTTGGTATCATCCTTAATTTCTTTCATCAGTGTCTTATACTTTTCTGCATACAGGTCTTTTGTCTCCTTAGGTAGGTTTATTCCTAGGTATTTTATTCTTTTTGTTGCAATGATAAATGAGAGTGTTTCCTTAATTTCTCTTTCAGATTTTTCATCATTACTGTATAGGAATGCAAGAGATTTCTGTGCATTAATTTTGTATCCTGCTACTTTACAAAATTCATTGATTACCTCTGGTAGTTTTCTGGTAGAGTCTTTAGGATTCTCTATGTATAGTATCATTTCATCTGCAAACAGTGACAGCTTTGCTTCTTCTTTTACGATTTGGATTCCTTTTATTTCTTTTTCTTCTCTGATTGCTTTGGCTAAGGCTGCCAAAATTTTATTGAATAGCAGTGGTGAGAGTGGGCAACCTTGTTTTGTTCCTGATCTTAGTGGAAATGGTTTCAGTTTTTACCATTGAGAATGATGTTGACTGTGGGTTTTTCATATATGGTCTTTATTATGTTGAGGGAAGTTCCTTCTGTGCGTACTTTCTGGAGGGTTTTTATCATAAATGGGTGTTGGATTTTGTTGAAAGCTTTTCCATCAACCGTTGAGATGATCATATGGTTTTTCTCCTTCAATTTGTTACTGTGCTTTATCACATTGATTGATTTGCATATATTGAAGAATCCTTGCATTCTTGGGTTAAACCCCACTTGATCATGGTGTATGATCCTTTTAATTTGCTGTTAGATTCTGTTTGCTATTATTTTGTTGAGGAATTTTGCATCTATGTTCATCAGTAATATTGGTCTGTAGTTTTCTTTCTTTGTGACATCTTTGTCTGGTTTTGGTATCAGGGTGATGGTGGTCATGTAGAATGAGTTTGGGAGTGTTCCTTCCTCTGCTATATTTTGGAAGAGTTTGAGAAGAATAGGTGTTAGCTCTTCTCTAAGTATCTGATAGAATTCGCCTGTGAAGCCATCTGGTCCTGGACTTTTGTTTGTTGGAAGATTTTTAATCACAGTCTCAACTTCAGTGCTGTGATTGGTCTGTTTATATTTTCTATTTCTTCCTGGTTCAGCCTCAGAACGTTGTGCTTTTCTAAGAACTTGTCCATTTCTTCCAGGTTGTCCATTTTATTGGCATATAGTTGCTTGTAGTAATCTCTCTTGATCCTTTGTATTTCTGCAGTGTCAGTTGTTACTTCTCCTTTTTCATTTCTAATTCTACTGATTTGAGTCTTCTCCCTTTTTTTCTTGATGAGTCTGGCTAATGGTTTATTAATTTTGTTTATCTTCTCAAAGAACCAGCTTTTAGTCTCATTGATCTTTGCTATTGTTTCCTTCATTTCTTTTTCATTTATTTCTGATCTGATCTTTATGATTTCTTTCCTTCAGCTAACTTTGGGGTTTTTGTTGTTCTTCTTTTTTCTCTAATTGCTTTAGGTGTAAGCTTAGGTTGTTTATTTGAGATGTTCCTTGAGGTAGGATTGTATTACTATAAACTTCCCTCTTAGAGATGCTTTTGCTGCATCCCATAGGTTTTGGGCCATCGTGTTTTCATTGTCATTTGTCTCTAGGTATTTTTTCATTTCATCTTTGATTTCTTCAGTGATCTCTTAGTTACTATTAGTGTATTGTTTAGCCTCCATGTTTTTGTAATTTTTAGAGTTTTTTCCCTTTAATTGATATCTAGTCTCATAGCATTGTGGTCAGAAAAGATACTTGATACGATTTCAATTTTCTTAAATTTACCAAGGCTCAATTTGTGACCCAAGATATGTTCTATCCTGGAGAATGTTTCATGAGCACTTGAGAAGAAAGTGTATTCTGTTGTTTTTGGATGGAATGTCCTATAAATATCAATTAAGTCCATTTTGCTTAATGTATCATTTAAAGCTTGTGTTTCCTTATTTATTTTCATTTTGGAGAAAGTGGGGTGTTAAAGTCCCCTAGTATGATTGTGTTACTGTCGATTTCCCCTTTTATGGCTGTTAGCATTTGCCTTATGTATTGAGGTGCTCCTATGTTGGGTGCATAAATATTTACAATTGTTATATCTTCTTCTTGGATCGATCCCTTGATCATTATATAGTGTCCTTCTTTGTCTCTTGTAATAGTTTTTATTTTAGTCTTTATTTTAAAGTCTACTTTGTCTGATATGAGAATTGTTACTCCAGCTTTCTTTTGATTTACATTTGCACGGAATATCTTTTTCTGTCCCCTCACTTTCAGTCTGTATGTGTCCCTATGTCTGAAGTGGGTCTCTTGTAGACAGCGTATGTATGGGTCTTGCTTTTGTATCCGTTCAGCAAGGCTGCGTCTTTTGGTTGGAGCATTTAATCCAATCACGTTTAAGGTAATTATCCACATGTATGTTCCTATTACCATTTTCTTAACTGTTTTGGGTTTGTTATGTAGGTCTTTCCCTTCTCCTGTGTTTCCTGCCTAGAGAACTTCCTTTAGCATTTGTTGTAAAGCTGGTTTGGTGGTACTGAATTTTCTTAGCTTTTGCTTGTCTGTAAAGGTTTTAATTTCTCCATCGAGTCTGAATGAGATCCTTGCTGGGTAGAGTAATCTTGGTTGTAGGTTTTTCCCTTTCATCATTTTAAATATGTCCTGCCACTCCCTTCTGGCTTGCAGAGTTTCTACTGAAATATCCACTGTTAACCTTATGGGGATTCTCTTGTATGTTACTTGTTGTTTTTCCGTTGCTGCTTTTAATATTTTTTTCTTGTGTTTAATTTTTGACAGTTTGATTAATATGTGTCTTGGCATGTTTCTCCTTGCATTTACCCTGTAGGGGACTCTCTGTGCTTCCTGGGCTTGATTAACCATTTCCTTTCCCATATTAGGGAAGTTTTCAACTATAATCTCCCCAAATATTTTCTCACTTCCTTTCTTTTCTCTTCTTCTTCTGGGACCCCTATAATTCGAATGTTGGTGTGTTTAATGTTGTCCCAGAGGTCTCTGAGACTGTCCTCAATTCTTTTCATTCTTTTTTTTTAATTCTTCTCTGCAGTAGTTATTTCCACTATTTTATCTTCCTGGTCACTTATCCGTTCTTCTGCCTCAGTTATTCTGCTATTAATTCCTTCTAGAGAATTTTTAATATCATTTATTGAGTTGTTCGTCATTATTTGTTTGCTCTTTAGTTCTTCTAGGTCCTTGTTAAACGTTTCTTGTGTTTTCTCCATTCTATTTCCAATATTTTGGGTCATCTTTACTATCATTATTCTGAATTCTTTTTCAGGTAGACTGCCTATTTGCTCTTCATTAGTTTGGTCTGGTGGGTTTTTACCTTGCTCCTTCATCTGCTGTGTGTTTCTCTGTCTTCTCATTTTTCTTAACTTACTGTGTTTGGGGTTTCCTTCTTGCAGGCTGCAGGTTCATGTTTCCCGTTGTTTTTGGTGTCTGCCCCCAGTGGTTCAGTGGGTTTGGTTCAGTGGGTTGTGTCAGCTTCCTGGTGGAGGGGACTAGTGCCTGTGTTCTGGTGGGTGAGGCTGGATCTTGTCTTTCTGGTGGGCAGGACCACATCCGTTGGTGTGTTTTGGGGTGTCTTTGACCTTATTATGATTTTAGGCAGCCTTTCTACTAATGGGTGGGGTTATGTTCCTGTCTTGCTAGTTGTTTGGCATGGGGTGTCCAGTGCTGGAGCTTGTTGGTCATTGAGTGGAACTGGGTCTTATCGTTGAGCTGGAGATCTCTGGAAGAGCTTTTGCCATTGATACTACGTGGAGCCGGGAGGTCTCTGGTGGACCAATATCCTGAACTTGGCTGTCCCACCTCAGAGTCACAGGCCTGACACCCAGCCAGATCAGCAAGACCCTGTCAGCCACACGGCTCAGAAGAAAAGGGAGAAAAAAAAGAAAAATAATAAAATAAAGTTATTAAAATAAAAAATTAAGAATAAAAAATTTAGGGCTTCTCTGGTGGCGTGGTGATTGAGAGTCCGCCTGCCGATGCAGGGGACGCGGGTTCGTGCCCCGGTCCGGGAAGATCCCACATACCGCAGAGCAGCTGGGCCCGTGAGCCATGGCCGCTGAGCCCGCGCGTCCGGAGCCTGTGCTCCGCAAGGGGAGAGGCCACAGCAGTGAGAGGCCCACATACCGCAAAAAAAACCAAAAAAACAAAACAAAACAAAACAAAACAAAAAAAAAAGAATAAAAAATTTAGAAGTAATAGAAAAAGAAAAAAAAGAAAGAAAGAAGAGAGCAACCAAACCAAAAAACAAATCCACCAATGATAACAAGTGCTAAAAACTAAACTAAAAAAAAAAAAAAAATGGACAGACACAACCCTAGGACAAATGGTAAAAAGCAAAGCTATACAGACAGAATCACACAAAGAAGCATACACATACACATTCACAAAAAGAGGAAAAGGGGAAAATATATATATATTGTTGCTCCCAACATCCACCTCCTTAATTTGGGATGATTCGTTGTCTATTCATGTATTCCACAGATGCAGCGTACATGAAGTTGATTGTGGAGCTTTAATGCACTGCTTCTGAGGCTGCTGGGAGAGATTTCCCTTTCTCTTCTTTGTTCGCACAGCTCCTGGGGTTCAGCTTTGGATTTGGCCCCGCCTCTGCATGTAGGTCGTCGGAGGGCTTCTGTTCTTCACTCAGACAGGACGGGGTTAAAGGAGCCGCTGACTCGGGGGCTCTTGCTCACTCAGGCCGGAGGGTGGGAGGGGTACGGATGCGGGGCGAGCCTGCGGCAGCAGAGGCGTCATGACATTGCACCAGCCTGAGGCACGCCATGCGTTCTCCCGGGGAAGTTGTCCCTGGATCACGAGACCCTGGCAGTGGCGGGCTGCACAGGCTCCGGGGAGGGGAGGTGTGGACAGTGACCTGTGCTCGCACACAGGCTTCCTGTGGCGGCAGCAGCAGCCTGAGCGTTTCATGCCCGTCTCTGGGGTCTGCGCTGATAGCCGTGGCTCGCTCCCGTCTCTGGAGCTCGTTTAGGCGATGCTCTGAATCCCTTCTCCTCACGCACCCTGAAACAATGGTCTCTTGCCTCTTCAGCAGCTCCAGACTTTTTCCCGGACTTTCTCCCGTCTAGCCATGGCGCACTAGCGCCCTGCAGGCTGTGTTCACGCAGCCAACCCCAGTCCTCTCCCTCTGATCTGAATTCCGAAGCCTGAGCCTCAGCTCGCAGCCCTGCCCGCCCCGGCGGGTGAGCAGACAAGCATCTCGGGCTGGTGAGTGCTGGTCGGCCTCATCCTCTGTGCGGGAATCTCCCCGCTTTGCCCTCCGCACCCCTGTTGCTGCACTCTCCTCCGCGGCTCCGAAGCTTCCCCCCTCTGCCACCCACAGTCTCCACCCATGAAGGGCCTTCCCAGTGTGTGGAACTCTTTCCTCCTTCACAGCTCTCTCCCACTGGTGCAGGTCCCATCCCTATTCTTTTGTCTCTGTTTTTTCCTTTTTCTTTTGCCCTACGCAGGTACGTGGGGGGTTTCTTGCCTTTTGGGGAGTCTGAGGTCTTCTGCCAGCGTTCAGTAGGTGTTCTGTAGGAGCTGTTCCACATGTAGATGTATTTCTGATGTATTTGTGGGGAGGAAGGTGATCTCCACGTCTTACTCTTTCGCCATCTTGAAGGTCTCTCCTCAGTCTTCACTATATTTAAAAATAATATTAGTGTCTTCTGAGTGGCAAAGTATAGCCACAATAAATTTTTTTCTTAATAATCTAATCACTCAACAGGTTGTTGGGACAAATCTCTCTGTCCCTACACTGAAAGCTGCATTGTGGATACATGAGGGCTTATGGAGGTACTGAGCAGACAATTGGTTCTTCATAAATGTTTCCTGAATCTTTCTCTTGTTTCAAGTCAGCCACTATCAAGCTGGGTGAGGTCAGATAGTTACCTGTCCTAGTTGACCTATAATTTCTTTATTCTTAAAAGATAAGCACTTAACCAAATGAGTGGTTTTTAAAGTTATCTATTGGTTTGATCCTCTGATCCTCTTTTTATAAAAGACATATTCCATACAACTTCAAAATGTCAAATAAATGGGAGTGGGACTATTCTGGCTTAGGCTGTGTTGAAGAGGCTGACTTTTACCTGTTTAGTCGTCTTTTCTTTTTATCCTCACCCCACCCCCAAAGGCCTTGATACACCTTAGAGAATCCCAGAGCTCCAGAGAACACAGTTATAAAATCATAGTACTAATTATCATTATTATTTATTTAAGCTCCAATTTAAAAACTTGTTTCAAAATATTATTTAGTTAATTGCCTTACAGGTTCCTACAATTTTAATTTTTCTATTGTTCTGTAATAAAACTTTTTTTTCACTTCAGTCATCAACATGTGCACAAAGGCAGTAAAGTAGAAAAGATGAATTTTCAAGGTTCATATCTATCCTCATGCTTTGGAGACTTTATGAATCTATAAACAATTCTATTTAATCACACACACTTGAGTATCAGAAACTCAACTTGATGTTGGATTTTGTAAGGATAAAGAAACTGGTTGAGATATCTAATTGACAAAACTTTTGAAAACTATAAAGTACTGTATCATAACTAATTGAATAACACTAAAATATATATGAGTGTTGAAATTCATGTGATAAAGTTGTCTGAATTTTATTGCTGTTCAGAGGAAAGGGAGGCCAGTATATTTTGCAGGAGTCAGAAAAAGGACAAAGTGAGGGCTTCCCTGGTGGCGCAGTGGTTGAGAGTCCGCCTGCCGATGCAGGGGACACGGGTTCGTGCCCCGGTCCGGGAAGATCCCACATGCCACGGAGCGGCTGGGCCCGTGAGCCATGGCTGCTGAGCCTGCGCGTCTGGAGCCTGTGCTCCGCAGTGGGAGAGGCCACAACAGTGAGAGGCCCGTGTACCACAAAAAAAAAGAAAAAGGGCAAAGTGAGATGAGCTGAGTCTAGAAGAAAGCAAGACTTTGGACAGACAGAAGCATCAGAGGTTGATGAGGTTCTTATACAAGTTTGGTGGCAGGACTGAATGCATGGAACCCAGCTTCGTGAGGCTGTGTGGTACACAGGAGGACCAAGAGCTGGGGTCAACAGCTCTGCTGCTGGACCCTGACTTTCCTCCTTAGTCAATGAAAGAATGTGAAGACACAAACAATATTTGGCACTTAAAACCATTCATTTTTTTCTTCTCTCTTAGAGGGGGATATGAGGAAAAAATTAATCCACTCTGCTCCCACCTATATATTATTTTGACCGTGTAAAAATATTGGAAGAGTACAATATATTTATGGTATAAGTGCATAACTTATACTTTGAAATGTGTTTAAGTTTTGACCTTTAAGCAGAGAATTCATTTTTCATATGTAGATTGGTGATGTTAAGAATTGGTATAATATCTTCAAACATGAATATGTATGGTTCTGTGAAATATTTCTTACTGGCAGATAGTCATGCGTAAGGAACTCTGCCTGGTAGGTCAGTGCTGCCCAAAACAGATGGCACAAGTCATGGGGTATCAGCTGTTCTAAGAAGTGGGATATGTTATGTTGGAAATCTAGCTTTTCACATATGAGAGGTGGAATACGACTATAACGAAGGGTGAAATGTCATTTTTAAGGAACAAGCCCCAGATAGATAAGGTAGGATCAACTACTACCATGTTACCTCTTACCATGTCTATCTGGGCCTTGTTCCTTAAAAATGATGTTTCATCCTTCATTTGATGATTTTATAAATCATCGTAGATCCTATTTGGTGAAGGAGCAATAAAAATCTGCCCCTCCATAGAAGTTGGTGGTGTTTCTCCTCTTAAATTGCTATTATTTTTCTTTTTGCACCCTGGCTCATGGGCTTTCTGGCCCTGAAACAGGTTGAAGCAAAAACAGGAAAACATCATTTCTCCTACTCTGTTTCCTGCCAAGTCAGCACTAGGAAGTATTAAAGGACCTGGAGGTGTAGACTCAGGTCAGTTCCTGAAATCTTCCTAAATCAGTCTGGTTCATTCCCTGAGAAGGAGACTTACTGTTGATAAGATTGTGACTCCCACCAAGAAAGAACATTGATAGAAAGTCAGTTAACATATTTTATCACATTTATAGGCCGAATGGAAGAAAAATATGATACTCTCAAACAATGCTGGAAAGCTGTTTGAAAAAAGAAACTCAACATCTGTTCACCAATGAAAAATATTTTAGGACACTTGGAATCAAAAGATGTATAATACTAGAATAAATAGGCAATATGTTTTCTAGGGAAAATAATATATAAATAATGGAAAAGAGGACAAAGAATTATTATTATATGTACATGATGCACCAACCAGGAAAATGAACAAATTACTTTGACAACTATTTAGAACCAAGAGATTTTAAGTGCATGATTATAATATTTACATATGAAAATTATTAGATGTTCTCTTTATAGCAATAACAAGTTATAATGTGAATGGGATATACTCCACTTACAATATCAAGAAAAATGAAAACATCATGAATAAAACATACCAAGAAATGTTTTAGAAAAAATTTTGAAGGACATAGTAATAGAAAATGATTTAATGTAGATATAATCTATTGTGTTACTGAAACTTGCAAAGTTTATTTCTTCAGCTGTGGCAGCCTTGGGGTGCAAGAGGTAAGAGATTATAACTATGCTAATATTAGGAAAATTCTCTGCTTTTCAATCTATGCCCTGAGCTGAGAATTCTGGACTTTTAAGTTGTTACTCCCTATCTTTAAGTTGTCAGTCACTCTTAGGAGCCACCAGTTCACCTCCAATCCCTTGAAATTCTCATGCCCTACATATTCTTCCATGCACAGACCACTCAGACTTCCAAGCTTTGCCTGTAATGGGCCGTTTATTACATGTGATCCCAGACAGCCCATGCATGCCTCTAGCTGCCAGAATTCCAGCCCTTAATTGCACCAGGATTTTTCACTGCTCTCAGCACCAATTAGGCCAGTAATACATCCTAAATTTCACCACCTTTCTTGGTGGAATGGTTGTCAGTTGTATTAGTTTAGTTGTAAACATGAGAGTCTAACTTATAATGTTAAGAGTCCAACAAAACCTTGCTATAAGCAAAAGGTTGATGGTTTGTATAGGTAGGAAAGGATTATTAAAAGGATGGTGGTAACTGACAGAATCTCTTAAGGTGCCAGACAAATAGGTATAGAGGTTACACAGAAAAGAATGCCTCAAATCCTACCCAGTACTCTTCTGCTACTGCTGGGACGTAGGTAGTACATATGATTAAAACTGGACACTAATGCCACTAGAATTGCTGTCACTGCAGCTCTTGGAAACTAGAAGTAGCTGCTGCCTCTGCTACTACCTATCAACACAACGTGAATTTCCAATCACGAAGGGTGTGTGATTGGAAAGGGTGTGAGGAAGGGTGTGTCTGATTGGCATGGCATAAACTGTGTCACCACAACTTGAGCTATGGAGGCTGGGAATGCAAATACTTTACATTTACAAGTCTTCTAGAGACGCAGCCTTAGCTTCTTCAGGAAAAGGAGTCCCTAAGCATAGGAAGGGGTTCTGTTTCCGGGATGCAAAAACAATGACAAATAGTAAGTAGGGGAAGTTCTTGCTCATGTATTTTCTTTCTGAAAAACATTTCTTCTCAACATTTCTATCTTATTTTTCGTTTTCAAAGGAATCATAGGGTCACATGACACATTTTGAAATAATAGAGTTCCAATTTTCATTAGAGTAGATTTAAATCAATCAGATAACCTGAAAAAAATTTACATTTTGTGATACCCAGTATTTCCATCTAGGAATATAGCATGACTCAATTGATTTACATATTCATTTATATTTTATAACGAAGTCTGCAAATATCTTCACGTGAAGATAAATTTACTAAATTTATTCCAAGGTAATTTTTCTGTTTCAAATGAGGTCTTCATATGGTTTTTAAACTGGCGTTTGCCAAAATATAGAGAAGTCATTGATTAGTAAGATTGTTTTATTGACATATACATTTAGAAAAGTATGCATATCACATGAATTTTCATAAATTGAATATATCCTATAATCAGCAACTAGATCAAGAAACAAAAAATTACCAAGCTTGACACCAAAGGCAAAAATCTTAGCATAATTTTCTTGAGCTCTATCCTTGTTGTTTATATGTATCAGTAATTCATTTCCTTAGAGCTGAGTAGTATTTCATTGTATATATATATCCCAATATATTTATTTATTCATCTGTTGATGGACATTTGAATTGTTTCTAATTTTTGATTGTTACAAATGAAACTGTTACGAACATTATGTGTAAGTTGTTGTATGGACATATGCTTTCATTTCTGTAGGATAAATATTCTGCCCTAAAAACTTACCTCAGGTTCCCATCCCCGTCTTCATAACTCAGGGAAACTACACACTGAGTCTGCCTTCTTGTGCTTTGTCACGGAAAATCTTTCTAGGCTGGAGCAAATGTAAGGCTTACCTCTGTGTTTCTCATCATCCTGGGATCACTGTCTTTGAATTGCTAAATGTCCAAATTCTTGAAAACTGTTGCTTAATGAATTTTTTCCAGTTTTTTATTTGTGTCTGCTAGGAGGGTTAATGCTACTCCATCTTGGCTTGAAGCTGAAGTCCTAGTAGATTTTTTTTTTTTTTAAATAGCTTTACTGAGAGATACTACACATGCTATAATGTTCACTATTTCAAAGTGCAGAATAATCGTTCTGTAGGTTGCCTTTTCATTTTTGAATAGTTTCCTTTGCTATGCAGAATCTTTTTACTTTTAGTTAGTCTCACTTGTTGATTTTTGCTTTGGTTGCTTTTGCTTTTGGTATCAGATTCAAAAAATCATCACCAAGACCTGTGTCAAGTAGTTTACCACCTGTATTTCCTTCTAAAAGTTTTATGGTTTTAGGTCTTATAGGCAAGTCCTTAATCCATTTTGAGTTAATTTTTGTGTCTGGTGTAGGATAGTGGTTCAGTTTCATTCTTTTGCATGTGGCTGTCCAGTTTTTCCAATACTATTTATTGATGAGATTGTTCTTCCTCCATTGTATATATTCTTGCCTTCTTTGTCATAAATTAATTGACCATATCTGCGTGGGTTTATTTCTAGGCTCTCTATTTTGTTCTATTAATCTATGTTTTCATGCCAATACCATACTCTTGATTACTGTAGTTTTGTAATATAGTTTGAAATCAAGACGTATAATGCTTGCAGCTTTATTCTTCTTTCTGAAAATTGCTTTAGCTATTTGGGGTGTTTTGTGGTTCCACACAAATTCAGGATTGTTTGTTCTATTTCTGTGAAAAATGCCATTGGAATTTTGATAGGGGTTGTGTTGAATCTGTAGATAGCTTTTGGTACTGTGGACATTTTAACAATATTAATTCTTCCAATGTATGGGCATGGAATATCTTTCTATTTATTCGTGTGTTCTAATTTCTTTCACTAATGTCATAATTTTCAGTGTACTAGTCTTTCACCTTTTTGGTTAAATTTTTTCCTAGGTATTTTACTCTTTTTGATGCAATTGTAAATGGTATTTCTTTTCCTCAATTTTTCTTTCTTGTCATTATTATTACTGTATAGAAACACAACTGATTTTTGTACGATTTTGTTTTCTGCAAGTTTACTGAATTTGTGTGTTAGTTCTAACAGTTTTCTGGTGCCTTTATGGTTTTCTCTATATATGATATCATGTGATCTGCAAATAATGACAGTTTTACTTCATCCTTTTTAGGATTAGGATGCCTCTTATTTATTTTCCTTTCCTTGGCTAGGACTTCCAGTACTAAGTTGAGTAAAGGTGGTAAGAGTGGGTATCCTCAGCTTGTTCTGATCTTAGAGGGAAAACGTACACCTTTTCACCATAGAGCATAATTTAATTATGGACTTGTCATATATGGCCTTTATTATGTTAGTGTCCATTCTCTCATACCCACTTTGTTGAGAGTTTTTATCATGAATGAAAGTTGATCAACATAGTCTTATATATTTCTTTGTACATTTGTTTTAAATCAGATAGGAGAAGAAAAGTGGTACAAGCAAAAATACTCATATAAAAGAGTAAATGGATTTCATTTTATTGCTGTTTTTTATTTCTGCAGTCAATCAAATCTAGTATCCTTTAATTTCAGCCTGAAGTACTTTTTTAAGCACCTTGTAGTGCAGGTGTCTTACAAAAGATTTTCTCAATTTTTGTTATCTACAAATGTTTTAATTTCACCATCTTATTTTGGAGGATAGTTTTGTTAGACATAGAATTCTTGGTTAACAGTCTATTTCTTTCAGCACTTTCAATAGATTATTCCACTGTCTTCTGGCCTCAATAGTGTCTGATGATAAATATTCTGTTAATCTTATGAGGATTCCCTAGTATATAATTAGTCAAAAGTGACCCTTGATGCTGTCAACATCCACTCTTTTTCTTGACTTTTGACAGTTTAACCGTGGTGTTTCTAGGTGTGAAACTCTATGAATTTATCCCAGTTAATATTTGTTGAGTTTCTCAGATGTTACATAAATGATTTTCCTTAAGCTTGGGAAATTTTTTGGCCATTATTTCTTCAACTATTTTTTTCTACCCAATTCTTTCCCCTTTTCTTCTGGGACTCCAGTTGTGCATACTTTGGTATGATTTTTGGTCCCCACATGTCTTTGAGACTGTATTTTTCTTTATTATTATTTTTTCAGGGAGAAGCCAGACAGGTCAAATAGTGACAATTTCCTGTTGGGTGTTTAATAAAAGTCTGTTATTAACAACAATAGTTAATACTTAAGTTTTATTGTATGTCATGAGAATCGATACCTGAACAATTTTGAGTCTTCTAATACATAAACGTTGTTTATTTCTCAATTCATTTAGCTCCCTTTAATTTCTCTTAGCAATATTTTATAATATTCAATGTATCAACTTTGTACATATTTAAAAAATTTTGTCCCAATTATTTCATGATTTTTGTTGCCATGGTTTATGGTATTTTTAAAATTTCACTTAAATTATGTGTTGATAGTATGTAAATATACAATAAATTTTGTATATTCACCTGTTTGCTACACTCCTCCTTAGTTGTAATACTTTTATTGTAGATTATTGAAGATTTTCTACCTAAATTATTTTGTCCTCTATAAATAAGGACAATTTTACTTCTTCCTTTCCAAACTGTTAGCCTTTTATTTCTTGCCTTATTGCACTGGTTAAAACTTCTAGATAAATGTAGTGAGCAGATATTCTTGGCTTATTCCATATTTTAAGTATAATGTTATCCAGAAGTTTTTCATAAATGTCCTTAATCATGGATATTGAATTTTTTCAAATATTCTTTTTCTTCATCTATTAAGAAAATCACATATGTTTTCTTCTTCATTCTGTTAATATGATAAATTACACTGATATTTGTGGTAAACCAGCATTGCCTTCTTAGAATAAACTATGGTTAGTCATGACATATTATTCTTTTTATACGTAGCTGGATTAGATTGTTAATAGTTTAAAAAAATTATTTTTGTATTTGTGTTCTTGAGAGAGGTCACACTGAACTTTCGTTTCCTGTGATATCTTTGTCTGACTTTAGATCAAAAGTATTCTGTTCTCATAAAGTGAATCTAGAAGTACTTGTCTGATCTGTTTTCTGAAGGAGTTTTTGTAGGGTTGGTCTTATTTCTTCTTTGAACGTTTTGATGGAATTATCAGTGATATCACGTGAGTCACCTAAAATTCTGAGGATAGATACATGTATAGATTATAAATTCAGTTTCTTTAGTAGTTATAGGACTACTGAAATTTTCTTTTTCTTCTTGTATCAATTTTGGTAATGTTTATCTTTCATGGAATTTGTCCATTTCATTTGAGTTTTCAGGTTTATTGGCATAAATTTTTTCTATAATACTCCCTGATTGCCATCTTCATTTCTATGAGACCTATAGTACTGAAATCTATTTGATTCCTGATATTGGTCATTTGCACCTTCTCTCTTTTTTCTTGATCAGTTTAGCTAGAAGTTTATCAATTTTATTGACCATTTCAGTAAAACAGCTTTTGGCTTCATGAATTACTTATTGTTTGTCCATTTTAAATTTTATTTATATCTATTTATTACTTTGTATATTTCTACTTACTTGGGTTTAATCAACATTTATTTTTCTAGCTTATTAAGATGGAGACCTAAGATAATTAATTTTATAATTATTATTTATTTTCTAATATAAAATTTAAATTTAACTGTTTCTAACACATTTTGATACACTATGCTCTCATTATCATATAGAAGAGCTTCAAAATAAACAAAAAAACCCTGATATGAAAAGAGAAATAGAAAAATATGTAAGCTACAGCTGTTTTATTATTTGTGTTTGTATAATTCATTTTTCCTATTCTTTTAACTTTAAACTTATTTGTTTCATTAAATTAAAAGTGAATTTCTTAAAGACAGAATATAGTTGGGCTCACATTTTTATTCAGTCTGATAGTCTGAAAGTCTGACTTTTAATTGGAGTATTTAGTTTATTTAAATTAATGTTATTATTGATAGAGTTAGATTTAATGTACCATCTTGATATATAAACTGCTATTTTATTTTTTTCCTCAATTTTATTGTCTTTTTTTGATTAACTAGTTTTCTTAGTGTTCCGTTTTATCTCCAATAGTTAGCTAACTCATCTACTTTAAAATGTTAAGCATTTACAATATGTATTTTCAAATTTATTAAATCTTTTTTCAAATAATGTTATTCTAATTCACATATAATTTGGGACCTCTGTAAAAATATACTTTCATTTCATCCCCACTGCTTTTGTATACAACCAATTTTTAAGGAATAAAAGTTTTTAAGGAATTTGATAATTAAGAACAAGTAAGTTACATTTCCCACATATTTCTGATGCTCTTCATTCCTTTGTTTGGACACCATTAGAAAATGAAATGCAAACCTCATTCTGAATTAATTTATTTGCAATGTATATATATGACAAGGAAGTAGGACCCTTAATAGATAAAACTCATAAATTAATAACAAGATAAAGCAAATAAAAATGGTCAAAAGATTTGAATTGACACTTTACTAAAGACGGTCTTGAATGGCTAACATACATGTTGAAAGATGCTCAACATCATTAGTCACCAGGAAAATATCAAGATGAGACTGTAATAGATATTATATAGCCTCTAGATAGCCTCTAGAATGGTTGTAATCAAGAAGACTGAAAATACCAAGTGTAGGGGATCTTGTGGAAAACTGTCACTTAAACACTGCTGGTGGAAGTATAAAGTGGTAGTAATACTCGGGATACTTTTTGGATATTTCTCATAAAATTAAACATTTTGAGGATAATCATAAAATCCAGCAATTTTACTACTAGGTATTTATCCCAGATAAATAAAAATAGATGTCCATACTTGGTCTTGAACAGGAATGTTCACAGCGATTTTGTTAATAATAGCTTCAAACTGGAAAGTCAAATATATATCAACAGGTGAATGAATAAGCAAATTACGGTGCATACATGCATTGGAATTCTACTTATCAATAAAAAGAAACAGTCCACCAATACAGGTATTATCATGGATGACTCAAAATATTTCACAAAGTGAAAGAAGGCAGAGGTATAATAATACATACTGTATGATTCCATTGATATGTTCTATATAAAGCAAAGCTTGATATTAACAAAAATCAGGTCACTAATTATCTGGATTGAGGAAGAGGGATCGCCAGCAAAGGGGCAGGGAGACTTCTTTGTCTTAGGAAACATTCTCTGTCTTGATTGTGATGGTAGTTACATCGGTGTATACATTCTTCCAAACTCATTGATCAATTTAATTAAAGTAGGTGGATTTTATTGTAAGTAAGTTATAACTCAATAATATTGACCTAAAAAACAAAGAATAGAAGTTTGTACTTTAAAGGACCACTGAGGGCTGGTCATTTTGGGAGGAGAGGATTTTAATAACTTTCACTGTTTCTTCTTTGAAAATCAGTATGTTTTTAGTTCCTATGTTTTCTGTAGTCATTTGAGTATATTACATATTTTTAAAATATTTTCCATTTCATTCATATTTTCTAGTTTATTTGCATAGAAAACAAAGTTGTCTTCTATGTATCTACATTTTTCTCTTTTTTGTGGTTATTTTCATCTTTTTAATTCTTTAGGTAACTTTTCGTTCTGTGTGTTTTTTTTTTACTAGATTTAGATGGTGATTTATTTTCTTACAGAACCATCTTTCTTTGTATTTATTAATTTTACTCTGTTTTCTAGTTGATTTTTGCTTTTATCTATCAGTTTTGCCTTTTGTTTCCCTGTAATGGATTGTTTTTCCTTTTCTACTTCTGAAGTTATATGCTTAATTTATTTGTTTTCTTTATTTTTTCTTAATAATGCTATAATTTTTTCTGAGCTATACTTTAACCACAGCCTACAGACTTTCCTATATACCATCATATTATTTTTGGAAAATGTGAAACTTTTGCTTTATTATATAAATGACGCGCAAGTTATTTAAGGTAAAATAATTTTTATCTACAAGCAATAAGAGCTCTTTGTTTTCTGGTTTCCATAGTAGTTTCCAGTCTGTTGCTTGAATCCCTTTCCCCCCTAGGATGTTTTTTTTTTTTTTTTTTTTTTATTTATTTTTGCTGTGTTGGGTCTTCGTTTCTGTGGGAGGGCTTTCTCAAATTGCGGCAAGTGGGGGCCACTCCTCATCGCGGTGCGCGGGCCTCTCACTATCGCGGCCTCTCTTGTTGCGGAGCACAGGCTCCAGACACGCAGGCTCAGTAATTGTGGCTCACGGGGCTAGTTGCTCCGCAGCATGTGGGATCTTCCCAGACCAGGGCTCGAACCCGTGTCCCCTGCATTGGCAGGCAGATTCTCAACCACTGCGCCAACAGGGAAGCCCCCCTAGGATGTTTTTGAAGATATTTTGCCATCTACTCCTTTGAAGAGGCTGGAGCAGTTTGGGGGAAAGTTGTTGAGAATATCAGTGACATTGCCAGTAATATTTATTTTAGGGTCCTCTTCATTCTCATTCACACTTTTTCAGAAAAAAAGCAAAGCATGTGAAACTAGACTTTTAAAAAGTTAAGAGTCAGGGACTTCCCTGGTGGCACAGTGGATAAGACTCCATGCTCCCAGTGCAGGGGGCCCGGGTTTGATCCCTGATCAGGGAACTAGATCCCACATGCATGCCACAACTAAGATGCCACAACTAAGGAGCTCACGTGCCGCAACTAAGGAGCCCACCTGCCACAGCTAAGACCCAGTGCAAGTAAATAAATAAGTAAATGAATAAATGGGGGAATAAGAAATAAGAAAGATAATAATCTAAAGAAAAAGGATAGACTCAAATAGGGATTACTGAATGTACTGAAATTGGTTCTAAAGTCAATTAATTCAAAAAAAATTCAAGACATTAAGGCAATGAAAGAATATCTTTAGAATAAGTAAAGGAGATAACTTTCAATGGTGAATATTTTGAAAGCAATAACATTCATATGCATCTGCAAACTCTGCATTGTTTAAAAAAATATATTCTCATTGTATCAGTACAGTCTTGTTCAAAATATAACAAATTTGGAGTTAGCTACCTGAGTTGGCATCCTGCCTTAATCAGTCACTAATTGTGTGATCTTGAGCAAGTTCTGTAACTTCACTGAGACTCAGTTTTGTCATAGTTAAGCATATAATAATAATAATGTCTCATTAAGTCATGATGTGAGGGTTATAAGTGTAGTTTATTCAAAGCACAAAACCTGCCACAATGAAGACATCCTTCAAGTGGTAGTTATTTCTGTTTGTGCTGTTATCAAAAGAACCGAAGTAAGAGTGGAAGTATAAGAATCCTCGTCTCACTCATTATATTGTACTATTTTCAATTTTGTGAATCAATAGTGTGCAAGCTTTTTAAGAAATAGGATTTATGCATCTTCCACAGAACCCAGATATATGACTAATGTGGAAGAGTTATCCAATAAATTTATTCATTCCGCATTACCTTATCGAGCACTTATGCTCACAGAAACATAAAACTGAAAAATAAATTGGGAGTGCTTAGATCTGTCTTGTCTTGGTGTGTCACAGAAAGATTTAACCACGAGGTGGCAGCAACATATAGGGAAAGACACTGACTTTCTCTTGTAGAAGTTAGCTGGTCTGTGTCAGCATAACCAGCGTTTATAGCACTGACACCAGCATAATCAGCTTCCCGGCTGCTGGTAATGGCCTGAGTTACTTCCTAATTGTCACCATGAATCCATTTCATAGCTGATGCTAATAAAGGAAAGCCATAGGTTCTCTCCTTGACCATCCCAACAGGATTCTCAGAGTGATATTTGGGAATTTCTTTTTGTTTCAAGTGAAAAAAATGACTACATGAACAATATACTTTAAAAGTGCTCCCATTACACTTGGTACTATCTCTACTTCAGCTCAAATCAGCTTGTCTTCTCTCTGTTACTGTAGCTGTGTCACGAGCCCCTGGTGAGGATATATATTTTTTTACCTTTAGCATATTTAAATTTATATATTATTATCATTCTTCAAATTTAGTTATAATATTCTCTAGGGGCATTTGTTTTAACCAATTAGAACACGGATTGTAGAACTAGCTGTGATTTTTCTAAATTTTATACTTTTTTATTTTGGAATAATTTCAGGTTTATAAGAAAGTTATAAAAATAGTACAAAGAATCCCCAACTATTCTCCCCATGAGGATATTTTAACTCTCTCTGTAACCTTGATGGCTAGTACCATTCCCCATAGTTGAGAAAGAAAATGATTCAATAATAATTACTCCAGAAATAATCTTACTTCTAAAATGTATTGTGTTGGATGATTTTAAGCAAATACCAGAGTCCAGATGAAACTTTCTGTATCTAGTCACCGTCCAGAGAAAGCCAACATCTGATAGTTACCTTTGTTTGCTCAAGGTTTTCTTTGTTTGTTTGTTTTGTTTTGTTTTAATTAATTTAATTTTTGGCTGCATTGGGTCTTCGTTGCTGTGTGTGGGCTCTCTCTAGTTGCTGAGAGCGGGGGCTACTCTTTGTTGCGGAGCACAAGCTCTAGGCGTGCGGGTTTCAGTAGTTGTGGCACATGGGCTCAGCAGTTGCGGCTCACGTGCTCCAGAGCACAGGCTCAGCAGTTGTGGCGCACGGGCCCAGCTGCTCCGCGGCATGTGGGATCTTCCCGGACCAGGGCTCGAACCCGCGTCCCCTGCACCGGCAGGCAGATTCCTAACCACTGTGCCACCAGGGAAGCCCAGCCCAAGGTTTTGAACCAAGTTGTTTCTTACTACCATTTCAAAACTCTATTCGTACCTGCCTGCTTGCATTTTATTCACAATTCTCAAAGGATTTTCATGTATTTACTCCTTACTGCAATCTTTGTGGGTAGATGAAGCAGGCATTACTGTGTCAACTTTACAGATTTTACAGATCATTTAAGTGACAATTAGGGAGATTAACTACATGGGAACTAAATCAGTGTAGGAATTTATACTGAAGAGTTTGACTCCCACTTTACCGTTCTTTCTCCTCTACCTTGCTGCTTTTTCCTCAGTAGAAATATCATGATGCTGTCCTGCAAATACATCTTAATAAGAGGTAAGAATGAATTAGGCTCTAAGGCTTTGAACAGCATTTAATCTGCAGGCTAGACATTTGAAGACAATCTCTCTTACTCTATAGTTTTCAGTAAAATGGCTCAAGTTGTCCTGGCAAGAACTATCCCTTATAAATAACCTTTGAGGGCTTAGAGATATAAAAAATTTCTCTTCATCTGACATTCTCACATACCCTTTGTAACAGTCAGAGCCCTTTGATCACAAGTGACAGAAAATCCAGCCTGCCCTGCTTTACACACCAAAGGGATTATATTGATTTCTGACTAAAAGTACAAATGTGGGTCTGACTTCAGAAGAGAATCTGGACACTCCAATCATGTTTTTAAGATTCTATTTTCTCTCTCTCTTTATCCTGCCTTCTGCAGTGTCGACGTCCTCCTCAGGCTCTGTGTGTCCTTGTTCCCGTACCAATCTCCTTGTCCCCAAACAGCTCCATGAGCAAAATGACTGCTGTGGTTCCAGACCCCAGACTCTACCATCTAAAGATGGAGAGAGATCCTCTTCCAGAAGATCCCAAGCAAATCCTGGGATTTATCTTTTCTCTTTGGCCTGAATAGAATATTATGACTATTCCTCAAACCATACAGTGCAGGAGATAGGATTCGCTGATTGGCTTCGACTAACCAGGGTCCCTTCCCATAGCTGGAAAGGAGCTAATCTTCCCAAGTCCCAGGCCGGAGAACGGAGGCAGCCTCGATTCTCCAAAGTCTTTGGGCAGAAGCAGAGGGAGATGGATATTGGGTGGCAATCAGCAAATTATACTCCCTTCACTGTGCCCCTGTTTTTAGGCTTCTTCAATATATTATTTCATCAATTATTACTTCCTCATATTTCCTCACAGTTACTTCCTCTCTTTGAATTGGAATACCTGGGGTGAGATTTATGATAACTGAGATTTTTCTGTAGCATCGAGACCTTTTATCAGGAGTCATATCTTGCTGTTGGCTAAACACCAAAATATTTGGCCATATTTAGATGGTTAGCTAAAGTTTGCTGGATACAGAATTTACTAACCATCTAACTTAAGCACATCACAAATTCTGAGTCAACAATAAAAATACTTAATTCTTGAGGGATTGAGATAGCAGAGGTTAAAACACCTAGCAGAAAATTGGTTCCCTTTTTTCTCATGAATGACTTGAATGGCTCAACTAGACACTGACCCCTCATCTACCTCAGTTCTAATAGGGCTTGGCACTAAAATGCATGCTCCAGTAGGCCCGCCATCCACTTCATCCAGGTGTCCTCAATAATTTTGTCAACCATCTCTCCCCTAGACAGACCAGAAAGGAGGACAGTCTCTGGTTAAGAGTTCACGTGACTTCTAACAAGTGATAATTTTAGTAGTTTCAGTGTGCTAAGAGAATGTCCATTAAGAGACTTTTTGGTCTGTACTAGGTTTATCCCTTGTTATCTTCAAGCCTGAGGAGGGAAATTTTGAAAACTAGAGTATGAAGAAAAATAACTAAAATTGCTATTCATAGTAAGGTAAGGTCATAAACCTAGAGCAGTAGTTCTCATCGGGGACAGTTTTGTCCTTCAGGGAACAATCGGCAATGTTTGAAGATATTTTGGGGGGTCCCAAGTGGAGAAAGTTGGTGGTATTAGCATCCAGTGTTTAGAGACCAGAGAAGCTGCTAAACTTTCTATCAGTACAATGCACAGGGCAGCTCCTGACGACAAAGAATTATTCACCTCTGCTCAAAAGTATCATTGTAGAGTATGGGACAGAAAAAATATTGTTTTCCCTTCTTAGTGGATTATATCCTACAATGTGTGAGATTCGATGTGTGTCCTTCAGGAGGTGTGTGTGTGTGTGTGTGTAGTTTGTGTGTTTGACTGAACAGTTACTTACTGAATAACCAGGAGAATAAAGAGGTATGTCTAGCTGGGCTAGATTGGACTCAATTTGGATGTCACTGCCTTCCTTATAGAAAAAGTTGAAGATCTAAACCAATACTTTCCTGTGCTTTGCCATTCAAGAATTTCCAAATATAATTGAGACTAGGAAAAATGTACTTCTTGAGAGAGGGACAGGTACTGTGGGTGAAATGGTGAGCCCCAAGTGAAGGTGGAGAGAATTTAGCAGAATTTAGAAGAGACAGACAATTTCACAGAGAAGCGCAAACAGAAGGACTATGGACTGGGGGGGGGGGGGCATACATCCCAGGTTCTCAGCAGAGTTCTAATTTACCCCTATTGTCCAGAGAGCTATTACTAAAGCCCTCTTTCATCCTAATCATGGAGCAAGCTTAGCCCCCAGAGTGAACACATAGAGCCCACACAGGGAAGGATTATATTTCTTGAGCGCTTTGCCATTAGACTAACATAAAAGTACAATTTTAAGTGTTTATCCTTCTCCTATGTTGTAATTCATTTTTTAGTTTTTCCTAACCCTTCAATAAAATCTGATATAAAGTTGTGTCTGGAAAATAAAGAAACAGGCCTGTCTGTCTCACCCTCATTAGCAACCAGCAGCCAAGTACAGAGTTCAGTGACCAGAGAGGTCGTCAGAAGCAGATCTGGGAGAAGAGACCAGTGGGGAGAAGCAACCTGGGCAAATCAGAAGGATTTCGTTCTTTTGAATTAAAATTTTTTGACTGGGGACTTGAAAAGCTGATTTAGTTATCAAAAGTTTTTTTGTACCTTAATCTCATTCTCTGCACACTGCTTGGCTCCATTTTATTTATTTATTTATTCATTCATTCATTCACTCATTTATGCATTTATTATATACTCCTCATTTCCTGTAAAACTCCTATTTATCCTGCCTGAGTATTGGACGCTACGTCTCTCCCCTCAGGCGGATCTGACTGCTTAGTTCTTGCTTGTCAACCAGACATTTCATCCACTCTTTATCTAGTTCTTGGAATTAAATTTGTTCCATGACATGACTTTTAGGTCATGGAACAAATTTAATAACTTTCACGGTTATTCATCTACTCATGTTTCAACATACTCACATTACTGCTTATGTTTCTCCTTGAGACATAAGAAAATATAAAAGCAGAGCCCTGGCCTTGTGTGGCTGGTATAAGAGAGAAAGTAACAATTACGTTTCTGGATTGGTCCAAGGTCTGAAAAGTGGAGCTGAAAATGGAGGTCCTCCAGGCATTACAAGAAAGGAAACCGGGCTTCCCTGGTGGCGCAGTGGTTGAGAGTCCGCCTGCCGATGCAGGGGACACGGGTTCACGCCCTGGTCTGGGAAGATCCCACATGCCGCGGAGCGGCTGGGCCCGTGAGCCACGGCCGCTGAGCCTGCACGTCCGGAGCCTGTGCTCCGCAATGGGAGAGGCCACAACAGTGAGAGGCCCGCATACCGCAAAAAAAAAAAAAAAAAAAAAAAGAAAGGAAACCAAAAATATGGAAGCCCAAAGAACAAATCTGGGGTGGAAAAGCTTAAGGCAGTATGCTCTCACGCCTGGCAGGTCATCACATTCCCTGTAAAATTTATAACACATAGATGCCATGCCCCACCACAGATATGCTCAATGAAAATCATGCAGATTGGGATCCAAGGATCTGTACTTTTGGAAAGCATCCCAGGTGATTCTGAAGAGCGATCAAGTTTAAGAAATTGGGTTCTGGGGATTTAAGGTGAAGAGCTGCCTTGCAGGTGTGACTGCACTTATGGATCCTGCCATGTCTGGGGACAGGCTTACAGAGTTTCTGAGATGCAACACGTATTGCTGGCCCCTGAGTCCTGCTTGGGCCCAGCCTAATTTGCATCATATACCCTCCTGTACTCCAGTCTGGGGGGGGCCGGGTCCTCACTGCCTGTGTTCCTGGCTTTAGGTAGAGCACTGACCTAATATATAGATCCCATCACTTTGTACTGGGCCTTACTCTATTTCCCTTGGCCTATACTCATGGCACAAAAAGAGATGAGAATAATTTTTTGAATTCAAAATTCAAAAAAATTTTTTGAATCCCGTATATATATATATATTATTTTATATATATATATATATATATATATATATTATTTTCCATAAAATCTGTGCCACAAGGAAGGAGTGGTTTCCCAGCCTCGGAAGCCTCTTACAGCTGGTGTGTGTGGTTTTGTTACTGAGCTGTCTCTTCTGAGTGGTTTGGAGATTTTTAAGCTACAAAATATTAATTGTATGATTTTCAGGGAAATGGCATAATTCTGTACAATGGAACCTCCTGTTTAAAAAAGACCTTGCTCCCAATCCATATATAATGTCTCCTAATCTTGCACTCATGATTTCTTTTAAAAATTTGAACATGGGCTTCCCTGGTGGCAAGTGGTTGAGAGTCCACCTGCCGAGGCAGGGGACACGGGTTCATGCCCTGGTCCGGGAGGATCCCACATGCCGCGAAGCGGCTGGGCCTGTGAGCCATGGCCGCTGAGCCTGCGCTTCCGGAGCCTATGCTCTGCAACGGGAGAGGCCACAGCAGTGAGAGGCCCGCGTACCACAAAAAAAAAAAAAAAAGAAAAAAATTTGAACATATTTATTTGTTTTTCTGTTTACCACACTTTCTTGTTTTGTTTTTTTCTTAACTACCCTTTTATTAAGAACACCTTCCCATTATTAAAAAAAAAAAACAGTGATTACAGTAATGTATGATTTAGAAGTACAGTCTTCCCACAGGACCTTCTCATTTGGTATATTTAATATTCTTAATCTGGGATACTGTTGTATATTAAGTGTAATGTGTACATATGTTTAAATATAAAAACACAGAGGCTCATAATTTGAAAGCATAAAAATAAAAGCTAACCTGGTAAAAAGCAGGCTTGGAGTGTGTATCATTGAATGGATTCTGAGATGGCATCCCTATACTAATTATATGAGTCAATGAGCAAAAAGATTAGCTTACCCTCAGCATTTCAGGGTCATATCTTTGGCGTTTGGTATAAAAAACTAAAGCTACATGAGGTTAAAATGAAACTCAGGGGATTCCAATAGTATTTTATACTTGGTGAATTAGTGCCTTTATAAAAGAGGCCCCAGAGAGCTTGTGAGGCCCCTTCCACCATGTGATGATACACGAAGTCTACGACCTGGAACAGGGCCCTCACCCTACCGTGCTGGTACCCTGATCTCAGACTTCCAGCCTCTAGAAATTTAAGGAATATTTTCTGTTATTTATAAGCAACTCAATCTGCTATTTTGTTATAGTAGCCAAAATGGAGTAAGACACTTAATATAGTGGTCAGTGCCTGGTCCCTATTGAATTTACGATATCATGTCCTTGCTTCAATACCATCCTTAGGTACTCATCGTCCATGGCCCAAAATTAAAATTATCTAGTTTTATATTTCCAATAGCTTTCATGATCTGGCTATAATCAATCCTTCAAGCCTCATTTTCACCTAGTTTTCTCTAAGAACCCTCTGTTTCACCCAGACTACACAGTTTCCTCATTCCTAGGGAAAATACCTTTGTTCAGGATTTCCCACTCTTCAGAAAGGGCAACCAAACTTTTTTCCATATAGCTGAGTCCTACTTATAATCTAACACCTAGTTTACATTGGCCCCAAACCGAAAAGACTTTCTTGACCTCCCAAGACCAAAGTGTTCTTTCCCAGAATTTCTGTATCATTGAAGGCCCATTTCATTCTTCTGGCCCTTAACATAAGCTGTCTGCACTGTCAGTGAACTTTAAAGCTATGTTTGTATCTTGTTATCTCAGTTATGTTGAAAGTCCCTAAGGATAGAAATTTGGAGGTTTCGTCTTTGTAATCTTTCATAGCATAAAATAGTGCCTTTCATACCACACTCAAATATGTATTTAATTTTTAGTACACCCAACAGAAGTAGATATAGAGTAAATATTACACAGTTGAATATCTGTTTGTAACAGTGAGGTATTTTTTAATATATGAAAAAGGTTAGTATTCGTTCCAGTCACTTATTTTTTTATTTTCATATTATCTTTGGATAACATGTGAGTTTCTTTTCCAGTTGTTTTCAACAGTCCCTAATTTTAAATATTCAAGCACAGTTTTTAAAGATGTTAAATGGTAATTCTGGCTAAAAATAATTCTTATTGAATGGCTCTGATTTGGGACTAAAATTTGAAAAGAAGACAATCAATGTTTTTCCTAGAGCTTCTTATTAAAAGCACAATAAACATTCCCAGAATTGTGGAGAAGTTATAGCACAGTTAAGTTTGTTTGTCCTGGAGCCAAAAATTCAAAGGAACATATGTTTGTCAAGTTAATGGAACGTGAGAAGATGGGTTTAAATAATCACAGGATAAATCTGTTGCTAAGTTTTTCAAGGATTTGAAAGTTTTAGATGAATGTGATTGGGATCAAGGGACTGAGGGAATGAGCAGAGCCTGTAATTGTGGTCATTTAGTCTATATTTCTTTACACTTACCATGATTGTGTGCTCCTTTCCCACAGCACACAGATGTTTGCTTTGTAGTATTCCATTACTCAGTTGGAAAATAAAAAGCTACACATTTCCAGGACTGTTCAGTAACACACTGTGTTAGGGCCAACCATCCTAACTCATTCTGCCTTCAGAGTTAATCATGTCCGTAAGACAATTACATACATTGCTAACTTAATACCCTGACAATAACTGAGGTGGTATTTTCCAACTGCTTGTATTATAACTCACCTAAATATCCTGAGAGGACCAGACAGAAGTAAGGGGACTTGACTTTCCTGTTCAAGACTTCAGAGACTAATTTGGCATTTATTTGTTTCACTCTCAGAATTCAACTCTTTAAAAAAAGAAAAACCCATGTGGTTTTAATTAAAAACAGAGTACAGACTTATACTAGATAATTTGGAAGCAATAAACAAAGATAAAAAAGAAAAAATTTTCTCATATTTCCATCCATCTGTCATGACCCACTATTAGTATTTTGTAGTATTACTGTTTTTTCTTGGAATATATAACATATTTTTAATAAAATCTGAATTACACAATACTGTTTTATAATTTTCTTTTAAATTTAACAATACAATGTGCATGTTATACCATGTTATACATTACTTATCTTTTATAATGTCATTTAAATATTTCTGTAGTATTCCATTTATCTCCCTATTCTATATTTTAATTAATATTTTAGTAAGGAATGTTTATGCTTCCATTTGTAACTATTATAAATACTTCTGCAGTAAATATCTGTGCCTATTTTTTGTTTCAGTCATTGCAATTTTCTATTATATTCGTATTGTATCAGATGAGTTCCTTGTTCCTCTTTATATTTTTTCTGTGCAAGCACTTTTCTTCTGAATTCAGGACAATTTCTCAAGCTTGTTTTCTAATTCCCTTTCTTATCCAATCTAATATATTCTGCCTCCTCTACACTTCAGTAGAGATTATATTTTTCGTCCTACAATTTTCCTTATCTGAGCTTTTTCCCCCCTCATAAAGGCCTGGCCTAATTTCAAGATGTAATATTTTATCAGATAACTTGATGAACAAAGATTAAATATTTACAAACATTTCTTCCGTTTCACAATGTATGTGTTTCATTGAGGGCTATTTGTTAATGTCTCAGCTCAACTCCTTTCTTTGAATAGCTGTCCTTTCATGTGCAGCTAATCCTCCCCTACACAATGATCCCATGTAATAAGCCATAAAAAGACACATGGTCTGAAAAAACATTTTAATGCAACTTCTGGGTGACAAAAAGCATGCTAAGAAGTATACCCTAAATGTTAGAATTTCTGGAGTACCTGGAAGGTATGTTCTCTACGATGGTGGCTGTGTGTCAAATAGTATTCTGATATTAATGGTTTCCTTCAGAAATGGACAGGATCGAAATTTATTTATAGATGAAATCACTGACATTAACAAAAGGAAGACTAATTGTTAGTGCATGTTACTATTTATGTCAGCAAATTTTGTGCAGTCTTTTACTAACATGGCTTTACAGAAAGAAAGCAAGAAATCCGTTTTATCACGTTAGGAGAATTTTTTCTAGTTTCAGGTCTATCTTGTTGTAATCTCAAGACAGTGCTGTTTTTAACATTCTAACTTTAGGTGTAGGGTAAAAAAATCTCTGTTAATGGCTATTTCTCATTAGCTACAAATTTCTGAGTTGTTTTATGTTTTGGAGGAAAGGGGTCAGGAACGTGTGTGTGCACGCGCGCGTGTGCACGCTCGCACAAGCTTAGGAGGGAGTAAGGGGGAGAGAGAGAAATAGAGAAATGGGGGGGTTGTGAAGTGAAGCTCTAATAAAGAGGATCACTAAGAGACATTTTATACTGAAATCATCAAGAATGGTACTACCTAAAAAAAGTGAATGAATGACAACAAACACTCATCAAATTATAACCTTTGTGGGAGGGCAGGTTTGATGCCGGCAACTGGAGACGCCTGTCATGCCGAGACGCTAGATGGCTGATATAAGTTTATGGCTTAACGATGACAAAATTCTTTTCAACTTCTGTTAAAACTGAGTTGAGAAAAACTAACAGTATCTCTCCATCTTACAGTGGTACTGTGCTATAATGTTGTGAGTTGCTGGGGCAAGGAATAAGATAGCGACTTAGTAAACTGAGAAGATGGTGGATGAGTGTCCCCCAAAACCATCCTGCCTGGATTTGGTGCTAGTTTCTTTTATAGAACAAAGAGGGGGTGATGAGAAGGTAAAGTAAAAAGAGGATAAGTTGTAGCAAATATTTCCTGGTTCCTGACAGACTTTTGTGGGAATGTGTTCATTTCTTCTTTCCTCCAGCCATTCACAGGTGGGCCTGGTCAGGATGTTTCCTGTGGGCTCGAAGAAAGGTGTTTTAGCTTAACATTTAGGCTTGGGAGGAAGAATTGTCAGTGGCGGATTATTATGTATACTTTATGCTATGGGCAACATTCCTTCAGTGATTAACTTGTGGTTAACAAAAGGCATAGAATACAAAAGTTAAAGTAAAAGAAACAGACCCAATATGGAGTCAGATTTGTTCTTCCCTATTACAATGATAAGAAATCTATATCTTGATCCTGGTCCTTGACTCCTGGCCAGACCTCCTAAAACCCTTGTAATTTCCTAAATAATAAGAGCAAAAGGAGCATCTTTAGTTACATTCCTTTTTTGTCCCTAGTTCCTGAAAATGGCTTTGGAGCTATAAATGTGAAATTTGCATCTTTTCTTATTCATAACAGGCCCATTTCAACCTTTATTATGTTAATAAAGTGACTTTTGGAAGCCTCTCAGGATGGGGGTGCTGGTTGCCAGGAGAAACGATCATATGATTCAAGAGGGTTAATCACCAATGACCAAAAAATGGGCAGATGACCTGAATAGACATTTTTCAAGAGAAGACATAAATGGCCAATGGGTGCATGAAAAAGTGTTCAATGTCACCAATCATCAAGGAAATGAAAATCAAAACCACAGTGAGATATCACTTCACACCTGTTGAGATGGATATTATCAAAAAGGCAAGAGATAAGTACTAGCAAGGGTATGAAAAAAATGGAAACCTTGTGCACTGTTGGTGGGAATGTAAACTGGTACAGCCACTATGGAAGACAGTATGGAGGTTCTTCAAAAAATTAAAAATAAACTACCATATTATCCAGCAATCTCACTTCTGGGAGTATATCCAAAGTAAATGAAATAATTATCTTGAAGAGATAGCTGTACTCCCATGTTCATTGCTGTGTTATCCATAATAGCCAAGTTGTGGATGTAGGCTAAGTGATTATCAATGGATAAATGGAAAAAGAAAATTATATATATAATTTAATATATATATGTATTATATATACCTCCAATGGAATATTATTCAGCCTTAAAAAAGAAGGAAATCTAGGGGGCTTCCCTGGTGGCGCAGTGGTTGGGAGTCCACCTGCCGATGCAGGGGACACGGGTTCGTGCTCCGGTCTGGGAAGATCCCACATGCCGCGGAGTGGCTGGGCCTGTGAGCCATGGCCGCTGAGCCTGCGCGTCCGGAGCCTGTGCTCTGCAACGGGAGAGGCCACAACAGTGAGAGGCCCACGTACCGCCAAAAAAAAAGAAGGAAATCTTGTCATTTGTGACAACATGGAAGAAGCTGGAGGACATTATGCTTAGTAAAATAAGCCAGACTGAGAAAGACAAATACTACACGGCATCCCTTACATGTGGAATCTAAACCCCCCAAAAGTGAAACTCATTGCAATAGAGAGTAGAAAAGTGGTTGTCAGGGCTTGAAGGTGGGGGAAATAGGGAGAGGTTAGTAGAAGGCTACAAACTTTCAGTTATAAGCTGAATAAGGTCTGAGGGTCTAACGTATAACCTGGTGACTACAGTTGATTGTATACTTGTATTGTATAATTGAAATTTGCTAAAACAGTAGAATTTAAATGTTCTCACCAAAAATAATAATTATAATAATAATAAGGTAAATATGTGGGGTGATGGATAGGTTAATCAACTCAATGAGGGAGGCCTATGGTAAATTAAACTTTAAGGATTGGAATAATCAAAGAAGACACTTTGTTAAATTAAGTATTGACAATATGTGACAAACTGGAGTTTAGAAAATGTTCACCAAAGTGCCTGAAAAATGGCTTAATTTCCTATTCATAGGTTTAATTTCCTATTTCCAATGGAAAGATCATTGATGTTAAAAAAAAAAAAAAAAGAATTACACTAACAGCCAAATGAGTGTTAGAGGCTGTAAGTATTATACACTAGGTGTTCATTAGAGCAGGAAATCAGTGTGGGCTGGGTATGGTCAGGGAATGTGTCTTGGTAAGTACAGGATCTTGAGAGATACAGCAATCTCTTTCAAGTATACTGTGAGCTTACTGGAGCATAATGGATTAAAATAATGTCAAGCTCCTTGGTTTTTACCTAACCATATATTTGCAGTGAGAGTTCAAAGATGGGGGCAGACATAGCACTTGGTCACTGCCTGTACTTCCTAACTCTTCTTCTTTTTTATAGGCAATCCTCTGTTTTGTGGGTTTAGTGGTTTCAAAGAAAACAAACCGTTTAAAGCAGAAATCAAGGTGAAATAGATTAGGTTTGAACACGAGAAAATGGTTTTTAAGACTCTACTGAGTTTTGTTTCCCTTCATTCTCTTTAAGGCTCTAAATAAATCTGAAATAGCTTTAGCCATGTCTTTTATGATTACCTGAGATTTTTTTCTCAAAGTGACTAAGTCGACTTTGGAATATACACATAGGTGCCGAATAAATACTTGTTGTCTAGTAGACTAAACTGTGGTATTAGCTCTTGATGTTGTAGACGTATGTTGTTGATTGGATAGTGTTAGAGAAAGCAACACTTGAATCTTCCTAAATCTTTCTCCCCAATGTGCTAGTAAACTTTTCTTGTAAGACAGCTTATTATTTTTTTCTTTTATTGTAACATAATTGACATAGAGCATAATATTAGTTTCAGACACACAACAAAATGATTCACTATATGCGTATATTGGGAAGTGATCATCACAATAAGTTTAGTTACCATCTATCACCACACACTGTTACAATTTTTTTTCTTGTGATGAGAAATTTTAAGATCTACTCTCTTAGCAATTTTCAGATATACAGTACAGTATTATAGTCGCCATGCTGGGTATTATTTATCTTTTAACGGAAAGTTTATACCTTTTGATCCCCTTCACTCATTTCACCCACCCCTGATCCTAGCCTCTGGCAACCAGCAATCTGTTCTCTCTACCTATGAGTTTGGCTTTTCTTGATACATGTTTATATGTAAGTGAGATCATATGGTTTTTGTCTTTCTCTGTCTGACTTATTTCACTTAGCATAATGCCACAAGAGCCACCATACAAGTTGTAGCAAATGTCAAGGCTTCCTTCTTTTTTTAAGGCTGAATAATATTCCATTGTGTGTGTGTGTATCACATTTTCTTTATCTAGTCACCCTTGGATGGACACTTAGGCTGTTTCCATGTCTTGACTATTGTAAATAATGCTGCAATGAACATGGAGGTACAGATATCTTTTCAAGTTAGTGTTTTCTTTTCCTTTGGATAAATACCCAGGAATTGCTGGATCATATGGTAGTTCTTTTTTTTTTTTTTTTTTTTTTTGAGGACCCCTCCATACTGTTTTCCATAGTGGCTGCACCAATTTACATTCCTTCCAACAGTGCACAAAGGTTTCCTTTCGTCCACATCCTCACCAGCACCTGTATTTTTCTTGTCTTTTTGCTATGGCCATTCTAACAGCTGTGAAATGCATATCATCGATATATGATACATATCACTGTGGTTCTGATATATCATTGTGATTCTGATTTGCACTTCCCTAGTGATTAGTGATGTTGAGCACATTTTCATGCACTGGTTGGCCCTCTGTATGTCTTCCTTGGGAAGATGCCTATTCAGATCCTCTGCCCATTTTTTATTAAGATTGTTTGTTTTACTATTGAGTTGTATAAATTTTTACATGTTTTGAATATTAACGCCTTATAAACTTATGATTTGCAAATGATTTCTTCCATTCAGTAGGTTGCTTTTTCTTTTTTTTTTTAATGGTTTCCTTTGTTGTGTTGATGCTTTTTTTGTTTGATGTGGTCTCACTTGTTTATTTTTGCTTTTGTTGTCTTTGTTTTGGTGTGAAATCTAAAAAAATTCATTGCCAGGACCTATGTCAGGGAGCTTACTGCCTATGTTTTCTTCTAGGAGTTTTATGGTCTCAGGTCTTTACAAGTCTTCAACAGCTTGTTCTTTGTCTACTTTAAATCTGACATTTTAAAATTTTGATTTTCAATTTCCAGTGGATGTGTTTCTTAGACAAACTTAAAGAATAGACTTTTATTTCAAGAGACATCAAAACTTAGTCACTTCCTTTTATAAAACTCTTCAGCAATACTTAGGAAAGGAGTCACAATAATAAAATAGGGAAACGAGAACAATTTATTCATGGAGAAGAATTTTTACAAAGGGAAGTAACGAGCTAAGACAACCATCCAACCTCTTTACCCAGATATTTTAACCAAGCAGATTTATGGACCAAAAAGCTGAGATTAATGGTTCTTAAGCCTGGCTGAGCGTTACAATCACCTGGGGAGCTTTTAACAAATACCTAAGTCTGGGCCTCACCCCTGGAGTATCTGATTTAATTGACTTTGGTGGTGTCTGGGCATTGGTGCTTCTTAATAGCTCTCCAGGTGATTCTAATGTACAGCCAGGGTTGAGAACCACTGGTCTAGAAACTGTCTCTACTGCCCCTATGAAATATACAGGTAATATAATCAGAAGTGCGTTTCCTTGGTTTTTCTACTCCACCTGTGGAGCTTAATCATCTTTAACTCCTTCAGGTTTCAGGAAATGTTGTAGTTAGACATTACACACACCCAGGCACAACAGAACACCTGATCGACTCAGATCTTTAGAGCAACAAAGAGGTACAGACTTTATCATGTCTTTAAATGCTATAGCTCAGAATCTTCAAGTGGCAATACCTGTCACAGTAATAATCACTGGTCTTTAATAAAAATAGAATTTCACAGTTTGTGCCTCTAAGATCAAACATTGAATAAAGCTCTTAACTCTAGTAGTATAGACATGAATTGACAAATTCTTTGGAAGAGGCTGTCCAGCGATCTTTTATTCATTCCCTCTTGGAGGTGAAAGTGATGACACGTGGAGAGTGAAAGTAGCGATGTGGATGGGGGTGCAGTCCTCATCAAAATTTTCTTCCACATTGAGAAACTGCTATAATTCAAAGTAGTTGGGCTGAATGTAGTCAAAGACCCCTGGGAATATGCCCATAAGCTTCACAATTGAAGACCAAAGAGATAGGTAGGAATAGAGTGGCAGGATTCAGCGTGATGAGGAAGGAAGTAGGGTCTCCTTGCTAGAAACATGCAAATATTTTTAAATAACCATTTATTATTTATTTTTATTAGATTATATTAGTAATTTAACATACTTTCAGAGATTAGTTGGAAGTCAGTGCTGGACAAGAATGAAACATTGACTAGGTAGCAGAGTTGAGGCGAAACGTTTTCCACCAATATATTGGAAACCTATATCCAAGTGTTTTCACATAGATTTCTCTTCCTCAAAGATTAACATGAGTGGACTTCCCAGTCTCCTACCCCCCAGATTCTGTTATTGCGACCTAAGCTTACATCCTTTCCTTCTGTACTATCTGAATCCCTCTCGGCCATTGGCAGTGTGCCTATTGGAGATCCCATTAAAATTCTGGCTCATAATACTTATGTGATATTTGTCAACCTCAGTGTGTAAAATGGAAATGATATGACATCCTATGATTTTTATTAGAGCAAAAATTAGATTAACGTATGAGAAAGTATACTGTAAACTTTTGCTACTCAACCTTAACCAAAGCTGAACCTAGGAAAATTCACGTTGCTTGCTTTCTTTGTTTTTTACTGCCAAAGATCAATGTGGGAAGTATTGCAAATATGCTGATCCTATTGACATATGCAATGTCAGTCTGGACCTCACTGCCGTCCTATAATTCTTTAACTTTTGTGGCCTCTCTGTTGCATTATCTAAAATGGTTGTTTCATACTTTTTTCACTTGCCTCAAATCTCTACTTCTGCCTCATTTTAGCTCCTGGGAGTAGACGGCCTTGGCTCTGTTATCAAGAATGATTGGGTCCATCCAACGGGAGGTCCCTTTAATGTTTTTGCATTTTATCTGGATGTATTTTCCTGGATTGTCATCTTTCCTACCTCTCTTTGCTCCTGCCCAAAATCTCTAGGTCCTAAAGATTAGCTTGACTGAAGCCCATCTTCTCCTGCTCCTATGAAGCCTAAGTCATTATCTTCTCTCTGCTCAGCCTCTTCCCTCACTCCCTACTCATTGACTTGTTGCCTTCAGACATGTTCAGGTCTCACCACCTCCATATAAACTCTCCTTCACCCTGGTTCTACCTTACATTACCATGACATCTCCCTCTTTCCTGGATCCCAAGTCTCTTAAGTGAGTAGTCTTTCCTCATCCCCCTTTCAATATTTAACGTCTCGTTATTTCTCACACCCTATTTCCTGTGACTTTTCAGGTGTCCGTCCCACCTTTGTGGCACTAGCATCTTCTTTGGTCTCTGTGACAACGGCTCTCCTCATTTTTGTCTTACATCTCACACTCTTTCACTGACTCCCTTTTCTTTCTTGTCTTCCAAGTAGTTTTACACCAAATCCATTCCACAGCCATCTTTTCATTTTAGAATTTCTCCCTTAAGATTATTAACCATTCTCACAAATTCTAATATGTACATAACTCTCAAATTTGGTCAATGCCAGTCTTTTGAGTTTTATTCTTGTATTTCCGATTGTTTGATGGTTACCCCCACCAAACTCATATTTAAAATTGAATTCGTTGTATTTCCCTCAAGCACATTTTCTCCAGTCTTATTATTTCTATTAATGACATTATCAACTGTATAATATTGGTGTTTCAATCTCACTCAACCACCGACTCAATCATATTTAGTCTAAATGTCTAAACGTATTAGATTCATATTTAAAATCATGTAATCAGTCTAGCCCATGCAGTGAAAGAAACCTCCTAAATACACACATTTTTCCTCTTTATCATTTATTTTTGTGAATAACATGTAAATATTATGAGTATGAAATTGGTTACTAAGGATAATCTGATTTGATGGCATTGTATTTATTGGAAGAAAGGAATGGATTTATAGTAATTGCACATGCGACTATTGTCCAGGAACTAACCGAATCAAATACATATTGTAGCATGAATGTCTTTTACAGTAACAAATGCATTCTGCCTTTAGTGTATTTTAAAATTTGTCTTATTTTATATCTTAGGTTGAAATGTTAAGTGATAGCAGAAATTGTATTCCATTCATCTCTGTTTTATCTGTGGCCCCTAGAACTTGCTCTTGTAAAATAGGTAATCAGTAAACATTCACTAAATTTACAAAGGCATTCACAGAGTCCTTGAGGTATAATGCAAAAAGCCACCCCAAATGTGGAATGGCTAGTGGAACAATTGCTGACAACAGAGTAGAAGGCTTGCAAAGAGCAATCTTTACTTATTTATGTATTTTTTCCTAGGCCCAGACATTACTGTGGCATCTTCAGTAAGAAACAAGGACATTAACACAAGGAATGCATACATTTCTACCCATAGTAACACTTTGTGTTTTTTATTTTTATATTAGTTATTTATTTTAACATCTTTATTGGGGTATAATTGCTTTACAATGGTGTGTTAGTTTCTGCTTTATAACAAAGTGAATCAATTATACGTATACATATATCCCCATATCTCTTCCCTCTTACGTCTCCCTCCCTCCCTCCCACCCTCCCTATCCCACCCCTCTAGGTGGTCACAAAGCACGGAGCTGGTCTCCCTGTGCTATGTGGCTGCTTCCCACTAGCTATCGGTTTTACATTTACTCCCTCAGTTCGTCCCAGCTTACCCCTCCCCCTCCCCGTGTCCTCAAGGCCACTCTGTGGTAGGTCTGTACTCTGTGTTTTTTATATCCCATCTTTTTCTTTGTCATTGGCAAGCCCTACATATTTAGCTTAATGTTCATCCTGGGTGTCCTCCTAGAAATATCATGAGATTAGCTCACTTATGAAACTTGAGCAATTGTACTACATGATTATCGCCTATAATAATGATAATGAGTTAATAAAGAGAAACATGGATTCAACAATTCTCAAGACCAACAGAGCTCTATGGAACCATCTGAAGTCCAACTGGAGGCAGTTCTTAAAGAGCCAGTGAGCAAAATCTAGACAGTTTATAAAAGCAGCCTGAGCCAAGAATCATGAAAACATAAACCTTAGGGAAACGAACTTCCAGCTGTATAGATTTCCTCTTTAAGTTTCAAAGTTACCTGTTTAAAAAAAATCACAAAATTCCAGTACTTTCCATTTTATTTTGGAACTGGATTGTCTCAGAATCAAGCCACTGTTCTTATCTGACTTCTGGTTGGTCTCATACTGCCTTTTTATTAGTTTGGCTGGCGTTGGTTCTAAGCGCCATGCCTAAAATTGTGGGCTTGTCAACAAAATCCAGTTTTTTGTTTTCGTTGCCGACATGTTATATATACCCTCATAGAATACTTAGTGGGTAAATGGAATAGTCTCCATTCTTTGTGGCAATAGGAATTATTTTCAAATGAGTCATTTGCGGTAAATGAATGTGGTGGTGTGGGCTACCGCTTATACCAGCAGCGTGTAAAGTTAGAAACATATTCTAAGAAACCTTAGAATATGAAGACATGATTTAAATCTTGGAAAGTTTTTAAATTGATAGTTTGATATTTGATTTCTTAGACTCACACATGATGTATGGAATATTTACCAGGGAAGAAATAAGGGGAAAAAAGGAAAAGAAAGGAAAAAAAAAAACCCCACAAATACCTTTTCTTTGACTTTTATTTTTTCTTTTAGCCTACACAGATAAAACAAAGTTCAGAATTTACTGCCAAACACTTATTCATGAGTGTAAGTCAAATTAAATGAAGACAAGTTAATAACAGCACTTTGTAAAATGAAAAATAGCTAAATAAAAGGAAGGCATTATTATATTGCAGATCATTTAAAGCTATATTGGACAATATGGAGCAGTTTAGGAAAGATTTGAATTTATGACAGATTGTAAGCTCCTCAATGCCAGGAAAGAAGTTCTGCTTCATCTTTGTATCTATTCAGAAAAGCGGTATATTTTAAGTGAAGATATAGATGTGAATGTATTAATATATAATTTTATATTTATATAGAAAATATATTAACATATAATTTGCATATATTATCTATAAATCTTATCTATATATGAAATTTTCAAAGAAGTAGTGCAACCTTAACAAGTTTTTTTTTTAATTACCTTAAGAGTCACCGGTATATGTTTCTATTGTTTTATGGAAACATAAAGAGTTAAATTCAGAAAAGTAAGGGAAAGCAGGGGCCAGGATTCTCCAGCGTGACACACTAGAAATATCCCTACAAAACAGAAATGTCTGTGGATTGATGTGTCATATCTCAAAATATGGCCCTACAAATATAATAGGATGAAGAAAACATCTTGCTGACTCATCTATTTTCAATAGATGCTCTAATGCAGTATTGTAAATGGGAGGTATTCCTGTCCCAAAATAACACACCCAAACCTGTTAGATAAATTCAACTTCATATGTCTGTTTCTCTATAGGAAATGTTAAAGCCAGTTGTTAACACACTTTGGAGACTTAATAAAGGTTCACCAAAAATACAGAATAGACTTCCTCCCCTGTTCATTAATCCTACCAAACCCTCCAAATCCAGGTCTCACCTTCTCCTGGACACATCCACACTGCAGAAAGGAAAATTAAAAATCATCTTATCTGGCTGGTATTTCACAGGTGAGAGGATTGAGCTGTCGAGAGGTTATGTGAGTGGCCTAAAGTCACACAGTTGTTCTGAGGCCAGAACTCAGATCTTCAAGTCCAAGTCTACTTCACTTTTGCCACTTCCTCACCATCCCTAGTAAATTTCTCAGGCTTTGAAGATGACCAATAAATGCAATTTAGGGAGGTAGTGTTCTAGGAAATGGGTGCAGTGTTCCGGGACCACCTCCCCACCTCCAGTGGGGTCTTCCTGACAAAGAAAATAGATGTAAGAGGCTTCTTAGAGGTGAAACCTCACTCTTTAGTTTGAGGGGGTGATGTTGGCAGTTACAACAGAGTGGGAACAACCTCCTTGCCAACATTATTATAGCTTACCTTTGATATCAGGAATGAGTGTGCGTTCTAGAACACTGGTTTTGAAAACAAATCAATAAATGGACTTCACAGGCTCAGTACTTCTCATGAAAATCTATGCAGAATTTTCTTAATTTTTTTTTTTTTTTTGCATTTATCGGCCAAGTCCAAAGATTTCCTCAAATTATCTAAGGGTTTTATGAACCAAAGAAGACATACAAATCACAGATCTAGACTGTCAAAGGAAGTAAATCCTGCTCTAAAACTGCAGAGTTGATGCTTTTATGTTTAGTATTTCCAGCCTCTCCTTTCTGTAATATTTTGTCTTCATTAACAATATTCTGTTCCAGTCATTCCCTCCCATTTCAGTACTCTGTTCTGATGGTCTTTTTCTCCCTCTTCAAAGCCTGTCTTCAAGAAAAAAAATATTCAAACCTCTTTCCTCCCCACTGAGATGGATGTAACCCATAAAGCTGTCATTCATCTACTCTTTCCTGTTTAGTTGAGCTGGAGGTTTGAAGGCGTCCAGCCACTTCCCGCTTTGGTCATGAGAGGATGACCTCCACATTCCTTGGCTATTTGCCATCCTCTCTTTCAGGCCAACTTTAATGATTCCAGATGGGATATAATTCTTTTCCTGTGTTTATCAACTTCATGTTCTAGAGAACATGCAGTTTTTTTCATGAAATGATTATCACAATCATACTAATTAACAAATCCATCACCTCCCATAGTTATCATTTTGTGTGTGTGTGTGTGTGTGTGTGTGTGAGAGAGAGAGAGAGAGAGAGAGAGAGAGAAAGAGAGATCTACTATCTTGGCAAGTCTAAAGTGTACAATACATCATTATTAACTCTGGTCACCATGTATAACATGAGGGCTCCAGAATGTATTCATTTTATAACTGACACTTTGTCCCCTTTGATCAGTATCTCCCCTTTTCCCTTACACCCCCATTCTCTGGTTGCTATCATTCTACTCTCTGCTACTCTGCATCTGACTTTTTCTTTTTTTAAGATTCCACATATACATGAGAAAAGGACTGCTGGACTAGCCTGAAGAGAAGGGATCTGCTTTGGGAATTATAGGAAGTAAGGCTGAACACCTACGGGAAGATAAGTTATGTAGGGTCTTCTATTCCATGGTGAATTTGAACAGTGTTATCTTTACAGATTTAGGTACAGAACATGGTCTCTTTGCGGGGACTTTTGGAAAAAAAGGATGCTCAAGAAAGTGACTTGGCTGCAAGAGGGACTCTAGAGATGGGTAAAGGGGACAGAATACGATTTGGTAAAGAATTCAGGTGGCCAGTGAATCAGGTATTCAGAACAAAATAGTAGGGAACTTAGGCAAAGGTTAGTTTTCAGATTTTGGCGGGAAGGTAAGGAAGTAGTTGTTATTTGTGAAAATTCTTTTTGGATGGCAAGATTCTTCATACTGACTTAGGTCTAGAGCAGAGCTCAAGTCTCGCGGTGGGACTAAGACAGGTGTTGGGATATCTCTCGGTACAAATACACACATGCATGCTCACACATACATTATCCCAAATCAAAGACACAGGACAGTAGGCTAGGCCACCATTTGGTTAGGCTGGAGGAGGAGTTGTATCAGTTGTACAACTTGTATCCAGAACTCTTTTCTGGAAGTACAAAGATCTGGGTTAGCAAAAGGGACTCAGAGGATAAAGCAGCAACCCAACCGGTACAACTGGACCACCCCTATCCCCTTTTTTGGTAGAAACAATTCTTAATATCTAAAAAATTCCAGTGTATCACAGAGAGTATTGAAAAAAAACTAGAAAAGCTCTCTGTTTCTACTTGATGTTTTAGACTGTTGCTGAAACATCTCACTAGTGGCTAAATTTATGCTTTTAGGTGCATTGCTACCTTTCTAATTTTGCCAAAAAAAGATTCTGTGCAATTGAATAAAAGCTTTTGCTCCAAGCCATCCAGTGTCCTTTCTGGACCAGTAAAGATCTTCGTTTCAAGAATGGGCTAGACAGTAAAAAAGAATGAAATAATGCCATTTGCAGTAACATGGATGGACCTAGAGATTATCCTGCTAAGTGAAGTAAGTCAGACAGGGAAAGACAATTATCATATGATATCACTTCTATGTGGAATGTAAAAAAATGATATAAATGAACTTATTTACAAAACAGAAACAGATTCACAGACTTAGAAAATAAACTTATGGTAACCAAAGGGGAAAGTTGTGGGGGAAGGATAAATTAGGAGGTTGGGATGAACATGCACACACTACTACATATAAAATAGAAAACAGCAAGGACCTACTGTAGAGCACAGGGACCTCTATTCAATATTCTATAATAATCTATATGGGAAAAGAATCTGAAAAAGAATAGATATATGTGTATGTATAACTGAATCACTTTGCTGGACACTTGAAACTAACACAACATTGTAAATCAACTCTACTCCAATAAAATTTTTAAAAATGATGTGCTAGACAGAACTCAGGGGTGACACCCCAGTTTATTAGGCTGGAATGGAATGAAACTCAGGTTTCTGGGTAGCTTGAGCTCAAATTACCTACCTGATATCTCCTGAGTGCCTTATTCTGATCTACAAGATCATATTTGCTCAAAATGCCATCTGAAGTTTCCCTGAAGTAAACACTGACAGGCCGAAATGAAGCTAGAGTGACAGTAAGAGCATAGAACCATGGTTAATATGCACGGAGGGCTTTTGGAGAAGACCTGAGTGCTACACCATTTACGCTGGGATCAAGCATTAATGAGATGTGATAAAGAGAAGCAGAAAGTAATCATGACTCACTTTGTCATCTGGTACAAACCACACCCTCTGGTGTGCAAACATGTCCCTCTTTCCCATCCAAAACTGGTGGGAACAGATGGCTTTGGAAAAACTTGTTTTGTAAGATGAACTTCTAAAGGGTCTAGTGTGTTTTTTACATGACCCTTATCTCCAAACACAAGACCCTCAAATCCTGTATTTTTTCTCACTGTGTGTGTAGGGGGCTGGGGGAGGGAATGCACATTCTCTCAGTCCATGCGAATGAATCTCTTGCCCTGGCCCTGGTCCATTTCTGCCTAAATGAACTCATAAGAAATACTATAATTGGAGCCAAGGTTTGCAGCAAAAAAAAAAAAAAAAGAAAAAGAAAAAAAATTTTTTTGACTGAGAGAGAGAACTGACTTTATTTCCTCCTGGGACTTTTTAAAAAGATAACTTAGCCTTGTTGATTCCAGCTTTCTTATCAGGCAAATAAGTAGGTTTGGCTAGAAGGCTCACCTAACTAGTTATTCTGTAACTCAGATCCCTGATACATTCAGCATTTCTGTTGGGGTTAATAATGGTGTATTGTGCAAAGCAAGCTTGATTTTCACAGCTCAGTCTTTCCTTTGCTTGTTTCTGTCTTCTCCCTCTCCTCCACATTATCTTCTCGCCACGCACATTATGAGTTCACTTTATAGCATCCCCGGCCTTCCTGTCCCTTCAACCTTTCATTAGTTCTGAATTCTAAATGTCTCCTTATTTCCTCACTGGTAACTCTCTCAGCCTTCAATCTTGTACCCAAATCATGAGCAATCATTACAACTGTTCCCTTTATGTCTTCAGCCTGCTTCTTCCTCCCTAAGTCTTGTTTATTCATTTTTTTTTAATTGGGGTATAGTTGCTTTACAATATTGTGTTAGTTTATACTGTACAGCGAAGTGAATCAGCTATACATATACATTTATCCCCTTTTGTGGATTTCCTTTTCATTTAGGTCACCACAGAGCATTGAGTTTCCCTGTGCTATACAGTAGGTCCTCATTAGTTATCTATTTTATACATAGTATCAATAGTGTGTATATGTCAATCCCAATCTCCCAATTCATCCCGACCCCCCCTTCCCCCTTTGTATCCATATATTTGTTCTCTACATCTGTGTCTGTATTTCTGTTTGTAAATAAGATCGTCTATACCAACTTTTTCAGATTCCACATGTATGTGTTAATATATATTTGTTTTGCTGTTTCTGACTTACTTCACCCTGTATGACAGTCTCTAGGTCCATTCATGTCTCTTCTCTACAAATGACCCAATTTTGTTCCTAAGCCTAGTTTATTCTTATAAGAAGTTTTCTTGCCTGGACAGAAAGAATCAATAAAACATGACCAATGAAAATATTGCCTCTCCTGCACCTTCTCCCATACATAGTGTGTTATTTAATCATTGATTTTATGATATTCAGGTAGCCGGTTCTTGATGATAAATTCTCAGAGAAGAAAAACGTTCTCTACTTGAGCAGTGGGCATGGGCGAACCAAATTCTCGTGCTTATTTTGTTACTTGCTTTGTGATCTTTGGCAAAGGACTGCTGTATGATGTATGCAGATTCATGTTAGTACCTGTCGCATGATCTCAGAGTGTCATCATGGTGCAAATGAGTTGCTTTCTTCCCGTGCTCTATTTTTTTCAAAAATGCTCAGATTAGGAGCTTATGTGAGCCTCTTGAAGGTAGTTTCTTTAGTGTCTGCTGTGTGTATGTGTGTGTGGGGGGGGGGGGAGGGAGAGAGAGAGGGAATGTGAGAATATAAAGAAGGTAATGAGTAATCACTTATGGAGTGAATGAATGAAACTGGTTAAAATATATGAAAATCAATGGGGTGTCATTTTCTATTAATAATTAGAACAGAGAAACACATTCACCTACTAATTTATTTATACTTAAGAAAAGCCAAAGTTCTGAAAAATTCAATGAGATTTTTTTTGTAGCTCCCACTTTTCAGATTTATTTCAGAATTTTCCAAACCCCACATCTTCTTAAATAAATCGTGCTTTCAGGAAAATGTCACCATGCTAAGAATTAGTTGATTTCAAATTTTCAGATGACCATGACTATTAATTCTCAGTTGATAGGGACTTTGTGAGCACACTACACTCAATAGCGTGAGATCTGCCAACAACAGGTGTATTTTTGTTTCCAGTGAAAGGTGTTGCCTATTTTGGCAAGAGTGGAACCAATTTATAAATCACTAGTTTACGCTGGTGTTGTGTTTATACACACACACACACACATACACACACACACACACACACTTACACACATGTATATTTATATATGCATACACTCTCCCAGCAAACAGCCCAGCTATCCAAGACTGCATTCCAATTTGCCAGTGTCAGTAAAATTGGCTACAATACCAAAAGGTGTTCTAATAAAATTGTGTGTCTATCCCCAAATGGTGAGAGTGTTCACATGCTTCTGCATGAGTATTTTCTGTAACGCTGTGACAATGAAATGTTGGAAGCAATCCCAACAGAAGTACATTAGTTAAATTGTTGTGCGTCCATCCAGTGGAGCACTGAGCAGCAATACAGATGCTTCAGAACTGTACCTATTCATTTAAGAGATTTTCACAATACATTTCTAAATGTAAAAGAAAGCTATAGAACTTAATATCATGGTCTCATTTTGGAGAAAGTAACACACATATAGATGTGTTGAAAATTTTCTAAATGAATATACCCTGGTGAGAACTTGTCTCTGATGTGGAGAAATTAGACCCTTTAAAAGCCTTTTTTTCTTTTTTTTGCTTGTTGGTACTTTGTGTTCTTCTATACTCAACAAGAGTTAATATGATAATAAGGAAAAACACTTTCAAGATGGCTATTTGGCCATATATGTTAAAGCCCAAGAATCATCATCCCCTCAGCATAAGAAAAATTTTACACTTTGGAATAAGACCCAAGAAAATGATTAGAATGTATACAACGTATCCAAAATATTGGACTAATTTCCCCTTCCTTCAGCAGTGATATCCTTGGCAGTATTAAGCACTATCATTTAAAAAATCTGTGCTAATTTGATGGGTGAAAAATCTGTTTATTTATATTTTATATATTAATCTTTAATTAATGTGGAATTAGTATATCAGACAGGAATTCTAAGTCGATGTTTTTCTTTTCTATATAGTTAATTAGCTAGACTTATTAATTAGTAAACCTACTAATTAATACCATTTATTGAGGACCATAAAGTGGTATGAAAATTTAACCTTATTATACACTAAATTTATAGATATATTATGATCCATTTCTGTACTATCTAGTCGATCTCATGTATCTGTCTGTTACTCTGCCTGGACAAGACTTTTATTTTTATTTATTTATTTTTTTTTTCTTTTGCGGTACGCGGGCCCCTCACTGCTGTGGCCTCTCCCGTTGCGGAGCACAGGCTCTGGACGCGCAGGCTCAGCGGCCATGGCTCACGGGCCCAGCCACTCCGCGGCATGTGGGATCTTCCCGGACCGGGGCACGAATCCGTGTCCCCTGCATCGGCAGGCGGACTCTCAACCACCGCGCCACCAGGGAAGCCCTGGACAAGACTTTTAAATAGTGTAGCTTCATGATTTAACTCTGGTGAAGATTTGCCCCTCCCTGTCCTCACTTTAATGAAGGGGTGTTTACTAAAATGAATAGAGAATTATTAATCAAGGAACTCAAAAGCATGAACAGGACTGTTTGGGGACCCCTTACAAAATTTTGACAGGTAAACGTGTGATGTATTTCTCTAGGTATCTGGGTCAGTGATATCATTACGACTTGTCTGCACACGTAGACAGTGTTCACCTGCAGATCAGTATTTCTCCTAATCAGCTTTTCTACTATAAATGTTCTAACTCCTTGCCACCCAGCTTCTTTCCTCGGAACAAGAAATAACAATGTAGAAACTTCAGATAACTCCTTGGGTTCTGTGGGTCATGTTTCATTCTATTCATCCTGACCCCATTCACGAGGTTGTTCCTGATAAATACCTTTCCTCTATATAGTAAGACACGTGCTGAGGTTTGCACCTAACAACTCTGGTAAGTCAAGCAACCCTGGCAGTGATTCATTAGAGAATTGCATACTGGAGACATCTGAGATTGCTTCTGCAACTCTCTGTGATCTATGAAGATAGTTCAAGACAGTATTTGTACATGAAGCTCTCATCTCCCATTCTGCATTCTACTTATTCTTCCAAGTATGTTCTCCTAGAGCTGTACCTTTATCTTTTTTTAATTTAATTTTTATTTTATATTGGAGTACAGTTGATTTACAATGTTGTGTTAGTTTCAGGTATACAGCAAAGTGATTCAGTTTTATATCCATTCCTTTTCAGATTCTTTTCCCATATGGCTTATTACAGAGTATTGAGTAGAGTTCCCTGTGCTATATATTAGGTCCTTGTTGACTATCGAACTGTTCCTTTTTCTTTCAAGTCCTGCCATTCGTGGTCATCTTCCAGGTGAAAACGACTTTGGTCAATTTTTTTCTATATTCTTGTCTCGAAATTTCTCTGTGCTTCTTGTGTCACCTTGTCACTACACCACTGCTCTCTTTTCAGGCTTTCCATTGTGCCTTCCAGAATGACTGTGGCATTGTTTACAAAACCTGTGTTACTTTTGACATCACTTCACTTCATTCATCTCTAGCAAGGATAATGTACATCTGTAGCTTTTTAGTGGACAGTCCTCATTCTGTTACCTCCTAAGTATGCAGGAAGCAGTGTTCAGTTTCCCTAAGTTTCCCAGCTATTGGTATCTTTCCTCTTCTATATGTGTGCAAATCGTTTTTCCTCTGAAGCTGGGCAGCACTCTATATTTGCTTAGCCTCCCAGCTACTTCTGCATATTCATCTACAAGTTAGCACACTTTTCACAGATTTTCCTCTTTCAAACCCTAGTTTCTACCACCATCCAAGTGAGTACAATGTTCATGTAATCTGATAAAAAAAGCTGAGCTTATCGCTCAGTTCCTTGACATTCTGTTGCATTTATCTTCCCCTTATGTCATTCTCAGAAATAGCTTCATCCTCAACCTGTTCATCACTCTAAAATTTTCCAGTTTTGGAACATTAAAAAAAGTTTTTGATTTCTAATTTATTATATAAAATTAATAATGTTCACTTTAGAAAAATTTTAAGAGAATTTAAGTATATAAAGAACATACAACTCACCAGTAAGCCCAGGATATTGATAATTTGTAATTTGATATATTATATTGATATAATATATATATATAGATATAATATATATATATATTGATATATTATATATCAATCTACCTCTGTACCGATCGATCTATCCATCTATCCATCCATCCATCCATCCATTTATTGTCTATAATGTGCATGTTATCTAGCTAGCTAGCTAGCTATTTACCTATAATTCTCCCTCTCAAAACCCTCAGCCACACACTAACACACACGTACTAACATATAGGTATACATACATCACTTTTTCTATGTCTGCATGAAGTGGCAATTGAAACTCATTCTGGCCTAAATTGCTAGGCATAAACACGTGCCCTGGAACTAAGGCTGTGTAGATGAATTCTCAAAGTTGTAATGTTGAGATCCAAGTAGATTTGAGCAAGAAACACACAGTTTCAGCCTTATTGACTCTCAGCGTCTAAACAGAACACCTCTTTAACTGCCTATTGCTCTTGAATAATCATGAATAGTGTGACCAACAGCAGTGCAGCAGCTATCCTGCAAGACATCCAAGTTCCATCATGTTCTGTGTATCTCCAGGGGCCTTGTAGTGTCTGGAGCAGAAAGATTAACTCCCTAGGCTCACATGGCCATCTGACACAGGTGTTCTTTTCCATTCTTTTTTCATTACAGGTAGCTCTCTTTGCACATGTAAGTGTTTTTCCTTCTCATGGCTTTCTTCACCTGTTATACAGACATTTAAAATATATATACTTTTCAGGGGGCAACATATGACTCCTAAATTGTTTTATATGTCTTTTAAAAAATTATTTTAACAAGCATGCTTTTTTTTGTGGAAACTTGAGAGCAATACTTCATTGCCTCATTTCTGCCTATATTTTTATAGACTTCAAGTTGGTTATTTTATCTATATTCAATTTGAATGGAAAGACATCATTCTAGTTCTGGTGTTTCCTAATATACACGCTGATGGAAACAGATTTATGAATCCCAATGTCCAACATGCTCCCCCAGTCCCTCACCTAGCCCCTACCCCTTCCTTTTAACACATGATGCTCTTATTTTATGGAGAAAGTACTTTTCATAGTGTGTATACTTCTTCACCAACCTTCAGTCATATTTTTTAGATGTTCCTTTATCTTAACAATTTATAACCCAGAACCTTAGTTTAATCCATCTATCTTACCCTCACATAAATGATCAATTAATATTTGACAAAGGAGCCAAGAGTACTCAATGGAGAAAAGATAGCCTCTGCGATAAATGGTTTTGAGAAAACTGGATAATAACACACAGAAGAATGCAGTTGGACCCCTATCTTATACCGTACGCAAAAAATAACTCAAAATGGATTAAAGACTTAACTATAAGACCTGAAATCACAAAACTCCTAGAATAAAACATAGGAAAAAATATTCTTGACAGTGGTTCTGGCAATGATTGTTTGGATTTGATGCCAAAAACAAAAGCAACAAAAACAAAAATAAACAAGTAAGACTACATCAAACTAAAACAATAAAAACTAATAAAACAAAACTGCACAACAGGTAAACAATTGGCAAAATGAAAAGGCAACCTACAGAATGGAGAAAATATTTGCAAATTATGTATCTGGTAAGGGGTTAATAACCAAAGTATATAGGAACTTATACAACTCAATAACAAAAAAACATACAGTCCAGTTAAAAAATGGGCAAAGACCTGAAAAAACATTTTTCCGAAGAAGACATACAGACGGTCAACAGGTACATGAAATGATGTTCAACATCACTAATCATCAGGGAAATGCAGAACAAAACTACAATGAGGTATCACGTCACGCCTGTTAGAATGGCCATCGTCAAAAAAACAATCGATAGAAAGTGCTGGTGAGAATGTGGAGAAAAGGCAACCCTTGTGCACTGTTGGTGAGAATGTTAATTGGTGCAACAACTAAAGAAAACAGTATGATGATCCCTCAAGATATTAAAATTAGAGCTACCATATGATCCAGCAATCCCACTTGTAGGTATTTATCAAAAACAATAGAAATCAAGATCTCGAAGAGATGTCTGTACTCCCCTGTTCAGTGCAGCATTATTCACAATAGCCAAGAATGGAAACAATGTAATGTCCATTGAGGGATGAGTGGATTAAAAAAATTTATGCATACAATGGAATATTATTCAAGCTTAAAAAGAAGAAAATCCTATCATTTATGATAACATAGATGGACCAGGAGAAGGTTATGCTAAATGAAATAATCTAGACATGGAAAGACAAATACAGAATGATCTCATTTATATGTGGAATCTAAAATCATCAAATTCATAGAAGCAGGGCTTCCCTGGTGGCGCAGTGGTTGAGAGTCTGCCTGCCGATGCAGGGGACGCGGGTTCATGCCCCGGTCCGGGAAGATTCCACATGCCGCAGAGCGGCTGGGCCCGTGAGCCATGGCCGCTGAGCCTGCGCGTCCGGAGCCTGTGCTCCGCAACGGGAGAGGCCACAACAGGGAGAGGCCCACGTACCGCAAAAAAAAAAAAAAAAAAATTCATAGAAACAGAGAGTAGAATGGTGGTTATCGGGGGCTGGGGGGGAAGGGAAATGGGGAGTTTATGGTTAAAGGGTACAAAGTTTCAGTTTTGTGTGGTAAATAAGTTCTAGAAATCTACTGTATAGAACAGTGCCTAGATCTAACAGTACTGTATTGTATACTCAAAATTTACTAAGAGGGTAGATCTTATGTTAAGTGTTTTTACCACACAAAATAATAGTAGTAATAAACAATAATTTACAAAGGAGGTGGGCGGATACTTCAGGAGGACTTGGATATATCTATGGCCTTGATAGTGGGGATGGCTTCACAGGTGTATACTTATCCCCAGACACATCAACTTCTATACTTTGAATATGTACAGCCTTTTACATGTCAGTTATACCTCAATAAAGTGGTTTAAAAAAGAATCTGCTGATTTAAATGTTAATCTCATCAAAAAAACCTTCATAGAAACATCCAGAATAATATTTGAACAGATATCTGGGTATCATGGCTCAGCCAGGTTGCCACATAATATTAACCATCACATATTTATAAGTTAAATTCTAAGTCTTAATTTCTTCAAACTCTTCTCAGTTCCTTGGCATTCAGTTGCATTTATCTTTTCTCTTCTTAAGCCACTCTCAGAAATGGCTTTATTCTTGACCTATTAAGAAGATCTGTTCAACACAAAATTAATTTAATTTATGAATAATTGGATGGTTTTAATTCATAATTATAGTGCATAAATGATCACAGACTAATAAGTGCATGGGTTAGCAGCTTTGCTTGGTTAAGTCCAGAGAGAAATCAGAAAGGATCACCCAGTCCTATATTCTTATTCTATCAAGCTTACAGAGTACTTCTGCTCAACCCAGAAGCATGTGACACAGAAGGAGAGTTTGTAGAATGACTAAGTTACAAATAAATAAATTGGTTTAATGTGACTCCTGGGACAATGTTCTTCCATACAGTTTGTATAAAAGTAAGGACAATGCCAGCAGACTCCACTTGCAGGTGTTTAAAGTTCATTTTAATTAACCTGTCACAGCTTTGGGCATTATTACTTGTGTGGCTATCCCTTCCTTTCTCCAGTGGGCCCAAGATTTGTAATACTGAGTTGATCCTCTTTGTCTGGCAAAGAATCTCTTGGAGGGCCCTCTCTGATATGCAGATGTAGGGCTAGCAGGAACACATTTTTCTAGGATTAGAGAATTAGTGTATAACCAGTTCTTTTTTGTCTTTTTTCAGTGATGAAATAGCTGCAGTATGGAGTACATCTCTGTGGAGAGGGTGACAAATTAAATAAAAAGCCCTGGGCTTTCTGGAAGGAAAGAGTCAAATCCCAATCTATATGCCTAGTGTATGATTAATTTTCTGTGTTAACTTGGCTAGGCCACAGTACTAAGATATTTGGTCAAACGATATCCTGTTCCTGTGAAGATATCTTTGCAGATGACATTAACATGTAAATCAGTAGACTTCAGCAAAGGAGATTACCCAATTAATATGTACAAGCCTCATCCAATTACTTGAAGGCTTTAATAGAAAAAAGAATGACCTCCCCTGAGAAAGAGAGCATTCTGCCAGTAGCCAGCCTTCAGACTTGAGCTGCAATCCTAACTCTTCTGGGTTTGCAGCCTGCTAGCATACCCTGCAGATTTTGGACTCGCCAGCCTCCACAATTGTGTGGGGCAACTCAGGGAATACTTCAGGATATGAGGACCAAAGACAGAGACCTCTGAATTAAATAGCATGTGGGAAAAGGGACTTTACGCCAGAGAACGGGCTTTAGACAAGGTTTTAAGTTTGATTGAGAAGAGTTGATTTGAAGCAATACGAAGCTGCCACTTCCTTTAAATCTAGCTATCCTCCCATGAACAAGCAATGTGAGCGATAGCTAACCAAGTCAATGTGAACTAAGAACCTTAGTGCCTTATTTGAAGCACCATCACTGTCCAGGGAGGGTTCAGAGCCTGTAAAAATACTTCTATATTATGGACCAGTTTTTCCATCCAGTGACAAAACAGTTGCAATAATAGACCAATCAGAATCCAGTTCTCAGTCTCTGCTTAATATCTTGATATCTTGAAAAGGCATGACGTACTTTCAGCTATGTAAATCTGTAAGAGTTTTGAATGATTTGGGGAGTGGAAGGGTGTATACAGAGAAATATAATGGGTTTCCTGTTAAGTGTGTAATGGGGGCTCAAGTGGGTTACTAAAAACTTTTCTAAAGTTAAAATATACATCAGAATTTTATGTTAATAGATAAAAGAATTTTTGCTCCAATTTTTTAATTTAAATTCATCCATTTAAAAAACATTAACGAATATTTATTGAGCATTTTCTAAAACATGCACAGCTCTAAGTGTTAGAGCTAACTTATTGAACCATTACTTGCTTCATGGAATTTACATTCAAGGGGAAGAGAGAAAGGCTTTAAAAATGAATAAACACACAAATACATAATGTAGAATGTTGGTGTGTAATAAGTGCAATGGAGAAAAATAAAACAGAAAGGGTATGAGTTGTGCTACAGAAAAGAAAAATGGAAATTTCTGATTAAGTTACACCTCATTGAGAAGGCAACCTTTTTTTTTGTTGTTGTTGCGGTACGCGGGCCTCTCACTGTTGTGGCCTCTCCCGCTGTGGAGCACAGGCTCCGGACACGCAGGCTCAGCGGCCATGGCTCACGGGCCCAGCTGCTCCGCGGCGTGTGGGACCTTCCCGGACCGGGGCACGAACCCGCGTCCCCTGCATCGGCAGGCGGACTCTCAACCACTGCGCCACCAAGGAAGCCTGAGAACGCAATCTTTGACCAAGTACTTGAACTAATCATCCAGGTACATATCTGAGGGAAGAGTATTTCAGGCAGAAGGAAGAGTCAAAGCAAACGCTGCGGCAAGCCTGTGCCTGATTATTCAAGGAATATGGAGTCATCCAGTGTGGCTTGATTAGAGTGAGCAAGAAGATGAGCTCAGACCAGAAGGGACTGAGGGGTGAGTGCCGAGTGTCGGAGTACAGGTCCTGTATAGCCTTGAAAGTCATTGTAATGGATGGAGTTGAGTTTAATTAGGGTGGTGAAGATTTTTCAGTCAGTCTGGATTTTCATGTGTAGGAAGACCATGAGGGGACGACCATAAGAAAACTTTCTCTACCTTTGATTGTAAATAAGAGGAATGAGATTTCCCTATGGGAGTTTACATGTGAAATCAACACATAATGAATCCAAACAGATATAAGCAGAATGCCTCCCTGGTCCCTTTGGAAAGGATTACTGTTTGACTAGGGGACCTTATCCATAAAAATAGAGTAGGGAGGGAAATTTGTAGTTAGACCAATCCAGGCTCTCTCTCTTTTTTTTTTTTTTTTGCCATATCAAAGCACACATATTATTGGATCTTAATTTTAGTTTTTATACCAGATGAAGGGTAGGGGAGAGTGTAGGTCAGCAGTGGAGCACAGAAAAACTAGAAGAATCACAGATATAAAGATGGACAATGTCTATTCTCATTCCACCTGGAAGACAGAGTGTTCTGACAGCCCTATCTGCTTGTTAAGTACATCAGATTATGCAAATGATGCATCAGTTTGATTGGACTCAATAAATCTCTGTGATTAGCTACTGCTTTTTAATTTAGATACTGTGTGATGAGAGGAAAGGTCACTTCATGTTACAAAGAGCCTAATGCAATGTAGCAAGTCTTAAATAATAGCTAGTAATTCAGGGTGATTCAGGGTGAGAGGAGTTATTGGCTGATTATAACAGTAAAACTTAAGGTAAAATCTTATGTAAATATAGTACCTGAAAGGAGATAACAAAAACCTGTTGGCTTTCGTAAGTAAAAATGTATTTACAGAGCTTAAAAGCCAATAGCTTTCTTTCTTTGTGTTACACTATCTACTTACCATAGGTGGGAACATAAGTTAGAAGAGGAAACCTTAAGCTTTACCTTTGTTCTGGTTTTAGAAGACTAACAGCGCTTTTCTCTCTTTTCTTCTAAGACTCAGCTGCTCATGGCTTGTAGTTCAGGGGCTCTGCTTGTTTTTTGAGTGATCCTCCTTCAAATCACTAAATCAATGTGCAAACATATATTCATTAGCTCCTGTTTTCTAAGCACTCTGTTGGGGTCTTGAGGGTGCAATGATGACTAATATGTATCCTCAAGGAGAGCTCAGTTTAGGGGAGAATAGGTCTGTTCTGAAAAAATATTTTGATTTTTGTGTTTACTTTATGTAATTTTTAAATTATAAAAATAATAGTAACCACTACTTAAATATTAAGAAATACAGGAAGAAAAGAGGTAAAAACATTCATCTTCCCAGCACATACAGAAACACCTCCCTAAATATTTGGGAATTTTTTTGCTTTTTTTTTTTTTTTTACTCCAAATAGGTTTTTGAAATTTTTATGTAGTTGTGACCATTTTGTATATAAATTTGTGGCTTCAGTTTTGTTCCAATATTATAATGTTACAATTTCCCATAATATTAAATTTCATTGTAAGTGGTTTAATATTTTATTGAGTAGGTATGTAGTTGACTATATGCCCATCTTTTTATTTTTGGATATTTAGTTTTAGTTTTATTCCTTATAGATAATGTAATTAACATCTTGATGCATAAAACCCATTTTATATTTCAGACAATTTTCTTAGAGTGATTCTCAGTGGTTGAATTACTTGTTTAAAATAGAAAATATTTAAAAATCTTGAATTTGATGACCAGTCTGTCTTCCTTTAAACTCTAAGTTTGTATTTTTGTTTGTTCTGTTATAGGGATGTGATCCAATAAATTTTCAACATGTGTACAGTATGTGTATAGAGCAGGCAGAAGGAATGTATTCAGCCGTGTTAACGCCTGAGTTCCTTATGCTCTACAACATATCCTTTAATAGCGTCTCTGGAAGCTATTTAATTTACTCAGTGCCAGCTCTGTGTAGTTCATTTCTGGGCACAGGGAAGACAAAGGTGGTGCCTCAGTATTCACTGACCCCGTAGTGTGTCTTTGGGTTGAAGGAACGTTACCTCTCTGTCTGTTCCAGAAGCAATTTGTAAGAGCATAGCAGTGTAGGAATGTTTTAATTAAATAAAAACATATTGAAGAAAGATCCTACACCCAGTGGTCCCAAGATTTGTCACACATGCTCAGAAAAGATCAATACTGGGACTTCTCTGGGAGTCCAGTTGTTAAGACTCCGCACTTCTGCTGCAGGGGGCGCAGGTTCGATCCTGGTCAGGGAAGTAAGATCCCGCAAGCCGAGCGGCCAAAAAAAAAAAAAAGAAAAGATCAATATCAAGTCTTTGATAATTCAATGACACTTCCTTCTCTAGGTTCTAGGTTGTGGTGAAGATGATTCATGTTAATACAAAGCAACTAGCACATTCTAATCACACAGTAAACATTTGCTCCTTTCTCTCTTCCTGCTAAGAAGACTTTGCATCCCCTTGGTCTGAGTAGAGTCAAGTAGGTGGTGACTGAATAATCCTTTTCTCCCAGTTCCAATACTAACATCATTTGGTCTTTTTTCTACGTGATGTTCCTTGAACTAATCAGAATGGAAAGCAGAAAGAATAGTGAGAATTCCGGGCTGAAAAGAGATTTTTGTGAAGTTCTTTTGAGGAAAAATACAGTCTTCCATGTGTGCTATTTCTCTTCGCCCTTAGTGAATAGGGACAGAGCTATAATGGTCCTGGGAGGTGAAACAGTGACAGTAAGATCTTCCTGGAGCTTCAGTGAGAACCCATCTTGGGCAGAGTTCAAGACCTGATCTCTCATTCAAATGATTTGATGATTCTAAATAATTACTGTTGAAGAAATTTTGAAAGCCTTGAATGACATAAACATACAGAGAACACAGCAGAACGATTATATTTATTAAATCAGATACAATCTATGAGTCTTAGTAACCTACCCATAATTGGATCCTTTTTTTCCCATGATCCCACTCTCGGTTTTAGGTCCATTTCCTCCTAAGAGGTAAAGATAAGGTGTTTTAAACCTTGAACACCTCCCCTACCCATTTATCTATGTCTGTTTCTCCAGAAGTTTCTTTTTTGAGGTGTGCAGCAGGGAGGAAAACAAGAAGAGAGGGTGTCCTATTGTGGTACAGACACTGCTCCAAGAAACACTTCCCAAAGCATCAATGAAAAGGCAGAGCTCAAGACCAGATCCTCCCTGATACATTACATTGATCCTCATTGCCTGTCTCCTGCTTGGTGCTGTGGGGTCCTTTCACTATCAGCCTTTCCCAGCCAGCATCCCTAAAGGATTTTCTTTTTCTGATAATCATCTCCCAGTGGACTGTGGCCCTGAAGGATGGAGTAGGATCTGAGTAACTCCAACGCTACCAAAAAACAATCCTTCATAAGCTACACACTGCTGAAGTCCCTGCAAAAACTCCCTTAATACATCTGGACCTCAGTTTCTGCATATGTGACTTGGAGTTGTTGATACATACATCGAAAAATTTTAATAGGAACTAGCGACACCACATACAATGAACTTCAAATGGCATCAGGCGTATATTAAAGGGAAGGGGCTTTACAAGTGTCTTATACATTACAATGCATAGGAACTACACAATCTGGAACACCAGTTCAAAGTAGTAATGTTCTTACCTGTAACCAGATCAGATTTCATTCCTCACTATTTTTAATCAAATGATTAAAATGGATCATCTTGTTAGAATCCTCTCTTTAGGTGACATTTAACTAAGAGAAATTTGTGTAGAATAGAGGATAAAGTAAACATTTTACAAGCGCTTTTCAAATATATATTATCATTTGATCCTTATAAAGTCCAGTGAAGTAGAATGCTGGAAGTTATTTGCTACATGACTTTGGAACTTAACTTTCTCCATAATCAAGATTTAAGAGAAAGTTATATTCCCAGTGTAATAAAGCAAGTGGCAGAGTAAGAACTTGAACCTGTATTTTCCCACTCAAGTTCCTGTGCTGATATCACAACAACATCTTCCCATTCCCCCAGACACTCTTTGCTCCAAAAACACCAAAACATTACCAGCCATAAACTAATGTGTTTATCCTCCTCACTACTTCTCACAGTTGGTTCTTCATTGATCTCATTGTTCTTGCCTCCAGGAAGCCGTCCTTGCCCTGATAGGATTTCGGCATAGAGGTCACCTCTGACTTCTGGCCGGCATAGAGGTCACCTCTGACTTCTGGCCGCTATGCCTAAATCTATCATAGCACTAAACACAAGGTACTGTGATATACGGACAGTACTCACTTTGCACAACTTCATGGTAACTGTTCTTGCCTATCTGCCTCACCAGACTGCAAGCATCTCAAAAGAAATGATTGTGTTTTCAGCCACGACCTCAGTGTCCTACGCATAAGATACTAATGAATGTGTACAGAATTAATGGAGAAAAGCCATGTAATCATTTAAAAGCAGATGTATTCTTTCTGTTCCCTGAAAAAAACAAACCAATAGAACTTGGATGGAAGAGACAAGACACCTGTGAGATTCCCAATCCTGATGGCTGAAATGTTCAATAACTAGATTAAAAAAGTCCCTTATGCTTGTTGGCCAATATGTGTATTATCATTTAGAGATATCCCTTTTCATTGCAATCACTAGTATAAGAATGTGCTCAGAATCCGTAAAATGATGCATAATTTTAGTGGACCAGGAATGGGTTTTGTAATAATACTTCAGGGTTTTTTAGTAGGAATTGTATATTTATTTCTCAACAGAAATATAACTGGGTGTATAAATCAACTGCATAAGTAGGAAGCATTAGAGTCTGTGAGTAGGAGATCAGACAACACCAGGTCCAAATTCCACTCCTACCACTTGCTAGCTAGGTAACTGTGGGCGAGCTGCTTACCCTTTTTATTCTATAAAATGAGGAAAACTGAGTCTTAATCTTCTGAATTTTTTATCTTTTTAAACCCCAGTTTTTTTCATATACAAAATATGGGTAAGATGATATTTATCACACAGGAGTATCGTAAGAATCAATATGATAATTAGTATAAAGGACCTGGAACTTGGTAAGCAGCTCTAATTAATATTAGCTATACTGTGTGATATCTGGGCATGCCAGCTTAGACTCACTACCACCTGTGACAACTCCTGAAATTATCCTGGAAATTACATTTTTTGAGTCTTAAAGGCTTCCCCCTACCCCCTTCTCTTGGTTGTTATTGATGTTACGAATACCCTTGGAGAGCTGAAAAACCTTGAGCTTATAGACTCCTACATTCTTATTTCATGAGAGTTCAAGCTCCCTGAGATCGCCATTGTGGAAGAACAGGCTAAGGATACAAAATAATTGGAAAAGAGAGTTTTATATAATAATGGGATTGGATCAGAAATTGCTTCACTGAACCACATGTATATGTGAGAGGATAACCTTCTCAATAAATTTTTGCCAACATAGCAAATACATATACATGTAGTTATTTATTTTGCTTTTTATTTTTTTAATTTTTATTTATTCACTTTTTTATTGAAGTATAGTTGCTTTACAGTGTTGTGTTAGTTTCAGGGATCCGCAAAGTGATTCAGCTACATATATATATATACTTTTATATATACATGTATTTATGTGTATATATATATTTACAAATATATATATACTTTTTCAGATTCTTTTCCCTTAGAGGTCCTTACAAAACACTGAGTATAGTTCCCTGTGCTATACAGGAGGTCCTTGCTGGTTATCTGTTTTATATATAGTAGTGTGTACATACACATATATTTATTATACACATAATAAATACACACATTTATCAAGCTGCATTGAAGCCGTTATTGCAGTGGCTTATTGGAATATAGTATTTTCCTGGAAATGTACTACTTCTGAGTGGGGAATATGGGGAAGAAAGAAAGAGAAACAACAGCGTGGGATCAAGGGATCTTAGAGCCAGACTGCGGCCAGAACTTCCGCCTGCTGTGCCACTGTCACAGGACCAGAGCCCCGAGGTTGTGCAACACCTCTAGTAAACACTTGCTGAAGCAGAGACAACAATGAACCCTGAGGTTTCATTCTGTCTCACTTGAGAGGAGGGGACAGACCCAGTGCACGTCTGCTTGAGACAGAAGGACAGACACCAGGCTCCTGGGATCACCCAGCATGTGGCCAGGGCTTCTTTTGACAGCCACTCTCCTCCTTTCTCCACTTCCAGGTAGGTGTTTAACTCCTGTTCAGGTTCTGTTAAATACCCAGGGAACTGCTTGCTTTTCATCTTCTCCCAGTATTTTTTTTTAACCAATTTTACTAACCAGTTGAGCTGGTTTAATTTGTTGTTTTGGGGGGCCCTGACTGATTTAAACACTCAGTGTAAAGGAGAGGTAAGCAGACTTCTTGAATCAGTATTTACACGTCTGATCTGAGAACACTTAGAAATCAGAGGGGAAATTTCATTCAGCATCATTTAAGCAGTGAATGTGATCTTTGCATCAAAGAATGGAATGCACCCAGATCAACCTTGTCAGTTTTTAGAGCAGTTAAGATGAGGCAGGTTTGACTGGTTATTGCGGTACAGAAGGCTTCAGAAAGTATCTGTTATTATTATTGGGGCCAGTTCGATTCGTCCTATTCCTTTCAATCACATTTTTATATTTAGTCCTTTCATTATTGGTGATGATAAATATGACGAATTAGAAATAAGTAGTGGACCCATTTCATGTTTATAAAGCACTGTCATATTACTTGATCAAAACAATGTTGCCGTTGAACTTACGTTGATCGTTCACTTCCATTTTGCTGGTTAGATCAAACATTTGTTGACTGAAAAAAAAGAAAGCACAATGTGAGAGTTGTGAGTGAAGTTTTATTTGGGGCAAAATGAGGACTGTAGCCTGGGAGACAACTTCTCAGATAACTGTGAGGAACTGTTCGGAAGAAGTAGGGCAGGGAGATCAGTGTTATGCGTTTTGGTGAAGGGGGACCCATGGAATCAAGTGTACATTTTGGCAGGAGGTTGCTGCTAGTCACGGTGAGCGGATGTCTCCATTAATAATTTTAGAGCTTTTCTAGATATGAGAAAATGCAAGAAATTGGGTTCATAACATCTTCTCCTAAAAGTATCTAATTATCTGAAGGTCTGTTCTGCCAGTTTTTCCCAGAGTACAGAGTTCCTCGTTCTTTGCCGGCCCTGAACTCCTGTTTCAGGCTGCGTATTGAAGGTCAACTACTGCAGTGGCTAGTGACTTCATTCTTTTTTTTTTTTTTTTTTTTTTTTGGCGTACGCGGCTCCGGACGCGCAGGCTCAGTGGCCATGGCTCACGGGCCCAGCCGCTCCGCGGCATGTGGGATCTTCCCGGACCGGGGCACGAGCCCGTGTCCCCTGCATCGGCAGGCGGACTCTCAACCACTGCGCCACCAGGGAAGCCCCAAGTGACTTCATTCTTGTAGTGCCAGATGGTGAGCAGCAATTTTTAGTTTAAGAATTCAAAAGTAGAGTAATATTCCTTCCTAATAATCAATTATATCTAGCAGATCTCTCCATCTCTGATGAATTCTCCAGTTAGATTTTGGTTAAATTAGATTGGCTAACACATTTCCTTTGTTTATTTCTACTTCGAGAGCTTATTGAAATTCAGCACGTTAGCTTCAGTGTGTGAGACTCCTTCCCTGGTAAACCTTTTCCTGGGCTTTAGAATGTTTGCCGGGACCTAGAAGTGGGAACACATTATCAACAAGAAGGATGGGGTTAGGTAGGGAAATATCCTCCTACCCCTTTTGCCCACACAGTACTTTGTCACTAAAAGCGACTTTCCTTTTACGCTGGTTTCTGATTTGTTTTTCAGACTTGGGAAAGTTTTAACTTAACATCTTTTGGTATAGAACTGTGCTAGGAATTTAAATTATTGACTTAAAATTCCTATTTTTTGAGTCAAAGTTAACAGAAATCTTCTTTCCCTACATTCTCCAAAAGTAGGATCACTGAACACTCTCTGGGACACTTTGCTTGGTTGAAACATAAGAATTGTTTGTGTACTAGCCTTACCCAACAGCATAAAGATCAAGCGGGATCTGTTAACAGAATAACATAGCTACCAGTGCGGTCCACCCACATTATAGCCTTTTCGGTGAATTTGGGCATACCAATTGATTCTGTTCTCCTATCTTTGCATTCACAGCATTTGCCCCAAGAGACAAAACATTTTTAGAGGTCATGTCTCAAAGTGTGACATCTCTGAATACTTGGTGAGAAGGGGACAGAGGTTCTGAAGTGGCTTTTGTGAGGATGGGGGGATGAACAGAAAGCTGCCTTCCCTTATCTTCCATCTGGAACAGAAAGCTGCCCCCTCTTTTTTATTTTCCATTGTGTATTTTCAAGAATGTCTCCGTGAATCCGCCTGCCAATTCAGGGGACACAGGTTCGAGCCCTGGTCCGGTAGATCCCACATGCCGCAGAGCAACTAAGCCTGTGAGCCACAACTACTGAGCCCATGTGCTACAACTACTGAGCCGGTGTGCCGCTACTGAAGCCCACGAGCCTAGAGCCCGTGCCCCGCAACAAGAGAAGCCACGGCAATAAGAAGGCCATGCACCACAATGAAGAGTAGCCCCTGCTCACCACAACTAGAGAAAGCCCGTGTACAGCAACCAAGACCCAACGCAGCCAAAAAAAAAAAAAAAAAAGAATGTCTCCATGGTCCCTGAAATGAAATACCCACTGAAATGTAAGACGTAAAGCAATTTCCATTTTCCCATCTCCTCCTTTTTTTGTTTCTCTGCCCCCATCATCCAGAGAATAAGTATGTGCCCCTCCAACCATGACTCCTGCCCAGTTCTTACATATGCGAAATTAAAACATGAGGTCAAATCAGGCCAACTGTTTGTAATGAGCTTTACAATCCCCTGAGAAAAATAACTTATAAGATTTCATTGTAGGAAAGGGAAAAAAATTTAAAGAATGTGACAGGTGCTTGGGGGTGAAGAAGTAAGGAGAAATTTCTTTACTTCAGAATATCCAGGGGGTACAGTACTTTTTGAAATTATTTTATTTCAAATTGCAGTTTCTTCCTGTCTTCATAAGTCGACTGGAAGACCCCAAAGAGTATACGTAATTTGATCTTTAGAGCCAAAGTGATAGACATAATTAGGATGTGTATTTTCCTTTAGTGTTTGTACTCACTTTTACTGCATGAAGTTTAAAATCACCAGATAGTTTGATGGGGTAGCTTGATGGGGTACAGAGAATCCCAGAACTCAAGTCCATGTCATTGCATAAACCCTGATTCAGGGCTTCACATCATGTGTCTAGTTTGAAAAGACATTGCTTTCAACAGTTTTGAAAAGATCTGAAGAAAAATGGAAATATCAGTATTATGTACAAAGGGGCTAAACTCTAAAATGGCTCCAAACACATTAAAAAATAAAGTAGCCATCCAGACTAATGTCTGGTATATTAATCTTGTCAACAAGATTTAACTTTTCTAAAGACAGAGGGAGGGAGGCAGAGAGAGAAAGAGAGATAGAGGAAGGAAGAAAGAGAAAGAAAGAAAGAAAACGGTTGGAAGGAAGGATGAAGGGAGGGTGGAAGGAAGGTGAGAAGTTTCCAGATTAAAAGAGAGTAAAGAGGGCTTCCCTGGTGGCGCAGCGGTTGAGAGTCCACCTGCCGATGCAGGGGACGCAGGTTCGTGCCCCGGTCCGGGAAGATCCCACATGCCGCGGAGCGGCTGGGCCCGTGAGCCATGGCCGCTGAGCCTGCGCGTCCGGAGCCTGTGCTCCGCAACGGGAGAGGCCACAAACATGAAAACTAGATAAAATACCTGACCCTAGAGTGGATCCTGCACTGGAATGGGGAAAATGCTATAAAGGATATTATTTGGTCAATTGACAAAACTGGAATACTGATGGTAGATTAGATAAAAGTACTGGCTCAGTGTTAAATTTCTTAAATTTGAGAGCTGTGCTATGGCTGTGTAAGAGAATATTCTTGTACTTAGGAAATACTCAAGTTTGTAGGGGTAAAGAACCATGATGTATGTAGTGTAACTCATCCTCAAATGGTTAGAAAAAATTGTGTGTATGTGTATGTATATTTATATACATATGTATGTGTATATATGTGAGAGACTGAGAATATTCAAAATCTCAGTGACAACAGCCTCAAAATATTGATGGCTTACAAGAATGCTTTGTCACTACATGAACATGTAGGGTAAATCTGTGAATTAGGTAAATCCGGGTGAAGGATATAAAGACGTTATTTGTACTATTCCTATTCTTGCAATTCTTGTATACATTTGAAATTACTGCCAAATAAAAAGTGTTTAAAAGTACCCCCCCCCCCAAAGATTTCACTTTTCTAAAACTAATATACAGTGAAAATAATGATCGAACCCAAAGCCAAATAACAGTTTTCTTTTTCTTGATCCGGTTTTGCTCGTCAAAACTAATCCATCCTGTGAGTTCTGTGGGAGAGAGAAAAGCAAGTATTAAAGTGAATTAGTAGAAACATATTGTGTTTCATCTCAGATTTGTGTAATCCCTGGATGATAGTTAGTTGTGTTTGTTCCACAGGCCTTAAAATGATTAGTGTGCTGTTATACAGCTGGGAGGAGACGGCAGCATCACACCTTAGGATGATGAGCCAAACAACACTTAGGTCTGTTGCCTCTCTTTAACTGCTGTATAATTTGTTGTATCTCAAATCTCATTCTTTCAGGGCCTTCTTGGTTTCAGAAAAAGAAGGGCCATTAAGGGAAATTCTATCTGTTATCTTTAGAGAATGTACCCTGTTGTAAGAATGTGAAAAGCTGGAAATCTGTTCACTTCACACTGAAGAAAGTGAGAGGTTGCTGGAGGCGTTTTAAAAAATATCCTGGTTTAGTTTATTCATTGATTTGTTTTGGTTGCCATTTGGAAGTGCTTGGCCATCAAACAAAGAGTTGGAAAGAAATTTCTCCACTGATTTACATGCTTAGACTCCATATTTCATAGTCAGTTGGGAAACATTAGCATTTAGATAGTAACTAGAGGCATGGAGATCAATGTGTATATCAGAGAAAACTTGTGTTGGTTGGATTGGCCTGTCCCCTTCTCACCACTTCTGAAGGGGAGCATGTGAGTGTTATCCCTTTCTGCTTTTATAAAAAGAATTAGTTGGGTAGTTATTATTTTATGAACTGAGGGCAGCTTAGACTAATATTTCCCATCAGAATAATGTGTGTTTCATACAGCATTTTTAGAAGAGTTACTCTGGTTGCAATGTTGGTGAATATATGGCTTCATGAGCTCCATATTAATGGGACTAATTGCATTGATTGAACACAGTCCACCAGACAGCATGTGGGTGCCTTATGGTGTACTTAGAGAGTAACAGGAGACTGTACGGAATTGCTACCATCAGTTAATTTCTGGCAAGAGTAATTTTCTTACTCTTGGCATCTTATTATTTTGAAATAATTATGATAATTAGGAAAATTTTCACTCGATGGAAAGAAAATGACTGATTTACTGTTCCTTTAGGCTTTTGAACCTCGCTTATTGTTTTAAAACTAACATTATTATTTTCCTCTACCAAAAATTAATTAAATAGAAATAAAAGATGCCCAGTGATTAGCTCTATAACAGCAAGAAGTAAGTGACTGAGGGAACTTGTGATGTAATTCTTGAAGTGTGACTATGTAATGAGACATTTTATCACAAGGTTCTGATTAGAACATTATTGAAATGACCGTCACCTATTCAAAGAGATCATTGGAGATTCTGTATTTATTTGCATAAAGTTGTAGACTGCTTGAACTGTTCTTCAAGATCATTTAATCTGCCCCCTCTTTTCACAATTAAAAAACCCAAACTAAACCCAAAGTTAATGTAGTCTAGTGTTGACGCCACGGCTTTAAGTGTTTCTGAATTATTTTTAACAGTAAATCTTGAGCCAGTGAAAGAAATGCCATTTCATCTCTTTAACACTCCATTTTGACCCAGTGAGCTTTTAGCAAATTTAATCACTTTTTCTATTCTTCAAAGTTAGATATGCAAATGGCTCTTGAATGGTCAGAAGAATGAAAGCCATCCTAAAATGATAAAAGAAAATTGATATCCCTAGGAATCTTGAAAAGTTTCTACTTTAGTTTCTGAAGAAACTTTGAAAAAATAAGCATTTATTCTCTGGAACATCACTGGGATAAGTGTACATTCATGCAAAGTGACTAATGAAAAATACTGTTTTATTTGCTAAAAGATCAACCCCATCACATAAATTTATGTTATCACAGAATTTAGGTTTGCCTATTTTAATGAGCTAGAATTACCCTCTAGTCATTTAAAGCCTTTCCAGTTCTAGTTAGGAAACTGCTGGGTTGGGGCCATCCTGTGGATCCCCTGTTCCCTTGTACCTACATTCTCCGTGGATCTGCAGCCCCTTAACCTCTAAAGAGCTGGTCTGTTGACATTTCCTCAGGCACTTCTTTATACAGAGTAGGGACTGGACCATGTGGGCAAATAAAAAAGAAAATAGAAAATTCAGCATCAGCTTTGGGAAAACTGAATTTCTCTAAAAAAAATAACTTCTAGAAACAACATTGAAATGAGAATTCAAGATGCCAGTAGTAGGTTGAATCTTTCCAATTCTCTTTCAATATAACTGCAGGTTCAGAAGTTTTCCTTCCAGGCCAGTCCTAGTGTTCTAATTGTCTGCTTCTCCAGGTTTCGTATTTTTCATGTTTTGTATTCAAAAATGAAGGTATGTCTGTACTGCAAAAGTCAGCCCATTCTATGGAGCTGATATTGGAGCCTTTTCTTACTGATTTCGTTTCTTTCATTACTGTAAAATATTGCTGTTGGAAAACCCAAGAAAAATATATTAGAATCTGAAATGGCATCCATTAGTTACTTCATTTTTATGACACTGTGTAGTTTCAGAGTGCTTCAGTTTGATTATTCTGACACTAATTAGGTTCTTAGAGGATTACTTTGGCTTCTGTTCTCCTGTCCTGGCTTTTGCCTGAACTGTTTGCTACCTTCCCCTAGGGGACACAAAGTGGTAAAGAGAAGCGGGAAAATTCTTAGTGAGGAAATATCTTCACTAAGTGTTTTTGAATTATTTTTATCTTTGAATTATCTTTTATCTTAGTGAAGATATTAAATATCTTCACTAAGCTGAGAAACACCGGTAAACTTTCAGTGGGAAAATATCTGAAGATATAGATGAAAGATCTGAGAGGAAGAGTGGGCTTCTGATTTTGTTGATCTTTTCTGGTGTCTGCACTCTTATAACTCTCTCACATAACTCAGTTAAAGCCCCTGCGTGTGGCCTCATTCATCAGAAACGCAATCAACATGACCACTACCGAACAGCATATGTTAGTTCTGCTTAGCTGAATCTTCTCTAACTTTTTTTTTTTTTTTGCTCAGTAAATTCTATAAAAGAACTCCCTGGAGTGAAAAACTATCAAGTGGTTTATCCCAGAAGACTTCATCCACTGCATAAAAGAGAGGTCAAGGATCCAGGTCAACAGGTACAGCTTTTGATTTAATAAAGAATTTTGAATACACGCACACACACACGCACACACACACACGCACACACACAAACTATATTTAATATGTAGATATATATACATACACACATTTGTGTTTTTTAACCTGTCTTACCTTTATTAATCTTCACGATAACCCAACATTCTATTATTAGCTTTATTTTGATTTTAAAGTTCTGGCAGTTGAGATAAACTAACTGTCCAAGGTCACACAGAGGGTGAACTTTATTTATGGTAATTTATAACTTATTCTGTTACTTCTAAAGAAATTGATGCAACTTCTTTTATCTATCTCTTTATATATCTCTATCTATCATCTATACATACACACATACAAACAAAACCGTGAGCACTAAAATAGAAGTAAAAAATAAAATACTGTGGGTGAATAAATGCATATATGTGTAGTAAATTAGGATTAATTCCTGTAATCGAACATAAAATTTACCTCTGTTTTTTCAAGAGTCGGCTATTAAAGTTTGTAGAATTCTTACCACTTGACAAAACACACATTCTCAGTCAGAAGAGGAAAGCTAAAACATGATGATTCATTCCACAGCAATTTTCTAATTACCTACACCTGGAAGTCTTCTGCTGGGAGCCAGGAAAATACAAATAAATGAGACATAAATGACAGCTTCTACATCTACCTATTGTAAGATGAAACTCACTGGAAGCTCATATTCCCCAACTGTACAAAGTTCCTCACAAATTATTTTTTCTAAAGCAAACACATGTATAGCAACAGAACCCAGAGTAGACTCTGTTTCCCAAAATAATTGCCTCTCAACAAAATGTTTCTGCTAAATTTATATAGGACCCATATGCATTGGATTCCCTGTCAATATGGCTTTCTTCAAATGCTTTCTGGCAGTCTCTTAAAAATGCCAACTACATTTTCCACTGAATATTTTGAGGTGAAAGCCAAGTTGCTAGAAATTAACTTTGTGGTTTGTGTGTTGAGACTCTTGGTCTTCCTTGTGCAAATAATTGATTAGCAATTACGTGAAACATTTAGAATTTAGAGTGCATGGGACAGAGGGGATCCCTGTATCTACACAGATCTCAGTCTGGATTGATCACTTCTCAAGGCAGTGAAGAGGAGGACTCTTGTACTTACTATTACACCACTGTGCCCTCTGCTGGACCAGAGAATTAAGGCACCAACATTACCTGTCAGGTATGCCAAGAGCATGGCCCATCTTTCTGACTTCCTCACACCTGGCCACATTACTTAAGATTTGAGCTAGAATGAAGTAATCCTCTGAAACATTTTCTGGAGGAGGCACTAACAGCCAAGACAGAATCTTAAAGATTTGATTCATGATTGTATTCTTGACTGTATTTTACATACATGGCATAAGGAGACCTGAATAAGCGTTTGTTGAATAAGTGAGCAAATGAGTAAGTAAACAAATAGACAAATGAATGAGTGTAAGTGGAATACATTTCCTATAAACCTGCATAGATGTATAGTCAACACATTCTCAGTCAAGGTCCCCGATGTTGAAACTTACATTCCAAAGGTGGTCACTGTTCTTGCAGTCTTCAGATCACATGCTTCCTTAGAGGCCAAAATCATCTTGCTGTTGGTCCATGCCTTAAAACAACATATCTGGGGCTTCGCTGGTGGCGCAGTGGTTGAGAGTCCGCCTGCCGATGCAGGGGACATGGGTTCGTGCCCTGGTCCAGGAGGATCCCACATGCCGTGGAGTGGCTGGGCCCGTGAGCCATGGCCGCTGAGCCTGCGCGTCTGGAGCCTGTGCTCCGCAACGGGAGAGGCCACAACAGTGAGAGGCCCGTGTACCGCAAAAAAAAAAAAAAAAAAAAAATCTGGCATCACAATGCCTCCCCTATTAAGAACAACGTCAGGCCTTAGCTAGGTCCATCAAGGCTTTCAGAGGCCTCGGATTACTGTATGTTATCACAATAGTTGGGCTACAGGGTTTCCTTTGTGTATTCACAGGCATCATGTTGACTTTACAGTTCTGTTTCCATCTCAGAACCATACAGGACTCTAACCGTCCCAATCCACCCACTAGACCTTACCCATGGTGTTTCCTGGAGGAAATTTTTATTTATATGTCCCTGTGCCCAGTTAATCTTACTCAGTGAGCTCCAAATCATTTCCTTCTAGTGGAAGCTCTCCAAATAAAGGTGCCTATTTCCTCTCCCAACCCATAGCTCAGAACCTAGATAGAATACAAATAAGACACACTTCTTATTAGCAGGCATTGTTCTCCACCATGAGCTTCTACTTGAGAAGTACAGTTATAACATTACCCAGCGCACCCTCTTTCGTATAGTCTCTGGTTTTCTTCTTTGCTGTTTTCTTTCATCCGTACCCTCTATGATAGTATTGGCTAAAACTCCCATTACCCAATTATCTTTTCTGAAACAACCTCCAAATAATATTTTATCTGAAAATCTACTAAAATCTATTGCTGACAGAAAACAGATATCTGGAAGGCTCTTCTGTTTGGACGGTCATATCTGGTATCCTCCTAATATTTTCATTTTATCTGGCCTTTCTTAAGCCTGAACAAGAAGTGGTGACAACAATTCTCCATGACGTTTGTTTTCAACCCTCAGGCTTTTTTCCAGCTCCTGTTATTCATGAAAGTAAACTCAATTAGAGCAGCTTCCCCTCCTCTAGACCCACAGTGTAGGATATTTATAGTCTGAGATTTTTGACACCAGAGACACACTTCAATAACTGAAAATTTAAAGGAAATTTTAGCTGAAATAACTGACCTTGGAGATGGTAAATCCCTGCACAATACTCTGACCAGATGGCTCTAACTTTTTTTTTTTTTTTTTTTTGCGGTACGCGGGCCTCTCACTGTTGTGGCCTCTCCCGTTGCGGAGCACAGGCTCCGGACACGCAGGCTCAGCGGCCATGGCTCACGGGCCCAGCTGCTCTGCGGCATGTGGGATCTTCCCGGACCAGGGCACGAACCCGTGTCCCCTGCATCAGCAGGCGGACTCTCAACCACTGCACCACCATGGAAGCCCCTTTCTTTTTTATCAACAATTTTATTTTTAAAAATTTTTATTGGAGTATAGTTGCTTTATAATATTCTGTTTATACTGCGCAGCGAAATGAATCAGCTATATGTATACATATATCCCCTCTTATTTGGATTGCCTTCTCATTTGGCTCTAACTTTCTATTGTCCCTGGATGAGCTCAGGTCCTTTTCTCTCCTTCAGGAGAGGGAGGAGACAAGAAAGCTTGACCTTAGGTGTAACACAACAGTGGAAGCATCACTGAGTCCATAATAACTGGTGCTTTATCACGTTTGCTCTGCCATATTGGATCTCTTTAATAACAACAATGTCCTAGTACTTCCCAGTGAATTGGTAGATATTACATGTCACCATGGCTAATAACCCTGTTTTATAGGACAAAGTCAGAATTCAGTACCTGATAACATCTTCTTTAAAATTCTTCTGTATAGACCTCTCTATCTCCTCCTGTATATATAAATCTAAACTTAAAATAGTTCTCCTTTTCCACACAGTTTACTAGAAGTGCCATTTTCTTCTCTTTCTGAACACCCGAGACTATGTTTTCTTCCTGATGACTTCTTCTTGCCTTAGGGTACGAATTCATGTTATTTTGCCCATATTCTGCCCTCCATGTAGCAGTGAGAAGACCTCTAGACCAAATCATCAGTTGAGAGGCTTGCGGGTCTTTGGGTCTGTGTGCATAGTAGTACTTCTTCTCAAATAACTTCCCCACCCTGTGTCACCTGGCTAATTCATATCTCAGCTGACATGTTCCTTCCTCAGGAAAGTCTTTCCCTGCCCTTAAGACGTGAGACATCCTACCCTGCTTCCAGATTCATACCCCTTATCATATAACTCACTTCTATTGTCTGTCTTTCCACAATATTATAAGCTTTCTGACAGTCAGTACCAATTTTTCCTGCTCAGAGGCCAGTTTCCAGAACTTAGCAGTGCCTGGCATATAACCCACACTCACATCCTCTTTGTAGAATGTGAGGCTGCCTGGATGGATAGATGGGTTTGTATAAAGGTCTCAGATAATTTGTCTATTCAGTTGGCAGCTTGACTTGTTAAAAGAGGCAGAAGCAGACATTTGGAATTACAGAGACCATTGTTAAAGAAAAGCAGGCATTGCTCTCTAATGATGAGACAGATGGACATAGCCAAGTGAATCTGTGTGTGTATGTTTTTAATCACCAGTAAGTGTTTGTACATTTTTGCAGGAAAAATTTGAAACTGAACTGAAGTATGAAATGACAGTTAATGGAAAAATCGCAGTGCTTTACTTGAAGAAAAACAAGTAAGAGTCTTTACTTCTGATACTATCCTCACCAACAGCCAGTTAGCATGTGGCAAGTGTGATGACTGAGTCTGTTACTACTTATGACTCCCACAAACCTTGACTAATCATCTTTTACTCTCAAGTGACCCAAGGGCTTCCACGAGTATTTGTTTGTACTGAAGTAGTAGAGACACTGAGTAAGGTAACAGTTTACTAGTGTTCTGCCAGTTGAAGTCATAAACACAATGAACGAGGTGCGAGCAGATGTATATTTTATCAACTTCTATGAAACAGCACATAGATTTTTAAGTCTCCCCCATGCATCACTGCATTTTGTTATTTTAACACTGAAAGATTAGATATTTTAAAAATTTGCAACTATTTTCATCAGAAAAACAAGACATACATAAGTTAAGTGAACTCTAGGGCCAAAAAACAAGTCAGTGGTAAAAACTGACTCAGGGTCCCCTGATTGCAACGCCAATGCTGTTTCTACCCAGCCAACCACTAACCCTCCATTTTCTCATACATTACATTTTCCTGTATTCCTTCATTCTCTTCATTCAGTTCATTGAAATTCAACATTCTTTTTCAAATTTCACTACCTCAGCTCTCACCCAGATCTTGATCATCCTATATCTAGACTATATCCAAAGTAGTTTCTTCCTAATTCTATGCTTTCAAGTTTTTTTAATCCCTCAATTGTTCAGTATAGGGCAACGAGATTTTTTTTTTCCCCTCAAATAGACTATCACCTTTTGCAAAAAGCCACAACTGTCGAGAGTTTGGAAACAGTGTGGTACAGTGGAAATAGTACAGGCTTTGAATTCAGACAAATCTGGATAGGATTCTTTGCCACTTGAACTGTTTAATCTCATCTGAAAAATAAGGAGAGTAGTATTTATCTGGTAGGGTTGTTGAAATGATTAAATGATATGTGTAATAGGTCTATCCCAGCAGCCAGGATAGAGATGGTATAGAATACATATTAGTTACTTCCTTTTCTCCTTGCCCTGCCTCTTTTAAAAATATATTCAGACTCCTATTTGCTGGTGGATAATTGAAAGAACTTTAAGAAGCTCAGTGAGAATGCTGAAAGAGCCCACACTACCAAGTGCAAGTCAATTTTCAATACACTTTCCACTGCTGCAACTGTTAACAGTTACTGGTAACTGACAAGGACTGGGTGAAAAAGGCAGTCATCCTTAGCTGTGGGGAAGAACAGTGCTCTTTTCAGTCATTTTTATCAGCTTTGCCCTACTCAGTTCTATTTCTTCCTCAAATCTCTCCTCAAACAGGCAGAGTCTGATGAGGAAACAGACATTGTTCCACACTACTCAGGAATGTCCCTGCCCTTCCCACTCTCTCCAGTTTAAGCATCCCTTTCACGCTTGGATTTGCCCTGAGGGGCTAAGAGGTAAAACTTTTCTCCACACCCAGGGAAAGCTCTCGCTTTGATCACTGGACTTTGCAATTAGCATGAGTAAACATGACATTTTCCTCCCACCCTCAGGGGTCTCCTTGCACCAGGCTACACGGAAACATATTATAATTCCACTGGAAAGGAGGTCACCACGAGCCCACAGATCATGGTAAGACAGAGTATCCTAAATTCATTGCTAATTGGCGTGTGACCCACACACTCAGAAGCAGTGTCATTGCCAATTAGTGAAAGTGAAATGGTGTTATGGCAACGATGTTTTTTTCACAGTAGTAATTTCTTTTCTTTAATTTTTATTTTATATTGGAGTATAGTTGATTTACAATATTGTGTCAGTTTCAGGTGTACAGCAAAGTGATTCAGTTATACATGTATATATATCTGTTGTTTTCCAGATTCTTTTCCCATATAGCTTATTATGGAATACTGAGTAGAGTTCCCTGTGCTATACAGTAGGTCCTTGTTGACTGATTATCTTATTTTATATATAGTAGTGTATATAAGATGTGGTACCTATATACTATGGAATATTACTCAGTCATAAAAAAGAATGAAAAAATCCCATTTGCAGCAACATGGATGGACCTAGAGATTATCATACTAAGTGAAGTAAGTCAGACAGAGAAAGACAAATACCATATGATACCACTTACATGTGGAATCTAAAAAAAAAAATTATACAAATGAACTTATTTACAAAACAGAAACAGTAGTAATTTCTTAATAGATCCTCTAACATTTTTACAGTCTGACAAGAATAAATGTATTCCTTGACCACCATGGTAACCGTTTCCAGCCTTTAAGGACTCCTTATAGGAGAGTGGGCAGAAAGAGCTTCTTATTTTCATTTGAAAAGTAGAGAATTAAATGTATCTGGTGTTCTTATTCAGTGCCAATCACCTCTCAGGATCATGTAGTCTCTCAAACTCAAGACTATTTCTTCAATGGTAGAATTGTAGATTTCTGTGTTTTCCCTAAATAATTTCCACTCTGGACTCTTATTCAGAGAAGACGACAGGATGAAGTGGTATGAGGAGTGTTTTATCCTTGCCATCTATTCTGAGGAAGTTTTTCAAGCATTTTCTTCCATAGCAATGCACAGAGGTTTATGTGGGCCAATACCTCACCTGTTCCAAAGTAGAAAGGTGAATTTGACTGAAGTACATCCATGTGAAAAAGTGCTAAGACTGAGCATTTGGCTTCGAGTGGATACAGGGATGTTAAACTAATCTAGTTAGTCTGGTGGCGCTCTTTGGAAAAATCAAGAAATAACAGCACAAACTGAATAATCCATTCATTGGAAAGAGCTCATCAGTGTTAGGAAAATTTACTGAGCAATTAGCCAAGGAAAAGAATGAATGTCTGGTGTTTTGGGGGCTCAGGTTTTAAACTTATACCTGTGAGTTGTTTTTTTCCCAGACTGTATTCATCCCTGTTATCCTTCTTCGGCAACAACAAAATTTACAACAGTGTTTAGTTAATGCCCCCTAAGCATTTGGGATCATTAGCTAAATAGTAAAGATTTTAACCACAAAAGGCTGCTTAAAAAATTTTTTTTTAGGGAGACTTCCCCGGTGGTCCAGTGGTAAAGAATCCACCTTCCAATGCAGGGGATGAGGGTTTGATCCCTGGTTGGGGGACTAAGATCCCACATGCCGTGTGGCAACTAAGCCTGCATGCCACAACTACTGAGCTCACGTGCCTCAACTAGAGAGCCCACACACCACAACTAGAGAGAAGCCAGCACGCCGCAACGAAAGATCCTTCATGCCTCAACGATGATCCTGCGTGCTGCAACTAAGACCCGATGCAGCCAAAAAAAAAAAAAAAAAAGAAATTAAAAAAAATTTTTTTTTGTTGTTCAGCATAAAATGATTTGAAAATATTATAGATCTTGATTCAAGATTTCAAATTCAAATTTAGTAGCGGGTCTAAAGTACATGCACACTTTTCCTTTGTCAAACCCCTTTTCCCTTTTCTCTAGGATGACTGTTATTACCAAGGACACATCATTAATGAAAAAGTTTCTGATGCTAGTATCAGCACATGTAGGGGTCTAAGGTAAGGCTTCATAATGGTTTGTACCTGTGATGATGGGGGTGTGTGTGTGTGTGTTAATTACCTAAAGAATCTCAAATATAATAAATTATATTATAGTTGAGTATGCATTCTAAGGACTCAAAAATTTTGAAATTTAAAGGAAACATGGATTTTCTTGGTAGTAGTTTGTAAATTACACCTCTGAATTGCTTGCAGAGTTGTTTTTGTTTGTTTGCTTGTTTTCAAAATATAGGTTTTTGTGTCCCAGTTTTAGAGTCAGAATCTTTAGGGAATGGGAACACCTCTCTTCACTCTAAACTCTCTCTAGTGTGTCCAATCCATGCCTATGACATCCATTTCTTTTGGGATGTTAATGACTTGTCATATATTTGTCTACAGTAAGATATCTCTTCTGATGCCCAGACTTCATTATCTCACTTCCTCTTCCATATCTCCATCTCTCTCCATATCTGGATATCTTAAGGAAATCTCAATCTTAATATACTCCAAATCAAACTAATGATATTCTCCCTCATGTGGCGTTTTTCCAGTGCTTCCTATCTCAATAAAAGATATAGTCAACCAACCACTTAATACAGAAACCTAGATTCCTTGATGACTTCTTGCCTTTCAAATACGCATTTTCTATCCATTTAACAAGCCCTATTGATTATATGTTCTAAATATTCCCTGAGATTATTCACTACATTCTCTCTCTACTGCCACATCCTAGTCCAAACTGCCATGATCCTTTAGGCAGACTATTGCAAGAAATCACCTAACTTATTTCCCCAGTCCACTCTTCTACTTCCAGGTATGCTTAGTCCAGTCTCCCTGCTATATATTCTCAGACTTTTTCTTCCTAGCAGTTATCTGCCATAATTGCATGTATTACGTATACATCATATAATTGTACATATTTGTGGATCAAATGTGATTATTCGATCCACATCCATCTTCCTTATTTGAATATAAGCTCCATGAGATGAGAGACCACGACTCTTTTCCTTTTACCTTCTGCCCTTGCTCCAGTGTCTAATGAATAATGGGTGCTCGCTCCCTAATTCATGGTTAAATGAATCTTAGCTCAGGGCTTTAGCAGAGAGAATCGAGAAGAAATTGATAATATTCATTGATTATGTGCCTTATGTATTATCTCCTTCAATCTTTACAACTATACTATTAGGTAGGTATTATTATTCCCATTTCAGAGGTGGAGAACTAAGGCTATGTGAGTTTAAGTCTTTTTCCCATGGTATCATGGATAATAAGTGATAGACTCAGAAGTTTAACTCTATCTGTAAGACTTCAAAGTCTCTTTTATTGTCGGTGTATCTTTAGAGCAGACCAGGCATGAGAATCGGAAGGACACTTGACTGAGAGTCAGGAATTTTCCATTCTAGCACCAGTTCTGACACAGGTTGGCTATATGACTGCAGTAGTTACTTCTCCCCAACTAGTCCAATTTCCTCATAGAGAAAATAAGTTTAGGTAATCTCTAAGCGTCTCTTCAGCTATAATGTTATACTATATTTTACTGCCATGAGCTTGGAATGCTTTGGCATTGGTCATTTTTTGAAGTCGACAAGTCTTTAGTGCTCAGAACTGGAATATTTTTAGGAAGCTTAGATTCTTGTGTTTTTCAGGGGTTACTTCAGTCAGGGAGATCAAAAGTACTTCATTGAACCTTTAAGCCCCACAAATCAGGATGAACAGGAACATGCACTCTTCAAGCACGATCCTGATGAACAGAAGACTAACAGCAACTGTGGGATGGATGACATGTTATGGGTACCTGAAATTCATCAGAATGCAGCCCCATCGGCCACCAGTCTTCTTGTATGCCTACTTTTATTTTTTATTTGCGGTGCTCTCATGTATCTCATCGTGGCTGCTCTGGTTTCCAGTCTCAGTAGCTCCAACTGACTGAAACTTTACAGTCATTGTTGAAACTAGTAGGTTAAAGAGACACTAAAACCTTACTGTACCTTGACGATTTATTTAATGAGTGTGTAAGGATCAACTATTATTAACAACATGTTGTGTGCAAGGGTTAAAAAGACGCATCGATATAATGCTGGCCTCCTAGAAGCAGACAGCTTTCGCGATGCTACAACATACAACAAAGGTGTAAAGTATTATTACTGCTTTGAGATAAAATACCCTGCCTTCTCCATGAATGAATTTATTCAATAAATCTTTCTTAAAGTACCGCCATAGGTGCTGGGGGTATAGCAGTGGGCAAAATAAATATCAGATCTTCCCACAGGAACTTAGAATATTCTTTCATACCTGGAATTCAGCTTCTGGTCACAGAAGGAAAATGAATATCGCTTGTGTTTGAAACTATAAAATATATACACAAAAACTTTGTCATTATTACCTTCATTTTCTTTAGGAAACGCTTCACATCCAATCATCTCTTCTACTGATACATGTTCTCAGAATGCATAAGCACTGGACAGAATAGGTTTGAATAAAATAGAATCTCTGTTGGATTCAATTTGCTATGGGTTTAAATTCTACCAGCGGTATGATATCTAAGAGTCCAGGAGAATCACTCTGAGCTATATGTTCCTGTGAACGTTGATCTCCTCATTTAGCTTGGTACAGGCCTCTAGTCTTTCTGTCTCAATTCCTTGGTAACTGTGTGCAAATAACCTCGCTCTCATGACATCTTATTGTTTGGTTTTGCGACTTCTTCTCAGTTCCTCTCACTGTTATCCCGCCTCTGATGGACCACTAAATATTAGAGGCCTCATGTAACTCAATACTGGGTCCCATTCTTTACTTTATCTACACATTCTTCCTAGGTAATCTCATCCAGTGCTATGTCTTATTTAAATAGGAACTGTTCACTAATTACCATCAAATGTATATCTCCAGCCTTTGCCTTTAGAGGCCAGACCGTTACAAGTAGCTACCTACTTCATGCATCTAACCCTTGTCTGAATTTCTCATCTGGCCTCTTACCAACTTCTACTGATTAAAGAGTTCAAGAACCCAGATCAGTAAAAAATCTACTGTGAAACATGTTTTTTGTTTTTGTTTCATTTTGTGGAGAGAAAGAAACTGAAAATAGGGAGGCTTGGAATGTGGGAAGGCGATCAAGCACTGTCTGAGAAGAAAAGGACAGACTGGGTGCCGCGGTGGCTCTGGACTTTGCACCATTGGTAAAGGAGGGTGTATTCACTGGGATAGGAATAAAAGGCAACCAAAACAAAACAAAACCCTAGGAGGATGCTGAAGTTAACGTGCCTCTATTTCACAGCAGGCTAGTGGAGAAAGTCCACCGTTCAAAAAATATGAAGACTTTGGTTTTATTTTTAGCACTCAGTTGTGTAATCCTTTACACTCTTTGGTAAAAATGAAGGGGCCAGACTAGCATATCACCAATGTCTCTTCTACCGCTGACATTCTGAGCCTTGTCTATAGATGATTCTGGATGGTTAGTTAGAGTCAAAATGGTGATATTGTCTTCCTTCATTCCCAGACCAACCAACTCTTACAAAATTACTCATTTAAAATTTAAGAATGACTCTTGCAGAGAAAGATGTTGTCTTAGTAATCTTCTTTTTTATGTTTATTATAGAAATCCAAAGACCAGAAGGCTTGGGAACAAAATAAATACATAGAATATTTTTTGGTCCTGGATAATGATGAGGTAATTATATCAGATAAATGTGTCTTTTAAAATACTATACTACATAAATTTATTATGCAAGATATTAAATAATGGATAAGTTTTTAAAAATAATGAGTATGAGCTATTCTTTTTTACAAATTGTTTTGAACCTAGGAAATGTAACATATAATTAGACTGATATGATCTTACCTTTTAAGGAATGTACACCTAATATGATATGCATAAACTGATTTTTTTGCACTATAATGCGCCTTTCTCATTGTCTTAAGAGCCCCAAACTTATTTTCCAATTAAATTCCTTTGTCACTTTGTCTTCTGTTAAGTAGTTAAATCATTGGTAAATTAAAATTTATGCTCATCAGGGAGTGGTAAATAAAAAAAAAAAACTAATGGATAGAATTTTCTGAAAAAGATGATTTTTTGGTAATATTCATTGTTAATCTTCTTTTATAAGAATGCATTTTATATATTGATTGTTCTAAACCTGAAGTCCACATGTATGCTCTCAAAAGGAAAATTTTTGTGTTATGATAATGTAAGTTAGTTCAGACCCTAAAATTTTGACCTCTCTTATTATACTAAATTCACTTACTGCTCATATTTTTTGAAATAAGTAGACTATTCCTTGCACTAGTGCTCCTCAGCTTAGGAAACTATGGTATTTAACTGAAAATATGTCTGCAATAGCTCCTTAGAGCTTTACACTGAGCTAGTACTTCAGGGGACAAAACATCATCTCTTCTTCCAGACTGCTTTAATTTAGGTAGAGAAATAAGGAAGTGCTTTGTTTTTAATGTTTAAGTGTTAACTTTTATAACTGATCATTAGTTATAATAAGTAAAATAAAGTGAAATTGCTTTTTCTTACCTTCCAATTATATTCATTTCTATCAATGTCTATATTTTGTCTGTAGTTTAAAAAGTACAATCAAGACCAAGAGGAAATAAGAAAGAGGGTGTTTGAGATGGTCAATTACATCAACATGGTATGACATATTTTATTAAGTGTAATTTTAACAATTTGCTAGGTGATGCCATTGGGTGTTTCTATGAATGTTCATGAAGCAGGGAAGAAAAGCCAATAGTCCTAAGACTAATACTGCTTACTGGCTCTTGAAGGGTGACCACAACTTTGGCAACTTAATTGAATATTAATATTACATGATAGAGAAGTATCTCACATACTCACCACACTATTCTCAGGTCCATGAAGGTATAGGAGGTGGTTTTGTTTCATGGTTTTTATTTTTCTAAAACCCAGTAAGAAAATGCTGACACACAAATCCCAATAGAAAACCAATCTAATGAAGAAAATGGAAAACCAACCAACCAACCAACCAAAAAACAAAATAAGCCAAGCTTTGGTACATAGCAGCTTTCAATACCTAATCTCATTTAATCCTTGAACAACGCTAACATATTATTAAACGTAATTTATAGCTAAGAAATTAGTTTCTAAGATGCAAAATAACTTGCGTAAAATCACAAAGTTAGGAAATGGTAGAGAGAAGATTTCAACTTAGATCGGTTAGATTTCCACGCCTGTTTCCATTGTAAAACTGTTGATTTGGTTCTTTAAACGTGATTTTATTATCTAATTTCTAAAAACTTTTAAAAAATGATTTTTATATCATTTCTATTTAAATCTTGTTAGTTTCCTATTAGTTGAACATATGGCTACCTACTTAGTTGAAATGGCTGAGTCACTTGTGGTCCTGCAAATCCTCTGAGGATAGAAATAAAACGAAGGTGGATACAATGACCAAGGTCATATCTCATCTTCTCACCACAAAGAGTATGCTGACTCCTCTTAAAGAGCCCCAAGAACTGGCCATATTTATTGAGCACCTACTTTATGTCGGTACTTTTCTAGATTATGGAAATAAAATGGGGGACAAAACTGACAAATATACTTTTTTTCAAGGAGTTATCCTTCCCTTCAGGAAGTTAGCATCCTTGTTCAAGGAGGCAAACAAACAAGTCAAATAAAGAGTATGTAAGATGGTGATAAGTGCTATAAAGAAAAATAAAGCAGAGTTTTTAAAAAGAGAGAAAGGGAGAGAGAGAGAGAGGGAGAGGAGAAAGATTGAGATATCTTGGGTGCTGTGTTAGACAGGGAAGTCATTTCTAATAGGGTAACATTTGAGTAGAGACTTGAAGGAAGGGAGAGAAGTCTGACCCTAGGCAGAGCAAAGGACCTGAGGGCAGAACCTATATTGCCTTGTTTGAGGAATAAGGGGAAGGCCATTGTGGCTGGTTGTAATAAGCCAGGGCTAGGGTGGGAGATGACATCTAAAGGTAGCAGTGGCCAGAACCTGAAGGCCCTGTGGGTCTGCGTAAGGACTTTGCTATTCTTTTTTTTGTTGAAGTATAGTTGATTTACAATGTTATGTTAATTTCTGCTGTACAGCAAAGTGATTCAGTTATACACACACACACACACACACATATATATATATATATATACATACATACACATTCTTTTTCATATTCTTTTCCATTATGGTTTATCACAGGATACTGAGTGTAATTCCCTGTGCTATAAGTAGGACCTTGTTGTTTATCCATCCTATATATAATAGTTTTCATCTGCTAATCTCAAACTCCAAACCCTTCCCTCTCCCACCCTGCTCTCCTTTGGCAACCACAAGTCTGTTCTCTATGTGTGTGAGTCGGTTTCTGTTTCGTGGATAGGTTCATTTATGTCATATTTTAGATTCCACATATAAGTGATATCATATGGTATTTAGCACTTTGTTATTCTTAATGAATGAGGAAGACATTGGAAAGCCTGAGCTGAGGTGTGACATGTTCAGATCTGTGTTCTTAAAAGATTACGTTGGCCATTCTGTTGAAAATAAACTGAAGGAAAGCAAGGGCAGAAACAAGACCAGGTAGGGGAATCGTGTCATAATTCAGGGCAAGAGAAGATGGTGTCTTGAGAAAAGGCAGTGATGGGAGACCTATTGAGAAGATCTGATGTCTGGACAGAGTCAACTGGGTTTACGAGGTGGGTGGAAGATGAGAAGCATAAGAAAAAGAGTGGAGTCAGGTGACACCAAAGGTTTTGACCTAAGCAACTTCAAGAATGGGGAACAATGGTGGGGGATGATGGAAATCTATCAGAGGAAAGATTAGGATTTCCATTTTGGACCCAGCAACTTTGAGATATCTCTTTGTATAAAAATTTCTAGGTGGAAATGCTGGAGATACAAGATTGAAGTTCAGGGCAAGAGATGGCGGGTCCAGGTCCATAGATATAAATCTATGACTTTAGCACATACAGATGGCATAAGACACAGGTTAGCAAACTGTAGCCTGTGGACCAACTCTGGCCTATTGCCTTTTTATAAAATAAAGTTTTATTCAAACACAGTCATGCCCATTTGTTTACATTGTTTATGGTTGCTTTCCTGCTACAATAACAAAGGTGGTGAGTAATTGCAACCAAGACCACATGGCCTCAAAGCCTAAAATATTTTCTACCTGGACCTTTGCAGAAAATGTTTGTAAAATCACCAAGGGAATGGGTGTAGATAAGTAGGAAGAGGACACAAAGATATATACTCGAAGTACTTCTCTAAGGAGGAGTAAAGAGGGGAAGAGGTGAGAGAGTGGAGGTGAGACCAAGGAGTAGACAGTGAGATAGGAGGAAAGCCAGGAGAGGTTGTTATTCTAGAAGCTACTTGAAACAAAAATCTATCAAAGGAAGACATGATCAATGATGTGAAATGTTCTGAGGACCAGGAACTGGCCACTGGATTTAACAAAGTAGAAGTTATTGGTCTCCTGGATGAAGCAAGTTCCTGTGGAGTGTAAAAGCATGATTCCAGGGAGTCCAGGAGACAATGAAAGAAGTGGAATTAGAGACAGCAAATACAGAAATTTTGTTATAAACGGAAGCAGAGAAATGGGGCCTAAGTCATTGGAGGAAGAATCATAAAGAGAAATTCCGGTCCCGCCATGATGAGGCATCCTTTATATGCTAATGAGAACCACGGCACAAAAGGCTAAACACTGACAGTGAAAAAAAGATGGAATAATTTTTGGAGGAATCTCTTTGATCTGGGGAGAGATGGCAGGTCCAGCGCATGCATGGAGAAGTTGGCCTTGGGCTCACAGTTCATTCATATAGTGAAGAAGGGGAAGCACAGGTTGTTTGAACAGGTGTAGACCAGTGGGTGGACGGGGTGGGAGCTTGTGGAGATTCTCTTCTGGTTGCATCTATGCTCTTCGATGAATGTGGCAGCAGGGACGTCTGCTCAAAGTGAGGTTTTAAAAGAAAGTGGCAGAATTTTTGAGAAAGAAGAGCAAGCATGAAAAAATGTATAGAAGGTTGTGAGAGTGAATGGGTTTCGGAAATGCAGCAGGTTTGCTGGAGGGTGGTTCAGACCACTGGAGGTTAGTGGTCATGGCTTCTAAGCGAAAGCAGCCAACATCATTTGTTTTCCCCTGTCTGTGTTCGGGGCTTGATGGGGGAGAGACAGAAGGGAGAGTTTGTTTTAACCGGGACTGGAGTTTTGTCAGGTGAGTAAGATAAAGAAGTGAGGAATAAGGAAGTTGGAAAAAAATCAAAGGCAAGCTTTTACTCTGATTAGATTTTTACTTTGCTTTTGATGATAATTGCATTCCTCAACACTTTTCTTGTTTTCTTGTTTTTTTTGAAAAAATATCTCCTCAGGTTTCTCAGCAGAAAGTTGCCCCAGGAGAAGGCCTGTAACTGTGTAGTTTTCTTCCCCAGCTTTATTGAAATATAACTGGCATATTACATTGGGCAAATTTAAGGTGTTGTGTTGATCTGATATACTTATATATTGCAAAATGATTAGGTTCGCTCACCTAATAGGTTGGCTAACACCTCCATCACGTCACATGATTCCACCATTTCTTTTCTGCGATGAGAACATTAAAGATCTTCTCTCTTAGCAATTTTGAAGCATAGAATACAGTATTATTAACTTTAGTCACCATGTTGTACATTAGATCCCCAGAACTTACTCATCTTATAACTGGAAGCTTGTACTCTTTGACCAACACTGTGCAGTTTTATAAACTATAGTAGTAATTTAAGTTTTCATCTTTACAGTAAGTGTATTGTCTCATAAGCTTAACTAGCTATTTCTAAAGGTTATTCTGTATGCATTGTAGATTATCTGGTTCAGTCCAGTTTCAAGTATTAGAGGTCCCTTACTTTATTGTAACTCACATATGCAGGACTTTTTCATGTAGCCTGTTCCTTTTCTGATGTCCAAATCAGCACCGAGTCAGGCTTGCTAATTCTGAAAAATTATGACTGAGGAAGTTACATAGCATTTGAGGAAATATATTTATAGTAAAGTCATAGTCATGAACTACTAGCAGGAAATTATAATATTTTTTGAGGTTGCAAACAGGAAAAGTTTGTTTCAATAGACCCTTTGTCCCAAAAAAGGGAGTTTATAGACCTGAAATATCTAAGGGTGTCTGTCTTGCCTACACATGGGGATGCTAGTGTCTGCCAAAAGAGATGGTAGCTTCCATTTCACAAGTAGGTTTGGAAAGAAGGTTTTTACAGTGCTGTTGTAAATAAGTTTCAAAATCTAAAGTACATTGAAAATATTAAAAGATAACACCATTATGAGTTGTTACTTTGCCATTTATTCTCTTTCAACAGCTTTATAAAAAGCTCAATACTCATGTTGCCTTAATTGGGATGGAAATCTGGAATGACAAGGATAAGATAAAGATATCCCCCAATGCAAGCCTCACCTTGGAAAATTTTGCTAAATGGAGGGAGGGTGTCCTCCTAAGAAGAAAGCGTCATGATGTGGCTCAGTTACTCACGTATGTAGAGATTTTCCCCTTTGTATGTACTGTGGTATTTGCCATAGACATTTTTCAAAGCCTTGGCAAAGCAAATGGTATCTCAGGTTACAGGTTTACACATAGAGCGTTAAAAGTTTAAAAAGTATTCATTTGGATCTTATGTTGCATGTGCTCTTACTTTTGTTCCAACGATTTCTTTTTCTTTTTTTTTTTAAGAGAGAGGCTAGTAAGTGAGCAATGATTCATAACAAGCTTGTTTGTTTTGATTGTGTATAACAGAAAGGAAAGGCGGGTTTAGATAATGGCAAGAGGGATTTAGATTCAATGTTTTAAAAGAATGGATTAGCTGTACGCACCAATCAGGACAAACTTCTAGGACTGAAGGAAAATTGAACATGATATTCTAATCCCATGCTTCTACCATCCTGACAAAATGACTAATTAGTGACTAATTTAAAAAATAGGGGAAATAAATCCAACAGCTATAAATGACACAAGACTGCTAAGCATATGCCTCAAGACAGTTCTGCCAGATGGTTTGCAGCTGGAATCAGATTGCAACAAAGAGTGACTTAAAATTACTTGAGTTTCACTACCTAAGAAAACAGTGGGTGTCATGGGAAATAAGTGGACTAGGTCCTGTCAGAATTAATTAATATTCTGTGCTGGTTGTCTGTGACTGCATGATGCATCAGCCCGCAACTTCCAGACTTAAAATAAGTCTTCTTCATTTATATGTCTAGTGCCTTGCCTGGGGTGCCGGTTGGTCATCTCTTTGCATATACAGCTTTTCATGCGGCTAACTTGGACTTCCTCCAATATGGCAGTCTCAGGTTTCTGGATATCTTAACAAGGTGACTAGCTTTCCCCAGAAGAAGCATTCTAAGAGGCCCAGGAGAAAACTTCAAGGCTTGTTATGACTCAGTCTTAGAAATCACACATCACTTCTGGTGTATTCTATTGGTCAAGAACAAGTCATAGACCTATCCAGTTTTAGGGAAGGTGCTACACAGGATATGAATACCACAAGGCTGGCTCATTGGGTTATCTCTGAAGGCTAGCTGCCACAGTTCCTTAATTTGGAAAGATGAGTTCCAGACTTAGGGGCCCACCACAAGACATAGCTCATTTTGGGGAGTGGTTTGGTGATTTTCCAGGGTCTCGAAGGTAGTGAGTAGTAAGGGAATTCAACTCTTACCAGACTGGTCCCAGGACAAAGCTAAAATGGTAGTTGAATCCAGTATTGTGAAGTAATAGGGTAGAGAAATATAAATTATAGACAAGATGACAGATGTATAGATAAAAAATAGTAATCTAATATCAAGAGTAGATTTCCTGAATAGACCAGAATAAACAAGATAAAAGAACTAAAAAGATAAGGATGGAAGGAAATAATTGCCCTTTCATGTGTAAATTGAAAGCCTTACCATTTACCTGACAAATTAACAAAATATACCTATACCTGGGCATAACCGGGTATGAATCTTAGAGTCCAAATATACTCTATCCACTGAAAAGAGAAACCAAAATAGGTAATCCCATAATGGAGGAAGATTTTATTTTTTATAAATGAGCTAGTAGTAAGAATTAAATCCACAAAAATGTAGACTTAAGTATAAATAATTTCACAATATAATTTTAAAAGAGAATATAAGTGCCATAAATCTTTAAAATATCATGTATGATACAAAATATCATTACAGAATAACAGATATTGAAATCTCCATAGGGAATGGAAAGTGGCAGGAAGTTCTCTGATTTCCTCATTTTTCATGGCAAAATGTGTACTTGCCATTCTTTATGTTGATAAGTGGAAAAATATAGGTTCAACTTTTTATGTAAATGCACCTACTCTGGGAATTTTTAAAATGATGCATACTTGCAAATTTCTAGACGCAAACCGGGGTCAGATTCTTAACAGACAATAATAACAGAATAATAATAAAAAAAGCACATGGGGGCTTCCCTGGTGGCGCAGTGGTTGAGAGTCCGCCTGCTGATGCAGGGGACACGGGTTCGTGTCCCGGTCTGGGAGGATCCCGCATGCCGCGGAGCGGCTGGGCCCGTGGGCCATGGCCGCTGAGCCTGCGCGTCCGGCGCCTGTGCTCCGCAGCGGGAGAGGCCACAGCGGTGAGAGGCCCGCGTACCGCAAAAAAAAAAAAAAAAAAAAAAAAAAAAAGCACATGGAATTATTAAAAATTGAAAGAAAAAATGAAACAAAACCAAAATAGAAATTAAAATTACTAAAGACCAAATATATCATCTACGTAAATAAATGCAAGTGGTTCAGATGTCACTCCGATAGGACAAATATTGCAAATGCATAAATGCTTCAATAACACAAATACTTATAGAATGAGCCCAAACGTAAATCAAGCTACAGCTAAAACAGTGCTAAAATAAAAGTAAACATATATAAAAATACATGAGGAGAATATAAATTAAGGTGAAACATGTTTCATCCTAATTTATATATTTATATAAATTTATACATACATATGTATATTATAAAGCAAAACATTTGTTAGAAAAAAAATCCCCCTTTATTTCCTGACAAGAAATGAATTCCACAATGAAAAATATAAGAATCATGAATAAGAGATATAAAATATTAAAGTGATTACTCCCAGATGCTTGGATTTAGGTGGTATGAAAACCATTGTATTTAAAAAAATGCCTTCTGCAAACTCGCTGAAGGAAATATTTGAGTGATGATTCGCAATGTGAGTTTCTCTGTTAAATAGTAAGGGTTCTGGATGAATTGTCTATAGAAAATATACTTAGAGTCATAAGCTTTATCAATTTCTCTCTTTTTCGCAGGGCAAGTGAATTTTCTGGAACAACTGTGGGCCTTGCTTTCATGTCTACAATGTGCTCTCCGTATCATTCTGTTGGCATTGTTCAGGTTTGTTTAAACTGTTGGTTCTACAGCTCAAGCCTGTCAAATGCTGTTCTGCTGCATCTGTTGAGAAGGTCATGTAGTTTTTCTCCTTTGGTCCTTTGGCATGGTAAAAAACAGTGACTGAATTTCAAATGTTGAATCAAGCTTGCATATCCAGTATAAACCCAACATGGTCATAATGTATTATTTGTATATATTGCTGGAGTCAACATGGTAACATATGTTGAGGATTTTTGCATCCATATTCATGAGGGATATTAGTCTGTAGTTATCTTATCCTGTAATGTGTTTTTCAGGTTTTGTTATTAGAGCAAGTATCAGGGTGAAGGATGTGCTCCCAACTCTTCGATTTTCTGGAATATTTGAGTAAAGTTAGTATTATTCCTTCCTGAAATGTTTGGTATAATTCACTAGTAAAACCATATGGGTCTGGCATGTTTTTGTGGAAAAGTTTTAAACTACATTTTCAGTTTCCTCAATAGATATTGGACTTCTCAGGTTATTTATCTCTTCTTGAGTGAGCGTTGGTAGTTTGTGTCTTCAAGGAAAGTTATCCATTTAAGTTGGCATATATTTGTTGATGATATTCCATTACTATCCTTTTAATATCTGTAGGATTTGTAGTTATTTTCCCTCTATCATTCATGATATTAGTAATTTGTGGGGGGTTTTTTCCCCATTATCAGTCTGGCCAAAGGTATATCAATTTTATTGATCTCAAGGAAACAGTTTTTGCTTTACTGAGGCTTTCCTAGTTTCAATTTCATTGATTTCCGCTCTTGTCTTGATTATTGATTTTTTTCTGCATTCTCTGCATTTAATTTGTTACTCTTTTTCTAGTTACTTAAGGAAGAATTTTAGATTGTGAATTTGCGGGTTTTCTTCTTTTCACATATAATCATTTAATGCTATAAATTTCCCACTATGCACTGCTTTAGCTGCATCCAAGTTTTTTGGATACGTGTGGTTTCATTTTCATTAAGTTAAAAATATTTGCTAATCTTTTTAATAAATTTATTTATTCATTTATTTATTTATTTTTGGCTGCGTTGGGTCTTTGTTGCTGCTTGCAGCCTTTCTGTAGTTGCAGCGAGCAGGGGCTACTCTTCATTGTGGTGCGCGGGCTTCTCATTGCAGTGGCTTATCTTTGTTGCGGAGCACAGGCCCTAGGCTCACGGGCTTCAGTAGTTGTGACACTCAGGCTCAGTAGTTGCAGCACACGGGCTTAGTTGCTCCGCCATATGTGGGATCTTCCTGGACCAGGGATTGAACCCATGTCCCCTGCATTGGCAGGCGGATTCTTAACCACTGCACCACCAGGGAAGTCCCCTTAATTTCTTTTTGACTCATGTATTATGTAGATGTGTATTGTAATAGTTTTCATTATTGACTTTTTAGTTTAATTCTGTTATTCTGTCATGGTCTGTGTATTCATTTGTTAGGGCTGCCATAACAAAATACTATCGCCTGTGTGGTTTAAACAACAGAAATTTATTTTCTCACAGTTCTGGAGGCTGGAAATCCAAGATCAAGGTGTCAGTAGCTTTAGGTGACAAGGTATCTGAGGCCTGTCTCCTTGGCTTGATGATGACCGCCTTTTTGCTGTGCCCTCATGTGGCCGTTTTTCTGTGCACACTTATCCCTGGTGTCTCTTCCTCTTCTCATAAGGACATCAGTCTTATTGTATTAGGGCCCCACCCTTATGACCTCATCTAACCTAATTATCCCTTTGACGATTCTATCTCCAAATACAGACATGTTAGGAGTTAGGGCTTCAACATATGAATTAGTGGGCAGGACACAATTTAGTTCATAATAGTCTGGGAATATACTTTGTAGAATTTTGATATTTTAAATTTTTTTGAGGTTTGTTCTTGGTCATTGCCCCATATGAACTTCAAAAAGAATGTGTCCTGTTGTTGGAGTGTTCTGTAATTGTCAATTATGTCAGGTTGACTTATAGTGTTCAGTTCTTTTGAATCGTTTATGGAGAGAGTGTTTAAGTATCCAAGCGGAACTGTAGATGTGTCTGTTTCTTCTTTCAGTTCTATAAGTTTCACTTCATGTATTTTGAAGCTCTATTGTAAAGTGAATACACAGAGTTGTCATGTCTTGTTGGAGAACTGATCCATTTATCATATTATGTCCCTCTATTTCCCTGAGATATTCCTATTCTGAAGTCTACTTTGTCCAAATTCAGTATAATCACTCCAATACTTTGTGGCTATAGTGTACTTGATACAACCTCTTCCTTACTTTTATTTTTAGCATATGTATTTCTTTACATTTAAAGAAGGTTTCTGCTAGACAGTATATACATGGATTTTATTTTTTATCTAATCTGACAATCTCTGTCTTTTATTTGGTATGTTTAAATAATTTATATGTAATATCATTATTCATATTGTTGGATTAAAATCTTTCATTTTGCTAGATGTTTCCTATGCCATCTCTTCTATTTTTTCTGCCTTTTTAGGATTGAGTGTATAAAAAAAATTTCGTTTATCTCCATTATTAGCTTTTTATTGATTTGTTTCTTTTTAATGGTTACCCTGGGGTTTATTATACATCTCTGCTTGTATGTTTTACCTTGAAATGGTATTAACTGGTTCACATATAGTATAAGGACTTTACAAGGGAACACCTCTAATTACTCCCTTCCATCCTTTGTGCTATTTTTATCAAATGTTTAACTTCGCATATACTACAAATACAATATACATTGTTACTAATTTTTCTTTAAAAGTCATCTTGCTGTGCAATTTAAAATGAGAAAAAATTAGTTTTCCGTTTATCTTATCTTTACTGGTGCTTATTTTGGTTACATTCCCAACGTTCTTCCTTTCTTTGCAGAGAGAAAATTTCTATCTGGCATAATATATTTTTTCTTCCATAAGAATTTTTAAAAAATATTTCTTATAAGACCAGTCTCCTGTCCATGAATTCTTTCCATTTTTTTAAGAAGATGACCTTATCTCTCTTTCATTCTTGTATATATATTTCACTGGGTTGACAATTCTGGGTGGATAGTGTTTTTCTTTCAGCACGTTTAGTGATCTCACTGTCTGCTGGAGTTCCTAACGAGAAATCTGCTGTAAACTTTATCTTTGTTCCTCTCTAATGTGTGTGGGTGGGTTTTTTTTTTTCTGATTTTAAGATTTTTCCTTTGTCCTTAATTTCTTCGATTATAATTATGTTATAACTAAGGAGTTTTTGTGGGGAGAGGTGATTTATCCTACTTAGTGTTCCTTTGTCCTGGGGCTTGGTATTTGTGATTAATTTTGGAAAATTTTAGGCCATTATGTCTTCAAATATTTCCTCTCTTCCATTCTCATCCTTTTTACTTTCTGGGATTTCAATTACATATAAGTAATTGAACATATATGTATGATCATTCCATATTACCCCACAAAACTTGTATCTCCATGTTCGTTTCATTTTGTTTGGTTTTTCCTTTTTATCATTTTTTTCAATTCGTGTTACCATTTGGGTAATTTCTGTCGAAACATTAAATCCACTGATTCTTTCCTCAGCTATTCCGGATCTACTGTTAAGCCTATGGAAGGCATTATTCATCTCTGTTACTGTCTTTTTCAATTCTAGTGTTTCCATTTGATTCTCTCTTATGGTGTCCAACTCTCTTCTGAAATTTTCCATCCAGTCTTATATGATATTCATTTTTTCCACTGAAGCTTTTAACATATTAATCGTAGTTATTTTAAAGTGCCTCTCCGATAGCACTAATAATCTGAGTCTGGTTCTGTTGATCAGCAAGGTATTGTTTTTTCTTGTTTTTTTGGGGGGGGGGAATGCCTTATTACTTTTTGTTGAAAGTTAGGCATCTCGTGAAAGGCAATAGTCTGAGGTAAATAATTTTTTTTTTGGCTTGGAAATGATCCCTTCTTTCCTTCTTCTAGGACTTCAGTGTGAAGATTGGAATCAATCTAGCAGGAGTTGAGCTGGGTTCGGGATTTTTTGATTGGTATGGACATCCTCAGTGCATCACAGATGTTAAATTCCTTTCACATTATTTTGTGTTTAGAATGAAGGATGGTTTGCCAGAGTTTTTCTCACTGTGTGTTCCACACTCATCTTTAGGGCTTTACTGCACCTCACAGGGAGTCTCTTTAAGCTGTTATCCATCTCCCATCAATAGGTTGTTGTTACTTGTTACTGGATGATTGTTGGACGTTTGGTGGGAGGAGGGCATTTCCTTTTGTTCTCATTAAGCTCAGTCTTAGGCAAGTCCTGCATCTCTTAGTTTCTGGCATGGGTCCTTCTAGTGATTCTGGTCCACTGCCAGATGGTAGAGACCTCTAGTGACGTAAACCCAGCAGGCATTCCTGCCCCTTCTGCCTCTCCCCTCCAGTGGTAGAGGTGTTTTGCTTTTGGGTTTTTTATTTCCCTTTCTTTTTCTTTTTCTTTTTCACAGTTGCACTGAGACTTCACCAGTGCGTTAAGGGTGGCAAGATTTGTTGCCCTTCTCTTAGAAGTTTAAGACCTTAGTTAGGGCTAGGACTAGAGTAAGCCAAGTGAGGCACTTAGCTCACCCTGGTGCTGGTCACGTTTGCTCCATTACAGGGATAAGGGAGAAGGATTGTGAAGGGGTTTCATGCCTTTGCTACTGCTGTTCTGCTCCCCCAGGTCAACACCATGATGGAGGATTTCCCAGAACTCTGACTTAGTGACGTCATGTGGAGAAAAATCTGTGAATAGGTGGGAATTTCTCTAATTTCTGAATTCCTCACATTTTGCATATTCTCTTGATATTCCACAATCAACATTTATCAGTTTTTTGGGGTTTTTTTTTTTTTGGTGTTTCCACCACACTTTTTTTTTAAAATAGATCTTTATTGGAGTATAACTGCTTCACAATACTGTTTTAGTTTCTGTTGTACATCAAAGTGTACAACAGAATCAGCCACATACATACATATGTCCCCATATCCCCTCCCTCTTGAGCCTCCCTCCCACCCTCCCTATCCCACCCCTCTAGGTCATCGCAAAGCACCGAGCTGATCCCTGTGCTATGCTGCTGCTTCCCACTAGGTGACAGTTTTACATTTGGTAGTGTATATATGTAGATGCTACTCTCACTTCACATCAGTTTTTAATGTTTTGTATGAGTTATTACTGGCATCTGGTAGTGTCTGCCCCAGGTAAACAGAAGTTCACGTCCAGCTCTCCCACTAGGTGCCAGCCTGTCTTTCCTTAGATTTCAGCTTTGTTGCCTTGTGACCTCAGCTCTAGGATTGGTTCTAGAAAATTGTGAATCTGACTACAATAAGTTTGGGTGGGATGCTCTGTCCAGCTTTCTATTATCTGGTGATGAGAAACAGGGGTCAGGGAATTCTCATCTGACTTTGTCTAATTTCAGTTTTCATCAGGCCCTGGGTCTCAGCAGCTAGGCTTTCTCAGTGATCCTGCGTCCTTTCAATGGCAGCAAAACTCTGCTTTCTGACTTTTGCAGATCATTCCTGGAAGAGAGTTTCCTGGCCCTCCTGCACTGGCAGAAAACCTCACTTGATATCAATATAGGATCCTAGGCTCAGGATTTTTGTCTGCCCCTCTCTCAGGAGTAGAGGTTTTTGTAGTTGTGTGTGTGTGTGTGTGTGTGTGTGTGTGTTAAACTCATGCCCTATCTGTAACAGGTCGGCAGTTCTGCTATAGATTGTTGCCACTTCTCCCGTCAGTGAATATGTATACATCTCTCCAATATATCTTATGAGTCTGGGTTTATGATAGGCTTCCTATCATAAACGGAGGAAGTAAAATATGTATTTTAAAACTTGAAAGTGCCTACCATAAAATTGGAAGAGAAACTAGCCCACTTAAAGCAACAGTTAATAATATATGATAGTAACATCCATAAGATGTTATGGAAAAAACCTGAACAAACTTTCTGGCCAACCCAACAGACTTAACACTGCAGTAGGAATCCAGAGGAGAGGATTGTAGATGAAGAGTAATGTGGTCAGGAAAAGTTGCACTAAAACGAACCTCAGAGCTTGGATTGGATTTAAGGGGAAGAGAGGATGGAGGTAATACCAGTAGAAAAAAACCATTTAAGTTATGAAAATAATTATTTAAAGGAAGGTACCCTAAATTTGAATGAACCTCAAATAAGGCAATCTGGAAAGTGTCTACTTAAACACATTTCTTTTTTTCTTAAATTGTTTGGTTTGTTTTTGTCCCCACTGAAGACTCTCCATCTTAATAGATAGTAAGGTTACCAGGTTCACCTCAACAGGATGAAACAATATTGTGAGTGGTAGGTATTAACTTCCTGTCTCACATACGTGTTCCTTGTTTGCCAGCCTTGTACTGTGCCTGATGGACTTCTCTATTTTGTTCTTTGAAATGAAGTACATAAGGGAATCAGTTTTCTGTGGGTGGGTGTTATTGGCATATTCCTGTGTCCCTACTGGGAAATTACAACCAGCAATAATTCTTTAGTGTTGTTTTATTGCTTCTGGATAACTTGGATGTCCTGGTCCAACACCTTTAATCAGAAACAACCTGGTAATGAAGTTGGCTACTCGCTGAACTTCATGCAGTAAGGGAAGTCTGGAGTTGACTGATGTCTAGTCTTGGCAGTAGTAGATTTGAAAAAGGTACCAGTGGTTCTAAAGTTCTAGGTTCATGAGCACTTCTAGATCCCTATGAACTAAATACATTAAAGACCTCCAATTATTGATAAATTGGAAAGAATTTGAAAAACAAACCAAATGTGAGGGGGGGAGGTAAATCAGTTTTTAAAAATTCTAATTTCTTATTATTGTTGAAAAAAAGGTCATTATCCGTCATGGCAGGAAATAACAAAAATCTTCATTATAGGGACCCATTGACAAGAACAGAGAGTAGGCTGTATGCCTTGTGATGGGGATTCAGTACCAAAGGGGTGTGTGTGTTGGGGGGAGAGACAGCAAGAGATACAGAGACAGAGAGACAAAAGTGCAGAGAAAGTCAGGGTGAGAGACAGGAGAGAAGGGAAGAGAAGGAGAGAGGGGAAGAGATGGGTAAGCTGAGGAAACTGAAGCTAAAATCAGACTCTCTACTCCACTTGACTACAGTGAAAATACTTAATTATGTCCTGAGTGATAATTCAATTTGCAAACCAGAGTATCTGTCTCCCTATTCTCATCCTCAGGACCACAGTCACAACATGCTTAGCACTGCAGGGACCATGGCCCATGAAATGGGCCATAACTTCGGAATGTTTCATGACACCTATGCTTGCAAGTGCCCTTCTACAGTATGTGTGATGGACAGAGCACTAAGGTGAGCCTTTCTGGGAAGATGCTATTTATCTGTGTTTTGGATTCACTCTGGGCTGTCATCTTCAATGACATGTTCAAACTTTCAAATTATTAAATAGCAGTATCAGGACAAAATCATGGATGTGTATCTATACCAAACTACCTTGTACCTCATCTATGTGTAATGTTTTTCATTAACTGAGACATAGTTTAAACATACTATCTCTTTGCTGTTGGGGTGATATGTCACTTTATCCTCATCTTAGCTACACAAGATCTGGGTTCATAAAATCATTAGCATTTATCACATTTTCAGTGAATTCAGATTGGGTGGTGGTAATGGAGAAGTTTTAGAAGAAAACTGTAATTAAAGAAGAATGGGGCTTCCCTGGTGGTGCAGTGGTTGAGAGTCCGCCTGCCGATGCAGGGGACATGGGTTCGTGACCCGGTCTGGGAAGATCCCACATGCCGCGGAGCGGCTAGGCCCATGAGCCATGGCCGCTGAGCCTGTGCGTCCGGAGCCTGTGCTCTGCAACGGGAGAGGCCACAACAGTGAGAGGCCCATGTACTGCAAAAAAAAAAAAAAAAAAGAAGTAAACTCAAAATGGTTTAAAGACCTAAAGGTAAGGCTGGATACTATAAAACTCTGAGAGGAAAACATAGGCAGAACACTCTTTGACATAAACCACAGCAAGATCTTTTTCAATCCACCTCCTAGAGTAATGAAAATAATAACAAAAGTAAACAAATGGGACCTAATTAAACTTAAAAGGTTTTGCACAGCAAAGGAAACCATAAGCAAAACAAAAAGACAACCCTCAGAATGGGAGAAAATATATGCAAACAAAGCAACCAACAAGGGATTAATCTCCAAAAATATACAAACAGCTCATGTAGCTCAATATCAAAAAAACAAACAAACCAATCAAAAAATGAGAAGATCTAAATAGACATTTTTCCAAAGAAGACATACAGATGACTAAAAAGCACATGAGAAGATGCTCAACATCATTAATTATTAGAGAAATGTAAATCAAAACTACAATGAGGTATCAACTCACATGGGTCAGAATGGCCATCACCAAAAAATCTACAAACAATAAATGCTGGAGAGGGTGTGGAGAAAAGGGAACCCACCTATACTGTTCGTGGGAATGTAAATTGGTGCAGCCACAATGGAGAACAGTATGGAGGTTCCTTAAAAAACTAAAAATAGAGTTACCATATAATCCCACTCCTGGGCATATATCCAGAGAAAACCATAATTCGAAAAGATACATGCAACCCCAATGTTTATTGCAGCATTATTTACAATAGCCAGGACATGGAAGCAACCTAAATGTCCATCAACAGAGGAATGGATAAAGAAGATGTGGTACATATATACAAAGGAATATTACTCAGCCATAAGAAAGAATGAAATAATGCCATTTGCAGCAACATGGATGGACCTAGAGATTGTCATACAGAGTGAACTGTCAGACAAAGACAAATATATGATACCACTTATATGTGGAATCTTAAAAAAGGGTACAAATGAACTTAGCTACAAAACAGAAATAGATACAGATGTAGAAAACAAACTAATGGTTACCAGGGTGTAAAGGGGGGGGCAGATAAATTGGGAGACTGGGATTGACATATACACACTACTAGATATAAAATAGATAATAAGGACCTACTGTATCACACAAGGAACTCTATTAAATACTCTGTAATGGCCTATATGGGAAAATAATCCAAAAAAGAGTGGATTTATATATATGTATAACTGATTCACTTTGCTGTATATGCGAAACTAATACAACATTGTAAAGCAAATATACTCTAATAAAATTTTTTTTCAAAAAAGAAGAATGTTCTCATAGGAAGATGACCAGAGTCTTTGAAAAGAGATTACACATTCCTGCCACACCTTAGGCAAAACTGCCCTGGAATTTTATTTTTAAGGACCCCACAATCCCTTTTATGTGTTCATTTCCTCTTTTTGTATTTCCCTCTCCCAGCTCATTCAAGCTAGGGTTAGTCTCCCATGCCCTTCCACAAAGTAGCATATGGCTGCATGCCAGTTACATATCTTATGCTATCTCTCACGTATATTACTGTAGTTTAAAATTTTTTTTTAATTTTAAGTATAGTTGATTTACAATGTGTTAATTTTTTCTGTACAGCAAAGTGACTCAGGTAGGCATATATATTCTTTTTCATATTCTTTTCCATTATGGTTTGTCACAGGGTATTGAATATAGTTCCCTGTGCTGTACAGTAGGACCTTGTTGTTTATCCATCTTATGTATAATAGTTTGCCTCTGCTAATCCCAAACTCCCATTCCTTCCCTCCCCCGCAACCCCCCGGGCTACTGCTTTTTTTTTTTTTTTTTCTCGTTACGCGGGCCTCTCACTGTTGTGGCCTCTCCCGTTGCGGAGCACAGGCTCCAGACGCGCAGGCTCAGCAGCCATGGCTCACGGGCCCAGCCGCTCCGCGGCATGTGGGATCTTCCCGAACCGGGGCACAAACCCGTGTCCCCTGCATCGGCAGGTGGACTGTCAACCACTGCGCCACCAGGGAAGCCCGGCTACTGCTTTTTTAACCTCATTGTTATTTGTGGAATGAAGAGAGGCTGTCAATAGAAATCCCTCTGAAGGAAAATGAATTCTTAAACATGTAAATAAATATAATTTTAGTGCCTTTAAGACTTCAAAACCAAGACGACCGAAGGCTGAATTAGATTATCTGGATAAATTAGAACGATTTTTAGTTTATTAAATAGCAGCCTGGATGTTCTGTTTTAAGATGTGACCATACTTGCTTTGTTCATTAAGCTGGAGGTGTTTATACCTGCCGGGTGGGCTACTTCAGGAGCAAAAATAAGAGCTCATGATTTAGCAGTTGGTGAGTAAGGTCTTCCCTTTGATCTTTTGGGTCACGTTTTGAGTGTATCACACCCAATGTCTGATATTTCCCCCTATCTGCTCAGCGTGACTGTATTCCATTTTCTTTTTCCTTACCTTTACAGCTTCTATATACCTACAGACTTCAGTTCTTGCAGCCGTGTCAGCTATGAAAAATTCTTGGAAGATAAATTATCCAATTGCCTCTTTAACGTTCCGCTCCCTACAGATATCATATCCACCCCAATCTGTGGGAACCAGCTATTAGAAATGGGAGAAGACTGTGACTGTGGGACCCCCGAGGTACCACCAAGTTCCTTCTAAAATGATCTACTTTGTTTTTCAATTGCTGAGAGATAAACTATCAACGTGAGGTTCACTAAAAAAATCACACTTCTTGTAATTTTGTAAATGTTTGTTTGTAGACATTTGTTAGGCCAACTTTGGGACTCAGGACATTTTACCATTCGAAGTGCCTGGCTTGGTCCCATCCTCTTGACAGGGCAGCCAGGATTCTGAATGGGACCTTTGCCCCCATCTTATTAATACCTAATGCGAGTACCAGGCCAAGCTCTCAGGGGGTTGGCCTTTCAGTACTTCAAAATAGGATTACACATTTATCCCTTCTGTGAGAAAAAGGAATCTTTCCCAGGTGATGTTTGTTTGAATAAGGGCAAGAGTTTTTGGGGTTTTTTTTGCGGTACGCGGGCCTCTCACTGTTGTGGCCTCTCCCGTTGCGGAGCACAGGCTCTGGACACGCAGGCTCAGCGGCCATGGCTCACGGGCCCAGCCGCTCCACGGCATGTGGGATCTTCCCGGACCCGGGCACGAACCCGCGTCCCCTGCATCGGCAGGCGGACTCTCAACAACTGCGCCACCAGGGAAGCCCAGGGCAAGAGTTTTAACCCTAAAAATTGGTAACTGTAAATATCTCACTCTGAGGTTCCCAAAGTAGGAGTTTCCCCAAAGCCTTGTGCAGATGCCTAATTTCTCAGAAGCAAGGTGGGGAGAACAAGACAAAGTATACTGCTTTACAGAGAGCTGAATTAAATGTCAAACTTGAATAAAGAACTATATTTTTAGATTTTCAGTACATGCTCTAGAGATTAAGTTTACTGCTGGATAGATACAAAATTGATGAGCTGAACTAATTATGTTCTGTAACAATTTAGAGGAATTTGATTTTCAAAAACTGTCCCTTTCTTTTGTTTTCTCTCCTATTTCACCAAAAATAGACCATGTTCAGTATTACTATGGGAGATGGGGGAACTAGAAAAGATATTCAAATAAAAAAATGATGTAAGTAGAATTAAGATAAACTCAGTATTTCTAACATTAAACTTTTTTTTTTTTTAGTTTTCCCCCAAATCATTTTCAGACTGTATCAAAGAAAGGTCTGTGTGATGAATAAATTGTATTATGAATTGTGCCAAAATGAGACCAAAAAGTAATCTTGCATTTGCATTTGTTTCTGGTATTTCTTAGGAATGTACCAACGTTTGCTGTGATGCAAAAACATGTAAAATCAAAGCAAATTTTCAGTGTGTGGTAGGGGAATGCTGTGAAAAATGCCAGGTAAGATTATTATTTTATCTATCTTAATAATTATGATTACTTTGTTTTTTCTGTATTAAAATCTTAGGGATTATGTTAAATGAAATAGGCAAAGTAATATTTTTCTGTCTATAAAATAATGTTACCTACCATCTATCAAGTCCTCACTGAGTACTTTGCAAAGATGGGCTCTTTAATCCTCCAACAGCCCTTTGAAGTATATATTATTATTTAATTTTGTTTTCGAGCAGAGTCTCAGAACAGATAATGTACAAAATAATACAGCCACTAAATGGCAGCCAAACTGAGGATTATAACCGGGGAAGAGCATCTCAGAAAGCTCTGAAAACTGTTGAGCCAGTTAGAAGTCAAAGCACAGTTGTGTAAGTTTTTTGAGACAGAGGGCTGTACGTTAAATGGCATATTATTGATAATTTACACAATCCATATCTAAGCATCACCATGGCCCCTTACAAGATCAAGAAGGAACGTTATCTTTTAAGGAGTTGTCTTGTTGGTGCTGGGAGTATGTTGGTCTTTATGGTTGAGCAGGTATTTCTGCTGATGGGGGAGGTCTGGTCAATGCCTAATGCAGATACACAGTGCACGGTATGGGGAGAGAGGAGGTCAGAGGGAGTGACAATTTCTTATGTTTAAATTTTCCTTGTTTTGCCATAAAATATGAATTTTATTTCACACTTTAATATGGTGTAGTGGAAAAGCTTTTAATTTTAATAATATAGGGGCTCCTCTATCTTCAACCTTTGAAGTCACTTCCGGGTGAAATTCTTAGAAAAAAGACATAAGATGAGGATGCCGTGTCATTTTCTCTGTGGGGCTTTTTTGACTTTCTCTTCCAGTTTGAGTTCAGCATGTTACATCCTACTGTTGCAGAGAATTCTCTATTATGATTATTTGTTTATGTGTCTTCTTAGTTAAACTGATGCTTAATGTCTGGAGTCTGATTCATGCTCACCTAACACAGAATTGCGTTCATTTTAAAAGCCCAATAACCATCTGTAAAAGGAATGTGCAGATGGCATGCCAGGTTATAGGCAGTGTTTGAGATAGGTTTTTTTTGTTTGTTTGTTTGTTTTTAATGTTGGAGGGAGAGGAAAGAAATAAAGGAGGCCAAACTGAAGAAAATTTGAGAACTTAAGTAGTATTCAACAAGTATTTATTAAGTCTTGTTTGTTAGAGATTATGAGTGATAAAGAAAACTAGTATTTGACTTCAAAAAACTTGCTATTTCTTTAGGGTGATGACATACATAACTAAAACAGACGAAAATATGATACATGATTAAATGCTCAGATAGATATTATAATGACAGATGGCCATTATATGGGTAATAGTTTCCACATATATTCTCACTTAATGTTCATAATGACCTTAGAAAGTTAATATTGGATCGGGAAACGGATCTTCAGAGAGATTAAATCCATTTGCTAAGGGTACACATCTAGCCACTGGCAGAGCCAAGATTCAAACCTGTATCTTTCAAATCCAAATTCAGGGCTCTTTTCCTACCACATGTAGAAAAGAGGAACAGTGATTTGCATTGAAGAGGCCAGAGATTTTAGATAAATAGAAAGAAAAAATCCAAGTGAGCAGGCAGGGAGAAGGAAGAAAGAAAAGAAGATATAAAGATGGTTTGTGTGACATCTGGTAAGAAAGCTAGTCTGACTGGAGTAGGGGGGGCTTGAATTTGGAGGGTCTCATATGCTCTGATGAAAATTTGGATTCTTTTAAAAATATTTATTTGGCTGTGCCGGATCTTAGTTTTGGCACATTCTGTCACCAGCGTGAAGATATGGAAAGTCTTTTGATGATATGAGAGCATGCCTTCTCACTTCAACTAGAGAAGGGTATGCTTCCAATATCCACACAGGCCTCTTAGATTTGTATGAATGGCAGAATTTCTTTTCCTAAGGTTTCTCTGAGCTCACAAGAGCAAGACTTGCAGTAATAGATTGCAATGGAATTAACACATGAAATGAATATTTGGTTGTTTCCTCCTTCTGATAAATCATTCCATAGAAAGACGTGAGTTGAAAAGAAATATCTGAACATACAATAAAAGGGATTAAGGATTAGGAAACTCTATGCCTGGGGAAGTCTCAGAGCATGCTGATCTGGGTTTATAAACTTATCTTCCTTACTATGGAAGATTTACTTCACCAATAAATCTCTGAAGCTGCAGATTTAAATCTCCTTGAAAAGCTTGTCAAAGATGCATTCAACAGAGGGAGAAATAACTTCCTTCTTTCCATCTAAGATATTGCTCAGTTTTCTTCTGTGTTTTTTCATTGTTATTTCTATAACGTTTGCTCTACAAATTCAGAAGTATTGATTGCTTAAAGACTCAGGGCTTGGCCAAAGTCAACAGAAGAGAGATTATAGGAGATGGCTTCAGCTTATACAGTGAAAACGTGAACTAAAACAGAACGATGCCTCTAACTACGTTGCCAAAAAAAGGCCACAAGGAAAATGTTATTTGAATCAATTTGAGATATTAGGGTTAAGTCAGGTGGAAAAAAAAGCCTTCTCTCCAATTTTATTTCTCTATAGTTTAAAAAGGCTGGTGAGGTGTGCAGACCAGCAAAAGACGAGTGTGACCTGCCCGAAACGTGTGATGGCAAATCTGGTCTCTGCCCGGATGATCGATTCCAAGTCAATGGCTTCCCTTGCCAAAATGGGAAGGGCTACTGCTTGATGGGGATGTGCCCCACCCTGGAGGAGCAGTGCACCAAGCTATGGGGACCAGGTAGGAGGACAAACCCCAGTGATGCTGGCACTACCTTTGTACATACAAAGGAAAATCGTATCACTCCAAGTGACAGTGTTTAATCATGGCCAAAGTAGCATTCTGTCCCTTTCTTCCATCTTAGAGACTGTGCCACTGCTCAAAATCCTGGATAAGTGGAGAATTTTGGTGTTGCTAGATGTAGCAAATAAAAATAAGGACAGTCCAGTTAAATTTGAATTTCAGATTAATTAATTTTTTTTAAGTGTCAGTATGTCTCAAAAAAAATTTTTTTTTAAGTGTCAGTATGTCTCAAAAAAATAAATTTTTTTTTAAGTGTCAGTATGTCTCATGCAATATTTGGGTGAGACTTAGGCTGAAAAAAAGTCTTTATCTGGAATTTAAATTTAACTGGATGTCCTGTACTTTATCTGGCAGCTCTAACCAAAATCCTTCCCAGTTAAGCAGACCCTTGGAAGTGTGTGTGTGTGTGTGTGTGTGTGTGTGTGTGTGTGTGTGTGTGTGTGTGTGTGTGTGTGTAGGGGTGGAATGCAAAGGAGCAGTGAGGAAAACTGAAAGTTTTTAAAATGTTTATTTTGTCCATAATACCAGAATTTTAAAGGTCATATTCTCTGATTACACCATAAAAAAGAAGTTAAAAATAAAAGCATAACTTAAGAATCTTCAAAAACTTTAAACCCAAATTTAAATTATGCTAAATAACTTGATTAGAAGAGCAATTTTTAAAATATCAATTCGTTGGACTTCCTGGATATGATATATATTGTGTAGATATATTTAATTTTCATACCATTTTCTGCTACATTTCCAGATTCCTACTGAAATGGCTGAAGGACTATTTTTAACAGGGAAAATACATATTCCTAAAAATATTTGAGGAAGGTTATCATATGCTGGAAACTTTCTATAATTCCTGAAAATATACATAAGACAAGATGAAGGAAAGCAACAAAAATCACTGATTGACAATATACCCAGAAAAAAAGACACCTGGGAAATAAATGGACAGGAACCTAGAGAAACCCCTGAATGAAAGCCTCTGTATCAGGCTAGGGTGAGCTGAGACACAATTTGAGGAGAAAGCTTGATACCATTGGTGCCTCAGGAAGTGCTCTGATGGTCTGGAATTGGGTTCTGGCTCTCCTCCAGTTTATAGGTAATGCAGATGGACGTGCTAAGTTACAGCTGCAAGCAAAGATGGCTTTGCTGGTTAAAGACCTTGTACTTCCTTGGCTAACTTCAGTATATGGCAGAAACCTGGGGAAAGGAAATCTTCAGCACAGAGATGAAGCTCTGAACATCTCCTTTGTTACTTGGCTATAAATCACTGCGATAAAAACTATTACTTTCTTCTTTCTGCCTGACCCTTCAATATCGCCTCCCTTACAAATCTGTAAATTTTCTAGTACCTAGACACTGTTTTGTTCATAGTTGTTATTCCCAGTGTATCCTAGCACAGTGCCTGACTTTAGTAAATGTTCCAAGTGATCTATTGAATTAATGTTGAATATATTTATCCAATATTGGAATAGAGAAGAACTTTTAAATCATATATTTAAAGGTGGCCTTTATAAAAGACCAGAAAAATAGATTTGCCTAAATAAAATTTCAAATTTTACAATTCACAAGGATCACACATTTATTTTAAATTAGTCTTCAAAGTTTGAAAAGTCTTATAACACATATAAGGGGGGAAAATCACTGTCTTTAACCTCCTATAAATCATTTGGAATTCCAAATATTGAAAATGTGACCAAGGAATAAACAGGCAATTCATCATAAAGAAGTACACGTGTTTAATAAACATTAAAATCATTTTAACTCACTAGCAAGAAGTATGAAACACTATTAATACATCAGCACATGCAATATATGGTAAGAAATATAAATGAAGACAAGTTAATCTTCTACGCTTGTTAAATTGCAAAGCTTTGTTACAGTTAATGCTTAGTGTTGGTGAGGATGTGACAAAACACTTAGTTTAATATGCTCTGGTAAGAGTATGAATTAGTACAATCTTTTCACAGAGAATTTGGAAAAATGTGTGTGCAACCTAAAAAGAAAATGTGCTCCTTTCCTTAGCAATGGTACCCAGGTATATTTATTTACAAAGGATTTTCAGCCAGCATTTTCTTTCTGAACCATGTACTACAGACCAGGCACTCTCCTCAGTGGCTCACATATATTAACTCATTTAATCCTCATAATAACGCTGTGGGGGAGGTACTATTATAGAATCCTCATTTTTACACAGAGCAAACCAAGAGATTAAGGCACTTGCCAAAGATCACACAGCTCTTACTTAACGCCTGAGCTCTTAACCACTGTGTTCTGTTGCCCCAGTTGATGGGGATCTGAGGAAGATTACCTGAGAAATTAAGCATGCGATGCTCATCTCTGTGCCTGGCAGAGTAGAAGTTTGACTAAGCACAGCATCTACCTGTCACAGCTGCACCCTCCAGCAGGATAACATTCCAGTATCTGCCTGTGGGCTGCTACTACGATAACTACGGCTCTTCCAGCTAAGTCTTCAATCATCCAGATGTTTCCAAATATTTAGATAGCCATTATTCAAAAATAGGCTATCTAAAAGATTGTTTTAACTCTAGCCATCTCTCTTGGTATCAAATTAGTGCAACCTATATTTCCAAGAAGGGTCAAGGGGATGATGCTAAAATCGTATTCCTCATGCTGGTTTTCTGTTTCATGAATCCTTTATGGCACTGAACTATTTATCTCTTTTCTTTTCAACTGTGTGCCTACTGACTATGCCTGGTCCCAGGAACCCAGGTTGCAGATAAGTCATGTTTTAGCAGAAATGAAGGTGGGTCAAGTTACGGGTACTGCCGAAAAGTGGATGACACACGCATTCCCTGTAAAGCAAAGTAAGTGGCCTTGTTATTTGAACCTTCCTGCTCATTTTGACACATTCTGATTTATCCCATTTAAAGAGAAAGTGAATTTGGACATCATTCATTTGATAAACATTCATTGAGTGACTATTATATGATATATTTTAGGCTAGGCACTGAGTTAAAAAGACAAATAGGGAATGATCCACTTTTTCCAGTCTCTCATAATGGATGCTTCAAAGGACACCAAGTACAGCTGTTGTTAAATAGAATGAATGTTTGAGACCGAGCGTGCAATAGTTAAATGGGCCTGGTTGGAAATTTGCACACCGATTCTCCAGTATACTTTAGATGCTTTTCCATCTAGTGTCTTTCATTTTGATTCTAGGGTATAAATATGTATCTACTCAGAGAAATAAGCAATATGATGATTGTACAGTTTTATTTAAATTTGCCATGGCATTCCATAAAGAAAAAATACAGTAAGGGAAAGATTGACAATTTACCTAAAGAATTTGTTGTCCTTTTTATATTGATAGTCTGAAAAAAATGATAGAACACCATAAGCAATGAACTTGAGATTTTTTCTATATATTTTCCTTTGATTCTGCAATTTTAAGATGACTTTTAAAATTCAAATGATAATAGATTAAACTTTATACCTGCTCCAAATTTTACACATACAAACTAATGTGTAACCAGAGATTGAATGAAAAAAATCAGCATTTCTCAAAGATTTTCTATTAAAATAACACTGATTTTTCTCAATGATAGATATTACCAAACAAACTATATTTTGGACAGAAGGTCATCTCTTGGGGAGTCTAAGCCTCAAAGATAATCATACCCTGTGGGTTCTTCTTTACAGGAAATCATGAAAATTATGTAAAAGGCAATATGTGTGGGAGAGTGGGGTGGGAGTGTGGCAATATTTAGTCTGAGAGAGTGTGACAGGGAAAAGAGACTAGGGTAATTCCATCTTTCCTCTGTAGAGTGTATACACCCTTGTCCTGTAAAACTTTGTGTGAACACTGGATAATTTCTGCAACCAGAGGCACAAGCATTTCATTTCTTCCCACAGGCTGACCTCCTGGTCACTTCTTGATAGTCTTTGGCTGTAGTGGGAAATAAGCCTGAAAGTCCCTGTGTCCTAGAGCCTTCCTCATAAAGCTCTACCTAAATGATTCAAGAAAAACACCCTCTCAAGTCTGGAGAGAATGCGTGCCTTTCTCCACTCCTCAATGGTATTTTCTAAAAGCCTCAGAGACATCAGAAGAATCTGATTCTACCACTCTCCGAAGAGTTTTTCACAGCATTCCTCTAAATTCTGCATAAAGCAATTGATTCCAATTTTGTTGGCGATGACTTTCTTCCCCTTGCTAGTGAAGGCAAGGCTTTAATGAGTGCTGAGCAGTTTCATCTGAATTTGCAGGGGTTCTTCCAGTAACACACGATGCCTTGGAGTGACCACCGAGGCTCAGCCTTAATACCGATACAACTACAGTCGAGAGAATTATTCTGCTGCCCTTCATGGCAATAAATAACTTAGCTGAAACAAGACAGAAACTGATTTCCTAGGTGCCCTCCATGATGTTAGACATCCATCCTCCTTATAGCTTCTTGCTCCATCATACGTATGACCTCCTTTCCCAAATGTTTCTCTCAGTCTGTGATGGCTTCTCCAACTCCAACCGTCATATTCCAATAAGCAAAAAGGAGAAAATATTGAGAAGAGGACATATACCCTCATGTAAGGGCACCCTCAAGAATCTGCAGTTAAGATTCTGCTTCCTTCCCATTGGCTAGAATTTAGGCAACTGGCCAAAATTTGGGAATATGAGAGCCATGGGATTTTTCTTTTGAGCAACATTGTGCCTTGCTAATACTCAATGGTTCTATTGCTGAAGAATAAGGGGGAAATTGGTATAAAGGAGAACTAGAAGTCTCTGCCGTAGGGGAAAATACCATTAGTTAAATATCGATAGGGAGCCGATTTATATTTGTATAAAACTGCATTTTGGATCCTGCTATTTCAAAGGCAACAAATTTCGGCTTTTCTTCAGTGACGCCCTGTGTGGGAAGTTGTTCTGTAATGGTGGGTCAGATTATCTGCTCTGGAAAGGACATATAATAACGTTCCTGACATGTAAAACATTTGAACCTGAAGACAGCAGTCAAGAAATCAGCATAGTAGCAAATGGAACCAAGTGTGGAGAGAATAAGGTACATTGATTAATGGTGGCTTTTACTCAAAATGTTCTGGTTGTTTGTTCATTTTGTTTGCTTGCTTCTCAAGGCCTCCTTGTGTTTCATGGAGCACAGTTTTTCAAAGTAATGTTTATGCCATTCACGTATACATGACTGCATTCTTGCCTTCAATGTTATTTAATAAGTACCTATTATGTGTTTAGCACTAGGTTGTTAAATTTAGGTAAATTTTATTTCCCCCAAATTGGTATGGTCTCAATAAATGATAGCCATTCTGATGATAATAATGAAAAAAATCGTAACAATACTATTTATTTTTACATAAATGATAATTATCTTAATATTGGAGATGATGTGATATTACCATGTTTTCCATAGTATTTTTGTTTAGGATGCGTACCTTGTACCATGTACAATGCTTAGCTCAGTGCTCTCAGTCTTCAGAGTTGGACTAAAGAGGTGCATTAAAGATGACCCATGAGATATGACGTGAAGTAAGGAAATCTTCTTTAAAGAGGACTTCCTAAATATTTTATTATAAAAATGATCTAGATTCCATATTCTTATTTTCAAAAGGATTTGGTGATTTCCCTAATGAAAAGGCAAGTTTGATAACAATAATAGTAACTAAAAATACAAGGCTAAATACCAAAGTCAACAGTTTGCAGAACTGAAACCACTGGACATTCATGTCTACTTTGTGTTTTTCATATCACTTTCAGGTTTGCATTAATGCAGAATGTGTGGATGTCGAAAGAACTTACAGATCGGCCAATTGCTCCTCTAAATGCAAAGGACATGCTGTAAGTCTTGACAGTGTTTCCCCAAGCTTGCTGAATCTTGTGTCATTTTAGGTCAGACAGTTTGGATGATGTTAAAATAATGTTTCAGCGTTGAATGATTAAAATTATTATCTAACTCCTCACTAGTTTTATTCAATGAAAAATTCCTTCAAAGAACCTAGTACTGAAATTACTATTACTGATTCATACATTACGTAGACAGCTGAAAGGCTACAGAGCAGAGGTTATTCTTTTTTTGGAATGGACTTAATTATGGATGAATCAACCCTCGGGTTGGGGATTAGTCCAGTGAGAAAACTAACAGGATCATTGCTCCTCTAGGTGTGTGACCACGAGCTCCAATGTCAGTGTAAAGAAGGATGGGCCCCTCCTGATTGCGGTGCTTCTTCCATGGTCTTCAGTAAGTAATACTGCACATCTAATGTGAGAAAATTACTCTCCTCTTCCAAGCTTTTATTTCCTGTTATGTAAGATTTCATTGTCTTTTTTCCACTTCTCTTGGAATTCCTATTCTGTAGATATTGAATCCACAATATTAATCCCCAAAGTTTCTACAGCAACTTTTTAATCATATTTTCCACATTCTTATGTTTTTGTGCTACATACAAAAAGATTTCTTGACATTTTATATTTGTCATTTTATTTTAATTTTCCGAATTTTCTTGCTTTATGATTGTTCCATTTTCATAGCAGCCTTGACTGAATGTGTACTAGATATAATATCCTCATAAAACTCTAAGAATATGACATAATTTTTGCAGGTTCACTTTGTTCTCTAGATTGTTTCTTTTGAGTCGAGTTGTTTTGTTTTTTCACCCTGTCTCTTTTATTTCCCTGGGCTGTTTTTCTTCAGTATGTATGATCCTTCTTTCAATGTGGGATTAGGTTGACTTGCTCTTTATAACTAATAATAATAAAATCTTTTCTTATTTTTTGGCCATTTGGATTTTGTTTTTTGCAAAGCATCTGTTCAAGCCATTTTGTTTATTCTTCTATTGGGTGTCTCCCCTGACCCCTTAATAACTTGTGTAAGTTTTAATATATTCTTGATATAAGCTATTTTTTCAGTTATATATGCTGCAAATAACTCCCTTCATTCTGTGTTTTCTCACTGTCTTTGTGATGTCATGTGATTAAAGAAGCTTTTTTTAATTATTATTATTTTTAAAATCTATTTTTGGCTGCGTTGGGTCTTTGTTGCTGCGTGCGGGCTTTCTCTAGTTGCGGCGAGCAGGGGCCACTCTTCGTTGCCGTGCGTGGGCTTCTCATTGCAGTGGCTTCTCTTGTTGTGGAGCATGGGCTCTAGGCGCGCGGGCTTCAGTAGTTGTGGCTCACGGGCTCTGGAGCACAGGCTCAGTAGTTGTGGTGCACAGGCTTAGTTGCTCCGTGGCATGTGGGATCTTCCCGGACCAGGGCTTCAACCCATGTCCCCTGCATTGGCAGGAGGATTCTTAACCACTGCACCACCAGGGAAGCCCTAAAGAAGCTTTTAATTGTAATGTAGTCAATTTGTTAATCATTTCCTTGATTATTAGTTTTTTTTCTTTTTGTGTCCTTTTTAAGGACAATTTTCCTATCCTGAAGTTATGAATGTATACCCATATATTATCTTCTAAAAAGGATTTTTGTATTGCCTTTTCAAATTTAAGTCTATAATGTATCTGGAATTATTTTGTGTGTGATGCACACAAAGTGTGCAATTTCATAATAACAAAAGTGTTAATTCACTGGGAAGACATACAATTCTAAACTTTACTGTAGATAAGAGCATGGTCTCAAAATATATAAGTATTGATAGAACCAGAAGTAATAGCCAAATTCAGAGTTATAGTGGGGGATTTTAACACTCTTGACTCAGTCATTGGTACAACAAACAAACGAGGTATCAGTAAGGGTTAATATATTACACACAGTTAACAAACATGGCATTAAAAACATATGGAAAACACTGCACATAAGTGCAGAACACATATTTTTGTGTTCATAGACAGAACACTTACAATATGGGCTTATGCTGGGTCATAGAGCAAGTGTCAACGAAGTGTTCAATTTCGTTTTTATCTCAGCTAGATGCCCAGTTGTCACACCATTATTCATATCATAAATGACTTTCTAATAAAGCACGTATGTCCATGCACGTGTGTTGTTCTGGGATATCTGTTCTTTGCTGGTGGCCCTATTTGGCTATCCTTATGCCAGTATAACACTCTTTTATTATTGTATCTTTAAAATAATTTTGTTATCTTATAGGAGATCCTTTAACATTGTTCTTCGAGAATGTCTTGGCTATTAGCTTTTGTATTTCCACATATATTTTATAATCAGATTCTCAAGTTACACACACAATTCCTGTTGGGATTTTAATTTAGTGTAAACTACAGCTATACATTTACTTGCAGAAAATGAGCATATATAAAATATTGAATTCCAAACCTACTGACATGAAATATCTATCCATTTACTTAGTCTTCTTTAATTTTGCCCAATAATAGTTAATGGTTTTCACCACAGAAATTTTACATATATTTTGTTTGATTTGTTTTATAAGAAATTAATTTTTATTGTATTTTTAAATGGTATTTTTTGAAAAAATATTTTTCAACTATTACTAGAATATAGAAGGTCAACTAATTTTTGTATATTTATTTTTATATCAAGCACGTCTGCTAACCTCTCTTAATGATCTTAGTAATTTATTTGTAGATTCCATTAGATTTTCTACATATTCAATCATTCTGTTTCAGAAAAATGACAGTTTTGCTTCTTCTCTAATCTTCACCATTTTAATTTCTCATACTTGTTTTCCTTCACTGAGTAGTACTCTTGTGCAATGCTGAATAGAAATAGAGATGGCAAGCCTCTTTGTTTCTTTCCCAATCTTAGGAAAGACTTTCAGTATTTTGCCCTGTTATCTGAAGGTATTCTGTACATATTGGATCCTCTTCATTAGATCAAGAAAATTCACTTCTATTTCTAGTTTGCTAAGAATTTTACCAAATACTTTTTATTTATTGGTTAAGATTTTTACCTCTTTACTCTGTTGGTATTGCAAAATAAATTGATTGATATTTGAACATTTATCTAACGGTGCATACTTTGGATAAACCCAACATGGAAATAGCTCTCACGGATACTGATGGATGATGTTTGCTATTATTTCATGTTCATGAGTGATGCCTGTACTTGCTAAATTTGAGTATCATGGTTATGCTAGACATATTAAATGAAGTGGAGCATTTTCATTCATTTAAATTCTCTGGAAGAGTTTGTATAAGAATGGAAGACTCTTTCCTTAAATATCTGGTAGAACTTGTCAGTAAGCCATGTAGGCCTAGAATTCTGGACAATATTTTAGTTAAAGATTCAGTGTCTTTAGTAGCTATAAGACCCTTCAGGTATTTAATTTCTTCTTATGCAAGTTTTACTATGTTATATTTTTCTTAGACATTTACCTACTTCACCTAAATGTCAATGTTTTGGTTTAAGAGTGCTCATAATACTCACTTATCTTTTCAATATCAATAGTATCTGTAGCATTGTTTTTTCTCTTTTTTTATATTATCCTAACAAAATTTTAAAACTTATTATTCTTTGATTTGTTTTTTTAACATTTTTTTTGCTATTTCAATTTCTACTTTATACAATTCCATTTCCTTAAGTTTATTTCATCTTTAAAAGAAAAATCTTGAAAGGAATCTTTGGCTCATTAATTTTCAGTTTGTAGACCATATCGTAATCGGTGTTTTCATTATCATTTGTTTCAAATTATTTTCTATTTTCTATTTGCTTTCTTCTTTGGCCCTTGAACTGTTTAGACATCTATTTCTTAACATACATGCATATGGAGATTTTCTAGCTTCTGTTAAATTAATACTTAGCATAATTCCATGGGGATCAGAAAACCTACTGTGTTGAGAATATGCTGAAATTTGTTGACACTTGCTCTATGACCCAGCATAAGCCCATATTGTAAGTGTTCTGTCTATGAACACAAAAATATGTGTTCTGCACTTATGTGCAGTGTTTTCCATATGTTTTTAATGCCATGTTTGTTAACTGTGTGTAATATATTAACCCTTACTGATACCTCGTTTGTTTGTTGTACCAATGACTGAGTCAAGAGTGTTAAAATCCCCACTATAACTCTGAATTTGGCTATTACTTCTGGTTCTATCAATACCTATATATTTTGAGACCATGCTGTTATCTACAGTAAAGTTTAGAATTGTATGTCTTCCCAGTGAATTAACACTTTTGTTATTATGAAATGCTTTTGTGTATCTCTAGTCTTCTTGCCTTTTAAAGTCCACAGTTCCTGGAGAAAAATGTAGCTGTACCATATTTCTCTTGGTCTCTTTTGCTTTGGTATAACTTTTTCTTCATACTTTTACTTTCATCCTTTCTGAATCCTCATGTTTTATATCTGTCTCTCATTTTAAAAAATACAGATATATTTTAAAATTTTAGTCTCAATCGTTTTTTAAAAACTTAGTCCATTCAAATTAAATGTAATTACTGATAAATTTGGGTATAATCTACAATCTTATTATATGCTTTTTATTTGTCCTGCCTGGTTCCTGTTCCTTTTTCTCTCCTTTCTTGTTTTCTTATGGACTTACTGAGGATTTTAATCACTTCATTTTTATTTTTATTAATTTGGAGATTATACATTTATTTTATATTCTTTTCGTGGCCAGCATAAAAATTTCCATTTTATTATTTTTAATAGAGACTTTACTTTTTAGAGCAGTCTTAGGTTCACAGTAAAACTGAGCAGAAAGTACAGAGATTTCCCCTATATCCCTGCCCCACACATGCACAGTCTCCCACCGCTAACACCCCCCAACCAGAGTTGAACATTTGTTACAATTAATGAACCTACATTGACATGTGATTATCATCCAAAGTCCACAGTTTACATTAAGGTTCATTCTTGGTTTATTTACTTTTCATTCCTTTCCGCATTTCTGAGCTTCCTTTTATGATCGTTTTCCTTCCTGTGTTTCTGAGTTCCTGCTTTCTCACTCCAAAGTAATTTTCTCTCACTCCAAAATATTTTCCCCCTATTTCTTCAGCACTTCTGTGCTTTTAGGAAGATTTTTTTTTAATTCATTCGTTGTTTTTAGTGAGAGAGCTAGTCCAAATTTCCTAGACCACCATTTCCAGAAACAGAAAGGGCTGTATTTTTTGTTCAATCACTGACATCTTCAACTGTAAACCTGCTTCCTTTTATAGTGCTCTCCATCTGCCTGATGCCCCGGCTTTACCTCTAGACCACATCCTTTCAAACTATGGATGTCTGTGAAGTACTGCCAAGTTCCTCTTTATTTCCTCTGGACCGTGTCACTCTTTTGAAAATAGCTACGATTCTGTTGTTAGTGCAAGTACACTTTTAAAATTCTGAACGCATCTATACTGTTTCTAACACAGATGCTTCAGAACTTTATTTCCTTTGACTTTTTGGGTAGGAATTTTTATGGAGGGTAGAGAGTATTAGGTATTTGAACTGTTATTATCTTACCTAGAATTCTACTTCTGAGGTCTCTATCTCTCTGCACGCATGTGTGCTCACACTTGTGAACTTTTCTTGCATTTATGCAAAAATCATTCTTATTATTCATTTACTGATCTCCGCCATCTCTGTAATAAGAGAGCAGTAGCTGTTTGCATTGCTCTTCAAACTTGTACCTCCTGGTCTTTGTGCTTTCAGATTATTATAAGAGAAATGAATACATGAGATAGCAAAAGATTGAAGTTGCATTCTTTATTAGATTAGTAGGTAAAAAACACCCTATAAATCAAAAAACTTTGTTAGAACCATTCCCCAGTTCACAAGGTCACATAATTTTTTTGTCCATAATAATTCCACTATAGAGCAAACGTCAGCAGGACACTCACTTATGTCCTGTCTATCTATCACTTATCAGTTATCCATCAATTCTCTTTTTCACGTCTCAGCTTCTTACTTGCTACTAAGAGGAATATGATTTCAAGTCTTCAGATTCTTTTCACTGGTTTTATTCCAAGGCTGAATTTTAACAATGTTTCCCTCCTCTTCCGCATCCTCCTTACTTCATATTCTTTCAGCCCTTTGTTTTCAATTTATTACAAACATCATCCCTTCTAAGAATTCCCAGTAGTATGATGCTTTACCTATCTCGTGTAAAATGTTCTCCCTAGACATCCTCTTACTTTCTTCTATCTAAAAAATATTATAATAATCATTATCAAAATATATTTTCATTTTACTGGCTATGAGAGATGTTCCAGGGACTGCATGTCCTTTGGGGAAAAGGTAGGCAGAGTTTGTGATAAATAAAGAAATAAGGGGGCTTCCCTGGTGGCGCAGTGGTTGAGAGTCCGCCTGCTGATGCAGGGGACACGGGTTCGTGCCCCGGTCCGGGAAGATCCCACATGCCGCGGAGCGGCTGGGCCCGTGAGCCATGGCCGCTGAGCCTGCGTGTCCAGAGCCTGTGCTCCGCAGCGGGAGAGGCCACAGCAGTGAGAGGCCCGCATGCCGCAAAAAAAAATAAAATAAAATAAAGAAATAAGGACCAGTGTGATGTATACTTGTGAATTTCCCCTATTCTCACGAGGCTCTCGTTCTCCTGGCTGCAGATTTCTCCATTGTGGTTGGGGTGCTGTTCCCTGTGGCCGTCATATTTGTGGTGGTTGCTATAGTAACCCGATGCCAAAGCACCAGAGGAAAGCGGAAGGAAGTCCGGAGGTAGGCATTATCTTGCCTTGGGGACGTTTTTGGCCTTTAATTCACTTCAAATGTAAGGACCCAAACTATCCAATTTAATTTTAGTTTACTTCAAATACTCAGAAATAAGTACAGATACATTTTTCTTGGACCAGAAGCTAGTTATTCTTTTTATTGGGAAATTCTTCACAGTAAGATCTCCTTTTTCTCTTCTATTAATCACCGTTTATAATTAATAACTCTCATTATTAAAGATGTTTATGCTCATTATCCAAATACAGTATCTAAAATATCGCTCATAGCTTTATGACAAGCACTCTGCTTAGCCCTTTTACATATGTCATTTAATCTTCATAAGGAAATAATAGTTCCTATTATTCCCATTTTATAGATGAAAAGGTGTTATAGATTGATCCTCACAACAGTCCTGCAAGGCTAGGCACTTCACTTTTTTACTGATGTGGAAACAGAAGCTCAGGGAGATAAACTAACATGTTCAGAGTCTTACAAAGTAAGTAATGGAGTCTAGGTTTGCACATACATCAGTCAGTCTTTCAAAGATAATCTTGACACTACAGTCTCTTTCTAGCATTTTTTAAAAATTGATTTATTCACCCAGAATGGGCTTTTAATAAATAATGAATAAAACAAATCTTTAAGTAAATGGCATAATTTAGATAAAAGTTGGATTCAGCATCTTCATTATTAGGTTTCAGGGATTGGTAGAGAATGGAAAAGAAAATTAGTGGTAATGATTATTAATTACAAGACAAGGAAACCTGCAGGATGCCCTAGGGAGCAGATGAAAACCCAGTCAATTACCAAGTATGAAACAATGGGCAGAGGACACTAGCAGACTTCTCTTGAATCTCCCTCTCACGGGGAAGGAATTTCTAAGTCAGTTTATATGATATGCTTTCACATGCAGGCCACTGTCTACCACTGACACCGGGCCACACAAGCAGAAGAGGAAACCACAGACGGCGAAGGCTGTTCAACCCCAAGAGGTGAACCATAGTCTGTACTGTGTTTGCCCTGGGTCCCAGTTTGTGATTCTCTCACTCTTGTCCTGACCAGCTAGCTGTCATTTCTACTCAGCAGTGTTTTACAAATCCATCTCACTAGTTAGTATGCAGCAAGGACTGTGGGCTCTGAACTACACATTCAGAAAGTTCACCTTTGCCTTTTGTTCCACGCAAGAGTCTCTACAATTCAGAGGCTGCTTTGCTGGGGTTCACAAAATGCAAAGAGAAGAAAGAGAAAGGGGAGGGCAGATGACAGCTCTCTCTCCTTTTCTCTCTGTGGGATTCTAGGTTGATTCCTTATTCCTTTTGCAATATCCCAATAATGACAATAATATGTATACTTGTATGACAACACCTGTAATATGTATAATCCTTAATGCCCTAGTTGTGTCCTGCAAGTTTAAAAATTTAAGTGGCAATTGCCTAATGACAATGACATTGGTAATAATGTTTTTGATGGAAACTTACCCATCTCTGATAGCTCTGTACACAGCAGAATGCAGCAGCTGGGCCACTGTGATTTTCCATCCAATCTCTTAGTGTCATCTTAGTTCTGAGCTCACATCAGAAAGGGCTGCTTTATTTGGAAGCTGAAATTAGGACACCGATCATTTTTTAAAATTTATTTTTATTGAATGAAGCATTCTTTAAATTCTATAGTGCTTTACAATTTTCAAAGTTTTCACACACATGATTTCATATAAACCCATTTTAAAATTTTATTTTTTTCTTTTTAGATGAAGCTGGACACACCTGACCTTCTGGCAGAGGAGGATGCGCCTCCAGCTTCTGTTGTGAGTTGGTAACGTCTCTTAAAAATCCCTTCCAATCTAACCTCAGGGGAACGCTAGTGAAAGACATAACCCACAATGCCCAATTATTTCTTCAGGAGAATGTTCAGATCTGTGTGAATATTCATAGAAAATATGGATTCTTCTGCAAAACGTTTTGAAAAGACGAAATACGAGCTTGCCTTTCCATTATACTACTAAATTTAACCCTTCAACCTGAGTTACTGGGTCTGAAAAGCTAATTCATTAAAGAAGAGAACCGATCTGCTTCATAGAATGCCATCTTCATCATATGTCTGTTGGCATCGAGCTTGTTTCTGAACTGCATGTGCGCCCCTTAGTGAAAGCAATTAAATGTACAGGTTTAGAAGATTCCTAGTTCTCCGTTTCTGAAAGTGATTTAAGCCTTTCCGTTAAGCACACCTGTTTTCGAGGCCCCATTTTTTAATTTTTTTTTTTTTACCTTCTTACTAGCTAATTACGAAGCCAGATTTTTCTCCACTGCTGATTCCTACATCTGTGTCATTCTCTTTCCTTGTAAGTATCAGATGGTCACTGGTGGTGTTTTAAATGTCTCTGGTGCCCAATGTGAAGGGTGTCTTCAGATCTCTGGGTTCCCTTTCAGGATACGCTAAGCTAACCTGAGATATCATAGCCCATAGGAATATCTGAGAAAGAAGGCCTACTCACTATCTACAAATTAGAATGGCTATTAATTTTTTTACTGTTAAAAATAGTTCTACTGTTACATGATTGTTAAGAAATGATAAATGGTTCTGCTGCAGAAGTTGAACTGTCTCCTTCACAGGTTAGTTTCTAGACGCTCTTTTTGGAGGATACAAAATTGTATTATAAATTAGACTGTACTTGTTTATTCTAGACAGAATAAGGTCTATATTATTCACAGTGTTCTAGAGGAGGAAGGGTATGAAAAACGGAGCACATGAAGGCACACCCAGAATAAAGGCCAAGCACTCATGAAGCAACAGGTAGAGTCAGTCATTCGCTCAAGTGGATCCTGAACATACTCCCCTGATACTTGGTACTTTGTTGTGAGTACATGAGAAGGAATTAAAACTTAAGGTCCTTTTTTCCAATAATTTTTACATTTTTGGTAGGAAAACAAATCATATGCATATGGAGCACTTAACTCCTCATATATTACGTGTGCCAAAGCAGGCAATACTACTGAGAGAAGTATGGCGAGGGGACAATGAATGGGGTAGGAATGGGAAAGTAAGAGGAAGGTCCATTGACTAAGTGGTTGGAATTTGTACTGGACCCTGAGGGTTGGGTGGAAGTTAAAATAAGTGACAAGGAGGTAGGAAGGATTTAAATAAGGAAATAAGTATAGCAAAGATGGGAACTGCACAACATTTCTAACGCCCTCCCATTATTTTTGTCCCTAATATAGCATAAAGACATAAAAGGACTTTCCTCTGCTGTTTTCAAGGATAAGCCAATGTCTGCACTTAAAGTAAGAGACCGATAACCAAACTATTCTAATCTTGTAGCCCTCCTAGAATCGAGGACAGAAGTGCTAACCATGTCTTCCTAGAAGATGCTCACTAAGGACCGTGTCTATATGAGTATATTTTGGGTTCTAGTATATGTCTTCCTTCTGAGCTTGGACAAAAACCAAGAGAAAGAAGACGTAAGGGTCTTTGCTAGAAAGTGATGATGACCCCAATATTCTTTGTTTTCTCAGAAAAATTACCCAGGGATAGTGAGAGGGAGAAAATTCTCCACAGAAAAATTACTCAGCATGGCATAATTCTTCTCCTGATGCCCCACCCTCTACAACTGATAAGTGGCCAGGTGGATAGTTGAATCCCAGTTGTGATGTTTTTCTCTCCTTTCTCTACCCTCTTATGTTTCCACTCCTTCACTGTGAAGTATCAAGCTACAGAATAGCAAGAGTGACTACAGATAAATCATTTTAATTTCTTAATAGTTCAAAGTTATGTAATATCTAAGTTTTTAGGGAAAGTTCATTATTTAAGAGTTCTGTCTTTTTTTAGGGCTCCAATCCAGAAGTCTGAAGTAACAGCTAAACAAGGATTGGTGGGTAAATGATCAACTTAGAAGACTGGACCATCTGGATGGAAGAGAAATGTACTAATATTGCTCTTGACACTCAAGGACGTTACTATTTCTTGATTATACTTTGAAGACATAAAACTTTCAAGAGAGACATACTCTTGATAATCTTTGTATGAATTAAAATTTTCTGTTCTCTATACTCACGGGAAAGAGGATGGCTCTAAAGAAAGAGTTATAAAGCTGAAATCTCTAATTAGGTGAATTTCCTAACCTTTCCCACCCCTGCTTTTTTACTGTGATGTTGACTAATATTTGTTAAAGGGTTTTGAGCACCTTGATTTCCTCATTCAGTAGGAATTAATTCACCCTCTAATGAAAACAAAAAACAAGAAATCACAGGAAACTGGGAAGGATGGGAGAAAATTGTATACTCCTCATTGGATGACTAGCAATAGCTTAACTGTTTTAACCCTGAAACTGTCAAATTAGAACCCTCAGTTAAAAAGAAAATTATACAGACAGACATTCTCTGGTTTATATCATGTCTTTTTCCTACCCTACATTATCTTCTGGAATTCTTATTAGCTGTGTCATTGGAAGTTCACTACAACTGATTAAGACTTTATTAATTAAATTGTTTTTTCATAGAAATTTGTATAATTCAGTTACTGGTAAGCTTAAAGTGAACATTATTTTCTAAGTAGTTTTAGTAGAAACTTAGTAGTACTTTCTAACTAAGTTTTAGTTAAATAAATTAATAACGTAAACCAGAAGTTGTAAACTGCTGACCAGCAGGATGTGTCTGGACTGCAGATTTATTTTATTTGGCCTCAATGATTTTGGCCAAAAAGTATTTTTTAATGTTTTGAATGTATTGCCAATATTTAAAACTTGGGAGATCCTGCATAAACATCCAGATCTCCAGCATTTTAAAAGTAATCAAATGGTTTGTCAACCCTGGAATCACATTGCCCACAGCAACCATCAGCTTAGCTGACTGGTGATGGAACAAACATTGTAGGTTGCCTTACCAAAAACTCCTTTCTTGCTTTTCAGAAGCCAAATTTTGTTCAGTTTTCCATATGCATTTCCATTTTCATGCATGCATGAAGAGATAATCTCTGTAATAACCTATATGGGAAAAGAATCTGAAAAAGAATAGATAAATGAATATGTATAACTAAACACTTTGCTGTACACCTGAAACTAACACAACATTGTAAATCAACTATACTCCAATATAAAATAGAAAATTAAACAAAAAAAGACAATCCTAACTCCATCTCCTGGATACATTTCTATCATCAGTCACTCTAAGTCAATCATCATAATCTCATTTCCTTTACCAGTGGTTGATTGATTTAGAGGTAAGTGTATTAACCCACCCTACCCCCATCCCCCCCCCCCCTTTTTTGCCAATGGGCAAGACAGGAGATATGCTGGGGAATTTCTAGGAAAGATATCCTTGTCCCTTCTGGCTATTTGGATATCCTATCTGGTACTGTTGCAGTCATGTTGTTGTGATTATGAGGGCATGGCTGATATACTGAATAAGATAGAGCAGAAAAATGAAAAGAATAAAACCTGGTCTTTTAATGATGTCATGAACTGGTAGATTAGTAACTGCCTGCATCACCGTGTACTTTCTTGGGACTTCTGTTGCATGACCAAGAAAATCTTCTTATTGTTTAAGCCATTTCAAGTTAAACGTGCTCTTATTTGTGACAGAAGCCATCCTGACTAATAAAGTAGCTGCTCCTATTATTAGGGCACATGTTCCACTTCACCATCACCGCTATAGATCGCTTCCAGAAAAAGACCTTCCCTTGCCAGTGACAACTTTAGACATTGCTTAGCAATTAGCCCTGGACAGTCTGCTATTCTGCTCAACACTAATACAATATTACTATTCTTAATCTGCTAAATAAGTAATATTGTTATGGAAACTAAGTTCCTAAGCAGAAGAAAATTATGGTATGCTGTTTACTATGAAAGTATCTCCTTGTTAAAATTTAACTCTTTTCTCTCTCACACCTGGTGTTGAAGTCCATACTCTTTTTTATAAAATAAATTTTTAAAAATGTATTGTGGTAAGAACATTTGACATGACATCTGTCCTCTTAACAGATACTTAAATGTACATCAAAGTATTGTTACCTGTAAGTACAATATTGGGCAGCAGCTCTCCAGTTCTTATTCATCTTGCATAATTGAAATTTTATACCCATTGATTGGCAACTCCCCATTTTCCCCTCCCAGCCTCTGGCAACCACAATTCTGTTTTTTGCTTCCAAGAGTTTGCCTATTTCAGACATCTCATATAAATGGAATCATGCAATATTTGTCCTTCTATAATTCACTTATTTCATTTAGCATAATGTCCTACAGGTTCACCCATGTTGTTGCATATGACAGGATTTCCTTCCTTTTTAAAGGCCAAATAATATTCCTTTTTACATGTATACCACATTTTAAAAACTCATTCATTCATTGATGTTACATTGTTTCCACATTTGGGGTATTATGAAGAGTGCTGCAATGAACAAGGGATTGCAGATAACTCTCTGAGACCCTAATTTTAATTTTTTTATATAAATACCCAGAGGTGGAATTGTTGAATCATATGGTGGTTCCATTTTAAATTTTTTGGAGGAATCTTCATACTGTTTTCCATAGCAGCTGTACCAATTAACACTCCCACGAACAGTGCACAAAGTTTCCCTTTTCTCCACACCTTCACCAACTCTTCTGATCTCTGGCCTTTTTGACACTAGCCATCCTAACAAGTGTGAGGTGATATTTCACTGTAGTTTTGATTTGCATTTCCCTGATGATCAATGAGGTTGAGCACTTTTTTACATACCTGTTGTCTGTCTTCTTTGGAAAAATGTCTGTTAGGCTCGTTTGCCCATTTTCTTAAACCTGGCTGTTTTTCTGAAAATATAGATAAAAGTTTTACCATTTTAACCAATTTTAAGTTTACAATTCAGTGGCATAAGTACATTCACAAGGCTGTGTACCCATCACCATTATCCATTTTCAAAACTTGGTCATCATCCCAAACAGAAATTCTGTACCCGTTAAATACTTCCCATTACTACTTCCCCCAGGCCTGATAACCTTTCTTCACCTTCTGTCCATATGAATTTGCCAATTCTAGGTACCCTAATAAGTGGGATTATACAGTATTTTTTTTCTTTCATGTAACTGGTTTATTTCACTTAGCACAATGTTTTCAAGGTTCATCCATGTTGTAGAATATATCAGAATGTCATTCCTTTGAAAGGCTTAAGAGCCTAATATCATTTTAACCTATTTATTTTCTCCTTAAAACAGCTGGAGGCAGTTTCTGGGGTTCCACTTCCTCATGCACATTATCACTGTTTTCAGGCTTGCTCATTCCCTAACCCACTAATTCTTTTTACACGTGGCTTCTTGGTGAACATACTTTTGAATTGATCATGTTACTCACTGTATTCTTAGTATTTTAGAACGTTGTTTTAAAGCAAGGGTCTTGCTAGCCTCTTCTTAGCAAGAACCATGTCTTAGGTCGCTTTCCTAGCCTTACCAAGCATCCGCATGAGCTGAGTGTTGAAATCCTTAGTGTACAACCCCGATGGGGACCTAAAGGAAGCTGGTAAGTTTGTCTAAGTGAAAAACAGGGTGTAACAACCTGACTATAGATAATGGTCTCCTCCTGATGTCCCAGTAACTTCTGATGAAGGTGATTGCAGCCTCTAACTGCCAAAATTGTTGCATTTTTCATAGAGAAAGCCCCTGATTCAGAGGCCAAGTACATAATGACTCAGTATATAACGTTTTCCCTTCTAAGTCAATGTGTGTCACCTGTTTGGCTTTCTAAACTCCAACTGCTGTGAAGTAGCCCCCTGAGGTTTGTGTGTCTTTGGGGACATGTTATAACCGTAATTAGAATGGAGTCTACAGCAGCCAGTTCTAGGCAGACTCCTTTAGTCCTACTTGTCAATGGCAGGCCAAGCAGACCCAGTGAAAAGCTGAAGTGTCAGATGGGGACCCGGAGAAAGTCAAGAGCAAATTTAATGGAAATGTTCAGAAAAGAATAAGGAAAAGTTTTAAAAAATACGTTATGTGGGGGAAATATACAATACACAGGGATAAAAGCAGAGACAGTTCCCCCAGCTCTTCCATTAACTAGCCTTTTAGACTTAGTAAATAATTTGAACTCTGTGGGCATCTTTAAATTTCCTATGAAATGCAATTAACAATTCATGAATTGCCAATATCTAAAGAGGGTTTTCTAAGAAATGTGTAAAGGTAGTATGAAGAACATAAAAAGAAAAAGAGAAAAGAAGAGAGATGTCCATAGTCTAGAAGGGCAGATAATGTCCATCTGTCATGGATCTACCCATAAGATGCTTCCATTCTTGGATTTGTCAAAGGTGGAGCCCTTCTCCGTACAGGCTGTTTCATGCATCTTTGAGCAGGAAGTAGGGCAAAGTTACTTATTATGTGTAGATATCTCATTGGTGAGCCTCTATTTTTCTTAGTGTTTTGTTGCGTCTATGAAGTGCTTTTAGAATTTGTCTCCATACCTTTATTCCTCCCCTTCCATTAAGTCTAAATCTCAGCCAGAACTTCTGGGTCAAATCAAACACTGTTCTAGATTTGGGGCTGCCATATAAAATGACCTGGAATTGATATTTGAGGGAAATCAACAAGCACTGAATCCACAAAACTATTAGAAAAAAATGAAATCACAACTGATTGTAAATTTGATGATTTTTTTTAAAAGTTAGAATATCATAGGGTAATGATAAAAGTTTACAACTGTAGAGTACCATATGATTTATGCAAGCCTGTGTGTATGTGTGTGCATGTATGTCTTTGCTTAATCCTTACAACACTATCCTCATTTTACAGATGAGAAAACAGAGATAAAAATGAGAGTAGGTTATTTTTCTCTAGATTATTCAGCTAGGATGTGTTGAAATAGGGTCTCAAACCCAACTATTCTGACTCCAAGTTTTTAGTTCCTTCTACACAACCACACTGTCTGCAGCAAAACTATTTTGAACAGAAAGGCACATTTAACATTATAGTACTAAGTAGAGAAATTCCCCTTTATCTCCAGCTATAATTTCCTTTCTACAGTGTTACCAGTGAAAATTTATCTGATGTTGGTGTCAAACTTTATGCCCCTTGGCTGTCCACTCCTTCTGAAAATAACTTTTAATTTTTCTCCCCATTCTTGCCGCTATTGATAGCACAGAGCCTGGAAAATGGTAAGTACTCAAAAAGTCCTTAACAAAAGTCTTTGGTCAAGACTCTGGATTTAGCATTATGCAACTTACACTTACCTGGTTGTTTTCTTTTGTTCTTTAATGCAAACATTTGCAAAAATGGCGAGAGAGAGGCATGGACATATATACACTAACAAACGTAAGGTAGATAGCTAGTGGGAAGCAGCCACATGGTACAGGGATATCAGGCTCGGTGCTTTGTGACCACCTAGAGGGGTGGGATAGGGAGGGTGGGAGGGAGGGAGACGCAAGAGGGAAGAGATGTGGGAACATATGTATATGTATAACTGATTCACTTTGTTATAAAGCAGAAACTAACACACCATTGTAAAGCAATTATACCCCAATAAAGATGTTAAAAAAATGTTAATTTACTATGTTGACCTTTGGGATAGAAAGATTAACCTCTTTCCCTGATGTCCTGGGACACACAGCCTCATTCTAAAGACTGGCGTAAATAAATACAGAAATAAATTTATTGCTAAAATAACAGCACAAGGGAGCATGGGGGAAATATTTATCAAAGGAGGGCATGAGAAATTTCTCAGGGAGGTGCCACTTCAACCTTAAAATAGCAGGTTTGTCAGGCCTATAAAGGAAACAAGAAGAAGGGGGCATTCTGGGGAGATAATGAGATTCAACAATAGCATGTATGAAGTCATGGTTCATCAGGTTTATCGAGGTTAGCCTGAAATGAAGCATTTTATTTATTTATTTTTTTAAGGAGTCTCTTTATATATTTACATACACCACCCTTCATTAAACATACACACACACTGTGCACACACAAATTGTGGAGGTTTCAAAAAGTATAACAAAAGGAAGAGAAACAGTTAAGAGAATTAGAAAACAAGAAAGCAAGAAAGTTCCAGAAACCATAAAGCCATGGGTAAGATGAGACCAGTGAAATATAAAACATACAGCCCTACAAGTTTGATAAGTATGAGCTCTAAGTTTCACTCCAAACTATCTGAAGACAAAATAGTAAACAAACGAGAAGTAAACAGGATTGATAGGAGATGGATAGCACCCATAAAACAAAAACATACTATCAACAAGGATAATAAAACTACATAAACAGAGCAAAGCCAACCAAACAAATACATAAAAATCAGAAGGAGCACAGCTCTTCCTGTTTCTGAGAGTTTTCATGGTGGTATCGTTATTGGATCAAACTCGAGAGAACCTGACTTTGCCTTTTTCCTGGGCTTTCACACTGGTATCCCCCAGGTATTTCACAGATACAGATTCTTGACTACTTGCCCTAACCCACGCTATACTCACACCCAGCAGGAAAAGAACCCCAAAAGGGAGGAATCTGTAGGCTTAATTCAGCTCATCGACCCAACCTTTTCACCAGTGACTTTAATCCATTACTTGTCACAGTAATGGAGTAATTTCAAACTAAGCTGTAAACCATGAATTGAGAAATCAGATAATTGATCTTTCTCACACTAATATATCATCACCGAACAAGTGAAATAGATATTTTAACCTGTTTTAAGAGTACTTGCAGCAATATGGATGGACCTAGAGATTATCATATTAGGTGAAGTAAGTCAGACAAAGACAAATATCATATGATATCACTTATATGTGGAATCTAAAAAAATGATACAACTGAATTTATTTACAAAATAAAAACAGACTCACAGACCTAGAAAACAAAGGGTTTTCCAAAGTGGAAAAGCAGGGAGAGGGATAAATTAGGAGTTAGGGATTAAAATATACATATTATATTTTATATATATATATATATATATATATATATATATATACACACACACATATTGTTACATATAAAATAGATAACCAACAAGGTCCTGTGATTGCTGGATTGTAGGGTTACTCCAAATTGTCTTCCAAAGTGGCTGAAACATTTTGCTTTCCCACCAGCAAAGAATGAGTGTTCCTGTTGCTCTGCATCCTCCCCAGCATTTGATACTGTCAGTGCTCTGGATTTTGGCCTTTCTAGCAGGTGTGTAATGGTATCTTATTGTTGCCTTAATTTGCAATTCCTCATGATATATGATGTTGAGTGTTTTCATATGCTTATTTGCCAAACATACCCTTTGGAACTGATCCAGGAACCTTTTATTTTGTTGCAACTGAAGATAATGTCATAATAAAACTTATATTTGAGTCCTTCTAATATCTCTTGAGATGGTAAATCTTCCATGCAGTGACTCAGATGACATCAAATAATACCTCCATTAGCAATAGGTGGGTCTCACAACTAAAGGTACACGAGCTGTTTGGTTTAGACTTCTGCTTTCTTCTTAAAACACAAAATGGAGAAGTAAAGAGGGAAAAAGGAAGCTAGGCTGATAGAAATAGGTTTTGTAATTAGAAAGGGGTTTTAAAGGACCCATTCAGCTGAATGATCTAATTCTAGGTAAATTTAGTGAGGAAAGAAAACATGCATATCTTGTTTACATTTAAAAATCATCCAGTCATTTCAAGGAAATAAGCTGATGTGGCACATCTGGCTATTTCTTTAGTCCCAGGAGAACTTAAGGAAGCTGGAAGACTTCCCCAGATAATGTGGGAGTGGGGGTGGATTTGTTTTTAGATTTCTGTGTGCTGCTTTGGCTTGGAACAGGAGGCAGCTTGGAAATCTGTGAGAGGGTAAAAGAGGAACAGAAGGTATTGAGCTTCTCTGGCTGTTTGCCAGATTTGCCTTGAATACACAGTGTTGTGTATTATATCTGCTCCAACTGGGATTAGTCCTAGTGGAATCAGGAATAAAATCAGGGCAATAGAGAAACCCTGAGCAGTATGATTCCAGAGGAAATGAGACTAACTAATCCTTCACAGTTGCTTTCTCACCCCACCTGCTCTAAACTGACAAAGGAAGTAACATCTAAAGAGTTTATCTTACTAATGCTATTTCTCTAGGGGCAAACGGTGAAGGTCTGAGAGCTGTCTGTGGGTGGGGAGTAATTGACTTGTTTCCTTGTATTTGAGGTTTTCCACCTTGTGAGAGATGCATCAACTTCCCACTTTCTCGCTTTTCTAGCTAACAATACCTGAGGCTGTCCTTCTCTATATGCATGTCTTAGTAGAATAAGCAATAGTGCTGTGTAAAAATGAGGTAGCTGACCCAAAAATAACACATTAGGGAAACAAACATTTCCAAAGACAAGCAATATGTTGGATTACAGATTCCAACCTAGGCAGAAATATTAGAAGAGAGGAGACAAAAATAATAATAAACATACTAATAGGAGTAAAGGAAGATAGTTCAAATATGAAACTAAAACAAGAAAACATAAAGAAAGGAACCAAGGGAAAATATGAGACATAAGAAAACTTAATAGTTGAAATATACAGAATAAAATAGAATAAATAATAGAATAGATAGAATTGAGGAACAAATCAGTAAACTGCAGAGACCAAATAAAAAGTTTTTTCCAGAAATAACCAAAAAAATTACGAAGAATTTTTTTTAAAAAAAGGAGAGCCAAAAATTATGGAGGGTAGAAGTAAAAATGCTAAAGTCCAAATAATAGAAATCCCAGAAAAATGATATCTCAAAAAAGGGGAGATAAGTAAATATTTGAATAATGGAGATGAATTTTCCAGACTTAAGAAAGAGAAAAGAGCACCATAGGAGAAAAGCCATGGAGAGTCAAAGGGGAAAGGGAAACAAAACATTAAAAAAAAAAAATCTTGCCCTTAGCAAATTTATGACAAATTTAGGAATATCAAAACAAAGAAAAAAATCCAGTGATTCCAAGAGAAATAGCATATCACACAGAAAAAAAATAAAAAGATTTTCATTGACCTCACATTTTCCAACAGCTGTAATAGATTCATGAAGGAAATACAATAGCAATTTTAAAGTTTTGAAGGAAAAAACTTAGAACTAGGATTTTATACCCAACCAAACTCTATTTAATTATAAGGAGTTGATTCAACAATATTCTCAAGCATCAGGGGTTACAGAAATTGACTACACAAAGACCCACTTGAAAAGCCTTTTGGATAAATTAATAAATGAGACAAAAAAAAAATCCAGAGTACACCACAAGAAATATATGAAGCAGAGATGATTAAACATCTTGATAAAATGTATGTATCCTAAAACAAAATAGTTATAGCCCCCCTCCCCCAAAGTATATCCATAATTGCCCTGATTGGAAAGTCTGGATCAATTCTATTCAAGAAAACTTTGTTATGATGGAAGTATTCTACATCTTCACCCTGTAAATGGTAGCCACTAGCCACATGGCTATTGAATGTTTGAGATATGGCTTCTATGACTTAGGGACTGAATGTTTAAATTGTATTTAATTTTAATTAATGTTAATCTTAATAGACACATGTGGCTAGTGACTACTTTTTGGACAGTATAAGTCTAGATGATATCAATAAAATGTAAGACTTGGGAAAGAGCAAGGAATAAGAAAGCGAGGTGAATTCTTGTCTTATTTGGGGGGAGAAATAGTTATCAACTATTTAAAAAGTAAGAAATAATTTGAAAAGATGAAAACAAGGACAAAAAATACCAATAGTAACAATAAATATAATTAAACTAAACTTACAAGTTAAGAGACAAAGATTGATGAACTGAATAAAAATAAAATGCAGATATGCATAGTTTACAAGTGACACATCTAAAATATAATTTCATGTAAAGTGAAAAGATAGGAATAGAAATATCAGGCAAATATAAGTAAAAAGAAACCTGGGGTATCTAATTATCAGAGAATATATACTTTATGGCAAAAAAGCATTATTAGGGATGGAGAGGGTAGGGAACAAAGAGAGTTATTGTATAATTTTAAAAGGTACAAAGTAAAATGTAGTATTTTATGCATCTGAACACCTAATAAATTTCTAGAACCACAAGGGGAAAGTGATAAACTTGCCTTAATTGTAAGCGATCTCAACATCTTCCTTTTGATTATGAATAGGTCAAACAGATAAAAAATTAAGAAGAATATATAGGTGATGTGGACAATATAATTAACAAGCTAAGACTAATGTAATTATATAAAGGTCTGCATCAAACAAGAAAAACATCTAAAAAACTATTACAAAGAGATATAGCCAAAAATCCAAATACAGGGACTAAAATGTGACACTAAAAAAATTTGAATACCCAAAAGAAGGCAAGAAAGGAAAAACAAGAGAATAAAAAGCAAATGCATGCAGACTCTGGAGGGGCTCATGCCAGGGAGTGCTTCCTGGGGCTTCTGCTGCCGGTGTCCTTGTCCTCACGGTGGGACAGGGCCTACCCCCACCTCTGCAGGAGGCCCTCCAACACTAGCAGGCTTTTAAAAGGCTACTGCCAAAAGTTGTTTACATAAAAACTCAAAAGAGAAGAGGAACCAAGATGGCGGAGTAGAAGGACATGCTCTCACTCCCTCCTGTGAGAACACCAGAATCACAACTAGCTGCTGGACAATCATCGACAGGAAGACACTGGAACTCACCAAAAAAGATACCCCACATCCAAAGACAAAGGAGAAGCCACAATGAGATGGTAGGAGGGGCGCAATCATAGTAAAACCAAATCTCATAACTGCTGGGTGGGTGACTCAAAGACTGGAGAACACTTATACCACAGAAGTCCACCCACTGTAGTGAAGGTTCTGAGCCCCATGTCAGGCTTCCCAACTTGGGGGTCCAGCAATGGGAGGAGGAATTCCTAGAGAATCAGACTTACAGAGACTCCACTCTTGGAGGGCACACAAAGTAGTGTGCACATCAGGACCCAGGGGAAGGAGCAGTGACCCCAGGGGAGACTGTACCAGACCCACCTGCTGGTGTTGGAGGGTCTCCTGCGAAGGCGGGGGGTGGCTGTGGCTCGCCGTGGGGATGGGGGCACTGGCGGCGGAGGTTGTGGGAAGGGTTTCTAGGCGTCAGCCCTCCCAGAGTCTGTCATTAGCCCCACCAAAGAGCCCAGGTAGGATCCAGTGTTGGGTTACCTCAGGCCAAACCACCAAAAGGGAGGGAACCCAGCACCACCCATCAGCAGTCAGTGGATTAAAGTTTTACTGAGCTCTGCCCACCAGAGCAACACACAGCTCTACCCACCACCAGTCCCTCCCATCAGGAAACTTGCAAAAGGCTCTTAGATAGCCTCATCCACCAGAGGGTAGAGAGCAGAAGCAAGAACTACAATCCTGCAGCCTGAGGAACAAAAAGCACATTCACAGAAAGTTAGACAAGATGAAAAGGCAGAGGACTATGTACCAGATGAGTGAACAAGATATAACCCCAGAAGAACAACTAAATGAAGTGGAGATAGGCAACAGTCCAGAAAAAGAATTCAGAAAAATGATAGTGAAGAGGATCCAGGACCTCAGAAAAAGAATGGAGGCAAAGATCGAGAAGATGCAAGAAACGTTTAACAAAGACATAGAAGAATTAAAGAACAAACAAACAGAGATGAACAATACAATAACGGAAATGAAAAATACACTAGAAGGAATCAATAGCAGAATAACTGAGGCAGCAGAACGGATAAGGGAACTGGAAGACAGAATGGTGGAATTTACTGTTGTGGGACAGAATAAAGAAAAAAGAATGAATAGAAATGAAGACAACATTCATTTCTGGGACATTAAACACAGCAACATTCACATTATAGGGGTCCCAGAAGGAGAAGAGAGAGAGAAAGGACCAGAGAAACTATTTGAAGACATTATAGTCGAAAACTTCCCTAACATGGGAAAGGAAATAGCCACCAAAGTCCAGGAAGCGCAGCGAGTCCCATACAGGACAAACCCAAGGAGAAACATGCCGAGACATATAGTAATCAAATTGGCAAAAATTAAACACAAAGAAAAATTATTGAAAGCAGCAAGGGAAAAATGACAAATAACATACAAGGGAACTCCCATAAGGTTAACAGCTGATTTCTCAGCAGAAACTCTACAAGCAAGAAGGGAGTGGCATGCTATACTTAAAGTGATGAAAGGGTAGAACCTACAACCAAGATTACTCTACCGGCAAGGATCTCATTCAGATTCGATGGAGAAATCAAAAGCTTTACAGACAAGCAAAAGCTAAGAGAATTCAGCACCACCAAACCAGCTCTACAACAAATGCTAAAGGAAATTCTCTAAGTGGGAAACCCAAGAGAAGAAAAGGACCTATGAAAACAATTAAGAAAATGGTCATAGGAACATACATATAGATAATTACCTTAAACGTGAATGGATTAAATGCTCCAACCAAAAGACACAGGCTTGCTGAATGGATACAAAAACAAGACCCATCTATATGCTGTCTACAAGAGACCCACTTCAGACCTAGGGACACATACAGACTGAAAGTGAGGGGATGGACAAAGATATTCCATGCAAATGGAAATCAAAAGAAAGCTGGAGTAGCAATACTCAAATCAGATAAAACAGACTTTAAAATAAAGAATGTTACAAGAGACAAGGAAGGACACTACATTATGATCAAGGGTTCAGTCCAAGAAGAAGATATAATAATTGAAAATATATATGCACCCAACAAGGAGCACCTCAATACATCAGACAACTGTTAACAGCTGTAAAAGAGGAAATGGACAGTAACACAATAATAGTAGGGGACTTTAACACCTCACTTACACCAAGGGACAGATCATCCAAAATGAAAATAAGGAAACAGAAGCTTTAAATGACACAATAGACAGATTTAATTGACATTTATAGGACATTCCATCCAAAAACAGCAGATTACACTTTCTTCTCAAGTGTGCATGGAACATTCTCCAGGAGAGATCACACCTTGGTTCACAAATCTAGCCTCAGTAAATTTAAGAAAACTGAAATCATATCAAGCATCTTTTCGGACAACAACACTATGAGATCAGAAATGAATTAAAGGGAAAAAAAAGTAAAAAACACAAACACATGGAGGCTAAACAATACGTTACTAAATAACCAAGAGATCACTGAAGAAATCAAAGAGGAAATCAAAAAATACCTAGAGACAAATGACAATGAAAACACAATGATCCAAAACCTATGGGATGCAGCAAAAACAGTTCTAAGAGGGAAGTTTATAGCTATACAAGCCTACCTAAAGAAACAAGAAAAATCTCAAATAAACAATCTAACCTTACACTTAAAGTAACTAGAGAAAGAAAAACAAACAAAACCCAAAGTTACTGGAAGGAAAGAAATCATAAAGATCAGAGCAGAAATAAATGAAGTAGAAACAAAGAAAACAATAGCAAAGATCAATAAAACTAAAAGCTGGTTCTTTGAAAAGATAAACAAAGTTGATAAAGCATTAGCTAGACTCATCAGGAAAAAGAGGGAGAGGACTCAAATCAATAAAATTAGAATTGAAAAAGGAAAAGTTACAACAGACACCACAGAACTACAAAGCATCCTAAGAGACTACTACAAGCAACTCTATGCCAATAAAATAGACAACCTGGAAGAAACAGACAAATTCTTAGAAAGTTATAACCTTCCAAGACTGAACCAGGAAGAAATAGAAAATATGAACAGACCAATCACAAGTAATGAAATAGAAACTGTGATTAAAAATCTTCCAAAAACAAAAGTCCAGGACCAGATGGCTTCACAGGTGAATTCTATCAAAGATTTAGAGAAGCGCTAACACCCATCCTTCTCAAACTCTTCCAAAAAACTGCAGAGGAAGGAAAACTCCCAAACTCGTTCTATGAGGCCACCAACATGCTGATACCAAAACCAGACGAAGATACTACAAAAACAGAAAATTACAGACCAATAGCACTGATGAATATAGATGCAAAAATCCTCAACAAAATACTAGCAAACAGAATCCAGCAACAAATTAAAAGGATCATACTCCATGATCAAGTGGGATTTATCCCAGGGATGCAAGGATTCTTCAATATACACAAATCAATCGATGTGATACACCATATTAATAAACTGAAGAATAAAAACCATATGATGACCTCAATAGATGCAGAAAAAGCTTCGACAAAATTCAACACCCATTTACAATAAAACTCTCCAGAAAGTGGGCATAGAGGGAACCTACTTCAACATAATAAAGGCCATATGTGACAAACCAACAGCAAACATCATTCTCAATGGTGAAAAACTGAAAGCATTTCCTCTAAGATCAGGAACAAGAAAAGGATGTCCACTCTCACCACTATTATTCAAAATAGTTTTGGAAGTCCTAGCCATGGCAATCAGAGAAGAAAAAGAAATAAAAGGAATACAAATTGGAAAAGAAGAAGTAAAACCGTCACTGTTTGCAGATGACATGGTACTATACATAGAGAATCCTAAAAATGCCACCAGAAAACTACTAGAGCTAATCAATGAATCTGGTAAAGTTTCAGGATACAAAATTAATGCACAGAAATCTCTTGATTCCTATATACTAATGATGAAAAATCTGAAAGAGAAATTAAGGAAACACTCCCATTTACCATAGCAACAGAAAGAATAAAATACCTAGGAATAAACCTACCTAGGGAGACAAAAGACCTGTATGCAGAAAATTATAAGACTGATGAAAGAAATTAAAAGATGATACTAACAGATGGAGAGATATACCATGTTCTTGGATTGGAAGAAACAATATTGTGAAAAATGATTATACTACCCAAAGCAATCTACAGATTCAATGCAATCCCTATCAAGTTACCAATGGCACTTTTTACAGAACTAGAGCAAAAACTCTTAAAATTTGTATGGAGACATAAAAGACCCCAAATAGCCAAAGCCGTTTTGAGGGAAAAAAATGGAGCTGGAGGAATCAGACTCCCTGATTTCAGACTATACTACAAAGCTACAGTAATCAAGACAATATTCTACTGGCACAAAAACAGAAACATAGATCAATGGAACAAGATAGAAAGCCCAGAGATAAACCCATGCACCTATGGTCAACTAATGTGACAAAGGAGTGAAGGATATACAATGGAGAAAATACAGTCTTTTCAATAAGTGGTGCTGGGAAAAATGGACAGCTACATATAAAAGAATGAAATTAGAACCCTCCCTAACCCCATACACAAAAATAAACTCAAAATGGATTTGAGACCTAAATTTTATACTGGGCACTATAAAACTCTTAGAGGAAAACATAGGAAGAACATTATTTGACATAAATCACAGCAAGATCTTTTTTGATCCACCTCCTAGAGTAATGGAAATAAAAACAGAAATAAGCAAATGGGACCTAATGAAACTTAAAAGCTTTTGCACAGCAAAGGAAAGCATAAACAAGATGAAAAGACAACCCTCAGAATGGGAGAAAATGTTTGCAAATGAATCAACGGACAAAAGATTAATCTCCAAATATATAAACAGCTCATGCAGCTCAATATTAAAGAAACAAACAATCCAATCCAAAAATGGGCAGAAGACCTAAATAGACATTTCTCCAAAGAAGACTTACAGATGTCCAAGAAGCACATGAAAAGCTGCTCAACATCACTAGTTATTAGAGAAATGCAAATCAAAACTACAATGAGGTATCACCTCACACCAGTTAGAATGGGCATCATAAGAAAATGTACAAACAACAAATGCTGGAGAGGGTGTGGAGAAAAGGGAGTCTCCTGCACTGCTGGTGGGAATGTAAATTGATACAGCCACTGTGGAGAACAGAATGGAGGTTCTTTAAAAAACTAAAAATAGAATTTCCATATGATCCAGCAATCCCACTACTGGGCATATACCCACAGAAAACCATAATTCAAAAAGACACATGCACCCCAATGTTCATTGCAGCACTATTTACAATAGCCAGGTCCTGGTAGCAACCTCAATGCCCATTGACAGATGAATGGATAAAGAAGATGTGGTACATATATACAATGGAATATTACTCAGTCATAAAAAGGAACGAAATTGGGTCATATGTTGAGATGTGGATGGATCTAGAGACTGTCATACAGAGTGAAGTATGTCAGAAAGAGAAAAACAAATATCGTATATTAACGCATGTATGTGGAACCTAGAAAAATGGTACAGATGATCCGCTTTGCAGGGCAGAAGTTGAGACACAGACATAGAGAACAAACGTATGGACACCAAGAGGGGAAAGCCGCGGGGGGATGGGGATAGTGGTGTGATGAACTGGGAGATTAGGATTGATATAGATACACTGATGTGTATAAAATTGATGACTAATAGCCTGCTGTATAAAAAAATAAATAAAATTAAATTAAAAAATTAAAAAAAAAGAGAAAGGAAACAGAAAAATAGCATATTCTCCCCAAAAAAATAACAATACCTAAAATGAAAATGGGCAAAACACCTAAAATAAAGCAGCCTAAGCAGATATATTAGAAGAGAGGGTCCAAAAATAACAATAAACATATTAATAGGCATAAGAGAAGTTACTCCAAATATAAAACAAGAAAAGATTTTTAAAAAATAAGGAAAAATATTAGGCATGAAAAACTTCATACTTGAAATACAGAATAAAATAGAATAAATTGTGGAATGTATGGAATTGAAGAACAAATCAGTAAATTAAAGAAACGAAGTAGAGAAAATATTTCCAGAAAAAGTTTAAAATTTGATTTACATCCAGAGAGACATATACTCAATAGTACTGTAAAGTAGAACTGACTGTAAAAACACATATCATGTAAACACTCTTTAAGAAAGGCAGTGTGGCTATATAAATATCAGACAAAATAAATTTTATACAGGAAATACAGCTAGAAATAAAAAGGGACATTCATCACAAACATATAATAATCTCAAATGTTGTGCACCAAGTAATAAAGCTTAAAAATACACGAAACATGGGGCTTCCCTGGTGGCACAGTGGTTGAGAGTCTGCCTGCCGATGCAGGGGACATGGGTTCGTGCCCCGGTCCGGGAAGATCCCACATGCCACAGAGCGGCTGGGCCCATGAGCCATGGCTGCCGAGCCTGCATGTCCGGAGCCTGTGCTCCACAACGGGAGAGGCCACAACAGTGAGAGGCCCGCGTACCACAAAACAAACAAACAAAAATACACAAAACACAAACTAAAAAGCATTAAGGTAGAAATAGGTAAATCCACAATTATGGTAGGTGATTTAAAATACCTCTTTCAGGCATTGATGGAACAACCTGGAAAATTTTAACAGTACAGTTATGGAAGACTTGAACAACACTACCAACTAGACAACTAGTATGACCTAATTAATAATGAGTACAGTATTATATTCATAACCACAGAAAATACATGATTTTTAAGAGAACATGGATTTTTCACTAATATGTTGATGAATGTCTCATATATTTCAAAAGACTGTAATGTTACAAAAATTTTCTCAGAACACAACAGTAATATATTAGAATTTCATTAAAATGAGATATATTGGAAAGCTCCAAATATTTTGCAATTAGGCAGCATGCTTCAAAATCTCATAAATTAATAACAAAAATAAAATTAGGAGATATTTTTAACTGATGTTTTTATCTCTTTCAAATAAAAGAAATAGTGGATAGTGCTGAGAAATGTATAGCTTCCCAATGCTTATGTTAGAAATTTAAAATCAATGATTCAAATAATAAAAAATTAAAAAGAAAATAAATTAATTAAAATTAAACTTATAAAAATTAAGAAAAAATGAGGGACTTCCCTGGTGGTCCAATGGTTAAGACTTTGCCTTCCAATGTAGGCAGTGCGGGTTCAATCCCTGGTTGGGGAGCTAAGATCCCACATGCCTCATGGCCAAAAAATCAAAACATAGAACAGAAGCAATATTGTAACAAATTCAATAAAGACTTTAAAAATAGTCCACATCAAAAAAATCTTTAAAAATATAAGAAAAAATGAAATGGCACACAAAATATAATAAAGAAATGAACAAAGGAATAATTTGATTTGAAAAGAGAAATTTGGTAAAGGTTTGATAAACTTTTACCAAACATATCAAGTATAAAGAGAAAGCAGAAATTACTAATATCAAGAATCAGAGTGATTCCATCACAACAGACCCTTTAGATGTTAAAAGGATAATAACAAAGTAGTATGAAAACTTTACAGTAAAAATTCAGCAACTTAGATAAAACAGAAAAATTCCTTTAAAAACAATTTAATTTGGAAGACAGAGTAGGTGTACTTTTCCCTATTTCTCACATGAAGTACAACTAAAAACTGTATGTGGAATATATATAAAATAAACATAATAAGACTCAAAGGTGGAGAGAAGACAGAACATCTAGGACCTTGGGCTGCAAGTAAGGACATAATGGTGAGTTCCCTGGGTTTTCTTTCACCCAGACTGTATCTGAAGAAGCCATCAATTTGGAAATGTCAATGGACACAGACAAGAAAATCCTCAACAGAAGTCTGTTCATTTTAGTCAAACAACCAGGAATAAGACAGGTTAGCAACACAGAAAATTTTAAACGCTCTACTCCGGCCAAACACTACACAAATATTTATGGCTACACTTCAACTACATGAGCAAAAGCTGAATGAACCCTTTGACCACCATACTGGGGTGATGTCAGACAAGGCTAACTGGAGGCCTGCGCTTTTTTCATTCTCACCAGGCGGTAATGATCATGACAGCCCACTCCCCTTGGTCTCAGTGGAAATGAGGTAGAGAGCCTTGATTTCTACCCCTACCTGGGGAAAATGAAGGGCTCCCTCCCCACTCACTGCTGCAGGGTTGTCAGAGGAAGCTTAGTGGAGAGTCAAGATTTTCATCACCTCCCGGGTGTAACAAGGCCACCTTCCCTAACCGAGGTGTCAATGGAGACCATGTGGGGAGCAGTAACAAGGTGTTCCTACCTCTCCAGAGAGGGTAGTGTCAGTGGAAACCTAGTGGGGAGCCAGAACCCCCTCTCCTACCCAGGAATGATAAGAAGCATTCCCACCTTTAGGTGTCAGTTGAGTTAGAGTGGAGAATGTGGATTTCTACCTGCAGTAGGTAGTAATGAGGCAGTGTCCCCCTTCTCCTGCCAGAGAGGTGTTAGAAGAAGTCAGCTAAAACAGAAAGTTTAAGTAATATTTAGAGTTTCAGAGCATAATATCTCCAAAGCCCAAGTTTTAGTAAGAAATTACTCATTATACCAAGAACAGTGGGTATCTCAAATTAAGTGATTAAAAAACAAAAACAAAAATCAGCCAGTATAGATGAAAACACTGAGATGACAGAGATTATAGAATCATCTGACAAAGATTTTAAACCAGTCATTAAAAAGATGCATGAAAGAGCAACTATTAACATGCTGGAAACAAAAGCCAGTATTTAAAAATCACATTAATAGACTAAATAAGAAACATCAAATGATGATATCAATCAATGAAGGAAAAATTTAACAAAATTCAACTGTAGTGCATGATTAAACCCTCAGTAAAAAGGAATAGAAGGGAATTTCCTTAATTTGTTAAAGAACTTCTAACAATTTTTAATATTTAATTATATAATATTACATTTAATTGTATTTAATGATGAAAAACTCAGTGTTTTCTCCTAAAACTGGGAACAAGGTGAGGCTATCTGCTCTTGTCACTCTTATTCATCAGTGTAATAGAAGTGCTAGCCAGTGCTACAAGGCAAGTAAGGGGGAAAGAATCAGATCAGAAAAGATAAAATAAAACTTTATTTGCAGATGACATGATGGTCTATATAGAAAATCTCAAGGAATCTACAAAACAATCCTAGAATAAGTAAGTTTCACGAGGTTGCAGGATACGAGATAAAAATAAGTTTTATTTCTCTATATTACTAATGAAAACAAGAAAGCTTAAACTAAAACTACAATCCATTTGCAGTTTCTTAAAAAATTAAACATGTGTGTAAGTCTAACAAACATATATAGGATTTATATGCTGATGAAGTACATCAAAGAAGATTTAAATAAATGGGGAGACCTCCCATATTCATGGTTAGGGAGGCTTAGTATAGTAACATGTCAATTCTTTGCAAATTGATACATGGGTTCAACACAATTCCTATCAAAATCTCATGAGGATTTTTTCTATATACAGACAAGATAACTCTAAAATTTATAGGGAAAGGCATAGAAATTAGTATAGCTAAAACAATACTGAAAAGGAAGAAGTGAAAAGATCAATTTACCTAATTCCAAGACTTATTATTTGGCTATTCTCAAACTCCTTTTAATAGGTTTTATACATTTTTTTCTCTAGCTCATGAACATATTACTAGTGGAGGACTGGTCTGATACAACCTAGTCTGCAACAGTTGGCAGTTTTCTTTGGTTGATACCCAAAATACTCTTCTCTTACCTAATTCTGTATTTTCTTTTCCCTCATGCACCATTCCACTTACTGTTCAGTGTAATTTTCCTCACAATTATACTGTTGAATCTCACCTCCCAAAACCCTTATACAAAGCCTGGAACATAAGCAATTCTAAATATTTGTTGAATGAATGAGCAAACCCAACTGAACCCTCTCTCATTCCTTTTACTTTATTCACCTGAAAATATACATACCCCTTATCTTCAATCTCTTTACCATCTGTCATAACTGAAATCCCACTCTCCATTCAATGACCTCGTTACCTTGCATGCATTTTAGGGATATTTCCAACATATTTCCCACATTAATTGGGAAAACTGCTAGTTCACCAAAGATGGCTTTTAAACGATTGCATTTTCACTTTTACTTCCATTAAGTTTCATGTTGCTCAGCTGTCACCTTCTATTTTTACTTATCTTTGACATCTAACAACTTGATGATAGCTAACAAATATACATTAAAGCTGTGTGATGTAGCTGTTCACCAAACCCATTTCCCTTTCCTCTGGAATCGTGTAGCTGGACTATTGTCCCAGCCTCCCTTACAATTAAATGTGACCCTGTAAGTTCTGGCCAATGGAGTTCCAAAGATGCGATGTTACTTCCAAGCCTAGCTCCATAAATGCTCCACTCTTTCTCTTCCTCCATCTTTCAGATGGATGTTGATGTCCATGGTAACACTGAAAGTTACGTGTTGAAAATGGCGGCGCCTCCATCATCCAGTGTCTCCGAATGACTGTGTGGAGCAGAGCCCCTTGCTGCTGATTGGATTTTAAGTGAACTATATGTTGTGTGTAGCCACTGAGATTTAAGATTTACATGTTACTACCCTTAGAATGACCTTTAGTAGTGCACGTGGCACTTCTCTGTATCAATAAAGTCTGCTATAACTTTAGAACTTTTAATATTTAAAGACCCAGAAGCATACTAACATTATAGTTCTTGGATCTTACTGCAAGGCAATACTTTAACTCTAGTGGTATCAAGCCTTACTATCATTTCAGATAACTTAGGTACCTAATCTATTGTCTAATATGAAACTCTTGTACATCTAACTCTTTCTGTGATTTATAACCTTAGTTGTTTCATTAATACTAACTAAACAATCTTTCTACCTTTCCTTAGTCAGCTCCCCTTCCATTGTTTTGAATAATTATTCTGAGTACTTATTTATTTATTCTTATTAAAGTATAGTTGATTTACAATGTTGTGTTAATTTCTGCTGTACAGCAAAGTGATTCCTTTATACATATATATACATTTAATTATTCTAAACCCTCTCTTCTCATCTCAAACCTCTCAGCCAACCCACTAATTCCTATCCTCTCATATTCTTAGAATAGGCTTCTTCCTTGAAGCGATTGAAGCCATCATGGATCCCTCCCACAATAAGATATTTGAAATACTTTAGTTCTCATATCAAGCAACTCTTCTCCTATGTCAGTGACTTAGGAGACATATATTACAGACCTTCTGGATGATTTGAAGTAAGTCTCTTTGAGTCATCTATAAAACGGGAATCACAATCTTTGAACTGACTACTTAGATCTATTACGATTACCAAATAAAAGAATGTATGTAAAATATTCACATTTTAAGGGATTATTGTAATTTTTATCCATGTTGCTGTTCTATTTTCATTTCTAGTTAGACACTGTTTAAACATCTTCCCCAGTCATCAAGTATACTTTATTATGAAACATTTCAGAATGTTGTTAACTTTTATTGGAACAAAATTCTCTGTGGTCAAGACGTTGGTCATGATTTCTTAGTTTTGTGATCATAAATTAAGTCCTATGTTTAGTAAATCCTTGGATATTGTGTTCATAAGGGTACATGATATGTCATTCCTCATTCCCTCCAGATGCATCAAGTAAACAATCTCTTCACTATTATTTCCACAGTTTTAATTTATAGACTGATATTCAACTATTTAACAAACAGCATTAGTATCTCAGGCAGACAGTTCAGTTTACAAACTTCTTTTCATTGAATGTGAATATTTTTGAACATCTATTATCTCCAAGGTGCTGTGCTCTTGAAAGATACACCAGGAGATATACATCCTGCCTTTAATGGTTATAACTAAAACAGTCTGATCAACTGACCAAATGGGAAGATGTCATCTATAAGATTCATACAGTTGCTCAAACTGCCCCTTAGAACTCATTCCAGATTTTTCTATCTTCCTTAGTTGTTACATCCGATCAATTAGCAAGTGTGACAGTTTTATGAGCTAAATATTTCTCAGATAGGTACCATTTTCCTTAAGCCCTTTAACATTTGTCTCTCCATAACTTGGCCCCCTGAATATCTCAAAAGCTTTATGCCGTATACCTATTACTTTTTATGTTATGTTCAAGTCATGGAGAACATATTGTAGTTCTACACACATATGATTTTCTACATATCCATGGCTTTTCTCACATAGTTTTCTCTCACAGAATGCTCATTCCCCTATTTCTTTTCCAGCTAATATTATCTGACTCTCTCTGTGCACCAAATGATGTATTCTAAAGTCTACCTGAATGTAGTGCACAAGCCTCAATCATAATGTTTACCATTTGTATAAACGGACCTATTTGTAAATTAATCTCTATTATTAGACTTTGTTACGGGACTATCACAATACTAAGGATAGTATCAGGGTCATCTTGAAATGCCCAGAATAGTAGCATTAATTTAATATAAACTCAAATTTAACATGATCTCAATAAATATTTAACTTATCTTGAAATACTAGCTGTATAAGTAACCAAAAATTAATGTGGTGTTTAATAGTCTGAAAGCAGACTTTTCAACAGCAACACTAGTTGTCAAAAAAAAAAAAAAAAAACCCCAGTAAAATAGCTTACAAATGCTGAGACATTAATTGTCATTCTAAAACTGTATTCCGAGCTAAACCACCATTAAAGAATAGGGTGAAATAAATACTCTCAGAAAAAAAATTAAAAAAAAAGTAGTGTTTACTCTAAGAAATGATTTGTCAGAGAATATGTTTTATAAAGACATTTAAAAAAATACTAATACTAAAAGGATCTATAAGCAAAGAAGGTGGTATGATTGTGAGTAATTTCAAATAGTATTATCTGTATAAAACACAAACTAATGATAATGACTAACTTAGGGGTGAAAATCATGGTAGAGCTAAAATACCTGACAACAACATGTAAGATGGCAAGGGGTGAGATGTTGATAAGAGTTACACCATTCCAAAGTCTTGTACTACTTGACGGTAGAGATGTTAAGATTATATTTTGTGAAATTTTAATGGTAACTACTATAGGATATATGTAGACTGTTGATCTTCTGCACCAGCAAAAAAAAAAAAAAATATATATATATATATATATATATATATATATATATATATATATATATATAAAGTTATAGAGAAAGCTTAAATGACACAACAGAACGTAGAAGAACAAAAAGAAGCATGAACATGAAGAGGTAACTATAAAACTTACAGTCCAATGCTAGCAAACTCCCAAATGTATCAGTGAAAACTGAACTCAGTAGTTAAAGAGCATAGATTTTTAGATTGGGAAAACTCTGCAAATGGGGGTGTAATTTGGAGCTAATTATCTGAGGATTACCAGATCAATGTATACCAAGAAGCTCAAATTGTTCTACCTTTTTAACTAAATAATACCATTTCTAGTAAGTTATCCAAAAGAATCAGAAAATCAATCATAGAAATATACACAAATAACGACATATAAAACATTACATGCAAGGCAATATTCTAAAGTCATTAAAATAACATATTAATATACAATAGGATGACAATGTTTATGCTATAATGCTATGCAAAAAATAACAGGTTCCCCAAACCTTTTCTACAGTAAGAACTATAGTTTATAAAGTTTAATTTTCTTTTTTCTTTCCTTTCTTTTACTAGTGCATGGAAGAGAGATGAAAATAAGTTGTCAAAATGTTAACAGTAGTCACTTCTTGATGTTGGGCTGTTGGGTGACCAACTTCTTTCCCTCAGGATACTGATTTGATGCTTATGACCATGAAAATGTATTATTTTTGTAATCAGAAAAAGTTATTTTCCTTCAGTAGAACTCATAGTGCGTTTCAAAAATACTTTATATGCAGTATAATTTGAGGCTAGCACTGTCGTCAAGAGAATTTACATTTGCACATTTCCTTATAGTTTTACGTGTGTGCGTGCATGTGTGTGTGTTACCTTCTATGAACTTTATAAGAAACTTAGAGTAGGTATCATTATCATCATCCCCTTTTCACAGATAAGGAAAGTGAGGGTCAGAGAAATTATAATATCCTAGCTTATAAAACTTTGCCTGGTGCTTGTTTTACAGATTGTTTTCTCTGTGCCAATTTTTCAAAATATGTACAGACTACTGAAATATTTTCTAAAAGTATGGATCAATTTCTATAACACTACCGAATGGCATGAGCAATGGCTGAATTTAATGAATATGTAAACATATGCACACACATCTGTCTCAGTTGGTACTTTCTCACTACTATAGGAGCATCAGGGCCAAGCAGCTGTCCAGATGTGACTCCTTAAGCTGTAACCACAGACATAAACACCTCTCATAAATGAGGAACATTCTCACGATCTTGACACTGCAATTTCTTAGCAACTTCCCAGTGTCATTAGGAAACATTCCTCAATCTCCCAAAGAAGGTTTTAGGTTTTTATTATTTTTTTTCAATTTGTAAAGAGAAGTAGGGGAAGATAAAACTGGACAGCTGGGGAGACCAAATCTTCATGTTGTGTGGGATGTCTCAGCTACCTACAGTAGCCAGCATGTCTTTGGTCCTGCTTTCCACCCTCTGGCTCATCGTTCAAGCTCAAGGTAAGTACTAATATATTGACAGTTCCAAAGAATTGTTTCATCATTGTCACATCTTTCCAGAATAGGGAGAAAAACTAAAGAAAAATTCTTTGTTATCAAAGCTGAACTGGAGGAGTAACTTGTTCTTCTCAATGTTTCCCTTCTCAATGGAAATTGTCTTCCACTCACTTTCAAAAAACCAACCGACAAAAACCTTTAAATATTTTGTCAGTATTACCTCTCTTTTTCTAGCAATAGCCATAAAGCAGACTCCTGAACTAGAGCCCTATGAAGTAGTTCATCCTAAAAAACTACACATTTTACACAAAAGAGAGATACAGAACAACCAGACAGAGAAGCATGGCAAAGAGGTAAGCAATGGGATGACCGTGGGATTTTGCTGTCATCTAAAGAGACAGTAAAGGACCTTTTCACTAGTAGAAGTGATGTCACAGTCAACATCTAGTAGTTCAGTCTTGAAGCCCATTTACACGAATGCTCCCCTTTGCCCAGGAGAGGGCATAGGATTTTTCTAAATGCTTTTACAGTTAAGCAGCAGGAAGGGAGTTAACTCCCTTCCTGCTGGATCAGAAAAAATAAAACAGTTTGGGTGTTTCTCCAACTCTGTGGGGGGATCAGAAAAAATAAAACAGTTTGGGTGTTTCTCCAACTCTGTGGGGGGAACAAAAAAAAAAAGAGGACAGAACGGCAGTATTTCTAGGAGAAGACATTCCTTGCCAAGCCCACCAAACCCATGTCTTCTCCCTACCCTCACCTCCTGACCCCCCGAATTGCCTTTTGTCTATGATAGAGAAATCATATTATCTCATTAATTAACATTTTAAAAATGTATTATAGATATTAACTTTCTATTACATTTGTAATTATTATTCTATACAGCTACCTATATCATTATAATTATTTTAGATAGACTCATAAATATAAATTATCATTATATTATTACATATTTTTAGGAAAGATATGAACATGAACTTCAGTATCAGATGATATTAAATGGAGAAGAAGTCATTCTTTGCCTACAAAAAGCCGAGTAAGTTGTATTTCCTGACAGTCTAATCACTGGATTATACCTAAGAGAATGTGGAAAAATAAATCTTCTTTAGACTCTATATACTGTAATTTGACATAGAAGACATGAAGCATATTGAACATTAGATGCTAATAGTTGGTGTTAATATTATCTAAGAAGTTTGATGTTTCCCTAGGAAATTATATGCAAAGAGTAAAACAAAGAGCTGCACGAATGACTTGATTCCCTGCTGCTTTTGGAATTTACTGAAAATATTTTTCACCCAGATAAACTGAAACCTTTGATGTGACTTTCCATTACTTTTTGTTGCTGTTGTTCTGTAAAGCATTTTAATTTTTTTTAACATCTTTATTGGAGTATAATTGCCTTACAATGGTGTGATAGTTTCAGCTGTATAACAAAGTGAATCAGCTATATGTATACATATATCCCCATATACCCTTCCTCTTGTGTCTGCCTCCCAACCTCCCTATCCCATTCATCTAGGTGGTCAAAAGCACCGAGCTGATCTCCCTGTGCTATGCGGCTGCTTCCCACTAGCTATCTATTTTACATTTGGTAGAGTATATATGTCCATACCACTCTCTCACTTTGTCCCAGCTTACCCTTCCCCCTCCCCATGTCCTCAAGTCCATTCTCTACGTCTGCATCTTTATTCTTGTCCTGCCCCTAGGATCTTCAGAACCATTATTTATTTATTTATTTTTAGATTCCATATATATGTGTTAGCATATGGTATTTGTTTTTCTCTTTCTGACTTACTTCACTCTGTATGACAGACTCTATGTCCATCCACCTCACTAAAAATAACTCAATTTCATTTCTTTTCATGGCTGAGTAATATTCCATTGTATATATGTGCCACATCTTCTTTATCCATTCATCTGTTGATGGACACTTAGGTTGCTTCCGGGCCCTGGTTATTACAAATACTGCTGCAATGAGTATTGTGGTACATGACACTTTTGAATTATGATTTTCTAGAGTGTATGCCCAGTAGTGGGATTGTGGGGTCGTATAGTAGTACTACTTTTAGTTTTTTAAGGGAACTCCATACTGCTCTCCATAGTGGCTGTACCAATTTACATTCCCACCAACAGTGCAAGAGGGTTCCCTTTTCTCCACACCCTCTCCAGAATTTATTGTTTGTAGATTTTTTGATGATGGCCATTCTGACCAGTGTGAGGTGATATCTCATTGTAGTTTTGATTTGTATTTCTCTAATCATTAGTGATGTTGAGCATCCTTTCATATGTTGTTGGAAATCTGTATATCTTCATTGGACAAATATCTATTTAGGTCTTCTGCCCATTTTTGGACTGGGTTGTCTGTTTTTTTGATATTGAGTTGCATGAGCTGCTTGTATATTTTGGAGATTAACTCTTTGTCAGTTGCTTCGTTTCTAAATATTTTCTCCCATTCTGAGCGTTGTCTTTTCATCTTGTTTATGGTTTCCCTTGCTGTGCAAAAGCTTTTAAGTTTCATTAGGTCCCATTTGTTTCTTTTTGTTTTTATTTCTGTTTCTCTAGGAGGTGGGTCAAAAGGATCTTGCTCTAATTTATGTCATAGAGTGTTCTGCCTATGTTTTCCTCTAAGAGTTTGATGGTGTCTGGCCTTACATTTAGGTCTTTAATCCAATTTGAGTTTATTTTTGTGTGTGGTGTTAGGGAGTGTTCTAATTTCATTCTTTTACATGTAGCTGTCCAGTTTTTCCAGCACCACTTATTGAAGGGGCTGTCTTTTCTCCATTGTATATTCTTGCCTCCTTTACCAAAGAGAAGGTGACCATATGTGCATGAGTTTACCTCTGGGTTTTCTATCCTGTTACATTGATCTATATTTCTTTTTTGTGCCAGTCCCATACTGTCTTGATTATTGTAGCTTTGTAGTATAGTCTGAAGTTAGGGAGCCTGACTCCTCCAGCTCCATTTTTCTTTCTTAAGATTGCTTTGGCTACTCAGGGACTTTTGTGTTTCAACACTAATTGTGAAATTTTTTGGTCTAGTTCTGTGAAAAATGCCATTGGTAATTTGATAGGGATTGCATTGAATCTGTAGATTGCTTTGGGTAGTAGAGTCATTTTCACAATGTTGATTCTTCCAATCCAAGAACATGGTATATCTCTCCATCTGTTTGTAACATCTTTAATATGTTTTATCAGTGTCTTATAGTTTTCTGCATACAGCTCTCCTTAGATAGTTTTATTCCTAGGTATTTTATTCTTTTTGTTGCAATGGTAAATGGGCGTGTTTCCTTAATTTCTCTTTCAGATTTTTCATAACTAGTGTATAGGAAAGCAAGAGATTTCTGTGCATTGATTTTGGATCCTGCAACTTTACCAAATTCATTGATTAGCTCTAGCAGTTTTCTGGTGGCATCCTTACGATTCTCATTGTATAGTATCATGTCATCTGCAAACAGTGACAGTTTTACTTCTTTTCTGATTTGGATTCCTTTTATTTCTTTTTCTTCTCTGATTGCTGTGGCTAAAACTTCCAAAACTATGTTGAATAATAGCAGTGGGAGTGGGCAACCTTGTCTTGTTCCTGATCTTAGTGGAAATGGCTTCAGTTTTTCACCATTGAGAATGACGTTGGCTGTGGGTTTGTCATATATGGCCTTTACTTTGTTGAGGTAAGTTCCCTCCATGCCTACTTTCTGGAGGGCTCTTACCATAAATAGGTGTTGAATTTTGTCAAAAGCTATTTCTACATCTATTAAGAAAATCATATGGTTTTTATTCTTCAATTTTTTAATATGGTGTATCACATTGATTGATTTGCATATATTGAATCCTTGCATTCCTGGGATAAACCACACTTGATCATGGTGTATGATCCTTTTAATGTGCTGTTGGATTCTGTTTGCTACTATTTTGTTCAGGATTTTTGCATCTATGTTCATCAGTGATATTGGCCTCTAGTTTTCTTTTTTTGTGATATCTTTGTCTGGTTTGGGTATCAGGGTGATGGTGGCCTCGTAGAATGAGCTTGGGATTGTTAGTTCCTCTGCAGTTTTTTGGAAGAGTTTGAGAAGGATGGGAGTTAGCTCTTCTCTAAATGTTTGATAGAATTCACCTGTGAAGCCATCTGGTCCTGGGCTTTTGTTTGTTGGAAGATTTTTCATCACAGTTTCAATTTCTATGCTTGTGATTGGTGTTTATATTTTCTATTTCTTCCTGGTTCAGTCTCAGAAGGTTGTGCTTTTCTAAGAATTTGTCCATTTCTTCCAGGTTGCCCATTTTACTGGCATACAGTTGCTTATAGTAATCCTTCATGATTCATTGTATTTCTGCAGGATCAGTTGTTACTTCTCCTTTTTCATTTCTAATTCTGTTAATTTGAGTCTTCTCCCTTTTTTTCTTGACGAGTCTGGCTAGTGTTTTATCAATTTTGTTTATCTTCTCAAAGAACCAGCTTTTAATTTTATTGAAGTGTGCTGTTGTTTCCTTCTTTCTTTTTCATTTATTTCTCATCTGATCTTTATGATTTCTTTCCTTCTGCTAACTTTGGAGGGATTTTGTTCTTCTTTCTCTAATTGCTTTAGATGTAACATTAGGTTGTTTGAGATTTTTCTTATTTCTTGAAGTAGAATTGTATTGCTATAAATTTCCCTCTTAGAACTGCTTTTGCTGCATCCCATAGGTTTTGGGTGGTCGTGTCTTCATTGTCATTTGTTTCTAGGTGTTCTTTGATTTCCTTTTGATTTCTTCAGTGATCTGTTGGATATTTAGTAGTGCATTGCTTAGCCTCCATGTGTTTGTACTTTTTACAGTTTTTTTCCTGTAATTGGTATCTGGTCTCATAGCATGTGGTTGGAAAACATACTTGATACAATTTCAATTTTCTTAAATTTATCAAGGCTTGATTTGTGGCCCAAGATATGATCTATCCTGGAGAATGTTCCATGAGCACTTGAGAAAAATGTGTATTCTGTTGTTTTTGGATGGAATGTCCTATAAATATCAGTTAAGTCCATCTTGCTTAATGTATCATTTAAAGCTTGGTTTCCTTATTTATTTTCATTTTGGATGATCTGTCCATTGGTGAAAGTGGGGTGTTAAAGTCCCCTACTATGATTGTGTTACTGTCGATTTCCTCTTTTCTGGCTGTTAGCATTTGCCTTATGTTGAGGTGCTCCTATGTTGGGTGCAAAAATATGTACAATTGTTATGTCTTCTTTCTTGGATTGATCCCTTGATTGTTATGTAGTGTCCTTCTTTGTCTCTTCTAACAGTCTTTATTTTAAAGTCTATTTTGTCTGATATGAGAATTGCTACTCCAGCTTTCTTTTGATTTCCATTTACATGGAATATCTTTTTCCAAACCTTCACTTTCAGTCAGTATGTGTCCCTAGGTCTGAAGTGGGTCTCCTGCAGACAGCATATATACAAATCTTGTTTTTGTATCCATTAAGCCAGTCGATGTCTTTTGGTTGGAGCATTTAATCCATTTACATTTAAGGTAATTATAGATATGTATATTCCATTTACCATTTTCTTAATTGTTTGGGGTTTGTTTTTGTAGGTCTTTTCATTCTCTTGTGTTTCCTGCCTAGAGAATTCCTTTAGCATTTGTTGTAAAGCTGGTTTGGTGGTGCTGAATTCTCTTAGCTTTTGCTTGCCTTTAAAGATTTTAATTTCTCCATCGAATCTGAATGAGATCCTTTCTGGGTAGAGTAATCTTGGTTATAGGTTTTTCCCTTTCATCACTTCAAATATCTCCTGCCATTCCCTTCTGGCTTGCAGAGTTTCTGTTGAAAGATCAGCTGTTAACCTTATGGGTATTCTCGCCTATGTTATTTGTTGCTTCTCCCTTGCTGCTTTTAACCTTTTTTCTTTGTATTTATTATTATTTTTTTTTTTTTGCGGTACACGGGACTCTCACTGTTGTGGCCTCTCCCGTTGCGGAGCACAGGCTCCAGATGCATAGGCTCAGTGGCCATGGCTCGTGGGCCCAGCCGCTCCACGGCATGTGGGATCTTCCTGGACCAGGGCACGAACCCGTGTCGCCTGCATCGGCAGGTGAACTCTCAACCACTGCACCACCAGTGAAGCCCTGTATTTAATTTTTGATAGTTTGATTAATATGTGTCTTGGCGTGTTTCTCCTTGCATTTTTCCTGTATGAGTCTCTGCACTTCCTGGACTTGATTAACTATTTCCTTTCCCATATTAGGGAAATTTTCAACTATAATCTCTTCAAATATTTTCTCAGTCTCTTTCTTTTTCTCTTTTTCTTCTGAGACCCCTATAATTTGAATGTTGTGTTTAATGCTGTCCCAGAGGTCTCTGAGACTGTCCTCAATTCTTTTCATTCTTTTTTTTTTATTCTGCTCTGTAGCAGTTATTTCCACTATTTTACTTCCAGCTCACTTATTCATTCTTCTGCTTTAGTTATTCTGCTATTGATTCCCTCTAGAGAATTTTTAATTCCATTTATTCTGTTGTTCATCATTGTATGTTTGCTCTTTAGTTCTTTTAGGCCCTTGTTAAACGTTTCTTGTATTTCTCCATTCTATTTCCAATATTTTGGATCATCTTTACTATCATTACTCTGAATTCTTTTTCAGGTAGACTGCCTATTTCCTCTTCATTTGTTAGGTCTGGTGGGTTTTTACCTTGCTCCTTCATCTGCTGTGTATTTATCTGTCTTCTCATTTTGCTTAACTTACTGTGTTTGGGGTCTCCTTTTCACAGTCTTCAGGTTCGTAGTTCCCATTGTTTTTGGTGTCTGCCCCCAGTGGGTAAGGTTGTTTCAGTGGTTTGTGTAGGCTCCTGGTGGAGGGGACTGGTGCCTGTGCTCTCTGGTCGATAAGGCTGGATCTTTTCTTTCTGGTGGGCAGGACCGCATCCAGTGTTGTGTTTGGGGGTGTCTGTGAATTTATTATTATTTTAGGCAGCCTCTCTGCTAATGGGTGGTCTTGTGTTCCTGTCTTGCCAGTTGTTTGGCATGGGGTGTCCAGTGCTGGACTTTGTTGGTCATTGAGTGGAGCTGGGTCTTAGTGTTGAGATGGAGATCTCTGGGGGAGCTCTCACCAATTGATATTATGAGGGGCCAGGAGGTCTCTGGTGAACTTGTGTCTCCCCCACTCAGGTCTGAGACCCAGCTGGAGCACCAAGACCCTCTCAGCCACATGGCTCAGAAGAAAAGGGAGAAAAGAAAGAAAGAAATAAAAGAATAAGTAAAATAAAGTTATTAAAAAAAATAAAAAGATAGTATTAAATTTAAAAATTTTCTAATTAAGAAAGAAAAAGACAAGAGCAACCAAACCAATAAACAAATCCACCAGTGATAAGAAGCACTAAAAACTATACTAAGATAAACATAAAAATCAGAAACTAGTCAGTTGCATACAGCAAACCCCAATCTACAGTTGCTCTTAAAGACCACCACCTCAATTTTGGAATGATTAGTTGTGTATTCAGGTATTCCACAGATGCAGGGTACATCAAGGTGATTGCGGAGATTTAATACGCTGCCCCTGAGGCTGCACAGAGAAATTTCCCTTTCTCTTCTTTGTTCGCACAGCTCCTGGGGTTCAGCTCTGGATTTGTTCCCGCCTCTGCATGTAGGTCGCCCTCTGGCAACTCTTCTTCGTCCAGACAGGAGGGGGTTAAAGAGCAGCTGATTTGGGGGCTCTGGATCACTTAGGTCAGGGGGAGGGAGAGGTATGGAATGCAGGGCAAGCTTGCAGTGGTAGAGTCCAGTGTGACCTTGTACCAGCCTGAGGTGAGTCATATGTTCTCTCAGGGAAATTGTCTCTGGATCACGGGACCCTGGCAGTGGCGGGTTGCACAGGCTCCGAGGAGTGGAGGTGTGGATAGTGACCTGTGCTCGCACACAGGCTTCTTGGTGGCGGCAGCAGCAGCCTTAGCATCTCATGCCCATCTCTGGGGTCTGCGCTGATAGCTGTGGCTTGCGCCCATCTCTGAAGGTCATTTAGGTGGTGTTCTGAATTTCCTCTCCTCGTGCACCCCGAAACAGTGGTCTCTTGACTCTTAGGCAGGTCCAGACTTTTTCCCGGACAGCTGTGGCACACTAGCCCCCTTCAGGCTGTGTTCAGGCAGCCAACCCCAGTCCTCTCCCTTGGGTCTGAACTCTGAAGCTGGAGCCTCAGCTCCCAGCCCTCACCCACCCCGGCGGGTGAGCAGAGAAGCCTCTCAGGCTGGTGAGTGCTGGTCGGCGCCGATCCTCCGTGGGGGCATCTCTCCACTTTGCCCTCTGCACCCTTGTTCCTGCACTCTCCTCTGTGGCTCTGAAGCTTCCCCCCTCTGCCACCCACAGTCTCTGCCTGCAAAGGGACTTCCTAGTATGTGGAAATTTTTCCTCCTTCACAGCTCCCTCCCAGAAGTGCAGGTCCTGTCCCTATTCTTTTGTGTCAGTTTTTTCTTTTGCCCTACCCAGGTACGTGGGGAGTTTCTTGCCTTTTGGGGAGTCTGTGGTCTTCTGCCAGCATTCAGTAGGTGTTCTGTAGGAGTTGTTCCACATGTAGATGTATTTTTGATGTATTTTGGGGGAGGAAGGTGATCTCCCCGTCTTGCTCCTCTGCCATCTTGAAGGTCCTCTTCTCCATTACTTTTATAATAACATATATCTAATGCTCATTCCGGGCACACAAGTTTGAGATAGATCCCAGGGTATGGGGCTCCACCAAGTTCTATAATAGTCAGTAAACTTCTCCCTGAATGCAATGGTCCTTCATGTGTATTTACGACCCAACACCCTACAGAGATCCTTTGGAGGCTATATCCTTGGTTCAAAGAATCCCAAAATAATCCATTTGAAGGTAGAAAAATTCCTATGTGATTTTTCTATCAGAAAAGTATTTCAGGGTATTTCTTTCCTCAGATCTAAGAGGTATAACTAATGCTTTGGTTTGCTTCAGGAGCAGACTTCTGATGTTGGAAAAGGACCAGTGGTCAGAATGCCAGCTCTTTCTCACTGTAGACATTATCATTCCTTTAGTACTGATGATCTTACAGGAATATTAGCCTTTACTACCACCATGAGAGTATCATGCAGCTTTCTGCTCTCTACAGGCATCTCCTGGGGCCAGACTACCTTGAAACATATTACTCACCCAGAGGAGAGAAAATCACAACAAGCCCTCAGAACATGGTAGGTTCCGAATGCTTTCTGGGACTCTTACTTGGATCTGCTGCTTACATCATAAGATTCATAGGTTCAAGGGCAACTTAAAAAAAATTAAAGGACTTGAAAACAGGATGCTCATCTAAGACCAATGAGGTAACAGATGAAAAAAATTGTATCTTTTTTTAAAAGACAGGAGTAGTAGGAGGCTTCCAAGTGTTGCATTTTTAGAAGCAACCAAAAGTCTGCTTTCCCTTAAACCATCTTATCAATAGGTTAGAAATATTGTCCCCTAGGTACTTGAAAGGTCATGTCGCTGTTTACTGTTTCCTAATGATATATGCATTTATCCTGAGATCAGAAAAGGTACATTATTTAATTAATATAATTTTTTATCTGGTTAAACTACCATCATATGAATAATGCCAAGGTATAGATATCAGACATAGAGAATCAAGGCCAAGGGAAAAACAGGAAGAGAATATAAAAAGACTCATTCATAGAGTATTACCAAGCTAAGCGAGTTTCTCAGAGCCACCCTCCATGGTGCCCCAAATATCTATGTTTCTATAAAAAAACAGACAAGACTTATGCCACAGAATGACTCTCCATTCCCTTCTCAAGTCAAGACTCTCATTTCATGGATGTCTGGATTGTTGCTAACATTGACCTCTGGGGAAAATATCTGATAAATTTATTCATGCTCAAGTGTGAATAGCCAGTGATATCTTAATGTGGTACCTTTTCCAAGTCGTCTATAAGAAAATGTTTATGACGACAAGGTTTCTTACAAAGGAAAGAAAGATACAGATGGATTTTCAGACCCTGAGGCAAGTCAGTTTATTTTGAGCAAGAGTTTATTCATTAGCTTTCTTGGATCATTCTACATAAGTGACCCATTACTTTGCTTCTACGAAGCGCCAACCATGTGTGAATCTCTAGTTGTAGATAAATTCTCTGGGCTTCGGATGCTGGTAAAGGGATGCCACTAACACACTAGTTAAAATAATGAGTTGGACCAGTTAGTCTGAGGGGCTCAGGAGTGGTGATGTGGCCCCCTGAGGACTCTAGAATCTGGAAAAGTGAATACCTCATTTTATTGATATGTGATGCACAGTGGAGCTTGCATAAGGGAACTATATTCTCAAAAGTTGACACTCAAACCTGAGAGCTCTTGGGGAGTGCTATAGATCCCATTGGGGAACTGGCTACTTCTCAAATGCAGCATCCACTCTTGCCATGAGTCCATTTAGATTCAAATTCCCCATGGAGTAGTTCATGAAACCGCTGAGGTTCTCAATGTTTTTGTTTCTGGGAGCTGGTCTGGCCACAGCCACTACTTGAAGAACTTTCCTACATAGTCAAGATAAGAGCTTTCAACACAACTGTGATATGTTTACTTTTGTAGTTAAAAAAAACAAACACATTTTTTTCAACCTTAGGAACACTGCTACTATAAAGGACACGTCCTAAATGAAAAGGATTCTGTTGCCAGCATTTGTACTTGTGATGGGCTGAGGTGAGTGCCACTTGCAAAAATGTTAAACATCAAGAACCATTTTGTGACACAAGGTTGAGTCTTTCTGAACACCATATCTTCTTACTATCCTGGTAAAATTGTCTCCATTGATAAAATGTTGAATATATGTGGTTAAAGTGAAGAATAATGTATCATCCTTGCACTCATTATCTGCGGTTCCAGTAAAAGTTAAAGTTAGCAATTTTTAAACAAGTACTACATTCTGGAGCTTGATGATATCTGGATCCATTTTCATGTTTATCACCCACTCTACCACTCACTCCCCAAAACCACCTGTTTCATTTTCTTAAAGATTCTACCCTGCAATTGTCATGGTTGAACATAATTTTTAGAAGTTTGTGTGTATGGGTATGTGTGTGTGTCTGTCTGTGTGGTATTTCTGTTTACTAAAATAATTCTTGCCAATTAGGGAAAATTTTTAACGTGTGAGAAAGCACAAATACAAAAATATCCACCATAAAATTTTACCTCTGTGTATCGCTATTATTAATATTTTGTCATGGTTGCTGCCTTTTATGCATATAGACAAATATATCTTTTACATGATTGAAATATGAAATAAAATATACATGATTCTTCTGCCAACCTGGGACATACCACATGACATCATAAGCCTTTTCCCAGGTCATAAAATACCTTCATAGATGTAATTTTTAACAGCTGTGTTGGCTTTCTAATATTCCAACATATGGATTTACTTTGTATTTCTGAACTAATTTTCCTTCTAAGAGGAGAAAATCTTTAAGTTAATACTAATTATAAACTGTTCCTCTGGCTGATCTGCTCATCATTCTTTCTCTCTTCTGGGGTTCTTGGTATCTAAACATGCCTTTACTGCATTTTCCATTATATGTCTGGGAACTGCCAAGAAATATTTGCTAAATGTGAAAATAAACTATGGTGTACATTCCAAATTCTTTGGGATAGCTTCACCTTAGTACTTCTTGTTCAGAATTCTCTAGGTAATTAAAATAGGCTCTATTTTAGTACTGACAAATACTGAGTACAACTTAAGTTAGCAAAAGTTAGCTGCAAGGCCTACAAATGAAAACTCTATGTGTGAGTTTGGGATTGAGGGAGAGGTATCCCTCCACACTCTGGTCAGTGGATGTGACTCTGGAAGACAATCTTGAAATATGAGCCTCTGTATCTCGCAGGGGATACTTCACACATCACAATCAGAGATACATGATAAAGCCTTTGAAAAGCACAGACCAAGAAGAACATGCTGTCCTCATATACAACCAGGAGGAGCTAGACCCAGCTAATCACACCTGTGGTGTAAGAAATGTTGGCAGGAAACAGGGCCTTATTCGAACCTCAAGGTCACTCAAAAGGCCAAAGGTGAGTGCAGCTTTCCGACCAACATTCATTTCAGCAATGATGTATGAAATACTGGTGCACCCAGCAATGACTCGTATGAGTAAAGCCCAACCCTTCTTTACTTATTTAAATCTCTTTGTAAGCTTTTTAATCTCTTAGGTTGAAGATATTAACAATGTTCTTTCACTCTTTGTAAAGAAAGACTTTCTTCAGGCTAAGAAATACATCGATCTCTTTTTGGTGCTGGATAATGCCTTTGTGAGTATGAAATATAAGTACTTTTTGGCCAGTTAAGTCAACTTTTAAGTTTTCTTATCAAGTGGACACAAGCAATAAACTATTCTAGCTGAAAATACAAAGCCTGTCCACCTGATTGTCTTGTCTGTTCTACCTGCTTTGTCAAAAATAGTTTTCATTCATCCCCCCCTTTAAAATCTTCTGCCAAAATATTCAGATATTGGAAATATACTTAATGCCAGATAGCAACAGTAAAACAACCACAATAACTAGAAACATAAAAGAATGGGTTATTAATGTCTTTTTAAAGTTCTCACTATAATACATATAGACATAAAACTATCTGTACTTTACAAATTATGTTCATATGCTCAAAAATACTAGAATCTGTGCTTCTCTCAAATACTGCTTTATAACCAAATTTTAATAATATTAAATTGGTTTAAAAACACTGAAATTAATTTGATTTATTTAACTTAGTTTGAATTGAAATTTTATATGAATGCCAAATTGTTCTCCTGCCAAAAACGTCTTACATTTGAATTAGAATTTGTTGAAATAGATTCTTATATAAGATAGACGTGGAATGAACAGACATTTATTTACATTGAAACGTGTAATTTTTCTTAGAATGTAAAATCCTGTACCCCATCAGCTTTCTCATTTTAATTTGTGGTTTTAATTACTCTTTGCATTTTCTGTTTTACAGTATAACATGTATAATAGGAATGTAACTTTGATAAGAAGCTTTCTGTTTGATGTGATAAACCTACTCAATGTGGTAAGATATTTGTTCTCTAAACATATATTTCCACACAGGAGCTTAGGGCTTCCCTATGTGTTCACCAAATAAGGAGCTGGGAGAGTCACAATGGCTTAAGGCCAGCAGTTTTGGGAAATTTAGCAGATATGATCAACATCAAGGTAAAATCACATATACTGTAGAAAAGGCAACTTCTAGGTTTTCTATTTTCAAAATTTGGATACATTTATGCATCACTTGTGGTCAGTAAAATATCTAAAATACTAAAGAAATCTCTCCTACTATATAGCACAGGAAACTATATTCAATATCCTGGGATAAACCATAATGGAAAAGCATATGAAAAAGAATATATATATATAACTGAGTCACTTTGCTGTACAACAGAAATTAACACATTGTAAATCAACTATACTTCAATCAAAACTTTTAAAAACAGAAATCTCAAACATTTTCACGAAGAAAAATGTTCTTTCCACAGATGTATAATACCATAGATGTTCAAGTGGTCTTGATAGGTATGGAAGTCTGGTCTGATGGTGATAAGATAAAGGTGGTACCCAACACAGCTGTCACCTTTGAAAACTTTCTGAATTGGCATCGTTCTAACCTGGGGAAGATGAAGATCCATGACCACGCTCAGCTACTCACGTGAGCACACGCTGGACAGGGCCAGGCCTATTTTGGCAGAGAAGATAGTTATCCCAAATGTTTCTTGGCAGACATTCCTGTTCAATTCTACCTCCCTGATCAGTTGTCAGAGAGCCTAAAGTTCTACTAATAGCAGTTCACCTGTGAGATTATTGGAGACCCATGTCAGAACACTAAAATCGACTCTTGGATGTGGGATAGCCATCTGTGGTCATTATAATGCTATAGAACAGCAGAAGCTTTTCGGGGGCCTCATGAATATGAAAAGGATAGGGGAACTAGGGAAATCTCAAACAGAGTTGAAAAAAGCTGATGGTTCCAAAGATTCAAATTGTGACAATGTGCCTGTAACTTTCACACAGTGGAGTTGGCTTCAAAAATCGAATTACAGCACTGGCAGCCTTGAATTCCTTGTGTTCCCCATCGTCTGTTGCCGTTATTGAGGTTTGTAAAAATATAGCTCCATGAGGTTCTATAACCTCCAGGAAGACAAGCACAATGTCTTATTCAGAGTTAGCACAATGTACATTTTCTGAGTCAGTAAATAAAAGTAGAAATGAACCTCCTGCTAGATCACTACACTGAAGATTCCTTGGATTATGAAACAGAGTATCTCTTTACATTGACTATCCCAGAGGTTTCATTCTTTAGTTTGTGTTAGTGAATGAGAACAGGAAGACTGGGACATAAAGGGAATCCAGGTGCCCTCTGGGGCCCAAGGCAACTTCAAATTAATCATCCCTAGTATCTATGGCCAGGAAGGTCAGACAAAGTGCATGCTGGTGTCATACGGCCAAACACTACCAATGTCATAGGCATCACGGCAATAGTTTTTGGAGGTCTCTGAGTATATACTATGGTGTATTTTAGTACTTCTTATAAAGAATGGAATTACCATAATTTAACCATGGTTTATCAAGAATTCATCATTAATTCAGCAAATATTGATTGAGCACTGGCTCAATGGTTAGATTCCCAGGAGGCAATCATTTCAAATGTTTATGCAACAATTTTCAATAACCAATGACAGGGCAAGAAGCTCAATGATTCAATAATTTTCATCTGTCAAACTATTTTTTTGTAACACTGAACATTGGCAAAAATTAACAAATAACTGAATAAAATCAGAAGTAATAGATATTTCTATTCTTTTTCCAGGGTAAGAGAAAGAATAGTGTCTCTCTTGCAGGAGTGATGGCACATGAGTTGGGTCATGCCCTCGGTATGCCTGATGTTCCATATAACACCAAGTGTCTCTCTGGGAGTTGTGTGATGAATGAATATCTGAGGTGAGCCCTTGTCACCCTAGAGAAAAAATATTTCTTAAATCCCAAAGAATTCAGATGCAGCCTATATAGTTGGATGGAAAATTTTTTTTTTTTATGTAGGGCTGTTTCCTGCTAATTCACCCTCCAGCTTCTTTTTTCTTTTCTTTTTTTTTTTTTTTTTGGCCACACCGCACAGCATGTGGGATCTTAGCTCCCCAACCAGGGATCAAACCCGTGCCCCCTGCATTGGAAGTGCAGAGCCTTAACCACTGGACTGCCAGGGAAATCCCCACCCTCCAGCTTCTTGATGTATAGGATTTACCAGCTAGCAGAGTTCATTATTTAAGATCTCCAAATATGCCAAGATAGAGTTTATAAGTATAGTGACCATGTTAACTTAAAATAATTTTAGCTTAAAATAATATATTTTCTAAAAATATTTATCTAATTAAGATGATGATAACATCCTTATAAATCCCCATCACCAATCAATTCATTTTTATGTTATTAATAGTTGCCTTTTAATTCCAGGCACTTTGCAAGGACCTGGGATAGAAAAATGAAAAAACATACCTTGCTTTTGAAGTGTTCATAAATAGATAAATATGTCCATAGAACCTCTAATTCTGCAATTATTTCCTTTCACTATTCATTGTTATTATCGCCTACCTCTTAGCCCTCGGCGAGATGAGTGAATGATAACAAATGGCGAGGCTCATCACTGCTGCCCTTTAGGACAGAAGTGAATCCACACGGGAATTTAAATTCTTCCAACTCTACAACTGGGTGTCTAGGAAAAGAATTTTTCAACCAGCAGAGTATGCCTGCTCTATGAAGCTCCACATATAACATGGTCCATTTATACTAAATTTGGAATTTTCATTGAACTACGTAATATCGTTAGACAAGTCAGATTCTCATGTTCACTTATCACTGTGTGTCATGATATGTCTCATTTTTCTTCTGGTTACAGTTCAAAATTCCCAAAGGATTTCAGTACAGTCAGTCGCTCACATTTTAAAAAATATATTTTATCTCAAAAACCAAGCTGCTTGCTGAAAACACTGGTTCCTAAAAATATGACGATAAAACCAGTGTGTGGGAACCAACTTCTGGAAGTAGGAGAAGTCTGTGATTGTGGCTCTCCTGAGGTATGAAAATATCCACGGTTTAAAAATTTTACTAAGGAGTTATTGTTGCATAAGAATTATACTGTTTTCTTTTTCTTTTTTTTCCTTTAAAATGTTTTTTTGGAAATTCTTTTTAAAGACAAACTTGACATCTTAGTAAAACGTAGGCTTGCACTTGTTTTCAGTACTGCTTTTAGTAATCTTTTGAAAAGCATTTCAAAGCCAGGATACACTTATGACATGATTGTATGAAGTTCAGTGTAAAGAAGTAAATCATTAACTATAACATGTCACTTATGATCTTTCCTAAATATATTAGTCAGAAATTCCTAAATCACATAAAGTCACAGCTGATCATTTGTTGAGCAATAACAATTAAAAGTCTAGAAGTAAGTTCTCTCCATAGAAAAAGTGCTGGCCTTCTCTCATCAAACCAGTGTGTAAACGAGGAGAAATTAAAACAGAAGGAGAAAAAAGAAAAATCACACAAACCTGTAGAAAATGGGTTAACATAGAACGTCTAAGATAATTACTATACTTCTGCTAATCTTCATAAAAATCTGACCCCTTCAAGGCATCAGTGCACTCTAAAGAATGTCTCTGATAGAATGTTTACTAGCAATCCCAGATTGGGTTTCTAAAAGAAAGCATTCTATTTTCTTAGCAATCTTCTTTTACTTTTAAGGTTGAGAAAATGAGTTACTATTTGAAGAGAATTTTTATGTGTTAATCTGCAAAATGCTTTTATAATCACAATCTCCTTATTACTCACAACAAATCTACAAAATAGGTTTGTTATTTTCCCAATTTAGAAAAGAAGTGAGATGCAGAAAATTTAAGTAACTAGATCCAAGGATACAAAGCTAGTAATTGGTGAAGCCTACTGCAACCCAAGACTTATCCATTACTTTAAGAGGCTCTATGACAATGGGGAAGGCATGTAATCTCTCTATGCCTGAGTTTATTTATTCAAAAATTTTAAGCTATTGAATTATATTAAAAGTTTACATGGTGCAACAATCATTTGTAAAGAATATTGCAAATATTCTCTTAATTATAATGAGATATGAAATTTTACAAATGACGTGATACCCTACAATAAGTTAGACTTATGTTTATCTCATTCTTACTTCCTTACATTCCCATGTGGTTTCTTGGGTGGAAGATCATTGAAGTTGTTCACAATCCTTACTATTTCTAATTTCAGCAGGTAAATAACGTGTATTCAGTACATACAGACACACCTACAAAAAAAAGAGGGAGAGAAGGGAGGAGGAGAGGAGAGAGAGAAACTACTATATATGATGTATAATATCTAATATTCTTTAAGTATATCATCCAACTGCTATACTTTTTCCATATCTTGATTTTCTTCTTCTACAGATGAATAAAATCAGAGAGAGTTCAAGCTTACAAACAACTGAATTTTTAAACAACTGTTTTCTTATCCAAAAAGTAGTGTATATATACTTTATATAGTATCCTTTAGTGAAAAATCCAGTTTTCCATGATCTTATATGCTATTTTATTATTTTTATGTATATATGCAGGTATTTTTCTGGATTTAAAAAATGATCATTCTATCTATCTGTCTAGATATTATCACACAACTGAAATGCTACTTTAATGACTGTAACTATGTAACACACTTTAATATCTTTAATAGAAAATTTCTTCACTGGCTTTTTTTTTTTTTGGCAGTGTTTACATAGCAATTATCCAGTGTTCATTCTTCTATAAAACTCCCAGTATTTTTTTTTTGTCAACTTGCCCACAAATACAATTGAGATTCTGGTTGAAACGTGTTAAATTCATAATTCACTCTGAAGGCCACTGGCATTTTCACAATATTAAGTATTGTCTTAAAAGACAAGTTGCCTTTGAAGTTTTTCAGGGAAGTTATATAAAATGTTCTTCATGCAGTTCTTGCACATTTTGAAAGTTTATTTTGAAGTATTTCCAATTTTTTCTTTTTGCTATTAATATGTATAATGTTTTCTTTTTTATTTAGGTTCTAATTTATTAGTGTTCTTGATGTTATTTTATTGTTATCTTAAACAGCTATCTTAGTGACTCATTCAAAGTTTTTAGAGTTGATCCTCTCTTTTTTTCCTAGGTCAAGAATTGTACCACATATGAATAATGAAAGTGTGATTTTATGTTCCAATTATTATACTTTCATGTATTTTTTCACTCATAGCATTTGTCAGAATTTACATTAAGATATAGCCTATGAGTAACTTTTTTAAATTACTTTTTATTGGAGTATAGTTGCTTTACATAGTTATAAATAATTCTTGTCTTATAGTTTATATTATTGAATATATTTTTGCTATTCATCAGATAGATTTTATCATAATGATGCATAATTCTGTTCATAGTTTACTAATATATGCTTAAATAAGTAAATAATGGCTACCTAATTTGTACTAATTTTTGCCATCTATCACTATAATATTAGTTGTTTTCTTCCCTTAGCCTTTTAATATGATGGATTATATTACTTTATTCTGTAGAGCTGAGTCACTCTTGCATTTTTGGTGACAAAAAAAACCCTGCATAGTTTGTAATAGAGAGTTGTTATATTAATAAGCTAGTGTTTTACTAATATTTTATTCAAGTTTTTGCATTTATATTCATAAATGAGAATAGTATGTATGTGTATATTCATTACCAAATCTCATTATCGAAATTATGCAGGCTTGGTAAAATGAATTGAGGATTAAGAAAATTTTTTTCTCTATCTTCAAGCTGTTTGAATAGTACAGAAATATTGTCCTTTGAGCTTTTAAATTAACTTACATGTAATACCACGTGGGCAAATTTATTTGGGATAATTCTTGGATAATTCTATTTTTGTCCTTTTAGGAGGTAGTTTTCACTACTCAGCATTTTTTCTATTATTAAATTTCCTTGGTCATTTCCATTAGAATTTGTATAGCAGAGTAATTTAGTTTAGAAAGTGAAATTTCACTGTCATCTTGTACCAGAATTCTGTGCACCTAGTCTACAGGAAAAAAAATACTTGAACCCACTTTCGCATTGTGTGTGTGCTTTAAAGGAATGTGCCAATCCTTGCTGCGACGCCACGACCTGTATGTTAAAACCTGAAGCTGACTGTGGAAAAAACAGTAAACCATAACACGTAAGACTTTTTTTTCTTTGTTTCCAAATATTTTCATACTTCTATGTGATTTAAGAAAGATGTGACACTGAGTTCTACAATACACTAAAACACAATTTATTTTACATTTTTTAAATGACTCAGTTTCAGAAATGAAAAAAGCCATCAATATGAACATAAATAACTCAGAGTTGTGTGCATACTAATATAGTAATGAGAAAAGTGGCTACTTTATCACCTACTAGATCAGGACTGCTGTAATCTGTGCTAAAATTTGTATAAGTTTCTATTAGTTATAAGTTTAATATAAAGTAATATGACAGGAAATTTTATTTAAAAAGGTCTCAATTGAAGAGCAAATTTTGTTCTTAAGTGCTGATCATTGAAACTTGCAGCGTAGTCAGAAAATAACATTTAAGAACACACTACAAGATTTAGCAATTTTATTCCTTTCAAAATGCCTCAATAATTCATAGTTCACTTATTATTTTTGTGTTTTACACACTCCTACATAAGTTATACTAGGAAACCTAATTGTTCTGAATATATTCCTTTCAGTGAAAAACAGTCTCCAAATCTAAAAATGGCAACAAGAACAAAAAGTTATAAATAGGGGAAAGGTTCAGGATAAATTATATTAAAGGAGTTATTCTTACAAATCCCCACCCTTTCCTGAATTTCCTGAATCTTTTCTGGGACGGAAACTGCAGAGAGATTATAAAGTGAATAATCGACTCAAAAACCATTGACTATAACTTCCTCAAGGAAAGGATCAGAGGGGCCATAAGATGAGGAACATCATTAATTCTCTCACCAAGCATCATTGCACTCAGCTGAACCCCTGGTGTGATCCATTCTGCAGGGAATGCTAGACATTAGGCCCATTTTCTTCCTCTGTCACAGTGACCAGAAGCATAGCGTCACAGCAAACATCCATTCAACTCTTTAGGGGCTTGGAATGATAGGTGGGCATGCCCCATTACTGGGCAAGATTGGCAATTTAGTATCATGGAAAGAAAATTGGACTTGGACTCAGGAAACTTCAATTCTTTTCTTAGTTCTTCCCCAAACTAGGGACTTTAAGCTAAGTTATTTAATTAGTTTTCTCACCTGTAAAATGAAGCTAATGATATTGCCTTTCAGTAGGGTTGTTAGCATTTTTAAAATTCTATAAATATTTATTATTATTACATAATATTTTATAATTTATAATAACCATGGCTTCCAACTTTTTTCTTTTGATCAGAGAATGAATCCAAAAATCCACTTCATTGAGATGCTACTTGCCAGGACAAGAATCAAGAAATCTAAACATGCCAGGAATCTTGCATATTCTCACAGTTGCCCTGAGATATATTTTGCTTTTCACTTGTCATTATGCTTCCTATAGTTTTACCACTCCAGCCAACAGGTCAATAAATGTATTTAGAGAAGCTGCATGTTTTCTAAGCCTGATCTTTAGTGTATTTTTAAGGACCCTGAAGCTGTTGTTTAGCTCTGTTCTTTGGAGAACAAAAGAAATTAGCCTTTGACTAAAACACCTCAAAATGTTCTGCTGAATTATGCAGGCTCAATTCAGAATTGTAAACTGTTAAGTGACATGTGTTTTAACCCCACTTTTTTTTTTTTTTTTTTTTTTTTGCGGTACGCGTGCCTCTCACTGTTGTGGCCTCCCCCACTGCGGAGCACAGGCTCTGGACGCGCAGGCTCAGCGGTCATGGCTCACGGGCCCAGCCACTCCGCGGCATGTGGGATCTTCCCGGACCGGGGCACGAACCCGTGTCCCCTGCATCGGCAGGCGGACTCTCAACCACTGTGCCACCAGGGAAGCCCCTTATAAAGCATTTTTAATTTTGTCATGTGTAATCCTTTCACCATCACATTTAATATTAATTTGAAGAAGTCTGCATTGCTTACACTGGAATTTAGCCACCAAGGAATGCCACCAATTCATCTATTGGCTTAATGAACCACAATGTCAATGAATAAAAGCGCAACTTTTTGAGGATTTTCTGTGTGGTCATTTTCAAAAATGAGTATTTTCTAGCTTTGCCGTAGGTTTGTGTTAGACGTCAAAGCCTCACATAATTAGACAGTTTTCCCTCTGGTCATTTGACGGCATTGCCACAGAGAGCTGGGCATCGTGATGGAGATGGAAAAGGTCACATCATATTTTAATGCCCGAAATGAAATGACTTGAGGCCAGTCACACAAGACTAGACTTCTTTTTGAAGTTTCTCTAAACCCTTTTTAACAATTAAAATAATTGCCCACATTTCCACTGATGCCTGGGCCGGGAGAACAGGAACTTAAACATACTTCTAAAGATTAGGTTTTGAAACAAGCAACCTTCCAGAAAACACTGCTTGCTCCTGTCGGCTGTCTTCCCCTTCCTTGCTTCCATATTACTGGTGGGTTTGTAACTACAAGTGTTACAGTGAAGCTGCACATCTGATGTTGCTGGTAGCCCTGCTGCAGCCAGGACTTGTCAATATCCCCAACTGTCCACTGGTCTGATACAAACTCCCACCCTAATCTTCCAAGGAAAAAGGGTTTCTTTAGGTTTATTTCTCCCCTACCTCATGCTCAGATAGAGGCCTCTTATAGTAAAACCGCTTGACCTACAAGGATTATAACCAGTGGCATGCTGGAGACAGCTAGCATTGGTTGTAAAACACAGCCATTACTAAAAAAGCAACCCATAAAAAATGTGTAATTAAATACATTATATTAAAACCTATATTAGAGCTCCCCAGAGAAACACCATACATACTATATTTACATTTATTCACTTTTTATGATAAATAGATATATATCATATACATATGATATCTATCATATACATATGATAAATACATATCTATATCTATATTTATAGATGTCTGTCTGTCTATCTACCTACCTACCTATGTAAGAGAGAGAGAAATTGAGTTTTGTTGTGAGGAATTCGCTCACACAATTATGAAGGCTGAGAAGTCCCCAGATCTACCATCTGAAGAACCAGGAGAGCTGGTGCTGTAATTCAGTCCAAGGGCAGGAGAAGTTGGGATGAGGTGTCCCAGCTCGAGCAGGCAGGCAGGAAGAAAAAACAGGACAATTCTTTTTTCTCCACCTTTTGTTCTGTTCAGATCCTCCACAGATTGGATGATGCCCACCAACCTTGAGGAGGAATCTGCTTCACTGAGCCTTACGACACCCCGTGGTGCAGTCACAGAAGCAAAGGACACACTGAAAACTTATCACTTCCTATCATACTACATTTTACTAACCCGTGCTCTTCTTGTTGTCTAGGTCTACCATAATCATGTGATGGAAATCTCATACAGATCTTCCTTGATTTATGATGGGATTATGTCCCAACAAAGCCATCGTTAAGTTGAAAATGCAGTTAATACACCTAACATCGTAGCTTAGCCTCGCCTACCTTAAACGTGCTCAGAACACTTCTATTAGCATACAGTTGGGCAAAATCATCTAATAAAAAGTCTGTTTTACACCAAAGTGTTCAATCTTGCAAGTAGTTTATTGAATACGGTACTGAAAGTGAAAAACAGAATGACTGTCTGGGTACAGAATGGTTATAAGTGTATGGGTTGTTTCCCGTCATGATTGCATGGCTGGCCGGGGGCTTTGCTTCCCTGCCACTGCCCAGCATCTTGAGAGAGGATCATACCGCATATCACTAGCCCGGGAAAAGATCAAATTTCAAAATTCGAAGGACAGTTTCTACTGAATGGGTATCGCTTTTGCACCATCATAAAGTCAAAAAATTGTAAGTTGAACCATCGTAAGTCTGGGACTGTCTGTATACCCGTGTGCTACTCTGTGTAGTGTGTACACCTCTACTCTGTGTTCAGTGATGTCACATTAGTAGCTCTGAAATGGACCCTGGTGGGAGAATTTTATTACAGAAATAGGCAAGTGCTATAAATCACTGATTGTTTTGTGCATTGTCTATATTTCAGAAAGTGATGGAGAAGTTTTTTATAATGCAGATTCAACTTAAAAATGAGTCTTTAGGGCTTCCCTGGTGGCGCAGTGGTTGAGGGTCCGCCTGCCAATGCAGGGGACACGGGTTCGTGCCCCAGTCCGGGGGGATCCCGCGTGCCGCAGAGCGGCTGGGCCCGTTGGCCATGGCCGCTGGGCCTGCACGTCCTGGAGCCTGTGCTCCGCGGCGGGAGAAGCCACAGCAGTGAGAGGCCCGTGTACCGCAAAAAGAAAAAAAAAAAAAGAGTCTTTATAGCAATTACAATGTGAATAGCACAAAAAAATTGAGAGACTATTCTTTCAGTATTGGAAAACTATTAACCACTTAAAGTCACTCACATTTTTGACAAATGAGAGAAATTCCAATATATATTTTTGTGGTTTCATTTCTGTTCATTTGCATAAACAAAGATACAAGTTCTGATATTCATATCAGAACTACCCTCATTCATCATTTGCAGCAGCTAGTCTGGCTACAGACACAATTGTTCAACAGAAATCAAAGAAAGCATCCTGTGAGAATCCAAAGGCTGTGTGAAATTTACAATAAAGAATACTGTATGCTTTATTATTATTTAAAAATTATATGACACACACCCTTTGTATCAGTAAAATTTATAATAAGCATATGTACTCATGTGCAAACATGCCTTTTTTTCCCCCTGAGAGCCAGTTGTTAAAAATTTACCAAGGTACCACTGATTAGAGCATTTTATATCTAAAATTTTTAAGTCATACTCATGTGACTTAACATCACTTTGTCCAGGGTATATCAGTGTTATCAGAATGCCCAGGTCATGGGAATGGATTCTAATAGCCCAGAAATATGATCTCCATCCCTTTTCCACTCTCTTCTCACCTACTAAGTCCATATACATAGTCTAGTCCTTTCCTCTTCCTTTCAGTGTTGTTTTTTTTTCCCTAAAAGATCCCTAGTGTTTTTCTGAAATTTGCCTTGATTAGGGCTGCTCCAGTCTATTGAACATGGGTTTATATCTATAAACCTCAAAGGCAAGAGTCGGGATTTTGATTTTTTTTTCCACCTTATAGGATTATTCTCCCTCAGTTATTGAGACAGTATATAAATACATGGACTAGAGCTGAAATAGGGAGGACCCCTTCCAATTCTACTTAATAGCGTCTAAGCTCCAAAAGCTGATGTATATTGAGGGGGAGGGGCAACACCTAACTCCAAGTGGCTTCAGGCTGTAAGTCCCAAGCCCTTGCCTAGCTAAAATGTCCTATTACATAATTTAAAATTTCTAAACAACTCCTCATTTTGTAACCAAAAGTGGGGTCTAGTGCTCGCTGCTCAAAAGCCAATAAAGAGGCAAGCTTGGTGGAAAGGAAAGTTTGCTTTATTTTGGATGCCAGATACCAGGGTGGACACCCGTCCAAAGGCTGACTCCCCGATACTGACAGAGCTTTTATAGGCTGAAGGAGGAGACTACATGCAGAAACAGCACAGTCAGCTCTGACCGTCATCTTGAAATTGGTCATGAGGTAGTCTGACCACTGCCATCTTGATTGTTTTAAGAACAGTTAATTTTCAGTTCTAGGGTTGGTTTGTTCCCATTTCCTTGAGGCCAATTCTTGGAATTGTGGCAGCTTATGTCACGGCTACAGTCCGATCATCATGTAGTTAGCTTCTTCCACCTGGTGAGCGTTTCAGTACCTATAAGACAGCTCACAGGATATGGCTCATAATATTACCTATAGCCTTTGAGTAGGAACTAAGGGTCCTTGACTAATGTTTAATGACTAAACTATTATTATTTGGTCTCCTTTGACCATTTTCCTTTGTTTCTGCATTTTCTCACTTCTCTGATTAAACTTATTCTTTGGCTAAAGTTTTTCCACAGATGAAAGACAGAGGACTTGGGGGACAAGGACCATAGGGTCCTGCTCCGTTTCTATTTGTCATGAAAACATAGCATCTTCAGAAAAGTGGCTTAGAGATTTGGACAATTTTTAAAGGCTGGGTATAATTGGCATATTACCAAATAACCAATTTAAATAAAAGTTTTCCCACTGAGTTTATCAGGAGCCATCAAACTATTTGGGAAAAAAATTGCTGTGATAAAGACTTAAATACTGTTTTTGGAAACCTTCAGATGATTGGCATGTTGGTAGACCAAACATCTGGATAGTTTGCTTTTGACATTTGGTAATATGCAGACAGTCCAACAGTTAAATGTGATGTGTTTTTAACATCCAGAAATTACTTTTCAAAGGCATAATTTTGTTTCCAAACAAAGCAAAATCAAAACACCACCATACATCTGTTCGACGCTGTAAGTTTTTCAAAGTATTTTTATATCTTTTACTTAGTTTGATTCTTAATGAAATCAATAAGAGATATGCATGAAAAATATTATTATTTTTATTTCATAAGGAAATAATCTGTGGCCAAAGAGGTTGTTTAGTGATTTATCTAGACTTCTATAGGAAAGTTTGACAGAACTCAAACTCCAGTGCCCTGAGTCCCAATGTCAGATCACTTACAAATAATTTAGATGTTTACCATTTTATCCTCCTTTCTGATGGGATTATCTCTGGAATGGATGAACCTCACATCTTAAAGCATTCAGATGGCATTTATATATTAAACCTTAGAGTGTGTCATAAATCCTAAGAGAACCTAGGATGTTGGAAAATTAATTTGAGCTCAAAGGCCTAACTAATGTCTACAGATAGTGCTCAGTAATCTGCTTTCTACAGACACTGCAGATGTTACTTCTGTTTCCTCCAAAGAGCTTCCTTTTCAAATACATGTTTCAGGAAGTCTTGAAATATTGGAATCAGTTTTTACATTGCCTTTCTCTGTCTTCCTTGTGATCACGTAGTCAACAAATTCTAAGAGGAAATTGAAGGCATAGAAACAGAGGATCAGTAAAAGCTCACCAGGGACTTCCTGGGTGGTCCAGTGGTTAAAACCCCACGCTCCCAATGCAAGGGGCCCGGGTTCGATCCCTGGTCAGGGAACTAGATCCTGCATGCCGCAATAAAGGTCCCACGTACCGCAACTAAGACCCGGCGCAGCCAAATAAATAAATTTTTAAAAAATAGAAGAAGCTCACCAGAAGAGAAAAGGTAAGAGAGAGGGAGTAGAAGGAAAAGAAATCTACTCTCCTCAATGGATATATTAGAAAATACCCTTTCTAGGTGGCTACCACTCGGTACCAGGTGACTGGAAAAATCATTCTTCATCTTGACCATCAAATATCAATACATCAGAACATTAGATAGTTACTCACAGCTATTCAGCTTTGCCTATCCCCAAGTCTACCACCACCTAGGGACAGCCCAAAATTGACAGAGCTTTTAATTTCTGAAATCAAATTAATCGGGATTTTGGGCATCTTCATAGACAAATGACAATCATCAAGAAAAGGTAAACCTGTAAGAGGGAGAGAGTGCCCCTACATATCTTAGGGGTAAAAAGAGAAGTGCTGTTTTCTCAGGTATAATAAGGTCCACGGGATACAAGAAAGCAGTGAGAAATCAGGGTCAAGGGTAGGTAATAATGTTTCCGTGGACAGACAGGAAGAAGCTGAGAGGGAGAATCAAGGTTTGAAAGGTCAGTGCTGTGGCATCAAATTAGAACTACACAGTGAGATCAGCTATATAGAGATTGCTTATAAGGAAACTAATCCATCATACAGGAAACATGTCTAACTCTTCAAATATTCTGGAGCCCCTGACTGTCCTCCTGGACTGGGCTCACTCATTTTCCTTCTGCTGATGCACCACGAAAATTCCTGATATAGCTCTTCTTCAACTGTTATCGACACAAGCCAATCTTAAATAATGAAAAATAATGACTTCTTTCTTGTTTCTCTTAGCAGATCTAACTAAAGTGCTTTTTGAAAAAACTAACTTTACTATAGACTTAATAATAGGAAGAAATAAATAGCAGCATAAAAAGGAAACATAAAAGATAGCCATCTTCCCACAGTGTGGCTTTTCTGACAAGTGCCAGTCCAAAGGACTGTACATCTTCATGGACTTTGCCCAGGGCCCTTCCTCCTCCTCTTTATTTCCACGGGAGGGATTCCATTTTATTATCTATTAACTTTTCGTCCTGAATTTCTGAGCCTTATTCATCCCTAAAAATCCCACTTAAGAACCATCTGCAACGCCCTCCCTGTAAGTTTCCAGGAAAGCTGCTTACTTCCCCGCAGGAGACTCTCTTCCAGGAAGGCTTTGGACAAGGAGCCAAGTTCCGGTGACAGGGAACAGACAGCAGATTTGCTCATCCCAGCGGCATCAGCGACACAGAGCAGGGTGGGAGGGGCCTTCCGAGGCCGGCTGATCTTCAGGACCTCCCAGGAGCAAGGACTTCTTGCCTTTCCCCATCTTTGCATCTCAGTCTAGTCCCCTTTTCTCCCGCATCAGAGGGGCTGTGACCGGTGCGCGTTGTTGAACAGAGTAGAGGACTCCAGGATCAGGGCAGGTGGACTTTAGTCTGAAGTCTGGAAGCTTAGAGAGGGGCTCAGGCAGGGCCAGGATTTGTGGACTCAACGCCGGCTTTCGCAGTTGTGGACACTATTTAGGGTTTTACGCGCCCTCGTGTGGCCACAATATATATAGCAGCAGAGCCCACCTTTACTACCCGTCCAGTCTGCATTTCCTTCAAGTCATCTTAACAAAGTTGATCCACTGGGGTTGAAAGCTGCATCCCTGGCCAAGCTTTATCCATTCAGTTCAATACAACAAACTGCTCTCTGGTTAACTGCTGAATGAGGAAGTCGGTATCTTGGTTCTACTTGCGTTTTAAGAGTTTCTAAGGACACTCTTCCTTATTCCTTTCAGATTTGACCAGTTTCCCACCTAAGAAGACTCTTTGAAGCTCAGAGGACAGATGGGCATGCATGCTCTGGAAGTGGTCTCCTCCCAGCACTGCTAATGTACTGCACATACACACACATTCACACACCAAGCTGACTGCACTGATTACCTGGGATAATTACCCACGGGGTTTACAGATTCCACACAGCTGTCACTCAGAGCCTGGGCAGGGGGTATAAACCACAGGGTTATTGTCCCTAGTCAGAAACACAAAAGGAAGGGTCAAATACTGAGGACACTCTGGTTTATTTCCCAGGGATAAAAGGAAAAAAAAAAAATTGGATCAGAGGAACTCAGAGGTCTGCAGATTGTTCTGGCAGAGTGACATACGTCAGAGACCTCAAGCATTTGGGTTTCATTCCCAGACTCGCAGGCCCTAGAGGTAACCTGGTTCATTCAGCCAAGAGGAACCCTGCTAAGCCCTGTTGGGTGGATGTTCCATTTAGTGGGCTTTCAGAAAGATTAGGGCCAAGAGTAAACACTGAATCACTAGGATACATCCTCTATTCTGCCTAAGAATTAAAATTAGTCCAACCATGCTATCTCCTATCCAAGGGTTCATCAAATTTTTCCTTTCCCCTTCTACTCAAAAGGAAAGCTATCTTCTCATTAAATCCTACACAAGCTCCCTCCTTTCTCCTTAACCTTAGCCTGGAGACACAAGATGCAGGATGACCTGCTCCCTTGTTTTTCCTTGTTAATTCTACCTGGGACTTGAGCCTTACCCCTCATTTCTTGCCTGTGGACCACAAATCTCTTGGATTATGGCTATCCATCTACTACCATTTTTGAGTGCTAATATTCTGGACACGAGTCCTTGTCAGATATATGTATTAAAAACATTCAGATAAGTCAGAATATGAATATATATATATATACACCCATTGGGTATAGTGGAACTTGCCTTTTCATTATCTTAATGCTATCTTTCCAAGATTCAAAGTTTTTAATTTTAAGGAAGGCTAATTTATGATTTTTTTAAATGTTTGTTGTTTACTCTATATTCGCACATCCTTCTTCCCTTAGGGTTGTTAAGATTTTCTCTTATGTTTTCTACCGGAATTTTTATTATTGTATTGATGCTTTTTACATTTAGCTCTATGATGAATTTCAAGTTAATTTTCATGCGTGGTGTTAGGTAAGGTCCAAAGTTCACTTTTTCCATATATGGCCTGTGGTTCCAGCACCATTTGTTGAAAAAAATTATCAGTTCCTCATTGAGTTTCCTTGATGCATTTGTAAAAACAAAAAAATCAATCGTTTATATGTGAGAGCTCGTTTCTGGACTCTTTATTCTGTTTCATTGATCTATGTATCTAATCTATGACCTTGCTCAACTAACTTATTCATTCTAACAGCTTTTTCTCCCCCCTAATTTAAATACTGCCTTTTCTTGTTGTATGTCGTCTAGAGGACTACAAATCCCAAAGCTCTTCATTGATGTGTCACATTATTTAGGATCTAGCGACTATTCCTAAATCAGTTTGTGCAGCCAGTTCAGTGACAGCCATTCAGTCTGGATGTGGCATGTGTGTTCTGTTCCACATCCTGGTGCCTCACTCTTTCCTAATGCTACTATGTGATGACTTCCTGTCCCGTACACATGCCCTCCCACCAAGAACCAGGCTGATATGACCATCACTCTGTCCTCCCCATCCTCCAAGTCAGTGGCATCATCTATATTTTGCTTTCGGCAACATTAGCCCAGTAATTCAATTTAGAGACTGGAGATTCCAGCTTTTACCCTGGAGAGGGCTGTCTCCATGGGGGGAAAAAAATCTCATATTCCATAATTGATAATTTAGGATTTGTATTTTTTTTTGCTTTATTTTTTGTTGTCTATTTATTTGAACATTTATGGCAATATTTCTTCCTTTTGTAGAATAAATAGAAGTACAGAAGAAATTGTAAGTTTGAGGAAGATGGACTCATGTTTGGAATATGCCAGGATATTCTGCACAACTCAGCTACAAGACGACATCTTTTTTGACCACAGTGCATGTCGACCTCTTGTCTTACATAGGGATATCCACCCAAAAGGGTGTGATGGTCTTCGCTGAAATGAGGGGCCTGGGATTGAGTGCAGAGATGTATTATATGAAAAACTAGGGGCTCATTTACTTTTTTAAAAAAAGGGAAATAACAAACAAACAATATTCAACAATAAAGTCTTCTCTAAGAATGTGAGCAAAGAAAGATAAAAGCTTCCGCTGAAAACTGGGAGATAACGTTTCTCATGGTCTGCTGCCAGGGTTGGGATGGTCATTGTGTGGAGATTGTTACCTGGTTTATTTTTCTTGTATTTATTGAACTCCTACTGTGGGCCAAGAGGAAAAAAAAGCACGCTCCTATTTCAGGCAGCAGAGAGAATTCTTTATCTCCAAAAATGCAAATGGAAAAGAGGGCACCACCTCCTGTGTCCATCAGCAAATACCAGGGCCCACCACCATCCTTCATCACCCCAGGCCCTGTGGCCTCGAAATTCTGATGATGTATAGCATCATGTTGTTTTCTTAAAGTATCAGCCAGCAGGTGTATTGACACTCGGTTGGCACCCTCCAGAATCAGGCTCTGTGCAAGGGAAACTGAACAGGGCAGATGTCTGGGAAACTGGGAAGCAGTGGCAGGGATGTGAAACTCACCAGCCACTTGCAAACAGCATGTGGTTAGTGACCATATTTCCTTGGTGCTAAGGGTAACATCCTTTCACATTTTAACATTTATGAAGCTGGGATATTGCTTGTAGTATATATGGATGTATATTTTTACACACACACACATTTGATGAGGTAGTGTTCTGTTTTTCTCTTCAATAACTATAATTAAATCAATGCTGTAGTTTACCAGCATGTTACTTGCCAATGCAGGAAGGCACTCATTACCATGTCAATTCTCACAATGTGCTAATGATACTAGTTGCCTGTTTTTTAAAGCCATATGTCAAAGTGATTAGTGCCTTTCTCTTTTTCATTAAGAAAACTTACAGCATGCTTCTCTTTTATTAGGCAACTGTGACACCTGCTGTCAGAAACAAAGAACTTATTTTCCAATTCCTTGCTGGTCTTTCCTATGGAAAAGAGATAAATATTGCTAGAACATGAAAACTTCTAGGAGAAAATGAGCAAATAACAGTTAATTTTTCCTGACCATTGAAATTCCAGTATTAAGTAGGTAGCATTATGTGTTGAAATATTGTAAGCAGCCCAAAGCATGTCTCTGTGTCTCCCCCTTGTTTTTACTTGAGGATTTGGTGATGAGTGATTTAGTGACCACAGATGGACAAATATTTGCAGACATCTACCCATTCTTTGAGCAGGTAGATAGCACCCTTCTATAGTTTCTAGTTCCTTTTGTATGTTTGTTCCTATGTTTTGTTTTGAGCATTTTCTTTTCTTTTCTTTTAATTTTTATTGGAGTTTAGTTTGCCCATGGGCTCTGTGGGTTAGGATTTCAGCAGGGCACGGTGGGGACAGCCCTTTACTGTCTGGGGTCTCAGCTGGAAGTACTAGGAGTGACTAAATGCCTGGATGTCAGAGCAATTGAGGCGATGTCACCCATGCATCTAGCGGTTGATGCTATGGGCAGAGACCTCTGTGCTCTATAGACTGGGACACTTATCTGCTGCTTCCCCACAGCATGGTGAGTGAGCATTAGCATGCAGCAGGTCCTGGATCCAAAGGCGTCCAGAGCCAGGCAGAAGCTGCACAGCCTTTTCTGACACAGTCCCGGAGGTTGTATAGCATCACGTGTGCTGTACTGTATTGCTTGCAAATGCACCCCTGTGGTCAGTCTAGATTCAAGAGGAGAGGTCCATGTTCAGAGAATCTATGAACATGTTTTAAAACGACCGCATCTATTTACTTGTGTGCCCTGGCAGTCCATTTCTTACAATCAATTAGCAGAGCACCATTGTATGGCTGTGCCATGCTTAGTGTAATCGATTTAACCTTTCATGGCTATTTAGGTGGTTTCTAGTTTGTGGCTATCATGACTATAACTGCAATAAATATTTGTGTACAAGTCTTTCTATGGACATACATTTTTATCTCTCAGGAAAATACCAAGGATAAAATTACTAGGCCATATGGCAGTATATATTTAACATGAGAAAGTAACACAATGTTTTCTAGAATATTATGACTTTGTATTCCCATCAGTTTATATGTGAGAATTCAAGTTACTCCACATCTTCACCAACAGTTAGTATCATTCATCTTTTTAAATTTTAGCTATTCTGCTACGTATGCAGCATTATCTCCATGTGATTTTAATTTGCGTGTCCTTATTGACAAATGTTATGAACACACTTTTGTACGCTTATTGGCTATATCTATTTTCTTGTGCAACGTGTGCATTCAGATCACTTGTACATTTTTATTGTGTTGTGTATCCTATTATTGAGTGATAGCAATTGCTTATGTATCTGGACACAAGTTCTTTGTCAGATATACCTATTACAAATATTTCCTCCTAGGCTATCTATCTCTTGCCTTTTCATTTTCTTAAAGATTTCTTTCCAAGATTAAAAGATTGTTGTTTTAGCATATATGTGGAACCTAGAAAAATGGTACAGATGAACTGGTTTGCAGGGCAAAAATAGAGACACAGATGTAGAGAACAAACATATGGACACCAAGGGGGGAAAGTGGCGGGGTAGGGGTGGTGGTGTGATGAATTGGGAGATTGGGATTGACATATATACACTAATATGTGTAAAATGGATAACTAATAAGAACCTGCTGTATAAAAAAATAAATTAAATAAAATTCAAAAATTCCAAAAAAAAAAAAAAAAAAGGATTGTTGTTTTTAGACTTGTGGTTGCCAAAGGGGACAGAGAGGCAGGGGAGGGCTGGACTGGGAGTTTGGGATTAGCAGATGCAAATTATATATAGGATAGATAAACAACAAGGCCCTACTGTAGAGCACAGGGAACTTTATTCACTATCCTGTAATAAACCATAATGGAAAAGAATATGAAAAAGAATAGATATATATGTATAACTGAATCACTCTGCTGTATACCAGAAACCAACACAACATGCTAAATCAACTACACTTCAATAAAAAAAGGGTTTTATTTCTTTTTGTTTTTTTAAGTATTTATTTTTTAGAGCAGTTTTAAGTTCTCAGCAAAATTGAGAAAAAGGGAGATTTTCCACATAGCCCCTGCCCTGACATGCATATGCACATAGTCTCCCCAAAGTCCTAAACCAGAGTGGCATATCTGTTACAGCCGAGGAACCTACACTGACATGTCATTATCAACCAAAATCTACAGTTTACATTAGGGTTCAGTCTTGGTGCTGTACATTCTAAGGGTTCGGACAAATGTATAACGACATGTATGCATCATTATAGTATCTAACAGAGCATTTTCATTGCCTTAAAAATCCTCTGTGCTCTGCAGATCTTTTTCCTCCTTGCCCCAACCCTTGATAACTACTCATCCTTTTAATTGTCTCCATAATTTTGCCTTGTTCCAAATATTGTATATAGAGTTAGAATCATATAGTAAGCACCCCTTTCAGGTTGGCTTCTTCACTTATTAATATTCATTTAAGGTATTTTCATGTCTTGTCATGCTTGAGGTCGCATTTCTTTTTGGCACTGAATAATATTCCATTGTCTGGATGTACCACAGTGTATTTATCCATTTACCTACTAAAGAATAACTTGGTTGTTTCCAAGTTTTGGCAATTATGAATAAAAGAGCTATAAACACTCATGTATATAGGTTTTCGTGTGAACCTAAGTCGTCATCAACTTTGGGAAAGTAGTACAGAGGGCAAATGCTGTATTACATGGAAAGAGTATATTTAGTTTAGCAAGAAACCACCAAATCATCTTCTAAAGTGCTTGTACAATTTTGCATTCCCACCAACAATGAGTAACGGTTCCTGGCACTCCACACCCTCAACAGCACTTGGTATTCTCAGTGTTCTGGATTCTGGCCATTCTAATAGTTGTGCAGTGTTATCTCATTGTTGTTTTAACCTGTGTTTCCCTGATATATGGTATAGAGCATCTTTTCATATGCTTTTCTCCCGTCTGTAGATAGTATTTGCTGAAGTGTCTGTTAAGGACTTTGGCCAATTTTTTAATGTGGTCATTTGTTTTCTTACTATTGAATTTTGAGTTCTTTGTATATTTTGGATAGCAGTCCTTTATCAGATGTGTCTTTTGCAAATATTTTTTCCCAGTCTGTGTCTTGTCTTCTCATTCTCTTTACATTGTCTTTTGCAGAACAGAAGTAAAGTTTGAGGTCCAGCCTTACCTTAATACCTCAATGTTTAATCTCCATGTATTTGGGGATTTTCTGGTTATCCTTCTGTTATTGATTTCTAGTTTGTGGTCCATGAGCAGATGTATGATATCTATTCTGTTAAATTTGTTAAGGTGTGGTTTATGGCCCAGAATGCGGTCTATCTTGCTGAATGTTAGGCACAAGCTTGAGAAGAATGTATATTCTGCTGATGTTGGATGCAGTAGTCTATAGATGCCAACTCTATTGTTGATTGATAGTGCTGTTTATTTCAGCTATGTCTTAATTGGTTCTCAACTGCTGGATCTGTCCATTTCTGAGAGAGGAGTGTTGTGCCTCCAACTATCAACTATCAAGTGGATTTATCTATTTCTTCTTGCAGTTCTATCAGCCTTTGCAACACGCTGTTGTTAGGTGCCTACACAGTAGGAATTGGTATACCTTCTTGGAGAATTGACCCCTTTATCATAATGTAATACTCTTTAACTGTGATAACGTTCATTGCTTTGAAGTCTGTTCTGTCTGAAATTAATATGGCTACTCCTGCTTTCTTCTGATTAGTGTTAACATGGTATTTTTTTCTCCATCCATTTACTTTTAAGCTATATATATCTTGTAGATGACAAGTGGATTTCTTGTAAATGACGTATGCTTGGGATTTTTTTTTTTTTTTTTTTGGCGGTACATGGGCCTCTCACTGTTGTGGCCTCTCCTGTTGCAGAGCACAGGCTCCGGACGCGCAGGCTCAGCGGCCATGGCTCACAGGCCTAGCCGCTCCGCGGCATGTGGGATCTTCCCGGACCGGGGCAGGAACCCTGTGTCCCCTGCATCGGCAGGCGGACTCTCAACCACTGCGCCACCAGGGAAGCCCCAGGTAGTGTATTTTATAACAACAAAATAATTCTAATTTCTCACCAGTCCCATCCTGATTACTACCATTCAATTCACGCACACACACACACACACACACACACACACACACACACACACACACCCCCTATATCTATCTATATCTATATCTATATATCACAACCATTATATGATATATACATAAGCATAACATAATTGAATACATTGTTGATAATATTTTGAACAAGTTGTTATCCACTAGATCAATTAAGAATAAGAACAATAAAACTTTTTATTTACCTTCAATTACTCCTCCTTCAATGCTCTTTCCTTATGTATATCTGAGTTTCTGACTTGATCATTTTCCTTCCTTCTGAAGAATTTCTTTTAACACATTTTGGAAGGCAGGTGTACCAGCAAAAAAGTCCTTCAGTGTTTTTCGTCTGAGAAAGTCTTTATTTCTTCTTCACTTTTAAAAAGTAATTATTCTGGGTACGCAATTCTAGGATAGTTGGTGTTTTCTCTCAATACTTTGAATATTTTACTCTACTCTTTTCTTTCTTGTATAGTTTCTGAGGAGAAGTTAGATGTAATCTTATCTTTGCTCCTCTGTAGGTAAAGGTTTTTTTCCTTTGGCTTCTTGAATTTTTTTTTTTTTTTAATCATTTCCACTTGCTTCAAGGTATTTTTAAATTTTGTTTGTGATTTCTTATTTGATCATTGGTTGTTTAAGATTGGGTTGTTTACTTTTACTTTCCCTCTCTTTATGGGACTAAAATTATATACATATTAGAAATCTTGACTTTTTCCCATAAGCTGTTGAAATTTTATTTTTTTCAGTATTTTTACACTCTACACTCCATTATAGACATTTTCTATTGTTATATCTTCAGGTTCACTGATCTTTCCTTTTGCATGCCTAATCTACTGTAAATCATAAACAGAAATTTAAATTTTGAGACCAATTTTTTTATTTCTAATAATTCCTTTTTTGTATTCTTTGTATCATTTATCACTTTATTAACTTCGTTTTCTTTTAAATATTTGAATATATTTCATATCAATGTTTTACTATTCTAGTGGGCTAATTCCATTATTTCTGTGATTTCTAGTTCTTTTTTTATTGGTTGATCTTCTCCTGGTACTGGGTAATATTTTTCTTTATCATGTTTAGTAATTTTTATTGGAGGTCAGGCATTGTAGACTTATACTGTTGAATCCTGGGCTTTGTTGTGTTCCTTTAAAGTGTACTGGGATTTGTTTCTGATTTAATTTCTCTTTCTGATTGTTCGTTATTAGTGTATAGGAGTGCCAGAGATTTCTGTGCATTAGTTTTGTATCCTGCAACCTTACCAAATCCATTGATTGGTTCTAGTAGTTTTCTAGTGACATCCTTAGGATTTTCTATGTATAGTATCATGTCATCTGCAAACAGGGACAGTTTTACTTCTTCTTTTCCAATTCCTTTTATTCCTTTTTCTTCTCTGATTGCCGAGGTTAGGACTTCCAAAACTATGTTGAATAAGAGTGACAAGAGTGGACATTCTTGTCTTGTTCCTGATCTTAGTGGAAATGCTTTCAGTTTTTCACCACTGAGAATGTTTGCTGTGGGTTTGTCATATATGGCCTTTATTATGTTGACGTAGGTTCCCTCTATATGCATTTTCTGGAGAGTTTTTATCATAAATGGGTGTTGAATTTTGTCAAAAGCTTTTTGTGCATCTATTCAGATGATCATATGGTTTTTATTCCTTAATTGGTTAATGTAGTATATCACATTAATTGATCTGCATATATTGAAGAATACTTGCATTCCTGGAATAAACCCCACTTGATCATGGTGTATGATCCTTTTAATGTGCTGTTGGATTCTGTTTGCTAGTACTTTGTTCAGGATTTTTGCATCTATGTTCATCAGTGGTATAATACCTAGGAATAAACCTACCTAAGGAGGCAAAAGACTTGTACTCAGAAAACTAAAAACACTGATGAAAAAAATCAAAGATGACATAAACAAAAGAGAAATATACCACGTTCTTGGATTGGAAGAATCAATATTGTGAAAATGACTATACTACCCAGAGCAATCTACAGATTCAATGCAATCCTTATCAAATTACCAATGGCATTCTTCACAGAATTAGAACAAAAAATTTTACAATTTGTATGGAAACACAAAAGACCCCAAATAGAAAAAGCAATCTTGAGAAAGAAAAAAGGAGCTGCAACAATCAGGCTCCCTGACTTCAAACTGTATTACAAAGCTACAGTAATCAAGACAGTATGGTACTGGCACAAAAACAGAAATATAGATCAATGGTGCAGGATAGAAAGCCCAGAGATAAACCCACACACATATGGTCACCTAATTTATGACAAAGGAAGCAAGAACATACAATGGAGAAAAGACAGCCTCTTCAATAAGTGGTGTTGGGAAAACTGGACAGCTACATGTAAAAGAATGAAACTACCTAACACCATACACAAAAATAAGCTCAAAATGGATTAAAGACCTAAATATAAGACTGGACACTATAATAAAACTCTTAGAGGAAAACATAGGAAAAACACTCTTTGACATAAACCACAGCAAGATCTTTTTTGACCCACCTCCTACAGTAATGAAAATAAAAACAAAAATGGGACCTAATGAAACGTAAAAGCTTTTGCACAGCAAAGGAAACCATAAACAAGATGCAAAGACAACCCTCAGAATGGGAGAAAATATTTGCAAATGAAGTAATGGACAAAGGATTAATCTCCAAAATATACAAACAGCTCATGGAGTTCAATATCAAAAAAGCAAACAACCCAATTAAAAAATGGTGGAAGACCTAAATAGACATTTCACCAAAGAATACATACAGATGGCCAAGAGGCACATGAAAAGATGCTCAACATCACTCATTATTAGAGAAATGCAAATCAAAACTACAATGAGGTATCACCTCACACCAGTAAGAATGGCCATCATCAAAAAATCTACAAACAATAAATGCTGGAGAGGGTGTGGAGAAAAGGGAACACTTTTGCACTGTTGGTGGGAATGTAAATTGATACAGACACTATGGAGAACAGTATGGAGGTTCCTTAAAAAACTACAAATAGAACTACCATATGACCCAGCAATCCCACTACTGGGCATATACCCTGAGAAAGCCATAATTCAAAAGGACACATGTACCCCAATGTTCATTGCAGCACTATTTACAATAGCCAGGACATAGAAACAACCTATATGTCCAACAATAGATGAATGGATAAAGAAGATGTAGTACATATATACAATGGAATATTACTCAACCATAAAAAGGAATGAAAGAGTGCCATTTACAGAGACATGGATAGACCTAGAGTCTGTTATACAGAGTGAAGTAAGCCAGAAAGAGAAAAACAAATATCGTATATTAACGCATATATGTGGAATCTAGAAAAGTGGTACTGATGAACATATCTGCAGGGCAGGAAGAGAGATGTAGACGTAAAGAATGGACATGTGGACATGGGGGGGAAGGGGAGGGTGGGACGAATTTGGAGATTAGGTTTGACATAAATACACTACCATGTGTAAAATAGATAGCTAGTGGGAACCTGCTGTACAGCTCAGGGAGCTCAGCTCGGTGCTCTGTGATGACCTAGGTGGGTGGGATGGGGGTGTGGGAGGGAGGTCCAAGGGGGAGGAGATGTGGGTGTACATGTGGCTGATTCACTTCATTGTGCAGCAGAAACTAACACAACATTGTAAAGCAATTTTACTCCAATAAAATAAATAAATAAATAAAGTGTACTGGACTTCCCTCTGATATTCTTTTCAGCATGGACTCTAGAACTTTTAGCATGGATCTAGAGTAGCCTTTTAGAGCATGAATCTAGCACTAGCTTAGCCTTACTACTAAGATGTGATCCCCCCTTACTCTACTGAATGTTCTGAGTGATGAACAAAGTCTCTCCATTCTGGTTCTGAATTTAGCTCGTAGAATTACTAGCTGAGCTTTTGTAATTGTTTGGTTTATTACTCCTCTGTAATTATTCTTTCTTCAGAAGTCACTATTTTCCTGATTCACGAAGTTTTCTGTTACACACATGCACAAATTTTTGTTCATCCATGAACTCTATGGACCCAATGTCAGATTTCTGGAGCACTTTCTCTGCTACACTGATCTACAAATCCTATCTTCCTAAGGATTCTCCCACCCAATTGAACTCTCTCCTCAATTCAGCAGAACCATAGGCTATGTTTGTGTTTCCTCTTCTTGTGCTGCATTTCAGGTTGAAATCAAGGTTACTGTGGGGCTTCCTTGTTTGTTTCCCTTATTTCAGGGAAGCCTGTTGTCTAATTTCTAAAAATATCATTACATATAATTTGTTCTGTTTTCTGGTTGTCTATAGTATAAACCCAAATTTCAATACCCCGTAATGAGGAAATTGGAAATATTTGGACCTATTTTTTCTTATTCCATTCATCAGTTATCTGTGGGTTTTGGAGAAAAGAACACCTAAGTTTAATTTGTCACCTTAACACCTATAGTTTCAAAGCAGTGAAGAATAACATTTTAACCATAACAGATGGTATTTGGATGCAGTCATCCTAACAAAACTTTGTTCTTATTGTAAAATATAAGAAAAATCCAATCCCTTTAAATAAACGCTAAATACAAAGATAAAACGCATCATGAATTTATAAACATAAGTGTACCTCCCACTCACAGAAACTATTCCATGTACTCCATTTCTCATCACTAGATAAAAGGGCAGGAAGAAACTTATTTTAGAGCACTGTACATCGATCTCATGATTGAAATGCAATCATTTCCAGTTCTTGAAGCTCTTATTCAAACCAGAACTATATGTCTTTTTATTCACAGTGTTTTTCCATTCAATACAGGCATACTGCAGGTTCAGTTCCAGACCACTACAATAAAGTGAATATCAAAATAAAGCAAATCACATGAAGTTTTTGGTTTCCCAATGCATATAAAAGTTATGTTTACACTATACTGTAGTTTATTAAATGTGCAATAGCATTATATCCAAAAAAGTACATACCCTTATTAAAAATACTTTATTGCTGAAAAATGCTAACCATCATCTGAGACTTCAGTGAGTCATAGCAGTAACATCAAAGATCACTGACCACAGACCACCATGACAAATAGAATGAAAATGAAAAAGTTTGAAATATTGAGAGAATTACCAAAATGTGACAAAGAGACACGAAGTGGGCAAATGCTGTTGAAAAAACAGCACTGACAGACTTGCTTTATGCAGGATTGCCACAAGCTTTCAATTTCTAAAAAAACACAATATCTATGAAGCACAATAAAATGAGGTATGCTTGTAAATATTTTTTGTTTGTTTTATGGGAATTCTACACGCCTGGTCTGCATGCCTTGGCCTGGCCACTTATTCTTTCTAAACTTCACTATTCATAGCTTAAGACATAAGGATAATTTCTATTTTACTAGCTTACAAGGTATTACCAGGATCACATGAGATAATCTATGAGGTACCTTTTTTAGATGTATTGAGCTATATATATATCATACACATGTTTGTGGAGTCCCAATGTCCTTGACATAAGCCATTATAATGTATGTGAGAATATTTATTTTACTAAGAAGTTACTTTGATAGTGTATGTCCTGAGTCTCTCTTCCTGAAAAGCATTTGATTTTAACTATATGGAGAATTGGAACATTTGCATGCATTTCATTAAGAAAAGTAATGGGATCTCCAATTAGTATAGTCAAATATTCATTCATTATCCTCAGATTTAAATTAGCTTTTTAAAAATCATATATCTCCCTTAATTGGTAACCCACATTAAAAAGAAAAAGAAAAAAAACTAGTAAATATGAATATCAAAGCTTATTGCCTGGTCTCTCTCTCTCTTCTAATCTATCATCCTATCCATACCAACCTACTTATTCCTACACTGGGTAGTTAAAAAAATTGTTAAGGTAACTAATAATGATACATAATACACGAAGATGAAAACATCAATTTGAAGCAAGCAACAAAAAGTAAACCTCTGGGTTTTTAAATATTCATCTTTATTAATTTTGTCCTCAATGTGAATAAGAGGTATTCTGGATCAGAGAGATATTAGTTATTAGTATTTCCATAATAATAGCTGTATTGTTTCCTTTGTTCCACTCTTACCCCAAGACAATACAATGAAAGCCAGATGGGAAAACTTATTTGAGTGGTCAGATACTCCCTAAGCAAGAAATGGAGAAAAATGGATTTTCTCAGCTGTCTCATGGCTGTCTTTCTCTCCAGTCCAAAAAGAAGACAGAAAAACCTTTGTTCCTTAGAGACAGGATGGAAAAGTTTCTAAGTTCTTACTCTAATCTTTTGGAATATAAATATATCCCTCCAAAGGCCAGAGATGCCCCAGACTTTCAGGCTTCTATGACCTACAGATATACCTCCAAGGTCCCAGGTCTCATTTTCCATTGAAATTTTAACTCATACTTGTACCTATGGAATTAGATAAATGTCACTGGAGTTCTCTCATTCTCTATACTGGTGTATTATCTTCTCATGGCTTATTCTTAGGTCAGAGTACAAAATTTCTACAAAATTTATTCAGAAGATCCTTGATCTGCAGAAACACAAAAATATTTTCTCTATATTGCACAGTCATACAATGGCAAGATCATAAAATTTATATGAACAGCAAAAGTAGGAGAAAGTAGCTCTAGGTTAAGTCCTTGAAATTTCTCTTTTAATACATCTCAGAAATCAACTAATTTCCTAGTTAGTTTCCTAGTTAGTTACTCTCTCTTTAGAGTAAAATACATATACGTAAGTCCTGTGCATATACACACACAGAAAACAACCAAGCAGAAAAAAAATCCATTATTTTCACTCAAAAGAAGTGACTATGTTTTGTTTTGTTTTTGTTTTACTTCCACTTGGGAAATTAAAATAAGCTTCACAGAAATTAGAGAACCAAAATATTTTGTTGTAAAATAGAGAGAAAAACTCATCAGGTTGACTTAAATGTTCTTTTGATTTTTACTTTTTCAGATAAAGGGCTTTTTGCCCAGGGCATGTTATTGAAGTCAGATTTCCTTATTAGGAACAGAGCACTTTAAGCTAGAAGAATCCTTCAATATTTAACAACCCTAATGGAATCAGAGCTAATTTTAGAAAATGTATGTCTAGGATACATATTGATTTGTAGTACTGATGAAGTTTGTGTTTCTTCAGAATTATATATTTCCAGTTACCTTTCTATGTTCTTATTACCCAGATGGGCTTTCTAACTGCTTTAAATCATAAATCTTTTAAAATCAGTGTATCTTTTTAAAAATTTAATTTATTTTCTATTGGAGTATAGTTGATTTGCCATACTGTGTTAGTTTCACGTGTACAGCAAAGTGATTCAGCTATACATATACATATATCCATTCTTTTTCAGATTTTTTTCCCATATAGATTATTACAGAATATTGAGTACAGTTCCCTGTGCTATACAGTAGGTCCTTGTTGATTATCTATTTTATATAAAGTAGTGTGTATATGTTACTCCCAAACTCCTAATTATCCCTCCCCCCACCTTTCCCCTTTGGTAACCATAAGTTTGTTTTTGAAGCCTGTGAGTCTGTTTCTGTTTTGTAAATCATAAATGTTGACAGGAGGTAGATGCTTGGGATTTTTAAAAAAGGTATTGACCTTTATTAGAGTCAGTGTGATATCCTGAAAAGCACTGGCTTTGTAGAATACAGACTTGGTTGGAATCCTTACTCTGCCACTTACCACCTGTATGAAATTAGAAAGTGAGATAGGTTTACTCACCTATGAAATTACCCCCCATTAATACATGAGGACACAGGATGTAGAGGCACTGGATGAAGTACGGTTACATGCTGCAAACTTTTGGCAGTTTAACAGAGATATATAAATTGCTAGCTGTGTGTGTGAGACACAGTAAGCACTAAACCCATGGAAAATAACTTTAGTAAATTTCTAAAATAGAAATCATTTTTCTCTTTGTTCAATCTCTGATGGACCATCTAAATATCTCTGACTTTCCATAGCTCTGCCTTCTTCACCAACAGGAGGGTAACTCAGGACACAGTTGGAAAACTTCTTGTGCATCTTTTGAGGACTGCATTCGTTTGCATCACTTATACTGACAAGACCATTTACACACTTTCAACAAAGAGTGGTGCCTCAGTGTCCAGGAAAAGAATGCCTAGAAACTTCATTATGAGATTAAATACTCTAAAAGACAAGTTTGGCTTTCTTTCAACAAAAAAGATAAAGCGTTATGTAACACAGTGAGCAAAACAAATTGTTCCATTTTTGTTTCTTCTTGCTTTTCTGTTTTTTACTATGTGTGTGTGTACATGTCTGTGTGTATATGTGCAGTACTCTGTAACTTAGGCTGTTTGAGAGGACTTCTATTCAACTCTTTTCTCCAGATTTCCATTTCAGTTCCTCTTAAGAGCTCTGATCAGTAAAATGTAATGCAGCAACCTCAATACTATTGAATATTTATCTCCTCAATGGTTCAAAACTTTAAAAACAAACGAAGGAAAAATACACTGACAAAAACAACATTGCCTAAGACTCGAGTTGGTATATATTTTCTGTAAGGGACTAGATAGCGAGTATTTTAGGTTTTGTGGGCCATGTGGTCTCTGATGTAACAACTACTTCTCTGCAGTAGCCATAGACAATACATAAACAAATGGGTGTGGCTAAGTTCCAATAAAATTTTATTTATAAAACTGGTGGCCCACAGACCATCATATCACAACCCCTGGCTCACAAAATACAATGGATGCAATTTTATTTCTTAATTTTGTGGAATATCACAGAGCAACCTTCCAAATAGTGGGTTACAAATCATTACATTTAATATTCCACACTAAATACAGCTGGAATATCCTGTCTCTAGCAAGGAAAACTCCCAGGAATAAAATCCCTCCATCTGAGGGATAGGATTGAAATTTACCAATGTGAGTGAAAACTAAATTAAGATAAAACTGATAAAATTCTCCTTCCTGGTCAGAAGATCTGGTACAATCATCACCATTTTCTCCTTTCTCCACTCCAATCCATCATGCCAGATGTCCTTATCATATGAGAAACAGGTCTGACAATATTTTTTCTGTGTTTAAAATTCTAACAGCTATTGTCTTCAGGATAAAGTATCATTCTGTTACTCTGGCAAACTGACTTCTTCATATTCCATCTTCAACCTACCTGGAAAGCCTTCTTTCATGGCACAATCCACCTCCCCAATCCCACTTAACATGTTCCATTGTTAACATCCCCATTGATCACCCAACCAAAGGATCTGTCAGAATTTTAGATATGAGTTGACTTCATCTACATTGTTTTTAAACAATTTCATTTAACTTCATAGCAATACTCTCCTACAGAGTTCATACCTTTGAGCAAATCTCATCATTCCATTAATATCCAACTAATTTTTTTTTTTGTCCTGCTTAAAAGACTATTACAGTTTCTACAAGAATGTATTACTCAGTTGAAGCAACTGAGAAAGTTCAACAAAGGAATGGCAGAAGCAAAGATTAGAGGGGCTCAAGCCGTAACAACAAACAAAAGAGGAAAACATAACACAAAAACAAAACAAAAGCATACATCCTCACTTCATAGGAAGAGAATGAGAGTAAATAATTTTCTTGGGTGACGTCTCCTTAAGAATTAGGGAAAAATAAGTATGATTCTTAAAAGAAGAAACCAATGAAAAAAATTGAAACTCTCAATCTCAACTTTCTCTTTCTATTTCTGCTTCTAACCATGGCCACTGGCAGGCAGCAGGACCATCACCAACAAAGCACCGTGGAAAGCAAAGGCTCAAAATACTCCATATTTGTATGGCACGTGGCTAGAGTTTGAAACTGGAAGGGAATTTCAAACCTTATGCAGGGGCTGGTTACTTTGAAAGATTAAAAGTATTTTTTTTTTTTGAGATTATCACTACTGTAGGATTTCTCTGTTATGCTCAGAAGTGAGAGAGCAGGATAATGGGAACCTCACACATTGTCTAAGGGACTTGGGCATACACAAAGCTCCACCATTTGCTGATTACCCTTGAATGGGTGAATTTCCTTTTTGAGACTCAGTTTTTTCATCTGTAAACTGGCTAATTATTTAACTACCACATACTGTTAACACTGAACGAGCAAGTGACGGACAGAGTGAATGCTCAGGGTATAAGTTTTATTTCACCAAGCTTTTAATTTCAAGGCTGAATCAAGACTGTGCATTCTGAGTTAAGGAATATCCAGGTGCCAATACCCCTCCCTCCCTTAATGTTCTCTTTGTGAGGTGACAACTTTGGCCCCATGGGGAGCTTCTGGCACAGGTTTGAGGGCCATTCCCAGCCTCTGCTCCACGATTAATGAAGTGCTGCTGGTACAGTAACATCGAGATCAAGCTGTGCCGGAAGGTATTACTGTGGGTGAAAGCAGTCTACAGAGTTTGAATGGGCAGACTGTAGAGATGGTATCACATTCTTTCCCATTTTCAGAAGAAAGGCACGATCGATATCCAAGTTATTCGAAATATTACTATGACCCTGACTCCTACTACTTGATGGTCCATGAATAGCCCTTAGTCACAGTGATTAGGGGGCTTTTAAGCAGGCTTAGGTTAGCTACACAGAGACCCAAAGAAGCTCCCATTTTCAGGAAAATGAGAATTATTGTGAAATTTTTGTTCAGTCCCAGTGAATCCATAATATTTATCATCTGTTCTATAAAATGAGTGTAGCAATAATGTTATGATAAATTATAATCAAGTTCTTACATTACTATTTATTGAGTACCAACAACATGCAAGGTCTGGTACTGTTAGACTCCGCAGGTGACATGTGAATGCTCGCCGTGGTCTCTGTCTTCAAAGGGCTTGCACATATTTCAGAAGATAAAGTGAAAATTATACTAATAATTCCTATGACTGCGAATATTTGAGAGCAGTGATAGGCAGAGGGTAACTTCAGATATATCACTTTATTAAGAAATAAACAAACAAACTTACTCGATACTGTGGATTCCACTATATCTAGTCTACCATAACAAGAAGAGGAGAAAGACTCACTCAAAGGTACTTACATACCAACATGCAGACTGTAGAGCAGAGCTAGGCAGGGTATCAGGAGTCAGGGGAAGGAAGGAGCAGCGCATGCTATGCTGGGAATAGGGGTAATAGAAGTATCATGAAGAATGTGGTACTAGATGTGTTGGGTTCAGGGAGGGTAGACAGGGGATGATGGCCCCTCACCCCAGACAATGATTTATTATATTTGTCAAATTGGAGGCAAAGGGTGGCATAGAATGAAGCATATGATGAAGCCACAAAAGACTGACAAGTATACTCTGAGTTCTGTTTAATCAACCTTGAACAAAGATGTTTCAGCTGAAATTGTAGGCAGATGAAAGGAGGGCCAACTGTGTAGGAGAACTCCCACAGGCATGCTGATAAAAGGAGCAGGGGCAGCAAGAACTGAACGGGCCAACCAACCAAACGGTCACTTGGCTAAAAGTAAAGTCCTTACACCGTTTTGTTGATAATCTTAAAATATCGTGCAAACAGTGGCTAGATAGGATAACTTATGTCTCCTTACATTTGACCATCCATGCTACTAAGAAATCCTCTTCAGAAAGGCAGAAGAGGCCAGAATCTCAGTCATTCATTGGTAATACTCAGTTTCTTGAAAAGAAAATGTAAGCTCTATGGACAATATCCTGAAATAAATGGTTACTTTACACAAAAAGTTTATTGAGAGTCTGTTAAATGCAAGGAACAAGCCTAAGCATTGGGGGTATAGTACCAAACAGGAAAAAATCTCTACATTACATTTTAGAACAGGCAGAGGATGAAAAATAAATACATGAATAAAAGTCTTCACTGACCAGGTACTAAGAAGCCTTCATTCACCAAGTGGGAAGGGGGGTACGGAGTGCTTAGATATTTGTTCAAAGACAGGTGCAATCTAAAATAGAGTGAACAGAGAACGTCTTGGTGAAAAGGTACTGAGGAAAGAGCTAAAAGAGGTGAGGGAGGGAGCCATAGGGATGTTGCCTTGAAGCGACAATGGGCTAGCGTGTCCATCCTGGGTACAGGGAGAAGGACAGAGTAGCTGAAGAGAGCTGAGAAGAGCCAGTGATGAGGTCCAAGAGTCACAGGGCTCCAGACCATGTAGGGACTTGTAAATCTCCACAAGGAATTTAGCTGCCACTCACCATTAGACGGCAAGCCACTGGAGGACACCAAACACAGGAATTGACGTGGCATTGCTTCCATTTTAAGATGATCACTAACTACTTTTGGAAAAGAGACTATGAGGGAGAGGCAAGGATAGACATGGTGAAACCACTGGTCAGGAGGTTACTGTAGTAACAGACTGTGGATTTGCTCAGAGTGGTAGCAGTGGAGGAGAGGAGAAAGATTAGATGCAGAGTATATTCTGAAAGAAGAGCTTCTGGAGCTTCCTGAGAGATGGTGTATGGAATATGAGAGAAAGAGAGGTGCCCAGGCCAACATCAAGGTCTTTGGCTTGAGTAGCTATTTTGATTGACAGCATTGTCATTTCCTGAGATGAGCGGGATGTGCGGAGGTGCAGTTTTGGGGATGAAAATCAGGAGTTTTGTTTCTGTGTATACTGAATTTGTTATGCTCACTAGACATCAAAATAGAGATGCCAAATGGACAACTGGAGTCAAGGAAATAATTCTGGGACCTATGAATTTGGCAATCAACAGCAGCGCAATAGTTTTTAAGACATGTGATTTGTTGAGATCTCCAAGGGAATAAGTATAGACAGAAAAGAGAATAAGTTCAAAGAGTGAGACCTGAGACCCTCCAATGTTTAAAGGTCTGGGATATGTGGAGAAATGAGTGAATCAAAGTAAAAAAAAAAAGCATCTAATGAGAGAGAAAAAGCAGGGCTTCCTTTCCAGTAAGGATAGTGTATCAAAAAAAAAGAGAGGGTCAAATGACAAATTGAATATGACCAAGAAATGAAATTGGGACTGAAAATTAACCACAAATTTAAAATATGGAGATCATTGGTGACCTTGATGAGTAATTTCAGTACAGTAGTGGGTACAAAAGAGATTGTCTCTTGTACCTGACTGGAGTGGCTTAAAGAGAGAATGAAGAACTGAGAACAGTGATTATAGATAGCTCCTTGAGAAGTTTTTGCTATAAAAGGAAAATAGCAAGGTTTCTGGAAGGGCATGAGAGATCAAGAGAGTTACTATAAATTGTTTAAAAATGAAAATTACAGCTTGTTGAGGAGTGAAGTGAAGGTGTGACATAGTTCTGTAGGAATTGGACTTGTGGATAGGATCATGAATGCTATCACTTATGCAACTGGAGAAAATCTAATTGCATTTCATTTCATACCCTGTCACCACTTGGCTTTAAATCTATGTTGTTTAAACATTTTGACCTTACCGAAGTTAGTGTATTCCCTAAAGCTCTTATGAAACAGTTAAATTGAAGGTGAGAAATAATGTCAACCCTTCAACAAAATTGAGAGTCGTATATGTATTATGCACTATTCATTAATTATCTTATTAATCTACACAGTGATCTTGTGTAGGAAGCACTATTATCTTTAATTTGCCACGAGGAAACCAAAACTCTAGGAATATTAAGTAATTTGTTCAATGTCACTAGTTAAGTAATGTGACTTTCAGAATTAAGAGGTGAAATTTCTATGCACTCTTTTTAGTCTGGGTCTGCCATTCCCCAGGAATAACCTTGTCCTTTTGGGTAGCAGAGTGAGTCAATTTTTTTATGGCTCTTGTTGCATTTATAACATGACATTTACTATGCATATTAATTTGTGGAAAGTAGGGTAATGATGAAAAAAAAAACTCCGAACTTGTCATTATTCTATCAAGTCAAAATTTCTACTTACAGTGAAGAGGTCTTGGGAAAGGAGAAAAAAATTCAGTAAAAGCATGGAAACATAGCATCCTGATGTTAAAAAAAAATCTTAAAGATCAAATAATCTGATATTCCCAATTTATAAATAAGGCACTGGGGCCCAGAAAATAAGTGATTTGGCAGAGGTAGCAGAATTAGTCACAGGTGAACACAGAGTTCCTGATTTTGAATCTAGTGTTCTTTTCAATGCACTTAAAACACAATTAATGGGCTGAAACTAGCTTCTACAAAAAGAATTGCAAGTTCCCCTTAATTAACATGGTTTTGGAATACTTTATAATGATATTTCTTTTAAAGTCAGACATAAAACGCTACCCTTTATTCCAGTATTTCTGTGTGAAGTTTTTGCCATTTCTATTGTAATTTGAATAAGATTTTTTTTTATTCACTTCATTCTCTTCATTCACTTGAATTTACTGCCCCTTTTCTTCATGTTTCTCTTGGCAAAGGACATACAAGAATAAGCATTTTGAGTCTGCAGAGTGCGCCGCCGTTTCTGACTTAGAATATATTCTTTATCATCTGTCATGCTTCCTGGGCCTCCACTATTGTGAATTCACTCTGTTAAGTCCTTAAGAAGGGGGGCTTCCCTGGTGGCGCAGTGGTTGAGAGTCCACCTGCCGTTGCAGGGGACACGGGTTCGTGCCCCGGTCCGGGAAGATCCCACGTGCCGCGGAGCGGCTGGGCCTGTGAGCCATGGCTGCTAACCCTGCGCGTCCGGAGCCTGTGCTCCGCAACGGGAGAGGCCACAACAGTGAGAGGCCCACATACCGCAAAAAAAAAAAAAGGAAAAAAAAAGAAGGGGTGAGGGATTGCTCTCTAAGTTGCTGGCTAGGAGAGGGGGAGGTGGACTGAGGGAAAGAAAGAGAGAAGGACGCTCAGGACGGCAAGCCTGAAGGGGTACCTGGATTGTGAGGGAGGTCAAAGGGAGAAAGTGGACATGCGCTTCACAAAGCTGGGAAGCCCCCAAGACACATACTGCTTCACTGCTTGTTAAAGGGTGATCCTAGTAATGATAAGGATTGGACACAAGAATGTACAACCTCCAAACCCCTCCCTGAAACCAAGATGGCATTCGATTGGAGAACCTCCTATGAGAGGTTGCTTCACTAATTTGCAGCTAAGATATGAGCGGACAGAACGTTCTCATATTTGTCTAATTTTTAAAATCTGCTTTTGTCTGATAAGCAGACTTCCCAGAGCCACTTTGACAGAAATCTGCTTCAGGGATCACTGTTTGTTTCTAAAGCTTTATATACTTTAGTGATGATGTTAATTTAAACACAGAAAGCTGTGACCTGAGAGTGAGAATAAATTATAAACCAGTTATATTATAATATTGCACTATTCCACACTAGTCACTTGATAGAGCTTTATGAGAAAAAATAAAGTTTCTTTTCCCCTCAAAAAAAGCACTAGTGTATAATAAGAACACAGAGCCATGCAGAAATTTTATCTTAATGTCTGCTTTCACTTATTGATTATGGGTCATGAGTAAGTTCCAAAAATTTTTCTTCTTTGAAAGTTGTTGGCTGTTTCACCTGGATTAGCCATGGATAATGTCACATCTCTAATCTTATAGACATGCTAGAAAGTTAGCTCAGCCATAACTAAAGGCATCAGACAAATGCCTTTAAGCCTTATCCTTTAACATGACACCATAAATAATTGGGATTTCACAATTGGTACTTTAAACATTGTTTATTCTAGTTTCCACAATTTAGACTGTAATAAAGGCAAGCTCAATATAGTTCCAACCTATCACCCAATTTAAAATGCTCTCTTTAACTGTCACTGTGAATGAAGCTGCTAAGTTCCATTTGATATGTGGATGAGTATTTGTTTGGTGATGGGTCAGATATGCTGAGTACGCCCATCAGTCTTCAACTATCTCTTGTAATGACCTGAAAGATTATCAGAAACTCTACTGGTAGAGATGCTCATTTGGATTAAAGTTGTTTCAATTACGTTCAAAATTTTTAGAAACACACGTGGATGTAGCCAGATAATAATCATGTTGCAAATTAGGTTTATTTCATTCAACAAATTTATATTGAATACAGTGTGTATATGCAAGGCACTGCTAGATTTGTGGTACCAGAGTAAGAAAAAGCCATTAGTTTGGTTGAGAACCACCTTGTTAGTGACTGTATATAACATTCCAAGAATCGAGCCCTGGATATCTGAGGTATTTAGATACTGAGGAGGGAAGGATGATGCAACAACTGAGACTAAGAAGAAGCAGTGAATAAGCACGGAGGAGATCCACAAATGAGCTAAACTCTTCAAAAGGTGAAAGTCATCAACAGTGTCAAAGGTTGTAAAAGGTCAAGTTAGTGAAGACTGAAAATTGACCACTGGATCTGGCAAAGGTGCAGATCAGCAGTAACATTGACAAGAAGTGTTTCATTGAGTAAAGGATGAAAAGTATGTTTGGAGTAATTTCAAGAGCAAATGGGGAGAGAGGAACTGTACATTCATCTTTCAAGAAGCTGTGCTATTAAAAGAAGTCAGGAAAGCAGTAGTAGCTGGGTGGAAGGTAGGGTGATGTAAAAGAAGAAATGCTTTTTGAAAAGATATAAAAATGGCAGCATATTTGTATATATACTAATTGAGAGTATTCAGTCTCGAGAAAGAACTTGCCAGAATGATGATATTGGGGCTAGGGGACAAGAAGAAACGGAATCCAATATATTAATGGTGGGTAGACCTTAGAGGAATGGGCAGTACATTTATAGAAACAAGAGAGAACTAGTCTCTTGTCTTAAGAGACTATTGTCTTAAGACTTAATCCAGACTAATATGAAAATTTCCAATATGAATCTACAAGATGAGCCTGGACAGGGCACGAAATATACAAAATGAGTTGGGAGCATCTTGTAGTTCTAGAAAGTAAGGAAGCTCTCAAACAAATGAAAAAACAAACCCAAACCGACATTGATGGGAATATGTCAAGAGAACACAGGGGGCCAGCTGAAAGATCTCTCAGTGGCCAAAAGGACAATTTGAGCAACAAAGGCAATAACATGGTTTTGGACCATAACACAAAGTATCAGTTAATATCCATGAGCCCATATTGATATAAATAAAAGACCGAACAAGTAAATTAATGAGGGAGAATAGACAAATCTCCCATAAGGAAGAATCAAAAAACTGATGTAGAAACGTGCCCCCCGCCCCCACCAGGAGGAGCCCTACCCTTTGAGCATGGGCTGTGCATAGTGATTTCCTTTCAAAGAGTAGACAGAATAATATGGAAAGAGGAAAAAGTATAACTTTACAGTGGAGAAAGCTGACAAATGCTACCTCAGCAAAGCAGTCCATGGTAACATCAGTAGTAAGTCATGTTGACAGCATGTGCTCTTTATATGATGTGATGAAAAGTGGCACTTGATTTTGTTTTCTATCAAGTCTCCATAACTCCAGTCTAAACATGAGAAAAACATCAGAAAAACCGAAATTGAGGGAAAGCCTACAAAAAACCTGACCAGTATGCTTCAAAACTGTCAAGGTCATCAAAAATAACGGAAGTCTGAAAAGCTATCACAATCTAGAGGAGCCTAAGGAGAAATGACAACTAAATATAATGTGTCCTGGATGGAATCCTAAAACAGTAAAAGGACATTAGACAAAAACTATGGAAATCTGGATAAATGTAGCCTTTAATTGATAATATCAATCTTGGTTCATTAGTTGTGACAAATATACCAGAGTATTATAAGGTGTTAACAACAGGAAAACCTGAGTTGTGGGGTCCATGGGAATTTTCTGTATTGTCTATCCAATGTTTCTCTAAATCTAAAATGCTTCTAAAATTAAAATGAATTCAAAATTAAACAAAAATAAATATAATTCTAAAATAAAAAAGTGAAAATTTTGTTTATTGACAGCAGAATGACAAGATGAAAAGCAATATTATCACATTTAACAATATTAACAACAGTTTCATTATACTAGCTAATATAAAATCCATATTCAAGCACTGAAATTTCAAAAGTCCCATTATAACATCTTGTTACACACACACACACACACACACACACACACACACACACACACACCCCTATACATATAGTTATGTCGTAAGATGGGATTCAACCCTTCTTATTTGATTGAGCACCTAGTTTCTTGTCTGGCCATCTATGAATTCTGCATCTTTACAATAAAGTTCTAATTTTATATTAAACTTGTAATCAAAAAAGTCCTAACTAATGCGTTCCTCACATTCAACAAACACAAACCTCCCCTCTTCCTCCCTCAAACCTGCCCCTCCTTCAAAAGATCCACCTTTCAGTGGTGAAAAAGTTAAACAAACCAGAAACCTGGGGCAATCCTTGACTCTTTTCTTTTGCCTCCTCTATCAAGCAATCACTAAGCCTTGAAGATTCTAGTATGTAAATAGTCTTTGGAATCATCTACTAGTCACTATTCCCGCAGCCACTCCCCTGCTCAAATCACCTATACACCATCAATAACCTGTAAATTCTTTTTCTGCCTACAGTCGTGATTTCTGCTGATCCATTATCCATAGTAAGCAAGCCATCTAAAATACCAGACCAACTTCTGCATTCTTCTGCCTAAACCTTTTGCTTCTCTTTGCTCTTAGGCTAAAGTCCAAATCCTCTTAAGTGACTTAGTGGGCTGTACATGATTTGACTCTTTCCTAACTTTTCGTTTCTCATTTCTATTCAACTTACACTTGATTTTCTGGCAATATTAAACCTCTCTCTGTCCTTCAAATGTGTCAAGCTTCTTCCTACCTCAGGGCCTTTGCATGTGCTGTTCCTTGCCCCTGACCCCTCTTTTCAATATCTCTCACACAGTCACTGAATTTCTCGTATTATGATGCTTATAATACCCAATTACATTTGCTTGATTTTTTTCTTTGCCAAGCTGTGGCTTCCTTGAGGGCAGTGACCTGTATCTTGTGCACCACTGTTGAATAAATGAATAAACATATACCCATAATCCCATCAAGACATAAAAATACAAATATGCTCATTAACATTTCATTATATTTATTTTATATCATATTTCTTTGTCTATCCATTCCTCTATCATCCATCCATCCTCCATCTTATTTTTATGCATACCAAATTATATTGCAGACATCAGTACACTTCCCCCTAAGTACTTCAGCAAGCATATCATTAGAGTTTAATATGTGTTGACAGTTTTTCTTTCGATGTAAAATTTTCATGCAGTGAAATGCACAACCTCAAGTGTACATGCATTGAATTTTGATGAATGCACATACCTGTGTTACCCAAATTTCTATACAAGTGAATTATAAAAGAACTGTCACTCAGAAAATTTCCTCCTCCTCCTTCCTAGTCAACTTCTCTCAAAACCTGTTCACAGAGGTTTTACTCATCATAGATTATTCTGTCCATTCTGGAAGTTTTTATAAATAGATTTACACTGCATGTACCCTTTGTGTAAGGCTTCTTTATTTTAGCATTCCATAGACAGAGATTCATTCATGTAGTTCATGTATCATAAGTGTGGTTCTTTTCCTTTCTGAGTACTACTCCATGATGTGTATGTATATGTATATATGTGTGTGTGTGTGTGTGTGTGTGTGTGTGTGTGTGTGTATATACATATATATATGTATACACACACACACACACACACATATATATATACACATTAGCATTTTTTTATCCATTCTATTGATGGAGACCTTGGCTGTTTCCAGCACTTGGCTATCATGAGTAAAGCTTGAATGAGCATTCTTGTATAGTCCTTTTATAAATATATGTTTTCATTTCTCCTTGGTGAACGCCAAAGAGTGAAGTTTCTGGATCACAGGGTATGTATATGTTTAGTTTTATAAAAAATGGTCAGATCATTTTCCAAAATACTGCGAACAATGTATGAGAATTCTAGTTGCTCCAAATCCTCTTTGTCATTTTGTGTTCTCGCCCCTTTTTAATTTTAGTTATCCTGGTGGGTTTGTGGTGATATTTCATTTTGTATAAGTTTTCAGTTCCCTGTTGAAAACTTTTTTATGTGATTATTGTCCATTTGTATATCTTTTGTTAAGTGTCTGTAAATATTTACCCATTTTTAATTGGGTTAATTGTCCTTTACTGAGTTGAAGATCTTCATACAATCTGGAGATTAGCCCTTTGTCAGATATATTTCTTATTAACTGTTTTCTCCATCCTGTTACTTTTTATATTCATTTTCTTAATATTCTTTTAAAAAGTAAAATTTATAATATTGAAGAAATTTCAATTTACTAAATTTTCTAACGTTTTCAGGGTTTTAGTTTTGGTCTATTATCATCTTGAATTTGTGTGTGTGTTTGTGTGTGTGTGCCTGTGTGTGTGTGTGTGTGTGTGTGTGTGTGTGTGTGTGTAATTTGAAGGTGGGTCAAGGTTCTTGGTTTTGCATATACATAGCCAGCCTCTTTTGTTGAATTGCCTTTCTTTGGATTGAATAGCTTTTGCACCTTTGACCAAAAGCAAATGACTATTTCTGAGCTCTCTATTTTATCCTGTTCACCTCCTTTTCAATCCCCAAGCTATGACCACATTGTCTTGATTACTGCAGCTTTAAAGTAAGTCTAAAAGCCAGTGTGGGTAACTTATATAATTTTGCTCTTCTTTTGCAGAATTAAAAAAATTCTAGATCCTTAGCATTTCTCTATAAAATTTAGAACTCACTTGTTAATTTTTATTTTTTAAAGAGCCTGCTAGAAGTTTGGTTGTGATTTTACTGAATTTATACATGAATTTAAAAGAATTGATATCAACAATATTGAGTCTTCGTGTTGCATCTCTATATTAATTTAGATCTTTAATTTCTATCAACAGTTTTGTAGTTTACAGTGTACAGCTCTCAGACGTCTTTGCTTAGATGTATTTCTACATATTTAATGCTTTCAGTGCTCTTGTAAGCAGAATTGTTTTTTATTATTTCATTTTTCTATTGTGAGGTCTTAATCTACGGATTTATCTATTGTTTCATAGATTACTTAGAGATGTTCATCAGCAAGTATTGGCAGTTGTATATCTTTCTTTCTAGTCATTATTCCTTTTATTTCTATGCTTTATTGTAATGGCTAGGAACTCCAGTACAATCTGAGTAGAAATAGAAGAGTTGGCAATATTACAGTATCCCTGATCTTAAGGGAAAAGTGATAAATATTGAATGATTAATATTATATTGCCAATAGACTTGTCATTTGTGTACTTTATGAGATTAAGATAGCTTCCTGAGAAGTTTACTGAAAGCATTTCATCTGTATCCATTGAAATGTCCATATGGTAATTTATACTGATTGATATTTGAATGTTAAACCATACTTGCATCCCTGTGATAAAACTCTCTTTGCTGTATACAGTTCACGAAGATTTTCTTAAGGATTCTGACACCATGTTAACGATAGATATTATTCTGCATTTTTAGTTTTGTGTGTGTGATGTCTTTGTCACATATTTAATATTAAGAGGTGAATTGGGAAGTGTTCTCAAAAATGAATTGGGAAGTGTTCTCTCTTCCTATATTTTCTGAAGAATGTTATTTTTAGATTGTTGAATAGAATTCACGAATGAAACTACCTGTGCCTTGAGGGACTTTTTGTGTGTATGTGTGTGGAGGAGGTTTTATGATTACAAATTCAATTTTATTGAGAGGGTTATTCAGATTTTCTATTTCATTTTATGTCAGTTTTAAATTGTAATTTACAAGGAAAATGTATATTTCACGTATGTTGTCAAATTTTTGGTATAAAGTATTTCATAATATTCTCTGATTATTCTTTTAATATCTGTGGTACCTTAAATGATAATCTTTTTATAATTTCTAATATTGGTAATCTGAGTTCTCCCTCTTTTTTTTCTTGACAAATCTAAAGAGGTTTATCAATTTGTTGATCTTTTTAAATAACCACCCTTTGAATTTGTTTATTATTGCTACTGTCTGTTTATTTCACTGAATCCATCTATTATCTTTATTATTTAATTTATTCCACTTATTTAGTGTTTACTTTTTTATGCAAACATTTGATCTTTTTGTCATAGTATTTAAAATATTTAAAACCATGACATTTCCTTCAAGCATTAATTTAGATGCAATTCAAACACCTTGACATCTTTTATTTTTATTATCATTCCTTTCAAAATATTGTCTAATTTCTTTTAAGATTTCTTCTTTGATTCATGGATTATTTAAGAGTGGGTTATTTAATTTCCAATATTTGGTAGTTTTTACATACCCTTTCTCAGGCTTTGTATGATATCATTTTTAAAAACATGTATTGCAATTTGTTTTATGGCCAAACCTATGTTCTAATTTGTTAAACATACCTTGAAAAGAATATGTATTTTGCAGTTACTGGGTGAAGTGCTCTATAAACAACAATTAGGACAAAGTGGTTGATAGGATTATTTAGATCTTCTATTTTTACTTATATTACTTGTTTATCTGTTCTGTCAACTGCTGAGGGAGGAATGTCAAAACATTCAATTATGATTTGGAATTGTTTATCTTTTCAATTTTTAAAATATTTTCTTCATGTTTTGGAAGCTTAGCTATTAGGTTATACACATGTACTATTATTTTTTCTTTATGGTGAATTTACTCTTTTATCATTATGCCATTATGGAATGCCCGTCTTTTTGGGAACTGTACTCTACCTGATATCAATACAGCTTAGCTCCGCATTCACATATTTACTGTTTCCATAATGTACTATTTTTCATGCCAACCTACCTGTGCCTTAACATTTAAAATGTGTCTCTTGTAAGATGGCAAGTAGTTGGGTTCTGCCTTTTTAGTGGATTCTGACAATCTGATTTCTAATTGGAAAGTTTAATCCATTAACATTTAATGTCATGAATGATATGGTTGTATTTAATATTGAATTTCTGTTTGCCTCTCATTTTGTTCCTCTAGTTTTCTCTTCCTGCCCTTCTTTGGATCTTCGAATTATTTGATTTCTTTTTTACTCTTATCTACTGGCTTTTTGTTTATCGATTGTTTTTATAGCAATATCTCTCTGCTTTAGTTTAAAGCTTTTGTTTTAGAGGTTACAATATTTACAGTTAATATTGTATAATTTCACATAAAATGTAAAAACTTTGCAATCATGTTAAATCCATATCTATGTACATATGATACATATATCTTAATACATATTAACCCAACAGCTGTATATTTAGATAAAACATATATAGTATATACATTTATACATATGATACATATACATCACAATTTTTTGCATTAATTTTGGCGCTTAAGGCAAGAAGATTTTTACTTAGATAATATTTTCTCTAGGTTCTTCTCAAAATGATGCCTTGTTAAAACTGCCAGAATCTTTTACCATCTTTATCAAACCAGGAAATCTAGGTAGAAAGGCTTTTCATGTGACTGGGATTGATTTTGCTTATTTGCTTTTAGCATAAGAGGATCTTGCTGAGAAGTGAAAGCAGCCTAGAGCCTTCACTCTCACATAACAGGTTTTATCTGCTAACTTTTTAGAATAAGCGAATCTCACTACCTCTCTGCCCTCTTTTCCAGGCAGTTCCTAGCCTCAGATTACAGTGAGACATACTATTCCACAAAAGGAGAGCAGATCACCAAGCATCCTCAGATCATGGTATCTTATGGGACCTTCCTATGTCTCTTCTCTGAAACTATTGTTTCCTCGTATGATTTTTAAATCCCATCCTAGCTTTACAAGCAGCTTCAGAAAGTGTTACATCAGAAATTACTCCTGCATTGACTACCATCACTGAATGATTCTAGAACAGAAACTATGACATTCTGACCTCTAAAGGAGATTGATCACTGCCTAACAAGCAAATCAATGACTGCTAATGTATTTTCCTTTACCACACTGACTTCTATGTACCCAAAATGGGGTTAAGTCTGGAGGAAGGGTAAAGCAGGACACCAGAGAAGTATAAGGTACCATGATGGAATAGTAATTAAGCTAAAGGATAAAACTTCAAGACATGAAACAAGTTTAAAACTTCCATCTAACTGACCCTTATGGGAGTCAAATCCTCTTGCCCTGTCCTTCTGATGCACCAACACTGAATCCTCTCCTTCATTCTCCAAATGAATCTTTGTTCATTAATCATGAATATTATTCCAATGGATATGAGTTCTATTTTTATATTTATTCCCCTTTACAGAACATGCCCACTGCAGCCTTCTAGCCAAGGATGACTTTATTCTCTTCTATTAAATGTATACTTTTAAACCATATTGCCTCTGTTTAAGGCAGCTATCAACTATGAAATCTCAGTCATAATGCAATCTTTGTAAAATAGAACAGTAAGAAAACTGGGTAACATTCTTTTATACAGTGAGTGGTTGTTCGTCTGTGAGAGTCTGCGGTCCAGGACCATGGAAAGTGTCACACATAGGCAGGAGCTGAACATAAGGAACTGATGGAAAGAGAAATTATTTGGCGGAATCACCATGGATGGAACACCCAGTAGGGAGTAATAAAGATACCAACTTGATTGAAGCAGAGAGGCAGGAGACAAAGCCACGAGGGGACCTGGTTGGAGAGTGAGACCTAATTTCTGCGATCATCAAAAATTTTGACTTTATTTCATAGGCAACTGGGGGAAATTTATAATAATAGCACAGGAGGGGTAGTCTGATAGGATTTTAAGATGGATTAAAAAAGTAATATTTCAAAGGAAAAGGGTCACATTTCTGAGGTTAGCATCAACTAATAGACTCTTAAATTTGTGAAAGAAGAATTCATACACTGCTTCACACAAAGTAATCATGCAATTAAAATAAAAGGCTTCTAAAGTAGCTTCGAAATTTTCCAATGAAAGAATGCAATGAATGAATGCATGAATGAATGCAGAAATGAACATAAGTGTAGTTTGTGAAAATGAAATAATGATGTATTGTGAACATAAAATATGTAGGTATTAATATTTATATAATATCAATACATGTACTTACATCAGTAGCCTCTTCATCTATTTTAGGATCACTGTTTTTACCAAGGATCCATCATACATGAATTTGATTGTGCTGCCAGTATCAGCACATGTAACGGTCTGAGGTATGCACCGTATCTTTCTACCTTTATGAGTTTTCCTATGAATTTTCAAAGACATTCACGTCTCTTTTCTTTTTAAGACCTTTAAATAGAAAAATTAATGGAAAAAAGCTACTGTATATTTTCAGCATGAGGATCCACTCCAGCCCATTGTTTATGTTCATTTTTGAAAAAAAGATGTAAAGCACAGCCCTAAGCAAGACAAGTTTTTCAGTATATGATCAAGGGATTCAGAGTTGGAAGGTGACCGGAACTCATCCAGCCTGTCCTCTCATGTTACAGATCAGGATACTGACATCAGAGACTTGCTCCTGAGCATTCATTTTGCTGGTGGTTGAACTCTGTCCAAAAACCAGGCCTCCTAATTTGTAGGCCTGTGAATTCCCACTGCATCACACCACAATGCTTCACAGCTTTTTACTAAATTAGGCAGTGTTTCCAGACTCTGGAAAGTAAAAAATGTCAGAAGTAAAGCCTATATTGTTGTCTCTAGATCTTGGGCTCAAGGACAAAGGAAGAAGATGTGGGGTGGCAAAGAGTAAAGAGCAAGAAACCTGTGTCTTCATTTTTGAGGATTTTACTTGAGTAGGTCCCAGAATTTTAAAGAATGAGAAACCCTTTAATGACACAATTACCACATAATAGTGTCTGTACCTTCATATATTTACTCTGTAATTAATGAATGATGGACATGAAAATTCACAAAATTTTTGCAAGAACTCACACTTGCCAGAGGTCCTCAACCCTGGGTGGGAATTGTTACTCTACCTATGCTTCAAAGGAGAGGTTGGGCTGTTAAACTTCTGAAAATCCAGATGAGCTGACTCTTAGAAAAGTTATTGAGTCAAAGGTTACATGCCATCTCACCTCTTTGTCTCTCAGAATACCTGGCTACATGCTTACATGAGGCCTTGACTCTGCAGTTTCCCTTTCTTGAAAAGGCAAACTCCATAAAGTGGAACAGAGAAATATTGTGTAAGTAATGTAGCAGTAAAATGAAAGAGATCTTAAAGAGACAATTGTATTCCCAATTTCCACAGGGGGTTCTTCAGGGTGAGTGACCGAAGGTACCTCATTGAACCAGTGAAATATTCAGATGAAGGAGAACATGTGGTGTTCAAATATAAACCCCAGATGCAGCAACCTGCCAATTATTCCTGTACAGAGCTCAATTTTACCAGGACAGCTGTTCCAAATGACAATACTAAATCCATGGAAGACTCCAAAATGGAAGTGAGTGCCTTATTTTTAAATTATCTTTATCCCAAGTCAAATGCCTCTTACTTTCTTACTGATCTCAAGAGAGAGATTATGAGCCCAATTAATGAAGTGTATAGGCTGCCTGAATCTGAATCTTCATTGTTTGAAATCTGAAATGTCAAACTTTTGTTTTTGTTATCTATACAGAAAGTGTTCATTCCCTACAGCAAATCCCAGTTTGTCTCATCAGTTTCTAAGAAGGGGCATATCTACAATCCTACATATAGATTTATAGTATTAGGGCTATAAGTGGTTGGAAAGAATGAAATTTACATCTTGAAATCTCTCTTAGATATTATCTTTTCTTTCCTTGTCTTTCCTGCCACTTTTTTGGGAGGAGATGTTGATGATAAGCCAGGTTATCCCCCTTTCATCACGCAAAATATTCTAATTGTTAAGGTGGAATTTCTAGTAGAATGAAGGCACAATGATAGTCCTCCATATTTTAGGCTTTTCTATACTTGTTCATATCAACTTAAATCCCCTCTACATGTTAGCCTTTAAGATGTGTGAGTGTTTATTTTCTTCACATATCCACGGTGTAGACTGTGTCTGAAACTTACTAGATGCCTAATAGATGGGTTTTTTTGATTGAATAAATCAATAAATAAATGATCACTTAGTTCAGAAAAGAATGACAGTCAAATATTTGAACAATATGCCTCTGGTTTATATTCAAGAGCATATGCATGTACCTCAATGCATGACACTGAAAGCTGAAAACTTAGAATTTCTTGGTATTGCGTTTTATAAAATAAAAGATCTATAAATAACAACTTTCATATCTTTCCTTGGAATTGACACTCCCATAAAGGGAGACTGGGAGATAGAAGAGGAGTAGAAGGAATACAGTCACTCCTGTTGGCCAGTTATATGTCTTGCTCTCAACTGTAAATGGTCCTTTTACATGAGCTTACTTAGTAAGCATTTAGTTTGTAAATTAAAAAAAACCCTAAATGTTAAAAACTGGATTCATGATTCTTTGTTTATAATCCTTATTTTACCTGAAAGACTAAACAAAAATAAAAAGGGTAATAAAATATGGAATGTTGTTTCAGGTTTACTAGAATCTGATGCATAGAACCACACGTTTTAATAATATAGTGGGTTTTATTTACCTACATTTCTAGAATTATTAGATATACTCCTGCATGTCAACTTCCAATAATACTAACATTTCTCACCTTGAAAATTTTAGCTTAAAATGTTAAGATAAGAGACATTAACCGTACTTCATTCAATTTTCCATAAATTTCCAGAGTATGGAAAAGGAAAAGTATATTGAACTGTTCATTGTTGCTGATGATAACATGGTAAGTTTTCAGAGAAACATTTGCTCCCCATTCATTCTTATAAAACTATAGTTGTGATTTTTAACAAAGAGAAAGTAGTATTTCAATCAGAATTCCATTCCAGGTTCCATGTTCTGTTTTTAGCTTCCCCAAACAGGCATATATAAGAGATGATAATGTCCTTTGGCAGTACAGCAGACTAAGCCAAAATAGAACCTCCCTCCACATCATGAACATACGGAACTGATGAACAAATTCAAAAAATTGAAAATATGTTCACCATCTATAGTTGAGCTAAAAAAAACACAGAAAATCTCCAAGTGCTAAAAATGAGGCAGAGAATCTCCATCGAAACAGTAACTAAAATTCAAAGGCATGGTGACACAACACACAGTATACAGAATATATTGCATAAGGCCCAGAGCCACAAAGGGCTGTCCCATCTCTGAAAGGAAACTGGAAAAGCTCTCTAGTGAAACTGCAGAGAGAAAGGAAACGTTTTGTTTGTCTGCCTGTAGCAATGGGCAGGGAAAATGTTATGCATGAGAAAACAAAATCCTAAGCCTGTGTCCTGCACTGATGTGGAGCATGACATACTTTTCTTTAGACACAGAAATGCCACGCCAAGCTTTCAACAAAAAAACTGATCAGAAATTCGGTAAACTGCTAGACTCCAAGTCAAAAATGCCCTATAATCATAATCCAAGGTAAAACTAATCACACGAGGAAGAGTCAACCAACATAATGAAAAGAAGAATGAGCTCTCCAAGAACTGCAAATCATCCAACGATATTTCAGATTATACATCTTACAGCAGAGTATAAAAAGATATACAACAACAACAAAAAACATGGTTACAGGGTAAGAAGGGTTGTTTTTTACATCTCTATTAGAAAATTTTAGGCTAAGCAGGGAAAAAATTCAACAAAAATAGAAAAGATTTGAACCACATAAATATAGGTTTGATCTAATCAATTGATGGATGTATACTGCAACCAGAAAAAAGACAATATGTATTCATTTCAAGTTCAAACAAAACATTTTCAAGAATTAAACTGACATTTTGCCACAAAGGAAGTAAAACAGATAGGAAAGATATATATGGAGAAGATCACCGCTTTTTTTTAACCACAACCAAACTGGAAGGTATAACAAAAAAATTGTTAAACTAGACTACAAAACGAAAATTGATTTGGAAACTAAAAGAAAAATACATTGCCAAATATTGACTAAACAAGTCAAATCTGAAAGTATGAAATATTTATAATAGCAAAAAGAAAACATTAGTTGAGATAAATTTTTCTAGATGCAGGTGGCATAACAGTAATTAGAAGGACATTTATAGACAAACATTTATATTAAAAAAGAAAGAAATTTAATGAATTAAGAGTCTAACTGGAAAAGTTAGAACATAAACACAGAATAAAACCAAAAAAGAGAAGGAAAAATAATTTTAAGAATGAGTAAAATTGATAAAAAGCACAAGACAAAAAGAAACAAAGTCAAATGCTAGTCCCTTGGAAAGATAAATGAAATAGAGAAACTTCTGACAATACTTATTAAGACAAAAATAGAAGTACAAATAAAATTAGGAATGAAAGAAAAACATAACTATAAATATAGGAAAGGTTATATGTATATCATTAAAAAATATATGTACAACCTTGTGCCAATAAATTTATGAGTAGAAGAATGTAGTACAATGTTAAGAAGCTGACTTGAGAAGAAATAGGAAACTCCAAAAAGAATGTTACATAGTTTTAAAGTTAAACAAGTAGTCCACAATCTACTGACAAATAACTAGGCTCAGATGAGTTTAAAAACAAATTTTACCAAAATTTATTGTAACAGAAAACCCCATTTTTTATACACTGTTTTCAAGAATAGGAAACATTCTTCACACATTTCATAGTTATTATAACGTTCATATTAGTTATCTACTGCTGTGTAACAAACTACCCAAAACTTAGTGTGGGTCATTTATACAGTTGCAGTAATCTGGTGTTTCCACTGGGCTGGCTGGATGGTGTAACCTGGCCTTAGCCACTTGTCTGGTACATAGTGTTGGGTTTGGCCCACGTGTCCCAAGTAGACAAGCCCGTTCTTCTGGTATTATAGCTGGGCATCAAAACATCATGAGAGACCAGGCTTCAATGTACAAGAGCTTTTCAAGCTTCTGCTTATAGGACACTTATAAATGTCTTATTAACTAAAGTCATATGGCCAAGTCTAGAATCAATGGTTGAGGGAACCACACATCGGTGCAGATACCCGGAAGAGTGATTCCTTAAGGGTCATTACCATAACAACCTATGATGATACTGATAACAAATCCAGACAAGAAAGTAAAATTATAAGCCAATCTCACTTACAAATACGACTGCAAATACCCTAAAAATATTTGCAAACCCAATCCAGCACATATCAAAAGAAAAAGTGTGCATAACAATGAAGGTTTACTCTAGTAATGCAATGGATTTGATGATTAAGAGGACATTTATGGGCCTATCAGGAATAGTTTCAGTAGAATAGTGGCATTTAAATCAATGAGTAGTAAGTTGAGGAGTGGGTAGGAAATGAAAATTAAAGGGATTCTAATGTAATATCTTTGGGGGTATTCAGATATTTAAGATAACAGGCGAGCAATGGAATGTTAACTATAGGATAATTGCAGCATTCAGAAAAGGCATTTTTTAAATTATTATTATAAAAGAAGCTTGACCACTTGCATGTATCTCTACGGGATACCTTATGTTATTATTAAGTGTATTTTATTAGGTCTAAACTGATAATGTTGAGAACAAGTACAAATAGGGAATCCATTTGTAAGAAGAGAACAACATAGAAAATTAGCTGGAGCAGGAAACTGCTTTGTCTTCTTAGCCTTTTCCTGGAGAGAAAGGAGGGGAAACCACAATTTCTTGTCCCTCTCCATCCTATCCCTGGCTCCAGGTCCTTGATTACATGCTCCTTAGTTTGTAGCCACATGGATACAGGAGTGCGGACAAAGTTGTTTTTTGCAATATAATGGTTGCTGTGGAGCTTTAGTAAGTTTTGTTATGAATATGGACTCTAAAGCACACTTATCAGTTGGTTTAATAAATCAACGTAATGTAATATATTTAATGTGAAGAGGGAACAGAGTCATAAAGAAAACCTTAAAGTAAGTGCCAAGGTGAAGCATGACTTTTGAAACTGCTATATCTAGTTACTTTATATAAAACATGTTATTTCTGCATAAGTTGCCCAGATATTTTAGCCCTCTGGAAGGAAAGCCAATGAATTTTTTTCTTCGAAATATCTCATGATGTTGAATTTTTATTCAACTCCTATGATTAATGAGTATTGATTTGATGTCTATATTTCCAGTATCGCAAGAATAATCACCCTAACAAACTGAGGAATCGAGTTTGGGGAATGGTCAATTTTGTCAACATGGTAAGATTTGATACAGTCTGAATCAAGCCAAAAACACAAATGGAAAGAAACTTTTAGGATAGATCTCTGCTGGATTTTTGTAGTAATACTGATATTAAGACAGCCCAAAACATAACAGTTCACCAAGTAGTCTAGCAAAATTCCATTGAAAAAAAAATCACAGCAACAAATGCATCATAGCTCTAAGTTTTTGGTTTTCTAAGTAAATGACACTTAATATTTACATAAGTTTCAAATATTGGTCACTATCACAAAATTTATAAAGCAATGTACAAAGATTTGAATACCCATCATGAGTAGATCAAATCCACTATTTTAAATCACTCTTCCATGACCTCTGCATAGCAAAAAGTCTTTCAAGCTATAATTTATTGCCCATGTTTAGACAGAGAAATCAGGGGAAATATTTCTGTAAAATTCACTAAAATGATTAATTCGTCTAACATGAAATGAACTAGTATCCTGTCAAAGAAGCAAGACTGTGAATTATACACATCTTTTTAAAGCTGACTCCTTCCGACCAGCTCCATTACCAGGATAAAGAGGCCCCAAAGAAAGACACTGTAAGAAATCGCTCCTTTAGATCAGTGGTTTTTGCATTCACCAGCTGAAGGACATTTGATCTTTTTCTAGTTTTTCACTAGGATGTTTGGGGCCTGAATCAGACCTGAGTGCACTGAATTCCCAGGGTAGATGAGGCCACCAGTTTTGCTCCGCAGATGGGGGAAGCCACGGGCTGAACTCTGTTCAAGTTCCGCAGTTGAATGGGCTATGTAGCGTCTCACAGTGAGGGTCCCTGGTCAGACAGGCTGAAGTCTATATTCAGCAATGAGCGGGGCTGCAAATTAAATTCCCTGCTTGGGCACAGCAGGAGAAGCAGCCCTGAAACTGGTAAAGCTCTTTGTTTGCTGCCTTAACTCAAGCTGACCCCAAGTTTCCCAGCTGAATAGGAGTACTGGCTTTGCTTGCAGACTACTGGCTCTGTCTGCCCTTCTCTCAGCTTGAGCACCGCTGCGATGCATATCTTTCAGGTGTTCTCACCAGCCCTTCGGGTCAGATGGGGCTGGAAAACAGTCTCCACAGTGCGCGGGGCTGTCTCAGCCCCCTAGCATGGGCAGGAGGCGGAGGAATTGCTTCAGGGTACTCTCAATTTCCCAAACAGGACTGGAGGGGCTGAGAGCTACCATTAGCCTTGGATATAAATGAATCCCTTTCCTGGGCATAGTGGGGAGCTCCCACACCCAGTACTGGCTTTGCTCTGGGGGTGATCTCAAGTGCTGCTTCTCCTGTTTCTTATATCTTGCAATTGTCTTTATTACTCCTCTAACACTGACCCAAATATAAGACTCTAACTCTCTCCTTGGGGTCCCATCTCCAAGATTGTTGCACATTGCTGAACTTTTACTAAAGATTTTCAGTTCAGACTGGGGGCTCATACCACAAACAATTTAAAGTAGCACAGTCTAAAAGTCCTTGACTCTTCCCGTCATATCTCTTCTTACTGGCCCTTTATCCTCCACACTCATTATTTCACTGCATCCTTTCTCACTTTACTTTCATGTCTTCACCTCTTTTGTCTCAGAAATTCCAAAGTTCTTTCTCAACAACCTTCCAAATATGTATATCCAAACCCATCCAAGCATTCTGTAGATAAAATATGGCTTTATTTTATAGGATATTTTTTCACTAGAAGAGAATACATCCATAGAATAACAAATATTGTTCCCATTTGCACTTGAATCCAGTTTTATGGACCTAAAGCCCACCCACGAATGTAGAGAATTCAAAGGTTAAAAAAATTATCTTGCTTGGTGGGACCTAATTCATAAGGTTTATTCCACAATACGATCAGAGCCAAAAGGAATGGACATCTAGTTAGGTTTGAGATCATGATTTAACTAAAGGTCGGCTTGGTGCTTTGTGACAGCCTGGAGGGGTGGGATAGGGAGGGTGGGAGGGAGGGAGACGCAAGAGGGAAGAGATATGGGAACATATGTATATGTATAACTGATTCACTTTGTTATAAAGCAGAAACTAACACACCATTGTAAAGCAATTATACCCCAATAAAGATGTTAAAAAAAAAAAAGTTTATGAGAACCATAGTTCTCACGGTTATGAAATGACTTAAACTCTTAAACTCTTTTGTCGTGGCATCGAAGTACCTATCAACTAGGTGTTTACAAAAGCAGATGGGAGTAGGGGTGAGAATCCTTGGGCTACAACTATTTCTGTCTGTTTTGAGGCTTTGAGCAATCCCCAATAAGATTTCTTACACAACAAAGTAGTTCCAAAAATCAAACATGGGGAACAAACATGAAAGCTAAGCTATGGGTTTTTGAAAACAGTATCAACTTTCTAATCTGCTACAGAACAAACTCATGACCTAAGTAGAGAGATGAATAAAGAACATTCATTCCATTATGTGCCACTGTTCATAAATTCATATTTTCAGGTCAGGTATAATCTCAGAGCTTTAGTAAATTATTTATTTTAGACATATCCTGAGCCCAGTGTATGTAAGGATTATAATAGTTCAAGGAGAATCAGGTGTTTTTGGTCAAGTTTCTTTGTTGGTCACGGCAATTCACCCAGTATTCTGGACGATTCAACTCTACATTCTGCTTCAATACAACTGTTTGTAAAATGAGGTCTAAACTTTTGCTTATGTACTTCACACATTAAAATTACTTTTTTTAATGTAAAGGAATATAGCCATGATAAAGGATCCTTCTGCAACTTGACATTGTGAAAAATTATTTCTCCTTTGAACAGATTTATAAAACCTTGGACATTCAAGTAACATTAGTTGGCCTTGAAATATGGACAAATGGAGACAAAATAGGTATAGATTCTAAAATAGAAACGACCTTATTACGTTTTTCGGCTTGGCAAGAAATAATCCTTTAAAAGAGGAAGAATTTTGATCATGTTATGTTACTCAGGTATGTCGCTGCTCTATTTTCCTGCACATCTTAGGTGGATTATTAAAAAAGAAAACAAAACAAATAAACCAAAATACTTTTTAAAGCAGCTGATTTTTGGATAAAAGCCACAGGAACAAAAATGTTATGTGTAGCTATACAGAACATTTCCAGGTGAGCTTGTAAATAACCTTTCTTCCTAATAATGATTAATATCAGAAATGAAAACCCTGAAATATTCATGTTGCTGGGCAGAGTTGAAAATGTCATTAGGTAAGCAAAGCACCCTTAGAATCCATTTACTTTACTTATCAGCATCCAATTTGAACTCTCTTCAGCCTTCCACGCCATGCCATTTCAACACTGCACCGAAACCCACCTTTCTGAGAAAGCACTTCATTTTCTGGACATTTTCCCTCAACAGAGTGTGTGCATCCAGACCAGCTCTTCAAGAGCATCTATACTTAAGATAACAGATTATTAATCTGATAAATTAAACCTGCCACAGCTTTAATGTTCCTAAGTAAAGGGTTGGATTTTTCTGTAATACTAGGTCATTAATTCCTTAAAAGGGGGGCTATTTTTACCACTTTGTCATTCAAAATACCTAGTACACTATTCAGCCTATAGGAAAATGATAAATTATGGTGGAACTGGTCTGACATCAACTTTGTGTTTCACATAGTCCTGTCACCATAAGGAATGTTAAATTAGGGAAGAACAAATTTGAAGCAGTGGAGTCTTTTAGCATCTCTTTTGATGTCCTTAAAGCTACTCTGTAAGAGTGGTATCCACTTTAACTATTTCATCTACCTATATTACCAGTATTTCTCCTAAAGTCTACAAACATAGCCTGCAAATATGCTTTCTATCGTTATCTAAATGTTAACTTTCAGTCTGAACTCAGAACTGTGAAGCTTCCAATGCCCATAGTCAGAGGTCAGGTTCAGCCCTTTGGCAGACTGATGAGTGAACCAGACCTCCAAATATCATTTCTGATTTTCATATCCAGGATGGTCCACAACACATATCTCCAGGGGAGTAGTGGTTGGGTTCAGATATTCACGTACTACTGTGCCCCAAAATTATGGAGATACAGTAAAATATTATCATGACCTTCACAGCAGGCAAGATTAGCTCTATTTGCCTATTCCTTGGATGTATGTCTTAAAATACTTAATAAATTAGCCTAGGAAAATTAACTTGGTATAAGTAGACAATCTTTTACTTCCATGTGTGTCTCTTACTCTGAGCAGTAGCTTCACCACCAATAGTATGTCTACAAATAGAGATATGGGGGAGTGCTACTAAATGACTTTAAAATGTAGGGACAGAAACATATCAGTAGTGAAGAAAGAAATACAGCATATCTCCTTGATCAGAAAAGTTAAACACTGAAAGGGGTCATCTAGCCTGACTAGCTTTCTTGTATTTGAACCGTCTCTATTATACTCTACGTACGGCCCTTCAGCCTATGATAGTTCTTTTTAAAGTGGTCCAACTCTAAATATTCTTCTTGAAAGCATATGAAATTTGGCTCCCTTTAATATACACATGTACATCTGTCTTTTTAGATAACCCAGGAATAGACCTGTTTTCACATGACAAGTGTTTTAAATGTTTGATTATACTTATCAAATCCTCTATGAGTTTCTACGGTTGATTAATTTTTTTGTTTTAATTTTCCACCACGGCAAATTAATCGTGGTGTTGAGTCCATTCACTATGTTGCATTTTACCCTCTGAACACTTTAAACTTTTTTGGTCTTTTAAGTGGTGTTATCCAAAGTTGAGTGTAGGGCAAACTAAAGTCAAGTCAAATGGACTCTGACCTTATTATTATTTTTGGGGGGAAAGTACTCTTTTATGATTTCAACTCAAGACTACATTGACTTTCTCAATGCCTCTAAAATACCACAGGTTTAAAATGAGCTTCATATCAACCAAGGTCATCCTCAATTCCAGAACTCCAGTGCCAAGGCACTAGCATTGGGGGGGTTCACGGCACTTCAGTGTTTGTGTTAACTGAACTACGAGTTTATTTATATCTCGTTCATAGTGGAAAGTGGCTCTAAGCACATGCACAAGGAACTTCCTATTCAGGGGGTATATGCCTGCCCTATTATTCCTCCAGTGTCGTTAAGGTGGGCTGTGTTTTATTTATGTTGTATTACTTAATCAAAATGCTTACCTTAGATTTCTGTAATCTTCTGTGTCCTATTGAAAGGGACCATGTATGCATCCTGTCATACATTCCCACCAAAATGTCACGATGAAACTGTCATGTTTCCGTTATTAAATGGGAAATGTTTTATTAAAAACTATAGATAAATAATGAAGATAAACCAGTGTTTTCCGAGTTTATATGAATGTCATACACAAATTAACCTACAAAGATTAGGAAATCTCTTTTGCATATTAAATATAGTTATTTATAAGGACACGTGATGTACATAAAACTTGATGGCTGGTTTAGCAAGTAAGGATAATTGTTCTTATGTGGAAAATATCATACGTAGATGGCTTTACCATTCACTTTCAAAAAGCCTAAAACCTACATACTGCTGACTCCCCTTGTTTACCTGATCCTTTCCCAAGTCACTACACTTCTAGTAAATGCTGCCCAAATAACACTAAGACATTCTTTAAGATATCAAGGTTTGAAAGGAAAAAAAAAAAAAGGATATGCACAAAGACTATGAAAATACATTACAAAATTTGTTTAAAAAAAAAAGATATCAAGGTTTGGGTTGATTTCCTATAGTGTCTCTGCCTAATTGTTGTTATGCTTAAGCAAGTCTTGTAAGACCTTGAACTTAAAAGCCAGTACTTATTAAAATGGCTACCTGATTTATTATTCCTATGGTTCTTTTTATGATTACGCCTTTGCCCATGGTATTTTAGAAACAAAATTTTGCATAATAGAGTCAAATTAATCTAATATAGGCTGTCCACTCCAACTATGACAGTATAACCCATCCAGGACACATTTTAAATGTCATATGAGTAAGATGAAATCACCAAATTAGGGGTGTTTTACTTTTACAGTAACCTGATATCCCACCCCTCTTTGGAAATTTAATTTTTTTCATTAATATAGAGATTAAAACATGAAATAGAACTAAGAACAGAGATAACTATCAACTCTGTGTTGGATTTTACATTACTGATCTTCTGACTTTTTTCATAGTGGTAACTGCCTCTTCATGATTGTATAACATTATCGCCTAATGTGAGACTATAAATTGGAAACCCAAAACTCACATATTTTTATTTTTACTCCCTTTGAATATCTAATAATAGAAGACAATCAATAATGTTTATTTTATTGTGTAGGATTTTAATTAATAAATTTGAGCTATTTGTAAAAATAAGTCTATATAAAACCAACAATGACTGCACCAAAAAAAAAAAAAATTTCAAAGTGTTAGTGTTAGAGACATCCAAAAGGTTACTTGTCCAACCTCATTATATAACTGAAGAAACTAAGGTGCAAGAACGGAAGATAACTAAGTCCACGACCTCTTAGATAAAATACTAGTTAACCGGAAGCTAGAAACCAGCTCTCAACCACTAGTTCAAAGCTTTATGTACTGTAGTGTACTATCTTACAGAACTTTCTAATGCACATCTTTTTTGGCATCAGGATCTTTGACCTGTGACCTAAATGCCATTGCAAGCAGAATGGCACATCAGTTGGGGCATGACCTTGGGATGCGGCATGATGATTACCCATGTACCTGTACTTTGGGAAAATGCGTGATGGATAGTAATGGAAGGTGAGGCTTAAACAACATAGAGAATATATTTCAATATTGGGGGAGTGGCTTTGAGTAAAACTCAATATTGTAGGGACATATGGTTATTATCTGGAATTTTCCTGATATCTCCTGGGTAAGAACTCAGTAACTGATATCTAATTTTACATCATTATCTACATAATTAGTAATATTTTGGGGGGACCATAACATCCCACTCAAACGTATCCAAGACTTTAAAAGTCCATCTGTATCCAATCATTGTATCAATAATAATAACAAAGGAGTCAAAACAAAAGGAAGATGGAAGGGAGGCAAGTTTCAGCTTAAAAAGAAATATATCACATTCCTAAGATGTGTAAGAGCGTACTATATATTAATAGTTTGTTTCAGAAAATGTTTATAGAGAACTACTTTGCGCCAGGCACTGTGTTAACTAGTGCTTATTTTTAAAAACTTTGAACACGAGTCAGTCCCTGTATTGAGAAGCTTGTATTCTTGCATGGATGGTAGGCAAATATATAGATTATTTCAAGTGGGGCAAATAAAAAGTGATATGGGAGCAGCAGGCACAATTGGTCGGAACCATGGGCTTCAGGAAGGATATTCTGGAGGATATATAGTCTGAGTATTTTCACTAAAATAGTATGTGTTGGCTGTGTTTCAATAAGACATTTTCTATAATAAAGAGCCCAGCTACTACTCTGCTGTAACAGTGAGACAAGAGTAAAAAAGGTAAATGGACCTTGAGTCTATCATTTACGTATGTTTTTTTGTTCTAAATTCTTCACAGAACTTTCATAGCTGTTCTACCACTATGCATTGATATGATTAATCTTTATTTTTAACTCGTCCTACCTCTAGCATTCCTGCACTAAAATTCAGTAAATGCAGCAAAACCCAGTACCAGCAATATCTCAAGGATTACAAGCCAACGTGCATGTTCAATATTCCATTTTCTGATAAGTTAAGTGATTATCCATATTGTGGAAACAAGAGGTTGGACGACGGAGAAGAGTGTGATTGTGGCCCTGTTCAAGTATTTGCAAATGATGTTGCCTTTACATTTACAAAGTGTAACCTCAGCTAGAATCTAGACAGGGATGTAGCCATTAATCAACCATGGTAATTCTTGTAAAGCTTTAAAAACTGTGCTTTAAAAAAAAAAAATGGAAACAAGTTGTTGGTGCAGCCTCAATGCGAGGCTTCTTACCAAGTCATGTAATGATCTTGCTGGAGATTCAAAGCATCACATTAGCCTGGTTTATACATTAATTGGCTCCTCTTGTGAGAAGGGCTCATAGGTGTCGTTAAGTCTGATCTCTCATGCACGGTAGGAATCTGTTCTACAAAATCCCTCACAGTCAGTCAATCGAGTTTTACTCAGGGTCTTATGAGGTTAGTCTATATCCCTGTTGACCAGTTCACATTATTAGAAAAGTTAATTGAGCAGAAACCTTCTAAACTTACACATATTCATTGCAGTCTCTGGTACATTTAGAATAAGCCTTGGAGGCATATTTTAAATTAATTCTTATTCTGCTTTTCTCTAACATAGGAGCTTTTTCTTTCAAGAGGTCATCATATAGGTATGTGTCCTAGATAATGACTTCTCACATTATCAAGTGCTCATAAATCACCTGGGCATGTTGTTAAAGTGTGGATTCTGATTCAGTAGGTCTGGAGTGGAACTGAGATCCTATTCCTACCAACCTGCAAGGTTGTCTAAGGCCGCCGGTCCAAGGACCACATTTTAAGTAGCTATTTTCTAGACACTGCACAATTCAAAATTCACTCTGGCTATGAAGAGACTCCAAGATCAGAGCGGAGGCAGCGAAGGTCCAGAGGTTACAGCTTCTATTTTTCAAATGTCTCAGATTAAATGGAAAGAGAATCCTAACTTTGGAAAGTGATGCTTTTGCCTATGTGCATTTTTTGGAATAGTCCTACAGTTTCATTCCAACACTTGAAGTACCTTACATGACAGGATGCAGACAATATTTTGCAGTCTTAACTTTGTTTCAGCAGATAGGGTCTAAGTGTCCACCCTGTTATTATTATCTAACGATGCATTTTGTTAAAAGTTCAGCCATAAATATTTAGCATCTTGAGGACAATATAAAATCAGAAGTTGTATTATCTCACACCCAACATTTAGCATGAGAAGCAGCAGGACTCTTCCAGAGAACAGAAGTCATCAGGAGAATGGAAGGTCACAAACTCCGGGCTTTGTATGCTACCAGTGAGAATCATTAGCTGTGGAGTACTGAAGAGCACAAGGGAAGGAAACAAAGTAAAAGTCCCAAACACCAGTTGCACGCAGTAGTCTTTGTATACATATCATAGTCAAGGACCATGTATTGGATTTAACTCTGAAAAACAATTATGGCTAAATTGCACAGAAGCACCACAAATTAACTCTTCAAACAGGAGCCAAACTACAAACTGCTTCTAATTTTTCATTTTTGATTATTGCCAGGAATGCACTAATCCTTGCTGTGAGGCACACAAATGTATGTTGAAGCCAGGATTTAGTTGTGCAGAAGGAGAATGCTGTGAATCTCGACAGGTAAGATCCTTTGCTAGGACTGGGTTTCTCTGTTTTCAGTTTATTAAGTATACATAGAACCAAAGAGTCGTCTGGCCACTGAATGACCTTCCACCACTAATCCCAGATTGGAGCTAAGATTGCTCGTACCCAATACAGCCTCTTCTGAGATGCTCAGACTTCTAAATACTAAGCAGTGTTATGGTCTGGGGAGTGGAGAAGCAGGTAAGCAGTGCTTGGACTTTTAGGAGTGGAGTTATACGGCTAACATGATTCTTGCTTTTTTTGTCGATCATTACCAACCTATTTGACCTCAGCTGAGGGGGAAAATGGCATCCCAACAACAGTGAACTGAAAGGGAAAAGGGTTATCCTGGAATTGGAAAGTGACAGTGACTAGTAGCTGGAGATATATTCCTAGGAAAGATGACCAAAAGTCCAAATGCCTCTGTCTAAGGGTTTATTGACACTTCTTTCACGCCACTAGATTGCGAACTGACAAAGGAAAGGAAGTGTGTTTTATTCATCTCCAAGTTTTTCCAAAACCCAGCACAAATTAAATGCATATTGAATGGCTGAATGAGAGAGAATATTTCCATGTCGTGCCCTCCAGCAGTGAGAGCCTGGGTATGTTTTTAGTTCATCTGAAAAGATCTGATTTATTGGGAGTGGTGATTCCTCATTAGAGTCAGGCGTTCCCAGCTGCGCGTGTACGGTGGGGTGGGGTGTGAGAAAGGCATGTACTAAAGGGATGAAGAAGGCAAGATGAACAAAACATATGCTTCATTTCTCCATTTTATGTCCATTCCAACTCTTCTCAGTGCTGCTCTAATACCAAATTTCAAAAACACCAACTTGTCGTTCCTAAAATCACATAAAAACCAAGAATGCTAATAATTCTCAGTGGAGTGGAGAGGGAAGTCATGATCCATCCTTAAAACTTTTTTAGATAAATTAAATGGGTCAACCTCCTTACTTCCTCCTACTTACTGAACCTTTCCTAACCTATGGATGTCCAAGATTCAATCTATTCATTTTTCTTCAACAGTTGAAAAAAGCAGCGTCTATATGCAGACCAGCAAAAGATGAGTGTGATTTTCCTGAGATGTGTACTGGCCACTCTTCCGGGTGTCCTAAGGACCAATTCCAAATAAATGGATTTCCTTGCAAGAATGCAAAAGGCTACTGCTTCATGGGGAATTGTCCCACCCGGGATGATCAGTGCTCTGAAGTGTTTGATAAAGGCGAGAGACAATTACAGTGAATGATTGATAAAGATAACAGCCGTTATTTCTGTTACTGTCCCTTAGGAATCTGGGGACAAGATTGGAGATAATGCCATTTGTGGCAGATATTACCTGGCACCTTTCTGAATAATACCTTTCATATTCATTGACTTTACCTCTAATATTAATTGACTAGCTCGGTATGTGGGTTAAGGTATGTTTCTTTCTTTTTTATATTCATATTCCTTCCTAAAATATCCTCCCGAGGCAATAGGATAGTTTTTAAGTTATTTAGTTGTCCCATTCTGCTTCACTGCTACATGACACTGAAATTTCAATTATATTAGAAAAGTAAGGCATTTTATGATTTGTCATATTCATGCTTTCAATGTTTTACTTTTATCATACCATTTTTGGGTCCCAGAGGCAAAAGACAGTTCTGATATCTGCTACAAGATGAATAAAATTGGAAATAAATCTGGATACTGCAAACACACGAAACACGTATTAATTCCTTGTGAAGAAAAGTACGTGCCCTCTCAGAGTGTTTTGCAAAATCAGAACAGCTCTTGTTCTGACAGCTGCCAGCCTGTTTTTACTGAGGAGATTAGGAAGAAAGGGAAGCAAGAAGGGAGAGAGCACACATCCCTGATGGAATTAACAGGCATTTATGTTCTGTATTTTGTAACTGAAAGTCATGGAACACAAGGAGGAAAGATGGGAAAGATTTAAGATTCTTAGGAAGAAAGGGAGGAAAAGAAGCTACAAAAAAAAGAGAGAAAGAAGCAAACAGAAGGAGGGCGAAAATAAGTAGAAAAGGGGAGAAGAGGAAAAAAGAAGGAAAGCCATCAGAAGAAAGAAAGGTAGACGCTGAAGTTGAAGACAGAATGGGACAATTGGATGTTAGATCTGATTTTTAAAAAGCATGTGCTGACCCCCACTTCTGGGTTTGTTTCTGACATTTGGCAAGGCTTTCTGTGTGCCCCCAAACAGGATCTGGACTGAAAACAACAATAATAAAAACCTAGAATCAAGTTCAACTTTGCTTCTAAATATAATCCTACAAATGGGCAGTAGCTTAACTTCTCTCACTTCCAATTGCGGCCTAATCTGTAGGGGGGGGTTATAATGATAGCAACTTCATAGATTTGTTGTGAGAATCAACTGATGTGCTCCACGCAAGAAAGAGTAAGAAGGAAATCTTAATATCCTGATTCAAGTTATGCTAATTCAAATTACTAATAAGAAATATTCTCCTGTAAACTTGAGCTAATATTGCTTTATGAGAATTACATAGATATCATAAAGAAATACAATCATTTTACATCTTTGTCTACTCATCTCAGTTTCCAGGGTCAGGAAACAGGGTCCAACAGTTTACCCAGCCTCTCCTCTCTGACAAGCCTGGTTTAGAAAAACATGACCGGGCCACTTCACTTCCAACCTAGTCTCTAAAGTTCTATTGTATTTCTGGTCCCAAGTGTGAGAATACTCTTCCTTTCCTTCAGAGGTATCAAATGTGGAAAGATATTCTGCACAGGTGGGCAGCATTCTTCTGTCCTTGGAGAAGAAAAGATCTATCACCTTAAGAAGGCTCTGAAGCAGAATGCCACTGAATGCAAAACTTTTTTTTTATACCACGATTCTAAGGATTTTGGCCTGGTTGCTCCTGGAACAAAATGTGGAGATGGACTGGTAAGATGAGGGCCCTTTGTTTTATTAAAACTGCTTGTCCAGTCACTTAAAACCTCATTGGATCCTATAAATGGTTCCAGAGGGCTTATATATGGGAACACAGAAAAAAACTCTGCAGTATTTTTTTTAATTGAGCAGAGTAGCAATAACACTATAGTAAATATTCATTTTGCTTAATATTTGTTATACAAATTATGAAAATATTATAAATGTGCTTAATTAGTGTCTTACAGTAGATGCTCAATAAAATTACAGACTGATTTTTTTAAAAAATTCATTTGACTATGAAGTAGCCATAGAATCTTCATTTATTTTATTCATTCAGACATATTTACTGGGCACATACTATGGTGCCAGTGTCTGTGCAGGACACACTTGATGTAAAGATGAGTGTACTTGAGAATTTCGTAGATTAAATTAAGTGTATCACTACAATCTAACTCAACTGTTTTCATGGTGATGTGATCAATGTGCACGAGTCCAAAGGAAGTGACTGACTTTACTTGTAGAACACAGAGTGGCATCTTCTGATGCCATTAAATGAGCAACATTTCACCTTTGACTTTATGAACAACATTTTTCAACACACAGAAGATGAGAAAAGACTTTTTAAAAAGAAATATACCTACATAATACGCAAAGGTACAAGTGTATGGCATAGACAGGTAGCTGACAATTTCAGAGTGACTGGCACTCCGAGTGAAATGGCAAAAAATTAAATTGAACAGGTAGAGTGAAGCCTGATTGGAAAGGCTTTATCACTCCAAGATGAAAACGTGAGAATGTAAACTAAAAACAGTAGCCATCTCATCAAGGTTTATAAACAAAAGAATATTTGAAAAAATATAACGCCGTAGAGAAAATCAGCAATTTTGAAGTTGAGCAGTTTCTGTGATATGCACCACCCCCTGACACTGCCATCCACAAGCATTACAGTATCATTCATATAATGAGATAGATAAATGAATTGGAAAGTAAAAATTCAGCATGTAAAAGCAGAATCAGAATTTAATAATTTCATAGAGACCTCTATTTCAAGTCCATAGATTTAATTATACAGTTTCCCACTGAAAGACTAAATAAACATAAAAATGGCGAGGAGTTAATAGCTGTGAAAATTTGGGTATGTGTACCAACCACAAACTAGAAAGTTCAAGGACGTTCAGTAAGATAGAGTATATGAGGCATTGGTTTGAAGAAAATATCGAATAATTTTCTACTCACTTCAGGTAAGGAAAATCAGCCAGAGGTACAAAGGAAACGTACGACATCCCTTTCACAAAATGGCAGGAATTAAGCCAAGAAGTTGATAGGGGAGCAGTTATTAAGGAACACTTCGTGATTGTGCAAACACATCACGACCATGTACCACCACATTGAGTGCCTAATTCCTTCTAGAGAAATCTTAGTACAGAAGTGCGCCACTCACAATGGTACCAATTCTTGAACCAATTCCTATTGAGGGAATCTATGCATAGCAAACGCTAGTCTGTAGAGGTATCACAAGGACACTACTGACAGAATTTGTCATTTTCATATTTATTCTGAGATACTATTTTTTAGACTTGAGGAACTTTAAATGCCTAAAAACATTCTAGTTTCTCTTAGTAGTTATTCTTTCTGGGTAAATTTTAATTTGGCATGGGAAAAGAGGACAAACATATCCCATTACCCCTGGGTGCCCTTTTCCTTAGTTATACTATAGAACTTACAACATAGATAAGAAAAAAAGATGAAAAGTAAAAGACGAGAAACAGTAAGAGAGAAAGATAGTAGACTGCAGAGAGAATGAGAGTAGAGGAGAGAAGAGAAGAAAGAGAGGAAATTAGTTAATTCTTTCATTCTCTACCAGAGAAGAATTGCTCAAAAACTGTCTCTGTAGTTATCTCTTTATTAAACATACAGAACAGCAAAATCAAAATAAAATACATCTCAGTATTTTCCTTTAGTTGAGCCTGAAATACCTGAAGTGAGGTCTACGTGGGTTTTAAAACAATGTTTCTCACTGTTTAATCATGTATATAGAAAACCCATTCTAAAAGCATAAGGAAAGAAGATAAACAACAGACATAAGAGAATTCAGTACAGTGAACAAAGGAGACCAGTGTGAGATATCAAAGATGATAGTCTCCTATGAAACAGATGCATTTTTAAAAAGACAAAAATCCTATAGAAATAAGTTAAATTTATATTTTATACTATTTAGAAGGATATTAAATCTATAAAAATGATATAATTTGAAATCAAGAAGCACTGCCTTCAAAGTGCAAAATGAATCGTGATTGCCTGTTTATATGCAATTTCTGCAGTAAGCCATGGAATAGAAACTCCAGGGGAAAAAAAAAAAAGGAAATTGGAAGCTAAACTTCTTAACACAGAAAAATAAGATAAGGAAATTTTTTAAAATAAAAGAAAATGAATAAAAGCAAACCTGATACAGTGTTAATAGGAATTCTAGATAAAGGAAACAGAATAGAGGTAAAAAAATGTAATTAAGGAAATAATACTCAACAATGTCCCTGAGCTTAGGAATGAATAAAGTAAAAACTCAGTACCGGGAAAAAATCATAAAAATAAATGAGCATTTAGACTTATCTTCATACCATGAAGTCAACAATAAAGAAAATGTTCTATGAGCACAAAAGAAGGCAAGTATTATTTTTCAATAGGAAAAATTATCAAGTTACCATCGTATGTATCCCCAACAAAAAATGCCGGAAGATAATGCAGCAAAATCCACAGTTTTGGGAAACAGAAATATGGTGACCCTAAAACCATATATATAACCAAGCTATTATTCAGAGTGTAAAGTAATAGAACAACACCCGCACAACCTTATGATTAAGATAATATACAGTAAAATTAGACAGCATTTATTTTCTGAAAAGAAGAATAGTCAAGTACTCCAGCCAACTGGAAAATGAATTTAAATTGAAGTGATATCTGCACTTTCGTATTCACTGCAACATTATTCACAATAGCCAATGGAAACAATTTAAATGTCCTTGGACAGGTGAATGGATAATGAAAATGTGATTATATACACATATATGTGACTTTATATATATATATATATATATATATATATATATATATGAATATTATTTAGCCTTAAAAAATAGAAATCCTTTTTAACAACATGGATGAACTTGGATATTTCACTTATGCTAAGCAAAATAAGCCAGACACAGAAAGACAAATACTGTATGATCTCACTTATATGTGGAATCTAAAAAAATTAAAGTCACAGTAGCAGGAAGGAGAATGATGGTTGCTGAGGACGAGGGGTAGGGAAAACAGAGAGACATTGGTTAAAGGATACAAACTCTCTGTTATAAAATGAATAACTTTTGGAGATCTAATGTAAAGCATGGTGACTATAGTTAATAATACCGTAATGTGTACCTGAAATTTTCTGAGAAGTAGATCTTAGGTGTTATCACAAAAAAAGTAACTATTTGACGTGATGGGTGGGTTAATTAGGTTGTTTGTGGTCATCTCACAATGTATAAGAGTACCTAAAGTCATCACGATATACACTTTAAATATATACAATTTTTAATTGTTAATTATACCTCAATAGAGTTGGAAAAACATTTCCAGATGTAAGCTTTTTTTCTAAAGAAACAGGTAAAACTAAAAATAACAGTTGACAAATAAATGAGCTAAGATAAGCCAGGCAATAACCACAAGCAACACAACAACAGTAATTTGGTCATAAAACCTACCCCCCAAAACGAGCATAATTTAAAACGAAAGTAATAAGTATAAATAAGAAGATTAATTGATTTTGACAAAATGCCCAACCAGCAACTGTGAAATAAACGATCATAGATCCTTATCAAATCAGAAAAAAACCTCATAGAAGGAATAGAAGAAATTGCTGCAATTACAATGGTGGAATCTTTGATAGATTAACATTTGAAGAATTAATAAGGACATAGGCATTATAATAATTAATGTTTGTATACAACAGTATTTGAATGTGCAGTACACATTTCAAATAACCATTGAATATTTATAGAAGATTTCTTCTTCCACAGAAGATTCTACATGTGGTTTTTCACAACAGAACAAATGATGCAAATTCTAAGAGCAAGTAATTCTAATTCATCTTGGTGACTTTATTTCTAGGTGTGCAGCAATGGTGAATGTGTGACTACTGCACAGGCCTACAATTCAACCAACTGCTCCTCTCAGTGCAATGAAAATTCTGTAAGGTTTGACTCCTTTTAAAATTAGTGTCTTACCAGTCATTTATTTACACAAGACTTCATTCCTGAGCCCATGTATAAGTGCAGGTGTGCGCATGAGCGTGTATGTATGTATGTATATACGTACGTATAGTGATTTTTAAATAAAATATGCATTTGGGATCCATTTTTTTCATGTATCATCAATAATATTGATCCAAAAGCCAAACCAAGTATTATACATAGATAATGCCAGTGTTGCAAGTATATGTCTTATCATTGGACTGGTAATCTAGAAACCCAGGAGCTTACATATGAATGAAGTTTAAACCTGAAGTTTAACATTGGATCTATCATAATTTCACTTACAGTTAAATTACACCAATATCAACATTAGCCTAAAGCTTTTGAGAAAAACAATAAAAGCAATTTTTTTCACTCATTTAACACTGTTCAATACTAGCAGTACCTAGCAGTTTGCATGTGTGGGTAACATCTTTCCTAAGCCAAATTAATCAGTAACACGTATATAGAGTTGTACTCTTTCAATTATTTTACATATACATTAAATTTTAAAAGCTTCATAACAACATTAAAAGATAAGTACTATTTCTATGCCCACTTTTAGAGATGGCGAACCAGTCGCACTGATGGTATGCGCAAGGAAAAGCTGAGAATTCAGGACAGAAAGAGTGTGTGTTCTTAACCATTACACAATGCTCTTTGATGAACTAAACATTATGCCATCACTCTTTTCCCACATTAATATTATCTCACTGTTACTAAGCCTAGTTAGAGTCTCCTCTTTGGCTATGACATGTCCAGCTCTAGCCGGGCTGTTCATTTAATAAGATTTATGGCTTCTGGAAAAATAAGTCAAACTACCTGGCTCATCTGGTTTTGAATTTGTCAGGATCATTCTCTTGTTCCAAGGCCATCTTCAAGGACAGCTGCTCCTTGTATTTTGTTTGCTTATTTTTCCCAACGTTGATTTTGGTATGTTTAGTTAATTAATCAATAAAAAGTTCATGAGTGCGTGGGTGTGTGTGTTTTTGGGTGTGTGTGTTTGATGTAGAGCTGGCACTAAGCTAAATGAGCTTCAAAACACAACTTACCTCAGTCCTTTGATGAATTATGATTTACGGCTCTTCCAGGTGGATGATGGTGAACTTGAGTGCCAGTGTGAGGCAGTACAGGCATCTGCGGAATGGGAGGAAACCTTAAATGTTACCAGTGAGCATCCTAGATTAATATAATATCCTTCATATATCAAAAGCCTCACCAGTGAGAATGCTTTTTGCTTATATTCTAAGTCCACTGCACATATGTTGTATTTCTGTATGGATTTGTATGGTCTTCTTGGTACATTGGATATTTAAATACCCAAGTTTGAATTTACTAAAATTTCTTTTTAGAATGAACGTATCTCCTTCTAGTTAAATTTGGATGAGTTCTTCTAAGAACCCGTAACACAGTAAGGCCTTTTCTATAGTCAATAACTGACAATCCAACTTTTCCTGCTGACTGTGATTCCCTTAAACACAATGGAATCTTGGGTGGAGTGTTAATTGTTAATACAGATAATAATTTGTGCAATGTTTTGGTCTTTTACTTTATTTAAAAAAATAACTGGTGGAGGGAGAATTAAAGCCTTTTAAGGAAGGAATAAGCAGAATTGTAACAGCTCAGTTAAGTGTTAATATTCCATCGTCCTAAAGTTGATGTCCTGGCTGAAGTTCATGTGTCTTAATGTTACAGATATCTCCATCCTGGTGGTTGGGCTCATCCTGGTTATTATTGGTGTTGTGGTTGTCATAGTATTAATTCGTTACAAAAAATGTATTAAAGTTGAAGCAAGTTCAAAGGTATGTCTGTATTCTCTCTGTGTTGAAGGGGACCATGACTGAGACTATGTAAGCTTTATGGCCATAGAGATGGGAGAAAAGTATAAGCCTCTTACTGAAGGCCAAGAAGATTAGTAATAAGTCAGGCTTTTACACACTTTGCTCTCATTGAAATGTTTATCCCAGTGACTCCCAAACTTTGCTGCACACTGGAATCAAAAGGGATTTAGGATTGACATACATATACTACTATGTATAAAACAGATAACTAATGAGAACAGACTGTACAGCACAGAGAACTCTACCCAATGCTCTGTGGTGACCTAAATGGGAAGGCAATCCAAGGAAGAGGGGATATTTCTATACGCGTGGCTGATTCACCTTGCTACACAGCAGAAACTAACACAACACTGTAAAGCAACTATACTCCAATTTTTTTTTAAAAGGAGATTTAAAAAAAATACTAAATTTGATTCCTCCATCAGATTTAATTGTTATAGAGTGTAACATGAGTATCAGTCTTTAAAAAATCTCCAAGATGATTTAATATTAACCACTGGCTTACCTCATACTTTAGCTGGTATCAACATTCAATTCCTTTCTTGACAGCCCACCGAGAGAAACCCTAGGAGTGGAGAATAAAGGATACTTTGGTGATGAGCAGCAGACAAGGACTGAGTCCATCTTACCTGGTATTCACCCCCTACATGTAAGAAAATATCATTCGCACTAGTTAATCAATTTAAAAAGTAGTTGTATGTATGTTTGAAGTGGAACTATCCCTAAGCTAAGTGAGGTGGGAAATGCAGAATGGTCTAACCTGATTCCACACCAATAACCTTCCGTTGACAGGTGGGGAAGGAGAGGACGGCAGGACTCAAACATACCAAGACACTATTTCAGAGCAGAATGGTTAAATAAAATACTAATTTGTGCATGACTGGAAAAATGTACAAGCATAAACCATATTCTGGGATATGAAACAAATCTTAATAAATTTAAAAGAATTGGGGTCATACAAAATATGTTCTCAAAATAAAATTCTATTAGAGATCAGTATGAGAAAAATACTGGGAAAAATCTTTTTCTCGTAAAAAATTTAAAATGTACAAGACTAAATGATAGTGTTAAGAGATAAATATTCGGGGGTAAAAGTATAATCACATGCAAGGAGGAGGTCACTATTATAAGTTGGGAAAGTGGCTAATTTGGGGGGAGGAAGTGGGTGACAGTAATGATAGGAAACTTGAAATGGCAAAGTTTTATTCCTTAATCAGTGCAGTGATTGCAAGGATATTTACCTTAAATGGTTCATTAAGCCATGAATCTGTTTTGTGTGTGTTTTTTATCTGTATTGTATTTTCCCAAGAAATGACTAAAAATGAATAAGGGCAACAATGCCAATTATTAGTGGGGATATAGAGAGTAAAAACTCTCATAAAAGCTAATGAAACTTTAAATGGTACAACCAATAGGTAAAATTCATACTATACCCTAAACGTGATCATACACATTCACTGTAATCCAGCAATTCCTGTCATTATGAACACACCGAACAGAAATGTGTACATGTGTATATCGGAAAACATCAACAATAATGTTCCAACAGCATTATTTGCAAAAAGTGAAAATAATACGAATGTCCAATAACGCTACAGAGAAGGAAAAACGAACAAACGACTGACATTTACAACATACTATTGTATGTGATATCTTACTGTCACACACTCTTAGACAACACACCGAACCTAAAAGCAAACTGTATGATTCAACTTATATAAATTCAAACTGACAAAACTACTCTATGGTATTAGAAGTCAGGGTAGTCGTACCACAGGGAAGATTTTCAGAGGGAACGGTTAAAGTTTTATGTTTTGATCTGGGTGGGGTTCGGTTACCCATAGGTGCTCATTTTTAAAAATTCACCCACCTCATACTTTCTGTTTGTACATTTCTTTGTGTATCTTTTACATTAAAAGAAAAGTTTATTAAAATGACACCCATAGCAATATATGAAAACCTAATAAAAAAGCTGACAATCCTGTAAAAGTCCCTGCAAGCAGTGGCTTGTTCAGCACCTTTAACAACAGCTATGATTTCCAAAGCATTTGATTCAGTGGAAAAAAAAAAAAAAAAATGTGAGTGCTGGTTAGGAAGCTACAAAAGCATTCCTTTTAAAAAAGTTAACCAGTGAGGAAAGAATTTGCGATAAGATTATACCGATGAAACTGCCCACTAGGACCTAAGTTTTGAAGGAAGTATGAACTGATCCTTGTTAGATGCAAATGCCAATGAAAATATAATGGTGCTAGTATTTTAAAATTAGGATTTTTTTTTTTTTTTTTGGTTAGTGGTAATCTTGCTCCACGTCTCCAGAGATTCTGAATGCTTTACCCCAACTCTTCATGTCCCAAAAGCCCCGTGCTTTTTACTGTACAATATTACAGAACAAGCTCCCACCCTACCCCCAGGAACACATATATGACATCATAGTAGAAAGGCTTTTACTGAACTTCTCTTACTTATGTCTGTATAGTTACCCTTTCTCTGGTAATATGACGGTTGATCATTTTTATCCAATCATACATTTTATTATGCCAGTGGTGACCCAAATCAACAAGTCTACATTGTCCACGCAAATGAAAGGAAAATATTGTGTAATAATTTTTTAAGCTTACACTGAGATTTTCTGATATGAGAACACAGGATGCTAATATCAGGTTTAAATAAGAAACTGAATGTAAATGCACTTAGCACCGTGTCTGGTTTATATTTAGCACTTAATATGTGTTAAGTGTCTACTATGCCTCATGCACTGTCACAGTAACTTCCCTAATTACATTTTCTTTAAATTAATGTGCAAAACAGTTGCACTCCCAGAGAACGGATTCAGGTGAAGTTAGCCTGAGCGTATGATCAATGATAGATAGTCATCAGAGGTTCAAATAGCGCCTGGGGCATATTTATATTGAATACAAAATCCTTAAGGGCTTTTTGGATTTTTAGTTAAATGGGGGAACTTAGAAGTAGAGCTTAATAAATATTTGTTAAATATATGAACGAATTTAATTAACCATATAGCATAATATATTATAAATACAGATTGTATAGGACAGTTTGGGTCCTTGAATCTCTTGTTTAGGTTTTTTGTATTATTTGTCATAAAATTATATGAATAATAATGATTTAGCTGACTCCTGTCTGATACATTAGTTACCCATCAAAGGCCAGTTCTCAGCAAAATTGTGGTTTGGAAAAGATCTGTGTTTGGTGTCCTTTCCCAGTTACATTAATGATATTTGGTTAGCTTTTCTGTCTGGTACCCAGTGCCTCTCCTAGGTCCTGTTTCCACTGAACCATGCTGCCTGGTTGTATTAATGTCCACGGGGGGGGGGAGGGGGGGGTGTTTAAAAGAAAGCACTTCAAAAAGGGTAACTTCGCAGGGCACATCTGCATTACAATAGTAAGTTCTGGAAATCCTCACAGACCTCCAAGGTCCAAAGGGATGTGCCTGGTTGTGGAATTTCAGGCATGCAGACAATTAGAGACTCTAAGATTTGGAAGTTAACAGACTGACCTTGAACTACTCATATCATAACATGTAAAGAAACTCCCACTCTTATATGTATGCTTGATGTACAGATAAGTTGTTAGACTCATCCATCACAAGAGAACAACCTAGGCAAGATATGGTCTCTGTGTGTTTCAATATCTGTACATTTACTAGGACTGTATCCTAGAGACGACTAGCAAATGTATTTTGTAGGCTCGGAAAACAGTCATAGTTGTTTGAGCCCTAACTGCAGGTTAAGAGTATCTCTTTTCGTCAGCCAAGAACAGCAGAGTCCTCGGAGAGACGTCAACCAGTTTCTTGAGTCCGCACTGCATCACGCTGGTATGGTCCCTTGGCTCTTTTCTGTTGGTTGTGCTGGTCTGTGTACATTTCACTAATAATCTTGGTACCTCTTAACCACTGATTGGTTCCTTGAAAATTTCCAACAGTATAACATGGCTCTCTGACTTGAGGCAGAAACAGGAACGTCCTACTTCTCAGCAGGGCTGGGATTAGGGTGATAAAGAGCAGTGACTCTTGTAAGCACACAGTCAGATACCGTCATATTTAAAATACTGACTGTGCTCATCATGAATTCTTGAGAATTAGTTCTGATTTTTTTTTTAAAAAACAACACATTAACGTATTATTGATTGTGATCACAGAGTTTGTTTGTACCCCTTAAATGCTGCTCCTGGGACAAATGCCTCGCTCACCTCGCCCTGGTCCCAGCCCTGGTTCTCAGGGGTCAAACCCAATGACAGCTTCCAGAGAGGCCTTGATCAGGAGAGGGCTTTCCGCTAACTGAGGAGATGTCTTCCCTGAATAAATATTGATGAGAAAGAAACAAATTAGCTAAATCAGCCCACACATGCACGAGAGACACGGAGCCAAAAAAGAGATATTACCAGGTTTCTAAGAGCCCCTGTACCTTTATCTACACCTGTATCCTCAAGGTCACACAGAACACTTCCTATTCAGAACTGGACGCCGAAATCACCGAGACTCTCAACTACATCTTTGTAAACTCAGCAATTCTCATTACGCATTGTTCAATGGCCAGAAGGGTGTGATTAAGGTAGTGTTCAGTCTGTGGCTCCACAGAATCTGCCTGTCACACAAAAGGGTCTCAGAACGTGCTGTATAGTCAGCGTGGCACGGAATGAGCATATCTCCCCATGCCCTGCTCCACCAGCACGGTCCCTTTTCATAAATTGGTTTTACTGGGATTTCAACTGAGATGTTTTTTGAAGGAAAGCTCTAGTACTTGAAAAATGTTTGGCAATCTTACCAAATATATTGTTGGAGAGAGTTACAATCAGGATAACAAGGAAACCTGGCTTCTGATAAAACGTCACTTATCCTGAACTATCATTGCCTCACCCCACCCCCAACCCCTCCATTCCCTAGCGATTTACAGTCTTAGGTTTTTCATGGATCAAAAAGAGGTGGTCTGTGTGTATATGTGTTCATGTGTATGTGTGCCTGTGTGTGAAATCTGGTTTGGTTCCTGACACAGATTTTTCAAATGCTAGCCTCCTTTTGTGTTCTTTGTCTACTCATTGATTGGAGAGATCCTCTGTTCTTATCAAAAGATTAGGAAGGTTGAAATTGTTTCCCCTGATATGCTTAAATTTCTAACTGATAATTCAGCAGTGCATGTTTTAGTCCAAGAGTTTTCAACCTGACTGAAGGAGCAAGCTAGAATTCAACAGTGTCAGAGTCTGAATACATTTTAGAAATAACAACAAAAACAAAATTTCTTTCTCAAACTTTTTTTGGATAGAGTATACATACCCATGGGTTCTCATGAGGTATTTTAAAGGACATAACAGTACTGGTAATCATAGAAGAGGTATCCTTTCTAATGGAACAGTTTTTTTCATGATTACTTTGTCCAAGTTTTCACTTACAAATCAATAACTGACTATGCCCCAGGAATGATTTCACTTTTGAATTATTAGGTCTGATGTCAGAATATTTATCAAAAAATTGTGATTTTTGCCAAAGGGAGACAAAATGAGCATTCAGAGTTTTTGTTTTCATTCCTTCATTCATCCATTCAGTGACTTTTGTTGAGTCCCTGCAATGTACTGGGTTAATGTGAAGCTTTCCCCAAGAAAGCATTCTTACTAGAACTACTGCCCAATACACTTTCCCTGTTGGGATGGAGAAGACAAGACTTTTCTAATGGTCCCTCCACTCCACAAGGATGAACCTGTCTCATACTGGGGAGTAGAAAGAGATGCTCCTTAGTGCAAGCAAACTGGCTTCTTGTATTGAAAAATAAAATGATTTTCTTTCTTTTGTGATAGGCTTGTTGATTTTATTTTATAATGACGGCTTAATTAGCCATGGCTAAGGCGATCTGGGAGAATGTGAATAAATGAAGTACAACAGAATCCAGAAAGGTTACTGTAATTAGTAGATATAAATGAAATATAACATGCTTATAGATTTTGCAGAAAACAATCTACTTTTAACCATCGCTTTTTATTTAGAGCTTGAAATTGGATATCCAAAACGGCCGTGCAAGGCTAGGCTGAGGATTCCGGATGCAAGATCGTCTTAACCTTCCCTAGGTGTTTGCTACACATATTTCTGGTAGTTTTTCCAATGTTTTTTATCCAGACAGAAAACGGTGAAGAGAAACAACATCTTCTGTAATATTTACCTGTAGAATGGCATAGACATAGTCTACCAAAAAAATCTACCATTTTTCAAATGCTCCTTAGCTTAATACAAAAAATAGTCTTCTTGCTCTAGGATTTTCTTACAAAATATTAATCTAATTACTTAAAAAAAAAGAAGAGTCAAAACTTAGAGGATAGTAAATTACAACGCTGAGCCTAAGAAGTAAAACATCTCTTATAACAGGTTATTTCTTTGGGAACATAAAAGTACTTATCTTAATTTGAACCTGACATAATTACCATTAATTATGGCTTAAATAAACTTCTCTCCTGTAGAGATGCCAAGGAAATCTGTGCAGGAAACATCAGATTCCACTAGTTAATTAAAAGGTAGACAGTGAAAGAGGGAAAAGAATAGTCACTTTAACTACAAAAATCCTTCTTAAACTTGTGGTGGCAGCCAAAGAGGACATGAAATGCTCCTGCTAATTCTAAATGACTAGAAGTTAATTCAAAATCCCTTATTTTTTAGAATTCCTTAAGAACGTGACAGAAAAGTCAGAGCATTACAAAAATTTCAGAAAATTGACTCCAGCAGAGAAGAAAGACAATTCCCACGAAGGACTTTTGAGATCCTTACAATATACGGGTTTGAGCACTTCCTGTGCGATTTCTGCACTGTTTCCTTCCCTTCCTGTCAGTTGACGGTGATGCGCGGGATTGTCCTGGGAATGATTTCAGCTCCTTCTTATATGGGGGCTCCTCAAAGTGTTCTCATGGGTTCTCTATTTTCTTTTTTGTTAACTGCTAAAGCTATCTGCAATTATTTTTTCACTTACTGAAATAAAGTTTTCAAGGGCTAACTGCAAATTTTCTGATTCAATGAAATAAAGACTGCAAATCAAAGAAGAAAGCGGATGGTTCTTGGTGAATTTCTGTGGCTCTGCTGACTGGTTGATAGGAGAGTGAGTGAAATCAGCAAAGGACAGCAGTGACTCAGCACTTTGTACCCAGTGTGCTTTCAAAAAGCATCTGTTTTTCTAATCAAAGCTATTCCTTTAAGAAACAAAACTGGCACCTTGGATGGGCAATGAATTCATGCACCGAGGGCATTTACCAGCCTGTGGTACTGAAACAAGGTTTCACAGTATATATTGATAGGTGTTATAGATTTAATTTGTCCCATTTTCCAGAGTGACATGAGTCTGGTCTGGGTAGGAGATACAGAGTCTGCCTCTGTGCTCTGGCCTCCACAAAAGTGCCTGTCTCCTGCGTATCCTCCACAGGGTAAGTCGGACACTTAAAAAAGAGATGATGAATACTTAACCTGATTAAAATAAATCTTTATATGTAAAAAGAAAGAAAGAAAGAAACAATACCGATAAAGGCATGCTTAATGCAAAATATACTAATTGAAATATTTTATGTAAATTTTTGAGAAAAGAGAAATTCCATATCATATACACTAGCCTCATTAAAGCAAACAAATAATCCTCATGTCCAAGACAAATATCATATGATATTGCTTATATGTGGAATCTAAAAAAAAAATGGTACAAATGAACTTATTTACAGAACAAAGAGTCACAGATGTAGAAAACAAACTTATGGTTGGCAGGGGAAGCAGGGGGAAGCAGGGGTCAGGGGGAGGGTTAAATTGGGAGACTGGGATTGAGATGCACACACTACTATATACAAAACAGATAACTAATAAGGACCTATTGTATAGCACAGGGAACTCTACTCAATACTCTGTAATGACCTATATGGGAAAAGAATCTAAAGAAGAGTGGATATATGTATATGTATAAATGATTCACTTTGCTGTACACTTGAAACTAACACAACACTGTAAATCAACTATAAACAATTTTTTTTTAAAAGACAAAATGAAGGGATGTTCACATATCCATATTTGCCTGAACAATACATGTTGATGAACAATGTACATTTTGGTGATATTCCCCCTTTAATAGAATCATTTTCTTGATTTTTTTTTTTTTTTATTGTTCCCATATCTCTTTCAGAAAACTCCCCTCATGGTGTCCTTTCCGAGGACGTCACTCATGTCCTCTGTCTTGGGCTCCACATTCAGCTAACTCCCAATTTCTAGTGATTTCTTATTTTTCAAATTTCTTCTCTCCAGTTATAAATATGTCTGGAATTCCCTAAGTCCTCCTGCTTCATTGCTTCCTGCCTAGATAATCACTCTAGTCTTCTAATCTGCTTCCCTGTTTTTCAAATAACCCCAGGGGCCTTCTGACAATCGAGCCTCTTTTTAATTTCAGGTGGTATTCACCATGCTTGCCCATACTACTCAACCTGGGCCTTAGAGACTTTACCTACAGTCCTTTCAAATGCTGCCTCTCTCTGCTCTATTTCTTAGGGATCTTCTTCTTCCAATATTGTCAACAGATTAGGAAGCATTTTCACAGCCATCCCCTACTAGTGGGCCCCTTGTAGGCCCAGTTCTGTCCCTGGTTATGGAGCCAGTTATGATTTCATAGCCTTGATATTTCTAGCTCTTGTCACCTCCCAGGGTTTGAATCCTTTCCCTTGAACCCACAGGCACTGACAGAACTCCTGGTGGGAATGGACGTACCTGCTAGACCTACTGTCCGAGCACCTCTGCCTCCCACCTCAGCCCCGTAAGTACCTTGCTGCCCTGCCACGAATAAATAACCCTTCCTGATGCTAGTACTTGCCTCAACTTAGACGGAGCTTGCTACGGGTCTGGGATATTGTGTCTTGGGATGCTGGGCTGTGCTTACAGCTGGGTCATGTGCCCTCTGCCCTGGACAGAGGCAGATTTATCGGCAAGCTCATGAAGCTGGGGCTTCAGGGCCCATCACATGCACTGCTCCTTCCAAGACCTTTTATATAACTTTGTATTTACATTTTTTAAGGACATTCAGTGGGCTGGTTTGGGTTGGTGAGCAGGAAGTCAAACGACTGATCAGCAAAAGCGCCGACAGAAAACAAACAGGACAAAGATGCATCATAGTTAGGCTGAGGTTTAGTCATAGGGAGGGCGAGAGTGGACTGACCTGAAATGGGAAGAGGCGGGTATGGGCATGAGAGAAGCATGGCAGGTTTGACAAGCCCCCAACACCATCCCACCCCCACCTGGGGGGTGAGTACCTGAGAGAGCACCACAGAGGAAAATCCAAGGCATGAGTGAAACCCAGCTGAACTTTGACGATGCTCCCCAGCCCAGGCACAGATCAAGGGCAGAGGGCCAAAGGTATATCGGCTCCCAGAATTTGAGCAAAACTGCTGCCCAAACCTCTGACCTGTGAGTGATACAGAACCAGGGAAACCCACAGAAATCAGTAAAATATAAAAAGAAGTCAAACTGAGCAGAGACGTGAGTAGCTGTACATTGCAGGGGGTGGAGGGCAGTTGGGGGATAGATTCTGCAGTTTAACTTCACACAAAATCACTTTAAAAAATTCTCCAGGGCTTCCCTGGTGGCGCAGTGGTTGAGAGTCCGCCTGCCGATGCAGGGGACACGGGTTCCTGCCCCGGTCCGGGAAGATCCCACATGCCGCGGAGCAGCTGGGCCCATGAGCCGTGGCCGCTGAGCCTGCGCATCCAGAGCCTGTGCTCCACAAAGGGAGAGGCCACAACAGTGAGAGGCCCGCGTACCGCAAAAAAAAAAAAAAGTCTCCAAAAAAAATAAATCAGAATCCATATTTGTTATAATATATTGTCTAAATGCTACAGTGCCAAGGAATCTCAAGTATATTTTTACATCATTTCTGCCAGGAATGCAGTGATGGTGACCCAAACGAAAACAAGACAAAACCAGCATTGCCAATAGCATCCATTACAGTCCTGCCTCGGTATCTGTGGAGGATTGGCTCCAGGGCCCCCCAAAGAAAACTCCTCCCAAGCTCAAGTCTCTTACATAAAACGGCAAAGTATCTGCATATAACCTAAGCATATCCTCCCAGTATACTTTAAGTCATTTCTAGATTACTTGTAATACCCAATACAATGAAAATAGTAGCTTTGTAAATAGTTGTAAATAAAATGTAAATGATATGTAAATAGTGGCTGGGATGTGGCAAGTTCAAGTTTTGCTTTTTGGAAAGTTGTGAATTTTTTAAAAAATATTTTTTCATCCTCAGTTGGTTGAATCCCTGCATGCAGAGCTCATGATTACAAAGGGATGACTGTATTCTCAAATATCAACCAGCTCCATATACCCAATTTGCCTCTTTCTCAAAGCATCTGTACTGACACGAGATTGTGGAATTAAAAAAAATCCACACATTTTAGCACACACATGTGCTAAAACTGGGAAATATATTCTAAAGAAAGGTAATAACCTCCTTATAAACGTGCATATATATGTGGCAGGTCTGTCTGTACCTGACAACCCATCAATGAAGTTCTTAGAATGGTCACTAGGTGGCGACATAGGAAACTAAATCTCCTGTAAGCGGGCAGCTTGTTGGACCATTTCATCCCTTTGTCAGACAACACCAGGCCATCAAAATCATGACTTTAAATAAACGTACTAAGAAATGTATTAAAGTCCTGTTCTTGATTATTAAGGAGGTAACTCTGTGAATTTAGCCAGACACAACTTCCTGTCTGCCAGGGTCATGGGTTGAGGTAGAAAAATAGGGATCATTATCACTGAACAAAAGGGGAGCTGGGCTGGCAGCCTGAAAGCTATGATTGGAGATTTTAAATTGGAAAGACAAATACTATTTATTCTCAGTTCTGCAATCCAGTCTTCTTGAAGCTGACCTGTCAATAGTCCCAAATAACCCAGTCTCCTGAAGACGCCTGTGAGGTTTTGCTTTTGTTTTTAAATTTTGTATTATCTGTGTCCTTATTTTTTAGAAGGCCGGCAGATTAGCCACTTCTGCCATGGAAACTTGAAGAGCTCCCCCTTTTCCAGGGACACCTAATGGATAGAAAATGTCAGGAAAAGCCACAGCCTGTGTGACATGACTTTTTGGTGGACCCTTGATGACAACTGATCATCACCAAAGACTGAGAAACATTGATTAGACTCCTGAGCTCACTGGAAGCTTCCTGATCACTTTCTAACTGAAGGTCAGGCTTTTAAGAAACTCAAAAGCCGTTCTGTAAGGAAGTGGCTGCCTCATGGCCTTGACAGAATCCATTAGCATCTTTCTCCAGGAAAAGTGGTAACCGTGAGCTATACGTAATGGATATTGATTGCTAAGGAAAGAAGATACATATAACTTTAAACCTCAGAGGTCTCCAGGAATGAAAGACCTAGAAAAAGATGTCTTCAGCGTCACCCGAGTGCTAGCTCAGAAGAAATTATGCCAGAGCTGTCTTAGAGAATCTTAGGTAACTGAATGTAAAACCCAGTGTTCTTGCCATGGATACCAGCAATTTGCTACAAGGAGAGCAAGTACGGCATTTACTGAGTGCACACTCTTTGTTAAGCATTATTCTAAGCACTCCATATGTATAATTTCATTTTAAAATTAAAACAATTCTGAGTGAACTAATATTATTATTCTCATTTTATAGTTTGAGAAAATCAAGGTCAAAAGTCAAATAATCCACCGAAAGAGAGACAGCTGATTCAATTACATAGTCAGGACATCAACCCAGGAAGTCTAACTCCAAAGAGTACGCTTTCAATCACTCCCACACTGCTGGTGTAAATATACTTTTGATTATATTATAGGGAAAAAGCAGAGACTCCCCCAAATTCAGACTCCTGGAAAGGAAATTAAGATATCTCACTCCCATTCTCATTTTCCATCCACCAAACTTCCCACCCTTTGCAGCCTCAGGGACAATGATTCATGGGTTAACACAGCAAGGAAAGAAAAGGGAAGCCAGGCAGCAGAGTCACCTCACGATTTAGCCGATTTACCCTAGTTGAGATGCTGCTGTCCACAGAGAGCTGTGTCTGGGGATACAGCTGAGGCTTTAATACCTTTTGCCGTTCTCCTGGCCACTCCCTAGGGGGTGCTTGTGATCCTGGAATCTTTTCTGTGTTTTACAACTACTTCAGGTTCTGGACGATGCTTTCTCAACAGAACGGGGCTCTCCCTGGGTGATGTTTTAGTTCAGTTTAGCATGCCTTGGGAACTGTCTGATGCTGCCTCCACCATCTGTGTTCAGGGAAGGAAAACCAGCAGAATTATTGACACTTAGCAGCTGATGGGTCACGGGGTGGCAGGCATCAATAAAGAGGCAGAACCCTCTGATGAAGCCTTTTTCCTTGCTTTAATAATAATAAAAAAATGCCCCAGATGAGTGGTCACCTTTCACAGGTAAGGAAAGAGAGGGTATCTGTACTGCACCCTTTCAGACTCCAGGCACCTGCTAGACCTTTACACACTTCTCCTGGGATGTCCACTGCAAAGTTCTGTGACAACGATTATTTTATAGACAAGGAAACTAACGATAAGTGGTCCCCAGACATACAGCTGTAAACGGGGCTCAGACTAAAAGCATGATCTGAACTGTCACCCATTCCAGTTTTGAGGCTGGAGTGGGTAACAGTCAGGCACCAATGTAACAACAACATAACAGGTCGCCGGTGAACGACCTAAGAGTTTATTCCTGGGGAACGCGACTTTGATCTAGAAAGGGGTTGCCCAACGAAGAGCAGTGGGTAGGCCTGGGTTTTGGCCATGAAGCAACAGATATCAATTTCATTTTTCACACCTTCTCCAGGTTCTTTGAAGTAATGATTAGAGGGAAGAAAATATTCAAAGGTCTGTCGTCATTCCAAAAGGACTCAAAAAAAGGACTTGCTGGATAGAAAAACATGAATGATTTTAGGCAAATCCTCCAGCATTTAAAAATCATTCTCATCCCATATTTAAACTTTTCCATTCCTCACTTTATCAGGATCAGTCTCTTGATATAAAAGTTTATGATGATGGCCCGGGAAAGGTGACATTTTTTTAAAAAAAGAAGAAATCTGAGGTCCTGACTCTGGAACATGCTTCTTCAGGTCCACCCGGCAAAGTAGCTGGAGATTAGTTTGATCTCAGAAATGTGTGTGATGCTCTCTCTGAAGAGGGACTTAGATTTAGATATCATTATCTTCTGCAGTCTTTAGGCTGCCCAGGAAAGGAAAAGAAATGATCTTCTGAGATTGGTTCAAGATGGCGGAGAAGAAGGACTTGCTCTCACTTCCTCTTGCGAGAGCACCGGCATCACAGCTAACTGCTGAACAATCATCGACAGGAAGACACTGGAACTCACCAAAAAAGATACCCCACATCCAAAGACAAAGGAGAAACCACAATGGGATGGTAGGAGGGGCACAATCACAATAAAATCAAATCCCATAACCACTGGGTGGGTGACTCACAAACTGGATAACAATTCCACAGAAGTCCACCCACTGGAGTGAAGGTTCTGAGCCCAATGTCAGGCTTACCAACCTGGGGGTCCAGCAACTGGAGGAGGAATTCTGAGAGAATTAGACTTTGAAGGCTAGCGGGATTTGACTGCAGGACTTTGACAGGACTGAGGGAAACAGACACTCCACTCTTGAAGGGCACACACAAAGTAGTGTGCACATCGGGACCCAGGGGAAGGAGCAGTGACCCCATAGGAGACTGAACCAGACCTACCTGCTAGTGTTGGAGGGTCTCCTGAAGAGCCCAGGGGCAGCTGTGGCTCACCGCGGGGACAAGGACACTGGCAGCAGAAGTTCTGGGAAGTACTCCTTGGCATGAGCCCTCCCAGAGTCTGCCATTAGCCCCACCAAAGAGCCTGAGGATGCTCCAGTGTTGGGTCGCTTCAGGCCAAACAACCAACAGGGAGGGAACCCAGCCCCACGCATCAGCAAACGGATTAAAGTTTTACTGAGCTCTGCCCAACAGAGCAACACACAGCTCTACCCACCACCAGTCCCTCCCATCAGGAAACTTGCACAAGCCTCTTAGATAGCCTCATCCACCAGAGGGCAGACAGCAGAAGCAAGAAGAACTATAATCCTGCAGCCTGTGGAACAAAAATCACATTCACAGAAAGATAGACAAGATGAAAGGGCAGAGGGCTATGTACCAGATGAAGGAACAAGATAAAACCCCAGAAAAACAACTAAATGAAGTGGAGATAGGCAACCTTCCAGAAAAAGAATTCAGAATAATGATAGTGAAGATGATCCAGGACCTCAGAGAAGGAATGGAGGCAAAGACCAAGAAGGTGCAAGAAATGTTTAACAAAGACCTAGAAGAATTAAAGAACAAACAAACAGAGAGGAACAATACAGTAACAAATGAAAAATACACTAGAAGGAATCAATAGCAGAAAAACTGAGGCAGAAGAACGGATAAGTGACCTGGAAGAGAGAGTGGTGGAGTTCACTGCTATGGAACAGAATAAAGAAAAAGAATGAAAAGAAATGAAGACAGCCTAAGAGGCCTCTGGGACAACATTAAATGCAACAAAATTTGCATTATAGGGGTCCCAGAAGGAGAAGAGAAAGAGAAACGACCAGAGAAAATATCTGAAGAGATTATAGTTGAAAAATTCCATAACATGGTAAAGGAAATAGCCACACAAGTCCAGGAAGCACAGAGAGTCCGACACAGGATAAACCCAAGGAGAAACACAACAAGACACATAGTAATCGAAATGGCAAGAATTAAAGACAAAGAAAAATCATTGAAAGCAGCAAGGGAAAAATGACAAATAACATACAAGGGAACTCCCGTAAGGTTAACAGCTGATTTCTCAGCAAAACTCTACAAGCCAGAAGGGAGTGGCATGATATACTTAAAGTGATGAAAGGGAAGAACCTACAACCAAGATTACTTCCCCGGCAAGGATCTCATTCAGATTCCATGGAGAAATCAAAAGCTTTACAGACAAGCAAAAGCTAAAAGAATTCAGCACCACCAAACCAGCTTTACAACAAATGCTAAAGGAACTTCTCTAAGTGGGAAACACAAGAGAAGAAAAGGATCTACAAAAACAAACCCAAAACAATTAAGAAAATGGTCATAGGAACATACATATCGATAATTATCTTAAAGGTGAAAGGATTAAATGCTCCAACTAAAAGACACAGGCTCGCTGAATGGACACAAAAACAAAACTCATATATATGCTGTCTAAAAGAGACCCACTTCAGACCTAGGGACACATACAGACTGAAAGTGAGGGGATGGAAAAAGATATTCCATGCAAATGGAAATCAAAAGAAAGCTGGAGTAGCAGTACTCATATCAGATAAAATAGACTTTAAAACAAAGAATGTTAGAAGAGACAAGGAAGGACACTACATAATGATCAAGGGATCAATCCAAGAAGAAGATATAGCAACTATAAATATATATGCACCCAACATAGGAGCACCTCAGTACATAAGGCAACTGCTAACAGCTATAAAAGAGGAAATCGACAGTAACACAATAATAGTGGGAGACTTTAACACCTCACTTACACCACTGGACAGATCATCCAAAATGAAAATAAATAAGGAAACAGAAACTTTAAATGACACAACAGACCAGATAGATTTAATTGATATTTATAGGACATTCCATCCAAAAACAGCAGATTACACTTTCTTCTCAAGTGTGCACGAAACATTCTCCAACACAGATCACATCTTGGGACACAAATCAAGCCTCAGTAAATTTAAGAAAACTGAAATCATATCAAGCATCTTTTCTGACCACATCACTATGAGATTAGAAATGAATTACAAGGAAAAAAACATAAAAAACACAAACACATGGAGGCTAAACAATACGTTACTAAATAACCAAGAGATCACTGAAGAAATCAAAGAGGAAATCAAAAAATACCTAGAGACAAATGACGGAGAAAACACGACAATCCAAAACCTATGGGATGCAGCAAAAGCAGTTCAAAGAGGGAAGTTTATAGCAATACAAGCCTACCTCAAGAAACAAGAAAAATCTCAAGCAAACAATCTAACCTTACACCTAAAGGAACTAGAGAAAGAAGAACAAAGAAAACCCAAAGCTAGCAGAAGGAAAGAAATCATACAGATCAGAGCAGAAATAAATGAAATAGAAACAAAGAAAACAACAGCAAGGATCAATAAAACTAAAAGCTGGTTCTTTGAGAAGATAAAATTGATAAACCATTAGCCAGACTCATCAAGCAAAAGAAGCAGAGGACTCAAATCAATAAAATTAGAAATGAAAAAGAAGTTACAACAGACACTGCAGAAATACAAAGCATCCTAAGAGACTACTACAAGCAACTCTATGCCAATAAAATGGACAACCTGGAAGAAATGGACAAATTCTTAGAAAGCTATAACCTTCTAACAATGAACCAGGAAGAAACAGAAAATATGAACAGACCAATCACAAGCAACGAAATTGAAACTGTGATTTAAAATCTTCCAACAAACAAAAGTCCAGGACCAGATGGCTTCACAGGTGAATTCTATCAAACATTTAGAGAAGAGCTAACACCCATCCTTCTCAAATGCTTCCAAAAAATTGCAGAGGAAGGGAAACTCCCAAACGCATTCTATGTGGCCACCATCACCCTGATACCAAAACCAGACAAAGATGCTACAAAAAAAGAAAATTACAGACCAATATCACTGATGAATATAGATGCAAAAAGCCTCAACAAAATACAAGCAAACAGAATCCAACAACACATTAAAAGGATCATACACCATGATCAAGTGGGATTTATCCCAGAGATTCAAGGATTCTTCAATATATGGAAATCAATCAATGTGATACACCATATTAACAAATTGAAGGTTAAAAGCCATATGATCATCTCAATAGGTGCAGAAAAAGCTTTAGACAAAATTCAACACCCATTTATGATAAAAACTCTCCAGAAACTGGGCATAGAGGGAACCTACCTCAACATAATAAAGGCCATATACAACAAACCCACAGCAAACATCATTCTCAATGGTGAAAAAATGAAAGCATTTCCTCTAAGATCAGGAACAAGACAAGGATGTCCACTCTCACACTACTACTCAACATGGTTTTGGAAGTCCTAGCCATGGCAATCAGAGAAGAAAAAGAAATAAAAGGAATCCAAATAAGAAAAGAAGAAGTAAAGCTGTCACTGTTTGCAGATGATATGATACTATACATAGAGAATCCTAAAGATGCCACCAGAAAACTACTAGAGCTAATCAATGAATTTGGTAAAGTTGCAGGATACAAAATTAATGCACAGAAATCTCTTGCTTTCCTATACAGTAGTTATGAAAAATCTTAAAGAGAAATTAAGGAAACAGTCCCATTTACCACTGCAACAAAAAGAATAAAATACCTAGGAATAAACCTACCTAGGGAGACAAAAGACCTGTATGCAGAAAACTATAAGACACTGGTGAAAGAAATTAAAGATGATACAAACAGATGGAGAGATATACCAGGTTCTTGGATTGGAAGAATCAACGTTGTGAAAATGACTCTACTACCCAAAGCAATCTACAGATTCAATGCAATTCCTATCAAATTACCAATGGCATTTTTTAGAGAACTAGAACAAAAAATCTTAAAATTTGTATGGAGACACAAAAGATCCCGAATAGTCAAAGCTGTCTTGAGGGAGAAAAACAGAACTGAAGGAATCATACTCCCTGACTTCAGACTATACTATAAAGCTACAGTAATCAGGACAATATGGTACTGGCACAAAAACAGAAATATAGATCAATGGAACAGGATAGAAAGCCCATAGATAAGCCCATGTACCTATGGTCAACTAATCTATGACAAAGGAGGCAAGGACATACAATGGAGAAAAGACAGTCTCTTCAATAAATGGTGCTGGGAAAACTGGACAGCTACATGTAAAAGAATGAAATTAGGACACTCCCTAACACCATACACAAAAATAAATTCAAAATGGATTAGAGACCTAAATGTAAGATGGAACACTATAAAACTCTTAGAGGAAAACATAGGAAGAGCACTCTTTGACATAAATCACAGCAAGATTTTTTTTGATCCACCTCCTACAGTAATGGAAATAAAAACAAAACTAAACAAATGGGACCTAATGAAACTTAACAGCTTTTACACAGCAAAGGAAACTACAAACAAGATGAAAAGACAACCCTCAGACTGTGCGAAAATGTTTGCAAATGAATCAACGGACAAAGGATTAATCTCCAAAATATATAAACAGCTCATGCAGTTCAATATTAAAAATACAAACAACCCAATCCAAAAATGGGCAGAATACCTAAACAGACATTTCTCCAAAGAAGACATACAGATGGCCAAGAACCACATGAAAAGCTGCTCAACATCACTAATTATTAGAAAAATGCAAATCAAAACTGCAATGAGGTATCACCTCACACCAGTAAGAATGGGCATCATCAGAAAATCTACAAACAACAAATGCTGGAGAGGGTGTGGAGAAAAGGGTACCCTCTTGCACTGTTGGTGGGAATGTAAATTGATGTAGCCACTATGAAGAACAGTATGGAGGTTCCTTAAAAAGCTAAAAATAGAACTATCGTATGGCCCAGCAATCCCACTATTGGGCATATACCCTGAGAAAACCATAACTCAAAAAGAGTCATGTACCCCAATGTTCATTGCAGCAGTATTTACAATAGCCAGGACAGGGAAGCAACCTAAGTGCCCATCGACAGATGAATGCATAAAGAAGTTGTGGTACATATATACAATGGAATATTACTCAGCCATAAAAAGGAACGAAATTGGGTCATTTGTAGAGACGTGGATGGATCTAGGGACTATCATACCGAGTGAAGTAAGTCAGAAGGAGAAAAACAAATGTCGTATATTAACGCATATATGTGGAACCTAAAAAAATGGTAGAGATGAACCGGTTTGCAGGGCAGAAATTGAGACACAGATGTAGAGAACAAACGTATGGATACAAAGGGGGGAAAGTGGTGGGGGTGGTGGTGGTGGGATGAATTGGGAGATTGGGATTGACATGTATCCACCAATATGTATAAAATGGATAACTAATAAGAACCTGCTATATAAAAATCAATAAAATAAAATTAAAAAAAAAGAAATGGTCTTCCATGTAGCACACTGAGCACATCTGATGCCTCAGTACTGAGGCACTGCCAAGCAATTCAGAATAGAAATCAATTCATCCCATCTCATTAGTGATGCTTTGGTGTTTTAACAGGTTTCTATGCTGAAAATCTCACCAGCTGGACCCTGTGCCACTCAACATCCCACCTTCAGAACTGAATTATCAGACACAAGGCCAATGTAATGTCATACTCCTGCCTGGGTTCACTTGGATCTTCAACTGAGAGAACGCTCAGAAAGAAGAGTGAGAAATCTAAAAAAGAGTGGAGATATATATATATGTACATGGATAACTGACTCACTTTGCTGTACAGCAGAAACTAACAAAATATTGTAAAGCAACTATACTCTAATACAAGTGAATTTAAAAAAAGGGAAAGACGGGGCTTCCCTGGTGGTGCAGTGGCTGAGAGTCCTCCTGCCGATGCAGGGGGCACGGGTTCGTGCCCTGGTCAGGGAAGATCCCACATGCCGCGGAGCGGCTGGGCCCGTGAGCCATGGCCGCTGAGCCTGCGCGTCCGGAGCCTGTGCTCTGCAATGGGAGAGGCCACAGCAGTGAGAGGCCTGCGAACCGCAAAAAAAAAAAAAGGAAAGGAGAGTGCTAGAATGAACATCATTTCAGGATCACAGAACAGCCAAAATATGATCTTCTTCACTAGGAACTCCCCCACTCAGTGACACTTCTAAAAGCAAACAAGCAAAAACTAGAAACAGAGACCAATAATCCTGGTAAATTTCAGAGGGGAAAAAAATGGCATAAAAATAACAAAATGAATCACAAATATGGATTGATAGCATTTAGGTTCTTCTTGTTTCATTATCCATTTACTTCATTATTCAACAAGGATTCATTGCACACTTGCTGTGTTGGAGGTATTGTTCTAGGGACATGAAGATATACAGGTGGATAAAGCTCTGCCCTAAGAAACCCAACCCTCACGGGAAAGCAAAATAGGCCTCTAAATGGATGGTCATAAAATAGTGTGATGAAAGGCACAAAGGAGGAAGGCAGTAGATGGGGTTGCCCAGGGGAAGGAAGAGGAGGTGTGTACCATTTGGCAGAGTGGAGAAGCCTTCAAAAAGGCATGTGAGTTTCCAGATAGAAAGTACCCACCTTAAAAGTTACAGTGTAATATAGCTGATTCACTTTGTTATACAGCAGAAACTAACACAACATTGTACAGCAATTATACTCCAATAAAGATGTTAAAAAGGACTTCCCTGGTGACGCAGTGGTTAAGAATCCGCCTGCCAATGCAGGGGACGCGGGTTCGAGCCCTGGTCTGGGAAGATCCCACATGCCACAGACCAACGAAGCCTGTGCACCACAACTACTGAGCCTGCACTCTAGAGCCCACGAGCCATGATGGTTGAAGCCCGCGTGCTTAGAGCCGTGCTCCGCAACAAGAGAAGCCACCGCAATGAGAAGCCCACGTGCAGCAACGAAGACCTGATGCAGCCAAAAATTAATTAATTAAAAAAAAGTTATAGTGTACTGAAATTTCAAATCACCAGTTTTAAAAAGAAGAACTCAAAACCTCAGAGGCAAGTTATAGGTTATAAAGAGGAATCAAAATCAGGGATATCATTATATTTCTCAATACCGTATAGGAGGTTGGGAGAAAACAGATCAATGCCTTCAAATACTGAGGAAAAATGTTTTTCAAACCGGAAGTCTAAACTCAGCTAAACTTCATAATCAAGTATGAAGGTAGAATAAACATTTTCACCATGCAAGCTTTCAAAATTTTAGCTGTTATTCACCTACTGGAAGTTGGTAGAGGAGGTGCTCCAAAATGTACGAGAATAAAAGGATAAAGAAGACAAAAGATTTGAGGAACAGATGATTCAACATAGTAGAAAAGTAAAGGAAATTTCCCAGATGTGGGTGGAGGGAGGTCCCAGGATGACTGCTGTCCTAGGGAGTCCCAGAAAGTCTCTGGTCAGATTGCAGAAAGGATAGAAAGCTCCAGAAGAGATGTCCTCAAGAGGAGATAAACAAAAACACAATAGTGGACCTGGCTGAGAACAAGGTGTCTTTACCATCCTGAGATGTGGTTTCCAGTTCTTCTAGAGCAGTGGTTCTCAGTGAGGGTGATTTTGTTCTTCAGGAGACATATGACAATGTCTGGAGACATTTTTGGTTGTTCCAACTAGATGGAGGTGTTAGAAGGAGACCAGTGACGCATCTAAATATCCTACAATGCACAAGACAGCCTCCTGCCCTTTACCATCCCATCCAAGAATTATCAGACCAAATTATCAATAGATCCAAGGTAAAAAAAAAAAAACCCTGTCCTGGAGAGTTTAATACAAAAAAATTTTAATGGGGCTATTTGAAATCCAAGGAAAAAAATGTACAAGGAAAGAAACGTAATCACCTATACTGTGCTGTTCAACTATGAGCGATATTTAAAACAACTGTGCTATACCTATTTTGGAAAGATTAGGAAACAAGTGGTAAGAAGAAGGAGATAAAAGAGTGGTGAGTCTTTATCGTTCTCAGATGGAAGATGGAAGATGGAAGATAATTCCTAAATTGACAAATGTACCAATGGAAACATAAGTGACTTATTTAGAAATATGGAGGTATCTGGTAGTGGAAATAACTTACAGTACTGGTTGTTTAGTGTATAGTGACTGGGAAAGTATGGGGCAGGAGCTCCTATCTTTCATTATAAATCTTGAATATCATTTGATATTTTAAACTATATGTATGTTTCATGAAAAAAAAAATACCTTTAATGGACATAAGTTCTCTGTTCATCCTGAGACCCAGTAATCTAATTCAGAAATTAGACTTCTGGTACCTGTAAATGAGTAAATAACTTAGACAATTTTGATGAAAATGTAATATTTTAATTTTCTGATTGAGACACCAAAAGATGTAATTTTTCTGATCTCTGCAATATATTTTCCTTTATATTTCAAGTTGGTTTCCCCCAGTGGAGAATTCAGGCTGGGCAGACTAAAGGGAGTGTATAGAGGGGCTGATTCATCAAGCACCAAGATGGTTCCATCAACATCCTGCCAGAGGGCCCATGTAAAATTGTGATTAAGAGACATAATTGAGGCTGACCCAAAGAGACATGTGCAGAGTGGGTCCTTAAACTGCAATACAGGAAGCATCAAGAGCCCACATAGTGAAAATCAACTGTAATTGGAGAGCTTGGCAATTTGGAGAGAACTGGCTGGAATGAGAAGACTAGGAGGTGTCCTGGAATAACCAGAGAGGTGGAAGCCCATGACCGCCACTAAGGTTGTGCAAATTCTCCATAGACATCAGCATCTGTGAGTTCACCCAGTAAAGAGGAGGGAGCAAAGAAGAATGTCACACTATCTCATGAAAGGAAGACTCAAAAACTGAACAAATACACAAAGGGTAAATTGTTCTCTTACTGTGAAATTCGATGCATGACTTCTGTAAACCACCCTAAATTAATGAAATAGATGAGATTACCAGTCTTCAAGTGATCAAGACAGAACCCTGCTTTGCTGCAATGCTGAAACAGCATCAATGGATGACAGTGTCACTAGAAATCTGATTGACTTCACAAAGCATCCTGCTTTTGACTAAGGAGCCTAGCATTGAGGGCTTGTTTCTTCTGGGTAATGGGTTTACTTACCTCTTTGCTTTAAGGGGCACTGCTAACATAGGCCTGTTATAATCAAGTCTTCAATAATACACAAGGATTTTTTTAAGTGATTTACTATTTTAATTAGATGTGGTGGTGATTAAACTATCTTGCATTACACTACAGTAGTTAGAAGATGACAGTGCAGTTTTCTTCTTATTACTGAGAATAATTTTTATTAGCAGATTCAGAGGATGCACACATGTATAAGTAGAGATGGTTTTTAAAAGAGGAATAGCTATGTCACAAGAAAAATATTAAAAATCCACTAAGCTAATGATGCTAATACTTGCATTCGTGTGGTTAAAATCCTTGTCTTTTTCATACCAAATTTTTCAGCTATGCGTATTGTTCACTATATAATTTTTCTCTTAACCACAGGAGGTACAAAGTTGCTCCTTAAGACAACTGCATTCGGGCATGATATTAGAAATAGAAGAACTACAAGTTTGGTTTTAGTTAGTTTTTTATAAAGCCAATGATAACCAAGGAAATTATGGTATTTCTAATGGCAACCAGAGTAGGGTAGGAAGCTCAAGACATGGTCTGCAGTACACCTTGGTGCTGTGTGGGTTTGGGTTGGTTTGGGAGGTAAGGATGTATCTGATAGGAAACAAAAGATAATTTAAATCATCCTTGTTATCAAGTCACTTATATCAGCTTGGGAATAAAGGCTAATTTGTCGAGAAAAAAATCCCGTGTTAAGTGTCAAGCACTCACCTCAGATAGAAGAGGAACACAGTGTGAACTACCTCACGTGTGAATGTCTATGGGTTTGAACCCCAAAGACCTTGCAAAACACTGTCTTTCAGGCTCCAAACTTTGGCCATTGCAGGGAAGAGAAAGTAAAGGAGGCAAGGAAATGAGTAAATTTCTCTCTATATGTTTGCATAATTTACTAGTTAAAAGCAAAGGAGATTACTTTTTGTAATTTAAAAAGAAATAATGTGTTTTTTAAGATAGATAAATGAGTCACGCCTGATTTCCCATCTCCATTCTCAGCATAGAAAATGGCTTGTTGATGTCCTAAACAGAGTCAGAACCAGAACAAATAATCTTCTGTAATAAGGGCATCGCATCCTCGGCCTCTGCTACCACAGAAGGTGGATCGTTAAGTGCATTTTCAGCCCCACCGCCCACCCCTCTCCTAAGTAAAAAGCCACTCAGAGTTCCCCGTCTACCCTGTGTGCTACTGGGGGAGAAGCACTTAGGATGAAGATATTTGGTCATTCTTTACTTCAATGTGGCTTCTATACTGAATAATATGAGAGAGAAATCCTAGTTTTAAAAAAACTTGGGAGGACACTAAGTATACTTTAGATGCTTTACCATCTTTTTTTTTTTAACATCTTTATTGGAGTATAATTGCTTTGCAATGGTGTTTTAGTTTCTGCTTTATAACAAAGTGAATCAGCTACACATATACATATATCCCCATATTTCCTACCATCTTTTTTAGACTCTCCTGAAACCCTAATCACACATTTTTCCAAAATAGCAAATTCTCTTCTTGCTACTCTTTTCATTGACATTCATCAATTACCCACTCTGAGTGCGGCATCTGTGATCTGCCTAGACCCTGTTGGCTACAACATCAAAATTCTGCTTAGTTTCACGCAGAGGTGGGGAGAATATTCACCCTTTTTCCTGGTTTGGTGCCACATGCAATTACATGAGCCCTAAAACAGATCAGTTTCTATACAGTTAAGTCATGAAAATCTCATGAAACTCAGTTTCCTACGATCTTAGGAAACAGGCAAAAAGAAAAAAATGTAATAATTCTCTCCATCCTTCTCATTAGGCCCTGCTCCTATTCACAGCACCCCTGTCAGGCATAAAATATGGATACAAAGAGACATGGCTGACAGGGGCATGAGGAAGGAAGGCTTCGCCTAGAGGGATTGAGTTCCAATACAGAAGCGTGCACGCTGAGGGGGTAGGGAAGGGTGTAAGCGGCAGAGGTAAGAAATTCAAAATTACAAAGGTTGGACTAATCAGAAAAGCTTTGATGGAGAAGATAAAGCCAACTTGACCTTGATAGAGAAAAAGGATTTGGGACTAGAGAGCCTGGAGCGCATTTCAGGGGTGGGTAACATTTATGTAAAGATAACGAGGTAGAACATTAAAAGACTGTGGACAGCAGGTGCTGGGGAGTCAGGGGAGATGGGGTTGAATGGGTCAACAAAGCCATTCAATAGAAGAACTTGAAAGCTAGTTAGAAATATTTAAATTAAGACTCCACAGAAAGGGTACAAAGGAACTTATCTACAAAACAGAGAGTCACAGATGTAGAAAACAAACTTATGGCTATCAGTGGTAAGGCGGGGAGGGATGAACTGGGAGACTGGGATTGACACATACACACTATGAGATATAAAATAGATAACTAACAAGGACCTACTGTGTAGCACAGGGCACTCTATGCAATACTCTGTAATTGCCTATAAGGGAAAGGAACCTAAAAAAGAGTGGATGTATGTATAGGTATAACTGATTCCCTTTGTATACACAGGAAACTACCACAACACTGTAAATCAACTAGACACCAATAGAAATTTTTTTTAAAGAAATATTTAAATTAGATGTAGTCAGCAATAGGAAAACATTAAAGTTATAAACTAAACATGACCAGATCACTGGGAGGAATTGTTTCCGCAATTTGGGTTAATTTAATAGGATTTTGGAGTTGTGAAGGTGCTCTCCTCAGAACCACCACGTTAGACTTTCAGGAAGACGTGGGAACCAATAGAGCCAAGACAATTCTTCTATAATGGCCCATTTGGAAATCCTGAAATCTTTAGTTAAGAGAGTTATGGCATTTTGCTAAATCTCTGCAAGGAGGAGAGGTGACAGATAAATAGGCCTAGGACACAATTCTGAGTTTGGAAACTGCAAAGCTGTCCAAGTGTCTAGAAACTCACCCAAAAGTGACTGCCACACAGGAAAGTTTCCCTAATTTCCATTTCTTAAAAAATGAGTCAATAATTCTTTAGGTTTATGCTACATCTGACACATTGCTTGATTGGCAGTCTAAAAGAAGCAATAGTGTAGAAAAGGGCAAAGAGATGAAAATGACCAGAATTGGCTGCAAGCAAAGTCAATCTATCATGAATGGACTCCAGTAAGATTACAAGGTCATAAAATGCCCTATGCTTTTTGATCATCTAAACGGCTGCACATGACTTTTTCTTTATAATCTCATAGAGAAGAATAAGAAATACAAAATTAGTGGAGGGGAATAAAACTAACATGTTTCCGAACATTTAAGGGTCGAGGTCTGTGCTATGTTCTTTGCATTTCCTCATTCACTCTCAGTTTTATTAAGCCTAGGGGTGTTAAGTAGTTTGTTCAGGATCACACAGCACCAGGTTGTAAGTTAGGATGCACCATCTTCAACAATCAATGACTTCCACGTGCTTCTCACCTGGTATAACTGAGCAGAAGTAGTTTGTTTGAATCTATATATACTCAACCCAATAGATCTGATTTTTTTCTTCCAAGTATTTTCAACAGGTGTGCTGCAGAGCTAAGACCCTGCCTGCTTGCAATCACTCCTATATCTCTCTGATCTGAATTAAGCCTCTAGTTAAAGAAGATCCACTCTCTATTCCTTTCCTGACACTTTCATTGGGCTTCCTTATTTTTTTTTTTTTTTTGCTCCTTCATTTTGTGTTTGAAAAAAAAAGATTTGATGTCATTTATTCATTTATGTTTTCATATATTTTAGCACCAGCTATATGCAAAACATTCACAAGAACTAAAAGGAAAATAAAACTTCAATCCCTTATTCAAGGAGTTTTTACAAAGACTTAAGGAATGGACAATTGTGGCAAGAAATATTATGGATCCTCTAAAATTGTATATGTATATTGAGTAATGTATGTTGAAAGTGACCCTGGAAAACATCATGTTGAATTGATAAATTGTATGTTGTGAAGGATCTGAATGCCAGGTTTCAGGAACTTGAAATTTAGGCACTGAAGAGTCATTTTATATTTTTGAGGAGAAAAGTCATTTTAGTATCCCTTAAATCTGTGTCATTTCCAAATACAACTGAGAGATTATCAAGAATCCATGATGTATGTAGAATAAAAATATAGAATTTAGAAATGGAAGATGCTTTTAAAATTACTCTGTTCCACTCTCTCATTTGTCAAAGAAGATGTTCAAGCCAAGAGAGGTTTTTCTTTTCTTTTTTAAAAAAAAATTTTTCACTTTGTTGTAAAATCCCCAAGGTCTGGAATAACTCTATAAATGATACTGGTTAGAAAAATGCTGCTGCATCTACAAGTGACATTTCCCATTTGGAATAAGGTCATTAGTGCTTTACTCTTCAGTGACTGAGCCCACGGCTTTGCCAACAGCCGGTGCTCCAGAGACGGCTGAAGCTAAATTTCCATCCTGGAAATGATAGAGGTAGGTTTCTTTCCTGCTCTAAAAGCTTATAGCTCTTCTTTAGCAGCTGGCCTATTTGTTGAGCTGTAGAAAAATCTCTCTTTCATGAAGGAATTTCATTTCACAGATTCAAAAAGTAGTTCAAGGCTATCAAAGGTCATTGGGCATTTTCCCCATTTTTTTTCAGGTGAGGAAAGTGATACCCACAGAGCCTGGGGGACTGGCTAGCTAGCAACCAGGTGGAACTAGATCCCTCCACACCTAGCACGTGTCCAGGATTGCTTCCACTGTACCATGTTTCTTTGATACCTTCTCCAATGTAATTCCACCATCATTAAAGAACTTGCAATGACCCATTATGCAGCAGTTTCAGGAAGAGTTCCATCTACTCATTCAATGTCATTCTGAGTCCCCATCGATTTTTGTTCCAAGCAGAGCAGCTAGGATGAGAAAGAATGAGACTCCATCAGGGTTTCCTCTTCTTTTGTGGCAACTTTATTGAATGCACCACTTGCTAGCCTGTCTTCTACTGAACGCTGTTTGCTCTAGTGATTTAGCATTGAAAACATTAGGAAAATTTGTAAGATAGATATTCTGCTAGACACTTTGCCTGTTATCTCATTCAGTTCTCACATATCTCTGAGGGGCTGTGTGTACGCATGTGTGTGTGTGCGTGGGTGTGCGTGATTACCTTTATTATGTAGATTACAAAACTGAAGCTCTGAGAGATTAATCTGTCCAGGTCCCACACCTAGTGCATGGCAAAGCTGGAAGTAAACTCTGGTCTCTCCAAACCCAAATCCATGCTCTTTTCACTGCACCAGTTTCCTCACCGAATGCATCAATTCTGCCCCCTAAATTAAATAAAAGTAATATTTGCTTCCATGCAAGGTTTACAATGAACAGAACTGCACTTGAATTTATATAGCATTTTGCATTTCCCAAAGGTTTGGCATCCTTTTTTATTGCTTGCTCTATGGGGAAAATGTTTATAAGTGATTTTTGCAAGTCATGGTGGTTAAAAAAAAAAAGCAAGGAGTTAGGGCCCTGAGTAGTGATGGTTCCGGTGCCGTCAGACTCGAGGAAGGATTACAACTTTTAAAGTTCCCTGAGTTTTGTTAATGTCCTAGATTGATAAGCCCATCAGTTTCAAGTCCGGAATTGGTATAGGATTGATTGCCAGGGCCACTGAGGACTAAAACACCAGGTCTCTCTGTTAAAAAGCAAAATGAAAAACATTACAAAGATAGATTTGGGAGTCACAGAGAACTCATGGTTGTGATTTGTGGAAGTCTTGTTACCACCACTGATATATCAATGACTCCATGTAATCTAATGAGCCATCATAAGCCTTAAATCACCTAGTATTACAAATCCACTGGGGTGGGTAAGCAGGAGACGGTGTCACTGTGTCACAACACTTCCATGCAGTGGCCGATACAGTGACTGCTTTCTCACCCATTTCCTTTGGCGCTATTGATTAGGCTGCATGCATTTACATAAACACAACAGAGACAGTAGTCTGGTTTATACTGCAGTGACCTCTACTTAGAAACATCAATTCTCCAGAAACTCTAGCCTCACGGTTCCCAGAACTGAAAACTTGAGAATAGTATATTTAAGTAAAATTGAGGTGCTGTAAGGTTGAACTAAGATGTGGGAGTTAGTCTTCCCACCTACCTCCAGCTACAGAAATAGACTACGCAAGATGATTTAGATCATAAGCGGAAAGAAAACCAAGAAATGGAGTACTGATACAAGGACCTTACCAGCAGGCATGAAAAAGGTGCAGCAACAAATTCTTCTGTGAAACATTGTGGCTAAAATCTCTGGGGCTGGCACTTCCCTGGTGGCGCAATGGTTGAGAATCCGCCTGCCAATGCAGGGCACGCGGGTTCGAGCCCTGGTCTGGGAGGATCCCACATACCGCGGAGCAATGAAACTGGTGCGCCACAACTACTGAGCCTGTGCTCCGCAGCAAGAGAATCCACTGCAACGAGAAGCCCGTGAACCGCAAGGAGAAGCCCGTGCACTGCAACGAGGACTGGCCCCGCTCACTGCAACTAGAGAGTGTGCAGCAACGAAGACCCAATGGAGCCAAAAAATAAATCAATACATTTTCAAAAAAAGCTACGGGGCTGCAACTCAAGTCTAAGGCAGGTGCTAGAAAAATCTGAACTTGCTCCTTGTTCTGCACTGATTTTTTTGGAGTAATATTAGACACAAAATCTGAATTTGGGTTCCTATTTCCACATCTGTAGTTTGGGGCATATATCTTTTTGACATACTGGCATATCTTATTCATGTAGAGCACAGCAGTATTTAATTCATAGATGACATTAAAGTTAGGTTTATTGAATAACTTAGGATTTGGTCTTCTGATTGCCTGTAGCATGCAACATCATTAAGAGACGGCATAGTTTGGTGGTTAAGTGTATACAGATGGGACTCATAAACCCTGTGTTTGAATCTTAACTACACTGCTTAACACATGTAAACCTGGTCAAGTTCGGAAATCTTTCTGGGTCTGATTTTCCTCAAGCGTAAAATATAACAGTACCCATCTCATGAGGAAAGGAGCTAATACATGTAAAGAAATTAGGATATATCCTGCACACAGAAAATATTAGTACATGTCAGCAATATTACCGTGTTAAAAATAGCTTCATTAGCTCTGAGTCCTTTATTCTATTTATAATTTCTATTAAAGGTATTTATGAATACCAAAATGCCCAGTGAAGAGCAAGGGAAAGTGAAGGCAATGAAGAATAATCAAAGAGGAAGAATAAACATCTTACACATCCCAGATTCCCCGGGTTGCTGTCATGTCCTACAGTACAAACAAATCACAGCATTTTAACAATGTGCTTTCATAAAATACAATGCATTCCTCATGAACTCAGGAATGTGAAAATGAAAGGCATCTTCTTACAACTGGGAAAGAGGACGAGAGGGCACGTTTGCTATCTAATTCCCTTGTCTGAATTCAGTATTATTGTTTGCATTCTTTCTCTGGGCATACGATGTTTATCATAAACTTTGTCTTTGAGGCCGTTAATTTGCTGGCTCTTCCTCCACCTGTATACTCACAACAGTCCCACTGGGGAAGCACTGTTTCAGATTCTACATCTTATGCATGACTTAGAGGTTTACACATTCCACTGAATTATTTCCAAAGGAATAAGGCAATAAAATTTCTGATTTTGTCTTTAAAACACGTAAGTAATCTATTTACAATGAGACCTCCTTGAATGAACAGGGTGGAAACCCTTTACGAGATCACGATCCTGAGCCCTTTCTGCCCTAGTCACGCAGTCCTAACTATAGCTCGTGGGCCTATCATGTGAAGACTCTGGGCCAAGCTAGACGAAACCAGAGGGACCTACAAGGAAACAGGCTGCCACTTTGGGGCTCAAGTATTGGTCTTACTTCACCAAGCCCAGGGTCTGTTTTTTCTGTAGTTATTCACAAGCAGCTGCTTGTAAATTGTGCTGCAGTCTTGCATTAACCTCTACTATCAGCTTCCAGACTATGGGCCTGGGCTTCTGCCTCTGTTTCCTGATTTTCACTCCAGTTCCTGATGGCATTGGAAATTGAAGCTGGAGCCCAACTGAAGTATGTAGGACTCTGACACACAACTGAAGCCTCCCTGGCATTTACTTTGGGGATTAGATTTGCTTTCTCTACTTCCTTTGCTGGTTTCTATTTTGTTCTAAGGCAAATGGACCACCTGCAATCATAATGTTGATTTCACATGACTAGGTGTATGCCCACTATTTAGAAGTTCTCCTTATTTTGCACCATCCATCAGATCGGATTCTCTTGTGTTTAAATGACAACCCAGATCAAAAGATAATTAATGTTGCTTGTAGATAAACTCATCCACGTTTACGTATGCTCTCAGAGATTAGCACTACATTTGGGTCTGTTAGTTTTGGCCCAGTGTCTACTTACTCTGCTCCCCACTGAGCTGTAGGCGATTTATCATGCCTCACGGCAGAGCCTATTGTAGCCATGCTTCATTAAACATTAGAATTAAACACATGTATATGTATATATGTGTCTATGTGTGTGTATGTTTACACATGTAAGTATGTATACACATATGCAGTCTGGGTCACTATTTTCTCATGAATTCATACGCCAAATCCACTTTTAAGGCCTTTACTCATTCAATAAATATTATTTGAGCAACTGCATTATGCCAGGTACTGGAAAATAGAGGAAGAACTAAAGATTAAGGAGATATGGTCCAACACAAGAAGAAACAGAAAATCTGGATAATCTTATGTATCTTAAAATATTAAAACTATAGTTAAAAAAACAACAAATCTTCCCACAAAGCAAACCTCAGGTCCAGAAGCTACACCAATGAGTTCTATCAAATATTTGGTAATTAATTGCGTTAATTCTATACAAATTCTTCCAGTGAATACCAAAATTCTTCCACTGAATAGCAAAATGAAAACTTTTCCCCAGTTTATTTATAAGAGGAGAATAACCCTGATGCCAAAACTTGAAAAGGACATTAAAAAAATGACAGATCAATCATGAATAAAGTTGCAAAATTCAAAAGCAAAATAGATTCAAATAAAATTAACCCGTATATAAAAAGGATAATACATCACAATAAAGTTGGGTTTATGCCAGAAAGAAAAGTTTGATTTAACATTAAAACAATATAAATCATATTAACAGACTAAAGAAGAAAAATTACACAATCATCTTGATTTATACAGAACATCATTTGATAAATTTAGCATCCATTTATGGCAAAAATTCTTAAAGTAGCAATAGAGGATGTTTATTAATCTGATTTAAGGCATCTACAAAAAACCTACAGCAAAATGTATCCTTAATGGTGAGAAATATGAAGCTTTACCTCTGAAATCAGGAATGAGACAAGAATACATCTTATCACTAATTTCATTTAACATTGTATTAGATGTCTTGGCTAGCACATTAAGGCAAGTAAAAAAAAATATATGAAGATAGAGAGGAAGCAATATTATCCATTGGTAATGTGACTTTTTATTGTTGAATAAACAACAAAATCTACAGACTGTTTCAATTGCTAAGTGGATTTAACAAGGTCACGAGATACAAGATCACAGTGCAAATGTAAATTGTATTTCATTATACTATCTAAAAACAATTAGAAAATGAAACTTTGAAAAACCATACCATTTACAATACCATCAAAAATTGTAAACTTAGGAATAAATCTAACAAAATATGTGCAAAAACCTCTACACAAAAAAAAACGATAAAACATTCTTGAGAGAAATTAAGAAAAGTTTAATAAATGGAGACAGAGACGTATCATGTTCATAGTCTTCAAAAAGAAGAATGCATATTTTAAGATATGCATTCTTTCTAAACTGATTTGGAGATCTGATAGAATCGCAGATCCTTGAATGTGTGTGTGTGTGTGTGTGTGTGTATGTGAGTGTGTGTGTAGGAGTATATGGAAAATAGCAAGCTGATTTTAAGTAGTGTTTTGCATCTGGAAATGCAAAGGATTGGAAATGGCTCAGATCAACTTGAAGAAGAGCAAAATTGGAGAACTTATACTTCCAGGTATTAAGAATTTTATAAAGCCACAGTAATTAAGGCAGTGTTAGCAGACATCAAGATTTTTTATAAAGCTACAAAAATTAAGACAGTCTGTAAATATAGATAAATAGGAAAAAACAGTAATACAAAAAATAAAGGGTTCAGAAGCAGACCCACACATATACTGACACATGCCAGAGCAGTGGCAAAGGGTAGTCTTTCTCTGAATGCTGCTGTCTTTTGATAGCCTTCTGGGAAAAGGTGAACATCTACCTCTATTTCACTCCATATACAAAAATCAATTGTTGGTGGACTGTGACCTAATTTTGAAATAATAGAGAAGATAATGTACAGGAATGTCTTTATAATATTGAGGAAGAGAAAGTTGCCCTTATGCAGGAGACACACACACACGTGCACGCGCGCACACACACACACACACATAATTAATGATAAAGGAAAAGACGGATGAATGGAATAAAATTAGCAATTTCCGGTCATCAAAATATACCATTAGAAATGTCAAAATACAAGCCACAAAATGGGAGAAGATACTTGAAAAACATAAAGTTTAAGAGCACTTGCAGCACAAATTAATAAATGACTCTTACATCAATTAGCATATAGACAGATAATTGGATAGAATATCAGGCAAGAATGCTAAAGAGGCATTCATCAATGAGGATAACCAAATCACCAAACAGCAACAGACACATGCAAAGGTGCTCAACCTCATTAGTCATCAAAGAAATACAAATTGCAACGAAATACCACTTACTCTCCAGAATCACTAATATTAAAAGACTGATATAGACACTGCTGGTGAGAATGTAAATTGGTATAATTATTTTGAAAAACCCTTCGGCAGTCTGCTAAAGATATATCAGTGTGTGTGTGTGCATTTTAAGATCCAGAAATAACACTCCCTAGTTTAGGTCTAAGAGAAATACATGCATACATGCATCTGAAAACACATACAAGGATGTCATAGCAGTATTATTTTTAATTTCAAGTGATTGAATAACAGAATATATTAAATATATTGTGGTGTATTCATACAATAGAATACTACAGAGGAATGAAAAATATGATCTCCTGCTACAAGCAGTATTATAGATGGAGTCACAGGCATAATTTTGAGTAAAAGAAGCCAAACACAGAAGAGCATATGCTACATGATTGTGTTTATGTAAAGGGCAAAACCAGGAAAAACTAAGTGGGAATAGTAGTAAGAGTGCCATCTGGGATGCAGATAATGTTCTATTGCAATTGCTCTGTGAAAAGACATTTTCACATTTAATATCTGTGCACTTATTTGAATGCACATTATGTTGTAATTACCTGTTATTAAAACATTAAAATATGGTCCCTGCAGTTAAGATCCTTGCAAACTTAATGTGGGGACTACAGATTCACAAATAATACATGATCTTTCCCTTGCTCATTTATCCACCTTCATTCTAGTAATATTTTCCTGTGGGTCACTAATGCCAAAATCTGTAGCTGTAGCCCTGACATTGCTACCCTGCTGTCAACCAGACTTGATGCAATGTGATCCCTTGAGCACTTCCTCATCTCATCCCACAATTCCATTCTTTCTAAAATCACTGAGTCCATTTTCTCCTCCCGTGTCTGACAATTCTGCTTGACACCCTCCTGCCTTTTCCTGGACAATTGTAGTGACCACCTAATTGACCTTCACAAAGGCATTTTATATGTATTGTAAATATAATTCCTTCAAGACTATAAATATGATGATGCCATTCTTTGGCTGAAAAATGTCAACATTCTTCAACTGCCTACTGATTGAAACCAAGGCCTCTGAACCACATGGTGTTACTATCTATTTTTGTTTCCTTTGTTCATATTTCTTCTGCCAAGAATGTCTTTCTTACCAACTGCAGAGACCTAAGTTAAAACGTTCTACAATGTCCAATTCAAATGCCACCTCTTCCATGAAATTTTTTCCTTAATTCCTTCCTGATTCAACTTCTCCCTCCTTTCCAAGATCATCACTTTACTTCTATAGCTCTGGTGTGCATCTATCAATTTTCGCCTTACATAAAGGGCCGAATTTGCATAAAAATACTAAATGCGTAATTGGAAAGCATGAGTTTGAATGCTACTTTGCCACTTATTAGCTGTGTGATTTGGGGCAAGTCATTTAACTTGAGCCTCCATGTCTTTTTTTGTCAAGATATGAGAGATGCATAAGACTTTCCAAGACCCATCACAGTATAACCCTTATCATCAAATAAAAGCCTTTCACATCTCTAGGGAGTCTTGGGAGTCAAATAAAAGACACTTTGTTAGGTGACCTCTAGGGTCTCTCCAAGTTTCATGAACCTCTCCATGTTTTACAGATACTTGTGTACATTTTCCTACCCTCTGCAGTGCTGCAAGCTCCTAGAAGATGGTGTTTGTGATTTACTCATTTTTACTCCCTTAGCCCAAGTATAGTACCTTATACACTATACATGCTCAAGAAATATTTGAGTAAATCATGCAAAAGAACCATATATTGACAGGATGGTACCTTACATAGAGAGTTAGGTAACTAAGGAATTTGATTCGGAATGGTCAAAGATGCTGTAATCAATGATAACGTCACAAACTAAACCCAAGTGTCATGTCTGAGTCCGAGACGATGATAACTCGATAGTTCATCCAATCACAGATAAAATAGTGAAAGGAACTCTAGTGATCATCTAATTCAAGCATGTCATTTTATACGTGAGTTCCCTCAAGTGCTGAAATGCTTTTCCCACTTAATGTAACAAGAAAGCTACAGCTAGAAGCAAGGTTTCCTCTCTTCTCTAGAGATTTCTTCAGCGTTTCACATTGCTTTCCTCTGGAAGTTCTGTTGTTCGGCAACCGTGAGCTCTTTCAACCACTTAAGTTTTAAGTGCATTTTATAAAATCTCTCTGCTTGACAGATCTGAATGATGGTGGAGTTTAGCAGGGAAAAAGAAAAAGCCTGGAAATGGCCAGTTTGTGAGCTTATGGCAGCTAAACCCAATCCATTTCCCCAACTGGCAAGTGGGACTGTCCTGCCTGTTGGAAATAATGAGCAGGGTAATGGCATTACAACATCAAGCACTCAGCGTCCACACATGCCCTGGGAAAGCTGACTGAAGCACTCACATCTCTTTCAAGGGCAGTGGATGTTAATCTCAGTATGTCCTTCTAGAATACAGATTTTATGTAAAATTCCATTTTTAAATTATTTTAAGAGGATTTTCACTTGGGGTGTTCTGTATTTAATCTGATTTTTATAGCAACTCAAAACAGTACAGAGGCCTTTCTCTCTCACCTGATTATTTTCGACTTCCCCTGGAAAATTGCCCTGGGATCCCTTCTGGCCCACTGCTGAACTCTGATTCTCTTAGTTTCCTCGGCTGCTTGACCAAGGCAGCAAGGGGAAATTGAAGCTGATTCTATAACTGGATTCAGCACTGCTTCTCCTGTTTGTCTGCAATGCACCACAAAATCTCTTCCAAGCAGAGCTAGCCTTAATTCTGGTAATGTTTTCATTCCTGTATTTTTTAATGTATAATATCCTTCCATTTTGACATGTGGGCCACATATTTAAGAGGAGGCAGTCTGCTGTTCTTCAGAGCCTTGGAAATGATGAACAGATTGTATCCAATTACTCCTCTCCTGACAACTCTTTTGGCCAAGAGGCAAACTCTGGACATAGGTACTTTCACCAAAAACTGATAATTGTGGGTTTTTTTAAGATCTTAATCCAACCCTGCCAATGAGAAGCCACCTATTAAGTTACAGGTGATAAAAGAGCCAAGGCTATTTTTATACTTAAAAGTATTTGAAAGTGTCCAAGTGCCATATACATTTTATTGAATAAATTCTTGAATCACCTGTAATAAAACATGTTAGAATTACAACTTATAATCATTTAGTTTTATGTAGCACTTTTCACAATATAAAGTATTTTATTTTTGAAGTTCATAGTGACCCTGTGAGGTAGACAGCTCTGTAAAGGTAAGCATCAGCTGCAGTTTACACAGATGAGAGAACTGAGACTCAGAGAGGTAACAGGACTTGCCCAAAAGCATTCCACGGAAATGCTGGGACCTGAAACCAAGACTTAAAACTTCAAATCCACTACTGTACTAATAATGCTTCTCTTTGTCAAGAGTCAGTAAACTATGCTTACTGAGCTGTTTATCCCATCCTCTGCTTGTTAGAAAGCAGTGATAATTCTAATTATCTAATACTAATACTAAAAGTAGCTAATACTTTTGGAAGCCTGTCACATAGGCCCTATGATTATCCTCTCTTTACTGATGAGAAAACTCAGGCAAAGATAAGTTAAGTAACTTGCCAAATTTCACACACTTAAGAGGGAAAGTGAAGATTCAGACCTAGGTCAGTTGGTGACTCCTAAACACCCCTTGTTTGATGTAACACGTACAAGGCAGCTAGCTAGAAATAAGGGGCAGTGGGGATTATGCAAGCTCACGGGTTCGTGTGGGGACCCATCCTGCCACCCCAAGGTCATTATGCTAATATTAAATCCCTGAAAGCTTCAAGCAAAGACGGTGCTAGGTTTATGAAGGAAGAGGCATTGTAAGCTATCAAGACTATGCAGCTAAAGAATATTAAATTCAAGCACTGGAGGTCTGAGAACACAGCTGAAGATGGGGGTAGAGTAGAGGAATGGCCCTTCCACCAAGTGCTGATTGGAACACTTGTCTACTTTAGAGCACAATCCTGCTCTAAAATATTCCTACATCTTTTTTTTTTCCCAGTGACATAGTTTGAATAAAACATGGTAGTTAGGATGATCATACATCCCAGTTTGCCCAGGTCATTTCTGTTCTATGTCTTTTCTTTCAGAGAAACTATTAACGGTACGCCTTTCACTCTCAAAAGTTTCCCAATTTGGGTAATACATTATGCGGTAAGAAACTTGTAGTTTCTGAGCTACCAAAGACTTTGACTTAGTGGAAAAACCTATATTTTGTTATAAAATTGACAAGTGTGGTTTCTAGTTACTAGATGTTTTAGTTTGATGAAATTAAGGATGTTATTTCAGTCTCATATCTTTCATTTGCAAAACAGGGATACCAATATAAATCTTGCACAGTTATTATGAGGATTAAGTAATGGAAAATCACTGGCTGCCAGGAGAAGTTTGTTCCCATTCTTCACTTCTGGTATCTTATTCATATTTAACACTTAACTGCATACTGACCATTATATCTTCCCATATATGCTTCTACTCTTCCAAATTAGTGAAGTTCCTCAGTAGATATAATAAGATGTTAAATCATTGAATGTCCCAAGCACTCAATATGTTTCTGTGTACATTCTCTTTGTGTAATAAATGTTTGTTGATAGTGGATTTGTCTATTAATTGATCTTACTGAAATATTTAAACATCAATAGTATCATGGAATCGATATTGATACCAGAAAGTCATTCATTTAATAGAAGAGAAAACTGACACCCAAAGAAGAACAAATTTTACCCTCTTGGGCATAAGCAAAACAATTTTGACAGTTATAACACTTCTTTCATCTTACTAGGGTATCCCTTAGCAAGCAACTGTAAAAATATTTTACAAGAGTGGGATGCATTGAAGTCTTTTCCCATATATTATCTCTCTTTGATCCTCAACTCAACACTCATTATTTCCATTTTGCACATGAGAAAATAGTACATACCTCGTTAAGGAAGTATAAAGTATAGCATGGCCTTAAAATGAATCAGGCTCTCTGTTAGAGATAAGTTCCTTAAAGAAACATTGCATTGTATCTTAAGGCACTGACATGGTTTAACTACAGAGAAAGTCAGTTCCAAATCAAAGTTTGCATAAATATATATTTGCAGAGATCTTAATAAGCCGATATGCATAGAATTCTGGGACTTTTGCCTATAGAGCTGGGAGGCAGAGTAAGACACAGTGGCTAGCTTGAGACAAAATGCCAAAGCCTTACTAGAGGAGCTGATCTTGCAACTGAGGTCCGCTGAAGAGATAACCAGGCAGCTCCAAGCATAGTGAAATAGTGAAACAAGACTCAATTATGAGTATCTAAGTGATCAGTGTTGAGGAACAGAATCAGGTAGGGAGGACATAGTATGGGGAAATCAAAAGGGAGAGGGGCAGGACTCTTGGAAAACGTAAACTGTTGCTGTGATTCTAGGAAATTTCCTCATTGAGCAGAATTCAAGATTGAGCCCCTAGAGGAGATAGGAATTCTGCTTCCCCTATTAGCACTCATTACATTTTATAGTAAGGTCTTGTTAAATACCTATCACCTCAATAGACTGTAAACTCTGTGAAAGTAGAGGAAATCTCACCTTGTTCCTGCTGTAATCCAGTACCTAGCTGGCACATTGTAATTATTCAATAAATATTTGTTGCAAAAATGCATGAATTGAAAAGCTACATAGAACAAGAGAATCTTAATTATGCAGACTAAATAGAAAAAAAAAAAAAACTTTAGCTAGAGACTAACAATTCAGGGAGAGAAAACTCTAACATGGAAATCAAGCTGGGGTCCCAGGGGCCAGCCTGAAATTCTGGTAGTGGTGTGCACTTACCTCCACATACAAAGTCCAAGGTCAACTTGGCAGAAAAAGAGACTCCATGGGACAATTGAAATTCAGACTGAAGTATATGACTCAATCCCAAATCTAACCAGAGAGGAGCAACTGCCATTGACAATCTCTCTTCTTATTAGGGCTGGCTAAGAGAACACAAGGCTGGCTGCCAACGGATCAAGCACTGGAGAGTCACAAAGGCATTAGAGTATTTGTCCTTGCATTAGGTCATTTAAAATAGACACTTCTGGCAGACTCTGTAAAGTCTACACATTGGCTTCACTGTTTATTGCAATTTGATGGAAAGCTGGGTATTGATTTTTTAAATAAAAGCAAGAAATACTTGGAAAGATTTTGATCATTTCCATTAACTTTATTAGGACTATAACAAATCATCCCACTCAAGATTAGAGCATTTGTGTAGAAAAGACAGAGTCCTGCATTAAATTTGTTTTGTCCCATGCTCTGCCTCTCACAAGGCAAGTGTAGTATGTTACCTAAAAGTACTTCTAAAGATGTTTCTGTTTCTAACTTGGTATTTTGTTTTAATGTAAATAATTCTACTTAGAAAAGACCATTTGATTATTTGTTTTGAGGTGAATTAAAGACTTCAGGAAATATCCAAACTATTCAATATGCATTTGGATCTGTTAACAACATTTTCTTCATTTCCCATTAGAACATCTTTGTCTATAAATAGTAAAATGTAGCATTTAAGGATAATTCAGGCTCAGCTATGAGTCGCGTTGGGATAAGTGCAGTATGAGGTGAAGCTGAGACACGGTCAGATTAAGACCAATGGTACTGACTCTGGTATACTTAACTCTGCATCCTAGAACTTAGGGAAGGGTCTGAAGTGCAGTTTACATGCTCAGAAAATGGATGAAAGAATGAATGAAAAAATGAAAGAGTGAATGAATTAACTAATCTTGAAGGATATGTATGCTAATTAGCTGCCCAGCGATCCAAAGTAAGGCCCAAAGAGATCAAGACAAATAGGTTACTATTAGCCATGATAACATGGAACCAGGTCAAGCCCACGGCTCACAAGAGTCCCTATACTTTGAGCGTAGCACAGCTCATCGTTGAGGAAAGGCAGGTGCCAGCAACAACAGCTAGGTTAAAGGTTAAGACTAATTTTATCGTGGAACTGCAATAGTTGAACAGGAAGACAAGACATAGCCATTTAGAACAAAGAGGTACACCTAAGAGGTAAAGCTGAAGGCTGTATCCCTGTGACGTTCAGAGGTTCAAGGTTCATCAGAGGTGAAACCGATAAATGACAAGAAATTTAATTCAATATCCATTAATTCAGAAGGATTGGAGGCTGTCAATATACTTCTTTCTGTCTTGATGAGAACTGGTTAGGGACTTAAGAGTGTAGTTAATTTAAGCCACGAGTAAAATGTTTCAGCATCTCATGACAGAGCAGGAATGAGTAAAGTAGGAGGTGATACCAGAAAATTCCTGCTAAGAGCAAAATTTTCTTAGTTATCATCCAGAATGAATAAATTTCACCCAGAGTAACGGGGAGACGGTAAAGAAGATGGCAAGGTGGAAGGATCTATGCAACTTCTTGAAATCCGTGTAACTATTTGTGAACTAGGTTCCATTTCTCCTAGTTTTACAGACAAGGAATCTGAAGTTCATGTAATTTAAAGAGCTTATCCGAAATTATAATACAGAAAGTGACAGAGCTACGAGTCAAATCTCGATCTTTTCCAAGATCATTATACCTTCAGCCATCTTAAAACTCAGAGGAACTAAGTCTGTGACCTGTAAAAGAGACAAAAGACTCAGATCTTCTCTTCTGGAGTGAACTTTCTTAATCCTGTTAGCTATTAAGAATTATGGTCATTTTCAGGTACTTACTCCCAGGTTCTGACTCAGACCATCACAATATTAACCAGTCTTCAAATGTTTATTGGGCTAGGTTCTGAGTGAGACATAAAAAATTGTAACTCCTACATCTTGACCTCATAGAATTTACAATCTAATTGACAACAGGAGATAAAAATGGTTAGATAACAATGTGTTAGGTCACAATACTAGTATAGAACTGTCATGAAACAGGACAGAAGCACTATGTGAGGGGTCAACATATGAGGTAAGAATAGTTAGAACTGCTTTAAATAGAAGAAATGGGATTTTACTTTTGCCTAAAGCATCGGTGGGATTAGGAAGAGAGATGATGGGAAAGGCCTTCCTATAACAAAGAAGAGCAAGTATCTGCTCAGGATAAACATGACAGGAGCCTCTTACCCCTGGATCTCTTTAAAGCTGCTCCTATACCTTAGCTGCATTCAACGTTCTTTTTCCACATACATAGATTTCTACTCCCCACTCCAGCAACTAAACCAAGAGTAATCCCCAAGTTGCCAAAGATAAATGTATAAGAAAGTATAATCCATGGAAAGTATTGGATAGTTTGGAAGCCACGGGGTTTGATACACATAGAAGACCATCCGTTTGTGATTCTCTTTGCTCTTTTTTTTCTAGTGTGCAAATAGAGATATTACGATTCAGCAAAAAAGGAAAGTAAGGTTCCTTTTCTTAAATCAAATTGACCATTAGCATTGTGATATGTTTTAAATGGAGATAAGTGGCATTTGCTTCTTTAATGATATGTTATATCACACAGAATGTCTTTAGTATCAAGAGTTAGTTCCAACACTGCATCATGTAGGATTTATAAACACAAGGGTTAAAGTATTAGAAACTATCTTTAAGCAACTTGGAAAGTGAACAGCCAATGAAACATTCTTTGGATGAGGTAATGCTGTTTGCTTGCGCTTCACTGGTTGAGTCTAAAATTCCTGTTTCCAGGAGTTGAAGGATAAGTTTCTCTGCAACCAGAAAGAACTGGATACTCTCCAATTGCTTATATAAGATATTTTATGATCACTCAATAAAAGCAAGTCCCTCCTCAACTTGCCAATAGCTTCCTCTGAATTATTTCCCAACAACACTTGTACATAAACTCGACTGTAGGGATTTTTGCTGGGTCCAAACGAAAACCTACATAAGATATTAAGAAAGGCAGTTAGACGCTCAGTGATTATATTTGTGTGCTATGGTGTAAAGAATACTGCAATCTTCCTCTCACCTTTGCAACCTTGTGCTGCTACTTTCTACATCTAGAATGTAGTTTCTTCTATTCTTTCCTTTTTGGGGAAGGGGAACGTTGGATTTCTTAGCTCACAATGGTAATAACTGTGCTAGTCCGGCCTACTTCATAGAGTTTCTGCATGCACGGACATCTAATTAAATACTGTATGTGCAAGAGTTCTAAAAGACAGAAATGTCTACCTCAACTTCCAGACTTGCCTATCATTTTAAGGAAGACAGTATTGATGATTTCTCATTTTTGAGGCAAAATTAGCACCCTTTATAAGCAAGCACAGAAAGCCTCTTGGCTAGAAGTGGTACTTTCATATGTTGAAGAATCCCGGGAGCTGAGAAAGCTTTCTGCGCTTTAATGCTAGAGAGAAAGATGCAGGCTTTCTTTGGACAGAGTTCTATCCAAGCTGCTTTGAGTCTTAATTATCTAATTAGAAACCACTTTTACCTTTGTGAAATACAGAAAAGTCTGGGACACTGGGACACTTAACTTGCATCTTCAAACCCACTAGGGTTCGAGGCAAGTAGCCCACCTTCATGTGACAATGTCTAACCATCTAGGTGCACCACCCACTGCATAGGTACATCTACAGCTTTAAGTCTCTTGCTATCTTGGCAAGAAAAAATGCAACAGATTCCTTTTCGAAGAGACAGTGCTGGTTATAGATTTTTAACACATTCAAAAGCAAACTCCTGATATCCTTACTACCCAACTCCCACCTTCCAAAATCACCACTCCTCCTATCTTAGTAAGTGGTAATCTTAGTCCTCATGTTGTTAAGACAAAACGCCATGGAAGCATTCTTCTTTCCTTTTTTTTCCCCTTCATCCAACTGTGAATCTATCAGCAAACCCTGCAGGCCTATCTTCAAAATACATCCACAATCCAGCCCAGTGTTTGACTACACTGCTGGTCAAAATTGCTGTCATTTTTCCTCTGGATTATTGCAGTCACCTCCTAACTATTTTCTTTGCTTATGGCTTTGTCCTCATAAAGTCTATTGTTCACACAACTATTTGAGTGATTGTTTTTAAAAAGAAGACAGCTATGTCACTCCTCTCCTCCAAACCCTCCAATGGTCCCATCTTACTCAAAAATAAAAGGCAGAGGCTTTACAATGATCTGGCCCTACCACCTCCTGTCTGCCTCCTCTCTCTTATCACTGACCCCTTCAGCTCCCTGAATAATTCAACCCTTCCACCTCACCTTTGCACAGGGTTTGTACGGGATGATCTCTCTCTCTCTCTCTCTCTCTCTCTCCCCAGATTTTTCCTCTATTCCTTTTCAGAGGCCTTTTTCAGACCACTCCATATAAAATAACATCCTCTCCATAAACCCTATCTTTTTTACATTGCTATGTTATTTTACATTGCTATATTTTTCTCCACGTTTCTTATCACCATCTGGTAGACTTCATATTTTCTTGTTTATTGCCATTCTTTGGCACTACAAAATAAACTCAATGAGGACAAGAGCTTGGTCTGGATTTTTCTCCCATATTCAGCCTCTAGCAGTAGGTGTTAAAAAAAATATTTAACAAAGTACTTGGCAAAGGTACTGTTTAATATGTGATTTGAGGTAGGCATGAAATACTTTAATATTTAAGAAATACTGAAGTGCAACTATGAAGTACTAAGATATTTCCTAAAAATATTGCAATTTATATGTTCCTGGAAGAGACTTTCAGCATTTAATCAGTGTCAATACCATTGCAATAGTGTACAGCTGCTTAAGGATATTATATTGATTTGGGAAATATGGAAAAGTAGCATACAATGAATGCTTAGAACTCCTCAGACCCTGGGTGATTTTCTTTTGTTAGCATTTTTATCTCATTTAGAGAATCTCAGTGGTCAATAATTATTTAGATGCACATATTCTTTTGCATTCTTTATAAAACCAGTCTTTCATATGTTTAAGTGTGAACATATGTGCTGAGATATTAAAAATGGTATTATCCTGGATATAGAGAGACAAATTCTGACATACAAGTAAGTTACTCTCTAGACAAGAATTAACCATCACGTAGGTTGGAAAGAACATATTTAATCAGTTATGTAGACTTTAGAAAAAGGTCTGGAAGAATCAGCATACCTCTCAGAGATCCTCATTTATGTGCAGAGCATAGCAATCTCATAGGGAACAACATGGTGTATGTTAAAGAAAAATGTATTCTGATCCTAGTTAAAATGTTAAGGAAGATTTTATTCAGGACTATTTCAATAGGTTTCAAGACTATACCAATAGAGGAAATAGATAAGGCTCAATCCTGAATACAAAAAGACAGCTGGGGATTTATAGTTAAAGAGCAGACCTAGGGGTCAGTGGGTAGAAAATTGCTAAGAGAAGACATAAAGGGTAGGGAGATTTTTGCTAAACTTACTTCGCAGGATTCTTGCTAAAACTGAACTAGGCACACCAAAGTCAGGACCCAAGGACAATGCCTAGTCACAAAAAGAGCCCAGAGGAGCCTGACTAAAGTTTGGGGAAAGAGTCTTTGTCACATAAAAGGTCTTCTCAAGAGCCCATTTGAAGTCCCTTTGCCTCCAAATATCAATTAAATAAGAATCATCCATTGTTTAATTCAACAATATTCATCCACTGAGCTTGCTATAGGCACTGTGCTAAATAAGGAGGGAATAAATTTGAATATGATGCAATCCTGACCTGGGAGCTGCCACTCTAGTGGGGAAATCAAGGTGTTAAGTTAATAATTACAATGTAATAGAACACATGCTTTATTAAAGGGGTAAAACATTCCTGCTATGGAAACACAGGGGTGGAAGGGGAATTAATGCTAAGTAACAGAGAAAAGAACACAGATCAAGAAAGTCTTCTCAGAAGAAGATTCTTTTGGATTAGATCCAGAAGGAAGTGGAGGCACTGACCAGTTAGAAAAAAAAGATTGGCTTTTCAAGGCAAAAGCAACAGCACTTACACAGGTACGTACAGAAACATACGACATCAAAAGTGACAGCTCGCTGAGAAATGGAGGAGGAGGCTAGAAGCAGCATTGGGAGTCTGGAGAGAAATAGAAATAGATAAGGCTGGTAGTCACCTGGAGCCTGACTGTGAAAGACATTGTCCTTGAATACTTCATGGACTTGGGCTTGACCTTTGATGGTGGGAGGGGAAAGAAAGTCAAATTTGTAGTTTAGAAAGATTTCTCTGGCACGAGTGGAAGAGGATAGATTGGAATAGGAACAGGCCAAATGGAAGTCAACTAACTTAGTAGTTCAGATCCTAGGAGGGAAAATACTGAAGATCTCAAGGAGAGATAATGGGTCTGGAAAGGAAACTAACGACTTTAGAGGAGACAGATTTCTATTAGTAATCCAATATAAAGTATAAGGAAAAGTTAGAACTTAATAATGGCTCCCAGGTTTCTGGGTTGGGTGTTTGTGAAGATAGTGGTGGTATTAACAAATGTAAGGAGTACAAAAAGCAATAGCAAGTTGTCTGTGGGATAGAGAGATTTGCTTTGAAAACGTTCAATTTAAGGTGCTTGAGAGTCCAAATCTAGATGTCCAGTACGCAGATCTGTGTGTGGGTTTGCAGCACAGGAGGAGGTGGAAGTTGAGAGAGGAATTTGCAAATCACGGAAGTTTGAAACACTGGAGAAGGAAAGGGGATACAGGAAGAACACCAGGTAAGGAGGCAAATGGAATATGGAACCATGATGCGCTACTGCTTAAGAGAAAGCCTGGTGTGTCCAATAAAAAAAAGCATGGTTTATGTTATATAATCTCAACTGTTCTTAAAGAAGGCATATTATATTAATGAG